>NC_092607.1:13789166-15037500 GCF_047663525.1 Anas platyrhynchos
TTCAATGAAAGGAAGGCTCTCAAAATTTACTTCAAGTGTTAAATCCTGCAGAAATCAAAGTTACTGTTATTTCAACGTGTTTCAGATCAGAATTTGAAAGCTGAGTTCTTTGCTTTAATCTTGTATAGGAAAGTCATAGTTTAATGACAATTTTTATTTTGACCTACACTATTCACTGAAAGGCACAAAGATTCTCCTCTGGAGATACCCATGATGTGGCAGGTCTGAGTCAATATATTTAATTTAATTCCAGAGATTTTCTGTTTTCTAATTCCTCTTCTGCACTAAAGGGGTACTATTTAATCCAAATGATGGTTTAGGCAAATATCTATCCCTGCAGTTAGGTTCATACGTGTGAGAGAGAAGTATATAACAGAATAAACAGATTATCTCAAATTGCACAGTGGGATTAACTGAAAAAATGAGTAATAATGAAATGAAACTTCTGACATGCTGCCATTGGCCAAGTAGCTTTTAAATCCATAGTCGTATTATCATAGTTTATTGTTCCAACACACAGAATAAATATCTACAGAGAATTCTCTCCCCCACAGAATTTATGCCTTATGGGTAAGGCATAAATTTCTTATGAATGAGTCCAGCTTAAACCAAATGAAAAATCAGGAAATTAGGGTCAGACAATTGTAACAGGAACAAGAAAGAAGAATGCTGTAATGTAGACTCCACCTCAATTAAATTGTTTTTACAGATACTCAAGGAGCATATCAATAAATGTGAGAGACAAAAAACTACTTTTATCAGGCTTCTGCATTTCCATCTTGCAATTTTTGGTGCTTTGGGAATCCTAATTTTGCCAAGGGTTTGGGACTAGTTTATCTGTGAAAGCTGCTGTTCCCAGGGCTACAGGAAAATGATTTCCTTGGCTAGCTGCACACATCTCATTTTCTTAATTTTGATATTTTTGGCAACATTTAATACTGCCACCTTCTTTTTTGACTACTGAAATTAATGTTACCCATTTCAGCTTAACAGCAGTGCAAGGAAAAGAAGAGAATCTGACCAGCAACATAGTGTAGCCTTTTATTCAAAAGTTATTTATTCTGTGGAAAAATAAGGGCTTGGTCCCATAACCTTTATGTAGCAGGACATTCTGAAGACTTATGTTAGAGTACAGATAATCTCTTCCACTTCAGACAAACAAAAAGACTATAATAAGAAAAAGAAACATTAGACCGGAATATTAAAAGCTTAGAATACATTATAGTCACTTTCAAAGACTACATATAACCCAAGGCAAAACCGTGTTATGCAATGACATCCATGACTTTTGTATATTTTAACAAAATATGTTTGTTTTACTCTGTGGGAATATTTATGAATGATGGACATGAAACAAGCTAGTGTTTGGCACACTGATTTGGCATACTGAATTTATAGGAGTAATGTGACTAAAACTGTGAAAAGTGAGAATCAATGCTAGATAATTGAAATAGTTCTTCAGTATCTCTGGGAAACCTTGATACAGACTCATTTCACCTTAATCAGAAATACAGTAATGTCTATACAACATTCAGAATTCTCTCTATCACCGGAACACAATCAAAAAAATAAATCAGAGAATCCACAAAATTGGCCTTGAGAATATGAATCTGGATAAAGTGCCTTGCCCAAAAAATTCTCCGTAGCATTTAGCAGTTCAAAGAAGGGGGGAACCAGTTGGTTTTAGTTGTGTTTAGCTTAAATTAAACTTCATTTCTTTCATCTTTCCTCTAATCTTATGTGAAGTTAGCAATTAAAAATAAATTAAAAAAATTTGAGCTATCATTTCAACTGAGACCCAGCAGCTGCTTCTCCCTTCCTGGGTGTCATTCCTCGGCTTTTAGAAAAAATTTCTCCCTCTTTTTCTCTCTTTTTTTTTTTTTTTGTGGGTAGGAAGAAAATCCTCTGGGAAGGGGATTTTCTACAGTCTTAAGGACTTTAGTTCTTTTTTTTTTTTTTTTTTTTTTTTTTTGGCCAAGCCTATTAATTATATTATCATTGTGTTTAGATTTTCACTTCTCACCCTCTTTTCTTGAAAAAAAAAAAAAAAATAATAAAAAAATTCTTTATCAGGACAAGCACTTCATCACTAATGAAATATTCACAGTTTATTACCCTGATCTTCCCCCTCCCCCTCAAATCAAGAGACTTCTGACACCTGAATAAAACACTTTCTTTGAAGTAGACATTGTAAATTATGCCCATGCTCAAATATTCCTGCTGTTTCACCTTCGGCAATCCATAGCTGTGAGAAATTTACCTAGAAAAGACCAGATTTCACAGAACCAATAGCTGGGGGCAGATAGTGTGCAAGCTACTCCACAAACCCTGATGCTCTGGGAACTAGCTTTCTAAAGCATTCTGATCTTTATTTTTAAATTCTTCCTCCATTAATTTTAATGACAACCCCACTTGCTTACATTCTTTAGGACCTATTCCTCCCCAAAATACTACCATTCTTGCTCTGATGGCTTTGTACAATGAATGAATGTGACTGTTTCCCAAAATCTGCTTGCTTTGTGATCTGGGTGCTGCTCCCGAGTAGCCGCTTCTATGGCACCCAGCCAACAACACGCCAGTGCTGGGGGACTTTGCATCACTCTCACATGCCTTGTGTCATTCTGGAGAGACTGTGTCCATGCAGCATGGACATAGGCCATTACCAGATGTACAGCATACACGTCATGGTTCTGAACACACGCAGCATACCTTGCCCGCCTTTCTGAATACCTTGCTGCCAGGAATCCAGAAAAAACAGCCAGCTGTTGGATTTTTTTTTCCCCCTTCCATATTTTCATAGCATGTCACATATGCTTTCTGTAATACACATGTGCCCTCTGGGTATCTTTGGTGGATGCCAGAGTGCCTTCCTAATTTTGTCACATTATGTAATAGAGGAATTCCCATGCTACATCCTAGCCCTGGCTGATAGGTCATGCAGCCTCCTTGAATTGTAGGCTTAGGGCCAGGCCCTGTTTGCTTACTGAGTTTTGCAATTTTTGCAGTTCTATAGTCAGTTCATCCCTTTAGGCAGTTCAAACATGTTAAGCTCTGCCTGTCACCAAGCAATTACCTCCAGTGCAGTGAAACAAAGCAGTCTTCAAGTACTGTGCTGTGTCTGTGGGAGGAAGTCAGGAGTAAGCTATGGGCGTCTCTTGAAAATGAACTGCTGCTGGCCAAGTGGGTGCACTGAGGTAGGAGTCAAGTATGACTGAAAATATAAACGCACCTGCAGCAACAGTTCTCCCATTTTATTATCTTTATCAATATTGATCAAAGTTGAAAAATTAAAAGAAAATTAAAGGAAAACTTCTTAAGAGATGCAAAATGGAAACACTGCTTTCTGGGAGCATACACTGCAACAGCTGTAGTTTTACCATACAAAAACATTGGGAGGCAAGAGCTGGAAATGTGCAGGGGTGGTAAAGTGATACAAAGACAGATTTTCTATGGCTTTTCTTAAAGCACACACACTAATAGTTGCCACAAGATTATGGGACTGGCCCTGACCCAAAGAAATCAATGGGTGACTTAACAGAGCTAGGATCAGGATTTATACCTCCGTTCACTCCAGCTTCTAAAGTCTAAGTTTAGCTATCATCACAGGGGAAGTTCCACCAGCTGTAGCAAACATCTAAGGAGACTTTGCTGAACTGGAAGTCCTGCAAGGCTATAGTGCTAGAAAGGAATTAAAAAGTACCACAAACAACTTGTATATTATGTAATGACTACATACCAAAGTGTTTTGCAACCAATATGCAAATGTAAACTTCAGCACTGTTTTGTCTAATGCTTTGTGAACAACTTCAGCAGAGCACCCACCAAGCCAAACCATGAACAGGGCAGGAGAAGTCTCAGGAGGCCGCAGGATGCTCCTATGGAAATTTGCAACTTGGTTTCTGTAAAACCTAAAAACTGTTTATATATTTATAGGCTATTTATATCATGTAATTTACACAAATTGGAATTAACATTTGAACTGAGGCACAGCTTAAACTTCATTCTTGATCTCAATCCTGTAGTAAAATGTTTGGAGTTAAATAATGGGTCTTAGATAGCTTCCTGCTAGTCTGCTGTAAGTGGCTGAATGCCAAGTACAGAAATATCAGAAAAAAATCACAAAGGAATCTTGCTCTGGCTATAGCCTGTCTGGCAGCCTCTGCAATCAAAAATCACCATTGTTTATTTTGTGAATTATGAAACTCAAAACCCAGATCATTTTATTAAATGATCTGGATTAAACGATTAAATATAAACTGAATTGCTTCCTTAAATCCCTGTTCCTCACTGCTTCCTCCTCTTTCCTCTGCTTCTTGAACTGAAGAAGTTTGCTGCTTTTCTCTGATTTTCAACACCAGGACTGCAAGGTCTCTCTTCCTACTTCACATCCTTCAGTGTTGTCCTAATAACTCACCTGCTTCCACTCCATAGATCATAATTTGTATGCTTTTAAATACAATTCATATTGCTGCTACTAATTATTCACATACACACAAATAAGAGATTTAATGACAGCTTAGTCTCGGCCATTTATCCTCTTCTAATGGGCCATTTATCTTCTTCTAACGCGACTTCTGTATTCCTTGGTGTTCATTCAATATTTGTTAAACGAACTTCATGCAACAATGAACTGGCGGATGGGCAAGACTTACCACTGCAGAGTTCTGCTACAGGAAAGTGAGGCTTATATAAATATAACCTTTGCTACCTTAAGCATTTCGAGAGAGAACACAATGAAAATTAGACAAAAAGTCTATAAAAGTCTATCACAAAGCAGTTCCTATTTGTAGATCTGTACTAGGCCTTATTTCCTTTTAAGAACGTTTAACAATTATTTTAAATTTCCATCATAGGATCATAATATGGAGAAGCTGCTGCATAACAACATCACCGTGAGGTTCCCTAGTGCCACGAAGCACTAGTGAGGCAGCTCTCCTGGACACAGGCGATCAAAGTGCGTGGCATAACGTGGCAGTTACGTGGTGAAATAAACCCGTCCCTCAGCAGCAGGAGGAAAGCTGTCAGTAGGGAGCGGCCACAAAGCGAGCTGCTTGTTAAAAGCCAACTATACATGTATGTAAGCAAGACAACGAAGACAGACTTGAATCAATGCTCACCACTCGATGCAAACCAATGCAAACCCTCGCAAAACCTACCCAACATTGCCACCTAGCGGGCCGGCCGCCTGCCCCGCCCGCCGGAGAGCAGAGAGATTGCTGCTAAAATGGGAAATCTGAACCTAAAATCCCCTCATTTTCTAAAAATAAAAATACAGTTGCGTTTTAAAAACTGTGCGAGAAAAGTCATTATTGATTTAGACTATCTAAATTTCTCAATCCAATAATATGTTATTAATAGGAACACAGTCAACAGGAACATCTTTATGAACTAGTGGTACTTCATGGTTTTTGGAAATGCAGTAAGCAGCCCAAAGAATTTTGTGCGTAGTTACAGGTAAATAAGCAACCAATAATACTGAAGATATTGATATACATAGGCTGATTTCTTACTTGAGGTCTACTTCGTTATCCCATGGAAGGTTCTATTAGATGCTTATCATCATCCTTGAGGATTTATGCTAAAATTGCACCTTAACACAAGAGAGTCTGAAGTAAAGACTACAATAAGGTTGAGGGGTGAGAAGGCAGGGAGGAAAGATTTCTGCAGAAAACCCAAGAAAGAACTCACAAATACAAATAGAGTAAAAAATATTGAATTTGGAACATTAGAAAAAAACTTCCATTCAATAAGTCAACATTTCCACTTTGAGATTCTCAAAGAGCTTTAGGCTTCTGTGATTAACCCTAATGGTATGAGGTTGTCAGTCTCACTTTCTTGAGAAAGTAGCATATCATGGAAGAAATATGTGCCATATCTTAATTATATGGGAATTATCTGGATGCACTTTTTGCTCTGCAAGTAGTTTTATTTATTTAAACTGTTACTTTCTATTAGAATTTGGAAGTCTGGACCCTTAATGACACTTTAATATAATCAAAAATACATCTCCAAATTCTCCATATTGGCTGAAATAGACCACGCTACTGAAAAGTTTAAGAAAATTTCAAAAACAAACTGCTCAAAATGCCAGAAATTAATAGCACAGACAGTACCATTTTGTCTGTGAGACAAAAGCTTACCGAACCTTTCATAATTCTTCCACTGCAAAGACTAACCAATAGTAATAATAATATATAAATATTCCAGCCCAGAACTGTGCTAACATTGCTGACCATGACCCATAGGAAAAAAAGATTTGTTAGGATGTTGTTTTTTTTCTCTCCTAATTTAAGCTGTAACCAGCAATAAGAATTTCATATGGAACAGGATGAAGAAAGAACATATTGCTTCACCATGAGTCCCTGTACAAAGCATTATTTAACGTTATGTGTTTTTTTTTTTTAAAGAAAGTTTGGATCTTAGTTTTTGAAACAACTTGAGACAATGTTTAGAACAAGTATGAATAGAAGACTGAGAAATTGATCTTTTCTACCATAGAAGAACATAAAGTAGTTTAAAATCTGCAGTGATGTGATTAGAACAAGGAAAATGACAGACTTATTCCTGTGCATCAAAAAATAAACTTCATGTAATTCCACATGAACTTCACACAAAGTGAAGCAGCAACTACTCAAAAAGGAAACTTATGCTTCAGAAGTTACAGTTTTTGCAGCCCTCCTGAATATGTTTCTATTGATTATTTTAAAGTTGTTTTATTGCTTTAGAATAGGAAAGTTAATTATATATAATATATATATATATATATAATTATATTTGATATACATACTATACATAAATATTATGCTTTGTTTCTAGACTTCAATAACAACTTATTAATTTTTCCAATCAATCTTGTATTTTTGCAAGTTAACTCAATTTACCAAAGATTCTTTTAGGCTTACTGACAGATACAACTAGTTACAATATTAGATCATTGCCTTCCATCAAAACAAAACAGTTTCAATTTATAGTCCTATCTATATTTAAGAATGTGAAATATATAAACAACCTTCAGAATACCACAGGAATACTCCTTGCCAGATTGTATGATGCTTTTAATAATAGAATACAAGATAATTTAATTTCTTCAGAACTGGCTTTAGTGCAGAAGCAAATACTTTATTTCTGGTTTTGAGTCTTTTGCTTGACGGGTCACTGAAGAATGAAATAGTAAAGTATAACTACTACCAGCTGGATAAAAATGAACCACAAATAATTTCACTGAGACTGAATTCTATTCATACTATTTTACTTCAGAGAGAATACCCAGATAATGTAAATAAGATTACAAAGCCAGATATGAAACACCCACTTTTCCACTTGACCAGGCTATATTTTTGTCACAGTAAAATTATAATACAAAATGACAAGTTAATTGTGTAGCCTAACAGAAAAGCCTACCTTTGCGTATCAGCATCTCTGCAGTAAAAGCAAGGTCATTTACTCTTCCCAAGAAGAAAAGCTATTTATACATTTTTTATTACATTTTTACTTTTATACATTTTTTATTACATTTTTAGCACAATACTGTGGAAATAAAGGATCAAAGGAACGACAGAGATTACACTCTGCAAGTTGTTTGTTTGCTAGGATTTGATTTGTGCACCTTGTTCACACATTTTTGCCTTCTGAAGACACTGGACTGCACTGATGCCATACAGGTTTGACACCTAATTTAAGTTAGTTTTGTACTATGTCTTATGACAGTTCTAAGCTCTATTTCAGAAGGACTATGTTTAGGTAGTGTAAACACCTGATCAGGCATAAGAGTAAGAAAGTGAAATGAATGTGCACTGTCACATAAAGGTCAGGCTATAGCAGTCTTGGCACACCTTCTCTGCATCAGACCCATGTGAATTGCAATCCCCACAGCCTACACGGACAAGAAGCAATATTAAATTCTGCGTCAAATACTGAGAGGTCATCATTTTTGCCTTGCAAATCCATGCTTCGTAGGTTCTCCTAATAAACATAGATTTTCAATGGTATAATTTGTTCCTCCTTCCCCACACACACTTTTTTTTTTTTTTTTTTTGATGCTGCAGCTTGACAGAATGGACAGAGAAAAGAGAGCTTTCTGAACCTTCTGATATTAGGCCAGTAGGAAATGAATGGGAAGCAGAAAATCACAAACTGACAACCATATACATGTACCATTATACATGTTATATAAGTGTATAGTACGAAGTATAACATGCATGTTATATAACATGCAGTAATACATGTTATACTTCAGAGCTCTGAGCCCATTTTCTAGACTCTCTGCTTTCTCTCACCACTCAAATTTCAGATCCAAGCATTAAAATGCAGCACAACACCTTGCTTGTTGTTGATTTTTTCTTCATCTCTAGAAGTAAATTTTATTATGAAGTATTCTTATGATTAAGGGAAGGGGAAAAGAAAATTAATTGCTCCCCCCTAGCCACTACCATGATTACCAAGGCTTGCATGAATCTGGAAACATACCAGACCAGGAAGTACTATGAGCATTCTCAGTTAAGCCTGTAACAACTGAAAGCCAATAATAACAGTTAATGATAGAACTTTTTTGCCTCAAGCTTACTTTTCACTGTCTGCTTTGCAGACTGTAATTGCTGACCTTCAGTGTAAGAATGCTGCTGATCTTTATTTTCCAGTGTTCCTGGAAACGGGTATTAAAACCCTGAAGACTTCCCTAAGCCTGTGGCAGAGCTTAATGTCATAGGCAAGAGTAGTTGCTAGTGAGTATTCATTTATTCAGTCTCTAAGACAGAAGAGGTACTTAAAACTAATCAAGTCGGTTCTCATTTCTGCAGCTCTGCAGAGAAGGATTTCTGGGTTCTGGTGTAAGACAACGCAGCAGGGGTCATCAGTAAGCCCTTGCAGTGACAAAGGCTAACTGCAGAGTACAAGCATGGCCAGTAAGTCAAGGGAAATGATTGCTCCCTCCTATTTGGAGCATGTGAGTCTGTATCTGGGTGTGGAATATTGTGTCCACTTTTGGGACATTCATTGCAAGAAAGAGACCAACAAAGCAGAGACAACTTAACAGATGCCCTGACAAAGTTAAGGGGCTGGAGCACAGCTTGTATAAACAAAGGTTGATGGAAGCAGCTTTCTGCAGCCTGGTGAAGAGGTGCAACCTGCAGGCTTCACTGCCTAAAGGGTGGGGATACAAAGAAGATGAACTCTTTTTAGAGGCTGAAAGCAAAAGGACAAGACAATAATCAGAGGCTGCAGTAAAGGAAAAAAAAAAAAAAGAGAGCAAAACTGATGCAGCACTGCAACAAGTTGCTCACAGAGCAAGGAATCTGCATCCTTGGTGATTTTTGAAACTTGATGGGACATGATCCTGTGCAACCTGGTTTAACTTACATAACGGCCCTGCTTTGAGCCAGAAGCTCAAAGTCTGGATAACCTCCCCAGATCTCTTCCAGCCTAATTGTTTTTATGGTTCCATGATTTCTAAAAAGGGATTAGATTAAATGAAAATATACATACACAAAGAGCTTGAAATGCAGTCATAACATTGCTGCTTTTACATTTTAGAGAACTAACAGAGCCAATTAAAACATGCAGTCCTTCATTGTATGCGAACTTAGAATAACCAAGCATACTTCTTTATAGGTAAATAATCACTGAAATTCTTTCAGAACACAATGTATTCTACTATTCTAAGAATAGGAAAAGATAGAGCACCAGCACCTAATGCTTTCAGTTTGCTCTGAGCCTTCATTCTCTCTTACTGGTTGGGTATCTCTGTAAACTGTCAATAGTCCACAATTTACAAAGGAAATAAACTTCTGAGCAATAAACAAGGTACAACTAGAACAGAACATACTCAACATATAGAACTGTAATGACTGTAATTGGAATGACCTTCAGTGACCACAAAATGGGAGCAAGTGCACTGCACTTACGATTCAGAGGGATACGAACTATCGCTCTCTTAACCTTTAATATAACTGATGCCAACTATTTTTAAGTGGTGTCTTAATGCCACTTCAGAGAAGGAGGATGTTCTTGCAGTTCCATATGTAGATGAGAACATTGCTTCAACACAAGAGAACCTGTCAGGATGGACAAACACAGAGGCTCTTGGCCATGCACAAGATATTTTACAGTATGAGCATATTCCATGTATTATAATCAGGACTATAGAGCCATTGCAAATACTAGGGAGGCAAACTGGATTCTGTTTCCCACTTCTCTTTTCCACTAACAATGGCACAATCTGATCAAAATTATATATAGAAAACCTGCAGAGAAGTCTTCCCTTTCTTTACTTTTTCCTACGAGTTTTCAAGGGAAAATGACACAGTGTATGATAGAAGTACTACATGAAAGTAGAAGCTATTAGTGTTTTAAGTTTCTGCTTAAAAAAAAATAATGATTCAAGTTGATTTCCTGCTGGCAAATTTAAATTAGAAGTAATCCATGTTTTCATTAATGTGATGCTGTTTTTGATATAAATTCTTACTTTGTCTAGAAATTACATTCTTTATCATCTGTCCATTTAATAGATTTACATTCATCAGTCCAGTGACCTGCTGAGAATGATACACAGTAAACTCATTACTTGAGCAGGTTTATTTTTATTATACTTTGGTTTCTAAACTAACAGCAGTTTATCCACACAAATTAAATAGCTGAGGTTAGGTAATCAGAACTCAAAGGGTTATTGTTGGTATGAAGCACAGGAAATTAGTAAGATTTGGATGGTTACCATGCCAAAAAGTCACTGCTAATACAAATGTTTCTTCATTCTGGGATATGAAAGTTACTCAGTAATTTAGCAGTTATGGTGTAGCACATATATACAGTACTTTCTTCATCATTTGTGAGAACCAAAGACTAAAGCAAAGCAAGAACATTTATAAAAATCTTTTAGCTTAGTTTTGTAGATAAACTATTGCAGATACCAGATAACTGGTTTACAGGATAGACAAACACTTAAGGATAAATGTCCCATGCTTTGAGAGAGTTGCTTATGCAAAGAGTTAGGATTTGTATCAGTTTACTCCTGAGTCTCCTTTCTTATTTCACAGATGGAAACAATGAACAGAATGTAAAGTAACGGTGTAATATACTTCACAAAGCCACTGTCATCTCTCAGATGCCTCATCAATTAGTGTAAGCCTCCTGGCAGGCCAAACAAAGTGGGTATATTCTACTGTGGGAACCAGGAGGGGGATAAACACAGACCAGCAGAGAACACAGCAGAAAATGCCAGAGCTAGAAGACATAATACTGGGAAGGCTGGAAAGGGATGAAACTCCATATTGTTAATTCAAGCAACCTCAACACTGATAAGATTCTTTATTAAAGGGAAGTCATTGTTATAAAAAGTCTAAATATAGAAAAAAAAAAAAGCAATAAATTTGTGGCTAGTCTTCCACAGGCTCAGCTGAGTAAGATTTAAAAGCAAATGAAAACAAACAACACAGAAGTAAATAAATAATTTGGGTTTTACAATACTGACTATTACAACCAGAATTTCTAGCACTTGGAATTGTAGAAAGAAGATATACACTTTTAAGGCAAATAAAAACCTTACTATTTATTACTCTAAACCCCTGTAATTTTAAAAGCAAACCTATTTTTTTTCTGAAAGTCTTGAAAAGTAAATTGTGTTTTCTGATGTATGCTACCTCTTTATTTTTGTTGTCTTAAAAACAAACAAACAAAAAAATTTTGCTGTTAATATATGTTACCAACTCTAGATTTCTAGGCAATTTAACCAGAATTAATAAAGCAGTAGAGAACTTGAAAAAAAATTTGCTTTTAAATGTTTGTGGAAACCAGTTCCTACTCATAGATTCCATAAATTAGTTTTGTGTAAGAAGGAGCACTTAAGAGGCCAGTCAGAACACACAGCATGGAAGGAACCAGAGCAGTAAGAGCTTACTGCCCATCTGCCAGTGGGGAACTCCAGGGGGACATGGGGATTGAGTGGGGTTATTTTGTGGGTAAGCAAAGAAAACAGGATAGTTTTTGGTAAGGGAAGTGAAAAGCACTTGATAATGACAGGCCAGGGACCTAGGTTATGCCTTTAATGCAGTTAGCACGGGAAAGAACAGGAGTACAAGTGTACGAGAAATTACCACCACTGGTAATACCACCATGTTCAGAACAGTTTCCTGCTCATGTTGACCCTATTCCAATTGGGATTACAAATTAGATAAATGTCAACAGAAGAAGGAAAATTAATTGTACAGGCAGGAGGTCTACAACACGGAACTGGAGATCTGCTAGAGGAATTAAGATCAATGACTGATAAGGCGGCCTTCCAGATCCTGTCTGTTCTGAGCAAATAACATTTCAAGTGAGGGAAGCCCAAGGTTAAACAGTTAGAATAAAATATTTTAATAAATATGCTCTCTGAGCATAGACTTTTCCCATGTCTCATTTAAGATCAAATTAAAGAGCTATTAAATAGAGACTCAACACAGCAAAGAAAATACTTTTCCTATGTCTGGCAAAGTGCTTTGTATCAGAATGTCTCATGCAAAATTCAGTCCTATTAAAACAATTGGCATAAGGTCTCTGTAAACCACTGGTGAATGGGATTTACAGGCCCCTTTTACAAGTGATATTTAGCAGTCAAGAATTTGCTATAGATACAGGTATGAAATACAAGCTAAAAAATTTATGTCCTTAGAATACAACTTTGGCACATACATTCTGAACTTCACAAACTAAGTTTACTACCTTCAACTGTTCTCCCTTTTCCTACAAAGTTTATTAGGTACATAAATTAAATCCTACCATTACAAATCTCTAGGAAACTGCTGTTTTCCTGTTTTGCATCACAACATTTTATATTTTTTCTTTTTTAGAGTTTGCGTTGTTTTTATTTTATTTATTTTTAAACAGATTTTGCAGAAACAGAACTTGGCTCATGCACTGACAACAAACTGATCAAGACAGTTCTGTGCTTTATCATGTCAGTAAACAAATTACACAAAAAAAGGCCAGTTGGGCAATTATAAAAAATACAAAGCCCAACACCAAGAAGTGAGCAGAGTGTAATTTATATGTTATCATATCATTCATCACAAGAACATTAACCTTTAAACTGTGGCTAAAGAAATTCCAATTTCATTACTCTCTAGGGGATTCACCTTGGTAATACTCTGCACCCCTCTGGGCTTTTCTGTGAAGATGTAGGGGGTCTTCCTTTGATCTCTGTCCTCAGTACCACAGGGAGGGCAATAGCCAACTCATATTTTATGACTGACTGATGGGCATTAAGCCCAAGATAATTCTGGTAACTCGTGCTATGGTTTTTAATCCAGTTTCTTAACTCTACTTCCTATGACTCACTTCTACTATTCATCTTTGCCTTCCTATAAGAAAACCTGCAATCACATCTTCCCAGTGGGAAAAAAAAATAACTTGCTTGAATCTTTGGGCAGGATCTAGCTATTTATGGAGTTGTCATATCATACCATTATAAATATTTATTGTAATTTAAACATCTACACAGGCCTGCGGTGCTTTGGCAGATGACTAATGCTGCAGTGATGCAGACATGCTGCAGCTCTATCTCCCTTTGAAGAAATTAAACAATTTAATTCCTATCCACACACAAGCTACAGGTAGAAGGGTAGAAGGAAATTTATTAGCTTGTTTTCACTTTTGTACAACAGAGACACTTGAGGTCAGTTTATCAAAACTGAGCAGTAAAACTTCACAGAATAAATAAATGTGCCAAGTTAATGAGCATTGCACACTGTTACAATACCTGAGTGCACACATGAAAAGATGTGTCATTGACTAGCCACTTTCTTACGTCATGTTGATGGTAGTGAAGACAATTGAATGAGAGTAACACAGACAAACTTCCTCTCTGAGTCTGGCTAGTTGCCTCATTTCTGTGTCCAAGTGGAAAATAACTTCACAAGAAGATAGGAGAATACTGCTGGCATGAGGGAGCTTCTTTACTTCACCTTAAGCCTGGTAACAAGTATCCCTTACCGAAGTTGGCATTTCATGTTTAGGAATAAGCAGCTGTCGTCAAAACCTGTTTTAACAGCATCAAATGACCACAAGGACTCTAAGCACTTCCTCAAGGTTGGATAAATCGGTCCTATAGATAATCACTCAATTTTTTCAAGCTGGTCAAGATAATAGTAACTCTGGGGAAATGACATGACTGACAACTATTTTAAGATTCCATCAGATTATGACTTTTTTGTTTTTAATTAAGTAGTGACTGAATTTTGTTTTTAATTCATATTTTATGTTCTTTACTCATATATTCCAGAATATATCAGGACCCAGAAGGATATTGGTATTGCTACCAGGTTTGGAAAGTTTAGCAAATTAAGCTGACTCTCTGGATATCTTCCAATACAGATGAGGAAGCAGCAAAAACAAGGGTTGCTGGAAAGTAACTCCTTTAGACAGGTATTGGACAACATCTTTTTTTTTTTCTCTCCTTGTTTTGGATGGCTGTATGGCAAGTACCTGCTACACTCATTGGTGTTAATACGTAGATAGATTCCCAAGATATCTGTGATCTCAGAAATACTTCTTTGGTCTTCATAACTATATTCTCTGAGAATCTCATAGCTGTCAAAATATTTATCCTCTAATCAGCCTGGGAGGGGACACAAAGACTGTCTTCACTGTAATGGAAAGCGCAAACTCAAAAGCAGATTTATGCAACCCAATCTTAACCTTGTGTGCTTTCAGAATACATTACCACTTGACAGCTTGGCATAGAAACACCAACAGCAGTCATAGCAAAAACTAAATTCAGGATATTTGCTTGGAGTCTGATTTGTTTCATGCCTGGCATACAGTCCTGTTTTTGGTCCATTTGCCCACATATGGACAAAACTCCTGTTAGGACAGTAAGTATACTTGGGCTTCTTGAGGACTGGACACAGAAATGAAGATTGCAGGATAAGCTATACCTTGAGAGCAGTTACCTAGTAATGAATTCAGATACACTTGAGCTAGGTGAGGAAAACTAGATGCAACTCTTAGTGTCAACAGATAAGCAATACACTATGCACAGTAACTGACTTGCTTAGAGCAAGCTACCATAGTGTTAATGTGTCACTGTCCTATCCGAGGCAACGCACATTCTGTGCAATTTGCCATAGTCACACAGAAAGCCACCAGGTTTTGATTTCAGGACCTTAGATGATTGGAAGAATTATAAACTCTTTGTTGTACAAATCTTATGGGATTTATATGCTGAATGTAGCATGCCACATCCTGCTACAGTACCAACTGGTGTTTGTAGAAAAAAACACACATTCTGATCCCCTTCCCACCCCCCAGATAAACTTCAGTAGTGAATTTTTGTTTTATCCCCCCACCCTTGACCCTGAGGTGAAATTTTACTTGCAAAAAAAATGAGTTCCCAAGATCAGGTATGAAGATTCTATTTTGTTTAAATTTTATAGTAGTCACAATTTCAGTACAATTACTATGTCAATGAGAATTTCCATTATTTACTGAAACGAAACAGGCCAGATGCCTTCACTTAACTTCCATTCAGGGAAATATTAAAACCAGTGAAAGGTTAAACAGGATATTAAAAGTTTTCCCCTTCTCAAACACACAAGCAGTTCAGCCTTTTGATTATAGTAATTAAAGTGACAAAGAACAGCTGAGCTCAACCGAACTAGCCTGGAGTATCCCACTAACGAACAGAAAAGGGAACATCTAATAGAAACCTAGAAGCGAAGCATTGCTTGTTTTCAGAGACAGTCTATTCATTTTCTTCAGAACTTAATACAGCCCTTCTCACAGTTTGACACTGAAAATACAATCCCAATTAACTGTACATTTGAATCAAATTTAGACTAAAAATTCAAAGGTTTGAGAATCAGCCATCATGTAAGATGCTTCCAAAATGTCACAAACAATTCTCATGATATCAGACAACCAGAAACCAGAAGCAGTTTTGGTTAAGAAGCCAGACACGAACCATGAAGGTGAACGTCGCAAGTAATAAGTGTTTTTGAATGACGTTCACATACAGTGCTTCCTAAACACAACTTTCCATGTCTGAATAGGCTGAAGTTAAATGCTAAATTAATGTACTCGATCCTGGATATTAAAACTTAGATCCTGAAACTTTATAGGACTGAAAGGTATAACCTGCTTTAGCTTTATCAGAAATTTTTGTCTCTGAGTGGCAAGAGAACATGAATCTACCTTATAACAGTACCCATTGCACTTCCAAGTGCATAGGTGGCGTTACACTATTTTCCCCACTTCATGCAGCGTATCAAGGTTGGGCAAGAAGGAACACAAAAGGGCACAATGAAAACCAGATAACATAGGCCTGAAGATGATGTGCAGGCAGAAAGAAAGTGAAGTAACTTTTTTAGACAGCATCAGTTACACCCAAACAAGTTTTTGGAAAGAAAAAAAAGAGGCTGTAGGACCACCTTCCTTCTTTAAAATTTGTTTGATATGTGCTGATCGTAGAAATGAAAGCATGTCTGCCTCTCTTCAAACAAATACAGAAATAAAAAAAAAAAAAAGTTTATCTTTTACACATCAAATTGCCAGCAAAATTTCTTCTGAATTAAATGAATTTGAGAACTGGCTTTCAAAGAACGTGGGTAAAAAATCAGAAGGTAAAATCATGGTAAAAAATCCCAGGACTAAGAGGTCTTTTAGGAAAGAGGTCATATCATATGATTCTATGATATGTAATGTCTGTAATGTTGAGCAGGGAAAAAAAAAGAAAAAAAAACGAAATATGCTTTTTCTAAGTCTCTAAAGAAAAATTTGTGGAAGAAACAGCACTAAGGCTGGATTGATCATAAAGAATTTGTGGCTAGGAACAACTGTTTTATTAATGATACAAATATTGATCAGGCTTCAGAATAATTCTCAAAGGTTTCCTGAAAAAGGAGAAAGTTCTATGATTAAAAGAACATAAGACTTTGTTACCATTGATCGAAGCAAAAGGCATAATAAACTCCTATTCCATGTTTATACTAATGAACTCTTACATGTTATAATGTGGTAAATATGCAACTGTGTGTGCAACTGTGGCAACAGATCTGTGTAACTCACAGATTTCATAACTTTTCCTCCTCTGTAAATCAAATAATATAAAATAATGATATTATTTTTAATAATAAAATAATAAATCTGAATAAAAAAGATTTGTTTCATGTTTTAGTTAGGGATATATTAAAGGAAAACACCTTTACATAGAAAAAAACATTCTTTTTCAACATTTATATTTTATCTAAACAACAGGAAAAATATTGTGAAGCTAAAAAAAATTACTTTGAGGGAGTAAAATGTTTGAAAATCTCATTGCCTTTTTTTGCTGAAACGTTATGGATTTTCAACTAAAATAGGAAATGCTTTCATGAAAAAATATATATAGTTGAAAATTTAATTGATGGTATAGTAAAGAGACTTTTTTTTTTTTTTCAGCCTTTTGGAAAAGAAGGTAGGAAACAAAACCAGAGAGATTCTTCCCTTCACATCCATAGCGCAGCATGCTATTTGGCATTCCAGAATGCAATTCTTCTGCAATTAAACAGCCACTGAGTACATTCTTCTCTCCATTGGGTTGGGGTAAACCAGAAGTAGCTCTGCCATCAATTCATTTGTAGAAAGCACTGAAATGTATTTTACAAATCAGGCCTCTAGCTGCTATATCTAGTAGCTTGCTTTTGTACTAAATGTAATTACCAAATTATAGTTAGTGCTTTTGTCATCCTTCACTTAGAGTTGCTAAGACAACCATAAAAGCTCTAAAAGGCAGAGCAAAATTAAACCAGACCCAAGCAGAGTTCCTTTGCTGTGACTGATAACCAGAACTTTCTGGGTTTATTTCCTACTGTTTACAGGGAATGGACAAGTGGCCCCAGCCAGCTTGAACTGTTGGAAGGTGTGCTCTGGAAAAGGATACCAGGCAATTTCAATCCACTCTGTGTCTCTGTGCTGCAGCTCATTCAGCTGGACAGTTGTTTGTATTCCTTCAGTGATTTGCGCTCTCAATATGTATTCATTATCAGATCCATCAAAAAGTTCATCTCATTTTCTAGCATGTGTATTTCCTTGGGAACAAGCTGTCTAAATGTTTTGTCAACTTGTACAGAAGCTAGCATGAGAATATGGATTTTTTTATTTCCTCCTTAGTCTTAAAGAGAAGGGAAACTGAAGGAGTCAGCAGATGTTTGCATTTATCCACAGCAGCATTTTAATATCAAATCACAATTAGCTTATTGTACAACTGTATTTTGTTCTTTGCAACTACAAGTGAAGGTTGGACTGTGGGAAGATGTCACAGCATGTAAAACCTTAATAAATACTCAATTACATGTCGTGCAGGAAAGAAAGGAGTGAACCAAACAAAAAAGATATGAGCAACCTAAAGCAAAATAGAACATGGAGTAATTAGGAACTAATGTTCATTTAAAGAACTAGGAAAAATGCATAACTCATGCATAATTACATTTGCATAGCAATTCACAAGCCAAAAGAATTTGGTTCAGTGATAATTCCAAAGGTCACTGAGACAACAATCTATAATTCAGCTGTATACAACAACATAAATGGGAAAAGTTTGCACGATTAAGTTTGCCCTCCTGTATTTTAGTTCTATGGGACTTGCAGGCAGAAAACTTGTCTGTTTGCATGTTTAGATCCCATGACTCTTGTGTGAAACCAATTAAGCCAAAATGACTTACCAGGATATCATTGTCCCCAATAAGACAGGCACTTATATTTTAAAACAACAAATGCAAAGTTCAAAAGGACTCCTCTGGATATACAAAACAAGTATAGGATTTATGAGAAAATGATGGGAGGAAAAGATGTTTATTTAATATCATAGGATGAGATATTAGCCTGTCAGCTATACATGTAACACAACTAAATTTAATCAAAAAAAAATAGTGCAGTGTTTTGTAACTTTATAAAAAGCAGCAATGTTACAGATGATTGAAGAGAGATTTTAAATGAAAAGCAGCAGCTGGAAAAATAACTAATGGAATAGGTAAGAGCACACACTGTTCTTGTTAAGGGTTAGTAATCACAACAAATAGTGTACTAGGTTACTACCATAACACAAACAAGTTCTACTAGGGTATATTAAGCAATATTTTTGTACTTACGTTATTACAGAATACCAATATTTTGTCTTGGAAATAAAAATGTCTAGAAGACAGTATTGGTCATCTGGTGCCTTAAGGAGATCCCGTTAGCTTTAGATGCACAATTACATCTTAGTAGCCAGAAATGCTGGATAAATTTGTAATTTCCATTGTGCTGCTGAGTCAGATTTCCTTCACAATCTGAGACAGAACAGGCCATCACTCCTGCCTCCCCCCCCCCCCCCTTTAATTAAAAAAGCAAGTGTGAAAAATATAGTTTCAGAAAAATCCAAATATTTCAGTTTTATTTTGAAAAAAATTAAATAGCCAATTGCCCAAATTTGAACAGCTACTTGTGCTTGTCCCTAAGTCTGGGAGTAGCCTCAACTGCTCCAGAAAAGATAAGGACATTCCACAAAGTCCTAAAGTTAGGCCAAGTGTTATCAGGGAGTATAAAAATCCAAACATCCCCACTTCAACCTTAAGGTGCCAGTGCTATCAAACTTATCAGTCCTTGAAATGCATGGCAGGGAACCAGCAAGTCCCATGAGCTTTCACTTAAGACAGGCTATTTGCTCCTCAATTCCAGCTTTTTGGAAAAGAATTATGGAATATTTACAGTATTCTGACCACAGATACTGAAGATCTCTAGTACCTTGCAAGATAATACAAGTTTGACAGAATCGTAACTGATGGTTAGAGGATGTGTGTTGAAATAGATGCACTTTTGCTTAACTTTCTTGTTTCACCCGACCATTATTCTTCAATTAAATACCCACATATTTGATTTCCAAATTCCAAGTTGCATATTCAGAATATCATAATCACATTTTTTGCTGTATCAGAAGAATCTTTATTTCCAAGTTTTCCACAGAAATACTTAATACTATTTCCACAGAAATATCCTCTAACACTCCCAAACACCTTGCTCTCCAAATTGCAGTCCTTCTTAAGGACCCTCTCATCTTCTGCTCTCCTAACTCATGTCACAAAAGAAGGTACAAGTACCTGCTGCGACATGCACATTCCCCTGACAATTTAGAAGCAATCATTCTACAGTTTATCATCTTCCACCCAGTGGCCACTTAATTTTGAGCTGGAGGTGTGTGTTTATTTTCCAGTTCCATCCAAATTAATAATAAGTGGAACCTCCATGTAAAAGGTCTTCTGGAAAACTGAACAATAAAAATAAAATTACGTCTTTGAAGAATAGGATCTGGTATGTAGGACCGATGATTGAAAAATTCGTAAAGTGAGTCCCTAGCATCCATTATCAAATTGAATCTTCAGGTATTCAAATGCTAAATTTGTCTGTTTCTTGTATCAAAAGTCCACAGTGCTTGGCCAAACATTCATACATGCTCCTGTCATACAGATTTGTATTACCAGTGGTTTTAAGGCCAGATGTATTCTGGTAAACATGGACTCTTTCCTCTTTGGGTTTTTAGTTTTTGAGTTAGTCACTTGTCTGTTTTTGCACACTTCCTACAAGAGGAGAATATGTAACAAGCTATAAAACCAACATTCTTGCACAGGGGTCCATGTTCTTCCTCTAACTCACACGATCTAGCTATTAGTGAGTAAAGTCTCCTAAAACATGAGGAAGAAACCTCACAAGTTATGGCTGAAGCATGTTGGTCACTTTTCACATTTTTAATCACCTTTAAACACACTTGGTTGTCAAAAGAGCTATCAGCTGATGACTCATTATTAAAGTACAAGAAGCAGCACGTTGGGCACAAAGACTTTTCTCAGCTAGTTAAGATGCTGCTGACATTGTTCTTTTATCCCCAGTTGCCTACGGGGCTTCCTAATCAGAATCTCTTCCCCATCACCCACAGCACTAACTAGTCACACCAGTCACAGCATGTTTGAACTATTTTGCTGAGGTTTAATTATTGCGTTTGATAACACCTGCATGATACAATTTTCCATTATTATGAAACAAACTGCTTTCTGTGCTTTAGAATACAAAATACATTAAAGAGAGTAGCAGCATTATTTCTCCCATTCTTTATATCTTATTTTTTAATAAAAAACTAAATTGAAGATTTTAGATGACTTTCTACATTATCACTAAACTACAGAAACAAATAGATTCATTTCTTCACCACATTTTCTACATTCTTGGGCCACAATTTGCTAACAGAAGCTTCAGGTATCTATACAGCCAGCAGGTATCTGATGTTGAGACCTTTATTTCCTACTCTAAAGTTCTTGATTCGGTTGGAAGGACTGCATGGAGGATAAGACTTAGTTGCTTATGACAGAGCTTTTGAGATCAAATGAACACATCGTCTCAATTAACATCTGAAAAAAAATTGGCTATAGCTTGCTTGGAATCTCTAGTAAAATGACAAAATACATCTAATACATCTCTCTCTCTCTTTTTTTTTTTTTTTCCCTAAATAGATAGACATTAACCTCCTCCTCAAAAACTGAAGCAAGGCATGGGCATGCACAGCAAAGCAGTATGCTATACAGATGGTAAGTATGACCAGTAGAAACACTGGTGCTTGGTTTCTAAGGATGTGTACCATACTAAGGTGCAGCAATATTGATGGGAAACTTTAAAATTTCACAGACCAGAATAGGACCCAAATCTCCTGACTTTCAGTTCAGAGCATGAACAGAATGTTATACACTGCATAATTATCTTTGTAAGAGATAATCCTCTCCTGAACTTATACAATTTAAAACGGAACATAAACAAGTGAATATTTAAGAAGTGACATTTCTCTGTTAATCATACCTGTATCATAACTTATTTCAGAAAGTTTGTATATGTATTATTGTTAGTATTTAGTATGTGTTTAAGCATTTTATGTATTACAAAGCTTTTTTTTTTTTTTTCAATACATAAGCAGTACATCCATTTGAGACTAGCTTTTAACATGAGCTGCCTAAGTTTCCTAGATTACTTTAAGACCAGCCAATAGATCTAGGCTCAGGTACAAAGAACATTACAGAACATATACCAGTATATAACAGTCAAGATGTTCCCCTAAGATGTTATGAAATCCTTATCACACTGAAATGAGGATGAACTTTAGGTATTGACTCCAGTACACTTAAGATTTCAGTGCTCTATTTTCAGCACTACTTCATTCTCGTTCTTGTAGAGGTGACAATGGAAACATGAGTCACCCAAGGTTCATACCAAATTATGGGAACCCCTACACAGTTATACCATAGTGGGGAAGGAAAACCACGAACTTGTGCATCTAATAGTCTGTCTTTCCCTGACCTGCCTGTTCAGTGGCTGGAAATAAGAAAGCATAAACAGTCTGAACACTTCTCCAAACAGTTTCTGCACTTGTGCAGAAACAGTGCACTGATGCATATGTGCATCTGAACAAGAAGAATTTGGGCATCAGATGCCTCAAAATAAGGCAAGTTTAATATTCCAAGATTGAAAGGGCAGATTCATACAACACTTTTGGAAACAGAGCATTAGCCAATACAAATCACTGTAGTTTCACAACTGAAAAGTGATTTTTTTTTTTTTTTCCTCTAAGGTATTTCTTTCTATGATATAGCAGGTAAACCAGTGTCAGGTGGACCTTGAAGGAAGCAGCTGGAATACTCTCCTTCAGTGCTAAAGACCCAGTCTATACAGTTTCCATACATGTGAAAAAGTGGCTTTCAACCAGACAGAGATAGGCTAGACACCTTAGTTATACTAGAAAACACATGAAAAAATGTATACTTTGAAAACATATGCAGTGAAGAGGTCTTAAACTGGTTTGAAGGAGGTAGCATCATGTTACAAGTATATAACTTGATAATGGAAAATAGGGTTAGGTAACCAGACCAAGGCTAAAAAACCCAGATGGATTAATTCTTCAGTACTTGCTGTAATTTTGCTAACTTTGAAGTACTAAACAAAGTGTTATATCTTCTCATCTCTCTTCCAAGTGGAAAAAAATAATCCTACTACTAATCATACTAAAAAATTCCGGTATTACCCTCCACCCCAAAATCTTGTTTCATTCAACAAGAAGTAAGAACTTCACTGCTAATCTCAATATAGATTTTTATTTATAGTTTTTCATTTTGACATTGAAAAACAAAACTATTTCCTTTCAGGAAAAATACAGGAAATTGGAGTGGAAGGCATTTTGGGACAAAATTAGTTTAAAAGACTTAAGACCTCTGTAAAATACAATATCCATTCTCTTCCAAAGTGGATTAGTAATATCCTTGGAGACATGTAAGAACTTCAGCCAGAGGCAAGCCATGTTGGGACAGAGAGAACAGACATTAATAAGGAATGTTGCCATCCCACTTCAAATAGAAAATTCTACACGGTGAGAAATCTTTTTTTACAATGAAGAGATACAGAAAGATGAGAACTGTGAGGAAACAGACCACCAGTTGAGTAAGGAAATCTTATGGACCAAGCCATAAGACATGGCTCAAGGGAAAAATACATGGAAGGAAAAACTCTACATGTATCAGAGGACAGAATGAAACCATTCATTCATGGGCACCAAGAGGAGGGGGAATGTTGACAAACAGTTCTTTCTAAAAATATTTCCAGTTCAGATAAAGGGTGGTAACTAAGTCCATGATTTTGTCATTAGCAATTTACAAAACAATCTAAAATGCCAGTTTTGTTTTATGGTAAAAGTCAAATTAAAAAGTGATGAGCAGAAGCCTTCCTCGGAAAGTAATCTAGAGTTTGTCAAATAACAAACAGAAATGCCTTGGCTATGTTGATTAAAACGATAATCACACGTCCCTTGCTGGTTTATATCTCAGTTATATTTGAGACATTTTCAAACACATAACAAATTAGTGTACATCTTTCAACATTAGAAATTACTTCTGATGCCTATGAAGAGCACAGGCTGCAATTTAATTTTCTGACAGCATACAAAGTATTCTACTCCTCCCCACCCCCTAACAAAACTGTCTACAAAGGAAAGAAATAAGAAGTTCCATTTTGTTTCAGGATCTGTTCCTTTGCAATCAGGTTGACAGTCTTTCCAATACAAATCTCTTGACTGCAAAGCAGAATAACATACAAAAATATGAAATTCCATTGATATCATTAGCTTAAGATGCTGGACACATTAGAATCAGTGAGCTACCAAAGAGCAGGAAAACCAAAGTTATAATAAAAAAATCGGTGCAAAATTGAATAATATGAGTATACTAAGTCTCTGTAAGAATTTCTTCTCATTTACAAAACAGTTAGTAACACTTGCATGATATTCTGAAGAAATGGACTTTTTAGAGGTCAGCCTATAATGAACAGCTCAAAACATTCCATAAAACAACATAACCCTACACAATACCCAATTTCAACAGCATTATATTAAGTCCTTTTTTGATCTCAGCAATGTCTATATGCATCTGTCTACAATAAAAGTACTCAGGAAGCTCACAAAAAATGTCAACATATGTCAAAACCAAAGCTGTTTTGATAAGACTATGTGACTGGACAATGCAGTGATCAATGTGAGCTAGAATCTGAAGTTGAATCTAACATCTAGACTGGCCCATCTCTGAGTAGGGTTTTGGACCAGATGACCTCCAGAGTCCCCTCCAACCTATATCAGTCTAAGACTGTCTCAAAAATGATTCACAGAAACTATCTTAAAAGGGTTACATTTCTGTATGATGTCTACTATGTTCAGAATATTTGAAAACTAAACCACTTATTTAGTTTCCTAAAGACAGTCTCAGAAACGTACCTTCACACACATTTATTTTGAAATATTGAGATTTAGCATATATTTTTTCTACTTTGCTTCTGCTTGACACTTGATAAAAATTGCCACTTAACCAAAAAAAAACAAGGCCTCAGGTAGTTCTTCCAACATAAATTACATAGCATTATTGGGTCATCTTTATATAGAAGCCTTCAAACAGCAAACCTCTGAAGAAGCTCTCATTGGATTCATAAGCCTTCTCCAGTCAAGGGGCTACTAAATAGAACATGGAAAACTTGTTCAGTGTAGTTGAAGGAAAGTCAGTTTTCACTGCTATCAAATGAACATTCCAATTCTAATTTTCATTTTACAGACTTGATACAAAATTCAAAACAATATACAGTTTAGACAACCCAGCAGTTTTTATTTTGAGTTGCCCCAGATAAGACAACCTGCTTTAGGTATGACTTCTGCTGCATTTACTCTTTAAAGCCATAATAACAATAAAGACTTGAAAACACAGGCAAGAACAAATATAAGGCTGCAAGAAAACAAATGAATGAGCTACACTGTTCACCCCATCTTTTTTTAAATTTAACAGAGAGTATGACACTTCCACAGCTCTACAGGGGTATATACCTTGAGCAATAACTGGAAAACACGATCCTGCCAAGTTGTGCTTTTTCTTACATAGTTTGGTTCCTGGACAGTCTACCATAATCAAGCTTTTTGACTACAAGAAAACACTAAGAATTTATAATCTGAAAATAAGGTTTCTTAAATTAATTGGATATACAAACAAAAAGAACCTCCTCCCTACCTTTTTTTTTTTTATATAAGAAACTTGGCTAAGATTTAAATATATTGTTATTAAATTTCATTCTGTCCAAATTGAAACCAAACCCAAATGTAAAGTACTCTTAAAAAAGAATAAAAACAAAAAGACAGCAAGCATTTAGGTGCTTAATCATGCACATAATCAAAAGATGAGAGTAAGAACATCAACCTTAATGAAGTCAAAACATATTAAAAAATTACCATACTTCAAATTCTTTTCCAGCCTTTGTATGCAACTTACTTGGCCCTCACATAAACTCCCCCTGAAGCTGAGCTGTAAGTAAGAATGCTCAGTGGCATGCACCAGCCGTCCCAGGGAGAGCCCTACTCTGCAGGCTCTTCTGTCAGCAAAGCCAGAGAAATGCAGTTTTGCAGTTAGCATGCTGGCCATATACTATTCGCTAGCTCTGTCCAGAGTTCTTTTTCAACATATTCTCAAGTTGATTTTACAGGAGATGATTTCCTCCTTTTCTTTCCAATACACATGTATTGGCATGGCATAAAGCAGCCCAATATAAAGACCCAATTGCTGGATCCAGGTGCCACTTGAGCCAAACCGGAAAGGTGATTATAGGAAGAAAAAAAGCTGATTACATTCGCGATAGAGCTAAAAACCAGAGCAACCCTCACTTAGAATTACAGTAACATATAATTCCAACCCCGCCTCAGATTTAAAACTTCGAAGTTTTCAGTATTTGGTGATGCATTTAGATGAAATGATGGCATTCACACTTTAGTTTTCACAAAAGCCATCCCCAATTCTTTATAGTGTGAAACAGTTTTCCAGCTTGGTGTGAAATCACTGCCTCAAGACCATATTATTAAGGAACTGTTTGTTCTCCTCTGCTTTATCCTGAGAATTGGAAGCTATTGAGCCTGCCTAACTATGGCAGGCTCAAGCAAAATCCCTCCCTGCAGACTTGTTCTTCTGCCACAGGCTTGCCAGCTCCTCGCTATTGACAATACATGTCTAATCTTCTTGCCAGTGATGTCTGACAGTATAGGATCAGCAGCTCCTGCCTGCAGTATGCTGCCAGAAAACAGTCCTCAAAAGTTCTGCAGAACCCAGGTAACTTTTGTTGCTGAGGTCAGATTATACTGTGTATGGGAAAGAAGCCTTTTTTAAAAATCTGTTTTCTTTCAGCAGCACCAGTTACTCACACAACCCAAGCATGCCCACCTTCCAGGGATAATTAGATATTCCCTCAGGTCTGAGGTTGCAAAATTCATTTTTGCCTCCACAGCTGAAATTGCTTTCTTGCTACTGCAACAGAATGAGTGCTGATGACAGAGCCACGGTCTGTCCGTAGTACTCCTGAAGGATATCACTAAATCCAATTCATACTGAGGATATGGATGAACAAAGTTGGGAGATGAAAGAAGCTTCTAGGAACTCGGCTTGCTTCTGACATTCCTGGTAACCTACATCAGTCTACACCAGTGAAAAAAATTTACATTTCTTTAAAAACAAGCCAGCTAATCAAGGAAGATTTATGCTTTTAGTGTTGTCTTAGAAGTTTACACTACCTGACATTTTGCTTTTTGGCTTCTCTCCTTTGGGAAAATAACCAAATAGGATGAGTGCAGAACACCAGCCAGGCTCTTCTGCTGGTCTTCTCAGGAGCACAGCCCTTTTCTCCCTCAAAAAGGTGGGAAGGAGATGGAGAGAGTTGAAAAGGCCCAACAAGTTAAGACATGCTATGCATGCCCCTTTTGCCAAATAATCAGTGGTCAGGTGTAGCATGAAATCTGAGCCTGGGGTAAGAATGGCTATTTGGCAATACTACCAAGAAGCTGAAATATGTCAAGTTTGCACAGCTGTTTGCCCCAAAGTAACTTGTTTATGTGCGCCTAATCAAAGAGGCTTGCTGGAGGTCAGTGACAAAGCCCTGTGCCCTTCAGCTAATTGAACAATTCTCCAGTATTTTGTGCCGATACTACAGCTTGAAATGCATTTTCCACAGTTCATCAGCGTTACCTTATACATTATTTTCTGGGAAAGCTGTTAGCTGCCATGGCAGGGGCTTGGAACTGCATGGTCTTCAAAGTCCCTTCCAACCTGAGCTATTCTGTGATTTTATAATTTCAAGTATCTTCATCAGGCCAAAGATCATTTTGCTACAGCATTATCTAGAAGTGTTACAGCTTCATCAACGGATGTATCTTACTTTATGTATACTAAAACATTATCAAGAGGCTATAAGCTTCCATCATTTTAATTTCAGTCAATATAATTGATATAAAAACAACAGAATTCTTACAATACAAATATTGCAATCAGAAATAACTATTCGTATAATATGCCTGATTATCCTTAATTAAAATTCCTATATAATTAAAAAAGATTGTATTTTGCAAGTAGACCTACAAATTGAAAGACCAGAAATACTCTACGGGACAGACTAGCAGTAGAGATGTGTAGTTATCTATAACATTTGTTATAGATAAAAAAATATTTTGTAGACCTTCAGTTCATTTGCTATCAGATGCTTCCCATCTCTATTATTTTCTTCCTGCCAAAAAAGATTTTTAAGTAGGGTTCTTATAAAAAGGAAATAACATAGATAAAAAAAAATATCTACTTGAGGTATTTGATCTCTTTTCCAACAGACCCGATTGCTGGACAAAGAAGAGAACAAGGAAATACAGAAAATAAGGGTGATGAATATAAAAGTAAACAATTTATCTTTGTGAAAAGTAGGTTTAAATGAAAGTGCTTCATCATCAAGTCTTAAAAATGACCAAGCGAGTAACTGTCTACACAAAACTTACAATACAGCTAAATACTACAGACTGTTTAGGCCCAAGGTCTGCATCAATTGCCTCAGGTTGTGATTTATTTTTGAATGTTTTGCCTCACAAGGCTAAACCTTCTGCTGCAGAATCTAGGCCCTGGCTACCATACCAGAAAAAAACTCAAAACTGAAGTGTCAGCTACTTGTTTGTTTGGATTTACCCCACCCCCCAGATTTATTCAAACCTCCATATTTTAAATTTTTACTCCAGAGAGGACTGGAAGAGGTCTAGTCAATGTCTGTCACCTTTCACAACAGCAACCACTTCATATACTAGTATTAAAAAGGAAATCAAGTTTCATCTCAGTTTTCTATTTAAACTGTTTTTGCCTGTGCACCATTAGTGTTCAGTTAAAAATTCCACATCAGGAAGGGTAGAAGAGGACTATCCAATTGCAATGTTTCCCTCCCCAGTACAACACGTGGGTAGTTATCTTTGTGTAACGTATCTTGTAGAGTCTTTGCTTGGCCTTTTAGCTTAACTTGTTTACTTCAGGACGTGTCCAAACAGATCATACAAAGCAATAAACGAGAGTTCTGGAATCTTAGTTTCCAGTTTGCTACTAGATATTCCCTGATTACAACAAAAAAAAGAACGTAGATGACAGGAAACTAATAAATCTTTTAGATCTTAACCTAACCAAATAAGTTGCAGAATTCAGTAAGAAGAACCACCTGTTTGAAACAACTGCTTCAGCAACACATGTTCTTCTAAAAAATATGTTTTAAAATAAACAAGATGCCTGAGCTAAGGGAGAAATGGATCACTTCTGCATGTCTTGTCTGAAGGCTTGTTTTTCTGCCAATAAGGATGCTATTTTAGGATAAATGGAGCTGTCTCCCAAGAAGGCATGAAGAGAAATGTGTTGGTAATTTGACCAAATGAACTACAGCTTATATGAAAGCCAGCCAGTTTTGGTAACACCATTTACAAGCATGATAAAACCAGTATCATATAGTTCTTACCTCAAAATCCCTGATTGTTCTGGTTGTAGCCATTCCTTTGACATAACACTGATTCAGTACAACATTTCAACAGGAAGCACAGAAGAGTGCCTTTCTCCTCTAACTTGTCACGCCAGCTTTGCTATTCACACTTCTCAAATGCTGCTTGCTGGCTACTAATACCTGTGTAATGATCATGAAAGAGGCCTTTGGTAGTTTTTAATGGTACCCTGTAGAGGCAGTTAAATTTCCTCTCTTATTCCCACGGTGCTTCAGTGATTGTTTCTCCTCATATAGGGTTTCTAATACATAATTTAGTTCTCAGAATCTATCAAGAAGAATGACTTGTACTTAGTGGGAAGCAAGGTGAGTCTGTTCAACACAACTCTATGAACCAAAGTCTTAAATTGAACTCACAGCATTATGAAGCTTTAATGGACTCCTATAGACTGTTCTCTCTGCTGTCGCTTTCAATAATACAATTCTATTTCAGGAGTCACAAAATAACAAATAGTTCCTCGGCTGCTTAGTTTGAGTGATGCTATAGCTATGCTTACTTTTGGCTAGTTTTCTAATACATTTTATATAAATTGACGTGAAAAGAAGGAAGGAAATTGAGAAACTATAACATTCTAATTTTGTCACTGAATGTTCAAGCTACAGACCTACTAAATTGTCTAAGTCTGCTGCTGTGACTTTTTTTTTTTTTTAAATAGCATTTTATCATGCAGTCTTGTGTTAACTCTGTAGCGAGAAGTGTTATTCGACTTGCCATTATACAGCATGACACATCTTGATGCCAGGACATTTGTTTCTGAGTTTCCACTGAGTTAACATTGGTTTTGGTGAATATCAGGTTTGTTGAACATGACCAGCTGTTGTTAAAACAGCAGAAGCTGAGTTGGTTGACTCCCAGAGTTCCAGAGACATGCAATACCATTATTCTGGTCAGCACGGTATCTGACGTGTATAACTTTTTCTTCAAAGATTGGAAAGTGACCTAAGTGGTGGCTAGCCTATGGTCTCTTCTGTACAAGAGGGGAAAAGGTAGCTTTCTCAGGTGATGATCACCTGCAAATAATTTGTTGTTAGTATGTACAAAGCATATATATTAAGAACATTAAGCTAAAAGCCAACAGTCTCATCCTGTTAGGTACACAAGACATTAAAGTGCTCCAACACTTCTCAGGTGGCAGTGGTATGTACATGAGAGCCTTTCATAGTATCAAACCCCAGTTCATATCCCATTTGGGAGGTAGAGTTTTCCAATTTTCAGATGTTCTGTGGGAGGACTGTGCACGTAGTGATGCTTGCTGAATGAACATTGTACATCAAGGAGACAGATCTACAGAACACTTAGCCTGAGCAGGACCAGGCTGTGCTGCATGTACAGCATGGCCTTCAGGCATTCACTGCGCTGCACAGATTCCTTGGCTGCAGGATAAACTTGGCTTACTGTAACTACAGAGCCTGCAGGCAGCTCCTGTTTAGTATCAATGATTATACCACCTCCATGGCCTTGCCTTTAGATAAAGTGCAGCAATAAATTCTCACACAAACATCCTTTGTTTAACATTAGAAGTGTTGATTTTTTTTTTTTTAATAATTAAATCCTATAATAGCTCAAATAACCAAAATGAGATAACGTCTTCTATGAGCAGGTTCACGTGGTGCACTTGAGGCCACTTCACTTGGCTTCCTAGCATCTAAAGGGACATGATATTATCTGTATTACTGTCTTTGTATAGTGTTATAGTGTTAGCTCTAATAAATACCATTTTAAGTGATACCTTGGAGCAGCTGAGTGTCTTTCTTACTGGGATCATAATGGACCAGCACCTCCCGGTGCAAAACATGTATTTGTAGATTATACCTTGCTAAGTAAGAGACCTGAATAACATGGGAATTTTTATTTTATTTATTTATTTATTTTAATGCTAAGAGATAGCTGGTAGGATTAGATGTTTTCAGGTAGCTCTGACATATTCCATTGATTAGTCAACACTCCCTATATCCTGTTCTCAACTAATTTTCTTCTCAGAAAAACATAATCCCTTCTGCAACAGGACATTCTGGGAAGAGAGGGCTTATTCTCCACATTAATTTAGACCACAAAAGCTAACTCAGTACTGAGGAAAACAACCATGTGGTTCACACCAGTTTAAGACTCTAGAACCCTAAAGGGAAATATATAAACATTTTTTTTCAAGTCCAGTTAAGGTTAGTGCTCCAGGTATTTGGCAGAAGAAGAGTAAACATTTAATAACTTGCCTTTGCATGTATTATGCTATGTGAGCAATATATTAGTTCTTGTGGTCCATAGGAATAATTTCTCTACTCAGTTTGGCAAGCTGATACTTTCCTAATCTTCACACTTGACCTCAAAGATGTACTACATGCTGTATTATTATGCTTTAAGATTTAGCAGTGCTACAGCCTTAGCCTTGTCAGTTAACTGAAATATCTGCACCTATCTTCTCTGTGATAAAACTCTCTCACTGGCAAAAGGCCAACAGACTCACAAGATCCTAAACTCATGTGTCACATCACATCTAACTGCTGTGCTCCTCCTCAGATGGGAGCGCATAACATTAACTGAAGAATTTCTGTTAGTGTCCAGAGAATACTAGCATACACTGAAGTTAGTTGAAACTTCCACTCAAGTACAAAGCTGCCTATTTTTTATTTTTTAAAACTTGAAGCAAAACAGAGGCATTTGGGACATCAGTAAATACAATAGCTCCTGTAAGAATGTTTGCAGGAAACTCTTAGAAATACTCCAGGTCCAAGATTTCCTAATAAATCCTGGGAAAATTTCTTGAATGGTTTCACATCTAGGAAGGGAAACTCCCAGAACACCACATGAAATACTTCAGGTTCCAGATCCAGAAATCCCCATAAGAAGGGAGAAAAACTTCCAGGAAAATTTATAGATCCAGTAAACCTTACAAAAATTCTCAGTCCAAGAATTCCTAGAAAGGCTATCACTCAGGAATTCCTACAAAAGCTAAGGAAATACCTAGAAATGTTCTAGGTCAATTAATTCCAAGATAACTTGTTAAATGTTTTCCTAGACTTTCAATACATTAAACATAAAATAGGTCTCAGTTTCTAGAGTCCTGGAAACACCAGGAAAACTCCTAGAAAGACCCAAATACTCCTGAAAAAGTTATAAACTTAAGAACTTCAAGAAGGACTGTGAAAGTTCCTAAAAAGTTTCAGAAACTCTTAGAAAACCTAGAAAGATTCTTACAAAACTCTCATAATTCCTAAAAAGATTTTTCATCATGAAATACTGAGAAAGCCTGAGAACCCACCTAGCAGGTTACAAGCATTCTCAGCACAATTATAGACACCATCTCCCATACACATTATCTCCCACCAAATTCCTAGAATATCCTGAAAAAGTCTACTAAGCTCCAGGAATCCACAGGAATGTTCTACATACAGTAGAGCAGTTCCAAAAATTCCTAGAACTATTTTAAACACCCAAGTTCCCCAAACACCCCAGGGAATTCCTATAAAACTACAGAACTTCCTAGAAATGTCAAAAGAGAACAGGGATAATTCCTAGAAAGTAGGTGAAAAATTTCTAGAGAACACCAGGCCATTCCCAGAAATCACCCAAAAGAATTCCTAGGAAGACATTGAGAAAATTCCTTTAAAGCTCCCCATGGGAATTCCTAGAAGTACTCATGCTACGTCCTAAAAAGCAGGTAGGAAGATTCATGGAAATCAATCAAAATGCATTTCCCCCCCCTAATTAGCCATAATTTCTTCTCCTAGTCCCAAGTCCTGAACACTTCATAGATCTTGAGTAAACACTCAGGTTGAGCAAAACAAATGAAACCAAAGCAAACAAGCAAACAAAACCCAGTACCATCAAAATTTTTAGAGCCTTTCCTGCCCTAAGTGGCATTACCTACAAAATCCATTAGACATCATTTGGATGGCTATACTATTGGGAAATTAAGGCCAGGTTTAATCTCTCTATATTAATCAACTTTCACATATTTGCTTGCACATCTTAAAACATGATTCTTAAAATATGTAGATGAATTCAATTGACTCTTATAAAGATACCTTAATTACAAGCTGTAGAACAGTTCATAATTTCAATATTTTCATCTACTTCTGAATATAAGAAATGGCACAATCAGAAAGCAATAATAATGCAAAATATATAGACACTGCCTTTTAACTACTGAAGCTAAGCCCACTGAATTCAGAAGAAAAACAACGCAGCATTTTCTCTTTAAATCACCATTTCTAAGAGTTTGCTTACCTGGGGTGGATTCACCCTATGAATCCACCTGATTGCTGAATCATAACAATTTGGGATAAAAGTGGCGTTTTCTCTCTTGTTTTATTTATTTATTTTTGAAGAACTAAGCAAAAATGGAACTAGATTGATCGAAGGTTACCTACAGAGCATACATCAAAGCACCATTACTCAGCCTCAAAGGAAAAATAGCTCACACATTAATTACTACACTGGTCTTATATTAATTACTATACTGGTCTTTTCCTAGCGAGATAATAGATCCCTGTGAAAATCTTTACTGGGCAGGAATTGGTGAGGACTTCTAACGTTAGCATATCAACATTCAAGAGAAATAATTTGATGCGCAAAATGAAAAGCCAGAGATGCTAAAACCTCAGCCTAATATACTCTATTTTGTGCAATACACCAGGATTCTTTCGAAATATGAAAAAAAAAAATATTTAACTTCACATTTTTCTGTTTGGCTACCACACCCTACTTCAGAAAAGATACAATCACATTGTGCCCTCTAGTGGTTTGTCACTCAAAATACTCTGCATATAAAAATATGCAAAGTAATCAAACTATTCAACAGTACCTGTTGTCAGCCACGACTAAATGTAAGATCAGCACCTCTCACCACGGGGGTCAAACCCAGTACACAGGTAATCCTGTCTGATGGCGACAGCTTGCAGAAGTGAACTAGAAAGTCCATTAGTTAAAATTGAGTTTACATTTTAAATGCTAATAAGAAGTCAAATATTTCCTGTTTAAATGTGAGTAATTTGAGCATTTTAGTATGTCTGCAGACTTTCTGACCCTGAAGCTTTAACAAATCACTGAGAAATGGGTAGTGCCTTAAAGCAAAGATTCAGGTAACACCATACAAAGAAAAAGGTAAGTTACATTCATTCCCTTTCTTTGCTCTTAGTATGATCATATTCCTGCACGTTTAATTGTTGCAAACCTGTTTCAGCAACAAAATTAATCGCCTTGTCCAGACACACATGAGCTGGTCAGTTGATATGAAGAGAACTGGGGTCAGAGTTTGTAAAAATTATCTATTAAGAAATTAGCAAGTCTTGAGAGAGAGATAGCAGTTGTGCTTGCTTCAGTCTTCTGCACAGCCCCAAATCTTGTTCTTCCTTAAGGGATGAAATAAGCCACGAAAGTTCAAGGATGGATGTGTCTGGAATTACTCAGAACATGTTGAACAAAGTCTGATTGTGCTTTAGGATACTAAGTGTCACACTGATAGATATCAAAGCAGAGAACCTTTTGACTCTTACATGATCCAGCTGTGCAAATTTATCTCTCATCCTACAAATGGTGGCACAAGGAGAAAACCATTCCTTCTGCTCCGTCTAGACTTCTCAGAGGAGACAACCACATTGCAAAATGGGTGCCTATTTTGGGCTGAAACACGCCTCATAAAATAGGCCTGGGACCATCAACCTTTTCCATCTCCCCAATGTTTTCACGTAGGAGCATCACGTGAAGTTAGCACAGGGCCCAGGGAAAATTCTGTGCAGAGTTTTGTGAGGCTGAAGACAGGGATGGTGCTGTAAAGTTCTGGTTCAGTAGGCTGACCTCTTGAGAAAGCTCAGCTCAGTGTGCAGCCACAAAAGGCACCTGTCTGATACCTGCCCATTCCAGTCCCAGCCAACCACAAGCCGGAAAGTAACTGTTAAAATTATTTACTTAAACTTTTTATTTGATGTAGGGATATGTTTAAAGTGAAAATACACTTAGCTGCATTTCCAAACCTGAATGGCCAAAAATGTGTCTCTAAGAATGTCACGGTATATTTTTGATTGCCAAAAGCACAGAAGATCAGAATATTACAAGTGAAAGGCAAATTCTGAGCACAACACTTTTGATTAGTGTTGAAATACAAAATGTTCCAGACAGCTAACCCACATTCTATTTCAATGCCAAGCCAGAGTGGGAGTTCAGAGAAATGTACTCTGAAAGAAGAAATATCCTGAATTATTCTCAGAGTTGTGCAACACTAAAACACAAACATGGGACTACTGCTGCTACCGGTTGAATTCTATCCTTGTGATCAAGAATAAAATGAAATCCGGGAGCACTCCAGTATGATTTCTAGTACATACAACTCCATTCTCTTGACCTTTCAGAAAGCTTTTCTTTATAGCTTTTGGTAACTATGCTTTATTTCTACTTTTCCAGCTACACTGTAAGATCTGTAAGGTAAGATGCAAAAAATCCAAACCAAGCAGCTCTTAGAATAATAGCTTCACATTGTGAGCCGGACAAGAAAAAAAAATAATGAAGTGGAACAATTTAATTAAGTTGGATTATGTATTTTAAAAGAGAACAGACAGAATAAATGGAATAAAACCATTAAAAGCCACTTTAAGGAATAAAGTGCTAGTAACTGCAGATAAGATACTTGATTTGATATTATCTCAATGTTGATACTGTCTGTTTAGAAAAAGGGCTTCAGAGCATGCTCTTTTACACTCATTGCTTGTAATTAGAGAGTTTCAGAAAAAATACTGAGCATATGACTTCTATAGGTCTAAAAGTTGCCTTACTTTCTGTGATTCATAAAATTTCAAAAGTGGAAAGGATGAGAACAGCTTCACAAATGTTTCAAATTTGCTAACCAAACAGAGTAGAAAAAAATCCACTAAAATTTACTTTGTAAGTGACATTGCAAACCACAGAGTCATCTATAATATGTTGGGAAGAATTGCATCCTTGACTGGATTGGCACTGAAGGACCAGTTCTGAAAAAATAAACCACACAAACACAAATTCCAATACAGAATTGTTCTGTTCAATTACAGGCTAAAGTAGGAAGAACTATCCACAGTACAGTAAGCACAATGTTTCTGTGGTATCAAGGCCAAAAAATTAGGGTCTGATAACTGCTAGCTGTAGCAGACTAGTGATCCAGAATAAAGAAAAAATAAATAAATACAAAGACCTGACTTCTTTTCTACTCCCTTAAAAGAATAAAATGAGGACAACCAATAGTAAGACATACAAACCACTTGTACAGGCATGAAGACATCCCTTCTCCCCCTTATGGGATAATACACATTAGCTGTAGTAGCTGTTATTATTTACTATTTAGTAAAAGGGGCAATAATTCTCTTTCTCGCTGAAGGCACAGAATTTAACATAGAGACAGTAACTTAAGAGTATGTGTTTAATTAAGTAAAAGCCATAAGGCTAGAGTGGCATGAGTTGACCCTACTGAAGGATTTAGTTTTGAAGGAGAACCTAAGTGTAGACAGCACAAGGCAGGACATGAAAAAGAAAAAAAAAGTTTAAATTAGAAACCTCCTTTCAGACCTAGATTTCATTTTTTGGGTACTTACCAATGAGACAAGGAAGAGGCTGTATAGTGGCTGTAGAGACTAAAATAACACGAAATAAAGAAAGTCTATCAACATATCCATAGAACGCACCATATTATTGCAAGAATTACCTTTTCTCCCAATCATACTAGGTCCTTGCCTGCTATTATAGTCAACACCTTTCACTTACTAAGTACTATCCATCACTTTCCTTAGTCTTTGACACCTTCCTAAGAAACAGAGTATTTGATGACACAATCTGCTCTGCAGCTGCCAGTTATTGAGAGATAATAGATCAATTGCTATCCATGGAATGGTAAACAGCTGACTAGAGGATAGTAAATAAAATGAGCAAAATCAGCGTTCAAAACAAATGCAGTTTAGTTGGCATTCATGAAATGGGTAGCAAACCTGCAGAACTCCTTGCCAAAGCATATTGTGGCTGCTAGAAATTTGCAAGGGTTTAGGGGACAGACCAGGCAAGAATTCGGGACAGATATACACTGAGATGTTCTCATCCAGTGTGAGAAGACTGAAATAGCTGAGGAGCATTAGGAAGAAATATCAGATATGCCTGCCCACGGTATCTGCTTGGTCTGCCTCTGGCAGGACACAGGCCTGGCAGGACTTTGTTCCATCTCGGCAGAGCTATTCTTAGCATAATTACCCCAGTGAAAAAACAAGTCTTTCCACTCACTATTACACTAGAAATATAAGGAAAATATTTTTTTTCTTTCTTCAAAGAAAGACATGTTTGAAAGTTTCTGCCGTACTTGCACAATCCGGGATGGGAGTAGAGGGAGATTTCTAAACTCATTTGAATGTCTACAGATGAAGCGAGGTTGCTACTTGGCTTGTAAAAATTACTGCTCTAATTCAATACATATCCAGGTAATTTGGGATATTTTGAAAAGTCTATGTCTGTAGAATCCTTGATACAGTAAAAACTCAGTTAAGTCTCCCAGTACTTCTCAACCTCCATCATGATAACTGTATCAGAGGCCCATAATGGGTTGGGAACCCCCCAGATACTGCTGTGATACAGAATTGCTTCTGTCATTGACGACTTTCTCCAGACTTCTGAAGTGCTGGTATATAGGAGACTGACTGGAGACTATTACCTCCTGCTCGTAGTAACTGACACGTTTCCACAACCATTGGCGTGCTAACACTGCTGTTGTAAAGTGTCAATAAAAATAAATTGTACTTTGATATTCATTACTTTAGATGCATTAATAAAGGCTCGATGGCAAAATTAACCTTTAAAATAATGATGTAATTCCTATGGCTCCCTGGTAGGGCTGCCAATAATTTCCTGTTATGTTTCATAGCATATTCTCTCAACTCCATCAGATATTTATTCAACCAAAGAAAGCACAAACCACTGAGGATAAAACCACTACTGAGTGCTTGCGGTATCATCCATTAGCATCATGAGTTTCTTGACAGCACAAAGGACTGCAGACTGCCAATAATAATTAAATAGAGCTCCCCATAGTCTTAAGCAGAGGTCCTCGTTGCTCTGAAGAGGAAAATGCAGGTGAAAAATAATAGTAATAATAAACGGACCCAAGCCTGGACCAAGTAACTGTCTTCTACAGAATTGGAAATATCTTCATATACAATATTTATATGACATTTGTGTTGAGCAAAATACACAAACTGAGACATTCTTACATTGTCAGCTGGTCTGCTATTCAACAAGTCCAGCTGGAGGCCTACATGAAGATTTAACATGTACATACTGTACCATTCAGATGCACACATATGACATCTTCACAAATAGAGAAAAAAAATATTTTTGACAAGTTCTGTTCAAAATGCATTAATAATCAGAATTTTTGCAACAGTCACAAAACCAAGGGAAGAGAAGACAAAATGTTAAAATAATTCATGTCTTCTGAATGATTTTTGATAATATAAACCTACTGATATCTTTCCTGACTGATCTGATTAGACTTGCCATTCTCTAAAATAAATTCTGAAATATTTCCACTTTATTTTTTATGGGGAATAAAAAAAAAACAAAACACACAACACCATCCCTCCCCCCAGTCTGTTAGCTCACTAACCAAGGATATAATTACCTACATATAAATCCTACGGGTCATAAAATCCTTAGCTGTAGATATATGGACATCTTCCTCCAATATGCATGCCTACAAATGACTACTGAGATTTATAAGCCATTCATGTACATAATTATTTGCATAGTTGGCCAATAATAGTGTTCAAGGTCTCTGTATTTCAAATTGGGTTAAATTAAAGCGTATTTTTAGACTGCACATTAATAATAAAAAACCTAGTTCTGCAACTGGACCTTAGCATTTGAAGGACGTAGCCTTGCAGAAGTAGTTTGTAGGAGAGAGGCCTGAAAATATCTATATGTTCTCTGATGATATTAAATTGATCTTGGGAATTCTTTTCCAGTGCACTTTTTAATAACCAGACCTAGAAGGACATATTTGAATAACAACGAGAGGTGTGCAGTAGGGATAACCTCTAACTGAAAACAATGTGACTCTTACCTTGAAAAGCTTTGGGAACAAGCTCTAAATCCCATCCCATATTTCAGTTTACCCATGTCTCTGCTTTTAGTACCATTCCTTGTACTGCTTTTTGTGTAAACTGGCATCCTTTCCCAGTTACCTAACATTGCCGTACACTTGCACAGAGGTCACTTAGGTGGTATACAACCCAAATGTTACACGTTTGTGAGACAAGCATCTGACAATATGTGGATTTTCCTTGTTGCTCTGGCTTCACAATAGATGATGCCAACAGCTTTGAAATGCTGGAAGCAGTTGGGGCTCTTGGCCTTGCAGAATAAATTTCAGAGCCACATCCAATGTCCTTCAAATACAGAGGCAGCACTCCCTTAAATCCGCTCCTCACTACAGTATTTTAGAGTGTTTCCTCAATGTATTGGTGAGTGCTAAGCCTGCTTTGTTAGAATGCTACTTTCAATGTAATTACATGGTAAGAGGACTTTGCGAACAAAATCCCCATAAATTATTTTTGCACAACAGACCCTGCAGAGCTAGTAATTTGCAACCCTGCCAATTGTGCTGATGCAACTCTTCACATGACCTTACAGAAAATCTGATCACTGACATAAGCCATGTTAGAAGTAGTACTAAAGGGACGGGACTGGTTTTTAACTCGGTCTTTTCATTGATTCAGTTTATACCACAGTCTCACAATTATACCAGCACAACTGAGAGAGACAGCAAACTACCCTGCACAGATCAAGAAGGACAAAGCAGAACTTCTGAAACTAAATTGTTGTTGAAATCCCCATATCATGTTAACTGTTCTCCCAGACTGTATTAAACAGATGCTCTCTCCTTAGTGAAGATGCTTAGTTTGAAGGTGTTCACCTGACTACAGCCTACTGCTGTCCAGAAGCCAAGCTGGAAAAGTGCATTTTACAGCAGAACTGCACTACAAAGATTTCCATTTTTTTTTTTTTTTTAAATTTTCCTTATGTCAATGCCATAGTCTCCATCTTTGAAGTCATGGAACAGGACATCCAACTAATTCTGTCTGGGGCTAACTTTTCAGGTTAAAACTTCACCATTAAAAACAATCCTAGAAAAACAACCTCAACCTCTACCTCTGTCCACCAAACAAATTGTCTTCAAATTGCTAAGAAGCCTGCCCTTCCAAAATTTGCAGCAAGGTGGCACCTGTGCCATTAGGAAGCAACATACTAAACTGTAATACTGTAGGCGAGCAGGATGTTTTAAGATTGCCTGCTGTCATGGCAACATTCACAACTGTCAAAAAAATGGTACTGAAAAAGTAAAAAAGATTTTGCTCAGTTTTTGCTGAAGAATGATTTCTCAACATGACTTACTACATCTGCAAAAGAGCAGAAGCACAACGTCTGTAGCAATAATCTTACTGCACATGCATATTTTGCCTAAATGAGGATGGAAAACACTAAGTACTCACTTTATCTTTTACAAAGCAGTAACTTCACTGTATATTAGTAGAAATGTTATTCTGTCTGTATTTTCCTTCAAAGTAATCAAAAATTTAAAATTCCAGAAAATTATTTGAAAATATTTGCTGTCTTCTTTCCCTTCTCAACTTTTCCTTCAGGAATTGGTGAGCAGTAAATTGAATGGATGGAGTCATCCTAAAGTATACTCTATCCCAGACATATATAAAACCAAGAAGCACACAGGAGTACTCAGACAAGTACGAAAGATCAAGTAAAAGATCACAGAGACTGAACCACTGCGTTCCTCCCTAGGGAAGCAAAAAAGTCAAGTTTAATTCTCTTAAATGAGTCCCGCGTGCTGCAGCTCCACTGCCCCTTCTGCTCCACTGGGTAACAGCCGAGTAGGAGAATTGGAACCCAAGTCTATGGCTTCTGAAGAGCCACATAATACACAATTACCATCTCAAAAGAGATACTGTGCAGCTAATTTAGACCTTGTTTATTAAGAGTTCTGATCAAGTCAATCTTTCATTCTCTCAGCTCCTGACCAACACTAGACTTACTCTTTGTCCTCCATGAAGATGAGCCCATGGTAGCTCCCAGTTATATGAGGTTGTGTTTTCTGTGAGATGCTCACAACTTCTGGCTATTATGGTCTTCATTAGATTTCAGGTCCCCAAGAACTGCAAATGGTGATTTACTGAATGAAGCTCTGTCACTAGTTTCATTTACCACTGGCCTCCAAAGTATTTTAACTCTGCAATGGCCAAATTTCTTGTGGATTGGGGTCTGCATGAAGCACCTGTCAAACTCAGGTGTCACACAAGAAATTAAACTGATATACAGATGACATCAGAACACCAGTAAAGTAAAACTTGAAACCAACATGAGTGGAATCAGAATTCTGTCCTGCAGCTCTATGTCAAAGATTCCCCAGCTCTCATCCAAGTATCACAGAACACCATGCTTCCCTTCCTGCTTCTGCTGACAACTCAAAGATCTTTGCTCTTTGAATTAAGGTGAAAAGGTTATAAATAAAAAATATTCCAGAATTGGTAACAGCAAGGTGGGATCTAATCAGAATACACTGTTTGAATACAATAAATCATAAAAAGAAAAGACATCTCTGATAATGGTGCATTCCGGAAAATATGGGCTGTGTTGCTTCTACAATAGGAACACTTCCAACAGCAAAACAAGAAGTCTTCTTTCTTCATTTATATTTTCTAGTGGAATGTCATTGGGGCCATTGGGGCTGTTAGGGGCCATGAGGTGCCTGTGGGTGTGGTGCCACGTGCCTCTCGTGTCTGGTGCTGCGGGGTAGTGGCTGCGCTACAGTCCCACGGGTGGCTCCAGGGAAAGGTGGCGTGGAGGGGGCTCCTGCAGGGAGGGTGAAATGAAGACAGTGGGAAGGTTCCCTCACAGGGGATGAGGCCATTCCTGACTGTGGGTGTGATAAGAAGCACGTCCATGGGTTTTCCCATAGTGATGAGTACAGCCTGCCATCCAAGTGACGCTGGCCATAGCTCTCAGACCCCACATGTCTGCAGTTTTTCATATTTTTGGATATCTGAGAAGGACCATGGAATACTTAGAGGATGCAAATGAGAATGATGAGGAACTTCCAGCTGTATTCCTTGAGAAAACTGTACTTATAAAATAGACGCATAAAACAGAATATTCATTCCCCAAAGGTAATGAAGAAAGGACGAAGATTTGGACCTGCCATGGGAGTTGTGCATACCCCCATTTTACTCAGCTGTTTTGAAGTTTAAAGGGGAGAAAAATGGAAAGTGAGACTCATCCCCTCGAAGCCTGAACTGGCAGAAGCTATGCTTCCACATGCATCTCCCCTGGCATCACTGGCCTCGACAGCACTGCAGGGGTCCTCCCCGCCTTCCCCACACAGCTGCCTGCTCCTTGCTCCTTACACACAGCTACTAGGCACAGCAATCACGTCCCTAAAACTCCCCCTGGGCCTTTGTGTGGCACAGATAGGAGTTCCCTCACCACAGATATGATGCTGCTGTTACTATTATAAGCCGCACAGTTTGGAATCAGGGTTACAGAGTAGATGTTCAGCCTCCCTTTGCCATTGCACAGAGGCGTGGAAGGACTGTGTGAGAAGAGCTGTTTGTCAAGAAGGCAGGCAGTGTCTTGCTTCACGTTTCTTGCCCACCTCTTCTTCACTTATAAAATGACAGACAGAGCACTAGAGCTGTGGAAGAAAGCAAACATGAAAATCAGAAAATCACATGGGTGATTCCTAGAATAGCTCCTGAGTATCCGAGATGTTAAATATGAATATGCACGTGAAACCACCAATAAACAAGTCCCTCAGGCTTATTCTTTTTTTTATTTGCCTTCTATAGTAGCAAGTACATCATCATGCTTGGGAGAAGACATCTTTCAAGTCTTTGTGCTGACAAAGTTGTGACTGCAGAATGATACTTCTATGTGTACTCAGTGATGTGCATTTATCTTCTTGACAAATAAAGGCTCAAAATAGGCCCTATGCCCTCTTTACCACGAATGCATTTGAGGAAGAAAAATACACAAACATGAAGTAAATAGAGACAAGAGCCTTTTAAGCACTGGAATGCTCCTCTTTGTTGTTAGTATAAGCATACTGAACCACAGCAGGCTGGCAAAAAATCTCAAAAAAATAGGTTAAGACTCAGCAACAGAACAAATGCTTTCTTGTGTTGCATCTAAGAAAACTGCTCTGAGCAAGGCTATTTGTCCCTCGGTCATCAAAACAATTTTAACATGAAAGATGATGCTGTTGATCCAAATGTATTCTGAACTGATTTTTTCTAAATAATAGCACAGAAAGATGAGAGCTATCTACAGTCTTCAGATTGCCAACAATGAGGCTGTTTAATATTCTGCTGAATCAATAGAAACAGTACTGTCATGACTCACCTATTTTTTCCTTCTCTTCAGAGAATTATTTATTTCTAACACAACTTAGGATTTCGCTCTACATAGCTAGATCATGAAACAGAAGTTCAGCTGTCTAAGAAACAGAAGACTCTAACCATGCCAACCACTTGTATCATTCCTTTTCTATAAATTATCAAGGGAAGGTACATCAAGTGCATATGCATTAGTTTGCTTGGAGAATATGTATCAAGCAAAATATGTTTTCCCCTTTGTGTTCCTTACGTGAATATGTCATTTTAAGAAGCTTTTTTTTTTTTTTTTTTTGTTTTCCCCAGCTGAATGGACTCCAATTGCAGAAATATCTGCCACTAAGCTTGAAAACTTTCATAACTCTTCATCATAAATATCAAAGGCTACAGATCCTCTGAGAGAGAAATAAAGATATCAGATCATTGTACTTTCTTGGAAAATGTTGCAAACTTGTTTACCACAAGACTGCTACAGTCAGCAAATAAAAGGAAAATCATGTTACTACTAAGAGTTGTTCCAATCCTGCAAATATTTGTTTTTGCGACATTTATGGAATATCACACAGCAAAAGGGAACTTAAGGGCAATTTTTCAAGTGTTAATACCCACAGCTAGAACCAGGCTTAGTTTCATTTTAATTTCAGAGGGATTTATAAATAAGTGTACATACAATATATTGGTTGGTGCTTGCCTCTATCAACTTTTATTTACTTCTGTGAAACTGCTCTGTTCCTTTTGGCATTGGTCCTTTGATGTGAAGAAAACACTTTACCTCACATTTATTTTTCCTGTCAAAGGATTTGGTTTGCCCCCAGAAAGAAGGTTGTACCCACTTTAACGTCAGGAAATGAAAAGTACACATAGATGCATTACCATCATCATTGTCGTAATTATTATACATGAAATGTGAAACAAAAAGAAATGCAATCATGCATAATTTTTACACAACAGACTTTATTTAGCAACATAGGCTTAAACAATTTAACACAACTCATTTTTTCTTGTACCCCCTCTCCCAAATGTGATGATGGCTCATTTGGAAACAAGGTGGCCTAAGGGCAGCTCTGTCAGCTGGCATGCACAACGCCTAGGATTTATTCCCAAACTGAGCCTCTTGATGCTTGGCTTGGCAGGAATGAGAGACAATGAAATGTTTTAACTAAGTTGAATCAGCAAGGCAGATCCTAGCCTTGTGTGGCTGATTTCTACCCGACAATATTTTATGATCCAAGGAGACCCTATCAAGTGCCCACTACAGAGGCAAGTGGTATGCGCATTGGTTAAAATAAAACAAACATCTTGTTTGTCTTGTGTTTCTAGAGGTTACTAACATCATATTGGAGATATTCTTTCTTGGGTTGAAACTATTTTAATACATTTGTCTTGTTCTTATGCCTAAATCTGACATGGAAGTCCACATTTTATACCAGAAATCAATATGATTCTTCACTGCAGAAGGAAAGGGCATCAATTAGTACAGACAGAACTTCATAGAATTCACTAGAAATAATCAACATTTTCTAGCATGACCCAAAAGCTACCTAAAGAAAAGAAATAAAACTTACGACTTTTTAGGACTAGACAGAAGACTTGGCTTATTATTTTACTATATGGGGTAGATTTCTATCTTGAGAACTGGACTCAGTACCTATGTCAGACGGCTCTCTGTATCCACAGAAAAGTCTATTTTAGAGTTCATGACTGCCTTTCAAAGTTGAGTCACGGCAACTCAAAAGCTTGGCTCTAGGAGAAAAAGGGTACAAAATAACATTGTAATATCTTTAAACCATCCCTTAAACAAAATGTTCTGTTTTTAATTGTTTATTTGATTCCTTGGGAATGTTTTATAGTGTGATAAAAATGGCTCATTTAGCTGTCCTTTTGGAATTATGATGAGCCGTTTAACTCAAAAGGCTTGGAAGAAATTACAATAATTGACATTGAAGATATGTCAAGATAGCAACATTACGCTCTCAGAAAGCTATCAAATACCCTCACTGCCTTAATTTACTCCATCACATTAGGGTACGGCTTTGATTACATTACCCTACACGCTACTTTTTCCTTTGTATCTGCCTTAAGCAAAGCCAGAGGGGACAGTACTCATTGAATGAGGACTTCATTGATATTTTGCTATAAATGTTTTATTCAACTTTTGTTATCATGGGGTACCTGAGTGCCGCTATGCCAACAGCTTGCCCCAGCCCCGAGCAGACCTGTACTGGAGCCACACCAACCTCGGGGAACATCCAGTCCCACAACAACTGCCTATAGCAAGGCACGCACTCGGCCAACTGATTTAATAGCTAAACCAACACCAAGCTGCTCCATTTGCCCCGAGCTTTCAGAAATGACTGAAATGAGCGCCCTGGGACCCTCCTCCCGAGCGGAGGTGCCGTTCAGCTCCCAGCCGTGGCAACTTCCAGAGGCGGAGGGGTAGAAGCTCCCCTCAGGGTGCTCCCCTCAGGCGGCCGCCCCATCCCGCGCCCAGCTCCCCTCAGGCAGCCCGCGGCTGAGGCGGGGCGGCCCGCGCGGCCCCTCCCCACGTCACGTGCCCCGCGGCGGAGCGGGGCGGGGCCGCGCGGCGGCAGCGCGCACCTGCGGCTCCCTCCGCCTTTGTGCGGTGCAGGTGCGGCGCTCCCCCCCCCCCCCCACCACCCCTCCCACCTCCAGCGCCCCCCGCCCCGCCGTGACGTCAGCGTGCCGCTCGCGGGGCACGATGGGAGAATCCCGATGCGCGGCGCCTTGAGGCGGCCCCGGCAGCGGCGCTCGGCGGGGGGGGGCAGCCCGGGAGGTGCCGGCGGGGGGCCGGGCCGGCGGTTGGCTGCCCGGCTCATCCCCAGCCCGGCCGGCGGCATGGCCCAGCCGCCCCCCTGAGGCGGCCGGAGCCGCCCCCCGAGCTGCCGCTTGCCGGCGGTAGGCGCCCCGCCGCAGCCCGCTCGACGGTGCCGGGGAGGATGCTGCCGCGGCTGGCGCTGCCCGGCTGACGCCCCCCGCCCCGTGCCCCCGTTCCCGTTGTTCTCTCCCCCCCCCCCCCCTCCTCACCCCTTCCATCCCCCGGCCGCTGCCGGCTCCATGAGCGCCTCGGCCCGCCCCTGAGCTCCCCCCCCGCCCGATGGCCGCGTCGGAAGAAGGCACCGGCTGCTTCCCCCCGCGGGGCAGGTCGCACAGCGACCCCAGCGTCCTCACCGAGCCCGCCGCTGCCGCCGCTGCCGCCGCCGGGGAGCCCGCAGGTAACGGCCCGAGCCCCCCGCCCCGCTCCGGGCACCGGCAGCCCCCGGGGAGCGGCGGGGCGAGGCGGCCGGCGGGCAGCGGGGCGCTGCGGGGCAGGGGTGGGGGGGGAGCGGGGTCACCATGGAGATGGGGGAAGCCGAGGCGGCCCGAGGGGCTTTCTGCCTCCCGAAGGTAATTTTCGCCTGGCGGGGAGCGGTGTAATCGGCTTAGGGAGCGTGGTCGCGGAGGAGGGTGTTGGGGGCACGCAGCTCAATCGGCGGTGCGTAAGGAGGATGTGGTGATGAGGTGTGGTTTGTTTTTTGTTTTTTTTTTTTTTTTTTTTTGTTTTTGTTTTTTTTTTTTTCCTTAATGATGTTTTCAGCTTAACTTCACTTTAAGGAATAATTGTAAATGTCTGTTGGTGGTGACTCAGTCGTTTCACGTTGTCAGAATCTAAGCAGCGATGTCCCCTTTAGAGAGTTGGGGGGGGGAACAACAAATAACAGCATCACTTTAATGTGATGTGATTGCAAGGAGAGGCCCAACAACAAGCTGGAAGCAAAGGCAAAAAGCACTGGGCCATATGAATAGATCTTCATGCAAGAGCTGGAAGGTTTTGCTGGGAGAAAAGGAGTAATCAACATAGCAGAACACAATGAATGGGGTGTTGATCATCTCTGCCCGTTACAATGAATTCTAAACCTAGGAATGGCTTTGGCGTGTGGGTCAGGTACCATCAGGCTGAAAGAGACAGTCCCTGGATGCAGTCTTGGACTGAACTTTAGTTCTGGCCCTTGTCAGGTTACTGAGTAAATAAGATATTCCAGGTTTTTTGATAAACTGGCTACGCTGCTTCCTTTTGAGCCAATGAGAATATTAATATTTAACTATTTTAAGTTTTCTCATTTATTTGTCTTCTCAAGTAATTCTGAGCACCTTGCTCTGGAGTGAAACGCAAATTAAATTAAGGAAAACAATAGATGATTTATCTCTGATGCCCAACTGTTCCGATACCCTAAGTAAAGGGAACAAAGGACTCTTCTAACGTGAACTGCTCGACTCACTCCCAAAGGGGCAATCTTGCCTGAAAGGAATGTATGTTTCTGCCGTTTGATTTCTGAAAGCAGAAGTGGCTAATGAAAAGAAGATATATGCAATCTCACTTTTAATCCTATGTGTTATTTTCTGCTAATCAACTATTTTGACCTTTGTGAAATATACAACAAAGAAAGTACACAACATGTCCGACACGTAGACAAAGATATAAACATTCTACTTTTTGTAAGGAGAAGGAGCTACCAATACTAAGCAGCATTTTTCCCCCCAATACAGATTTCATCAGATAAGACAGTGTCCCATTGCATGGCAGAAGCTATACTAATATGCAAGAAAAGATGTCTTTTATGGTATCATTGTATACATACAATACGTGGAGAGAAACAAAAGGTGATAAATGACTATGGGTTTTATCCAGGTAGGTATAAATAGTTGGTAGTAGAGTTAGTGTGTTTGGTAAGCTTTTCAGGTTTTCCATATACTAATTTAAATTTGTTTATCAATTAGTATTGAGCACCTGTATGTTTTAAACTAATAATAAAATGAACACAAATTACTTATTTAAATAATATTTTACCCATATTGTAAGTAATCAATCTGAGTAATTTAATGCAATCAGCTACTCAAAATCTGAAACGTAATTTATAATACTGTAAGCATTCTATATGCTAAACTACCATTGTACTTTATTTCATGATGTTATTCTGGAAGACAACTTTGTCATTGTCATTAAATTATCAACATAATCATCTACAGACTCTCAAGTCAAAAGAAAGTCTTAGGAACACTAAATGGTAAGAAGTTTGTGTTTATATCCCAGTCCTGCTCACAGACAAGTCTTGTAGAGAAGTAAGTTTGAATGTGCAGGATTCCTTGTTCGTTTAATAATGAACATAATGCATAATGAAATGCATAAGCAGGCATTTTCATATATGGTTAAATCATAAAGACAAATAAGCTAATAGCAAAACAATAGTCACTGAAGAGTCACTACAAAAACAATTCAACTTTTGTATGGCGTTGGAATAATGCTGTATTCTCACCAGAGATTTAGTCTTGTTTTGCAACATTGTCTTGAATGCATGACGAGGTCAAGAATTATTCTGCACCAATTCATTTGGCTAGGTCTACCCTATGAAAGGATATCATGGTTGGAAATATGGTGGTAGATGAAGTCAACCTATCTCCTAAAGATTTTCCTGGTGTTCACGTTTGTTTGTTTTATATATTTTTTAATTTATATATTTTATATATATTCTTGACCAGAAGAATTATAGCTTTTTTTTCTTTTTTAGCCAAGCCTTATCCAGGAGAATGATGCTAAACTGCTAATGTAGAGGTGGAAGCATATAGCTCTTTGTGATTTTCATGTGTTAATCTAAGAAAATTCTCCGATGTGATGCTTCATTTTCCTTTCTCTCTCAAAACACCAGCTTAACAGTTGTACTGACTGTACAAAGCATGGTTACAAGACTTGCTGGCTGTCTTGCAAGTTCAAAAGCCTTTATCACTGGACAATATAATGTCTTTTTAGGTGATACTGAGCAATATCAACATCAGACTCAAGGAACTTAGGATGAGCAGACTGCAGATGGCAAGTGTCAGTTCACCTTCCTATTGTCATCTGGTTAGCTTTCATTTGCAATTATTTGATGAACTGCTGCTTGAGGTCAAATCTCAAAGGGAACTTCCCATGTGAGAAAAGATTTTTTTTTTTAAGGACTTGCTCTTCTTCCACAATGAAATAACTAAGTAACTGTCTGGTTCAAATAGCCTTAGATCTTTTCTATGAAAGGAAAGAAGGTAGAAAAAAAATGTGAAAAGTTCTGGACATTCACAATCCTGACCGATGTCAGCAGCAGCTGCAATTACTCCAAGCCTTGAACAATCAAGACTTCATGATAAAGCTTATTATTTACTGTGATTTTCTTTACAAAGCAATCACTGTAGAAATGAAAAGCTATTCTATAACCTTGGTTTACTAGAAGAGATGTAATCTTTACAGACCACAGTGAATCTCATAACATGTAAAAAAAAAAAATTAACACATTAATCTCATCTTATTAAATGTTCCTGTAGTAAATAAAATAAACAAGGTGTTCAGTAAGCTAGACTAGAGGCACTTAATAGCTACTTATTCTAAAACAGAAATACAAATTTGCTGATTTAGATTCTTCATATGCAACTTTAATTAAACAGCAGTTCCTCACAGTGACCAATTAAGACACCACAGCCATGGTTGAGAAGAAAATATGGACTAAGTTATCTGTGGCAGGCTCCACTGACAAATAGGTAATTTCCTCCAGCATTTAAATGGTACATACAGTTCCTATTCTTAGCATAGGGAATACTGGAAACAGCGTGAGAAAGGCAGGAAAGAATCAGTGTTCCTTTGTTTTAATTGAATTAGTAATTATCTCCTTTAAGATAATAAAATAATGCACTTCAGCCTGCGATTTAAGCAAACTATCTTATGGCTGGTGAACAATATTTTATGAGCAAGCCCAGCAAACGCTGGTTTTCATATTTCATTCTTTACCAAAGCACACTGTCCTGATTCAGATATATCTTGAATTTGAGAAACCCACATAAAAATATTTGTGTCTTGCTTAATTAGAGACTGGCTTAAGACTGGACTGTTTTTAAGAAAGTTAATTTCATTTTTTCGTATTATGTCATGACTTAATGCCAGATTCACAAAGAAGAATCCCAATTACCACCTTAATCTGTAAATCCTCATAGGAGAGATCTCCAAAATCAGAAGGATCTTTCCCTGCTGCCATTAAGACAACTGTCCAAAATCCCATCATTTTCACTGAGTTCTGGAGAAGGACAGAAAATGCTATTGTATCAGATTCTAGGTGTAATGATGGAGCTTGCTTGATTGTAAATCTGAGGTTAGCTCTGAGCTGAAAAACTATTCTAAAAATACCACATACTTCCATAACTTCAAGGGGAAATTTGGAAGCAGTAATGAAAGCTTAAAACTGATAAAACATTAGCTAAGTTCCAATTTAAAAAAAAAAAAAAAAAAGGTAGTGGAAATTGAGTCAAATGGCACAGGACAGCAATCACTCAAGAAAACCTCACACAAAGAGGGATATTAATTCCAGTGATCAGACTTCTGTTTCTTTTCCCTTTCTTTCCCTTCTTCCATCTCTCCAGGGAGGGATCCAGAGAGAAAGGAGTGTCTAAAGAGGACAGGGATATGAAATTTGAATCAGATTTGAACATTACCATCTATTTGAGAAACAGTTGGAGGAAACCAAAATATTGCTCTCATTATATCCTTCCAGCAGTCAAAGGGCATAAAAAAGATGGACAGCCTCATTTGATTCACAGTCATAAAAGAGGGAGTTCCACAGAATGAAGAAGAGTACACTTGTGTCAAAGCTACCTGATACAATGTGAAAATATTGCCCTTTCCCCCTCATTTTTGGAAAAAATCCATCTTAATTTGTAGAAGTATACATTGCATTTTGTTCTCCATGCAGCTACTTTTCCTCCCTGACACCATGCGCTTAAAGAATGACTTTTCAGGAGCAGCAAGACTGAGATCTTCACTGGAGGTTGCCAATGGTCTACCATGGCCTCTGTCTCCTCCAGTACAGGAGCTGTACCAAGGCACGGAGCTGCTCTGGTGCCAGCAGCAGTGTTAGATCTCAGTAACAGCTGTATTCACATGAGTTCTAGAATGCTGCTTGGAGAAGAGTGATGGAGGCTTCTCAGCCATTGCACTAATCTGTGGGGTGCTTCAAGATCTGTCAAGCTAAAGCTGCTTCAAGATAGCTGTTCCAGATATGTACCAGATATGTACAACTACTTTGTTGCCAGACACTAATTCCCTTTTTATTTCTTTTGATATGTGTAATCAGCAGCCCTGAAGTAACTAAAGGAGAGAAAACTGCATAAAACTTAAAAATCCTTCATCGCTGTTCTTAGTTATCATAATTCAAAAGTTCTGTAGCAGGAATGTTCTTGTATTTTTTTATTTTTTTTAGGATGTTAAGAGGCTTGACATGTTATGTTTCTGTCATGTTGTCTCTGCCTGGGCTGAAGACAGTCATCACCTGTGACCCAGCAGAGCCTCACAGGCAGTATAAGACCATCAGGCATCTAAGTAATGCTTGGGGCAAGTCTCAAGGCAATAAAACATCAAGGATAGGAATATTCCGTACTAGGGCTTTTTGTTGTTATTTATTATTATTTTTAAAGCTGTAAGTTAGCCTGGATAGATTGTTGCTCCCTTCATATGCCTACCGTTGATTCCTCACAACTTTTTAGTGTTGTTTTATGCCAATAAAGATTTTAATTAACACTAATTGCTGACGCACTTATTTCTTCAACAAGTTTGCTCAGTTTGAGTCTTGTGCATGGCATTAGGGGACTTGTTAGCAACTGGAATGCATAGGAAAAGCATAGTTTCTCCTCCAGGAGAGTGCACCAGGGCACTAAGCAGGTAAACTGCACAATGTTGGAAGCTATTGCCAGGGAAGGTATGAGAACCCCAACACATATTAAAAGTCAAGTATAGTAGGTCTGGGCTGCAGGTGCTTGTAAGAAGCAAAGTAAAGGCAAAGAGAAATGGGTGCAACTGGAGTGTAGACACAAACTGGTGCCAGCTTTTTAAATCTGCTCCAGTGATTTCTTTTTTTTTTTTTTTTTTTTTTCTACAAAACTTCATTCCAGGCCCATAATTCAGGAAAACAAACAAACAAAAAAAATCCAGCTTGTAATCATGTGCATAAAACGTGCTTAAGACTCAAAGCAATTAATAGAAGAGTGAGTGTCAGGACAGAAAAAGATGCTGCTCATGCCCTGCCTGTTGGTTGGCTGGTGCTGTCATCCTTTTGCAGTCATTCAGGTCACTGCACCGTAAATCAGAGACTTGCGGTCTTATCTGTGATACGCTTAGTTGTTGGGTAAATTTTCAAATTTGATACTAACACTTGAGCCAGGCCACCTATTATTAAATGTATTTTTTTTCTACCAGAAATATTTTGGTTTCCATTTCATTTCCTTGTATCACCCAGTCTATTCTGTTAATAAAGTTTGTTTGCCTTGCATCATATTTCTTCTGAAAAAAGAAATGTGCCAGGTCTTTTACATCCTTTCCCAACAGTACTAATTTATGACCAAAATTAAATAAGCTTGGAAGTAGCTTTGCTCCAGTTTATGACTTTACCATATTTTTCATATATATGAACCTTCGTGATATTTTAAGTTCTCTCACTCAAAGTCAGAATGTTTCTGATCTAATTCGACAAACGGGCTCCCAACTGAAACTTACTGCTCCACATATATTTAGTTCCTCGCGTGATACCGTAGGGACTATAATGAGGAACACTCAGCAGAGACTAGAAACATGCAGATATTAATTTACATTCCATCTTAGTATCCCATTTCCATTGAAATCCAAATTTCATTCCTGTAAGACTCCTTAAAACATTTATTTGTCAAATGTGCAGGTTTTTTATGATACAGCACCAGAAAAATCATCACAGTATTTCCAAGTAGCACAATGCTAGTTACCCTCTAACAAAGGAGCCATTGTGCTTCTGAGCAGCTTGTTTTCTTATCAATTCCCCAGTCCCTTGCTGATCTACCCTAACCCCAAGTCCCTGTCACACACAGGACTCCTTCCTTCGCTCTGTCCTGCAGCTGAGCATCTCCTAGCCCAGAGGTGCTCCTCCTGGTTACAGAGCCCCAGTGCGCTGCTGCTCTGTTACTCCAGGTGCCTGTTTGCTCTCCTGTTCTCAGTGCTACTAGCAAATCCTTGGGGCACACAAACACAAAGGATTGGGTCTAAACTCGAGTATCAGAAGTAGCTTAGGTAGTCTGTCATGTATCAGTGAAAAGCTTTTCACTGATATCTGGTCTAGTAGTTTCTCATATCCTTTGTTTCCCTTGTTGAATCAGAATTTGTTAGTTCTAGAATGTTTTAAATGTTCTGTTTTTAGTTCCTGGGAATCTGCTCTCATCCATCAGAAGGAGCCTTGTTATGTGCACGCAAGTTCCTTCATCACAGTTGTGTTTGGTGGCAGCAGCTATACTCCAGCATTAAAAGCAGCAGGGATGACATTGCACACTGCAAAAAATGCAGGATTTTTTTTCTTTTTAATTTTAATATTGATACCAAATAATACATTTGCATCTCATTAAAGAATTTTTAGGTCCTAAGTACACAACCATCAAAGCAAGCTGTATGAGCAAAAAAGACCTTTTTCAGAGTTGCAATCTCTCTCAAATGTTACTGGTCTCTTCTATACTCAATACAAAGGGCATTTCTGTTTCCCTCCTTAACTCTTCAGATGTTTTTATGTGTCATAAAAGAACTATCACAGATTACAAAAAAAGATTCAGATTCTCCAAACACAGATTTCTGGTCTCAGTAATACCTATGGGCCATAACTGAAATAATGCACCATTGTGCCAGCTGCTGTGCAGCATATAAAGAGAAACTGTTTGGGCTTTAAGTATTTTTTTCTAATTTGAAAAAGACATAAAACAGTGGAATAAAACAAGTGTTTCTCATATTTTTACACATGGTGGATTGAGATGTAATAAATTTGCCTTCCCTGAGTTTCTGCAGGAAGCCAGTGGCACCACTGGAGGTTGACTCTGGATTTTGTAAGGCCCAATTCTCATTGTAAGGTTAGAGAACGTAGATTTTTTTTTTTAAATTAATTTATTTAATGTAGCTACAATTTCTTGTTCTGTAGCTTCCAATGTCTCTTATTACAAATAATAGAGGAAACAGTAGAAACAATAGGCATGTACATCTTGGAAGTTGGTTGAATTAAGGAGAAAAATTCTGAAACAATGTACTTTGATGCCTAATGTTACACTGGCCACAGGTAAGTCTGGTCTTCTACTTTGAGATTTAGCACAAGAATTTCTATTTGTTAAAAGCCTTCACAAATAGAGTCTTTGTGCTGGATGTTGTTTCACCTAGTAGGAGAACAAACAGAAGCTATGGGCTTTTTGATGAAAGATGGAAAGGGATTTTTAATTATGTTTTAGTACATGTCCTTACCCCTTGCAACTAATTGACCTTCTAAAGACATTTTTTGATATAAGTTCAGGTAGCTTGGAACTTGACAGAGAAAATTTAAATCAGAATATATCTGCTGTCCACCACTTCCCCTCCCCTTTTCTCCCTGCTCAGCTTTGCACAAGCATGTATAGACCAGTTTTTAATTTAATAAGGATGGACCAACAACAAAAAGGACCAGTGAACAAGCCTCCCTCCACTAAGTCAGGCAGTATGGACACTTGAACAGAATGGAAATGCTATCACCTAGTCTTCAAAGTACTGAAACCTTGTCTTATCTTTCTTCAACATTAGAAGTTTTAATTTAAAAAAAAGTAAACTGCAAATTTGATTGCATATAATAAGTGCAAGTACTCAGACTTAATTTGTGCACATAATAAATTGTGCACACAGTTGATTCTCTGTGCAATGCAGATAAATTCATATGTCTTTCAAATATTAAAGCCTTCACACTTCAGCTATGAATGATGATGATGTTTTAAGATTAGTCAGTCAATTAATGTTTGCACCACACTTGTAAAATGTAATGAGTTACATAATGCTAGAAGTCACGTTTATCTGGAAACTGTTCACTTTATTTTAGTGGGTAGCTAAGTAACTATTAATCTTTCACATTCTTCAGGTTTGGAACTCTCTTTCAGGGCTGCCCAATTCATGCTGTAATTAATGGGTTACGCCATTTGTTTATTTATAACATTACGGCATTTTTTAACCAAATTTGTGGCTTTGTATTTTAACATTTAACACCTAGAATTAATTACCATGGCTTTTCTAAGCAGGTCAGATCTATAAATACCAAAGACTAAGTAACGCTAAATACGATACCTTCATTTTGTTTCTAAATGTAGCCAGAGTTTATATGCTAATACAATGCATTCTTTGTGCCCATTAAATCCCATACTTTTGTTTGGAATTCAAGTTGATTTATGGTATAATGTATACTCAATTTATACATGCCCTAGAGAGCACATCACATAACTACTTGAAGCAGTTCAATAGCTTCACGATTGAGTCTGCATAAATATTTCAGTAAGATGATCTTAATCAAAGAGAAACTTATTGGCCGTAGTAAGGTAATATCCCATTATCACACATGGTTCATGTATGCAAACCGGCAATTACAACTAAAAACAGTCAAGTCCTTATGCATAAAGCTCTTCTGATTGCTGTATACAACGAAGAGACAGTTCATGTGTTAACTTCCTTATTCTAGTATATATATATTATCATCCTCAAACCATTCCATCACTGCATAACCAGCAACTGGACATAGATCACCGCACCACATCAAGCCTGTGAAGCCTTCAGCCTTTTCTGAGGGCTGCTACACCCCTTGAGCCCTGCCACCTTCCTTATGCCTTTCCCATATTGATCTGTTGTGAATGTCTGTCACATTTCATCCAGTTGCCCACAGAAGTCTGCATCTTAACTCAATCAAACAGCCTGCACTGAGACTTTTTTTTTTTGTTTGGTTAGCTTTTTTGTTTGTGTTGTTTTGTTTTTTTGTTTTAAATCCTTTTAAGAATACAAGAAATACTGTACTGGGTCAGAATAGTGGTCGGTGCAGTCTAGGACAGGGTTCTTGACTGTGGCTGTAGAAGATGCTATGCAGGGACAGCACTCTTTCCTAGCATTGAGCTCTGACACAGGCTGGAAGCAGAGCAAAGGGCGGCCGAGTGAACACCCATGAACCCAAAATGAAATATTCATGGTCAGTCTTCTGTATCTGAGTTCAGATAACATGCACAAGTGCTGGTGCTTAGGACAAGTTTGCTCACCATCTAGAACCAGCACTGCTTCTTAGTGAACCTCAGACTAACCATCAGATGAAAGCAGTCTGCCCAAAAGCTCCTTGCTCCTGCACCTACTTTTCAATCTTTTCATCACTAATAATATGAATCTGGATAGAATATTTAGACAGAGCAACGCTTCCCAATAGAAGGTGTTACCTACTGTTTTACAGAGGAATTATACACTCCTCCCTATTTCCAGGTCTTGTCATGTGAGAGATGTGAAGAGCTGGCTTTGCAAGTAATACCTGTATAAGAATACCTCAGCCCCAAGGGGTAGAATGCTTTCAGTTACACAAGATGGGCAGAGGAGGGGGAGACAAGGAACAAAGCTGATGACTGCAGGCTTAGGACTGGAGTCTGGAAAGTTTCCCACACAATATTTAGTGTCACAGCATTATTTCAGTTGGACCTGAGACCTGTGGTGAGTGGACTGCAAAAGGGAATAGTTAAGGAAGATTTCATCTCAACCAGCACACATTATGGTTGGCTCTACAATGGCCACGGCTGAACAGCCACTGGAGGACCACTCAATTACTGGAAGCTTTGCACTGACATCTTCCCTGCATTTTGAGCTTGGTGGACTGAGACAGGTGGATTGAAAGCTTTAAATCTTTAAATTACCATCCTAATTTGTTTCAGGAGCAGAGAGAAAGTGACAGTAGAAGTAAAAAAAAACAACAGTCAATAAGTGTGCCTGAGTCACCTCAAATGATGGCTCAGAGAAGGGGGGCATTTCAGGACCTACTGCAGAAAAGGGAAGAAAAGTTGTACAGACCTTCACTGGCATACCTTGGGAATCCAAGCTGTTGGGATTGTGTCATGAACTTGGGTCTGCATGCTAGGCTCCTCTGCAGCTACCTAAAAATCCTCTGCCTCTTTGGGTTGCTCAGAATGCATGATAATATATGTAGACCTGGCTTAACTGGGCTTCTTTGAAGTGTACGATTTGCAGACAGGACTCTTGTAATTTTTTTTTTTTTTTTTTTTCCTAGCAGCTATGCAGCTTTCTGGAATTGCAGAAGCTGCAAGGAGAAAGGCATCCACCCCATTCTCAGTTAGACCAGTTCAGCTTAACTCCAGCTGAAATCTTTACATATGTCACAGATGCTCATTTGGCTTTGCTCTATTTTATAATGCCTAGCACCAGAGAATAAGTACTGAGAATCCTAGCTATGTGGAGAAAGGTCTAGAAGAGAGAAAAATGGAGCCTAGTACTCCACTCCATACAAATTCTGCACTTGTTCAACACAAAACAATCAGTTTCTTGTTTAACTCAAGCAAATTAATGGAAAAATCACAACTGAGATAAACTACTCATGTCACTTCAGATTTCACTTGCGAAATACTTAATTCTAGAGAACCTTGCAATTTGTAACACCGTTTCCTGCGAGTGAGTAAACTTTCTGTCATCTGGCAATCTCCTATTTAGGACCACAAGAAGTCCTGAAGAACTTATTATTTTGCTATAAGCTACTGATACTAATTCAAAATGGAATGGTGTGATACCAAAAAAATTACATCCTCACTGAAACCATGACTCTGCTAGATCTGTAATAGCAGCAAATATCAGCCATAGCCTGAGGCTAGTTTACTTGAACCCTTGCAGTAGTGGTTAACTTAACAGATGACATGATCAGATGCTCAGTTTCTTAAGGCAAACATAGGGTATGTGAACAACAGCTGTCAAGATAGATAGCGAGTAGACTTTTGGTGTTATGGTGTACATTTTGTGCTGTAATTCAAACAGAATAATAAACTGAAAGGAAGCCATGTAAAATGATCATTTCAACAAGCAAAATTATAAAGAAGTAGCCTTCAAAAATGAAAATGCTTTAAGATGGGTCCTTAACCCATAATAGTAATGTATCCTGATCTCTCTTCTCTAGTCCAAGAAAGCATTTGCCATTCTTTCCTATGATCTCTTGTTCTCTTGTGAGAAGGTAGAGCTTGTTGCAACTTTTTCTTAGTTTTCAGTCTGCTTTTTCTCCAGTTTTCACTTATCTGCCATCTAGTCCAAGTTCATTCCATTAGCTAGCACTTCTGCCTTAGAAAATGAGGCAGCCCCCTGCACCTCCTGAATTATTATTCTAGAAATAGAATGGGTGGTAGTAATGTAACAGAGAAGCCAAGAAATCCTGCCTTCCTATGGTTTCAGCATTTCCAGTCCTCAGTTTAACCTTAAACTGTCAAAAAATCTCATTTATGACTTATGACTGAAGCCTCTGCTGTATAATGAAGTGTCAGTCTGGCTGAAAACTATTCCCTTGGGGCATCTCTCACATGTTGATGCCTTGCTGGTAAGCAAAGCTGACCTCACACCGAGGCCTTCCAGGTAATACTTAGTTGGGTCAGTAGTGTCTTTTTTCATGAACTATATCCTTTGTTGAAAGTTACTATTAAAGCTCCAAAGTTATTGTGGGTGACATGAGATGAAAAGGGATTAAATAACCCTTATTTCTGAAAGAAGAACCTAGGAGCAAAAAATAGAAGAAGCTGTGTTCAGTAACTTGGTGTTCCATTTATATATTCCTCACTCTTGCTCTCATAGCTCTCCTTCTAGGATGTGTTTAGGCTTTATTCCAACACATCAAAGGCCTCTATTTCTTCTATGAATTTATTGCCCCCTAACCCTCCCCCCCCCAAAAAAAAAATTAAATAAATCTATGACATGGGGCATTACTCATCTATCTTATTCAAGAGATTATATTTAATATAATCAGCTTTCTTGTGTTTTGAACCTGCAGAAAATTCATTCTACTTCCCATCTTGGACTTTAATATTTCTGTTTCTCTGTCCATTGAGCATTTTTGACATATTTCTCAGTAGCTCATTAAAAAAAAATACAGAAAACTGCCAAAAGTTTATGCATTCTGAGGTCACAGTTTCTTTGGCTGCTCTAATGAAATGATTTGAAAAGAGGTAAGTTATTGAATATGCTCCTAGAAGCAACTATCAAAATATCAGTAGAGTGAAATCCACATTAAATTTTGGAATAAGTAGTATAGGATTATGTTTTCAACCTGTCCAAACAGACAAATCTTTGAGAAGGAGAAGAGAAGGAAGATACACGTTTCTGTATATCTATATCTATATCTATCTGCCTACCTGTGTTTTTCATCCTATTGAAGGAAATTGAAGCCTTCTTTTGGTAAGTTTAATTAATTAGTATTTAACACAAGAAATCCTTCTGCAATTTGCCATCAAAGCATTGCAGAAATGTTTTTTTAGATCTTGTTAGATGATGTAAAGTCTGAGAACAAGAATTACTTCAGAACAGATTAATCTAAATATAAATCCTAGCAGAACTAGGTACCCTAGATTTTTAAAATTGGCTTTGACTTTAGGTAGTTTCTTGAAGAGAAAGGAGAACCTGAGGTACAAAATCAAGTCTTTTCAGAAACACTAATTTTTAAACACCAGAAAACTTTTATTTATTTATTTATTTTTTTATTTCTTTCTGTTCCGTGTTAACAATTTGAGTTTTAGCCTGATAGCATCTATTTAAATGAAATTTTACTGACTTGGAAATACCTCTTCTGACAGAAAGAAACAAACCTAAGCATATCAGAGCCAATGGGAATGCATACAGTTTAGGGATTTTGTTGTTGTTACAGATCATAACATTCTCATAATACAAGAGAGATTACGGAAATATGGCATAGTCTTATTTTGTCTGACATTGTACAGAAAGAAAGACTTAAAGGATTAGTCTTGATAACTTGGCTGTTCCTTTCCAATGTATTGTGATATAATAAGAAATAATGCACCGCATATCCTGAACATAAAAGAGAGCCTCTGGTCAGAATCTCGTTAATGCCAGAAATGATTTAAAGCTAGCTCACAGCCCCAGTTTTCTGTCCCAGAAATGACAACACAAAATGTAGCGCCTCTTATTCTAATACTACATAAGAGTATATCATGCATATGATTAAGATAGCATGCAACATTTCCATACAACTAATTCACTGCTCTCCATTGTTAGAAACCTGAGGACAATACGAGAAAGTAGGATTAGGTTTTAGGTGGAAGTTGCTACTTTGACAAGGAATGAAACTATCTAGCTACTTTCTTTTCCAAAGTCTGTTGAGAGGGATAGACTAAAGACACAAAGTGGTAGAACTGTTTTTCACTCAAGTAAGCTAAGTGCCTAATTTACACATTCATTAGACACAAAGCTGCTCTCCGTGTGCTAACAAATCACCATAATGAAGTCTTTACACACCCACACAAATTTATACACATGCTGTTGCTCAGCTTGCACCTGCAATGATGGTGAATAGATGTGTAATTGCATATATAAGTTGTTGAAAGAACAGCTACTAGGCAAGGTCTATATAGCTATAGTAAGCCTACTTTTTTTTTTCTTTTCTGTACATTGCTATGGTTGGCAACTTCTTGGAAGCTGCTTTACCACATAAATCCTGCTCTTCCATTACACAACTCTCAAAGACTTTTCCACGGAGCTCTATGTACCAGCTCTATGGCTGTTGGCATTGAGTTGTGAAAGTGCTGGACAACAGGTCCATGGGCTCAAGTCTCTTGCAAAGTCAGGGAGCTGCGAGCCTCCCAGCTTCTCTCTGACTCTGATAAGCTCAGAGCAAGCGCAAATGCTAGACAGCCAAAGTTCAAATGTGCTTGGGTCTTACAGTTAAAGCAAGTTTTGTAAAAGGGGTCAAAAACTGCTACTAGAAAATTTTCCTGAGAATAGTACTATTTGCTAGAATCTCCAAAATTTGTCCTGCATGTGTTGCTAATACCAGTACCGTATTTCCTGGCTTAGAGGTTTCAACTCAGATACCATGGTAATGTGATAATCCCATCTTCAGAAGGGCCACCTCAGGGGCCTGAAGCCATACCATTTTAAAAATCCACTCATTTTCCAAACTTTAAAACCATACTGTGAAAAATTTAATTATACCTCCTCAAAATCAATGTTTTCCCCCTCATTTTCCATGTAGCATACATCTGTGTACAAAACAGAAGCACTGAAAACTTGGATGTTTTGTATCCTCCAAAAATAGCACTGAGATTCCTTTGTAGGTATTTTACCCATGCAACAAGCCTGATGAGTGACCCAGTGCTCCCTGCTCTCATCTCATCATTTGGATAGCTTTCAGATGGTATGACTTCAAAGAACTGCTGTGAAATAGTGTGTCTGGAGTGGTTTTAAGTAGCTGCTTCATTTCATTATTTTTCTGCCCACAACTCACTCTGTCTTTGCAGATACAAAGAAGTCTCCATCTATTCCACTGCCATCTAAGTCTATTTGAGGTGACAACCTTGTTATTTAGGATTATTTCTCATGACAGATGGGTTATTTACAGCAATTGTTTCCCAAAGACATACATATTATCATTTCCATAAAGTGGCAGCAGCTCTGGAATCACAAGTATCACAGTGTATTTGTTTAGCCTTACCCATTTCTCTGCAAAACACCCAATTCAAAGTGGCTTCACTACCAGATTCCAAAACCAGAGATATTTGAATAGCAATGATATTCTTCTCCTAGGAGTCCTGTCTGAAATGTAATAGTTCTGACTATAATGGGCATTTGATTTTTTCCTTCACTGTCCATCAGTTTGTTGGACTGGGGACAATGGGAACTCGGAGTTGCATGTATGAACTGGTGCTTTGTTGTGAAACTATTTGCATTATTTAAATACATGGGCACTAATCTGTGATCCAATCTCAGGCCTTGTGCTATGACATCGACCACATCCATTGAAAATTTATTTGATACATGCAATCACTATTTAACTGCAGTATCTCCTAAGAAGGCTATTTTATATAAGTGAAAATAAGAGTGGAATAATAAACATTTTTCTTTAATAAGCAAGCTTATTCCTACTTTACCAACAGGTGCTATGAAGATACAATTCTGATTACCCTGTCCTAACAGCATAGGGACATTCTGTGTGGTGTCTCATCAGCAATAGCTCTGGTAATTAGAGTCAGTGTCTGGTCCGGGTCCTGATGGTAGTGGGTGGCTTTGGGGTTTGGTTCTTTCCATTGCTATTGTTCTTCAAATCCGATTTTAAAGTATGTTGCTACATTATGCTGCACTACAGCTATGGTTAGGCCCGAGAATAAGTTCTAGGTCAGGGAGAGTAGCCATCATGTTTTATTAATTTTTCAGTTTTTACCATTTTTGTGGAGAAAAAAAGATAATTGCAGCCATCGTGGATGGAGTGATGTGGGAAAAGGAGAGATAAGGAGAGGGTGGGAGCTGTCACCCTTTTAGGTTTATATTTTGGTGTGTTTTCCTGTCAGCATATTAGATGAAAAGCACAACCCAAAGGCTAGTCTGGGTTTCCCACATTTCTCTTCATTGTTTACATCAGTCCATCAAGCCTGTAGTCACATCCTCAAACTAGTTCCAAGTGAGCTTAGGAGAGGCCAATTTAGAATGCCAACTTTGGCCCTAATATCCATATGTAAGAGGTTAAGGACTGAATTTCAGCCTATGAAGTAGTAAAAGAGCAGTTTCTCTAGGACAATTTAGAATGCAGAGCCAGAAATAAAGCATTTTGAGCATCGTAAGAAATGAGAATAAAGGTTTTAAAATCAAGAGGGTTTAAGTGTGGAACGATCTTGTAGAAGTGCTTGGGCAAATCTAGTCTGATAGTTCTTAAGAAATATGAAAAAACCACGCACTTTTTCAATTACTTTTCCACCAAAAATGACATTTACAGTTTTAGCATGCACTCTTTTTCCAGAATATTCTTATTCTCTCCTCCTGAAAAGGACTTCAGAAACTCCAACCCCAACCAAAGTTTAGCACCCCCAAATGGGGATAGGTCAGTGTGTCTGTAACTAACTTACTGGTAATTGCTTTTTGCACTGAGATCACAGACAGCATAAAGAAAAGTATACCATAGTATATAACGGTGTATGAATATATTACAGAAATTATTCATTTTCATTATAAATTTATATGTACACGCATATATATATATATATATAGTCTCTATATATAATGTGTGTGTGTGTGTATATATATATATATATAGTATATAACAAAACAGCCAAAGTTTGAAGTGTCTCAGATAACCCTTCGTGATGATGTGACTAAGCCCTGCGGGGAAGGACAGCTTCACTGCTATAGCATGTGGAATTCTTGTTCTGTAAACAACAGAACTTCAGTCCTTCTGGGAATACTGTCGTCACTTCAAGAAAAAGTACACTTTGCAGTTTGTTAGTTATGATATAAACGGTGTTAACTAAACAAGAGATTTAATTAAGTGACCTGGGGAAAGAAGCAGAATTTTTCAGCTATTCATAATTTTTGTAGCTGATTTAGCCATTCACCTAAAACTGTGATGCAGAGCAAGTAATTGCACATGGTAATGGCAATCACAATAACTAACGGGCATACTTGAGTGGTTCGCATATGCACCCATGGGATTCTTGTGCATACAAATGATTTGTATATTTCAGCATCTGATTTTAACAATTTTCTTCATTGTATGTATAAAACTCTCTTTTATACATTGCTGCCATGCCTATTTCATTTTGCATGATATTTTATACTAAACATTTAAAATATTTAAGCACACAATTATCATTGATATGTATTTTAACCAAATGATTTTATTTGTAACTGACTGACGGACTGCTTAAACAGATTGGGTGAACAAGCGAACAAGCCTTTTTTTTATCTAGTTTTATGGTAGATGAAAGGCTGTCATATTTACTAGAAATACAAAAATTCTAGAAATTGAACTTTGAAAAATCCCATTATGTGTCTTTGTGCCCTTTCTTGACAATCTATCTACCTATGTACTAAAGAGTTGATAGCACAGAGATCAGAATTTGGCCAGACTGCTTTTCCTCCTTTATTTTATTATTTTTTTTATTTACTTCAATGTTCCTTTGTTATTTTAATTTTAAATTATTATTATTTTTAAGTCTAAGTAAGTGAAGCTACTGAATGACTACCCCACATCCCTGTTCTTTACATTCTGTTTTCAGTTTCTCAAAATTCACTTTATTTATCTTACCACAGTGGACTTAAATGTGGCCAACTCATTGATTCTGAATTGGTTAAAAAAAAGGTTGTCCTGCATTGGTTAAGAGAAGGAGCTACATACCCATAGGGTGCGATCATCTTCACAGAGCAGAAGAGGACAAAGTCATCTAATTTACAAATTTCAGTTTTAGTGACACCCACTGTGGTCCGATTGAACCAGAAACTCAGGAGCTGACATTAGGGATATCTATTTTCACCTACTCTTGGTTTGACCACACTTAAGATGTTCCTTAGTTCCTTAGCCAGGCTGGGCAAGGGTATCCAATCCAAACATAGTTTTATAGCTTTTATTTATTTAATTTATTTTTCTGTGTGTCTTCACTTTTGGAAAATTCTGATTAGATTATCTTTGAGGTATCTGCACAACATCTGTACAACCCATTTCACCACAAAATTGAAAAAAGAAATGGTAAAGAATCCCCTAAAATCAGAGAACCAATGTACATAGGAGGACAATTCAGAAAGTTTCAGCTGTATCATTTATGTGGCTTGGCAGTTTTATAATGCAGCTAGACTTTTTTTTTCAGGGAGCCGAATGACTCACTGCAGAAGAGACTGAGCTAATGACGGTTGAAGAGTTCTAATGATGCCTTTTGTGTACAAACAAAGTACAAATCCATTATATTCTGCTCTCATTTTATTAATTAATCATTCATTACCCAATGCACTATCAATTAAGTCTCTCTTCAGAAATTCTTAGTATTCTCCTGTTTGTTTTATTGATAATAAATATATCAGTCTCTCAATAAATGCCTGAATTGTTAGAACAGGTTTAGAGGATACAAAATAGTCTGCTCTACAGCAGATAACATAATTAAAACAACCTCCATTGGACAGACCAGCTTCCTACAGTAGGCAACCTGAGGGGTCTGGTCCAAACTCATAACAGTTACAGGCCAACCTAAAATCAGTCTCCAAGAGTGTTTCCATGTAATTGTCTCAGAACACCCTGAGTCAGCCTCTGCTGAAGTGAAGCATGGAGTAAAACACAGTAACAATCCATGTTTACTCAAACTGCATATAAATATATTGTAAATAGTTAAAATATTAAAATTCTCACAAGATAGGTACAAAATAGTCATGTTAGTCTAAAACAATAAAATGGTTCATCTATTTTTATTTTGTCTAATTTCCCCTAAAATTTATAGTGGTCTCTCTCATTTAACAAAATTAGGCAACATCAGTATGAAGCAAGGTTTGAATAACCAAGCATATGTTTTGCACATATGCAAATAAACTTAATTAAGAGTTGCACTCAATCAAAGAGGGAACTGACATAAGGTATTGGACGAGAACTGCACCATGCCACTTGTGCTTGGCTGTCGAACTCATTCACATATATATTTTGAACACTTTGCAGAAATAATTTAGCAAGTACAAGTTGATGATAGTGTCAGGAAAACTGTAATTCCATCAAAGGGAATATGCAGATAGTAAGTGAAGGTGCAAATATATTACTTATCAGGAATTATTTGCTCAACTGTATTGGCTTTCATTGCATCCAACTAAAGAGTAAGTGCTGTAAAAAACAAATTTTGGTCAATCTATAATCTTAATTAGTAACTACTAATCTTCCTAAATGTATTGCCTCAGCCAGTCAAAAAACTAGAGTTTTACCTCAAGTTCCCCAGATGATCTTTCTGCAAACCATCAGACTGTATTTTATTTAATTGACGTTGACTTGAAACATGAACAAGTTCTGTCTTTCTCAAAAAGTACAGAGACAACTAGCTAAAAATGAGAATTAGAGAGAGAGCTCTCCTTTTTATAGTCACGGTCTGAATTTCATGCATGGCAGTAGCTCTAAGGCACCGAAGCTATTAGATCATTTTTAGCTCTACCTATTATGTGAGTTGTTTTAAAAGGGTGAAAAAACTACTCAAATATATTTAAAGATAAAAGCAAAACATGAAACAAAGCATTTTGAATGTATGCCAGCATCTGCATCAATGACATTCATGAGCCAACTGCATTGTAAAACAATCAGACACAGCCTGAATTCACAGTCTGAGCTGGTACAGCGAAAACTGCTGGAGTTAATGTATGCAGTTGTTTAATCTCCATTGTAGTACTGAAAGATGGCAACCATACCACGCAGCTGCAGTGCTTTGTTTTGTCATTAGTTTACACCAGTTTTTACCAGTCACAACAGTCTAGTGTGAAGGGTGGCTTTACTCAAATAGGGGAGAGTTGCTGTAAGAAAAAGCCAGCCACCTGGTAACCAAACATACTTGGCCACCTGGGATTTGATTTCTAATGGGCTAGATTTTCAGCTGGTGGAAAATGGCTGTCCTCAGTGGAATAGGGATAGTTAACTTAAGCTGAGGAACTGGTGCATTCTCTTTTCTTATCTTTCACTTTCTCCCACATACACCCCCATTATCTTTAAAATCTGTTTTAACTGCTTATACTGGGCAGAGGAGGAGAAGAGAAGCAAGGTAGCTTTTTGTCAGAGTAATTGCCTTATTCTCTGTTTGAAGCTAGATGATAGGCCTGTGCACCCTCACATTTAGGACCACAATCTGGATTTGCTGTAGTAGAACCAGCCTGGAAAAGTCATCCAAATATGTATAATGAAACATAAAGTGAAAGGGGTGCAGTAGAACCACTAGCCGATTGCATTTGCAGAAGGTCATTGATTCTCTAGATCACAGTCCTGAGTACTGTGAGTTTGCAAGCATCGCAGTGCCTGCTGCGGTTTTTGCAGAGGTCTGGGATAATAAAACATCCTCCTGAAACTAAAGCTTGTTAGGACAAGCTTCTGTGCAGTGGACAATACCCAAATCAAATGAAAAAGTTCTCTAGCTGCTTATTTTCTTCCCATATATGAGAGGCAAATGTTTGCCTAATGAAGAGGTAAAAGGATGGTCTGATTATTTTTTTTTTCCCTGAAGTCTCTACCATTATTTCAAACAGCTATGCACCTTTTTCTACTACATTTATGATTCCATTTATTTCAAAGGGATTTGGGGATGCCTAGTGTTTTGCAAGGTTTGGTATCCAGTATATAAGAGGAATGTGGAATTTAGACATTTGAGACCACTCCAGCTCAGTCTGTGAAACTCAACAGGAGATAGTCTAAGAAATAACTGCTGCATATTAGCATTCTTCTATAAGAACTTCTTGAGATCCAATGTGATATTTATTTTTTATTAAGCCTTCATACCCTGTGGGTATATGGGTAGTACATATTTTATATATACTGACTATTGTTGTTAGCAAAAGGTATGTTTGCTTCAAGAATCTTCTATAGCATTCTGAGTGATCTTCTCTGTTGCAGCTTCTGTGTTGACTTAGTACACGAATGTTGTCTTCCTGCAATATTTCTTTTACCTATGTCACACATTTGTAAAACACTAAATCAAAATGTACAGGGACTGTAACAAAGACCAGAGGAATCTGTACCTGAAAAGTCATTTGCTGGCATTATTACTGATATGCAAGAGAGAATGTAAAAATATTTTTGCCTATCCTTTGTATAGCATGATCTTGTACATAAAGACCCTCATTCTGCGGATGGAGTGGAAAGGCGCTAAAACAGATTTCTTGGTTAAAAACTACCATTCACTCTATTTTTCTAAAATATGGCCATCTGTGTTTTCACGAACAGAAATCACGTGTTGCTGAAGGCAAAGCTGAAAAGGTCTTTTAGTTCCCATTGAAGAAACAGTTGAACTTCCATCTACTTCAAAGAATCCCTATATGTACTCCTGGCCATTTTAATGGTTCTCTCTAGTAAATCTGAAGGCTAGAAGATCAGTTGTCATGGGAACTGGCAACAGATGACTCAAAAAAAAACCCCAAAATTAAATGTTGGCTTGATATCAACAGCTAATCTAGTGCCCTGCCAACTGAAATCACAGTTAACATGAACCATGCCTAACAAGCTGTGATTTGAACAGAGTTGCAGCCAAAGATAGAGTTTCTCACCCCATGAACAGGAGAACATTTTAAAAATTTAAACTAATGAGGGGACCCAACAAGTCTGGAAACAGTGAAAGTTAAAAAAAAATATTGATTATAATTGTTGGGTTAGAGCCTTTAGCAGCTATAAATCTGAGTTTCTTCTTTGACATCAAAATCATGATATCAAATTAATTACCATTTCAAGATCTGTCTTAGCAGTTTCAGAATCCATAAGATTGATTTGCACTGGGACACAATCCAAAAATAGTTTCAAATTGTGGTTTTAGCATGTTATTTAGAAAATCCAATTTGAATGCTATAAGTTATTTTGCAAAGGAACATCCTTAACAATATCATTTTTAGACTTGGGATTTAATTGAATATGTTTTTTTCTAAAGAATCACATATAGCTTCTTTTGTTCATTATCAGTAGACTGTAAGGCTTATGGGGATACACTAAGGGCTATAATTCAGAGAACGTGTAAAAATTTGTCTTTTACAGGCAGTGATGGAAAAAAAATATGGTCTCAGTTAAGAACGATCAGCTAATACTTGGCTCCTTCTAGTGACTGTTAAATTAACCCATATGGAGTGTAATAGAAAATAAAGCAGTCTTGAAATATCATAAGTGTGTGTTTAGAGCTTGTTTACATAAATATGGACTATGAAAATCCATGTAGTTTCACTACATGGAAAAGTAAAGTGGATTAATTAAACTTTCATAGCATCTACGTGGACTTTCATGTCCAGAATTAAAGTGAGCTTGAGTTAATTTAGCTTTGCTCTTTTCCAAAGTAAATGAACCTAAACTACTTTAATTCTGAGAGTATTCATGCAAATTCAGTGTTGTTTAATTAAGGTACTCCAAGCGCACACCATTAGATAATTTGGATTAGTTTTTGTAAGCACTGCCATACAAACAAGCCATTAAATTCACTTAAAGGACAAATTCTAGACTGAAATATCTTTGTGCGCAGTACTGTATCAGACTGGTTATTTAAGTAAATGTGCTTGACTTTTTCTTTTGGGATTTCCCATATGCATTGTTGCCATATTCTCTCTAGTTCTATTTCATATTCCAAACTTCCTGCCTTTGGAACATTTTTTAACCCTACTACAATTTTGATTTTTTGGACTATGTACCAGAATTGCTACCACCACAACACAACAACCTGTACAACCACTTTGAAGTTTCAGAAGTTTATACTATTAGTGCAGTTTTGTTGTCACTGGTGGATTGCCAAAGTCATGTTCAGAACCTAGGACAAGTAGTTATTTAAAAATAAAAGCACTCTTTGGCTTGATATGTAATAACTCCAGTAGGACCACATTTGCCTTTTTGTATGTAGATTCATAGGCCTTCTGAGTTCTCATCTCACATGCATCTAGATCAATTTAAGGTGAGGAACACATTCATATCAGTGTAATAAACCAAATGCATCTCCATGTTTCAAGTCCACACTCAAAGGAAATGTAAATGAGCCAAATCTACACTAAATAAATCCCTACGTTTGTGAAATACTACGTACATCTGTTTAAGAGAGTGGAAATGTACATCTATCTCAGCTTGCATATGAGGGATCATAGACACAATCTGTTCCCTATGGCATCCTTCTATGGAAGAGTGGAAGAAGTGCAGGAGTAGACAAGGAAAAGTGGAAAGAAAAATAGGCCTTTGTTGTAACAATGCAATGCCCTGATTAGTGAGTGCATCTGAGACATTGCAGACATGCTGTGGACTGCTTCTGAAAAAGTAATTTGTGACTGCCCTATCATGAAGCAAAGAGGGAGTTGTGCTAGAATATCACATCTTCTGAGATTGTGCAATTTATGATCTTTGTTCAACACTGTGCCTAAAGGCACAATTTAGCCCATATTTTGTACATAGACAATTCAAAGAAAAATAGATGCATGTACAGTTCACAGTTCTGTCTTTTCTTCCACCACACATAGAGGTGGTGCATTGTGTACCACCTGCAATTAAAATGCATTATGCATTACTAAGAGCGAAGAATGTTACAAAACTTACCTCACATCCACCCATTTGCATTATATTCTCCATAGAATGTTCTATAAAGAATACAGTTGATAAATACAATTTTAATCATATTTTTTTGTAAATCCTCTATCACGTTTGCTTATTTCCATAAAGTGTTTTACTAATGTAATATTGCTCTATATTTTTTATCAGAGTTTTGACTTTTTAATGAAGCAAGGTCCTTTTCTATAGGTTGTGTGTAGCCCTGAGCTGACCTTGGTGCTGAATAGTGGAATGCTCTCTGGTACACTCTCTGATAAATCACTGGTATTTCTAGTGCTAATTGATAAAGATAAATGTATGCTTATGAAGATATATATCATCTTGGTATATCTTAGTCTTAGTGTCTGATTAATGTAGAGCCTGTCTTAAATTCTTTAGTGATTTTTAAGGAGGCTAATCAAAAGAGACACAAAACAGGAGTCCATGAAAGCGTTGCAGAACAAAAATTCAACAATTCATGACATGCTGATTTGGATCTATGTACATGCATAAAAATATTAGCCAGTTTTAGTCATATGAGCAATGAAAATATGCTTTCGAAGCTGTTGGCCTTGCAATGTACCGTATGACAGTAATCAGTTGTATAATGATTTATCACATATATGGAGGGCTGAAGTCCATGTTTTCTGAACTGACTACAAACAAAAACTGTTTTCACACAGTATGCTGTGTTCTCATTGATTATTCTCTTTAGAGATCACCACAATTTTAAATGAAAATGCAACACAGATTGTGAAGTAAAGCTCATACAATGTGAAAAAAGATTGTTGAAAAGCAGGAATGCTTCTTTGTGAGATCACTCTTTTCACTATCATTTATGTTGGCTGGTGAAAGATTGGTCATCCATTTTTCAAGTTATCTCTGTGGTGATGAATGTTAGAAGTTACAAGTATCTTATTTTAACTGAAGAAAAAGAAAACCATATTCAATGCGATGCTATGTAACGTCTGTAAAGCTTCCCTGAAAATTTTATTTGGAGGTCAAACTTGCAATTTCAGTTGCAAATAAAAATGTCATCCCAAGAAGTTAATCAACACCAGCTGTTGGTTACAAACAATTGTTCCATTTCTGCTGGTTGTATTTTTTGTACCGAGACAAAATGAACATGGCTTACTATTTCTTGTTTTACAAAAGTTAATGTAGCAGTCTAAAAGAGTGGGTAATTTATAGGCTTCTAACTCTTTCCAGCTGTGGTCAAGTGGAATTTTTTACTGTGCTTCAGTGTTTCTGCCTGAATGTTAAAAACATACATTTGGACATCTGTAAAAATATAGGTTAAAAATATAGGAAATAGTTATGAACGTGGAATAATTGATGGATATGGATGTCTATTTTATCTGTAAAAATCTTAGGATGATCCAGGTTGAAAGGGATTTCAGGAGATTATTTAGTCCAATCCAAAGGTTCTTTGCAAGACAATCATGTTTCTAGTTTCTTAAAGGACGCTATGGTTAGAAAATAAATTGAATTATGAATTTATATTGTGACTGCAGAAACAACAAGTGTACAGCATGATTACACTATTTTTGTCAAATACTTTAAGTTAAGCTCTTATTCCTGTGAAAATCAGTGACAGTAAATTAAGAAATGCAGTGTTATGTCTTTTACATCTTTTGAAGTACTACTTATCTATGATCAACTTAGAATTGTTATCCATATTTCATTCACAGAGTAATAATACTTTGCTGCGTAGGTAACCACAATAATGGTCAACAGAAATAAGTATGATTTAGCGATGTGAGTGAATAATGCCAGTGGAACCTTCCCTTTCCATTGATTGCACCCTGGTCCTCAAACGTAGGATAGTATTTTAGTTTGGTTTTAAAATCAAGTTAGGAAATGCCAGAATTAAAGTTATTGTGATAAAGCATTAATTCAGCCCCTATATAAAGTGTTTAACTGATGAAAAAATCCTTAATTGCAAGGTCATATGCTTCTTCCCCTACAGGTAGCTTTTGTGCATCTAACTTTGGGTTCTTTTATGTACTTTCATGGCAGCTAACAAGCTGTATCAGTAACAGCTTTAAAAATTGATATTTCCCATCATTCATTCATAGGATTATAATGAGTATTGATACTTTGAATTGAGTATTGATTGACTTTGAACTGTGACATTATTGCAACTGGAATACTGGATTTATCATTCTTCACCTATGCAGATAAGACCAGCCTTTTTGATTTAAATAGTAGATCAGCATTACACTGAGTGGCTTCTGTTTGAAAAACTAACCATGAAATGGAGCTATCAATGGTATACTGTTGAAGTAATCATTTCAGACCTATGTAAAACAGATTTGCTACTATGTATTCCCTGTTGGCTAAATTACCACTCTAGAGTCTTGACTGTGCTGGGAGTAGGCAGCAGCTCTCTCTTTCTGTCCCCTAAACAAAAGGTTACTAATCTTCTCTTCCCCCTTACACCCACTCACAGGGTTAGCAAAAAGAGTAGCAATGCAAAACCACATATATAAGATATACATACAAACAGAACATGTATGTAAATTTTCAGTCTTTCACCAATTCTCTCTTTCCCCTTTACAGTAATTTCTAGGCTTGGACAGGATTTTATACAATCCAGTTGCATAACAACCATTCAGTGAACCATTAAATTGCTTACACATACAACAAATTTTTGTGACAGATGATAAAAATAAAAAATGACAAAAGGCCTTGTTGTGAAAGCAAAAGGAAATTATTACCACATTTAAATAAACAAAAATATCCTAATTAAGGCTAATCAAGAGACATGGAGATAGTATAGCTTTTGAAAATGCTGTTTAGGACATTTAAAAGATGCTTCCAGGAATATACTGGAATATCTGATCTCTCTTTTTTTTTTTTACTTTTTTACTTTTTTAATTTATTATTTTTACTGGCTGCCACATTATTTCCAAAACAGAATAGGTTACAAATGTTAATTATTGAAATAGTAACAAGGTACTCCAAGCATGTCAAGTGTATTCAAATGAAAAAGGCTTTAGAATCAGAGTTTCTGATTTAAGGAGTAATTGTTTCCAGTCTTTGAATGCAAGGAAGGAAGACAGAAGAAATTCCTCCGATAGAAGAAAGTCTCAAATTTTAATCCATACACAATTTATGAGTATTTAAGAAATACCAAATAAGTTATAGTCTTAATTTCATTAAAACCTGCTTAACAGGGATTCCTCAATTGCCAATTTTTCTTCAGTGTTGCCAAGTGACTACTGATTCTGTTTTGAAGAGTTCTAAAATTAGTACACAGCATTCTGATAAACAGTCACATTTTCAGTTTTCCTTTTTTTTTTTTTTTTTTTTTTTTTTTTTTTTTTTTTTTTCCCCTTGAAAAACTGGAGTCAGAAGTAAAGCACCCTGGGTTTTCAAGAGCCAATTTGTCCTTACCCATCCCTGCCAAAATGGGGAAACAATCTTTCTGGTATCCATATAGGGTTTGGTATGCCATGTCATATGCTATGTCAACTGTTGCAGTCATGTAGCAAATGGTAAATTTGGCAATTCAACCTCTTTTTAATTGAAAGATACTTAAACAAACTGCACCATGAAACAGTAGAAAATTGAATGTTACCCAGCTTCAATAAAAGGGCTCACCATTTGGTGCCAGCAAAGAATACCTTATTTTCTAGTTGTAATCGAAGATCTACAATGTACTCATAAATAAACTAATGTCTTCTAACACAGAAATACACTGACAGCAGAAATGTAGAATATTATATCCACACAACATCACAAACATTTAGGATGCTTTACAAAATCCACATACCTGAAGTACGCTTACTAAAGATAGCTGAACAAAATCTTAGTTCTCCAGTACCTGGAGAACACCAAAGTGTATTAAGGAGGCTCAGATTCTTAAAGAAATATTTTAAAAAGGCATGAATTTACTTTAGAGATTATTTATTTTTGCAGTGTAAATTGCCAGGGGTGCTTCATGTATGAAAGTGTAAAAATCAGAGTTCTGAGTCTCATGGAAAAAGGTAAAATTGAAGTCTGTGTCCTGTTAAGGAGGAAAACTTCTAAATTTTTCATGGTAATGGAAAACCTGAATCTGAATTTAATCCATTCTAAACTTTTTCATAAGCAAGAATATAAGACACCAACCTTCTCAGCATGTTGATTCTTTTGCTAGCATAGTCCTGTACCAAAAAATTCAACTTGCACAGTTCTCTGCAGTTTGCTTCAAAAACCCACCAGAAATACATGTGGCCAGGACACAATTCCTCCACTGGTTAACTGCCAGTTCTTTTGACATAAAGAGTAACAATTTGTATAAACTTCTAAAACAGGAAAGGTCTCCGTTTTATTTTTCAACAAAATATTTCAGAATCTTTTGCTAGATTTTCAAACTTGTCTTCCTAAATTTCAAGTACTCACATGCTTAGCAAATGTGGATTTAAAACTCAAAGAAGCAAAGCATGTTTGCACATAAGGCATCTCACTGACAGATGAATCCTATTAACTTTACTAAGACTATGTACTTAAATTTGAGCATATGTTTGGGAAGTTTGTTGGGTCAGATTCTTTAGTTTAATTCTTCTTAATATTTGTTATTTATATTTGAAAGTGAGGCCTTTGGTTGTCATAACTTCTTTCCAGAACTGCAGCAAGTAAAAAGAATGAAGCTGTATACAGATTGAAGTCATTGTCTTCTTTGTCTTTTTTTTTTTCTTTAATTCACTTTAAGATACATTTGTCCTTTCCCTTCTACTTTATCTTTCACTTTTCCCCACTTTACCCAGCTGCCCAGTATTCTTGATTGCAGCCTTATTTACCCACCCAATTTTATATTCAGTAGTCATACAGGGAAAGGCTAGTCTTGCCAGTCATAAGGCGAAGAGTCCTGCGAGATGACTCAACATCCTTCTTTCTCTTATGACACAGCATACTAAAATCATTAGTCTTGCAGCACATGCCTGTGAGATTATTATAGGGAGTACTTGCTGAATAACAATTAGATTAATGGCCAGATGCTGATTGATGGGTCAGGATAATGCTCACTAGGCAAACTTCTACTAAATATAAAAAAAGAGAGATTTTTGTTTTCAACTTGTCATTGCATTTCCTTCTCTAAGATCTTTAATCTCTTCTCACTTTACAGACATAATAACATAAAAAATAATCAGGAAATCCAGACTTATCTAAAAGTCTACCTTCCATATTTCTATGCTGGCTCCCTTGCTAAAGAGAATCAGAAACGTCTGAAATGCAAAAATTACATTCAGCAAATTCCTTAGCGAGAACATTTATATATATTTATTGTATATATATATATATATACACAAAAATGTTGACCTAAGCTGTGCCATTGGCATTAATTAAAAGACTGCAAGTGATGTTAACAGTTATTGAAATAGTATTTCATTCAAGTTTTTCTTTATAGTATCCCTCAGAGAGTAGCATGCTTGTTTATGACTGAAAGTCTGTCTCCATTTTACACGTTTATTGAATTAAAATAAAGCAATCTTACATTATCCATACTATTAGTACACTTTTTTAGAATAGGCAATGTACCTGAGTTGAAATGTATCAGTCAGTCACTGACTGCTTGAAGTATTATGGAAAATCAATGTAAACACTTGTAGAAGATACATAGGAAAACTCAATAAGAGGAAAAAAAAAAAAAAGAAGTTAATTTGCATTTAATGGGGCAAAAAGGCCTGATTTAGTTTAAATTTGTAAGAATTTTCTGAAATTTTGTTTAGATTTTCTCCCAGGATTTTGGAAATTCACTAGCCATTTTAAGAGCAAGAGGTATACCTAGTGCTCAGAGGTGGGCCTGTTTGCCAGAACAGTATTTCAAGAATTTCTTGACCTAAAATCTACGGAAGCAGTTACTGCTCAGTTTATTTGAGAGGTATTCTCCTTTAGAAGTGAAAAATGATAACTTGGGAACATAGGTTTAATGCCCATCCATCTCTTAAGATGTAACATAATAGTGCTTGTTAGTGGAGACAAGATACTCCTGAGCAGTCAACAAAGAGCTGAAGCAGCCGCAGAATGAGATTTCAGTAGAGAACTCTGAATACTGCCTTATTTGAAAGTGTGGAAGAATTCCTGTACCTGTGGTTTTGGCCAGTTTTGTACAGACACCTTGCAAGCAAAGTCCACCTAAAACAAGCACTGTTTTTCACCTTGGTATTTTCTGTATCATCAGCAGAGGATACTTGAACAGAACAGTCATTGTGGTTTTAAGTCTGCTTTTGCCTTCATGTAAGAAAGCCTGTGTTTTTAAATTTAGATGGTAATAATATGTTCCCAGTGACAAAATAATGTACAAAACTGTTCTGAGATACAGCTCGCTTCAAGCTGAGAGCAATGCAGCTGTTCACTGAGAGTCATCTCTTGTTTCTTTTAAATCTAGAGCATCTGCCTTTCCAAAACACTTCAATGTTAAGTCTCCCTAATGAAGGCATTTAGGATTGCAGGAAGGAAAGACTGTTTTCCTGCGTTCTGGGAAGCATGGTTAAGACTGGGTGGGGAATAATATGAAATTTAAATAGTCTAGAAAAAAAAATAGTAAGGGTAAAGCCCAGAGCAGGCTTTCACTACTGTAATTTAAGCTGGAATCTTTTCAAACACTGCTGAAGCAGTTTGCTGACATTGCTGTATGACAAAATTGCCTTGGGAGAAAGGAATCACAGGTTTGGTGTGGGAGCCGACCGAAAGTTAGTGGGGTTAGAGGCACTTAAAAGACCAAAACTCTCCAATGTGTTTGGTTCTGGTGCTAAATAGAGTCTAGAGGTCTCCTCCAGCATTTCCAGTGAAAAACTTACATTGGTTAAACAGTGACTTCCAGCTTCTTCTACAGGAGAAAAAAAAGAGAAACTTCTGTGACAAAGACAAGTTGGTTTGCAGATTTTCATCTGGTTCTTCATTTAGAAAACTGAGCCCAATTCTAGGCATTACGTGGGTTTTCACAGTTGCATACAGTATACTATTAATGATCCGGGTGCCTGTCAGTGAAGGGATGATTTTCTTGGTTAAAATAGGAAATGTATTCATCTGTTTTACATAATATAAACAGACCTGGATAGAGCCCAAAGGGTCCATCCTTGTATTCGTATGCAACTTGAAAAGAAAAAAAGTGAAGGAGTTTCAAGGCAGAACAGAGGGTGAAAGGAAATAACTGGTTTCTTCCTTGGACTGAGCTGCTGCCTTCTGTGTGCTCCGAGCAAGCAGCAGCCCTCAGAGGTAAGTAACAAGGAATAGAAGAAATGAGTAAAAAAAAAAAGGATAAATACCTACTTTCTGCTACTGATGTCTTATTTTGTTAAACTGATATATCATATTTACTTTGATTTTTAACTGAGGTGGGTGGACATAATCTGCTCCAGCTTTGGGCATTTTTTTTCTTAGTATTTCTGAAATTCTATATTGAGGGTATGCAGCTATGTTTTAACGTGAAAGAATTAGGATTCCTATGATATTTTGCTTGTGATACAATATCAAGAACGTGTTGTCTCTGTGATCAGTAGGAATACAGGAGAAAATTCCATCGGATTGCTTCTAGCTGACAAAGTGAGATTGTTTTTTCATAGTTTGTGGTCTGAAAAATAATCATACATTTCATAACCATGAATGTATTCCTCCAAAACTAGGAAATGTTGATGGTTCTGGCAGATTAATTACATAACTGTCTATTACACTTGCTTGGTTTCAATACTTAAATATACACTTTTTCAATAAGGAGAGGGATTTATGTCTACAGTTATGTTGCAGAGAACCTGGGGCAGCAGGGAATGGAGGATTTTTCCCACTACAACTATTGCAATGCTTTTTGTTTAGCTGTGTTGGATAGCTGATCCTTTTTCCCCAGCACTGATGGGAAAAATAGTTTTTATGAAAAATCCAGCAGTTTAAGGTAATTTTATTTCTATGAGCCATTTAAATCTGATCAGGCAATGTAACAGTTGCCCACCATGTCTATGATTGCATTTTGCTTCATACTCTGAAGATGCAGAATGTTTTTATGCTACCTAGTACTGAAGATGTTGGTGTAGATTCATTTTCAATTCAATTTCAGTTGGAAATGAATATACATCACAATTGAAAAATGAGTTGAAAAAAACATGTTTTGTAAAATGTGAACTTTTTCAATAGGATATGATAAAACATATTGAAGCACTCAGAAGGAGATCCTATTTTATAAATTTGGACGTGCATTACAATTGAAATAAATGTCTGGTGAAATTAAATTCACATACTTCAAAAAAAAAAAAAAAGTCAATTCCCTTCCTTTCTCACTCTTCCTACACATTATTCATCTGGTATGTGAAAATCTGTTTGTGGCTTCCACAAAAAAGCAAAGCAAAAAGAAAGCCAAAGATGTTTTAGTTAAATAATGATTATTCTTCGGGATTCTTTTAAAGCACAAAAACAAAATGTTCTCCAGATACACAGAAAGCATCACATACATAGTTTCAGATAATTACATGTTATATACCAGAAAGCCACTATATTAAGAGCACATTATTAAGATTTTAAAGGCAAGCACTGAAAACCTAGGAAATACCAGAATTATGGTTGCCTATGCAACCATCATTTGGTTCCTTGTGCATATGCATTAAGATGCAGTCTTTAATTGCATGATCACACATATTTTTCTCCAGTGATCTATAAAGGTAGAAGTCTTAATGCATTCAGAAGCTTTCCTGTAGTGCTTATCACTCCAGTACCTCCTCAAAAAAGCCCTGAGTAGTGTGGGGCTGGTGTGTCCACCTTACATAGCTGCAGAGTGTGCAGAGGATCAGAGAGACTTCAAAGCTACTGACTTTGACTGCCTCACATGAGATGCACACACCATGATTTTCCAGGATCATTTGATTAGGCAGCATTTTATATGCCTAAGAACAGTGTCTACTAAATTCTGCTGTGGGTCCTTACCTACCCGAAGATTTGTATGCCAACCACAGTTTCCAGAGGAGCACTCCAATTAAATGGCTTACTCCTGCGCCCCAGGGGCAGTCTGGCAGGGGAGGGGAGAGCCCAGTTCTCCAAGGCCACATTTAATAGCCTTACCTAGGAGCTCTGTCTACCTTTCCTCATGGTTCACTGACCCATTCACAACTTCAGCAGCAAAGTCATAATACCGTTTCTCAGCAAATGACTATAGACTATCATGTAAGGAACCGAATTAAGATTATGTAGGCAAGAGCATGCATGTATGAATTCTGGCAAAGGCTTCAGAATATAAATTGAAACAGCCCCAGACCTTCTGCCATGTAACATCAGATCAACATCACTGTTTCATCAGCAATATTTCAGCCAGTAGCACCACTGCAGAGAATAACAGGGTAACTGAACTGAACCCACAGATGGGAATGAGGATATGAGGATGAAGCCTTTACCAGAACCCATCAGCTATTTTCCAGTACAGGAGCAGTGTAATCTTGGATTCCATCTGAGGCTCTCAAAGAGAGTCTGCTCTAAGCTTAACCTTTTTTTTTTTTTTTTTTTTTTTTTTTTTTTTTTTTTTTTTCCCTCTCTCCTTAGTTTAACTCTCTCCAGCTGAGTTTTGTCTCTTTTGAAATTTTGGCTCTAGACCTACTAGACCTATCTTTTCCCCATTACTAATCCCTACACTTCACCACTCCCAGACACAGTTTCTTCTCTAAAATCTGTCTGAAGCAGAGTTTTATGATATGTGCTTTGGAAGCAAAGCCAATGAAGAGGTTGCTCTGCCTTTAGCCATTTGTTTCCATTCCCACCCTGTAGCTCATCATCCTGCACTCAGCTTCTCGTCCTTCATTTTGCCCGCTGAATGGTTTCTGAGACAATATTGTGATGTGTAGCACTGAAATAACCCAGGTTAAGAATATCCTCTAAAAATAAGTGTAATTATAGACATTAGAGGGAATTTATAGTGGTTCTTGGAGGTAGCATCTATTTAAGTTTGACTAAATAGAATATTTTAATCTTCCTTTAAATTAACAATATATATATATATATTTGCTGTTACATTTGTAGTGCTAGTCAACAGTTCGAATCTCTAACGTGATTCCTAATAATCCCCATATCTGTAATAACCTTTGGTGGCTACACTGTAAGCATTAAACACATTATACACATGAGGTGATAAATTATACCTGATTAATTCATTGCTCTCACATACATGGAAATATTTTGTCTACCCAAAAACCCTTGTGTCTGCTGGAAACCCTGCACTATTTTGCAATTATAAAGAAACCCTGAAGTAACAGAGTGTGATTTCTGTAGTTTTTGTTGGGCTGAAAAGTACTTGATTCATAGTAGACCACATCATGCAATTTCCTTCAGTGTGGTTTTGTCATGCTGACAACTGCCCAATACAACTTCAGCCATGTGACTGGAACACTTTTCCTCACTCCCCTTGGGTGTTAGAAGCAAACAAATCTCAGGTCAGAGTGGGTAAAAGGTTTCCAGTTTCACTTCAGCATTTTTCTGTTGTGTGGTTTTGACTTGAACACTTATCAGGCTTTTGTTGTAGAGAGAGTGGAGTGCAAAGCTGTTTGGAGAAAGAAAGCTACTAACCTGGGGAAATAAAAATGGTTTCCTTAATGAATGGACATTATCTCAAATCTGATTAAGCACATAAGGTATGAAAATCCCAAAGGTCCCTGTGGTGAACCGAATTAGATTGCTGTTGGATTTGTAGCGGTCAGTTCACCTTCCTATTGCAGTTTCCTTTTTCTGTTTCTGATCTCTGAAAGCGATGTCTGTGAGAGGTAACTTTGCAGTGGTATGATATTTTTCATCCTTTTTTGCACTTTTCACTGAGGCAGCTGGGGAGGAACTGAATGGTGAAAATGCTGTAACTGAAGTAGATGAAAGACTGCTCTGATTTAGTCAACAGTTCCTAGCATGAGCTGGGAAAATTTGTTCATTTCCAATAAGTGAAAATTATGACATATGAAATTTGAAAATTATGGATTTTTCCATGGAAACTGGAACTTGAAATCCTGTTATCTTCTTTTTCTAATGTTTATTAAATCACCTTCATTTGATATATATTTTTTTACTTCTCAGGGAGATAAGCCAAGATCAGTTCTGAACCAGCTACTGGAGAGGCCTGTGGCAGATCTTCAGTTGGTATAATCAGTAATAGATGGACTGATTTATAAGAGCTGTAGCAATTTATAACACTGGTTGTTAATCTGCCCTGGAAAACTTACCCATGAAAACACTTAGTTCTTTGTGGTAAGAAAAACAGTTTTGTGGTTAGAGTACCGGACTAAGGAAAGGATCTGTTCTACATCCAGTTCTTCAAAACTTTGGAAAAGTCATTAAAATCTGTGCCTCAGTATGTCTTGTGAAGTTTGACTACCGTTTTTTCTTTTTTTCTTTTTTTTTTTTTTTTTTTAAATATATATTTAAATTGCAATTTCTTCAGACAGACACTCACTAAAAATAATTTATCAATTATTTGCTTGTATTTTTTTTTGGGTTGTTTGGTTGGTTTTGGTTTTGTTACAGCTTTTGTCTTGGAGTCCTTATAAGGCTACAAAAAAACCTGCCTGACACTCTAATGAGAATAATTTTTGAAACCTAAGAGGCCAAGTCACAGAAAAATTTTTCACTTGGCATGGCTGCAGAGCCCATGCCTGGAGATAAGCTTGAGCCTTATACAAATAGAGACTGTTCTGCTGTCAGTAGTGATCACACAATAATCATGTTATGACAGATCTAAAACAAGAATGAAGATGTCGGAGGTACCTAGCAGCAAATGTAAATTTAATCTTAAGATAAAAGCCTATCAAATGTACCCAAGTGGTTTATTGCCACAGATGCTAATTAGGAAAAAGTGTATTACGCACACAGCCATTTGTTCCAAATGGCTCTTCAGGGAGGGGGTTAAGGAGGAGTTTCTCCTGTGTGGCTTGTTCTTGTTTACAGAGGTTGTTAATATTTGCCTAACCATCTCAGTGAATCAAATGGACTTAAGTGTGACTGGAAACTTCTGTTTTCAATGAAAAGAAACTCTTGCAACACATCAGGAGTGGAAATTCTCATGAGAGTTGTAAATTATGGACAAATATCAATAATAGGAGACAAAGTCCAGCATTCAGGCACTTAATTTCTAGAAAAGGGACTACATAAAAAATCAGCTTACTAGGTAAACTGGAAACCCTAAAATGGACAGTCCAAAAAGCAAGATGCCTACAAGCTCTCTTTAAATTGTTAAAAATACACTCCATTTAAAAGCCAGGTGAAATAGGTGCCCATAATTCAAGATAAAGCTGTCCTAAAATACCATGACTGGTTAAAGGAAAAGTTAAGACAATACCGTAGGAAAAAGACTGGTATTTAAGATATAAAGTTTGGCTGAATGAGAGGAACCACCTTTCAGACTGCATCTTTCTCATTTTCCCCAGACCATGTTGTCACTGTCAAGCAGAGCAGGTTCCAACCCAGGATGTGCTGGGGAAACGACCAACTTTGTCAGGGAGCCTTAGGTTATCAAAAAACAGAGGAACAACACAAGGATCTGTACACTGGCAATATTACCATTTTCCAACAACAAAAAAATTGTTAATTCCCTAACAAAATGAGCAATTACAAATGTTAGCAGACGGAAAGTCCAAGGGAAGGCTCTGCACGTCAGCTGAGAACAGCCCCATGTTAGTCACCAGGACAAGCATGCAGGTCAGTACAGTTTATACAGCTCCATGCCACATGTTGATGATTTCAGCTGCTTATATTACAGATTTGCCTTCCCACAAGACCTCTCTGGCTTGCTGAGAAGCCTTTTTGGAAGCCACACAGCTCGGGGAGGGATGTTGCTAGAGACGACTGCCCCATTGCTATTCCCTGCTCTAACCAGCTGGTCACTGCTAAGCCACGCAGGTCAGGGGAGTGTTACTGCTGGTGTTTCCTATGGTCAGAAGGTGCTGTGAAGTCAGCAGCAGGTTCACAACCTCCTTTCTGCCTTTTATGCAACTCAAAAACACTAATCCCTGAGAAAGAAGTTCGGGGTACCTCATGCCACAGCAGCTTCTGGGAGCACCTCTTTATTTTTGCCTTGAGCCCCCAGCTGTGTTCTCCTACTCTGTGCTGCTCAGCTCCTAACAGAGCAGAGCAGAGGATTTCCTCCTGTCCCCTCTACGAGACAGACAGATGTGGTGCTTTCAACTATTGTCAAGGCTGTCCTTAATGTACCTGCTCTTACGTATCCAGATTTCCAGGGAAACTGTGCAAACAGATGCCTTAGTCCGGTATATAAATACAGCTGTGAAATTATCCCATGGGCACAATTAGGACAATTATGCATGTAAGATGGATAACGAGAAAACAAAAATATCTAATTAAATGTGAATTTGCTATTATGCGGGAAGTAGAACTGTATGAACTCATAAACAGTGCACGTAGATCTCCCTTGCTGGGTGACACAGGATCACTGCTGTGAAATTTCTGCAAACCTTTGAAACCTCTGCAATACTGGGCATCAGCAGGCAAGCATACGAAGAGATGATGAGAGGAGGAGACAGGTAGTTGTGACAAAAATAGAAGACTGGCCATTATGCGAGAAAGCTGAACATAATCTGCAAGTACAGTAGAACTGACAATGTGACCTGCCATCATTTAGACAGTGTATCACACTCTCTTCTCCAGCCATACTGCCTTCAGACATTTCTGTTTTAACAGATTATCTGACCTTTAACAATACAAGTGTGGAGAGAGTTGCTAATATCGGGGAGCTTCATTTTGGTCATCTCTGCTTCTAGCTACCTCTTCAAATGTTCAATAGCTGCTTCATCCCTCTTGGCTTCTCTGAAGTGGGAATTTTAATTTATTTATGCTGATGAGGAACTTTTTGATATCCTCTTCACTTCTTGTCACCATTACAGAGAAGAGGGCAATGATTTTTAAAGGAAACTTTTTTTTTTTTTTTTATCTAGAACATGCAAAATTAAAAAGATACTGGAAAATGCAGTGTAATTCAGGCCCACAGAACTCTAGAGACCTAGTTAAAGAATACCTGTTAGTGGAATTAATTTTTTATGCTCCACATACACAGAGGAATACATTTCAGGGAATAAATAGGCCTGCAGTATAAAACCAGACAATTTTAAAAATAGTCTAATGAAATGGTAGAAACTTGACCTACTGAGAGTACTGATTTGTTTAAATATCCCATGATTTGTTAACTGTGCAACAAATGCTCAGCTCCACCAGTTGCTCAGTGGCTGAAGAGGAAATACCACGTGTGACTAATCTGAGAGTTACTTGTAATATTTAATGCAGCCAGCCTCATCAAATATTTATTATTTAATCTATTTATTTATAACTTTGCCACTAAGTGTTACTTTAAAAGTAAGACCAAGGACAGAATTTGAACACAAACCATGGGTCGTTGTCATCCCATCTTCCGTTGAGACTGCTTGGACCAGCTTTCTCCAGCTTTTGTGCACCGAAATCCTTCAGATTTACTTCCCTGGTTCTTCCAACTCAGGATGTTTTATGGTTTTATGGTTATGGTTCCCTGTTCTTCAATTCTTTCTTCAGGAAGTGCACCCTTCTCCCCAGAAAATCTTGAGGTTCTCTTAGAAATCACATAACTTAAATTAAACCATAGATTATTGAGCCTTCATGACTCACTTTACAAAGCTCTTCTGAATAACCAGAAAATTAATTAATTTCTATTGTCTATTTCAAAAATCTATTAATATCAATGTCCTCAAGAAGAAATAAACTGTCACTCACTGAGAACTGAATTATCAGCCTGCAAAGTTATTTTTGCAATACTGAATTTTTCTCTAAAGGTACATCTCAGTTTATTTCAAGATTATCAAGGCATGATCACCAAGCACCAAACTACCTTGGCAGTACTTATCCCAGAGCTTTGGAAGATGAACACATACATTGAACCATCAGAAACTTTAAGAATGCAAATTTCAGATTTTCACTTTTAGAAAGGAATCCTTGAAAATTTGGTCCACATGCACCTTAAAGGGTCAAAACCCAGAGAGCCAAGGAGATCCTGGAATTTCCTTTCTCTTCCTTGCCCCTCTTCCACTGGTGTGGGGGTGAAATACAAGGCAAGGGAGGGGACGGAATGTAATTTTCAAGTCAGAGTTATGACTCAAACACCTGGCAACAATAACACAGGCAAAGGACCCTTTCTCTTCCTATGTTAGCATCTTCTCCCTTACTTTTAGTGCCAATAAAATAGGTCTAGGCTGATTTGTGTGGCACAGTACCCTTGAAGACTACAAGTGCAATGTTACACCTGCACCGACCCTGGACGTCAGCTCTAACAGCTGCACAAAGTAGAGAAAAACAGCAGAATCTGCTAAGCCTTCCCAATTCCCCCAGATAATGACAACTTTTCCCATTTTTTCTCATTCCTCTCAGGGTAAAAGATGGAAGATAGGTGATAATTCCCTTTCAATACAGCATTTAACAATCATGTGGAAGGAGATAAATGCTATATTCCAGAGAGATTAGCACTGTGAAACCCAATTATAATGAATAAAATGAGACAGCAAGTGCAACAGTCTGCAAATCCAGAGAAGCCTTGAGCTGTGTGAATAACTGATATTTTACTATGTTGGCAGTTCTGAAAAGTACTTAAAAATCTATTTGAAAGAAACTTTCAGCATTTCCTATGTTGATAAACTGAAGGAAGATGAAACAAACAGCTTCAAAATAAAAACACAAATCAGAGATTTTGGGGGGTGGAGGGTAAGGGTACTCTTCAACTCGAATGCACCACTGAAAAATTTTCTCCAGAATATTTTTTCAATTCTAGTTTTTGCATTCTCCGCTGGCTTCAATGAATTGATGACATAAGTAAAAAGCCCTGGATCTGCAGAGCTGTCAACTATTCTAATTTTATACTGAGTATCACATTTGGAATTTAGGATTATGAAATTCTGGCATTAGGAAGTTGCAAACAATTTTCAGAGTTTATTAAAAAAAAGCTGAATATTTTTTAATCTTCCTTTTTAATCTTCTATTTTGAAGGCAAAATAGAACGCAAATTCAATCTATCAATCGTGTGGCTTTGGATCTCTGACTCACTATTTTAAATACTTTGAAGTGAAAAAAGTGGGTTTAGAATAGACGTATGCTGTGGACATGCCCTTCTGTTACTATTAGGACGGGAACCTGTGCCAAAAGACACACCATATTATTTTCTTCCAAGTATACAATACCATGGAACTTAATAAATGCCATTATGAATGGCAGTTACTGATATTTGCATATGCTTTAAGATGCAAACGTTTATCTGTCATTCTATAACTACTACAGCACAGTTTGATGCTTTGCCCACTAGAGTAATTTTTCTCAGAATACTTCATTATCCAGTAAAATTCATAATAGGAGACAGCAAATTCCTGAATAAAATTTAGATTTTAGGGACTATCTGTAAATGAGGGGCTAGTATACGAATTACAGTACAGCTGCATTCTGGTCTATGTAGTTCTGGCTTGCTGTCAGTTGAGAAAGGAACTGGACTGAAAAGCAACCCTAGAAGCAACCCTTCCCCCTACGCAGACAGGCAGAGTCCTTTCTGAGAGAAATTTGCATTCCTTAACTGTACACAAACGAACATTGCTGAAGCTTCAAAAATAGAGGTTGGAAGATGCTTGTGAAGTTCTCTCAATGAAATATTGAACAGGGGGTCTAAAAATGAACACTGGTTATCTGAAGTAAATGCCATAGAAAGAAAGCTAGTATTATTGTGGAAGAGAAAGGAACTGTTTACTTTTTATGTTTCTGCTCATTAAAAGTGTGATTAAATGGAAGGAGGCGAGATGAGATAGACCATGTGTCACGTCTTTCCACAGAAGACAGCCAGGCATCGTCACATCTGACTTCAGAATAAATTCCCCTGTAGCTATGTGTGCTAGTAGGGCTTGATTTTGTTCAATAACATGCTAGAAACTATTACTTTGCCGTGTTTGTACGAAGTAATTACTGGTACCACTCCATCTGTGCCTTATAACCCTCATTAGCCTCTGCTCTCATTTTCTACAAGGATTAATCTATTTTGAGAAGAATCGTGGCAAGAAATTATGCTTGTATAGCAAGGTCTCATTCTGCAAATTATAAGAACTGTGAAGCTGTCCTTCTGTTTGCACTGAATCTAAGGCCACAATGTCAAAGAGAGGCGACTAAATGAGTCTGCAAAAAGATGTATATTGGCAGTCCTTGGTTTGCTTGTGTAACCGAACTGTTACATGTACACAGTCAGAACTAGCCACGAATATAGCCACCATATGATTCATACGTACAGCTGCGGCAGCTATATATCAGATCAGATCTAAAAACGCACATACTTCATGTACAGCTGCACACCACAATCATTAAAAATATTCTTTTGTGACTGTCAGGGCAATCATTCTACATGCAATTCCAGTTTTTTTTGTTTTTTTTTTTAAAGGGCACATTATCCACATGTGCACCTTCAGCTGGCACTCACTCCAGACAGTGCTGACCTGGCAGATCTTGCATTCATTCATGATCCTTGCAAGATCAGATGCATCACACCACCAGGCATCTCTGGAACTTCCTGGGCCTGTGTCTGCAGTCAGCATTTGCTCGGTTGCAGGGTTTAACTCAACAAACTAAAAGGCAGAGTGCTGGACCAATATTCAGCCATGAAGATCCTCTTTCCAGCATTGGCTTGACCTAAGAGAGGTCACAATATATGTTGTGTTTCAGCTTTCCTCCTCTAGAAAGCACTTGGCACTTACAAAAAAATATTATGTAAGATGTGGTTGTTAGAGTTACATAACTGTTGGCAAACAGCATACTAATACATGATACCAAGTCATTTCATGTAGGTTTTGTATCATTTAAACACCACAGAGCATCCAGGTTAGTTTGTAGAGCAAAATGCTGAAAACTACCTTCCTGAAAAGCCTGTCTGTCCCAAGTGGCTTTGCAGTTGCTGTGCTAGAATTTATTTGTTGAGTGCCAAAGTGCGTAGCAGAGAAACAGAGTTGCAGGTTTTTGTTTGTTTGTTTTCTTAAACAGTCAAAACGTAAGTTAAACTTGCCTTTAGGCAGGCTTAGCACACCCTGCAGCCACCCTGGAACATTTTCAACAAATAAGAAGGTTTGCATTATAAAGCAGGAACATTTGATTTCTTTCAGCTGGCTTGGCCAGTTTTGGCTTAGGAGATGCTCAACTGTCAAAGCTTTACACTTTTAATGTTGACTAAATACTAAGAAGTACTACCCTTCTCCCCTTGCCCTTCTGCCAACTCCAGTGTGGGGGGGGGGGGAGGGGGGGGGAAGGAGAGTTGAATTTGGCTTTGCTGAATTTAGATCTGTGATAGTGATCATGCCACTCAAAAATCAAGGCCCAAACGCGCTCTCACTCTGACCTACATGAGAATATAGGATATCCATAAATTTGGTGAGGGTGGAACACATGCATTTGCAGTGCATAAGCAAAAAGTCCAAAGCCAAAACCAAAGAAAAGCAAACACGAGGAAAATGCTGGTCTATTTTGCTCTGAAACTGGAACAACACCCTTGTGCAGCTGCACAGCATAGGCTATGTCCCATGAAAATACTCTGTTCACATAGCACGTGGTAACTGTTGAAGGTTAAAGGCACTGAGCAGAAGCGATCTGTACAGAGACTAAAGCCACCGTGCAATGTCTCATTTTGCTTCTCACCGCCAGGCCTCTGTGCCAGGGCAGCAGGCAGAGAGGTCCCGTTAGTTTCACGTCACCTTCTGGCACAGGCGGGCTGTCATCAAAAGAGAGGCTGATGGTAACACCAGATCTGTGCACGATTGTTTTGACCAGCAGTACAGGTTTCATCCAGATCAAGCATGGGCAAATGATCACATTTCTGTCAAATCAGCCAGAGCTGTGATGTAGAGTGTATGCCAGCTCTGTGCTTTTATGCCAGATTGATGCCAACTGTGGGAAGACAGACAATGCTCGGTACGGCGTGAAGCCCAAGTGGCACAGGCAAATGGTACCAGATCCAGCAAAAGGCTTGTTGGAACAAAGCTGCCTGATCAATATTTTTTGAACACATTGGAGATAGTAGAATGATTTTTTACTCAATCTCTACTCAATCTCTGGGACTGGAAAGTTTTGATCTGACGCTAAATGCCCTAGAACTGAATTTATTGGATACTAGCCCAAGACTTTATGAACCAAAGCATACTTGTTCATGTTGATCTTCTAAGGGCTTGTCTACCTTGTGGGAAAGACTCTGTGTTAGGGCACCTGAGCTGCTGTGTCTACTTCAACGCCATGGAAATACATCACTCCTTCCATCCAGCACACTATTAATTGGCAGTGCTTCTTAGCTCCCCATGTGAGAGCCCGTGGCTGTACGAATGCCGCAGCGATGGTTAAGCACCCTGCCTCACTTGGGTTACTCAGAGATCTCCAGCACAATGCCTCTCTGTACGTTTTACAAACATCTCTTGTTTCCATTTCCTTATTAAACAGAACAAAGAATGAAATCATAAGATGTTTTATTTTCAGCTTAAGCATTCTGTTCTGGTTTTGGTGGTTTTACTGTGAATTGCATATTATGGGTAACATACCCATGTGTTTTTGCAAACACGATCTCTCTGAGTGGCCCCCATGGGAACGCACAGGACACATAACTTGGGCACACTGAGAGAGCGGCACCCAGGCCACGAGGTCAGCATGTGAACAGAATCACTGAGTGCCAGCACATGTCAAAGAAGGAGAGTCTAACGGGACAGGGTTTGAGCTGTTCAGGATAAAATGCCCTCTTTAAACTCCCAGGGAAGCATTCTGTTTGCTGGTTCATTGTGCCAGAAAATCTTAGTCCTATGCCCACACAAAATGTCATCGTGGCCAGTATCAATATCAGTCCTCTACAGGGAGATCACAGGGACAGCCTAGCACCTGCTCTGCTAATCAGGGGCCGGTTAGGTCTTTAGGGTCAAGCTTCACCGCCCAGCAGTTTGGGGAAGGCATGCCACTTCACTAGCCATACCTATTTCTTTGTTTATGCAAAGATCTACGTTTTTCAGTGCTGTCAGTCCAGTCTCTTAAACTTGCTGCCCTCAGCACTAAGAGATGAGCTGGGTGGGCTTCTAGCAAGCATGCAGCCACTGTGAGCAACTGTGTGGGGAAAGGATGCCCTGGTGATCATTCTGCCTTATTTCCAAATAAACATGTTTTGTTAAACTTGAGGCGCTATCTGACCTCATCATCCAAGGGTTATACCTGATAGCCAGATGTCAGAATCACATATATATATATATATATATATTTTTTTTTTTTTTTTTGGTTCTTTCAAGCTTTTCCCCTGCTTTAAATAGAATTAATTTTTCCACAGGGAAAGGCTCTTCTATTAATAGCACTAGGAAATCATTTCAGCACTTGAAAGGAAAAAAATACTTGAGCTTTTTGTGTGTGTTTCTTTTTTTTTTTTAAATACTTTAAAAATATTGTAAGTTACTTCATTGTGCAGGCAAGAATGCCCGCCTTCAGAGTTTTAATTACTGGGGAAAAAATCTCTAAGTTCAAAAAATACAAGTAGTGGATGAGACTATGTGAAATGGCTGAAAATAAACATCTTCAAACAATCTGGCCTTATGTGTCAGTTCTCTCTCACGCTTTTATAATCTCATCTCAGTTGCCGAAACCGACTTAGACAGATTGCATAGGATGCTCGCAGATGATTGAAAGGACTTCTGCTTATCCACTGCAGTGAAATGCCAATAATGGGTGATGTTCTGAAGGGCAGCCTCAACCCATGACCTCCCTATAAGGTATAATGGAGAAAATTTGTCCAGTTACACTTCCGTGATCTCACACTCCAAGATCTCTCCTCATTCATTCAAGAAAATGAGAGGAAAACAAGCCTTAGGCTTCTCTGCCTTTTCCAAATAAACTTTGTTATCCTCTTATGTAAAACACTAAGAGAGTAGTCCAAGTGGCAAAGAGCTTTATACACAGCTTCACTTAAAAGCAAAAACATAAAACATGTTTTGTTCTGCAGTCACAGAAATTTCAGTCATTTATTGTAATGAATGGGCGATGTCGAAAGAACATATGGTATTTTTAGCTCTGCTTCATTACCCAGTGTGGTAAACCAATCCTGAATACTTGTAATGTCTAAAAGCTTTCTCTGAGAAGAAAGGTTCTTCCTGCACAGTCTTGATTAAAGTCAGACTGTTATTGTCCAGAGGATCAGCAACTGTACTGGGCAGGAAGAGAAGGCTGCGTGCAGGGCAAGCAGTCAGACTTGTACGGATGGTGAAGTGGTAGCAAAAAAAAGGAGTTGTTTGTAGAAGCAGAATCAATATAGGGAAGAGGAAAGGTAGCCCAGGGAGAAAGGGAATAGTCTTTGACAGGGAGGTGTAATTTCAGAATGATAAACTGCGCCTGACCTTATGTTCAGGCATTTAGGACTGAAGCTCTATATTAGGGACAGATAAACTCAAGCTAGCATGATTCAAACAGGGCAGTGTAAGGCATAATACGTGCCTATAAATCCAGTAGAGCGCATAGGCACATTTGATACCAATTTCTTTTGTTACCGTGTTTCACCACATTTTTGTTTTTACTTCTGTTTTTTGTATGACTCCATTTGATCTGCCAATGAACTTGGCTTATGCTTGGGTAAGCTGACCTTTCTTTTTTTCTTTATTACTGCACTAAATCCTTGACTTGGTTTGATATGATCTGTTCAGTCTAGTCACAAGCCAAATTATGAGGGATCTGGCTTATTCTCAATGAAGTGAAGGAATTTCAGAATGAAGAATGGATTTCTGCCCTGAACATCCCCTGCTATTTCTAAATACAGAACCATAGGAAGCTCCAAACAGATTTAATTTGGATATAACTCACACTGCCAGGAAGGAGTGGGCATGGAATAGCACGGATCAGCCTGGCAAAGCACTGAACACCTTTCCAGTTCTTATAAGAGCCTGTGGACTTTAGAGTTTCTTGGAACATCCCAGGATCAAATCCAAATTGTGCCTAGACAAGTGAAATTCAATACCATCATTACACAAAACAATCCACAAAGTCAACAACAGTCTGAAGCCTCTGCAAATACCAAAGAGTTACGGCATACATTTCAAGACAGCGATATGGAAATCTTTAAATATCTTAGTTTTCATTACACTCACAAGTAATCAGTTTTTGGAGCTAAGATATTGACACTTCCTCTGTTAGCACCCGTGTAGGTTTCTGGCACAAAGACGCTTCCAGGAGATTTTTGTGGATTTTTAGTGGCATACCCCAAAAGACTCACAGGGTTCCTTGGGAAGAAGCAGATATTATAATACTAAGGGGGAGGGGGAGCACCTCTGTTTCCACCTCTCCATGAATCATGCGAGCAGCTGAGAATACAGTTAAAATATGAAAGCTGAAGAGAAACTGAGTAGTTATTCCATTTCTCTTCCTCTTGGAAGAACTAAAAAAATACATAAATTTAGGTCAGACAGGGTAAAAATATTCCATGTTGTTTTTCCTTTCATGATATTTGGGCTTTGTGAGACTTGTAAGAACAGGCCCATGGTATGGTTGAAGTGAACAAGGCTCTTATTTACTTTAAAAATAAAAAAAAACTCATGTTAAAACAGAAGTTCAGTCCATATACTGTGGTGGTTTTAAAATGAAGGTTTTCTCAGAAATCTGGTTATTCCTTTCAATTAAAAAAAAAAAAAAAAAAAAAAAAAAAAAAGAAGGAACCATGGGGAAAGAGTCCAAGTATTCTTGCTGATGAAAGGTAAACATTAGAAAAATATTCATTAGATGATTCCTCCTCAAAAACATGACCCAAATGAAAATCAAGAGCTGTTAGGAGACCAAAGAACTGCCTAGAACTGTTATTCTTAAAAAAAAGTTGTTCTTTTGCATAGCCACTAACCAGCAAAATAGAATTGTAATCGCGTGTTCCCAGAACACATCTCAGTATCACAGAATCCCACCAGGATTTTGTTGTTGTTATTTTTTTGCTTTACACCATTATATTGTACATGAAGTCTGTAAGTCTGGGACTGGACAAGTCTTACCTGCTCAGACAAACTGTTCAGAACAGGATTTTGGTCAGTAACTTCGATATGTATGAGAAACATGGCACAGAGAGGGCCTGTTGTACCGATACAGATTTAAGAGGCTCCGCACCCCCCACACTGACTGATGTAGGGTGAGCAGGATGGTGCCTGATGCATTAGCCACATGGTGATGCTTTTGGTGACACACTGTGACCTTCCAGGCACTTAAAGGCAGATTTGGGGATCCTTTACAAACGCTGCTATCTAACAGGCTTTAAAATATCAAGAAGTCATTTCTCAGCAGCTACTACTTATATCTTATTTAACTCAGTATTCATTGTACCTACTTTGAACAAGTTTGTGTGCGACCTCTTGCTCTCCTGCTTATTCCAGTTTAAGGTAGTTCTTTCCAAAATGGTGTCAGCAGTGTAGTCTTTAAACATCACAACTGTACATGCTATTGCCTAATTTTCCAAATAGTAACCATCTGCAAACATATCATAGAAGTTTATTATGTGGCATTTGCAGTTTCTGTGTACCATTAATTTAAAAGCCGGTGACTTTCAGTACCAACTCGCAAGAATTTGCATGTGTGTTTGAGGACTTTGAAGCTCATAATTTAGTAAGAGAAATAATGAATGTCATCCTTCCACTGGAAAGAAACTAGTAGAGTTCTTAGTTCATCTCTGGAAGGATGGTTGTTTACTTTGATTTGCATTTTTGCTTTTAATAATAACCTTGTTTCCTTTGCACTTTTTAAGGAAAAGGCTTGTCCTCTGTCAAGTTAAAGGGCCGCAATATTACATTACCTAACAAATACCATTCTTTTTGCAAACCAGAGGATGTTGAGTCCCTCAGCACCAGCTCTTCACAAACCACTTCTAACGGGCTGCACTTCTTGCTAGTGTAGACCCAGCTGATACAGCACGGTAGCAATATGTTTGCTCTGTGTTTGCACATACATGCGTGTCTTTCCAACAACATCATGGACAAGAGGGTTTGTGGTACCCTGCTCTATTCTGGCTACTGAGTACTGAGTATAATTGCCTCTTTGGAAAATACCAGCAGACAGTAGAACAACTGGACCTTTAAAACAGCTCTCGCCTCAAGGCATTCCCCACACAGACGTCTCATGCTTACAGAACATTACGTGCAGGAGACCGCCTTCTGTAGAATGGGTTTAACCATTCACTGGGGTGATATGGCCTCCCAAGGAGGGTTTCACTGCAATTAACATCCCAACCAAATGCAAAAACTGCTGGCAGCTTTGTAACAGTTTTACAGAGAGCCAAATTAGATGCAAAATCTTTAGATGAAAGTTGAATTCAGTCATTATACTTGTTTTCTATACTACCTTCCTCTGTGGCTGGTCTGTGTTTTGTCACATTTTTGTCTATGCATTTCTTCTTCCAAATCTCTATCCCATTCTACATAACAGGCCTAGAGTCGCATCAGAGACTGTTGACTACTGCACATTTTATGCCAAGGGTTGTGAGGAAAGTGAAAGTGCAAAGCAGCAGAGGTGATAAAGGAAAAAAAGAAAAAAGGCAGCTGCTCTTGCATTTCACAAAGCAGAAGGAATGCTTTCTATCTGTAGTAGTGACAAGAAGCAGTGACAGAGCACCATCGGAGATCTGTGGTACATTGAAGAAAGGAAACTATGCATTTAATTACAAGGGCATGAGAGTGCATAGGACGTGAGGATTTGATTATTTCGCTAATGTACAAATTTGGGATGGATATAACAGTGACAACTGGTTGTATAGCTGACAGGCACAGACTCCCATAGACAGAAGAAACTAAACAGGTTGATTCTGGCAATACACTGTTACCTTTCAGCATGGTGCTATTACACCAATAACTTCCAGGGTGTAACATCTCCCTGTAAACATAACTTCTATCAGGGAAATGCGGCAGTGAAATGAATCGGACAGTGCCTCTTGGAGACGGCAAAGGGTATGTTTCAGCCTGCAGACTCCCCAAGGAAGCTATTAAAAACATCCTTTCAACAAGCTTACAGCCAGAATACAGCTAATTAAACAACTGTAGGTGATGCAACACTGGTTCTGCAGAGGAGACAACAGCGTTACCATGCTGAGTCCAGGGAAAAGCCTAGTTCAAGTCATTCCTGAACTGCCTGGGCTTGGGCTCCCCCTGTTCTACAGAACAGCACCTCTGAGAGGCTTGGGGAAAAACCCCAGCCCCGGGAATTGCCAGCACCTGTGGTACAAAACCCTCTGCAGATGCAGGTTGGATGGGCAAGGCTCGGTGTGCAGCCTGGCTCCTGGCCCTCTGCTGGGATGGTGCTCATTTGACTTTATTTGAAGGGATTTTTTGTAAATCTCAGATGATGCTCTTCTGTTGCTGCCTGAGCAAGTTCTCACTGGGTGGTGTGAAGCATGCAAATGCCAAGCTCCCCTTCTCCAAAGGCGATGTTTTACAGGCTCAGGTAACTGAGTTAACTGTGATTATACAGCAATCCTTCATTAGGCTCATTTTCTAACTGTTATTTAATTCTTCCTTATCCAGGTAAAGCATGTTGCGGGTTCCTTTATACAAACACTGAAAAACTTATTTTGTTAATGAACTGCTAATGTCACACTGTGTGCTGTAAATGATGGGAAGTGCTGCTGGGACTTGACACAATGATCCATAAGCCTGAAAGGCTCCTGATTAATTCTTTGCACCTTGGCTCATACAGCAGTAATGCTGTTAGGTGATATGTCAGCTTCCTGAAGGAACATCTTCTGGAAGAAATCACAAATCTCAAGCATATAAAGTGTATTTTTATCTAAGAGATGTAGCTGGAGTTGCCACTTCCCTGCTCTCTTTCCTTTGATAAGCATAATCTGTTTCCCATTCATTTCAGCTAAACCTGGTTCTGAAATCCAAATAGTTTGAAGGGAAGCACAGCATGACAGAATGGAAATAAACTTCCTTGGCAAGCACAGCCCCCTCCTACCACCCACAAATTATGTTTTGTTTTTTTTTCTTCTCTTTCAATTAAAGAAAAATGTTAAATCATAATTTAACATACTAAAGAGCAGTGGAAATGATAGAACAAGGATACATGGCAAACATTTGAGTTTGAAGTGCAAATGGAAGCTTGGGTGCAGGAGCCCACATGAAAGGTGGAAAGGAAAAAACAGTAACTTATATTTTCATGTGGGCAAGTGTAAAAACCTAATCAGGATTCACACTCCTTGGCTAAAAGAAAGGTGATACAGCCCAAGAAAAGCCTGTATTCTGTGGAGGCTGAACCCAGAGCTGTTTTGGGTAAGGTGCCCATAAAGGACTCTGCTCCCTTCTGCCATTTCTCATGTGCCTTCACATATCTCCATGAGTCTGAAGTCTGCACAAATTTAGTATTGCGGATTTTCCCAAAGGTAACTCAGTGAATGACAAAGTCATCATGCGGCTGAACCTGGCCCACTATCCAGCTGCCTCCTTTCAGGATTAAACTGTTGGGGGAGGTGAAATCATGAGCATGTGGTTCTGTAACTGATGACAATTCTGAGGACAGAGAGAGGAGAATTTAAGCCAAAGCTATTTACACTGTTGGCCATACATAAACTATAAATCTGGCTAGGTAAATGTCTGAACTTGCACCTCAGTCCTGTAATTTTCCCTACTTTGTTTTAATATTTTTATGGTGTAACAAATATGCTGCGTCACAGCAGCAATCTGTATCACGTCAGCAGTTGTGCATCCAGAAGGAGATTATGACTGCATTCAATGCTGCACTACAGGCACCTTGCCTTCTCTAAATAAACAAACCATCAGGAACTAATTTTTCTGTTTAACAAAGTATTTTGTATAATTTTTTTTCCAAACCAAAGCAAAACAGCATCGAAACATTCACAGCTCTAAATACAACTGAAGTCCTTCAAAAATTATATAGATTTCAGGTTCATCAAAAGCTTTTTTCTCATTTCTAATTCTGATTTCTAATTTCTAATAGTCATTCAAAATAGGAAAAATCAAGACTCTGTATGTTCAGAAAACTGAAATAGAAACTTTTGAACTGGAACATTCCACTGCAGCTTTCTTTCAAAGAGAGTTCACAAAGAGAGTGTGTCTGCAGAAATGCAGGTGACAGAAAACATTTTTAGCACAAGGAAGAGCTCCATCACAGGAAACATCTAACAACTGCAATAAAAAAGCTCGTCAGATTGAATTCTGCTTCTCTGGAACATAACAGAAGTATTCAAAGGCTCTAGACACAAACAATTTGCCCCTGTACTGGAGACTCAGTCATTGTGCTCAATTCTTCCTGCCTTTAGGATGCTGAACTAAGGAAAAGGGACTTATTCCTTCTGCTAATTCTCTCCCAGAGCTCAGGAGAGTCCTTACTTTAAAACCAAAACAACCTCTCTGCCTTCTTCCACCCACAAGTTTCTCTCACTAGATAAGAAGCGTTCTCTGCACAGAGCACCTTTGTAGAGAAGCGCTGTTTCTTGGCTAACATCACAAATGTCTGGGCTGCATGATCCAGGACTGACCAGTAGTAGATGTGAACCCTTTGAAAGCTCAGCTCTCCCTGTGACATCCTGCTTAGCATCCTTTACAAAGGGGGACATGAACTCTAGGCAGCACTGGAGTTAGCAGTGGCAAAGGCATGTCTATCGCAGAAGCTGAAAAGGTCATTTTGATTCGACTCTCTGTCTCTACCCTCTGGAGGGGATCAAAGGGAGCCCTCTTTTGCCTTTTTTTAACTTTGCATCTGGTTGCAAAGATGGATGCAGTAATGATAAAGGGGGCAACATGCAGAGCTGCATCACAAACCAACACATCAGAAAACAGAGCACGCCTGTCTTACAAATTTGCCTGCAGCTCCTCTCTGCTGTGTTATTTTTAAACTGCCTGCAGGTTGCAGATTTTTCAGTGGCCCTTCTCCTAGAAGTGCACACAGGGGATTTAGGAAGGCACAGCTTCCATTACCATGAATAGAAGTTAACAAATTCCCAGCACATTAAAATTCAGCATCCTTCGTCTTCCCATAAACTTCTCGTTGCAATTTGTGTATTCACAAAAGAACCTTCCAGGTCCCTCCCAGCCCCTCTCCGGGGCAAGGTCAGCATACCCCAGCTCTGCATTCCTGATGTGCCCAGCTGCCACGCTGCAGCCTGCAGAGAACAGCCTGCAGTTGCTGTAATCAGCAGCCCAGGCATCATTTGACAGTCTCTTTGGTTTACCAAAAAAGACAAGAAGTTAGACTCAACTGACTGAACCTAGTTTCACCCCAGCATCATCCTCTCACCACCAAAAATGTCCACAGTACCAAGCAGGGCTGTGTGCAGGCCTGGGGCACTCTCCCATCACATATCCCAGTCTCAGACTCCACAGGACTCCCAGCAAGCTTGCCCCAGTTCTGCAGGAGTCTGGATGGAACAGAGCCAGGACTTGGTATCAGTAAATGGGAGAGGTCCGATGTGCAGGAACACTGCACGGTCCACGCACAATTCCTATAGAGAAGAGAGTAACAGGAAGAGTGGTATTTTTATGCTACCCCACCACTTTAAAGAAGAAAGCAATGGAGCATTTTTCAGAAGTGCTGATCAACCACAACTGCTACCGAAGTAGACAGAAGCTGCAGATGCTCAGACTCCAAGGGGTCAGGCACTGAAGCCAAACACGACAAGTACTATGTTTTCTTTCCTTCTTCTCTCTTGCCTGTTTATTCTGCAGCCCAGAGCAGCACTGCAGAGCACTGCCCATTGGGTCAGAACCTCTCCCCTTGTCTGAGGCGCTGTCTCAGACATCAGACCACTCATACTCTTGGCCAATGTCAGGAGCTGTAGAAATCACCCCAGCTGGCACCGTGAGGAACGCTTGCCCAGCCTCATCAGACAGGCGTGTGATAGATGTTTGTTTTGGATGCGGAGCTCCAGCACAGGAGCCTTTGCCCTCTGCAGGGTACACCAGGGACTCACAAGTAATTTCAATAGAAAAAGCCAACAAGCACCAGTCAGAGCTAATGCTTTGGCCCCATAGGGCTGAACTGTGTCCTTGGGGGACAGCGTGAGACAGCTGAGCCTGGCCTCCCTGCACTGGACTGGGGTACTGGGGGTTAAGCTGGTACTGACTCAGCCCTGTGTAAGGCCCGGCCCTCATCCTTCCATGTCACGCAGCTAGTGAAGCTGTTGCTCGCTTCTCCCAGCCGATTTGGAGAGTCCCGACTTGGCTCTTGGCTGTTTATATTTTGCAGACATTCTCCATGTAATTGCATGGCCTGGCCCCAGGCTATCAGGCTCTGGGAGGAATAACCGCATTATTCCACAGAACAGTTAGCATAATTAAAATATCGACTGCAGATTAAAAAATGTGCTGAATACTTCACAGAGTGGTTGGAGGGTTGGCAAGTCTTGGCAGCTTGCTGGCTGCAGGAGCTGGCTGGTATTTAGATGCGCCTGCTCCTTCAGCATTCCCTGCTGTACGTGGGAACTGCTTTTTGTGCTGTCAACTCCTCATCTCCCAAGCAGCCAACCCACACCCAAGAAGAAAGGAACTGACTAGAAATGAGGAGCTCCAAGGGCTTTCTTGTGATTCTTATTGCCAGTGAGACCATTTCCTTGTTATTTATGACTTCAGGACATCTGTCTTACTGTGTCTCTGTCTATTTTTATTTGTGTCCATCTCTCCAAATGTACAGTGTAGGAACTGCATATGGTGAGAATGTACCAGGTGATAAAACCATTTGCTTAAGAACTCTCTGTACCATCTGAAAAAGCATTAATAAATTTTAAAAGCCAATGAAAACCTCCACCGGAACATTTGTTTTAGCTACTATCTTCTCTTTGGTGACTGATGTGTATTTCATCTGTGACCCATCTAAGGTAGAAATCTACATTTCCAGAGCCAAGAGGGCAGAAGGGGATGGAAGAAGCCCCACTTACAAGACTGGCAGAAAGCACAGAAACATTGACCACTGCAGGGCATTTAGGGAATTCTTAGTGCCTTTGCAGTATCTTCCCCTTCTCTTTCCCAGGAGAATATGTGGGATAACAGACATTGCTAGGGACACGCAGATTTGGGTTTGAATGGCTTCTTGGTTACATCTAAGTCCCCTCCTATCTGGCAAAAACGGTAAAGCAATCTCATGCTACATGTGGATGATGCCTAAAACACTTTGCAGACACCTACATCCTGAATGAAATGCAGCAGGGCCAGCAACCTGCCAAGGTACTGCTCTAAGTCAGATTCTTCTCTAATCTTCACTTACATGCTTGAGAAATTCCAGCGATGATAGGAAGCGCTCTTGCAGCAGTGCAGCCTCACAGGCAGACAGGGATGGTGGAGCTCAGGCTGTCCTACACCACTGAAAAAACTTCCAGGGCCCAGGCTCTGATTTACAGTCTGATCTACAGCTCTTTTGAGAGGAGCTAATTTTATGAACATTTCCATTCCCACTCGAGGGATGTCACAAGCAATGGCCAAATGTTATTTTCTGAGGCTTCTATTACAGCTTTAAAGTAATCATAATAGCAAATTAATAGCAGATCTTCTCTGCCATTTTCCATTCTCATTGCCATCTCCATAATCAAGAGCAGCTCTACTTCTTCAAAGCTTATTTCTGTGATACTTCTTAGTTTTGAATATGCAATTAGGGAAGAAGCATGATATCTTGGCACTCTAACTGCACTCTGTAGGCTACTGCCCTCCCCCTGTGCTCGGCTCTGTACTAGTTTCTGTTCTCAACTTCTTAATATTGACCTCCAGACTGCTAACCATAAATAGCACCTTGTGTAGACACAATCATTTCAAAACCTAAAATAGATTTTTATGTACATTTAAAAGCCTTTCTAAATTAAACCCAATATAAACTCTATGAATTTAGAGAATCTTTTGTCTCATTCCACTATATTGAAAGAGAAATTCACTGAACATGTACAGTGGGAGAGAAAGAAAAAAAAAGTTTCAGCCTTTTCTCTTGTTCTGGTAGTTCACATGGCCAGGTTTGCAGTTTGCCTCCACTAAATGATTCATCTCTCTTACCCACATTTTCAAAATTAAATGGAAGAGGAGGAATGTGTTCATTCCCCTGCTGTGTTTAATAATCTCCCCCAAATTGTTTCCTGTTTACTTGGAAATCCCCACTTCCATGCTGTGATTTAAGCATTTTCACCCTGTTGACTTAAAAACATAGCCTACAAGATGCTATATAGTTTTTATCTTGCAGTCATACAGCGATTTATGATAAATGTTGTTCCAGAGAGAAATTACTTGGAAACGTGCATATGTTCATAGCTCCATGTCTGATCACTTATCACAGCTTCTTTTACCAGTCACTGTAGTGGTACTCAAATACAAACCTCAATAAAGCCACCAGTAACACCACCGATCGAACTGTGCTTCTTTCTTTCATGGTACTGGCCAGCACACAACTGTGAATAGTCAGCATACATGTACGTGTATATTGTTTCACAATTTTATATTGTTTGAGTGTATTTTCAAGACAAAATATTAAAAATACCTAAATTGCTTTTCCAGCTGAAGTATTATCTGTAAATTCCTGTGGCTTGGCAGGACAAAAGGGAAAGAATTTTCCCCTTAGCTTCCTCAAGGAATAAATTTGCACAATAGCTGTAGGATTTTATTTACATAGCACATATCAAACAAACTGTTCTTATAGAACAGCATTAGCTCACACATGTCAGTGTGTTCTGTGCTAGCTTATGTGAAGAGAGTTCATTTAACAGGCAGGAATATCCTGCACCCTGAGAACAGAAATGGAAGCTGGGAATTCAGAGGGGACCTGAGCTTTCTCACACTCTCAGCTTTTCATAAAGGTCTAAAGTTTTCTAAATGAACATTACATTTATGTGATTAACTGGAGTTTGCGTGGGCCTAATTTGCAGATGTGTTAAATTTCTACTGCTCCTACTAAAGCTCTCTGGAGCACCCAGCTCCCCACATTTCAAAAGGCTGTAATGCACAGTTACACAGCCCTTGGGAAGGAGAGCAACACCGCTCCCTTGGTGAGTCCCAGGCATGGTTAAACGCAGGAAAGAGAAGGAATAAAGCACAGGGTGTACAAATTAAGCACATTTCCTTCTCTGTGGGCCTGAATAATAGCCTAGAGAGATCCCTGAGGGACAGCAGCAGCAGACATGCTCCAGTATTTTGCATCCAGAGGGGTGCTGTGCAAGGCTGCAGCCAGGAGGAAACACTGGGCTGGCCCAGCAAGGCTGAGTGCCTCTGGCTGGCATCCCTCAGCCTGGCTGCTGGCTCCAGCAATACAGTGACAAAGTCTTATGGTGCTTAACTTGGCAACTAGACCAAATATGTGTTAGCTGAGGAGCCTCCATTCACCTGCCTTTTTGCTGAAGCCATCTGTCTAACTGCTGGCTTTCCTCTCTCTTCCCTTCCCAGATGAGATGGAGCAGTCCCCTGCAATGCGTTCTGACTACTTGGTCTCAGGGATTAGAACTCCGCCAGTGAGGAGAAACAGCAAACTGGCAACACTGGGCAGGATCTTCAAACCGTGGAAGTGGAGGAAAAAGAAGAATGAGAAACTAAAGCAGACCTCTGCAGGTACGATGAGAATGACAGTCTGATGCTGCACAAGGCAAAGCTTAGCTTGGGTGAAATTTCCTTACATAGGAAGCACTAATGATGACCTGACCTAAACCTAATTCAGAAATCCCAGCATGTTGGGAATTCATGACATTTAAGGCTAGAAAAAACCCATACCAGGCTGACTTCCTATGTAATGCAATATAATACATCTAAAAGAAAAGGTCAAAATAAGAGTGAAGCACAAGCCTCAATACAGACTGCTTTTCATGGGCTGTCTCTTCTCCAAATAGGCTACATTTATGTCTGCAAGTATTGTCACCCCTTTTATTTGGGGAGAAGATTATTTAGGTCACAATAACATTATGAAAAGTGACAGGAGGGAGCTGCAGCATGTCAAGTTCCTTCCCTCAAGCAGCTGTCTCTGCAGTGGAGGAGCCCAGCACACAGCACTGCGCGCTCTTGCTGGTCTCCAGGGATGTCCCAGGAGATCAGTAAGGAGACAAACTCACGTGCTAAGATAGGGTGATGTGATTCCCTCCACTTGCCCGATGCCCTGAGGAGTGTCACCATGAAGGACACTATCTCCTGAGGCAGCTAACACCTTGCATCAAACAGCACGAAGGCTCTCATACCCCTGTTATTCTGTACTCAATGTGATTAGGCAGCAGGTTAAATCATAAATCTCAGCTCTACGTGTGGGTGATTTTACTACTTTAACAACAGAAAGGGTACAAAACAGGCTGACCAATCCATGAACCTCTAGAATTTCCTGCAGTTCTTTCCAAGCACGCAGTAGTTGAGACCAGAGGGAATTTCCTCATTACAGCTTTCTCATTGAGATATACGAATACTCTGCTGTTAATTGGTGCTGTGTCATGCTACTACTTCTTGCAGTGCTGGAGAAGAAGATGACAGCACGACAAGGTCGGGATGAACTCATTAAGAAAGGCCTTCTGGAGATGATGGAGCAGGGTAAGGAAAATCTTTTTTTTTTAAAAAAATAAAAATCTTTTTTGGAGCAATAGGAAATGCAAGTCTTCAAAATAAAAAAAAACCTAACAATCAAAAAAATAAAAGGAAGATCTTAAATCCAAGCACATTAAAGATAAAAAGTGCTTAATATCGAATTCTTCTGATTCCTCTCTGCTGTAATCAGTCACGCAGTTTGATTTTTGATGGTTTATCACCTTGAATGCTTCTCCAGCTTCACTGGATTTTTACATAGCATGAATGTGAGCTGGTACATATGCAATTCCTCTAAAGCTAGCTAAATCTGACCGCCAAGGAAGTCAGCTTAAACTGGCATAAATATAAACTTAAACATACAGACGCATTCAGCAGGGAAGTTAACATGTACACCTCTTGAATCCAAATCTCATTAAATGATACTAATCTGCCATTTTCAGCAGCCTTCCCAGTAAAAAGAAAAGTTTGCGTCAAAGCATATTGCCATCCTGTGTGCTTGTCATTCATGGGGAAAAGTGAAGCATTTGGTAGTGGCATTTTAAAGTTTTCCTGAGTACAAATCACGTTCAGAAGTCACTGAATGAAAGATGATGAAGTGTCAGAAACACGCACAAAGGTCTGTGGTTCTGTATAGCCCTGCTCCAAAGTCCTGGCAGATGCTCAAGGGACAGAGATCTGAGTGACTGTTCTGCAAGATCAAGTGAGCTCCCAACGTTATAGACAGCATCCCAACTGCCACTTCCACCTAAACAGAGATTAAAAAAATCCCTCTTTACTTTGTAAACTCTATAGCAGAAAGCACTGTCATGAAGACTGGCCTTTTAAGTTTGACCAGTCTGGTAGATAGAAATGATGTTCTTTGAAACTAACAATTGAGTTTCTTTGTATAAAGCAAACACCGTGCCTATAACTAGGCTGTGGGACAATAGTCAGTGATGCTAGGCTGGAGTGTAACTGCACAACTGAAGAGTCAGAAAAAGAGCATTTTAAACAGTTGTTTTTTTTTTTTTTTTTTTTTTTCCATTAAAGCAATTATCATATTTTATTGGATATATTTTAATATGAGTTTTATGTCCAAGTTACAAAATTTATCAAACCATCAGCTTATTCTAAACTGGAAGGTTTTCAAAGGCTCATTTTTAATTCCCGTCCATTGAGCTCTTTCTGTCTCTCATTCTAGACAATTAGTTGTCCTATCAGCACTACCCAATAGGAAAACACACCCTGTATCTGCTCAGGGCATGGAAGTTCCCCATAATCTATGAATTTGAAGGCACGGGCATGTGAGCTTTATGAAACAGCAGTAAAATAAAATTTCTATAGAGCACATTAAACTGTAATAATGAGTTGATAAACCTTTTGTATGCATAAAGAATTGGTTGGGAGGAACACAGAGGATGCTAAGTTGCAAGATCATTTTAACAAAATAAAAATAGTTAAAACAAAAGGAATTATGAGAAGCTGCACTTTCACAAAGGCAGCTGCAAACAGACTCTCCAGGTTCCTCTGCCCACCTGTCTCCAGTGAAGCTGCACAGAGCCCCTGTGAACATCACACCAATTTACAGAACCACCCCGTGCCCAGAAAGGAAAGCATGGCTGACAGTCAGTTGAAGGACATTGCAGCTCCCTGCAAGTTATTTTTCTTCACACGGAGTGTTGTGAATCTCCAGGGTTATTTTATTGTATTATCAGTAGAAGCAGCTTATTAACTGGTATCAAAAATTGACCCAAATAATTCTCAGTAAATGATTAGTGCCCTACTTGGATGGAGCTGAAGTGGCAGCAGTTTCACAGCTAAGTCCTCATTTATGTGGTAAGTTGCAGCTGTCAAAGCAGCAACGCTATGCTAAAAAGACTACAGTAAATCCCTAAATCCCTCTATTTCATCAGGCTCTACTCCACTTCCAGAGTCCTGGCTCCTGCTCCCTTTCATTAACAGTCCAAACCAGGACAAAGCTGTAGCCTGAGAAATGTGCAGACCTGCTGCATGCATTCACAACAGCCGTGTCCCAGTCCAGCTTCGCATCGCAAGGTCTGTCAAGCAGCATTTTGAGCTGGGCTGTGTGGCTCAGAGCAAACCATGAAGCTCGCACAGACTCTGCCTCAATCTGTGAGCAGCCCAGGGTGAAATTGCACCATCCATGCTTTGGTAATGAGTCATCCCAACAGGTTATGTCACCCCTTCTCCTCGCACAACCCCAAAACGCAGCTGCCCAGACACACTGCGCAGACCAAGGTGTGCAGCCAAGCCCCTTATGCCCCCCTCTCTGTTCACACAAACACCGAGCTGCCCCTTGGACACTCCTGGACCTAAAATATAGCTTTGCTCTAGGTTACAGGCTGTAGGGTCTGCCACACAGTGAGATTCCCTTCCAGATAAATCCTAGTCCTGCTTCTTCTGATTACTTTGCAATTCCCAGGACTATCTGCTGCTCGCCTTACCAGGGGATTTGAGGTCTGTGCTTTCTCCCACTCCCAGACTCTCTCTAAAATCAAGCTGGGAACCACTGCCAATCAAAGCAGCACGTCCACTTTGATCTAAGCACAAGTTGCTCCCTTTTGACCGAGACCATCACTGCTGTGAGCCTCAGACGTTCCTCAGCAGAGGGCTGTCTTCTGCTTGTCATTACTTCATTAGTCACTGCACTTCCATGGCCGGGATCCGAAGGAGCTCTTGTCTCTGTCTGCAGCTCTATTGTGGCACAGCTGTCAGCAGCTTGCCTGTCTGAAGGATGCGAGGAACGTGCGAAGCAGAGTTACCTTGAACACACTTAGGGAGCTTCCCCCAACATTTCTCCCCATTGTGAGCATAAAAACCACTCAGATGTAGCTGTGCACTGAGAGGTAAGGACTGCCTGTCAAGTAACGCAGGCAGCTGTTAATACACCGCTGATTATGTATAGGCTGCCTTCACAATGAGCTGAAATGTAGGCAATGAACTTTTTCCCCCTCCCCTTCCCTGTATCATAGCAACTGTGCTACTGCAGGGGCTATTTTAAGAACAGTAACTTTTCACCAAACGTGATTATGAGGCAGACTGAGTGAGCTCAGCGTACAAAAATACTGCATCCCTTCCGCAGCATCTCTGGGCCAAAACCCGATACCCTTTCCCCAAAAGGGCAATAAATTACTCTGCAGATTGTCCAAATAGTATTAAAAAGAGGTAGCTACAAGTGCTAGCTGTTTTAAATCAATGTTCACGAAACTTGTCATGATATCATTGCAAGAAAACATAGCCCTGTCACGAGCTTCCAGAAAGAGTGTCTAGGGATGAAAAATACAGGGGAGGAGGTCAGGGGTGAACAGCAGATGTGGCCATCAGCATGGAGCACTGGCTACAGTGCGAAGTAATTGCTTTGATTTGCCATGGTGGTGTTGATCTTGTAAATTCTGAGAGAGTTGTGCAGTAAAAGGGTAGTTTGTATTCTGAGGAATCTTGCCTGAATAGGAGAATGCTAGAAAAGCTTCAGTCATCAGGATGCGTACAGCTGCAGGGATCACTGGCACAAAAATCCTTCAGAGTAAGCAAAGGGAGCAGTTTCTAGGTCTGCATGAGGAGGGATTTGAATTTCTGATCAGCTCAATCACACAAGACATGCTTTTTAAAGCTGAGTAACTAATGCTGTGCTCAAACCTACACGTCAGTAGGGAATACTAGCAGCCTTGTCCTCTGCGATGCCCTGGGATTACTGCTGGGGCAGCTGGATGGCAGTGCGCTGTGCACAGAGCCTGACACAACACAGACATGTCAGAGCAACCTGTGCCCATGCTACATGGGAGATCTGCTCAGGAAAGGAACTGCCTCCTCTCCTGCACGTCGGGTGCTTCCAGAGCACAGTGGCCTTCTTGTACAGGCACAATGGCCATTTGCCTGGGCTGCTGGGTGCCCACAGAAAAAGATGCCTTATCTAGAAAACAGGGTGTATATTTGTGTCCAGATGGGCTGGTATCCATGGGTTTACATTACAGACGTTCAGCACTTTTAGAAATCAGGTGCTGCTGTATGACAAATCTCAGTCTCCTAACCACTTACTGAAACTACTTGCATCTCTGAGACTCACTCTTCCAGAGAGGATAGCAGGGGGGTTCTGCTTTCACTGCTCATGGTTTAGTTAAGATTAAATGATTTGGTGTTGTAGATACTGAAGGCAAAGCCTGCACTGGTGATGATGCCACAAGAGCAACGCAGAGTGACCCTCCAGCTCCTGTGTGCCAGGCACTTGACTCTGAAGAGATGCAGCAAGAGAGTACGACGGCAGCCACAACAAATGTGACCTCCCTTGGTGAGGAGCTGCATTTGGATGAGCTGAAAGAAGATGCAGGTATTGGATAAAAATATTTAAAAAAATAATAAAATGTTAAAAGATATATTTATGCTGAGCTACTGCATGAGCAATCATAGATGCCAGTGGTAGACAGCCTGAGCACCTTGTTCGGCTCAGCTTCCCCATACCAGGTTAGCAATCATTATTTTATAAGTCATTTTTTGAGACCGCTATCAAACTGAGGGACTACAGAAAGCTTGGCATAATGGGATTAGTTGGATTATGAGACAATCCAATCTTGGCATGGTGCCCCTTTGGTATTAGCAGTGACTTCTGTGAAGATTAAACAAGCTTCTCTCAAAAAAACATTTCTCAAACTTCTATGCCAAGGCTGAAGTTGCCTGTCCTGGCTTGAGAAACAACGACCATGCACAACTTGCTCTATCCATTACACTGTAAATACAAGTGCAGTTCAATGTCATGGGTACAGATAAACTACACCAAGCTCCTTTCATGCAAAGCTCATCTGTGAAGCAGTTCAATGGGACCAGAGCAGCCAGGGCCAGCCCAGCAGCGAGAGGGTTTCCGTGTACTTCCTGACAACCAAGAAATGCGTAGGTCCAAAGACAACACTTGATCCTAGGCTGTGAGGAGTGCCACATAGCGCTTGCTGATCTTTCTGCCCATCCACTCTGGCCAATTTTTATGCCTTCCCCAACTGCCTTTTCTTTTCCATGCTATGTGCGCATGCCCCATGCTCTTTAGGGTCCTATCCCCCAGCCACGTCCTCCAATCCCCCCTCACCTGCTGGGTTTGGCAGACTGATGCTTCAACTGCTCAGAATGGAAGTCATCCTCTAAGGTTTTTGTTGTTGTTGTTGTTGTTTTATCCTTTCCCATTTCTTTCTCCAGTCCTTTCCATCCCCATGACTCACAATTTTGTTCATTTTTGCTCTTTTGCTTTTATGTAATATTGCTCTTCTGGCCCATTTCTAGCCCCACTCCGCTCTACTCTTAATAGATTTGACAACAGAAATGCTCCCGTCTCTCAAAAGGTACTCCCCATTCTCATGTTTGCTCATCACAAAGATTTTTTTATAAGCACAGCAACTCCATTCTATCGCCGTTGTTTCAGCTATGTGTTGTCACATTGGGAAATATCCCAAAGCACTATATGTGGGCTTCTAGAGATATATCCTCTATTGTTTCTTAAAACAGAAGGAAAATAGAGAACTAGACATACACAGCTTCTATTAATACCTGCCCTTAATGATGTTTCCTTTCTATTCAATCTCTATGGAGTGTTTGGTTTTGTATCACTCTAAAAATTCAATGGGGTAAAACCCACTCGTCTCCTGTTTCCTGTTCAGTGTTTTAGAACAACCAGATCAAGTTCTCGACCAGAATACCTCAGGCTGCTATTACTACCAGCGATACTCTCTCCTAGAGCGTTTCATTGAGCAAATTGCTCTCTGAAGCTCTAGTTATCATTGCGACAGACTATCTGGGAAAGATGGCTCTAAAAATGCATATATTTAACATTATGCCTCTCTAAAATCTGATACTGTAACTTAAAATACACCTTCCACTGCATTCAAAATTGTGTATTGAGGCTCTCCAAAGCATCCCAATTTCTTATGTTCCTCTCTAATGCTAGTTCTTTTTATTGTCTCCATGGCATAACCTTTCCTTCCTTCTGCATTTCTTTTCCTCCCTCAGAGGTATCATTTCCTAGCTTCCAAAAAATAACAGCAGGATTACATTCACCTGTCTCCCTGGTCTGTGACTACTCCTATTTTTTTGGAAGTCCTCCTTCAACAGTGGCTTTTAAAATAATTTCTGTACTAGTTTAATCCCTCTATCCACCCTAGCACTTCTGTCTAGTGATTTTACTTTACGGAGCTCATTGGGTGAGAAAGGTCTTCAAAATTGCTGGAGTATATTGTAAAGTTTATCCTAATGCAGAGCTTATTACAACACCTGTGTCCTTGAGCTCAGTCTAGGTCTCCAATGCAGTAGGTGTCTTTCTACAAGTTTGTATGAATATTTGACCAGCTAGAAACAAAGGGAATATATTTGCTTCATACCCAATATGCTATATTTCATCCTCATGATGTGGCATGAAGGTCAGGAGGGGAAGATGAGGGAACAAAAAAGATTATTTGTAGAGCTCACATTTCATTAACGCAGAAGAAGAACAGCCTCGGCAGAACCAGGGCAGTGTTCCCCACCCGACCCAGCTAACGGGCATGGGGACAGTCCCAAGGGGATGAATCCTACCTACCAGCAAGGTAGCACTTTGACAAACAGCTCTCTACGAATAATTAGCTACTCTGCCAAGGAGTCTAGTGCTGAGCCATTGGAATACATTCAGCAGGATAACATTCCCTCTACAGTACGAAATCTGTTAATAGGTTTGTGTACTCAAGACTCAGGTCTGCCTCAGACTCTGAGTCAAATGCACTGTTATTACCAAAAACAACCATGGGAAAAAAAAATAAGCAAACTGTTCTTTGCTGGGACTGTAAAATGGACTTTTTTTTTTTTTTTTTAGACAACAGCACACAATGACAGTTTGTTTCTGTGATAGCGTTCTCTGAACAGGATGCAGTTCCGAAACAAAAAGATGTTTGCCAGAGGCCGAGCGTGTTTCAGATCCGCCTCCTCTACAGGCAAGGACCCGCTACGGCTGCTCCTCTGCCTCGGTGCTGCACGGCCCCTCGTGGCACAGGCAGGCCTCCTGATTGCAGTGAAATTGCTGCCAGCAGAAAGTATCGCTCAGCTCAGGGGAAAACATCTAAATATGACTAATTTTCCTGTCACACTACTAACATCTACTGGAGCTCTTGATCTTTCTATAATGGAACCTATTAGTGACTTAATTTTTCACTTCTATTCCACATTCTCTCTTCTATGCAGCAGGCACAAAAAAACACAAACTGATGTCAGACTAGAACAAAGCATTTCCCTAGAAATGTATATTTTAGAGAAAATTATTTCCTTTAATAATTTAGGCAACTATCACATAAGACTTTCCTATCAAGCCAAATTTCACAAGAATCCCTCTAATGATGTGTATTTATTCCACTTTCCTGTCTTTCTTGAATGACAAATACTCATTCCTCCACTTCTAGGCACACTCATTAATCTGTTTGTCAACAAATTAAATGCTATTATCTTGCCAATGCTATTGTTTCCAACTGTCTAAATGCTCTGGTGCCTCCCCATGCACTCTAAACACAAGGATGCTGAGAGAGAGCTCATATTCCAAACAAGACATAAAACCTAGCCAAGAAAAGGTTTGTGATGTGGCAGCTGTGGGTACGCACTTCTGTGAGATTTTAGGAGACGCTCTGGAATGATTTGGAGGGAAACATACTTTGCTTTGACAGTCCAGGCTGCTAAAGGGAGCGAGATTTACCATTTCTCCAGCCCAAACCGTTTGGACACATCTCCTGCCGAGGGGAGATTTAAACATGGATCTCCCCATTTGGAGGAGTGCTCCACCTGCTGGAGCACTACTGGGCCCCTGGTGGTTGGACGTGCTGTTTGGGGAGGTCCTGCCCGAGTCGCTCAAAGCCCGGCTGTGGCCACAATGTATGCCAAGGCAAATATTCGTGTGGTCTTTGTACACATGTACAGAGTGTGAAAGTCAAACCATGAGGCACTGGGTAACTTTAAGCACTGCCAGAGTCAGCTGGTACCTGAGCAGAATTCAAAGATGTTAATACCGAACTTCACTGAAATTCCACCCATGCCCTGCTTCAGCTGCTTGCCTTTCTGGATCTGTTCCCCTGTGCCCTCATCACAGCCAGCCCAATTTGACAAACTGCTCGGTGATTCAGCCTGTACTAACTTTAAGAGCTAAGTGCTTTTGCCATCTTTCAGGAGACAATCCTGAAATGAGCACTGCTTCACCATCTCAAATTAAGGCTTTGGTGATTGAATTTTTCCTTAAGTACTTCATCCATTCTCCATTCTGCGCTAGTTGCTGAGATCCACTGGTAAATCTTTTTATGACAGACTTTTCCTGGTTATCAACTTTAGCCTCAGGAAAGGCTCAGCAGTTCTGGAGTCAGGTGCAGTAGGATGCAAGTTGTAGTCATATATTAAATAAGATAAAAACTAAATTGTGAAAATAAATGCGTACAGCAACTGGAAAACCAACTTTCATGTAATGTTACAGGGTTGATAGTCTTTGCCCTATGGCTGTATGTTCCTGGCACTCACTCAGTGTGCTATTGCAGCTACACCAATGTAAGAAAATCCATTGCAGTTCTCAAAGGTTGCTTTCCCTTGCTGTCCCTGTTATTAAAAAGAGAGAAGGCAAAAAGGCTTAAGGGAAGGAATAGAAAGGAAGAGAGGCTCACCAGTTTTCTCAGGAACATCAAAACTACTATTTCTTCAATATTCTTAAACATTTTATTCTTTACCTGCTTTGGCTAGTTGGCTATTTCACACTATCATTTTTTCCAGTAAGGTAAATAAGTGCTTCTAGCTGTGTACCATATGTTCTGTTTTTCTGAATGTTTCTGGCATTGCTTCCTGGCCTATCAGTATTATTAACTTCCCTTTCCGTTAATTTTACTCATCTTTTTGCTAGCCAAGAAACCTTCAGCACCCGTGGAAGAATTAGAAGATGCCAGTCTGCCAGCATCTGAAGACAGTCCACAAGCCTTACTCATTTCTGAATCCACAGACTCTCCCCAGAAGGGGACAGAAAGAAACCCAGCACAGCTTCCCAGCCCTCCATTGCTCCCAGCTCCACCGCCTAAGGTGATCTCCAAAATCACCAAGAGTCTAACAGGTCAGTCATTTCCAGTCAGGAAAGACTTCGCCACTCCTTGTGCTTTGTTCACCTACACAGCACAGTATACTCTATTTTTTCTTAGTTCCTTTTGCAAGCCTGTTGTTGCCTACTGTGAATCCGGCTGGTTGTGGTTGTAGTGAACGATAATGAATTTCATGAACCGAGCAGTTTGGCTGCCTGATAACGCACTGATCTTTGTACTTCAAATATATATACATATTTGGATCTCCCCAAGGATTATTTAGTTTGAGTCTATTGCACTAAACACATGTAAAACAAATCAAACCAACCGCAAACATCTGCTGAATCAGATGCTCATATCGATATGCCATAAAACACAAGGAGATTTAAATGTTTTCATTACCTACAATCCCGCTGGATAACAGTACAACAGCCACAAGCCAGTTCAACCCGATAGGCTCTGTAGAGGTTTCTGTCTTCAGGTTCTGCTCTCTAGGGTAGGCCTAAACTAAAGCTATGAAATCTGGTGTAATTAAACAGGATGCACATAAGTGATACACCTGGCTCCCACAAAGCAATCCTCCATGCCAGCCTTCATTGAATGTTTCCTGATTTTCTAACGTATTGCCAACGTTACTACGTTTTCCAACATTCTGGCACTACAGAAAGGGTGTTAAAGTGAATATGATTTTAGTTCGTTCCAATTTTAGGGCCCCTACATATGGTAAAAGCAGTTAACAGGGTCTTACTGCAAATTAGAATGAAGTCTTGACATCTAAATGCCAAACCTGTTGGGTATTCAGACTTAAATGACAGCCATTACCTCAGCCCTGATTTGCATCCCACTGACACAAATAACAGGGTTTTCGAAGTCATCAGGAAACAAAATATCAGAGGGACACTGATGTGACCACTGGAACTCATAGAAAATATCAGTGCTTTTGGTCCTTTTGAGGAACAGATGTTTGTTTCCTATGGAAAATGTCCTTATTTTGACCATGTTAGGAAGCCATAAGAGCTTAAGCAGGACCTGGATTCATGACAGTATCATACCAGAGCTTCCTGGGAGCCATTGTTCAGATTGCCTCACCATTCTCTGCTCTGAGTCAGGTTGTTGCCTGCCTCTTCCATCTTGCAACGTGAACAAGCACAACCAGGATGCCTCTTTATTGCTTTTCAGCTGATGAGAGACCCATGCTCTGCCTGAGATTCAGAAAAACTAACCTGTAGAGGGTAACAACATTACAGAACCACCAGGCACTTTACAGTCCCTAAGCACTTCCTCTACCATCCAGGATATCCTAAGTTTTGGTATTTCATCCTCATCTAAATTTCCCACAAAGAACAACCCAGTTTTCTCAATGACTCCAGTAACTATAGACCTTTATTCAACAGTGATTATATGTTTATTTATTTTTGTTTGGATGTGGAGGCAGTGGTAAGTTAAACCTAAACAAATACTGTCAGTGAGTGAAAGAGGATACAAATGCATGGGGAGAGAGAAACAAAGAGCTATTATAAAAAGAACAGCAAGACAAAGAGGTTGAAAAGCTCTTCTGTGTTTGATTTCCCCCCCCTTAACAATGCTAGAGATGCTGTTAGCAGAGGAGTGAGGAATAAGCCAAGCACCAATTAATCACAGAGAGAGGGGAACAGGGCAAGGTGCCAAGACATCACTTTGCAAGATTATTCACTGAACAGCTGTTATTAGGATGAATAAGGTGTGATTTAGGGAAACTCTCAATATTGGCCCAAGCTGCAATGAGGACAAAATTGGCCTTTGGCCCATTCCAGGAACAAGCAAATACAAAGATAAAACAAAGTCTCCTCCCTTCCTGCTTTAGGGTTGAGCTGAACCCAGGGTTCTGGCTCTGAGAAAACACTGCAACCCTCTCCCATTGTGCAGAGGGAGAAAGTGATTGAAGAGGTGCTCTTTCATCCCCTCAGGCCACAATTTAAAAGACAACAATTGATCATAAATGTCTTCTATGTGTTTCTACAGTAGCACATAACCAAACCTCCCTTGTACGCTGAGAAAACATCTTTTCTTAGCACAGGTTGGCTGTCTCCCAGCCATAGAAGCTACCTTGATCACCTCTGGGCTGGGAAGGTGTCTCACTGCCAAAGCATGGCACACTGGGCACCTAAATACTTGGAGAAATCCTCTGGTGCTTTCAGACATTTTCAGATTTTAAACAGGGTAACTTTTGGACCAGCTTGACCCCTGCCTTCCTACTAGATGCATAAAAATAGAGATTAAACTCTGGCCATTGATCTGGGTTGGATGAAGAGAAATGTGCAAAAATGCCTTCAAAAGAAAAAAAAAAAAAAAACAACAAACAAACCAATTAAAAAAATCATGAGTTAGACCTCTCTTAGAAAAAGCAAGGAGATTATACAATAGATGCAAATCTCCCTGCTGAAGGATGCTCTCCTCTCCACCCCACAAATGTGAAAAAGAGACCAGTGTTGCTACACTCAAATTTCTGATGTTTGAATCTGATTGTGGCTACAGGAGCTCTCCTCTCACCTGTGCTTCTGCTGTCGCCCTCAATAAATTCCGCTCTCCATTCTCAAAGAGAAAATAGTAAACACATTCTGTGAAAACAAGTTTGTACAAGGGCTGTACAGGGCTGTATCAGTTTAAATTCCTATTTACAACGCTAGGTGGCAACAAGATAAAAGAAATACCCTCTTGTGTGAAGACGTCACATTCGCTTTCTATACCCAGGCTGAACTGTTGCAATAAACAGGGCCATGCACCAGAAAGTTGGGCCTGGGTTATATGGAAAATGGGGAAAAAATGTAGAACAGAAATACTAATTGTCATTTTGTCAGGCCAAGTATTCTTAAGAAAGGAAAGCTATCAAACTTACAACGAGAGAAATGTCCACTTTGGACTTGGGTGCTAGAGAAATGTATCTAACAAAGTCTAATTTCCAATAAAATGCTTATGCAGCATAAAAACCTGAATCCTCTAGATAAAAGATTATATATTAGCTGGCTTTACCCTTTGTTTTCTCTTCTTAGTGCTCAGTACGCCATCTATCATTTGGATTTCATTTGGCAAGTTTTGTTAGGCGAACGTTATACTATAATAATTTTGGCATTTCCTCAACTGGCATATGAAAGACAGAGGTCTAAGCTGCACAACAATCACAGAGGAGCAGATAATAGACAGTGGTACATTTTGTCCTGACTGAGAACCACAGTGCATAAATTTTAATACCGTCTGCCAGAGGCCAGCAGAGAAAGCGCTAGATTGGGAAGTCGCCGCAGCACAGGCAGTTGGCGGTTAGGAGGAACAGTACTGATGATCAAGAATGCAATGATGGGCTGGAAAAAAGAAGAATCTGTGCGGGGAATGAGAAGGAATGGGAAAAGCATTTATTTTTCTAGATCAAAGATCTATATTTGTGCAGCACGAGCCTTTTGAATTCAGATGGTTAATCAGCTTAGCCAGTTACCTCTTAGCAAGAAGAAAACATCATCATTTTCTTCTGTTCAACAGAAGAATTAATTTCAGTGCCAGCTTTATGCGCCAAAACACAAGCAGCATTGTATGACCTCTTATCCTCGTGTTTTGCCAGCAGGAAGCGACACGGATGACCCAGCCATGAAATCTCCTCCTTCCACTATCCTGAAGAATTACGTAATTGTCGGTTCCTCCCAAATCTCAGGACAAGCTGCTCTCTTCCATCCCTCTGGCCAGAAAAGCTCTGATCCCCATGTCAGAGGACAGGTAACAACACCGACTGGCTCCCCTCACCTGGCTGCCGTCCACCTGCCTTTACCTCCCAGCAGAGTCATTGAAGAACTGCACAGAGCTCTGGCCACCAAACACCGGCAGGACAGGTACCTGCAGCCTCTTGGCTACACGGGTGCATGGGGAGAGTCATTCCACTAAATAATTTTTCTTGGTAAATGTCCTTCCCCTGTTATTAGTGTTTTATCTATCCTACGGCTTGAGTCTGTTTTCTTCCTGAAGTCATTACTTTGAACATCTATCCCTGGTTAAAGGGCTTGATTTGGCAATTACTTTAAAGTATGTTCTTCCTTTATGAAGAGGATACTGTGACATGGAAGGTGGTTTTCAACAGGTAGAATTATTTGGTAATCCTTGACCTACTGCAAAGAAACTCTCCCCATGAGATAAGTTAGATAGCTAAGGCAAAGAGTGCTATAAATATGAGTACTCTACAGATGAGAAATGCTATTTCACTATGTCTCCTGGCTTATACACGAACATACACGGTATGCATTTCCTAATACAAATGCTTGTATGGGACTATGTCAGGTGTTTTATCTGGTTTTCATTATAAACCCTCCTCTGTATTAGAGGAGGACAGAGATAACCTTTTCCAACAGAGCTTTGGAGCTAAGTTGGTAACATTTCTCAGCTCCATAGCAGCTGTAGTCATGGGGAATAGATTCATACAATATCATTTCTAGGCCCTGTTAAACCTTTGTCATGATTGTAAAATATCATAAAATATCAGAATGGTAATATTTTATGCCTTGTATGTTTTACATTGAGGACATTGTCTTTTTTTTTTTTTTATCAGTTCAGTATAGCACATGGTTATATATCAAAAACATATTAGTCTCTACCTTTCTGTAACATATTTTTATGATAAAGATAGGAAAGTAGATCCATAATAGACATTGTCAACACAGTCTTAAGGGTGCTATTCCTTGTTGTCCCATGCTGAACTCTTTGCTTTGGCCTTAACGAGCTACAGGCCATTCTGGTCAGTCTCTTATAATGATAAGTTCCTACTGCGACAATAAACCAGTCTTTTGTAAAAGCTGGGCTCTGCACCTTCCACCCACAGCTTCCACGGAAGAGAAAGCAAAGGCTCTCCAAAAAAAAGAGTGGATGTCCGTCCATCCAGAACGTCTAGCATGGAGCGCAACAAAGAAAAGGAGAACTCACTGGGTTATAGCAGTGACTCAGAAAATAAGCGTAACTCAGTTAAAGAGTCTGATGAGAACAAAGAAAACATGATCATGAACTCAGAGCTCAAGGAAGACTCTGTTTTTTATCAGGATGAAGAAGTCTTGAATGACTCCATTATTTCTGGTAAGGAAAGTCACTTATATTATAAAGATACACTACCGTAGCCTAACGAATACTCTAAACATGGGAGCACAGAACAGAAAATATTGAGCAGTGCACATTCCTCTGTTGTCACATCAGCTTTTCTAAGGAATCTTGGTGAAGATCTGAAGTTATGTTTACATCATAGTGACTGTGATCATGCCTGTTTTGGTATGTACTGCATAATAAGAGGATACAGTTATGCTGATAAGTCAATGTATCAGTAAGCTTTACCCTTTTGGTGACTTACGTACCTTTTGTACTCCTACATAAGAACAGCAGCACTTGCAGACATCTCCTGAAATCTGCCCTTCGAAATAGTGACTACACAACATGAAACAAAACCAAATCAGACCAAACAGGAAACTTCTTCCTCATAACTACATCTTTCAATTTAAGAAAACATAATGTGTATCTATGGCTTGCTTCATACAATGGTTTGTGTATCAGGCATAATTGGTAAAGTATTATGACTGGGTAGGGCATGCTTCCCAGAATTTATTAAATACATTTTTGAATGTGAGCACTACAAAATGTAAAAGCCAGATGGAAAAGTGTATAGGTCTGACTGGTGAATATAAATGGGGTGGGGCTGACACATTCTTGAATGTTTTATTGAACAAGATTAAGGACACAAATTTAAAATGCCAGGGGCCAGAACCACATACAGATTTGCTTCTCCAGCTCTTGTGATGATGTGCCAAGGATGTGCACACGTACATGTGTAGATATCCAGTCAGATGCCTAATTTGTAAGGCTGAAAACTGTTATGAAATTAGGTAGTGTGGTGCCTACATACAGATTAGTATTTACCTGCAGAAGTACACTAAGGGGAAAGAGAGCTCTTGAAGATGATTTATCATTTGATAGAGGCCTCAGATATGTATATAACCTCCTGTTCCCTGAAAAACACTTGCCAATTCCAAAAAAAAAAAAAAAAAGTGTAGAAATATATTTTTTTTCTCCTTTCTTTGCTTGTAGCTGCCTTCATCTTTGTAAATAATTTCTCTTGCTCCTTGGTGTTCAGATCTCCTCGTACATAAACTTCAAACTCTGCACCAAGAAGCCAGTTCCATACACACCTAAAATTTACCCAAGTCATCAAGTCATTGTAAGACTTGAGCTTTATACCTAAAATAATTTTATTTAAAATAGCTGGAGATCATTAAGTTTTTTTCTGTCCTCTCCTCTGTTCCCATTTTTTTTTTTTGGACGTATGTTGTTCTACCACATTCTAAATATGCATTTACAAAAGACCCAGTTTCTATAGTGGTGGAGTTCAGATATATTTCAGGGGCACAACATAAATCCAGGCCATGCAAGGTTTCAGCTGTTTGGTGTCTAGGGAGGCTGCCATGGATGGGTACAAGGAAGCTGAGCAAATGGTGGCTTAATCCACAGAATTCCTGGTGTGGGATGGTTATTCCACCCAGGAGAAAGAAGCTTTGGAGATATGATGCTGCCCATTTATGCAAAGCAAACTGGGACACGAGCAAGGCATTTCTGGTTTTTACACTAGTGGCACTGCTTATGCCAGCAACCATTCAAATCCATCTGTTTGCATTTCAGAAGGGAAGGAGAGAAGCAGTAGTAACAGGGATAGCACTAGAATAATTTCCAGAAAAACTCCAGGTTTTTCCTATTTTAATAAATAAATAAATAAATAAATAAATAAATAAATAAATCTGTGCTGGTTTGCAAGTCATGAGATGAAGCTATCAAAAAAAAAAAATAATTACAATTAGTGTACTGCCTTAGCATGTCTCCAGATTCACCACTGCTGCTGCCATGGTGTATCACTGCAACAGCCCCACAGGTACACGGAGCTTGGTACAGGTCACACACAATGCTGAAAAAGCAAAGAATTATATCTTTGCTTTCAATTTGCACTGTAGTGAATACATAGCTCTTTGAAACCTTTCAAAATTAGAAGGTGAGATGGTAGTCTTGTTTAAAAATAACCTTACTCTCATGTAGCCTAGAGCTGATAACTAGTGTGCACAAGGTCTTTCCATCAGCATGCAGTATTCGGATTTGCCTTTTGCTTGATAGAAAGAACAGTAAACATACAGGAAATTAAATGTCAGGATTCAATTGAATTAAAACAGGAAATTTTGTCAGGAATCTGCAGACCAAGCAGGAAAAGGTGTGAATTTTCAAAGCACTTATTGTTGACCTAGCTGAGCTGCCATAAATTGTGTAACAGGCCACAGCCAAGATCCTGCCTGAGATAGCTTGGTCATGGGACGCAGTGGCATTGAAGGTGTCTTACTGACAAAAACAGATGAGGGTATTTGCAGATTCACTTTCCACCGAGATAGTGATCAGGAAGGATTTTGTCTCAGGGTGCTGACGATGGATATGGAGATAAACTAGTTTGGGGCTTTATTTCCTATTTATTTATTTTTAATATTTTTTCCCCTTCTTGTTTTTGTTTATTTGTTGATTTTAATTCTGAAACATCAGATACTGGTTTCTGCAGGAGGTGGAATAACAGAACTGGCCACTAGTGGGTCAGTCAAGATGAAAATGGACCAACTACCCAGTGTTTCTTGGCACATCTTCCTAAAAGGGGTAACATCACCTCCCTCCTTTCATTTTGCCCAGCAGGTATTATTTTTCAGGAATTAAACCAATTGGTCAGGCATGGGGAACAGCTCCTTAGACTATCAGATCAGCTTAATCCAGATCTCTTGCATTTTTATTTGGTGAAATACCCTAAAGATTAATCAGTGCACAGTGCATATGGACCATGGGAGTGGCTATAGCATAAGCCTTTTAGAAATCCTAACATCTGGATGAAGTGAGCACGGCTTATCCTGTGTGAGTTGTATGCTCTCTGTTCCTCTAATACCACAGCAGGATTTGGGTTAAAGTTGAGGTTTTTCAGATATGATTTGTGTTTTTAATTTCACAAAGTAGTAGACTTTCTAAGTGTGCAGTGGAGCAGCCTGGGAGTAGACAGAGCCCTAAGGAGCAGCTTCGTTTTACTTTGTTTCAAGCAAAACATTGCATTATTCCACCTCACTTTGAAATACAAGCCTCTGGGGAACACACTGAGCTAGCTTAAGTCAATGGTTCCACATCAGCTTCAAAAACTGACTTCCTGCAAAAGCGTCCAGTGTTTTATCTGCAAAGCATAAGTTTCAGCTGACCTTCAATGGGATGAGGACAGCAGAAAATGAGCTCTGACCTCATCCGTGCAAATAATCGCTGTGTTTCTAGCCCTTGTTCTCCCATAACTCAAAGATCAGATCTAGTATGGCACGGCAGGTAGTTTTATAACAGCCTGATGGGAGCAGGCTCATACCTCAGCTGTCACTGACAAATGGGAGAATAACCATGTAGTGCACATTCCAAAAAAAAAAAATAACGTGCACATGTAGAGCTTCCTTGTTTCCTTCCAAGGAGCTCTGCACAGACTGAGCCCCACCTGAGTGGTGCCACTCTGCACGGGTCGTTTTCAGACTGCTGAAGTCCTGGACTGGACAACAGAAGGGCCAGTACAAGGCAGTAGCAGCAAACAGAAGCCTAGTGTAAATTTGCTTGCTACAACCTCCCTGTAGTATGATTGGTGGAAGACCACAGCCCTACTGGGATGACTCAGCAGCTCATTGGTTTTGGTAGCACATCCTTCTTTTTTCCCCCCATCATGAGCAACCCACCCCTTGGCAGATACAGACTTCACCTCACACTTCCAATCTGCACTTGAGAACGAAGACTGATTTCTTTGCAAGCAGTTAAAGCTTACAGCCATTTTATTGTCTTTCCAAACACATGGCAAAATAGATTTATAAACTCAGAAGTTCAATTTTCACTTGCTTAGCATGCTTAAGTCTCAAGAGTTACAGAAGAGAGAGAAAAACATCTGAGCTCAAACCCAATTCCCTGCAGCAAGAGTGAAAGGACGCTTCTAATGTCACCAGAGGGGCAGCAGCGAGGACTCAGCATCCAGCACACTAAAGAGCAGTAAACTCCTAATGAAAGCAGCTTCTGCATGTCCTCCTACAAAGAATTCTTTTGTAATGGCAATGCTTTAGATCAGCTTTTTTGATGGAAAACATGCATCAGCCCATTTTACAATAAGCACGACGGGTCATGCAATCACAATAAATATTTGTCTTGCATTGCCCAAATGTCCAATTAACTTGCCACATTCTGCAAATTGCCATAAAACACATCCTTCTCTTTCACTCCTTGGAATATTTTCCCCTGCTCTCTTCAGAAAGAAAGGCCCGATGTCAGGAGTACAGTATTGATTTAAATTTCTGTTACGGCACACTGTCACCTTGGACAGGAAGCAGGTATAAGCAATTGCTTACATTTAATGTTGTACACAGTGTCTGCTCACAACTCTGATCTTCTATGCCTGAAAAGCACAAAGATGTTAAAAATATATTTATAAGTACATATAAAAATGCACAGTGAGCAAGCAACAACTTTGATTGTTTCAGTTATCACTGCCTGTCACTGGTTATGCCTGCTGCTCACCCAAGGGGTCACACGTCCCAGAGCCATCCCATCCTTCTGCAAATGATTCAGGGAACTGGGGTTCCTCTGGGCTACAGGGGTGCTCAGAGGGCTGAGGTGAGGCAAGAAAGGCTGAGGCGAGATGCACAGCCTTTGATTTCTAAACTAGGGATGTGAATCATGTTTCAGCTGCAAATAATTTTCACCTGAGAGCACTGCTTGCTGATAAAGGCAATAAAGATAACATGATCCTTCTGCATTTGTAAGCAGTTTTGCATCTGAGCCCTGTTCACAAGCACAACTGTAGCACTGCTCAAACTAGTGTGTAAAACTGCTAACATAAGGACTAATATAATGCTAACAAAGGCTAACATAAAAGTTGCTGTCTCTCTATATTTTCCCACTCTTGATACGTTTTTCATCTCCAGGAACTGTCTTTCTAATATCTTCCTTTTCAATCCATGCCCCAGGTACTTTGCCAAGAAAATGCAAGAAAGAACTGCTGGCAGTAAAACTACGAAACAGACCGAGTAAGCAGGAGCTGGAAGACAGGAATATTTTCCCAAGGAGGACAGATGAGGAAAGACAGGAAATCCGGCAGCAAATTGAAATGAAGCTCTCAAAGTAAGTGTATCTAAGAATGGGGACGAACCTCCCTGTCCAATGAAATGGCCTCTGAGTATTGTCAGACGAGAAACTAGCACCCACCCATGAACCCGTTTTCTGCCATGAATCACAAACCAACATATCACATTTCAGCTGTTAATCAGTCACATAAAAAAAAATTAACTGCTTCTTCTGTACGGAATCCCTTGATTTCAATGTAAAACAAGACAGAAGTCACTGGAGGGGATAAAATTCTGCCAGATTTACCTGTGGCTCTGCTGATGTAATTAAGATTGCTGAGGTCCTCCAAGAAGGGTAGTACTTTAACTTCATAATATATTTATGTATTGGTTTTGCCTTGTCAGCACCAGCTGAATTTGAGGACAAAGGCAATTTCTGTAGCTGCATATTCTTACTTGAAGAAGGGAAAGCTGCTGGGTGGATTGGTGGCTGTATTTCTGCTTTAAGCAGGAACTTCAGCAGCATTGCCCATGCGTGGGTTAGGTGTTTGTGCAAGCCCAGCTGCAGGGACAGCGGGGATGGTCGGCATGGTCTGGTTTAGATCAGTAACCAGGGCAACAGGGTAGAGCTGTGGGAGAAATAGCATGACTGTGGCAGCCGGCCTAGAGCAAAGATTTAGGGTGACTGTGAGGCTCAGACTGCACCATTTGTTTTGTGTGCATGTGGTTTGTTTTTTTCCCCCTCTAAGAGCTACGTTTGGATATCTGAAAACATGAATATTTTAGATGAGACAAAGTGGAGTGCTAAATAATGTGTGCTGTGCCTGCCCACACTGGGATAGCGCGCACTGCTTGCCGCCAAAATGCTTGGAATCAAATTGAGAAACATGAACAGAAGTTCATTTTTGAGGCTTATTAAATATTTAATATCTCAAGCCTCTCCTGAAAGAAACATTTATTGATATTTAGGCTAGCTTATTCATGTGTATGCATTTGATTAAACTTTACCTCAGGGGACAGGGAATGAGAGACATGCATATGGATCAAAGCGTGAGTCCTTACAGACCAGAGCTTGCGGAAGGAAACACTGCCATCACCACACTTGCCCTCAGCTAGGAAATGAGCTGCTGAATGAATGTAGATGAGAGTTGTGGTAAAGTTCATGATGCCCTGCAATGTTGGAGATGGAGCAATCACTGCCCTCCAGTCTCAGGAGCTGCTGTTCATTCTTTGTAGCATGGTAGCACTTCACACCCAAAGAAGAATGGTGTGGTGTGAGGGACTGCACAAGACAGAGCAGATGACAGTTCCTGTCACAAAAAATATGTACGCCCCATACAAGCAGAAAATACCACATACCAATTTATGTTGAGTTCCAAGAGTTACAGCCAGAACCAGTTATGGATGTGCCACATTAATACCCATCATCTTAGGAAAGAAAATAGACCTTGATCACGGCCTTGCTCATCTAATGTTGTGTATTTATTTCACAAAAACATTTCAAGCTGCACTTTGACATTGTTAATTCCAGTATTTTGGCCACTTAATTGCTTATGAAATGTCTTCATTGGTCAGGCACCTAATTTTATGGCTCTAAAACACACAAAAAAAGGTTTCCATCCTACTGCATTCTTAAAAAACAGTTGGACCATCACAGAATATTCACTGAGCAAGAAGATTCTCTTCTAGCCAGCCAGCCACACTTTGTGTTGCTGAAATGCCTGGAAGGTCACCTCTCTGCAACACAGCCTGCCTTCCCCTAGTGTGAAAGGTCTAATGGAATTGCAGCTTGAGGCTTTATCATTTTCTTTTCATTTCCTATTTAACTTGCTTAATAATGAGCCTGGAGAATTATTATAAAGGAGTCATAACTCAAGTCAAGTGTCAGCACATTACAAGGATTTTAAAAGGAAGCTACTCTACTGGTGAAAAAAAGAACTGGTCATCACCAGAAGCCAGGAAATGTACTGTTTATGGATAAATGCAGGAAAGATCTGTCTCTTACAATCTTATGGAGCAAGCTGTGGTGCAGGCTATTAGTCTCAATGGTAATGTCAAGAGGATGGCTAAAAGCCACCTTTGTTCCAAAGGCTGGAAAACAGGCTTTCATTTCGCTCCTTCCTTCTGGAATGTGGCAGGTTCCGTGCATCTTGGGGAACAGACGGTGCAGAGATTGCTGGGATAGCCAGGAATGGCAAAACAGATTGGAAGCAATCTCCCACACAACTTCCAGCACATATGTGCGCTGGCAGAGCTCAGCTCAGCTCTTAACTCATCCACCAGAATAGAACGTGACCATGCAGACAAGCTCAGGTGATGGATACATGCAGGAAAATATTTACACCAGCAAAATCAAGTACATGTCCAAAAAATACTAATAAATCCCAATCCTAAAAATGGGTACTGGTAAGGGCCAAAGAGTCAAAGCACTAGATACATCCCTCTGGAGTTTCTAACTATTTCTCAAGCCCCCAAACCCAGACCACCCCAGAGCCCCCACTCAGAGCACAACCTGGCAGTAGCATTGAAACATAACCACACGGGGAAGAAGAGTGAAAATCCTGAGTGAGATTTTGAGGTCTTCACATTTATTCATTTAATGGTACTTGCGTGGCTTAATCTCTGTAGATGTGGCAACTTGGAAGTTTATAGCTAAGCAACACACCACTGAGCACTCAGGTGTGAAGTACTGCCAGGCAGTCGGGATCCAAGAGCTGTGTGTGCTCTCTGTACGGTTTTGCCATTACCTATGCAGATTAGAGCACGTTGCTGCTGTACTGGCAATGCTTTGATAATAGCAATGGGACTTGCCTGCTGAGATATGAATCTACATGTACCATCAGGCTGCAGACCTGTCGTTTCGCACAAGAGAATAATGTACGGGCAGATTAGAGAGTTGTTATTCAATGGCTGTCTGCATAAGAACAGCAAGTAAACAGGCAGTTGTTTTCAAGATCAATATTTTACCGCTTGTTTGTAGGGATGTGAAAGCCTATAGCGGTCTAGAAAATTGCCTTTCTCACATCTAACACAGCCTAGCTCTGTAGTCTGGGGGGAAAGCTGTGCTGACGTATATAATGTGCAAAATATACCAAATAACAGTGTCTAAGTAACATAAAAGATGGGGAGACAAAAGAACAGCATTTTCTCTAAACCGCTGTATTTTTTAAAGTGGTTCTACTTGAAAAACATTTCAATAGTAGTTGAGAATCTGGCAAGAAAGCCAACTCTGCTATCACGCTCATGAGTGTTTATGCAACCAAAGCTTAAATGAAATGCTTATTTTTCCTTACTGTCTAACCCATTCCTTCTAAAAAGCACAAGGAGTTCTGTTAAATCTTTTGGGCCAGATTCTACCTTTACAGAAGTGCAAGTCCACTTACTCCAGACTTACTACTGACTGACAGCACTCCGAGTACAGAATTGTGGATTCATTTATGTGCACTGCTGCTTTTCAAAAGCACATTTCCCATCTCCTGCGCTCCCAAGCCAAATTGGTCTACCACTTGTTGCCGTGGAAACATGCACTTCTCCCTCTGCCTCCATCCAAAATGGCAGTATTCCATTTTCCCCAGATTTCCCTTTCCAGTCATGTTTTCTCTTACTAATTCATGCATCCCCAGTGCCCCAGGCCCCAGCATGTGCCTGCAATATTCTACTGTGCATTAGACAACGGAGATTTGGATACTCCAGCTCCCAACAGGTCTTGTTTCCAATTATTATGTGTTCGGAGCGCAGATAATAAGCCCTCAGTGGAATTCAGTGAATTGAGAGCTCTTTGTGTCAAGAGGCAGGAAAGGCATCTGCAAGTACGATTATTTGCAATAACTGCCTTCTGCCGTACAGACTCATTTTGTTCTGGAAGGGGTTTAAGCTGAGACCTGGAGGTGTGGAATAGTTGCTAGACTGAGAAATGACGCAGGAAAAGGGGTTGTTTAATTAAGTTTGATATCTGACTGTTTAGAAAGTTCATGTTTGAACTGCCTGGGTGGCTGATACTTCTTGAGCACACTTTGTCTAACCACAGTTAAAGACACTCCGTTATTACTTAGTGTTTCAGTGAAAACATGAATTCCCGGAAAAGATTATACTTGTAATTTTCACTTCATGTTCTGTTTCACCTCCTTGGATATTTGCATAAGTAGACACGACGCATCAAGCAGCGCTTAAAAGATTATGGAGATGGGAATTCTGATACAGCAGTGTGGGCATAAAAGGAGTCTAGCAGGAAGAATGACAGATTCGTGGACTCTGAGAGGAACCAAAACTCAAGCACCTACAACTGAGTGTAATCATATTGAAAATCCTGGTATGGACAAGCAGATGATGCTGGGGCACGGTTTCATAACAATGTAAATTGGAAAAAGAGGTAGCTTTACTCAGTGTTTCACCATATCTGGGCATCTGTAGTTCTAGCGCTGCCCTAAGGTTCTTTGAAAGGCAAATTAACTTGCCCAGGAACTGCAGATGTAGCTAAATGCAGACCCTGGTCTGGAGGTCAGCCTCACGTAACAAAGCATGAAGTTCACAGTGCCTCTGAAGCCAGAGCAACACCAAGCAAACAGCATTTCAGCTTTGCAAACTAACAGCATAAAGCACGACAGTCCAGCACAGAGCAGCAATAAAGGGAAACGTTACCTACTGTGCCCTGTTCCCAGGAAGAGCAGGTGCAGCACCATTTCCTCACGGAAACGTCTCAGCACTGCTTTGCTCGCTGGAAAGACATCAGCCCTCCCGAGAGAAAGTGGGCTGAATTCACAGGGCTCTGGGGAATATTTCACCTGTATTTGATCAAAGGGGGACAGAGGTACAAACTACTAGTAGCCCTAATGCAGAAGACTGAAGGCACCGAACTTAGCCCAGTTTAGAGACTGGCCTAAAATTCAATCTGCAGGTGAATTTATTTTATTTTATTTTATTTTTTTGGTTGTGTATTGTGTTTTCTTTTCTTTTAAAATGAAGCCCTGACTGTGCTTAAACTCCCGCTGGCTAGAGTAGGAGTTGGGGAACTGCCCCAATTTCAGATCATAATTTCAGACTGGCTGGGAAGACACGGCACAGATTTATTTCAGAGACAGAAGGGCAGGCACAAAGAAGAGATCGTCTGTCACTGCTAATTGGCTGTGTACAGTTTAATATATGTCCTCCTCATTTGGCAGGAATCATCCAGGTTACCTTGTCACCAATGCTAAAAATAACCTCAGTGAGCGCAGCGTGGGCGTCTGCAGCAGCCTTGGCTCCTCGCACGTGACAGGAGCTATGTTTAGAGCTGCACTCTGGCTCCGGGGGCGTGCGTGCAAGCCGAGGGAGTCTCCTGCCCTCCCAGCCCCACGACACCCTGGCAGCAGGCAGGCTGGGGGGATGCTGCTGGAGATTTGCACAGAGATGCTGCTTGTGGCATGTTTCACAAGGCTGTGCTGTTTTATTAACAGCTTGCACAGTGCTCAAAGGCTTTTAGAGCTGGTGCTATGGGAGGATTTGTGATTTTTTTTTTTTTTTCCATGTTTTGCCTCTTCTCCATTATGGACTCAGTTTTTCAGGCTACAGAAAATATATATGTACTGGGGGGAAGAGGAGTAGAAAGACAGGAAAGTCTGAAGGACTGGCAGAAATGCAAGCAATGACTGAGGTATTTCAGGACTGTTTCCAGGACGTAGACATTCGGGTCCCACAGGCATTAATGTTCCCCGTGTTCTTTCTCAGAGTCAAGCACTGACACAGCTGGAAATCCCGTTCTGTACCCAGTGACTGGCCTTGCAGTCAAGAGGTGTTTGCTCCCAGAGTTCCTCTGAGGCGGTCTTCAAGGATAAAAATCAGGAGGAAAGACAAAGCTCAAGGTCTGTTGATGCCTCCAAGCGATGAGTCAGTTTAGCCTCCTGTTTACGGTGTTTTTCAGGTTCACGCGAGCTGCTGTGCAGCTCAAATATGTGTGTTTGAAGAGGTTCAAGAATAACTGTACATGACATACCTTAACCACCCTGTCCCTTCTCTTAGGGCTGAAGAGCTCTTGAGAAAGGTAGCCCTTGTTCCCTTTCGTTTATTATACTTGCAAGAATAGAATGAACTTCACCAATGTGAATCCCTGATCAGCAAGTAACAAACCCAGCCCCGTGAGTGTGTGACCATAACAGATCCTCCAGACAGAAACCCTTTAACCAGCGGTGTTTGCTTGCTTTAGTAATGAAGCACAATACACGCACAATTAATTACAGAACACCCTATCAGCCCTAGGCAAGAGCTACAACCTGCAGCTGATCCAAAAGAGCAGTTTACTGTATCAGAGCAGCCCACTGAATGCTTGGGAAAAAAAAATAAATAAAAATTTAAACACAGTAGTTCTTTCATAAAGGGTTACAACAGTGAGGATTTAGTCCCATGTGTTAGTTTTTGATCTGCACGTTGTGCACGACTCAAAGCTGTTCTTAGTGCACGTTCACATCTCTAAGGAATCAGCATGTACCTCCTGTTGAAGACAGGGTGTTTTTGGGTGTTTACTTGGTGCAGATGTGCTGAAGAAGCATGGCAGCGGGCAGTTAATTCTGCCTGGGGATGAGAAAGTTTCACATGACTGGGTCACTGCCGATAAAAGATTTCCTTCTGGGAAGACCATCTCCTTATACTGCTCTGTTCTAGTTCCCTGACTCCAGTGCTGGGAATTCACAGTCAAACATGTTTTCCACAGCACTGTGAAGGCAAGGGCAGCAGGTCAGTGCACAGCAGGGAAGGGAAGAGCAGAGCAGCAGGTGTAAACACAGAAGGCAGTATTGAGGGCCTTTTCTGGGACACAGAGTCAATTCCTTGAATTGGTCTTTTAGCGTAAGTGGCACATGTAGAACTGGAAATAATAATAAAAGAAAAAAAAAACAGTTCAATGTATTACAAGGGAACTTAGTTATATAAGTAAACTTGCAGGAGAACTGCTAAAGCAAGTGTAATTAAATAAGGAAAAATATTTTTAGAGAAGAAAATAGTGTGTGTTTTGCCCTGCCAAACTGCCTACAAATAGCATCATGTGTTTGGGCTCAGATCCCCTCTGAAAAACTAGGCATCAGCATATGCCTGAAGATCTGGGCCCCAGCCCTGTTGTAAAGTGACAGGCAGTCATGGAACAAAATGGAAATCTGCATAAAGCCAGGAGTGTTCTGTAGCGCTTCAATTTACACTAGATTATCATTCAGGTCCTTAAGCTGGTTTGGATCTGCAACACAAGTAATTACAGAAAGAAATTGCTTTAATTTAATTTGCAGGACTTAATCAATAGACACCAAAAGGCGGCTGCTCTGCTTGTCCCAGCCATTTGTGCTGTCCTATGACAAAAACCTGCCCAGAACAAGGTGCTGCAGCAGTTGTGTGTCAGGTGGCAATGCAAGCATTCGTGGTGGCAGCCCTTGCCATTTTAGGGGGGTGGTCGCTGTGAGATTACTTTGGGTTAGGTTTTTGTCTTAACCTGCTCATGAAACTCAGGAAAAATGCTTTTTGCAGTTAATGCCAAGCACTTACTGCAATGCAGTGCAAACAGAAGCAAGATAGGCAGTGCGTAGCTGAAAGACTATCAGTTGGTATAAGCAAAACCTAAGCCTGAAGGGGATTTGGCTGCATGTTTTTCAGCTTTAACGTACCCAACTTCAGATTTTCCACTTCAAATCATATAAGAACAAAAGACAAGAGGTTTGCATTGCTCCCCCCATCCCCTTTTCTTTCAAACCTAGCCAACTTTATTTGTAGAGTAGATATAAATGATGTTCATCATACCTATTGCTGTGAGCTGCTTACAGAATACTCAAACAGTTAGAATTTACTTCTCACAAAAATTTGTGGTGTTTTTTAGATAGGAGAAGGGAAAAAGAAACTTTCTTTAGGTGTGGAATCACATTTGCACACACTTACCTGCATGGCCTACAGCGAGCACCACAGCAGCAGGAGGTTGTCACTGAGCTGTGGGGCTGTGTCATCAGGTGAGATATCTGCACCTTTGCACGAAGAATTTAAGCATGTTTTTAGACTTTCTACCAACAAGTGACAAAACCTGTTGGCTCACCAGAAACAATCCAAGGAAGCAGCAGCTAATGCATTGATGTTGCTAGCCCCCCAAATACAGTTCCTACCATTTCCTCCTCCTGCAGCTCTGAGCACAAATTCTGTGGCCTCATTCATTCAGGAACAGAGGCTTGGGCTTGCCACTTTCACATGGCAAAACTGGGTCAGTGTAGCACAGTTTCTACCTTTCTGAAATAATCTTAGGGAAGGTTAGGGGGTGAAAAGTAAAGGAAATAAATTTTTAGAAAATAGGCAAAGGGAAGGAAACGGGTCAGAACAGGTCTCTGGTTTTAATCAAACATTACTTAATAAATACTGTACAGCCATATCAATTATTCAAACGTAGTTCTAGCTAAATCTTTTTGATTTTATTGCCTGTGCCCACCTGGCAAGCTGCAGCTATATAATCAGGTCTTGTGGGGGTTCTCCTGCTGAGGTTGTTTTTATTTTTTTGTATACAACTTGGGACCTACTTGGGTCAAACAGAGCACTGCAGGTTTCTTTCAGTATCTGTTTCTCAAGATGTTAAATAATCCAAGTGGGCAGCATGCTTCCTGACCTCTCCAGACTCAAGACAATTTTTTCCCCTAGAAATCCTTATTTTCTATCTTTTCCCTGTAGCTGTCATGTCACACATCAAAAGGCTGAAAAGGACGCTCAGTCCTTTATCAATCCACGTTCAAGTATTTACCCAGTGAAGTGAAAAAGAAACAGACAACATGACAACACCCTCTGAGCTTAGGGACCTTCTTCAGCTGAAAACCCACTTTGCTGAGGACTACCCAGGCAGCTGGGAAACACGCCCAGCATGTTGGTAAATCTGAGTCTTAAATCATATAGAAACAGGTTTCTTCAGTCCAGTTATTTTAGTGTTGTACAAAGATGTAACAATTTTGTTTTATTAAAATGGTACAAAGTACTACTGGGCCAAGACAGAAATAGCAGAATAAAAACACAAGTGCCTCACTGCTGAAAAAAGCCCTCAAAAATCAAGACTACGTGGCTCACAGATGAGCAGCCACTGCCATTTGCTGGGGATGATCATATTCATTGAGCAAATTAAAGTCTGAATGAATTAATAGTTCATCATTTTTTTTTAGCAATAACGTTAAAAATTAAGAGCGACGATCTGACAACAGTCTCTCCTGATAGCAGCTGGTCTATTGCAAGGAGCCTAGCCTAATTTGAGGGTGTCTGCAAAAGCCATTTTCTGGACAGGCTAAACTGCAGCCTTATTACTGTAATTATCACAGGGAGTGGCTACAGTGCTTTCAAATACCACCCAATGGGAGAAACCCTCCTTCTCGAGAAAAGATTAAATAGACCAGTACTAATGTCATAAGGAAAGTTGTATTTAGAGACACCATGTAATTACCCTTAAAGAATTTGGCCTGTACAACAAGAAGGAAAGAGCTAACAATGATAGGTGTGTGGAAATGGCAGCCTTCGTGCCGAGGGTGAGCAGGGCAGGAAGGTTGGGGTGGCAGGGATGGAATTTAATACATCCCTGGAGAAGGTCTGCAAGTCTGTGTTTTCAGACAAGATGCTTTGCCACAACAGGGATAATCACATGAACTGAATTTTCAGAGCAGTGAGAGGTACGCTGGCAAAATAACTACAGAACTGATGATTATTCCTGTTGTGACCAGAGGACCTGGTGGGGTACCCAGCCACATCTTCAAGCTATCAGTGGAATTTCTCATTACACTCCGCACACTGATGGCAGGAACAGCCTTTGCATTGAAAATGAACAGATAACCTCTGATTTTGAAAAACAGATTAAAATAAAATAAAAATCAATGCAGTAATGAAATAGGATTCAGAGTGTGTTGTGGGCAAAGGCTGCGTGGCTCAGGCCAGCCCTGGTTAATGACAGCAGGAGGACATGCCGCAGGCCTAGCTGTGCTGTAATGCTGGGCTAACAATAGCATGCACGAGAGGAACAGAAACAAGTACAACAGATGGTGACACGCTGGCAGGGATATCCCATCCGTTTGGAGATGCTGTGTGGGTGAGTGACAGCAGAGAACTAGAAAGAGCTTGTGTTGCCAGGGAGAGAGTTCCCAGAGAGATCCCTGCCATTTGGTGGCAGGTGTGCACTCACGCACGCGGTCCCACGAGGGACTGTCTATCCCGGAAGCATTTGCAATTTTAGGAATCGTCATTTTTTACCCTCTCCTTTAGGGATTACACAAAGCCAAGACAGAACTGTTTGCCTTAATTTACTTCAGCGATTAAGAAAGCTATCCCTCAGCATAAAGCCTGACATTACAACCAGTTTGCAAAGCACAACGCCATGCCCCCCATCCTCTTAGGGCTGGAAGCTGCCGGGTTAGGAGGCTCACCCTGCTCAAAACCACCAGCTGTGGAGTCAACTCTTGCTTTAAGCAACACTTTGCAAAGGCCAGTACACCTGCAGCTCTTTATCCGCTGCTTCACAGGCTTTGCAGACTGCCAAAGCATCTCTTTCATAAGGATACATGTTACTGGGAGCAGGGAAGTATATTCCACAGTGCTCACATTGCTTGGGGAGATTCTCAGCAGCTTGTATCCCTGGCAAGAACGGCTTTTCTCAAGTGATTTTGCACTAATTGACAGGGTGGAGGAGAATTTACATACAGTCAGCAGAGGCAGGCTGACAAGTGATGCATACCAACATTTCTTTGTCTACTCTCTGCAAATCCAGCTGTGATTTCTTCCAGTGACCCAAATCCACAGTGGTATATTGCAATCACATCTGTTTATAGTGGCAACTGTTACTATATAAGTGGACAGTATTGCAGGGTCTTAATACTGGCTGTGCAGCAGTGAACACCCTAGCTGAGCTCGGGACATTTCGGGGCACTTCCATCTCTCTACTTGATGCAGTCTGAAACGTAGCCTGTGCTACAGATCAAATTGACATGTCTTCTGTCTTTTTGGCCCCCTGTTCCCATTCCTTCTGACTGCAGTGACTGAAATTACATTCCTGGCTGTGTGGGAAGAGGATTCATGAGCCTAGAGATGCCTCATTTCTTACAGGGCTCAGGGATGGCTGGCAATCCAGCCCCAGTCTCTCTGGGGTATATCAAGCAGAGGCATTGTATTAGGCATCATTTATACAGTGAAGTTAAAAAAAGAAATAATGAAAAAGTGTTTTGTTTTTTAAACATATCATTACTCAGTAAGCACCCAGGAGTACATAACTGTCCCACTAGGAATATCAGAAGGTCTTAATAAAATGGGAGGCCCTACCGCAGGGCTAAGACTTGCTTCTGGTCTGCCAGTGAGCCACTTGCAGGCTCCCTGCTGTTTCTCAAGCAGTTGCTATCAGAGTTGATTTTAGCATCACTTCAGCAGGGACAGATGTCTTTATTTAAAATAATATAAAAACTAATACACGGATAATGGGATAGAGCTAACCCCCTAGGATTTATTATCATTCCCTTTGTTTGCTTGTCCTCAAGCATCAAATCCACAATGTTCTCAATTTGCCTGAGATATGTAATACTGATTTTTTTTTTTTCCTGGAGGAACACTGGGCTCCAGAGTTTTATTCCTGCTTCAGAGAAAAATATTAAGAAAATGTATTGCTTTGCAACAAAACATTATTCACCATTTTCAGTGACCTGCACAGTGTGACCTAGATCATAGCCGGCATGCGGTTTCAGTCAGAAGACCCTTCAACATATATTTTAATACACACCCTTGAGCCCTCATCAGCCTCCAGCTCAGGAGTTGCACTGGGAGCCTGCACCGCTTGTGCTGTAATTTGAAGAGCATGTTCTTTCAGCAGTTTTTCTCGCTGAGCTATTTTTAGCTTGAATGTATTCCCCAAACCCGATCCTTGCCCAGCTGCAAGGCAAGGCTGAAGCAAGAGCGAGTGGTATTGCTGCTCACACTGACATTGCTGTGAAAAGAAATGCTCAAACTACCTCTGAGCATGTCGCTGGCTGAATAATCAGCTGTACTTTCATCACCCTAATGAGTAAATGTTGTAGTTGTGCTGCAAACAGGACAGAGCCACCACCTAAAAGCTCTGTTAAACTGAGCGTGGGGGAACACATGGAAGGGAGAGACGGAACCTCCTGCTCTGAAATAACCACCAGCTATTCCATTTACACCAGAACTTAACCACGTTGGCTCTTGTTTATTAATAGTTGAGCTGAAAATCCAAACCCGTATGTCAGCCCCGGAATACACCACAACATCATCTAAGAGTCCTCAGCTGCACATTGAGAGAGGTATGGAAACAAAAGCTTCCAGGAGGCGATGGGAGGATGCTCAGCATCTTCACCAAACCTTGCGGCAGGCCTTTGAACTGAGAGACAGGCTCCGTGCTCCAGCTGCACCCAACCTTTCTTCTTCACACCTCCAGGAAAATCTACCAAGCCAAAGGTCAAATGCAGCAGGGCTTTCACAGGTGGTGAACAGTGATTACCGTATCGCCTCCTCCAGCTGAATCCACTCACTTAATTAGACACTGACTCTGTTGGTGTATTCCAGCCTGCACTGCTTATCCTTAAGCAACACCACAGAACAGCAAACCTGTCACAAGGATGTGGGTCGCTCAGGGACAAGGGGCAATGGTACCTGAGCTGTGTTACAGCCTCACGCCGGGCAAGAGACTGGCTTTTATTCTAACTGAAATCTAAACTACTCAGTGCAGGGCTTCTGTCAGAGAAACTATAATAACAGACACCTGTAATTGCCTGGGAGGTGAGGGCCGACATAATTAACTGAACTCTTGCTGACTTGCAAAGCCAGGCAGAACTGAAAGCCAAACAAATGAGTAAGATACATAATTAAGATGAGATACATGGTCACTACATTCATCCAGCATCTTGCACTGGGTAAACAAAGGCAGTTTATTATTATTATTTTTTAATAATATTGTAAAAAAAAATACCTCATGAGGGAGAATAGATGCTAATATCAGTCATTTTTAAACCAGCATAGTTTTGGCACGTGACTTGCAGAATTGACCATACCAACTCACCGTTTTCATAATGCTCTCAAGCCTCCTACTATCAGAGAATAGCAACTACTTTTATCCTGTTATGGGAAATGCTGGCACGACACAGCTAACACTTTTTACGTGCTCCAGAACTGCCTTGGGGTGAAAACAAGTTTCTGTTTCAGTGCCTGCCTTCTAATTTTGTACAGAGAAAAGACTGTAAAAGGCAAGTCCCTCCTACCAAGGATTTACTACTACCCGTAATCATACATTGCAAGCAGTGCTGCACTGCCACGGTTCAGTGTGTGGGTGACTCAAAGCTCTGGCACATATCCTCTTCACAGTCACTTATAGGAAGGATGAAAATAAACTTCTTGTTGAATTGAACACGATGTTCTGATAATAGAGATGCCAATTTAAGAGACAGAGCCTCTCTCTCCTGACGGGCAGCAGACACAAGCTGCTTCACGAGGAGGTGGCACAGGGCTGTCCCGTTCCTCCACCCTTTCCCGTTTCCCCACTGGGCTGGAAATCTACTGTGAGAGGGGACCCACCCCTCCCAAGCCTCCAAACTCTTTCTGCAGAAGTACCTGCCGCAAGAGACAATCAATGTGATTGCTGCCAGCTACAGCTCGCTTACTGGAGGCTCGATTGATTGTGCACTTGTCAGTGCGGAGTTCACGGGCACACGCACATGTTCAAGTCCTTCCTCCCCCTCCCTTTGTCAAACTTTATCAGATACACATGACCATCGCTAAAGGCAAGCAGAAAAAGGATTCCAAAGTGTGGTGTTTTTTTGTTTTTTTTTTGGCTTCAGCTATAAATCTAAAAGAAATTCAGTTTTATGACAATTATATCATACAGATACTGTGCAGCAGACACTATCCAGAAATACATTTGCGAAACAAAGGAACACATGAACACATTTAGGGGACCTAAGAAGCCTCATAAACCAAGAACACAAGCATTTTGTAATGGATTCCATTACAAAAACATTCCTGCCAAACACTTGCTAGCACATGTTGGACAGCTGAGATCCTGCAAACTAGCAAGAGGAGTTGGACAGGATGGAGTGTTTGAGGTGTCAGTAATCAGCATAACCCCATGTGCACGCGGGTGGGCTGCACCTGTTCCCACTTTGTCTTTCATCAGCTGCTTTATGCCCATGCCTGCAAGCCCACAGACAGCACACCATGCTGCAGCTTTGCAGAGGTGTAGTTCCCACAACGGACAAAGCAGATATTGCTAAGGTTAACTATGAGGACAGAGAACTTGGCAGAGTCTCCTGCTTGTAAGACATATTGATGCATTGCCCATCTGATAGCAGACCCTGGGATCCAAGGGACACGCAAATCCCCAGACTCCTGGGGATTCAGTCACCTGGAACAGCCCAATGCCATCAACCTTGTGTAACGCTGCTGCTAAGACATTCACTTCTTTGAATGTGAAGGAGAATCTGACTGTGTGAAGTAAATATTGATCAGCAACCACAGGCACGTGTGAGAATTATTGGGCTCAGGAACATGTGACCTTGCTCCAGAGGGGACAAGCAATTAGTGGCTTTCCCCTTGAAAGGGTCCACTGTTACACACATGTCCAACATCGTAGTCAGTGGGACCTCAACCCAGACTCTGGCAGGGGAGGGCTGCAGTCCACTCCACCAGACCAGCCAAGAGAGACTTCCCCAGCCGTCAGGTTAGTGGGGGCTGTGCTTGTTATCCCCCAGGCAGCCTGTTTTCATAGAATTGTTTTGCCACGATTAAGCACTGCACATGTACATCAAGGGAAACAGCCAGACACGCACAGATTCATTGCCCCTCTCAGAGCCAACATGGAGCATTGATGAACCTCACAGGATTCCCATGTGCACGCTGGATGGAGAAAACAAGCGTCTTGAGGCCACGTGTGGGCTCCCAACACCTGGGGTACTCTGCCACCGGGAGCACACATGGCCACACCTGCAGGCTGCTCGCAGGGCCAGCCACGGCTGACTTTGTTATCCTGCCCCAGCCTGCTCCTCTGCCCTCAGGAGGGGCACTGCACCGAGACATGGGATTAAGCAAATATGTACATTTATCCACTTTTCAAGCCCACATAATCCAAGCAATTACTGATGAAAACATTCTGAAAATACATCCCAGAACAGCTTTCAAACTTCAAACAGCTGAAGAACACCTGCTGCTTGAAGGTTTATGTTTGTTTTGCATAGAACAACAATAACATGTAAGCTGTTACTTTTTTTGAGCTTCAGAAACAGCTGGTCCCACAAACAACCCAGCACCCCAAACTCACAGAGATGACTTTACCATTCTTTAGAAGAAAATACTCAAATTTTTGATTCAATACTTCAGTCTAGACTTAGACTGTCAATGGCACATCTATAGCAAACTCTGGACCACATCCAAACACCATTTACAAGGAAATCACGTTGGTGCCTCCAGTCCTGCTCAGTTTCCCTGAGTTTCCCTCAGATTCACCTTCCCTTACCTCTGCTCCTGGCATCCTTTTGTGTAAATCAGGGGGAAAGTAAATTTCTGGAGCTAAGACAAAATATGGTAGTATTGATGACATTTATATTATATGGGAACTGGACAGAAACAGGACTTGGCTACTTCAGTTTTCAAGAAAGTTTTAAAGACCCTTGCAAAAATTACTGGCTCTACAGAGGCGCTCAGACGAAACACTTCTGCCTGAGCAGGTAATGCAAACAAACCCCAAACCTAGATCTTAATATCTCTCAAAAACACAACAGCATTAATCAGATTAATCAGTAACAGAAAAAAATGCAACTAAATTTCATTCAACTGAAAACAAACCACTACTCTGAAGTGACCAAGGTGGTGCACTACATTAGCGCTCCCAGCGAAGTTTACAGTTACCTCACAGAGATACAGCCCCCGCAGGGCCAAAAGTCTCCACATTAAAACAACAGAAACTGAAAGCACGGGACTCACCCATCGATGTCCATGACTGTATCCATATCTGCATCCACAGCTACAGCCACAACAGTGTTGCAGTGGTGGTGGAGCCTCACCTCAGGCCCTTGCACAGCTCCTGCCCACAGGGCCGGGAGGCAGTATGGTGCCCAGGCTGGGTGTGGGCTGGGCCCAGGGTGGAGCCCTGCAGCCACCCTCACACAGGTGCAGGCAGGTGTTTGCTGAAACCAGAGGAAACAAGCCAGCACTTTGCCTCAGAATGGCCTGGGGTTCTGTATTTCAAAGTCCTCTCTGTGCACAGTTTGTGGAGATCATGGCACTGGGGGTTCATCTCTTAGCCTTTATGAAGATTTCTTTGTGTCCAGTGCTTACACCATCCTCTGGCTGCAGTAAAAAGACTGCTAAGAAGATTATTCTGCTGGAGTTTCCCTTTATTTAAGTACAGGGGATTTGAGCATCCCCTCTCTGGAGTCATAGTTTCTCTCAGTACCTGCCTTCTGTCTTGTTCCTCTCAAACAAAGGTGAGAAGAGAGACAGGATGCCATTCCCTAGGCCAGGTGGCCCTGAGGCGTGGTTTTTCCAAAATGGCGCCGCCTCTCCACAGCACAGCTTCTGAGAGGAAGGGCACCGAGCTCTTCTCAAGGGGGATGTTCTCTGTTTTTGTCAGCGGTGGGACTTTGTACTTTAACAGTGTGGGAGAAATAATTAAATAAATAAACCTCCAAAACATGGTGCATAGAACACAGGAGAGTTCACAGAGCCCCACAGTGCCTGATTTACCACAGTGCAGCTCAGCAGAGATGTGTGGCCTCCTCAGACGAGTTGTTCTCGCAGCTGCTTCCCCCCAGTGTGGTCAGAAGCCCTTGGTGCACATGTCTGGAGTCCTTCACCTCCACCATCTTTCTACATTTCCCTCTTGCCTGGGAGCGCAGCAGTGCTGGCTGGGCCCAGCTACTGTGCAGCATAGCTGTCATGGCAGAGAAAGCAGGCAAGAGGGGTTTTACAGCAAATGGAGGTTTCTTCCATACAGAAAAAAATGATATAACAGGTAGAAACAAAAAGTGATGAAAACAGATGTCAGTAGTGTACCCACTTTCTTATTTTATCATGATGCTCAATGTACGTGGTGTTTTTACACAGCTTCCCTGGTAGAACTTAATATTTAAAAATAGACCACTTCTGGTTTTGTGGATGTGGTAAAAAAGCTTGAAAGTGTGGTCTACATCTCTGAAAAACTCAAATAAAAATGCAGTGCCCTGTCATGCATAGATATTTATATATGTGTGTGTGTGTATCTGCACCTTTTACTTGTGTTGTGGGAAAAACTGAGGGTGCGCACAGAAATATGTTATGTCTGCACACCTACCACATATTTATCGAAGTCAAAAAAGAAATAGGGTTTTAAATAATTAACCAACATAAATACAGTAACAATATATGCAAAACTATACAGAGCATTCAATAGACATATGTATTCTCGTACCTATTATGCTTTAATCATTCTCTGTTAGGCTTTTAATCCCTCAGTTTAAAGGAGGCCTCTGAAATGTAATGTACAGATTCAGGGAGAATCTATCAATCTTACATGGAAGGGTTGTAATTACAACTGGCTTGACTGGGCGACATGTGATCAGTAAATCGCGTGGACATTTCATTTCCAGATAAACTCTCAGAGTTAGTTACTCTTCCCTGTTTTATATTATAAAATGCACATTAATCTATTTCAAACAAAGCCTAGTCAGAGCGGTATCATTTCTGAGATATGGAGGGAAATGAGTGAGGAGGGAGAAGCGAAGGAGTAACAGGAATTAGAAATGTATATTTAATACTTCAGTAGGGCATTTCAGAATCATTCAGCATTTCAGTTTGGATTATTGCAAATTCCATTATGGAGTATCTGTCTCATTATTCTGTAAAAAAGAGACTGAGAGAAAAATCTTAGGTGATACATGGTGTTAGGTAAGAAGAATGAGCATTAGGCTACAGGTGTTTCAAGTACAAGAGCTCACCATCTGTGTTTTCTGTTGGTGTAAATCTGGTATAGTAGTTGTGATGCATTCTTGTTGCTGAAGATGAGAGCAGAATTTGGCCTTTGTAGTAATCACAAAGAAATTAATTAGAAACGGACAAGGCGTGGCATTCATATTTTGTGCTGTTGATCTGAAAGTATGAATACAGAGCTGATGCTAAAGATATATTTGGTAAGGCTTACAAAAACAGGAGAAATTAGAATTAGGCATTTTTACCTGTTCTTTAACAGTCTGATAACAGTTACTTCATTTTTTCATTTCTTGTGTATTTGATAAAATACAGATCTTGCTATAGCATTTATTATTATTCCTCTATTTTCTGTACACAGCAAAGGGTAATTACTGCAACCGTATTTTGCAGTGTGGTCCCTGCTGTGAGTATTTCTTTGTCTCTGTAACTTCAGTCTCTGGCTTTGTAAAACCTGCCACAGAGGAGACGATGAGAATCCCTGATGTTGCCAGAATGCAGGCCAGAAAGCATCATGAACTGTTTCTGATCTGTTTGCTGAATTATTACTTTAAAGCTAGCAAATGTAGTGTGTGTGTGTCTGCCTAGGGGAGGGTTTCGATTACCTGAGATTCTCTGCAGATATTGGCAGTGTCTCATGGGGAAATCTCATTTAGTATGCAGAATAAAATCACTGTGGCACTGATCATATGATTTGAAGACTCAATCCTGAAGCAGCACTACTGAAAGGGGAGGTGAAACAGCATAAGACACTCTGTTCAGACAGCATGAGGCTGTGAGCAGCACACGAATTTTATACAGCAGGCAGGAGGGTAGCTGCTGGATTGGTCTATTAACCGTGTAGTCGGGAAACCACAGGAAAGCTTTATTTCTGGCAAGCCTGCATTTTGTCAGGATGCATCACTGCTGTTACTAGAAAAAGAGGAAGCCTGCTGCTGCGTGAGATTAAAAGGTAGAAGGAGTGAGCTACAGAAGATCACTGTGAAACTCCTTTGATAACCACCTTAAACACCCCCTTGAGAGTGAATTTAACTGTTGGAGGGCACTGGTTCCAACTGACTGTCTGGAAAGTATGGTGAAAAGGATGCACATTATGAGGAAGAATTCTACCAAGAGCAGAGCAAACTAGAGGAGAACTTCTGTCTGCATTGCTGACATTGGCAAATACAAGAAAGCATTCTGGTGCTGAGATTCTTGCCTTTTTTTTTTTTCTCTTGAGTCCTGCAGAAGGATTTTGTATTCCCCCTCTACCCACAAACACAAGGAAAACACCAACCAGAACTCAGAATACTGCAGACTTTCCAAAGAACAAGCATGGTACAAAATGTGATTTTGGTGTTTTTCCGTAGGCGACTCAGCCAAAGACCTGCTGTTGAAGAGCTAGAAAGAAGAAATATACTTAAACGTGAGTACTTTTTTCTTTTATTATTTTATATATATTTGTTGAAACTGATTATTACATTTCTAGAACATATTCTTTTATAGAGAAATTCATTCACTGTGATTATTTTCTGTACCTAAAAGTTTTCATGTTTAACATGCCCTGGGTTTCAAGTATTGCAGAAATCAGAATTTACACAGGCGTGCCATTTAGTACAGAAAATAGTACCTTGTTCAATTTTCAGTTTTCAAATTATTTATATTGTGAATATATTATTTCACATTTATATGTGAATATACTGTTATGGATATCTGAGAAAGGAGTAGCATCCTAGTGTCACACAGTACAATGAGGCTTTGGACTGTCATTTTTCAAGCTGTGGACTGCCATGGCAAACTGTACAAGACTAGAGTGGAATAGACAAAGCATCCTTGCAGAGGTGTGAGGACATTCCCAAAGACAAGACAAAGAAATATCGTCTGAGATATCAGAGTTATTAAAGGGACAATTCCAAGCCTATTACAGATGCTGCTACACAGGAATGTTGCTCAGCATCTTTCAAATAAACACAAAGCAGAAGCTTGCAACTCTTTTCCTAAAGTTTCTGACCCAGGCATCAAACAGATGATGCATCCCTTTCTTAGATGTATTGGGAATTCTCTAAATTAGGTGAAGAAGGGAAAGGGCTTTGGATTATTCTCTGCTGTGAATCTCAGACAGGAGAATGGAAGAGTCATCTGCTTGAAGAAAAAAAGTATATTACTTCTGTTAATTTTACGGTCTATTTAGTGTTGACAGTAAAAAAACAAAACCAACAAAAACAAAACCAGAATGATGTGAAAATGGTTGTCTTCTCATTAAACACAAATAAAACACAAAGCCACGTAGAATGTGGCTTATGTCATACAAGCAATTCTGCCTTTGGTATTTAATTCATATTTAATTATTAATATGATTGCAATTATCTAGAAAAAAAAAAAAGTTATCCGCATTTTATAACCTACAAAAAGAAATTCCATAATCAACTTATATTTTTAGTACTCTTCCAATGCATATATTGTGTGTGGTTAAATCAGATGCATCTGACACATGTGCACAGCTCAATGAGAAACAGGATAGATACAGGATACAGTCTTGGAAAACATAAATGGATGAACTTGGCCTAAATTCACCTGTCATCTACATGAGAGACAAGAAAAAGCATTAACCCAGGATTCTGAAACATGTGGAGCCAGATTTTCAAGAGTCAGTGCCTAAGATCACCTCTAAAAATCTTTTTTTTTTCTTTTTTTCTTTTTTTTTTTCCCCCTAAGTAGGGATCTCTGCTGAAAAAAATCTGTTCCTTTATGTTTACTTTTTGAAGTATGCTGGTTACAACCTTAATCTGGGTTAAACTGACAAGCTTGAATAATAAAAAAGTTTGAATACATTCAAATAATGAGCTTACAGAGAGATAAAGCAGAAAGAAGATAAAGCAGAATTAAAGATATTTCCTGAATGCCAGCTAAACATACTGGTCTAGATTTGTATCTCATTGAAAGTGCTTCCAACATGGAGCAAATTCATTGACTTCAGTTCAGTTACTCAGGCTTTATACAGGTTCAGCTGAGATCACAGCCAGCTCTATTTATTTACCTATTTCATTATATAAAAAGCTAAACATCCTGTAAGAGCTAAGGTCATCACTTGTGTCAATAGTAATCATAAACGGCCGGACAGATACAACAAATCTAGTCTCAGTTTTGAGTGAATCTGGAAATTAGTAAACTCCCCTTTTATTAATAGGGATATATATCTTCTTATTATGGACTTTAAAAACACCTGGCTTGGGTCTGACGTGCAAAGCTGTAGCAGTATAAATACCCCTCAGTGAAATCACTACAACGTCCTCCAGCTTGTGTTTGTACAGTTGCCTCCTAAGTTTCTTAATGTCTTTGATGTTAATAATACACACTGCTAACAGAAGCAACATTACCCCCAAACCTGTTTTAAGGACTAATAATTCACATTTGTATTGCTCCTTCAAAATGAGAAGCTTATTCCAAGTGCCTAAGTGCAACCACTAAGTCATTTTAAAACAATCCTTAATATAATTAAAATGAGAGACTGTTCTTATCATCCTCAGGGAGATGGTTCTGAGATAAAGGTAGTACTTAAAACGTAAAGCCAACACTTTCTTACAGTTTTGTTGAACTTCTTCTACTGCCTTTATTTTAATGATACAACATTGCTGGTTTACCAGAGAGCGTGGCAACCCTATGAACGAAAATCAAGACCCAGGTGTTCACGTGCTCTTCCTGTACTCAGCAGAGAGCTGCCATTCACATTCAAGAAGGCAGCATCTCTTAAATCACACTGTAAAATCCCCACTTCTTTCTTAACACCAGGAATTGTTTCTGAGTCATGCACAGCTAAGAATTCCCTGAAAAACTTGCAGAGCAGCGAAATGAACTGCACATGCCACTTTGTAATTGGGAGCTTCTTTCTACTCAGGTTTACAAAGCCAGCCCTCAGTAATGAGTGGATCTATGTGTAGGCAGAGTGATGCTGATGGGGAAAACCTCTGCTTTGCCTCTGTAACAATGCTTGAATTTTGTAATGCCCTTACTAGCAGTTCCTATCAAATCTTGCTTTATTTTTTCTAAATGAACTATTTCTTGTGTTTTCACGTTCAGCATTTTCTTGGAGCTGGGAATAAGCCCAGAGTCTGTGCAAATATCTCACAGAAAGGGGCCACTATGCATGTTTAGTATATTAAAAATTGGAAAATAATTTTCTGGTCAGAAATTAATATTTGTGGTTTTAATTCAGAATTCTCTCAGTGCATCTCACTGACAATGATATCTTAAAATTATTTTATTTTTATAAAAACATATAGATTTGAATATCTACTCTAAAAAGGGTGAATTAAAATGTAGTGAACCATATTAGTAAATTCTTGCAAGTATGTCTGCATCTTAGAGTACACTCTACTTTAAAAATGATATTCTCCTTTTAAACATAACAAACTTAAACAGCTGCTCATCTCTGACATGGCACTAATTTTAGTTGTCCTATTCACTATTTTAAATTTCTATGCCTTGCCACTGAATTTTAATAAAACACATTGTAATATTTTATATTCATTTGCTTTACATTTCTGCTATAGTCAGTTGTGGTTATGCACTATTTTACTCTAAGCAGATACTTACGATGGCATTTCAGTGTAATGTAAGGTGTGTAAAAATGTGGGAGAATAATTCATTACTAAAATTACCATTTTGGAAACTCATCTGCAGCGCTATTGTCTTTTTAAGGTGTATTAAAAATGATGTGTGTGCCTTATCATTGGAAATATCTAAAGCAAATGGCATAATAAACTTCACAGTGCTATCTAGAGATTCCCAGAATGGTTGAACATTTTTCTCTAGGTCTGCAGCTTTGTTCAGGTCACAGGCTCATGCCTTAATTTAGTAACAGATAGTACTAGAAATAGAAACGCCATTACCTCGTATCCCAAGGCAAAGGATATATTTCACACAATGTTACAGCACTCTGGTCTATTTTTAGACCCAGTGTGTAGGAGTTATCACGGCTTGAATGTTAATAGGCACAACACACAAAAGCTAGCTGGCTTAGGTTAGAATGAAATGCTACAAAAAGGAAACCCGTGAGGATAAAAAGGTTCTAATGTCAGTGGCACATCCTGAATAGCAGAGAAAAAAGTACCCAAATCAAAGATAACTGCTGTGGCAGTGTGACCATCCAAACGTGTAGCCTGAGAATAAGGTTTATAGGAAAAAACATACTTTTCTTGAAGCTCGTGCAATAAGTCTTTTCAGCATCTACAGCAACAATGGCTCCAGCAATATGGAGAATAAAAATTGATGATTAACTATGGAATATTTTGATTTTGTTTCTAAAGTTTATGCAATTGGAGTTGGTGTGACTGCTGTTGGTTTGTTAAATCTCCTTGGAACTGGAGTTTAGAGCACAGGAAAAGCTGGCACCAGTACCTTGTCCTCACAGAGAGGTAACAATATGTTCTAGCAGAGCAACAGAAAGATGTACTGAACTAACAAAGCAGACAACTAAGGACCAGCTACTAATTTTTCTGTGATATAATTCTTATTGCCTGGAACTTCAGAAACTACTGATATTCTTCATGAGGAAAATCATCTTTTTTTTAATATTCTCTCTAGAACGAAATGATCAAACAGAACAGGAAGAAAGGAGGGAAATCAAACAGAGACTGACAAGAAAGGTAAAATCTTGTAATATCTTCTATTAGTTTTTAGAAATTTATGAAAGCTATTACAGTATCAACCAGTCCTAGAGGTCATTGCTACACAAAACCTCCCTTAATTTAACTCTTCCTCAGTGGTGTGGTATCTAGTATATCAATTATATAAGTACCTACCATGTCTCAGCTATGAGAATTGATAGAATATTTACATTTAAACTTTCAAACAAAAAATAAATACTTGCTTGCACACTGCATATTTTGCAACTATATTGCCAGAAAAGAAGTACTTTATACCTTGTAGCAATCAGTAGCAGAGCTGGCTTCTTGCTGAGCACCAAGAGTGCTCTCACAATAAATTTCTCTTTGCATTTGAGGTATTCTTAAAATCAGAACTAGATTGTGTTATTTTTCTGTTCCCAGGAACCCCCACTGGAATTATAAGCAAAAAATGCCAATAATATATTAAACCCAAATTGGAATTCTTACAGTGGGTCCAGTTCTGAAAACCTTGCTGCTGACTGCAGTAGAAAAGCCTTTCAGTGAAAAGTAACTTCTTACTGATGCTGACTGCAGTAAGAAAACCTTTAACAAACCTTATATTATACTTATATCATACCAAGTTAATTATGTCTATTTTACCTGTTCTAAATTGATGCATTTTATCAATTTAGAGCTTAAAATGTTTTCTTTTGTCCATTATAAAGCCACTGTGCCATAGTCAATAACTCCATTTAAACAATTGCTAATCTCCCAGCAATAGTTTGAAGGACATCATATTTCCCTGGACTTTCCAAGAGTTGCACTGTTGAATTAGTATTTTTCTTCCACATACATAAATGCACACTAAGTTAAGATGAGAAGCAGAAAATGTTGCACAATTTATTGAAATATTTGTTATTAATATTGGTTTTATTTTACAATACTATTTAATGCAGCTTAATCAGCGACCTACAGTTGACGAACTCAGAGACAGAAAAATCCTGATTCGATTCAGTGATTATGTAGAAGTGGCAAAAGCACAGGACTACGACAGGCGAGCAGATAAACCATGGACAAGACTATCAGCAGCTGATAAGGTACTGACATAGTTAAAATATTACTGCTTTCTACTTACTTTGTCTAAAATGCTACATTGGACTTTGCAGACATTTAACCTCTGAGGCATTTAACCTCTGTAAATGTTATATGTTTTGCTGTAACCATGTTGGCCAATGCATACTGTCATAAAAATGCTATTCATCTATATAATCATCAGCAATCTGTAAAACCTAAATATTCAGCATTTCTACTGGCATAGTATGCATTGCTGTGCCCAGTGCCTATCATTTCTACTTAATGAAACTTCTATTCTGCTCTGTGAGTCTGGTATTTTACAATGCTTATAAATACATAATTATTTAACTCTCTTTTATTTTCAATTCCTAGGCAGCAATTCGGAAAGAGCTAAATGAATACAAAAGTAATGAAATGGAGGTACATGCATCAAGCAAACATTTGACAAGGTCAGTCTTCCAGCCATTTATTTCCATTGCCTGATAATAACTAGTCTCTTTGAGTCCTGAATCTATAGATTTTGCTCTTACATGTTGGATGTGGGAACATAGGAACATTTCTTTTAAAAGGAAATGGAAACATTTCGCATTCCATTCCGAACTTTGCTTTTCTGACTTATATATATAAAAAAATAATATATATATAGCGTACATTAGCATGTACTGAGGAGACCCCAGACCTTTTCCACAGTATCACTCAGCTTGAATACTTTGCAACTAAGATTCAAAAGCTATGGCAAAAATTTAAATGTAGGGGTATAATGAAAAACAAACAACCCCCTGATGTTTAAACAGTTGATGTTAAACAATCCCCATGATGTTTAAAGCAGATGAACAACTGAATACTGGAGTGTACTTGAGCGTGCAACCTGATTAACCCAGTCACTGTAACTTTCTCATCAATGGGGAAGTAATGCCCATAAAAAAGACTTGTAAAATTTTTGTTACAACAAAAAATTGTAAGAGGTTCAGCCTGTAGATTTCAGTAGCACGTGAATGTTAGTTGCCACTGGAATGTGTGCAACCCCCTCAAATGGCAGGCCAGCAGGAAAATTGAGAAAATTGGCCTGGGTGCTTGGCACTGTCCAAATGCGTGGGCTGCTGTGCATCAAGTCAATCTTGCACTTGCTTTGTCACAACAGCAATTACAGGTTTTAGGTCTAAACAGTCATGAAAACACTTGGATTTTCCACGAGAGAATGACTGTGAGAGAAGCTGATTCCACAGCCATTAAGTTACTTGCAAAAAGACCTTGTCACTTACAGAAAAACTTAAACAGCAGTCAGTTATTTCCTACAATTTCTGTTACGTCTATTGAGTCCAGTTGCTCTTAAAAGACAATCTGGGGAGTTGTTGGTAGCACAGTGTACTCTTGCACTGTCTGTAAGCATTCCCAGGTGTGCTTGCTGCTAAAGTAAGTTGCCCAGCACCGTACCGAGGAGCTTGGGGTGCAGTCTCTATTCTGGAAGGCTTGCTTCTGCAGGGTCTAGGCCTGCATTTCTGTGTTTGTAAATGTGGAACGAATTTGATCTTAAGAGAGTTTTGTATGCTCAGTGAAAAGATGATCTAAGCAAATACAGCGGAGTCATAAATACAATATATGTTGATGTAAATGCTACAATTATAGAATTCTAGACTTTTCATGCCATTGTTATGGGCCCTTCTAACTACAGGGTTCAGGCTCAACGTGTATGGCAAGATAGCAGTACGCTGATCGAGTGAGATGGGAAATACGGGTGGGCTGCAGTTCAAGGCAGGAATTGAAAGATACCCTCTCTAATTGAGCTACCTGGGGAGTTTAAGTAGATTATAATGATGTATTTTGAAATTTGGTCAGGATATTAGGTGCAATACAGGCTTGCAATTTACAATTACTGCTAAAGCATTACAAATGACTGAGACTTTAATTACATATCTCAGCTAAGAGAACAAGCCTACAGAGCAACAGCGTATTTATTCCATACAGAATGTAAGACTATCATATATTAATCCAACAGTATTCATATGTTCCAAAGCATCAGCTCAGAAGTGCTTTATTCTTACAAAATAATAGCAACATGGCCCAATAAAGAATATTACTGACACTGACAAACAGCAGCCTAATTACTAAAAGAAAAAACAAACAAACAAAAGATACACAGTTCCACACCTATATTTGTGTTTGCACTCCCAAATAATTGGGAACTGGCTTGTCTGGACCTTGAGGAATGTAACTGTACAACAGTCATGACATACAAGTGTAAATGTGTCAGTGAAAATTAAGACTTCAAGTTGCTAATAGTTTTCAATACTGTTAATGTGCCTTTAAAGAGAATTATATTTTTTAAAATGTTAATCTAAACCATATATTTAAAAAAATGTACTTTTAAAGACTGTTGAAGTAGACTGAAAAAAAACGTCTCCTGTTTCTCCTAGATTTCACAGGCCATAGAAATTTTCTTCTGAGAAGAATCTGTCTACTTTTTGATACTGCTGCTGAACACACATCAGGGAACGTATGAGCCCTTCCCTAAAGTTCAGTCCAGGATACCTTGATGTTTATGCGAAAGGTGGACTCTGCAGATGAAAACTCTGCAGCACTTACATAGAGAAAGAAACACCAGAGATGAACTTCACTCTGAAGCCAGAAGAGTGATGGCCTGTGGAGTGAGATGATCAGCTGAGAAAGACTGAATGAAGTAAAGCTACTTGAAAGAACCTACTACTCTCCTTTACCACTTGTTTCAAACTGTTTTGCAGCCTATCATGGTAAAGGAGATGTTGTGCATGTACAGGCTTTACCATTCCAAGGCCTCTGACATAAATGGACATGACACACTGTCATTCAGTATTACGATGACAAGACATTTGGAACTTACCACAATTAGTTTGTAAAACACTTAAGTTCATGTTCTAAAAACTAATTTAATGTATTATAATTTCATTCTTTTTTTATATAATGTCTAACACAGCTGCAAGCATTTTTGACTCCTGTTACTTTTGTTCTTTAATTAAATGACTACTTATTGCAGGAAATGAACATGTTTCCTAAAGCTGTTTTTTTTCCCAGGGACAGTTGGGAAGGGAAGAGATTGCAATTATTATGTACCAGATCATATCACTTCTTTATCGACAGTCTTCAAAAAGATGATTTTAACTAAGATTTCCATTTTATGCAATACTGATGTTTTGTACCAAGTCCTTTGAATGTGCATAACGTGATCGTCATTTACACTAGCTGAAGTTCTGGCCCACTGAAGAATTACAATTAAGTTCACTGATATTCTTATTAAAAAATTACTAAATTGGATAACCATACATAAACAGTTTATGTAAAAATGTACTTTCATGTTTAGTAAACAAATTAATGTCAATGTTTTTTATTAATGGAAATGTATATATAGTTCAAGGATTTCTTGATAGTGAGAGGAAAGAAGTTACTTGATGGTAATAACAAAGAGAATTGGTTTAGAAAAATATAAACCAGACACTTCTAATAATGCTTGACATCTAGAAGCACCTAAGAATTCTTTTCAAAATACTTCTAGAAGGAAAAAGTTAGAAAATAATACAGGTATCTGGAAAGCATGCCTTACGAGACAATGACAAAACGGAGCAAGTTCCTAAGACAAAAACTTCTCTGCAAGAGTTTTAAATGACATCCCTTTAGGAAGTCGTTAAGTGTCAAAAAATCTGAAAAAGGAGCTTTGTTAAGATGATCTCCAAGAAGCATGAAAATAATCCAGAAAATAAAGGTATGTAAAATTGTTTGTATAGAATACTACTAAATTGCTGCAAGCTGGTGAATAGAATCAGTGCAAACAGTGGATGCAATTTCTGTTCTCTTCGGTGCTCAATGAGGGGACGCAAGAACAAAAATAGCATTACATTTTCAGCAAATTAACATTTACAAGTGGAAGGTAAGAACATACAGTACGACAAAATATTTCAATAAGGACAATGCTTGAAGAAATTGATGAATCAGGGGAGGTATCATGTTTAGGACCAACAAAGTCGACATTGATAATTTACCTTGCTCTGTAGCTAGCTGTAATTTTTGTACAACTTTTTAATGTTTGACTTGCATATCAGTTTAAGACTTGAATCACTGAATTACTTAATCCAAAGATTTTTTTTCTATTAATTGCAGTTTTATAACTTGGCTTTTCACAGAAATATGTAACATCGTAACTAGCCTTTTAACATACCTTTAATTATATTTATCAACAATTTTTATTAATAGAATATTTATTAACAATATAACATGTAAAATACAAAAAGGGTAAAAAGAACTGGGAGAAATGTTTCTTAGGCAGAACAACCATTTTTAGCTTAGAAACTGTAGATGACTCACTGTTAACTACAAAGTTGGCTAATAATCCATGAAGGTAACACTCCTATTTAGCACAGACTAGCAGACTTTCCTTGATAACAAAATGTATAAAATACATCAAAATTATGTTTAAAAAATGTAATAAAATATTTTAAGGGTACCTTAGAGCAGTTTTTTAAATTCCAAACAATGTCTATGAGCTGGATTACTAATGCAACTTAGCCATCTTGTAGTTATGCAGCAACATGCTTAGCTTCTTCCCCATGTCCTCAGCTGTCCCCTCATTGCAACCATCCCAGCTTTCTTTTTGCTTCAGTCTGGTAAGAAACAAAACATTGTGACTATTTCAGAGCCACAAATAATCAATGTCAAATAACTGGTGGGCAAATTCACTGAAGGTATGGTTAGCTTAGGGAGGCTATCTTCCTTATGCTATTCTTTACCTAGTGGGGAAAACAAAACAAAACAAAAAACAGTCCTGCAGCAAACAATTTATATCACTTTAGTTGTCTGCTTTGAACGACCTCAAGCTTTCCCATCCACAAACTGAAAAAATTAGTAATTTCCCTGTGCTCAGTTTTGCCTTTATCAATATTCTGTTGTGATATGCTTCATATCTGTACCTTTGTTAAATTTGACTGTATCTGCTCAATGTGTTTAGAATTTAATGGAGTGGGGTAACAACTAATGGATGGACAGTACAAGTTCATACTTCTATTTCAGCATAAGTTTTTATTAAAGATAGCACTTTTTTCCCAATATGCACTCAATGAAAGAAATGAACTTTGGCTGTATACTACACTTCTTAAAATCTTCTACAGTTGAGAAAAAATCCTATTTCAAATACAGAGTAGATCACTAAAGGAAATCTTTAACGTCTCATGAGGTCCATCTAGTGGAGATGATAGTGATAACAGGCTTAAAAAAAACTAAATCAGAGGCTCAAAAATTAAAAGAGGACCCCATGCACCTACACAGATGGAATGAACGGACCAAATTATTTTATGGTCATTTCAATACATTTGTTTCCATGAAGAATATTCTTCTATTTTTAACTTTTAGTTCATAAGAAATAATTTACAACTATTTACAATAAGCTACTACCCAATGAAAGTATTTACATTAAGTAATTACACGAATTACTCTCCATGCTACTCTCAGCACACATGGGATTGAAATCAGACAGAAAGCACGTGTTCTGTTAAAGACAACCAAGTTTCAAAATAAGAGGTATAATGGTAAAGGCCTGTAAAGCAACTAAGTTGGGGGGAATTGTTACCACAAAGTTGGCCAATACATTATTTTGAGACTATGGTGGTCATAAAATCAGCTACAAAGGAGAGTGTAGCCTCTTCAAGGTAGCTCCAGAAGCTGTGAAGTTGTACAAGTGCCATGCTTACTGAGTCCAGGCTCCTGAGTGTTGTGAATCTTAATCTGGAGTCAGTTCCATAGTAAATAGGCAGCTCTGCATATGATGATGTAGACAGCCTCAAAGACATGCATGTTCTATGAGTTATTCTCTACATCTGTTACTTCTCCTTGATGAGCTGTAAGTTTTTAATAGCTTTCATTTAAATTCTGTTAAAAAACGGGAATTAAAGGTATTCTTCTGAGCCTGAAAAAATTACAGTGTATATATACGCAGGATAGCCAGTTAAAAAGGTTAAAAAGATTGCTAAGGAACTATAAATGCAGAGTAGTTTAAGGTTTCTTAAGGTTTCTCTAAGCTATTATTTCTCTTAAAATTAAACAGAAATCGTAGTCACTATACGGCAGCAAAGGAAAAAGGTAAATTGTAACTCACTGGTGGTTCTCAGATGACATAGATTTCAGAAGATGTCCTATGCACATGGAACAGACAATATGAGTATATAGGACATTTCTGAGCTATAGGCAGTACACCCTCTTACTATTATCCAACACAAAATATTTGCTCAGCAACGTTTTCTGTGACTGAAATGCAAAAAGTATTGCTACTTTAAAGCAGAATGGTAACAACACCATTTTGTAAAAACAAGACAGACGGCATATATTTTTATTGAAATATTTAATACAAATATCTGCAACTTAGTTCAACCATAAATGTTTACAGTCATTTTCTGGTAGAAACTTCTACTGAAATCAAGTATCACAGATGAATAGGACTGAGATTAGCACATGCTATTTGAACCCTAAATAATTTGCCTGTATTCTGCATCAGACAAAAGAAATATTCTGTACACACAGAGCAAAAACATAGATTTGAAATGAAATTTGAAGTGATTTCTCTAAAAGTCAGTTAAATAACCTATACAAATGTTAATAAAGACTTCTTCAAAATAGCATATGCTAAAAATCCAAAAATTTACATACTGCATTTTAGCATATTCAGTGAAATAATTCCAAATCTCTCTAATAAAAGATGTCTTATTCAAAAGACTTTAATCTTACTAAGGAAAATATACTTTCATTACAATTATTTCCTTATGTAAAATAAATAAATCTAGTTGTCAAATTTTACATTAAAATGACTTTATATTCAGCTTAAATTTCAGGAAAGTGTCTGAAAATATTACTTTAGAATTCTCGGTCTTCTGATAGAAACAATGTCTGCAATCCTCTGCGAACATTAATCAGTTCCTCTTCTTGCTGTGCAAAAAGCATTACAATTATCACACATTTGAAATAAAATTTATTAAAAATATTGTAATGTAATTCTGGTGCATAGTGTCCTGCTTCTAATATATCCAAAATAAGATACTTTTCCATGTTATCATTCAACATATTAAGACTCAGACATAAAACACTATATCCATATCTACCTGATACTTTCATCACTCGAGTAAAAGGCTTAACCTATAAAATATCAGTGATATGAGGATTCTAATTAATTTTTATTCCTGATAGAGTAACAAATTACTGAAGTTTTAAATTCTAACATTCAAACAACTATACTTACATTATCATTAATAAATAAAAAGAAAAGGTAACTTCCTTTACCATTTCTTTAAGAAATTTCTCTTGGAGTCCTTTCATGTCTTCTTTCATAAGATGCATCTGTAAAAAGATACTCATACTGAATGTATCCTCTCTGCTTGCAATTAGTAACATTTTCAACATGACAATTACATCCCTAAATGGTTTATAAGTGAGAAATAAAGAGATGCACATGCATCTACCCGCTTACGGAAAGGGATGTTTGCATCTGAGTTGTTCCTTCTTGGATGATTTACACTGGTAAACAAAGTCACAGAATACAGTGTAAGCCTTGCAGCAATTTTCTAGATAACTGCAAATACCTTCTGACAGGTTAAATGTAGCCCTAAAACGCTGAATAGTGTTACAGTAAAAATATTTTATGACAATGAAAAGCTACAAAAATACCTAGGTAGCATTAATGTAATTGTGAGGATGAGGAATTCTTTGCGGAAAAAATAAGTCAATACTGGTATCTGTTAGCAGATTGTTTCTTTCTAATGGAAGAAACAAATATGATTAAAAACAGCAAAGAACTGAAAGCTTGTAATACCTGTGAAGTAAAAATACGTTCTTCATAGTCAACGGTACGGTAGATGTTCTTTTCAAATGATGTTTTAAGGATCTGAAATCTAAAGAAATAAAAGGCAATTCAAAGAGTTTTGCTACATATGAACATTTCCCAAATATCAAGAGTATATCCCATTATTTGTAGTTTTATAGTACTTAAAAACATTAATAATTATTATTCCAAATAGAGAAAAATTACATTTTTTCAGTACATTTTAATCTCATTTTCTCATCTCATCTACTATCCTTATTTTATGGAAGAGAGCAATTGTGTAAAGAACAGTTAGCTGGCCTAACTTAAATCTTGAATTTACAGAAGAAAACAAGTTTCAAAACAGCATTAGTGAAAAGTACTAACCTCTGTTGCTCATTTTTCAGGTACGTACTTAAAGTCTGCTTCTGTTTTTTCCAAAAGGCCTGGAGAGAAAAATATTAACAATTAAGAGTCAGCAGTAACTATTATTTTCTTAACTAAAACTGACTAATATCTATTACGAATAAAATAACCCATAGTCACAGCCTCAGCACAGAATTAGTAGGAGTAAAACAGTAACCACAGAGACTTTTTTTTTTTTTAAAAAAAAGTTTAGTTGGCAGGATAAGGCACTTCAGGAATTCTGTTTTCACGGAAACAATTTGCCATAAATCTGTAAACCTCTGTGCCTAAGAGTTTCAAAATGATGGAAAAGAACATCCATAATGTTTTAATCATATTTCCCATACACTTAAGTGTAATTAAAAGAAAAATAATAATAAAGAAAAGCCTTCAGAGTAAAAAAAAAAAAAAAAAAAAAAAGCTACTGAAGTCTGTTAACATGATTATTTATATATTGATTATATTGATTTTACATTACAGCAAGTGGCAGGCAACTGACTTGTCTTAGAACACACAGCACATTGGTTTCAAGCGCCTACACACTGCAGATGAAATTAAAGCCAACTGAAAAAAACACATATGAAATGGTATACACAGCCTGTTAGAAATAGTATGAGTAGTTTATTCTAGGAAAAAGAAAAAACACAATGATAATATAGAAATTCTTACAGGACCACATAAGCCAATCCAGACATTTCAGATTCATTATTTGAAATCTGAATCAAATTTAAGGAAGAACAGAAAAGCTTTTTAAAATTAGAATTAATAACATAAAGATCCTAAGAGAAATCTATAGATTTCATAAAAACTCATTTTTCCCCATGATAAAGTAATTAAAATACAAACCAAGAATTCTTTTTCCATGTTTTTCAGGGACTGAGAATCTTTCTCAAAATTTTCAATTTCCTCAAGGATAACTAAATGAAATTTGTCCAGCTGTCTAATCCTACCAAAACAGAATGAGTTACCTTTAGAAGATATTCATTGCATTTTAAGTGCTTTAAAATAAATATTTTGTTACACACCTGCATTCGTGAAGCTGGTAATTCATTGTTGCTAAATGCTGGTGGGCAGCTCTTAATGATTGCTTTGTAAAATGATCCATTTTTTGTGAACGGCTCTGTAAAGACATTTTAACATTACTTTCAGATTATTTTCACTTAAAGAAAAAACTATATTATGTTTAGTACTGTTAATTATTACTAATACTAATAGTAGCGAGTACATTTTTTTTTTAATCTCCTTTTACTTTAAGGAAAAACTTTCTGTTAATGAGATGTTAATAATCATGGGTTTATGTTTTTGATATTTTATTAGAAATACACTATTTGAAAAATAGATTTCCTGAAAATAGGTAAAGTACACATGGAGTGAATGCTGTGTGCTTGCAGCTGTCTTAGAGGAACAAATGCATTATTTAGGCTCATGTTTTTCTTTTAGCTAGTAAGCCACATTCATGGTGTTGATAATTTGAAAAGAACCAAAATGCAGTAGTCTTGTTAGTAACATAAGAAAACCACTGGAGGGTTAAGTACATAATCAAATCTAAAAAGACTTAAAAAGCAACTTTAACTCTGTGATTTCTTGAAGTTCTATGCACTTAGCTATCTTCATGTTTTTTTAAGTAAATTCCACAGTGTAAGACAAAACTATTATTCATATGCATGTGTAACTGCACACACAACTAATATTGTATATAAAATGTCTTGCCTCCATTTTCTTAGTAAATTCTTTCTGGAACTTCTGACACATACTTAGAGTTGAATAACCAGGTTCCCAGACATTCTCACCCAAAACAGATGCAGTAGATAAGCTTTCAGACACTGAAGAAATGTAAAAAAATATATATATATAAATAATGGTAATGTCACGATTCAGCATGAAGAAGTTTCCTATCTGTAGTTACAACCTAGATAAGCTCTTGTTAAATACAGATTAATTGCACCAATTAAATGGCTGGGGCTAGTTTCTATTTTCGAATCAATTTTCTGACTTTTTAAATGGAGATAGTTTCTAAATATTTAGTTCTTTTTGATTTTTTTTGCATTTTTTTCTTTGAAACTTTTTTTTTTTTAATGGATGTTACTGGTTTTGGTTGAAACTTTAAATTATTATGCTCTTTTCAACTTTTGCATAACTATAATCAACTTTCATTTCATAGTTAACCTCTGTAAGTAACCGTGTCATCCTTTTTAAATAATTTTTTAGGCTGCAACTTTGTTCTTCTGGTTCTTTTCTTTTCCTCCTTTTTGCTTGTTTCTACTTCATCAGAATGGCTTTCTGTATCACTCTGGTACCTTCGTTTCAGAAATGTATGTATAGTTGGTCCTTTAATAAACATGAAAGCAATGCTTAACTTTAGGATTATTTACAACAATGACAGTGCAAGATAAAGAAGAGTGTTGCCCCTTTGGATCAAAACTTTAGCAGTATGTTTCTTTACAGCTCAAGAACCATATAAGAATTAATGAACATTGCATTTATAAAGGGCATGTTCAGTAGGTATAAGCACTTGATGTAAATGACCAGAACTTCAGTGGAATACAGAACTCTTTTTGAGCCACACAAGACTCATTCATTAAAGACATTCACTATAAGCCCTCGCTACTTGATAATACTGTTTTCCCATTTTTTCCCCAGTATCAGCGGGAATGCTTTTTGATCTCTTTCTTAAGAGACCAGCTACTATTTAGAGTATCTACATGCTGGAGCCCATGTTTCAGTCTTTTTGGAGGACTTAAAACAGCAGAGAAAATAAGAATAAAAATTGAACAATACTGAAAATATAATAAAAAAGGAAAAAAATCAAAGAGTTGCAAGATTTTTCTATGCCAAATAAATGTTTTTTCTTAACCGTTCTTAACACACACACAGAAAGTCTGCTGCCTTTAGTGTTTGTACCTGACTCATGCACAGGGCCATAACATTCTTGACTCCAAGACTGTATTTTACTTCCACTGGAAACAGACAATGGAGATGGTTCCTACAAGAAAGGCCATTGATTTATTAGCTTCTACAAGAAAATGCTTTTAGAAGTCTTTGTCAGAAATCCACATTTATGTTGCTTTTCATTTAACTATGAACAGGAACACAACTACAGGAAGGAAAAATAAACACGTGAATTACTACTAAGTCTCATTACATCAAAGTGAAAAATAACATTTTTACCATATTAATACATAATAATAGCAGTAAGATAAATGCCCAATAAGGTCGGTTTCTTGCAATAGTACAAAAAACAAAAATTATTTTCTCAGTGGAGTCACTAGTGCTTTTTTCACCAGAAAAAAATACTTACAAAAATGGGTTGAAGGTATAGTTTGTTTTTATTTCTCAGTGCTACAAGTTATATCAAGTAATAGGTTACTACTGAGAGCACTTATCCACCCAAAGAATTTCTCCATGCCAATATCATAATTATGTAATCTATAAAAGATCTTTTATTACTTTTTGAAAGTCAAGATTAAAATATTTGCTTTTTTCTTTTTTGAAGGTATTGATAATTGGTCTTGTTGGGACCTAGTTCTTTTATTGTATCTGTCAGATACACAATTCCGTAAATTATTTCAAATATATAAAAATTAACAAGTACTCTTTATATCAAGTGTTTAACATTAAGAAAGATCCATTCCCCTAAAATCTCACCAACTGCAATGTAGATATAATGGATGAAAAGAAGCTGCAACTCTTTTCTGTAGAGGAATGGATTTAGTAACATACCTCTCTTTTATTTTTGATGATAGGTTTAGTGATATCTTGTAGCTTTCCTTCAACAGAAAGTTTATCTGAAAAGCCATGTCCAAAACTCAAATTTTCATTAGCATCACATGTTTCAGATACAGATTCCTTTGTATGTTTTCCACTGACAGTTTTATATGGGGTTACTGGAGTTAAGTTGAGCTACGCATAAATAACAAAATCATTATTGAAATGAGATGCACAAGAGCGTAATATATAGCAGCTGAATGAAACATCATCAGTTAAAATAACTGTAGAGAAACTTGAATATTCTTACCAAAGATGATGCAGTCATAACTGGCGAGAAACTTTTATTTCCAACTGTTAACTTTTTAACAGTCATTTCAGGGGACTGATTTAGACACATGTTTTGAAAACTCTTATTTTGTGGACAGAGATTATTAGGAGAGATTCCTTTCCCAAAGTTTAATGTTTCCTCGTTTTTTGGTGTTGACTCCTGAAGACCTGGTGATCCTTCAATAGAAATATGCTCTTGAGTAACATCTCCCTCTGATAATCTCTCAGCACCTAGAAAACAATGACCGAACTGTAAGCGTGAAGAATGATACTATGTTAAAGCCCCATACTGCCAACTGTCCCTACTCTAGCTATTTACAAGTGTCAGATGGGTGAAATTTTATTTTACATATTGGCATAATTCTTACCACATTGAACTTTTTGCATCTTCCACATTACCAGATTAATTCTAACAGCCTACTTTCACTTATGTATTACATAAGTGTATTATGCTGATGTGAAACAACTACCTATAAAAGTTGTAATGACATACTAATATATTTTCTTAAATTATGTGGTATACACACTGAATTGGGAGATCTCATTTTAAAAGCATGAATTAAACATAAAATTTTATTACTGTGATAAGCTTCATTTAAGCTCCAACATTTGACATGGTATTTCTATATAAAAAATCAAAATGCATACCTCTCATTGTCTCAAGAGATGCTGGACTCTCAGGTAATGACATTTCAATTTCCTTTTCTTCATCAAAGTTCTTTGATTTAATATATGCTTTATTTACATAGTCTACTACTATCTTTGGCTCCAAAGATACAGTATTCTGGAATTTCTTCTGCTGATCACGATCTCTGTTTTCCTCATTCATAGGTTTCTATTAAAATAAGAAGTGTATATAAGCACTGCTAAACACATAAACATATATAAGCATATATATATGTATATATATAGAGTGTATTATCTACGTGTACAGTTGAACAAACGTAAGGCCCAAATAGGAAGATCATTGGAAGTACTTAAATTCACAAGGTCATCAGGTGTTCTAATGTTAATAAGCATTGAATTTGCATAATTCAGCACCTGAATTTCTATTCTAATAAAGTTCTTAATTATTACAGACAAATACTGATGTTTCAGGATTTAATCAATGAAGTTTACAGGCTTATCCGTATATATTGAAATGTTATGCTAAAAAGAAACAAAGAAGTTTTATTTAACAATTGTCATTGCTTAATTTACTAAAAACCCTACTTAGATATTCAACAAATGCATTGACATACCTTCTATCAAGTCAGCATTTTCTATTGTATACAGAATAGGCATAACATTACCTCAAATAACACTCTGGCTTACTACAGTCTAAGTAAAAAGTAGACCAGAGTCTATTTCAAAAAATAGAGTAGAAGTACATTTTTAAGAATACAGTGCAACTGTATACCTGTATTTTTGATTTCTCCTTCTTAGAGGTACATGCTGAATACTCCCTTTCACTCTCTGACTCCTCTGAGCTGGAAGGCTCTTTGTAATTTTTTGCTAATGCTGCTTTTCGAGGTCGTTTTGTTCTATAGGTTTGTTCTATCATGTTGTCTTGTCTTGGAGCTTGTTTTTTACGTTCAGTTTCCTTCAGAATAACAAAAAATTCTCAATTTATATCACAATATTTAATCAGTGATAATAGGAGAGTAAACAGTAGGCTGATTCAAAGTTGGTTAATTAGGTACTTTAAGAACTTTTCAGTTTTTATTTACATGGACTAGACCACCACTGATACCTACATATAGTAATATTTTCATGTTCACAATTTACACTGTGTTAATATAAATAGCTTTAAGCTACTAACATTACACAGATCTGAATGATTAGTGTACAGTTTGAGACACCAAAGAGTGTTTTTGTGGGGCAGGGTAACATGGTAGTTTTTTATTTGTCTTTAAGCTGTAGCTTACAAATATCTACAAGTGTCTTCCATAACCATGCTCATAATCACTCATAATTCATTACACCCCCAATTTCAATAGGCTTACAATATTTTTCAACTATTATTCTTTACTAACATCAAGCATTTTTCTTTTCAGTTTCAGTACATTACCTATATTCTTTTCAAGGAATTATAATCTCATAGCCATTAAAAAGCAATTAAGCATATTAGCCACATGAAAACCCTCACTGAACAGCTAATGACCTATTCAGTGGAGTTGATTGTTATTAAGCACTAAATAAGCATAATCAATGATTAAGTAACAAAACTTAACGTCTTGATAGACAATAATCATTCCAAGTCACAGCTAGTATTACACCAGAAATACTTCCTAAATACTATCTAAAAATATAGTACCTGAAAACAGCTAACTGCATTTAGAAAATGATTTTGAAATAAGCATGGAGAAATTGTATATATTTATGAAATAAATTTAAAATAGTTGTTCTAGTGAGTTAAGGTATTTAGAATATTAGAAGTCAGGTTGCAAATTTACATTTACCTTTTTCTTTTTTGCTGTTTTGCCTTTAGATGTATCCATCCGGCAAGCAGGTTCAGAGAATTTATCTGCTGTTACAACACAAAGTTAGAAAAACAAAACATAATAAAATGTTCAACATTTCAAGGTTTAGCAGTAAAATCATGAAATCACTTTTATGCCTATGAATGTGGTTAGTAAACTGCCTTCAGTGCACTATGTAAAAATCCGAAGTTTTTTCTTGAAAACAGCCTCACTGTCTACAATAATTTTCCATATGAAAATACAGACCTTTTGGAAATTAACCTTCCTAAATGATTAGGATAATTAATCTACAATGTCCTCATCCTCGGAAACAGCACAACTAAAACCTACCATATATACAAAAAAAGCACATTACATGTTGTACAATTCGTGTCTATGGGCAAATTTTATTGCAGCGCATTTAAATATGAAGAAAGTTTCTTACTTTTGCCTGCGATTATTGATTTCCCTAAGTTTTTATTTCTACTATAATCGATTAACTGGGGTTTAGATTTTGATTCTTGTAGCCAGCTGATGTCTGTCTTGCTGTCATCACCTCTGTATTCTGTGTCTGTGTCACTGAAGAGATGCTTCTTGTCCCGATTGTTTCTAGTCTATTAAAAAAAAAAGTTCTAAGTTACTCATTTACTTTTAATTTTCCTTTCACTTACATACTTGGTATTTAAACACAGGAAGACAAATTGTTTTGTTTCCACAAAGTTCTGAGTCTTACTTTTTTTCCTGCTTTCATTTCAGTGCTAGTTTTAATTTCATCTGGATTCCTTGATTAAAAAAAAAAAAAAAAAAAAAGAAAAAACACCTTTAAACAATAAATCAACATGTAAATCTTTCTGCTATTTGTATGATGTATGGATTAAGGATTCAAACAGATGTACCTGCTTTTTTTCTCAAATCTATTTTAGAAAGCTCTGTTCACCTTATCCCTAAAGGACGTGTATTTGCTAATGATCAGTAACACCACACTTAGCAGTAAGCCCATTTGCAAGCAGGGCATTAACCAAAAACTACCCCACTCTGTTTAGGAGGTTAAATTCCTGTAGTATTCCATGAATACTAAAGCTGCTTTCATCATGAAACACAATCTTTCATTTTTATCAGGTTATAGAAAACTTAGATATGTTTTCCAAAAAAAAATAATAAAATAGAGTAGGAAATGATAGCAGCTATGTTTACAGCTTGAAAAAACAACAGTCAAGATGATAACGTCATGCATGCATTCCCTGGATTGTCATAACGGAATGCTGGGGAACGCAGACTACTATACTTGCTTATCCTCAGGAGACTAGGACACAACATAACATCTCTACCCTTTTTTCTTTGGATCTGTACGAACGTTCTGTTCTTTAACATGACAGTCTTGGATCTAAAAAACATAAATGAGAATAAATGACAAATTTCATTCAAGATACAGTTTAAGCAAAATTAAACAGGCCATCAGATAACATGATTAAGGGCTTTTCTGCTCAGTTTTTGTACTCAGCAATTAACTTGCTATGATTAATTTCTATCTTAGAAATTATTTAAGAACAGAGCTGATAATTAAAACCATCTAGAATTGACTAAAACTTGTGTATCTCCGGCTAATACATTTGCTTCCAACCGCTTGCCTTTCAACCATTACCTTCACCTATTCAGTAGGCTCCTCTTAGCTATAAAAGGCAACACATTGTCTCTTGTCATCCATTTTCTTGTTACTCACATAGCTAGGAAAATATGTCTTTACAGGATGGAACGTTAGAAAGAAGGTGATAATGATTTTTCTTTATATCTTTTAATAGATACATAATACTTCTTACAAACTGTTTAATTCTTAATTCAGAAAAGTGGCCAGAACCTTACAATAGCATATATCATTATACATTTGAAAGTGATGGAGGTACTTATGTACAAAACAAGAACTTGGCAAACTATTTTCCTGCCCACACCCTTCAGTGACACTAATTTTAATTTTTAGATGTTAACTATACTTTCAGTAGACATAATTTTCATTTGATAGAGCTGCTTTACATTCTATTCATTACATATCGGTTTCAACTATATTCTTACCCCTACCTTTATTGTAGGCTCATCAAACCCACTGATGTTAAAGTTGTAGACATCATCCCTGTCAGACACAGAGATCAATTCTGTAAGTACATAAATTAATATTTCTCATAGTTTGATAAGGGTAATTATAAATTTTGTTTGAAAATGTTTTAACTACTTACACAGTATGACCAGAAGTTGTATCAAGGAAAGTAGTAGTTTTTAAGCTTCTATTCTGCACTTTTTCCTAGACATAAATTGGAATTTACTCATGTTAAATTGGGACTATGCATTTGTACAAACTGTCATTTCACAAAACAAGTTTTTCAGCATGAACTTATGGAAAAACCTAGAACTTCTCAGACTTGCACTTGATTAGCAATAATGCAGATGTAAAAAAGCACTAGTAGAACCTAAATCTGTTAGAAGTTATCCTTTAATGACACTAACTAAACCTCACATCAATTGTTTCCCCACACCCCCAAACATTAGGAGTAGTTTCTGTATCCTACCTAGATCTCATTTAAGGATTCTGTAGTCTCCTTTAGACCAGCTTGATTACTATAGCATTTTAATTGTAAATGTTTAGTATTGTTATGCTCAAAATTAAAGAGTCTATATTACAAGGAAGCAGACTCAAATACAGAATATGTAAACAGAAATTAATTGGGGTTTCTCTGGCTAACAGTTGCTCATAAAACTAATATTCCAGAAAACAACATATATATAAGTATGTTTAGATAGTTAACACTCAATGCAGAATTAACATTAACTTCTACAGAGTTGTTTAACATTCACTGATATTTGTAAACTTTCGAATTACATCTAGTAAATGCCATCATATATGCACACGTTTGTTAAGAAAAAAAGGAACTAAATTGGTAACTCCAATTACCTTATTAACACTGAAACAAGATTTACTTAAACATGGTCTGAAAAAATAAGGATACATTTTGTTAGATCCTAATTAGAATATATATAAAATTACTGTTTATGCAAATAAAAGCCTTATGTAATACAAATTTAAATGTATTCAGGCATTTAAATAGTAAAGAAAGTGGCTAAAAATAGATCAGCTCCCACCTATTTTTGTGCTTGAAAAGAGGATATGTAATTATACATAACGCACATCTCCACTTATCAGTGCAAGATAAGACTAGTCTTCCCATTTAAGAATTTGTTAATTTAAAGTAACAGCCAACTGTTTCAGGAGAAGAGAACTAGGAACATTTTAGATCATCAGAAAATTGATAAATTAATCCAATTTTGAATCCTGAATGAAGAAGATAGGATGGAGACACTCAGCATATGCTGTGATCATCAACTATTCCAGCTAAAGCTCCAGGGAAAGTTCTGTGAATGAATGAGTGAAAACACCGCATGGAATTTCCAACAGCCTTATTTCAGCTATTACAACTACTTGCCTCTTTCGTACCATGAGGTTTATTAGAAATTAACAAAAATTCATATAAAAGCTGATGTGCAATAACTGTAGATAGAGAAGTAGATTGCAGATGAAGCTCTACACAAAGGAACAAGCATAAAAGTATATAGTTTACATCATACCTGTTGAAACCTGAGGAGTCTCTTGTTTTGCTTTTCTCATTAGTCTTTTCTTTATATCTGTCACTGATTTTACTAATTAGTGATTTTGTTGCATCTGTCATTTCTTTAGACTTTGTTTTCTAGAAAAATAAGTGTTGAATATTCAGCTTTGAAGCCATGCAACAAACGGGTAAAGCTGCAACAGAGCTACTGCTTCCCAGTAATCAAAAGCCTTCTAGATGCTCTAAGTAACATTTGTTTGAAAATTTTCCGTTGCATTGCCCATACAGTGGGCCATAAGACATGAGGTTAGCAGATACTTTGTTTTAAATGTTTTTTTTTCTGTGTACTCTGACATTTGGAAGTGAATGAATGAGCACTGCATGTGAAGCACAAGTGAGCTGCATATTTAAGAATTATTAATAAAAAGTCTGATTTTAAAAAAGAAATTCAGAGTAAGATAATCTTAAACAGATCACACTGAAAATGAACGGTTAACCTGACATTGATTTTCAACTAATAAAGAATGAATTAAATAATGTAAAAATAAGTTTGAGAGTAAATCAAAGTAAAATACATTTTGAGAAATTTGGGATACTGGAAATTTGACAATTACCTTAATTACATGTCAGAGAAATGAAGTTAAGAAACTCTCACCATTTTCGACTGTTTACTATTTGTAGTCTCTTTTCCTGAGAGAACATCAGCTTCTTCTTCTGTATTGCTGTATTTTGTAAAATCAGAATGCAAAGATGTTTCTGACACTCTAGCTGAAAGAAATGTTTTAAATGTTTCAGCAGTAGTTGAAATATTTTTAATTTCTGTACTCAACTGTTTCAGTTCCAAATTATTAATACTCTTTGACTGTCCACTCAGTATTTTGCAGTTTTCTTCCCTCGTGATTTGAATTCCATTTTGCTGCTGTTTTTCTCTATTTGTATTTATTTGTTTATCTGGAAAGGTATTTCCACAAATTGAATAAAAAACATTTTGTTTCACATCTCTTTCGTTAAAAACAGGAACTAATACAGAAAGAAAGCAGAGCCATGGGTTAAAAATTCATCTCAAACATTTTTAACACTAACAATTAACAAAATATGAACATAACCTGTATGGGATGTAGGTCCTGATGACAGATTTAGCTTTTGCGTGCTACCAGTTGTTATATTATTCTCAGGAACAGAACACGCTCTTTTTTTCCATGTTCTTTTTTTATCAGAAGAACTTTCCAAAAGACCAGGCAGTCTAATAGAAATGATACCATCCCGTTATCAGTAAATTTTAGAAAGTGTGTTTGAATTACAATAAATGTACATCACAATATAGGAAAATAGTGATGGCTTATAGATATCAGTGCATTTTACATTAGCGCTAAGCCTGCTACCATTGTTCAATTAACCAATGCACTGTTAAATGGCAAACCTTCATAAACAATACACATTTTTAAGTCAGTTTCAAAAAGGCAGCAATACCCAATGGCCACCATTAAACTTGAACCCAGATAATTCTGTGGTGTGTCTACAAGAGTTAAAACTAGATGAAGTTTGCTGCTTCTTATGACACAGTTCACCTACTTATATGTAATCCCATGCCATTTTTATTTTACCTTCTGATGTCATCTGAGAGAGTTACTCTCTGTGGTACTACTAAATGTCACTCTTACTCTTAATGAGCATTGTTCTCAAAGCAATCAAAGACTAACTAAATGGTGAATCTGTTTAAGACAACAGAATAACCTTTTCATGTCATAAACAAGTCATAAATAAGTCATAAAACAGCAGTGACTTGGTATTCTTTTGCAATACTTACAGATGTTTGTTGCTTCTCCCTGTTGGCTGAGAATCAGGAACAATATCTAGTGCATCATCTAAACAAGACATTAATTTGTTATCATTCATTTTTGAAAAAAAAAAAAAAGAAAAAAAAAGACAAGATTAAAAAAATTAAAGTAAGGACTATCAACATTTGTGAAATTACTTGCCTAAGGCTTGCTTTCTGGTGGCCCCATTTTCTGCCTCTTCTATGTTTTTTAAAACTTCTTCATAACATTTTCCCTACAGGAGAATAACATCCAAAATAAAATACTGTCATAGAACTACAAACAGTAAGACACATCAAACTTACAGTATCCCTAATAAAACGGAGAATTATTTTTTCTTCTAAATGAAGTATTGGTTCCAATACCTTTTCAGGTAGTTTTGTCTCGTCTCTGATTTTTGACTTCCTGACATTCTGTTCTGTTTCAAAAAATTCATTATCTGATACATGTCTTTGCCCATTCTAGAAAGTACAATAAATGGCAATTACAATCCATAAAAAAAAAAAAAAAACAGAACAAATTTTCCCACTAACACTTGAAGTATTCTAAACTATACATTCTATATAACAAAGCCTTTTTCTGAAGCATAGCTATATCAAAAACTGCTTCAGAGTCCCATTCTTGGGGATTTGACCTGAATCTGATTCAGAAAAACATTCAGATATAAATAAAATAAAAATGTTAGTTTGATGTCTTTGTTAACTGGAAAAGAACCAAAAAATACACATACTCAAACTGCAGTTATTCAGTGACACCTATGTAGTTTTATTAGATTTTAATGGATGCCTGATCACAAATGCTCTAAAACTGATGCTACAAATGCTATAACCTGAAGACGTTAACATTTCACAACTGTAGCTGACTGTATTATATGTTCTTTAAGTCTACATCAACATTACGTAACTGAGATTTTATGTATACACTATTGTCACATTATACACAAAGGAAGAACTGTGGTTGCTAGTAGAAGCAAGTTTTGGGGTCAGAACTAATGACTGAATGCAAGTTTTGGTTATTTTTGCAAGAATTCAATCTGACTTTAGAATGATTAAACTTGAAATCCAGAGGGCAATAATACATCGTGTATGTAACACATTATTTTCTAACAGTGATTTACTGATTGCGAAATTCTAGCTCTCCAAAATACAAACTAAGAATATATTAGAATACAGATTAATGTTAATCTGAGTAAGACTTAGCTACAGATGGCATGCATACTCCAGTAGGTTCTTTATAGACATTTTTTGTTCTGGTCTCATTTATGTCATTACTGTTAGACCTGTCAGCAGAACTCATCATTTTCAAAGGTAATTTAAATCGTCCTTTACAAGGAGTAGCTGAAAGCAAACAAGAGACATGTTACAATTCTAGTATTTGATCAATATGAAGAGCATTGCCCATGATCTCATTTATTGCATATACTTTTTTAAAAGCTGAGTAGCATTGATATCAACTCATTATCCATCTTTAATAATTTTATTGATTTCAATTATGTTATTAAGGAGATTAATGAGCCAATGGTGGCTGTCTGGAGGCAAGCAATGTTTTTACAGCCAGGCTCTAGTAGAAAATGCTTAGTCATCTGTTTAATATTTTACTGTAATACATTTTGGCTGGGACAGATAGTGTGGTAAACTCCAAATAATAAAGCTACAGAATTTCTGTATTGTTCCATCCTAATTAAAATGCTTTCATTTCTATCCTCTGTTCTTTTAATTTGTATGACACATGGATACACTTGACAAAGGATATTCCTGCATTTCAGACCATTAAAGACAGAAAGTTAGATTTGTTAAGTCACGCTGTTTGGCCACCAGCTTCATCTCCAGCCTTTGTTGGCCTTTGTCTTAAAAATCTCTCCCTTTCCTTTAGAAAGTATCTATTACAGTAGAACTGTTAGTAGGAAAGTGATGACTCCTGTTTGTGATAAAGGAAAGTATCTTTGTTATCCTTTTCTCTGTAAAAAGCACTTCTGCAGTAAGCATTAGAAGCACTGGGTCTGTGACTCAGACCTTCTGATCCATTATTTCCTACTTTTCCTCACAAGCTGACTTCTCAGCTTGCTCCAGCAAAAACAGCATACTGACAGCTGCAAAAAAACCCAATAGGTGGCTTTCAGCTGTTTAGAATGCTATTCTGTCTATGGAACAGTAGCAAGTGGCCTACTTTAAAAATTTCAAGTTTAAAGCACCTGCTAAGGAGATTTTACGAAGTCTATTATTCATTTTCAGTTCTGCAGTGGATTACAGTTCATCCTTGTACGTTATCTCAACCAGCCATCTCAAAGACTATTTATAGTTTAGTTTTACCCTTAAAGTACTTGTAAACTTACATGTACTAACGAATAGCAGTGGGCTCCGCATGGGAAATCTTGTAGTTCCAGGAATAAGCACTGATGCTTCAGACACTTTCCTTTTACAAGATGTGGTTATCTTGAGATACAAAAAACACTTGACCATAATATACAGACTTAAGGATGACAACACAAGTTTTTAGAAAATCTATTTCCAAGAGTCTTTGAACACTTTGCTATTGAAATGACAATTGTTCTTGCTACACTCGTCAATGAAACAGATTTTTTTTTACACAGTTCTCTTTCCATAAAAAAAGTTCACCATAACACTTGAAACTAAATGTTTTTAACTTAGAGCAGCAATTGTTGTTCCTAAATTAATTCAACAGTACAAGGCCAAATCCTGTCCCTTGTTAACAATCAAAGAAACCCAGGAGTTTCCACAAACCTATCACATAAACCAGCAGAACCTCAGGAACAGGTCCACTGAAGACAACTTCTGACAAGACACGCACTGCATGACTACTGCATTATGAAGAAATGGCAACATGGCTTCATCTTTTTCTCCTAACATAGCTGTAGTATTATGGTTCAACTGGAACTAACATTTATAACTTCACAATTTTATAGAACTATGTAGCAAAAGAAATACCAGGCTTCACAATCCCACCCCTCCCAGTTTAAACCAGAGAATCAGCTATGCACAGGGACAGGCCCATCAAATTGTGGTTTGGTTAATCACGACAGGATTAATCTTGACAACATCAGAGCTTTTTTGTAAACATCTGTGAACACCCAGTGCATAGCACTTGTCGCTAACTAGAGCAAGTACTATTGCTGATCATTAACTAGTCTTCAGAAGCTATACTTGACTTTTGCATAAGATGTCTAAGCGTACCTTCAAAACATTTTTCTCCAAGGAGAATTCTACAAGGATAATGGTCTACTAAATAATGCCAAAAATTGCTCTTTTCTTTGTTACGCATTTTGAAACTATAACAGTAATGATGACAAACTTTTTTGAAAAAGGATTCACACTGCTTAGTGAAAAGTCATAGGGAAATCAAAATCTGTACTATACTCCAATTTTAAAATAATAGTTTTTTATATTCTAAAGTATATAAACATTTAAGTTTACTTATTTATGTATTCTTTTCTGTTCTGATACTCCAGCTTACCTTGGAGGAACTACCTTTGTGTTTATCTTGGTTGTTGTTTGTGCAAAGAGTCCTTTGTGTCCCTGGAAGTTGCTGTGATTTGTACTTACTGAGTTTCTCCTCTTCAGATTTTTCTTCCAAATGTGGTGAAAACTGACTTTCTGGTACCAGAACCTAACACACACACATTATCAAAATTCTATATAAACACACACATAAATATAAATCCTAAATAATATAACGTTTTATATTTATACATATAAACACACACTCAAAAAAAATCTTTACCTTGAGTAACACCTTCCTTACTGTAGATTTTAATAAACTTTGGAGCTTATATGCATATAGTTTGAAAAGTATCCGATCTGTTACTTTACCTAAGAACGGGTTACCAAATCACAGTTCCACATATTAATGATTCCTTCCGAAAAGGATACAAATCAGATACAATTCACACTTAATAGAAATCATTTAATTGGCTTTAGAGCTATCTTTGCTCATTGCTGTTTTAAAAGTTACTGTTTTATGGTGAATGATCATAATTAGCTAAGAATTAAGTGTAAACAACAAAAAGAAAACAGCCATCTCAGTATACTGAAGTAAAATACCTGGGATCCACTTTCATCAAAGACAACATGCACAGTTGTTTTGGCAACTGACGAAGACTGCTTCTTACTAAATCCCTACAAAGTGAGTAACCATTATGTAAAATAAACATTTTGCTCACTTTAAAACAAGAAACACAAAGAAAACAGTTAAGTCTGAAGTAGTGTCTGAAATCAGATTAGAGGGGAAAATAGATTCTTGCAAGTTCACAGCAGTTCCGTTGCTCACACATTTCTCAGTCAGGAAGAGTTCAAGGCAAAGTAGTTTGCAACAAGGATAAAAGGAGCAAGCTATGGCTGGCTAAATGTTTTTGATTAAATGAATCAATTCATAGGAGGGTACGTAAATGGTAATGAATCATTTCTGATAGACTTCTGTATGTTTAAGCATCTACTTCCTGTGTTTCTGCAAAGTCATATATGCAAAATGCTAATTTGCATATGCAAAACTTGACAGTGAACCCTTTACAGCCTCTTCATTTTTGTTGTAATTATTTTTAAATTTATTAGGCAACTTTACTGAAGCTTAACAGATCATGGGAGAAATGCTGCTCTGTAGTGGCAACGTTAATCAGAAACTATCCGTATAAATAGATAATGATAAAATAATCACACTTGTAACAACATTTATATGGCAATGAAACATCATTTCAGATTGAATAAAAACTGTTAGGAAGAGTGGTTAAATCTTACCTTACATTTACTTAATCCATAAACCTTTCCGGTTACATCTTTGATTTCCAAGATAGAATCAAAATTTAAAAAAATTTTCTCTCCTTCTTGATTACCCACATTCATCGGGCTTTTTAGATCTATCGTTAATAATTTTTTTGAATCTTTTTCTGGACAAAAAACAAAATTGCAAAAAATATTTTCATTAGAATTTTGTATCTCCATTCATGTAATATTTGTAAACACATGATACTTATTTGTATGCTTCAGTGAAGCTATTAAGATGTTTTATTTTATTCTGTCTAACCTATAATAGACGTTATTAGTGAAATAATTCAAGATTCAATCCAGTAAAAAAAATTATTCTATATATTTACCTGTAAGATTTTTTCTTAAGTTTACTTATTACAGCTGCAGGCAAATTATAGGTATTTACAAAACCATTCTAAGACATTTGAAAGGAAAAATACTAAATGTTGTTTTATGCTTTATTTTGCAATAAAATGACTGTAAGACATCAGTTTAAAATTATTTTAATTAAATCATACCTGCGTGCCTAAAATGCTAATAAGACTGCAGTGCAATTATATAAAAACAGTACCTGTAATGTTTTCAATGAAAATTTTGCTTTGCTGAGAATTTTAGTCAGTACTTTATTATTAATCAGTTTGAAAATCCAAGTTAGTGTATAACAAAAGATCACATTCATGACCAATACCTTCGAGGTTGTACAGGACTACCTCTTCCTCTGGTATAATGACTGTTTCCCATTGATGATCCTTACATAAAAAAGTACATAATTTTGAAAAGAAAAACATATATTACAATTAAATGGAACACATAGACCAGAAAGCTACTCAGTCAAGATACATTTTCAGTTGTCTGCAGCCTCTGTTAGAAGAAGTGACAATGAACATCAGCTTCATTTATAACAAACAGTAATCTTTCAGAAGATCTTTGGTAGAAATACTCATTTAAATGGTTGAGTTAAAACCTAAACTGCCATTTGATTCTATGATTGTAATTTTTAAATGGCATCTTGTTCACATGTACTATTTTATATTAAATTGTTCACAAACAGTATTGGTCATTACTTTGATTTTTTTTTTTTATCTCAATACATTAAAAAAGATATAATAATGACTTCAATTTTTACTGGCAACATTTGCCTATTTCTGCACCAAATCATATATATATATATATATATATATATATATATATATATTTATTTATTTATTTATATATATATATATATATATAAATATATGGTTTTTGTTTCTCTCCAGATGCATATATAATTTCAACATGTTGATGTAGGGAAACAAATTTTATATACTTGAAACCATGTGCATCTCCTGCCTTAGAGGAATCAAGTGCGACAGACAAAACTTTGCTTACTGCATTATCTGCTGCCACATAGAAAGATATACTTCTACTACCAATGTTGAAATCAATCCAAAATTCTTCAAGATTTTCATCTAATGGTATCTGTAGCTGAACAGAAAAATTAAGATAAAAGAATGAGAGCTAAGAATAACAATTTATACCAGCTAACAGGCTTTGTGTTACAGGTTGGCAAACTACAAATACATGGACTTCCATATGTGTGCCTGAAAAATCTTACTTAATCCTTACTTCTCTGAACGAGAAGGCAAAGAAATACTTCATCTGCACAAATAAAAATCTATGGATATATGATTAAGTCTGCACTTTACCTCATATTTATCAAGAGCTGCTGATAAGCACGGATATGTAAAAACCCTGTAAGAAAAGGGTATTTTGTCAAAGACTAAAATGATGTAAATTTTGCATATCTGAACAAAGCAAACGGATTGCTTTCAGCACAAAACTTATGTACTTTAGAAATTAAGAGATCACAGTAAGCAAAAGAAGTCACTTAGATGAATGTTCTTTAGTGAACAGTTTATTTGAGCTGACATTGTTTGTCTTTTTTTCCCAAAGTGTAGGAATTACATAAAATTAACATCTAGATAGAGAAGATAATTCCTGTGGCAATTTGCCAAAAGACAGTATTTCTTTACTAATTAATGCTTTGAAAACAGAACAAAACACAAAAACACCTAACTGTCTACAGTTACTTGACTTAATACCACAGCTATATTAGTCTTATTTACTTGTATTGTTTTAATTCAGGGTTCACCAAAACCACTTTTTTTTTTTTTTTTTTTGACATAAAGGGTACTCTCAATGAACAGCCATTGAGTCCAGAAAAGAAAACATATTAGTGTAAAAAAAATAAATCAGTTTTACCTTCTTTTGTCTCCAAGCATGCCATTCACCTGGTTAAGAAATTTTCTGCAGTCCTATTAAAACAGAGACATTTCTTGAATAAGTGTAAAACAAAAGTCGACCTCCATGGAAACATTTTTCATATGACTTACTGTTTCAAACTCCGAATCTTTAATTCCTTTAAATGCATTGGACACAAACTCCATGGAAAACCATTGGCATGCCAGTTCCCTTCTTTGTTTCTCAGGTATCATTCTGCATAAAGCTTCTGTAATGGCTACTTGCAGATCATAGTCTACAACACAATACATTTTGCAGGAATAGTAATTTTAAGTATATTACTGATTTCCCCCAAAAAATATTACAGAAGAAACTGGTACTGGAAGTGCTGAACTTTTCATATTACACATCACATTAAATCCAGGCAGGTAATCCATAAAGGATAAAGAATTACAGGAATAAGGATAACTGAACAACTTAATGTTTCAAAATAAAATTTCAGTCAATCTCTCAAGGAATGTCAAAGCAATGCTAAGCACATAAAGAAGAGATAAGACATTTTCAACTTTCACTTGAATGGGGGCAAACCGAAGTGATCCCTGATAGAAGTTATAGTAATACTGAACATGGCTAGCAATTTACTATGCTTAAAGATTGATTTCCTTCTGATCTTTGCTATTTTAAAACTTATTTGCTAGAGGAGAGGACCAAAAGCTTCAACAAGTTAGCTATATTCTGCATATATTTGATACATTCCAGTTTGCAGACTGTTTTCATGCAATATTTTATTCTTCAGAGGACTGTAACTGCAACATTCTGCAGTTTATAAAGGTATTCTTCTCAATTTTGAAGGGGTCTACATGTAATTTTTAAGCTCAGTACTAGGTTGTTTATTAACCATGCTCACCTCCAGCATCCAAAATTCTCCTACCCATGTCACTCCTGCAAAAGTAAGCAGTTTTGTCAAACTATGACAGCAAAAAAAAAAAAAGCATAAAAGAAAAGTTTACTTAATTACAAACTGTTGACATGTGAGCTGAAACCCTGATTCAGATGAATTATCAGACTTCAGAGGGGATATCTTTGATCTGCAAAGGACATACAACTGAAAACAACACTGGGGAAGTGAAGCACCTGATGTGTATGTTTTTGGTTTTTAAATGCTGTAAAAAGTTTTCCAAACACACAAAGACATTCCTTCCAGTGAGTGATTCACTGTGCTCTATACACATCCTTATAATTAAGAGTGTAATTGTTTAAAGACAACTGGGATGAAATAAAACCTAACTCAGATTGAAAATGAGGCAATTTAGGGTTGTAAGGGGAAAAAACAAAACAAAACAAAACAAAACTATGAGAATACCTGCGCACTGCCCTTGGCTACATAACAGCAAATGCAAAAATGAGTTAAACAGGGACTAATGTGTATGCATTATAAAGAGTCACGGTTAAAAAAATAAAATAAACCAAAGATTATTTACATGACAGGCAGCATTTCCTTTGTAGAAAATATCTTTTTCCTGGCATCTCGAGGCATGTTGTCAAGCATTAAATTAAGTTTTCTTACTACCTAAGAAGAGTGGGAAAAAAACGAGTAGGGTTAAATATTAAGTAAATTGCTTAAGTTTAAATTATTCTCTACCTGCATTTAGGGCCTACATAAAGCATTTCATATGACTGAAGAAAATAACATGATTAAGTAATTGCAAAATAAAAAAAAAAAATAGTCCTGTTTGACCTTAAATGGTATCTATCTTAATATAACTACCTCAACTTCCATAACTTACATTACCTTTAATGTTAGTATTGGTTGTTAAAGGGTTATGTTTCTTATGTTTCTTTTTTGCAAGGGTTAAATATAGCAACAAACTTTCAGAGCTAAATTTTGTCTGCAGCTGATTGCTGGCTGTTGCATACCTCAAATTTGCTTTAAAAAGCCTGTGCTTTTGAGATACAGCCTTTAAAGAAGACAATTATAAAACAACAACAACCAAAAAAAAAGCAGCAAAAAACTTTTCCTTTATTCAAAGAGGAAGAAAAACCTAAATAAAATGATGTTAAAATGATGTTAAGTAAAATAAATACAAGGAATTCTTGAGTACTCTAGAAGGCATACAAGTTTCCCACAAGCATCTAAAGTATTTATTACATTCTCAAATATATTTATAGCAACTATATTACAGTGTCTTATTTTCTATGCATTTGTATAGCTTCTGCAACAGAATCTTTCTACCACCGTTTTGTAATTGATTGTCCAAAGAAAAAATAAGGGTCAGTAGCTGAAAGTTGTTAAAAACATAAATGACAATGAGCATCTCAGAAAGATATTAAATCATCCTTCTTATACTATAACACTATTTTTTTTAATAGCATTTGCAAAATTAAATTACTATCTTTTCAAAGCCAGTTTAAACACTAAACAGAAAACAGCTGCTTAGAAAAAGGAAATGTTTACCTCCTGCTGGACATAAATACTAATTCTTACATCCGCAATGAGGGTACATGTTCTCAAAACAAAATTTTCTAACATTTGCATTTTACCTAAGGAAGAGAGAAAAAATAGATTTAAGGTTATCAGTTTTTTTAGGGTGCCCCCTCACCTAGCATTTGGGAAAAGATTCTTATTTGCAGGTGTAAGCATAGCACGTCTTTCTTTCCATATAGGATTATTGATATATAAAAACAAGTGCCTTAAACTTCACAGTGAAGATGCAAGATGGAATAGTACTTCAATTTATTGTAGGTATGTCTTTCTATGTTTACATGCCTTTCTATCGCATTCTCACTGCATGAGTCCCCTGTGCATGGAGCTCATCATCACACTGTAACTCAGTTCTGAGAGAGAATTCTGACCCTGGGATTATGTCTTCCCAAGGACAAGGAAGGAATCATCACTTTGACAGTGACAGCCAAATGGTCTTTCTGCCACTAGTGTTACCTCACTGAAAAGTAAGAGTGATATTTTTGAAGACAATATCCAAGAAGACATACTACTGTGCTATGTAGAAACATGGTTCTTTCTAATAAAGCCTCCATTTAGTTGCCATCACTAAATAGATGTTTTCATCCTTTTATTACAGATACTAACAAGTTACAAAGAAAACCTGTCAGTAGAGAAACCTTAAATTAAACAATCAAAGTTACACAAAGTTACACTTGACATTCAAGCTTTTTTTTTTTTTTTTTTAAACAAAAACACATGAAAGAGAAAGGAGGTTCTTTGTGCACAGAATAGCACTCTTGAGGATAAGCCCTTTTATCTTAGTTTACTAACCGCAGCATGTAGAAAAGTGGAATACTTACATTAATCATGAAGCCTTATTATACATGCTCAACTGAGAACTACCTTGCCTTTATATGGCTCCATAGGTAATGAGTTATTTTAACACTAATAATTTTAAAAGTATTCTGAAAGAGACATTTTAACTCTCATATCTAGAGTATATTTGTTTAAGCTCACCTTCAGGTCTGCTATCATATACAGCCTACAATAAACAAGCAAAAAGCACTATAAATATTACAGCATAAAATTTAGGTCAATGTACCTAAAGCAAGTAATCAAAAAAACATCTCAGATTTTAAAATTATCGCATCCCTAATGAGGAATACAGGAGACCTTTTCTATTATCAACTTGAGTTTCCCAAAAAGATATTTGTTAAATTTATGGGGATTATTTCCCCAATAATTTTTTATGCAGACATTTTTACAAAAAACTCATAGATCTTACAAAGCTTGGGTCTCTGGATTACAGATTAGTATACTGCTAATTTTTGCAATAAAAAATTAAACCAAGGAGTCAATTTTTTTTGTTCACTAAAAACTTTTTTTTTCTTTATGGTAATGAGTAAGAATACAGACAAAGTATTTATCCACTTGTAATCTATTTTGGAAGTAATTGTAACATTAACTTAGAAGGATGGTAAGTGGAAAAATGTTTCAAAGTCTTTTTGTAATGAAACTACTAATATTAATTTTCACAAATACACACAATGGATTTTATTTGTCAACATATTTTTACCAGCAATACGTTGAAGAAATCTTCAGCCAGAGTTGTAAGGGTTTTATTATTTTCATTTCCTCTAAGGATCAAAATTCCTTTTACCTTTTCAAACCAATTAACCATGTAAAGAGAAAATAAAAGCAAAGGTATTTTAATTGCATGAAAAAGGACAAGTTTGTATTATACTTACACAAAATTAAACAAACTATACAAAGGTTAAAATAACAACAACAACAGTTACCATCCTGAGCACACTTTAGAGTGACTGAAATTTCACACTCAGGTTGTTTCAGTCCTGAAATCTGTTAGTAAGTCATTTCTGTGGCTTTCTAACACAAAACCTGGAGATCTACTTTTGCAACTGCTGTCACAAGACAAAACAGCCAACAATGGATGGTGGTTGATTGAAAAAGTGTTTGCAGGTGTGAGCAGAAGCAGGAAGTTACTGCCACTTTTCTGGAAAAAGCAGTAGGCAATTGAATAAGAGTCACTTTCTGACATTGCCATTAACTTTCTTCAGTGAACTCTCTGATTAAAGCATTAAGGAAGTGGTGGTTTTCTTTTTTTTCAGTATATTTAATATACTGAGTTACAAAGTATATTTAATATACTGAGTTACAAATGCCTAAGTTATTTACCGTACACATTTAAATAACAGAAAATAATCAGAATAGGACTATAATCTGTTGAAAGAACAGATACAATATTATTGTTGTATTCACCAAAAAAAAAACTAAATTGCATGAGAAAATTACAATTCCTGACTCAAAAACATTATCGCAAGTAATTATATATTGCATAATTTGCCAAACTTCCACTTTAATAGAGCAGTATCACTTTACAAGGACCTGGTTGTCTAAAAACATTTTAATGAGTAATGTTTATTGTGAAATTATAAGAAATTCTCAATTCAGAAGGTAATCAAAGCCTAAATTGAATACTAAGCTGTTCAATACTGAAGCATTACTTATGTATTTTGTATTGTACATAGTATTAAAATATTACTTCATTAATATTTTTTCAGAAGTTCCTGTATGGTTTATGGTTATACTTATCTTTCCAATAAGACCATATTTTATCATTGCTGGGAGCCCATCTTCGCCGGCTATGCTGATTTTTTCCCCACATTTCCAAAGAGAATTTAGTAAAGTTGAAATAGTTTTGAATTCTTGTTTGTCAAGCTCCTGAAATTGAAATTATTATGATGATTTCAGCTTTAATTACTAGTTTAGTAACTAGATGTTACATTTAGTTAATCTTTGCGTTCTCAAAAGCCACCCTAATTACAATTCAAATAGAGATTTTGTTCTTAGACTTTATTTCAGTTTTTCAAATCATCTACTGGTATAAACCAAGTCAAATGCAATATTTTTCAGACTATTACAATAGCAGCATATATCATTCTCATGTACCACTGACACTACCTGACACAGAAGCTTGTCTAGTTTGTTGACAAACTGTTTGCTGCATTTGTGAGAAACATTTTCACACTCTTCTGTTTCCAGATATTGTTCTAGCAATTCAAAATCTTTTCTTCTTGTAGCTTCATCGATTAACTTTTCAAACTGTCAAGAGTAAAAGAAAATAGAGCACTATTAATGTATGCTCAAGACTGATCTTGATTTAATAAGGTTTAATATATGTTTTTCATGTAGTCTGCTAGACTCTCAGCAAACACACTGAATCACAAAATCATTAAGCGTAAAAATGGAAGTACAAAACACCATATCTAACATACTAATCGTGCAAATAGTTACTTCTGCAACTTTTCCTTAACTGTGTGTTTTTTTTTCTTTCCTCATATTACAAACAAGTGCTTACATAAGTGCTTATTGTGTTTATGTCCTTTTCTTAGTACATTCAGGAAGTTGCACTTCCTAGTTACCCATTAGCGACTTCAAACGGTATTAGTATATTGACTACGTTTCCTCAACTATTTTGCCTCTCTACTCTTTCTAATGCAATTACAAGCAGATTTCAACGTTTTGATCTTAATTATCATCCTCACTACTTAAGCCATTCATATCCAATGCATATGAATTATTTTCATCAGTAAAATCTTCCAATTACTCTTGCTTTCCAACCAGCTTCTTAGCACTAACGTATGTCAACAGAAAATTTCTTCCTAATGCACTCTGCCACACTGCAAATTTTACTTTTAGTTAAGTACCAAAAGAAATGGTTAAAGCTCGTAATTAAAACAATGAATAGCCATATTTTGATCTATAGGCACATACCTGAGTCTCATTCCTGGCTGCCATTTTGGCAGTTCATCTACTCAGCTGCATAAGAAGGGAACAATCGTCACTTAACCAAAACACGATGCACTGACACAGACTTCCAGTAAGTTTTGCAAACATGTTTCAGTAATTAACGAGTCAGGAATATATTAAATATGAAATTAACTTGGGAGCTAAGGTAAGCATTCCTTTCATGGGTAAGCAATTGCTTAAAATTGAAAACGAGGAGAACCAACGATCAGCTCAAGCAAGGAGGGCAAGGCAGAGGTTCTGCAGCACTGTTCTTGACCTTGGAAAGTGCAGCAGGATGGCAGATTGTACCATCACCACTGAGTCATTCAGATAGGAAAGTCAACAGCAGAACTCCTGAAGGGCCTCTTTATAAGCAGGTAGATGAAATTATTTAAGAAAAATGTGGTAATGCATATGTGGAAAAAGCCTTCTTAATTTTATAAAAGTCATGGACTCTGTGATGCCTATTGCTACCAAAATAAAACAAAACAAAGAAACAAAAAATATCTCGAATTAAGTTTTCTAAGTGTTATTGTAAAAATTAGAAGTGCACAAAAAGTACTTCTTTTAGATAGAGTTAATATATAAAACAGTATTTTGATGCTTTGTATGTTTACGTGTATCTAGTGATCTACCATGTGCAGTTTTGGTCTCCCCATCCCATAAGTTATATAGAACTAGACAAAGGGAAATACCAATTAAAACCAGGGGACGACTGCAGTATAAGATGTAACTGAAAGTACACGTCATTTTCACTCTCCTAAGTAATGCAGAAACAATATATACAGGGTGATTTTTTTCCACACTTGTTTCCAGTACACGAATGCACCTTCCTACGGGGCAGCCTTTGCTATCACCTCACGGTTCTCTTGTCTCTTGTTTAGTCAGAGAAGCCAAAGCATCGAACACAATTCCCCTCACAGGTGCCTCCTCCTTGACGGGGGCGTGGCACCTTGGCCCTCGGAACACCCGGAGTCACCGGCATTTCCCCCCCAGCGCCCCGTTACTGAGGGGAAAGCTCCCCGCACTGTCCCCGCACTGTCCCCGCACCGCCCCCGGCCGCGCCGCGCCCCTCCTGGGTGTAGCCGGCAGCGAGGCTGCCGCAGGCCGGCCAGCATGGCGGCCCTCACCTCACCGCCACAGGGGGAAAAGCCCGCCATTTCCCGCCGGCCAATCACTCCCAGCCCCACTGTCCGCGAGCCAATCGCTGCCTTCGAGCGAGCCCCCTGCAAGCCAATCGCTGTCGGAGGCGTTCAGCGGGAGGCGGGCTCTTCTGGCCGTAACAGACAAGCGGGTAACGCCCGGGGCGGCTTCAGCTCGCGGCCCGGTTCCAGCGGGCGCCGGCGGCTCGGGGTCGGGGATCTGTGAGGAGCCGCAGAACCCTCCTCACGTTCGGCCTTAACCGGTCTGGGGCGAACCATGGAAGTTGTCAGGCTCTCCGCAGGAACAGCTGCGAGGGCTCACGCAAACTTTGGGGAATGTTTTGCAAGTCCCACATGCCAGGAGCCCTGTTGAAAATGTAGAAAGTTAAAATACATTATGACTTCACTGAGTTCAATGACCCTCCTGGGGATAATTCCTTTCAAATGGATTATTTGGGTCATTGATATGCCAACCATGCTTAAAAAAAATCAGAGAAAATAGAAGGAAAACCATCTTTGGAGTAGGGGAGCACTGTGCGAAGGAGCCCCTGCTGCCCTGTGGTACCAGGAACACGTACCTTGTGCGGAGGTCTTGAAAACGCTGTTCTAGGCACCAAAACCAGGGCTTGGCACAGCTCCAGGGGTGTGCAGAATGGAGAAGGGTCAGAAGCGTTTGTGCCCAAGTTTTAATATCAAATGTCAGCTGAAATAGCTGCAGATCTGAGGTCATAGGGAGAAGGCCAAATCGGGAGAGAAGTCAATCCTAAGTCAGTACTAACATTAGACTCCCAGTGACAAATGACTACACGCTCAGACTTGCTGTTCTGGATTTATCAGACAGTTTCAGAAAGTGCATGCAACTGAGTGCACCGAGCACTGATGATACACTGCTTTAAGTACTGTACTTACAGTTGACTATTTGTATATTACTACTACTGGAAGCTGGAATTTATTTTGTAAGATAAATTCAAATACATTTGAGACTAAAATGTAAAATAACACTAACTGCCTGTAAGATGAACCTCGTGGTACGGTGCTCAGAGTAAAAACAAAGCCAAAGTGTTAAAAATCAGCTCAACAAAATAGTATTGATATTTATATTGCAGGATATCCAGATATCTTAAGTACTTGTGAACTGTGGCATTGTGCAATCATACATGCAAAACACAGACTAAAATAAATTCACACTCTTCAAGTGATATGTTGAAATCAAAGAGTGCTATCTCTATCCTTTACTGCTCTCTGGTTAGTCTACACTGTGGATACCATATTTATTTGCAGGTGATGCTTAATACTCTATTATAGCCGGGAATGTGAAAACAATGAAGGTGGTACTGCTAATTCAGATTCACATCAGCAGCATAGGAAAAAAAAAAAAGTATTAAAGATCAGATAATATAATACCAGGTATTTCTAAAAGCACCCTCCTTTATGTATCTCTATGCATTATTTATAACACAATCTCTATATAATAAAACATGGCACTGAAATTCTTTAACAACGTAAGCATTTCCATGTATTTAATACAATTTGCAATAACGTCTTCCCCCAAGCAACTTTGGCAATGTAATTTTATTACTGCTGATTAAAAAGTAACTGGTAATACATGTCTTTATTAATTATGTCTTCCAATTAAATGCCTGTGTCTTGCTTTACAACAAACCTGGCAACAGTTAATTCAAACTTGAACTATATCAAGTAAATGCTTGGCACTGAGGAAGATGCTTTCATGTAGAAGACAAATCAGGTGCTGTAAAGAAGGATGCTCTTACTCTATGTACATCTATTTTCAAGAAACTAGTGAGTGAAGAGAACATCATCTTAGCTGAGAAAAAGTGTAGCACTGAAAATTGGAAGAAGAAATGGAAGAAAGAATAACACAATTGTGAGGCACAAAATCAATTAAGAGGCGTCCAGTACAATTTTGGGAAATGCTATCAGAAAAAAATACCCCTCTCTTCTTTTCCTTGAGTCCATATTATAAACTTATCAGAATAAGTGGCAGCGTGCCTTTTTCCAACATTAGATCTTAAGCCTGCAAGTGCCATATGCACAGATCTAAGGTTAAATGGCAGCAAATTGCATGTAAGAAGTGGCAGCACAGTCATTTTTCAAGCTATATAGACTAATCACTGTATTTTTTTTACATGGTTTTCATTTTTAGCAGTTCTTGAACCCACCTTATTTTCCTAAACTATGTTGCTTTGTAAACAACAACTCAGCTCTATGTTGTCCAAAGAGCAACTGCTAAAAAAAGCACCACTGACAGACAATACAAACTGTGAAAAGCTTTTATTACAATCTCTTGTATTAAAATAGCCATAGTTCTATTACTGTTTTTATATGAATTAAGCACTGTACCATTTTACAACTTTCCACTTAAAAAAAATGACCTTTTGTCTAATGTGTATACTTTATTGACATACTGTGTAATATACTTTTTTTTCCGGACAAGACCATCAGGAAAAATAACCCCTTTTCATTTACATGAATTCCATGTTTGGTTTTCAAAAACAAAGCATGCTTGAAAGAACCTTGAAATTGTGTACTGCTGGACATTCATTTATTGTATGACTATAATAAATACAGGCTTTTGAAAGTGCATTACAGGACAATAACTCTAGGGAAGAATTCACTTTTACAAAATCCTCATGATAAGGGAAGTGCTCAGTTTGAACACAGTGCAAGCAGTCAAGTCGTCCTGAGAACTTATGAAAGTTCATAAGTTTGCTTCCATTGTAGGTGCATAATACCACTATTTAATGGCTTAATCCTTTTTTTTTTTTTTTTTTTGTCAACTAGACTTATTTTGATGTACACTACTGAATGTGACAGGAAAAAATGAGTGCAAATTTCATGTCATGTGGCAGGACTCAGTCCTCATGAGTGAATATTTAGCAGCTTGCAAGCTCCCTACAGAAAAACGTTTTTCATATATTGAATTAATCCCAAGACCATGCTCAGTTCCATTAGAAGCTAGGCTTGCTCAACTCAGCCAGTAATGACAGACAACTGAGTTAGTAACAGCTGCTGTCAGCTCTTCTCCACCAGTGCAAGACGTGCAAAGAGATTAAAAAAAAAAAACAACTTGGAACAATACTTTAATATTCAAAATTTGCACTTGCAAATACCCTGAGAAGTTGCAGAAGGAAGACAATACAAGCCAAATTCACTTTGCTGAGATATTCAGTTCTCATTTCCCTGACACTGTGGTGTACATGACTTTAACCTTTAAACTGACAGTCTCAGCTTTACATAATCTCCCCCTGCTTGCAATAACACCAAGATTTTGACATTTGCTAGCATGAAAGATTCTCTCCCAGAAGATGGCAACAGCATATTAATACCAGTAAGCCAAGTGTCACACTGGGCTTCAGCAACATCCATTGTAAACTGCTGTTAAATAGCAGGCTCAGCAGAGAAGGAATTTAACTGTCTGCTGGGAGAGAATTCAGTTTTATTACTAATGGGAGAAATACAGTAATTGGGGGGTGGAGGTGGGGGTGGAGGCAGAGTAGAGGAAGGGGAATAATAAATAGTGCCTTTTATTCAGCACATGCCCTTCTGTATGTACCTGCGTGTTTGGTTTCTTCTTAGCTGACAAACATGTAAGAACTCCACTTCTATGGACTTCAGCAGTATTCAATAAACTTGAATGGAATTACTTAAGCAAGAAAGTTTCACCAATGTAAGGATGAGAATTTCAGGTCATGCCAAGAAAGATTCCTCTGCAGTCACTGCAGGCGTGTTTCACCTCACCTGACACCTGCAGACTCCAGTTGGCATCATTTGGCACGATCTGCACGAACACTGACAATTTCATGTGGCAGGACTCAACCCCTGGTGTTCTCTGTGTGCTCAGCAGGGCTGTTGCAGTTTGGCACACCACAGCAACTCTGCTAACTCTACAGGCAACATCCCAACTGACTATACAGAAAGCCCGGGCTGACTAGTTCAGATGCGCTATGTCCTGTGTTGCTGTATGCCATTCAGTCATACGAAGCCCACCACAGGAGGCATCAAATAGTGCCCCTTGTCATGGAGCTCTCATTTTTTTGTGGCATATGAGGAAGACCAGAGTTCTAGTTCCTTGTACTGATTCTCTACGACACAAGAGTTGCTGCCAGATTAATGGTCACTCTAACTCAGATGCAGAAAATATGCAGGTGGAATGAAAGCAGGCAGTACTCTTTCAATCCATGTAGCTAGCAATCATTGTACAGCCTCACCCTCATCTCAGAAGTGTTCTGCCTGCCTTAATGGATATGAAATACCCAATGGAGTAGTTGCGTTGATTGTTCAAATCAATTTCAATTTAAGCTTTTGACCTCTCAGTGCTCCAATACAAAATTAAAGCACCACTGGCATGCATTTTCTCTTAAAAGGAAAATGAAAGTTCTTTTATGCAAAACATTAATAAAGAAATGATGATTTTTACTGTTCCCTACCCACAGATAACCACTGGTAATTGACCACTATAGATACAAGTTAAAAACCCATCGTTATTGAAAGTAGGGACACTTACTGTAAAAGCAATAATTAGAACTTGACTCTCAGGGGAAAGCCCTTGCAACCCCAACTGAATTCAAGTACTGACAAGTGCTTAGTACTGCTGAAAACAAGACATTAAAAGTACATCTTGTATTTCTGCTGCTATACTGAATACCTATGTAAGCTATATAAATCAAATGCATGATCTGTGGACATTTCACTTAGCTTAGAAATCAAAATTGCATGTAACCTGCCACTCCATTAACAGCAATTACTACCAGAATGTACCAAATTAGAGAATGAAAATGAACACGACTTGCAAATGCTATTAGTTTTTTAAAAATATGTCTCTTACCTACTAAGACAACAGCCAACGAAGCATGTTTAATCACCCTAGAAGGCTGACTAAATACCCTAAAACACGGAGAATAACCTCTAATTCAACAGTTTTGCTTTGAAATCAGTTTCAGAGCTGTACACATTGGACTGCTGGTATGGAACAAACTATAAATATGCAATTCAAAACAAAGAACAAAATGCAAAATGCCTAAGTTCAAGTTAATTTGCATAGGGTTAGTTCTATCCTACTGCATTCCAACACAGTCAGTTCTCAATGGTTTCCAATAGGATTGAGTTTTCTCAGTACTCTGAAAGAGCTCCTCAGCAGCTCATAGAACCATCAGTCACGACTGGCTCCTTTGAAAGCCAAAGACATAATGGAACTGGGCAGCTTGTTCACTTCAAATCCTGGTTTTGCTAAATAGGTCGCACAACGAAGTAACAACATGAAGCTGCCAGACACAAAAGTTTTCTTGGGGATTGCACGGTTCCAGAATTACTCAGTGGACATTCTAGACTGATATATGGCTGCGTGCTGATTACATCTGTGATTTTAAAAATAACTTGTGATTTTGATGAATAAGCAGCAATCTAAAATAAGGTGCCTGAATACACTACATGATTTTCATAGCAGAGCTTTTCTGAAAAGCAGCGTTTCTAATACTTCCAGCCAGGCAGTTTTGAAAATTTAGGCTGTATACATAAACTTTGCATGAAGTGCTGCATATGTAGGCAAAAAAGCAATGGGAAATCTTTTACTTACTAGATATGTCTGTCACCAAGCCTGTTGCCAATCTGAAGACACACTAATTCCTCACAGTAAAAGTAGCAGAGTAGGAAGCATCTATTGGGTAGATGATACATGAGTGTTGCTGTGCTTTCCCTCCTATAGAAGGGAATCTGTGAACACATGTAAATATCATTTTTACTGATAAATAAAAACATCACTTTACTTTGGAGTTCCTGCTTGGAGTTGCAAGGAATGCAGTCTTGGAGTTCAGCTGGTTTATAACCAGAAGTAGCTAAGAGCATTCAGAAAGTACTGCTGCAATGACATTGGGATGCTGGGGAACAACCAGCTGGGATTCCAGCACACTGTTCCAATGAGCTGCTTACAGATCCATGTATTAGCTTTTCTTTCACCTTTCATATTTGCTTCATTTTGAGTATAAGATCAATAGCATTCTTACAGTGCTTTGAGATCTACAAGTGTAATTGTAACACGAGTGCAAAATCCCTCTAGTTTCCCTTAGTAAGAACGGTTGCACAAGGGAAGAACAATTCCTGTACCACCACCTGGAGGAGAAACCTACTGGTATGTCATGTGGAAAAGACAAGAACTTCCTCAGGAAGACCTGCCTTCATACACTCCGGTAACAATCGCAACAGGGGAGATAAGAAAAGGCACTTCTTTTTTTTCCTAAAAAAAACACAACCAAACAAACAAAAAAATGGGCTGATTGGACATTTTCCTGTAGGTTTTGCTCATTTTGTTAATTCTGAACCCCAAAACTAATGGAATTATTTAACATGGTTAACAGTCTTAATTAAAAATAAAGTATATAAATACAAGTACTTCCCTACAGTGTCTGCCATGCAAATTATGCATAACTGGAACAATGCCAGACTTGGTGAGATAATACAAACAGAATTAGAAACAAAAACTGAGTAAAGCCACACTGACCACTTAAAAAAACAGTACAAAATAGTAAAACAGATCTGTTAGAAATATTCTATGAAATCTAGAATATGACTAGCAACATGAAGTGTCCTGTTTTGATCTCTGCAAAATATCCTGGCAGCATCCCTTTGAATTGCATTGGTTCACACACAAGAGATCACACAGGCTTTCAGCAGATGTAACTCTACACATTTTGGCCCTTTATACTCTCTGAGAGGTTTAGAACAGTTTGTACAGGTTGTTGGCTACCTGCCTGTCCTGAAACACTGCCACCACGTTCAGTAGGTTTCAAAGAGGGGACTGTTGCCACAGGAGCACAGAGAGGGCCACTGAAACTCGCAAAGCTGCTCCGCAGCCACTTCCTTTCATTCAGATGAAGTGGATCCAGCTCTCCTCACATTCTCTAGGCATCTTGAGGGGGTGAGTCCGGCAAGTCAGACTGTAGTTTTTGCCCCTGTTGTTATCCCAATACTCCTGCCCGTTGACTTGATACCTTGCTGCAAACTGGACTACTGAAGACAGCTGGAGGAGGAAAGGAGGCACGGGGAGAAAGAATGTGAAAACATCAACCTGACCCTGCCCATTTTTCTCAGGGATGCTACTGTGCCAATGAGCAGCCACTTCATGGAGGCTCTTCCACTGGTTGAAGGTGTACCGCACAGACACCTGCTTCTCAAAAGCAACATTGCAAACTTGGATGGTGCCGCTGAGCCCCAGATCTGAACTGGTCACTCGTTCAAGACACACCTGCTGCTCCTGAAGTCGGGCAGAGAAATCCATGCAGTCTGCAGGCTGCTGGAAGTCAGGGACTAAGCACTGCATGGTGAACTCCAAGTCCAAGCTGCTGTACCAGAGGTCTGAGTTTATGGACAGCCTGGAAAGGACATGCAAGGGGATGGATGGATCCTCCCCAGTCTGGAAGACTTTCACTTCGGTGAGCTCCAAGCCCAGAGCATCAGCAAACCTCACCCTGTTCATACGGCTCTGGCACCTGGGAACTTGGCATTGCACCGCTGCTCGCTTCCTCCTTTCAGGTGTTGTAGGCAACGATCTCGCCCGGCGGCGTATGATGGGCCGTAACGCTGGGTCGCAGGTGCTGGAAGTGCTGCTCTTAAGCTGGTTTGTCTGAGGTCCCCCCTTGGCTGAGGCACTGCTCAGCACAGACGTGCTGCTGCTGGTACGTGCTGCTGGTACCTGCTGCTGCTGCCCTCGTGCCGCTGCTCCCTCCGCCCGCAGCATGTTCTGGTAGAGATCGGACAGGTAGCTGGGGTTCCTCCGAGGGCCTCGCACCTCCATCCTGAGCTGATGGTATCAGCACCGAGCGCTGCCTCCCCGGAGCACGCACCCTGTGGTAACAGCCAGGCGGCGAGGGCAGAGACCTGGAACCCGTCTCAGCCGCTGGAAGCAAACCAGGGGCTGGCGCCTCACGGGGAAGACCCGGGCCCTGCGGCCGCTACGCTCGGGGCTGGCGGAGCGGCTCTTCAGGCCGGCAGGAGCCCTGGGGGTCCCGCTTAGCCCGTCTCGGGGGCCCCGCAGCCCCCACCGGCGGTGCCGGGGCCCGGGGCCGGTTCCCAGTTCCCGGTTCCCCGGCCCGGCCCCGCCCTCCCGGGGCCGCCTGCGCGGAGCCCCCGGCCCTGCCCCTCCCGCCCCGCCCCGCCCCGCCCATGGCCGCCCCGCGCACGCGCAGTGCCCGCCCGCAGCCGCCGGGGGATGGCGGGGCCGCGGCAGGTACCGGGACGGGGCGGGCAGGGGAAGGGAGGGGGGGGGTGAGGGGAGGGCGGTTCGTCAGGGCCCGGCCGCTCCTGGCCGTGCTGGGGCTGCGGGCAGTGCCCGGGGCGGAGCGGGGCTGTGGGCAGCAGCCGTTATATGGGGCCGTCGGTGGGGATCGGGGCCACGGGAGGGCGGTGTTGGGGCGCGGAGCGCTGCGGGGTGCGGGAGGGAGCCGCTGAGACCGGCGGCCGGGAGGGAGAGCAGGGACGGGGGGTGACGGAGCGGCGGTGGGTGAGGTAACGCACACAGACCGTGTACATCCACATCGTGTACATCTGCATCGTGTACAAATACAGCGTGTACATCTACATCACGTACATCTGCATCGAGTTCATATAAACATAAATCCTATAAACACAAGCCATATAAAAACAAACCCCATACATACACATCGAATACATATAAGCACAAAGCGCAGCGCAGCCAAGCTGTGGGTGGGTGAGGAGAGGTATTTTGGTGCAAGTCAGCTGTTCCCCTTCCGAAATCTGTGTCTGTGCAGCCCTGGGAGGGAACTGCGGTTTCTGGAAGAGAAAGGATCCCTGCATACGCTGCTGGGAGCATTTTTGGTAGCAGTTTATGAGTGCTGGGAGATGTGCTTTTGAATAAGGAAAATACTAAGCATTTGATACAAAATTCACGTATATAAACGTACCATGAGCGCGTTTCCTGGCTCAGAAAAGGACAACTCCGCACACACAGGATGCGGGAGGCTGATCAGCTGTTCGTGTTATATGGAGAGCAGCGACACCCACCACCATTTGGCTGGTACTTGGCTGCAGTCAGCACGCATAAGGCCCTGCAGGAAGAACAAAACGAAGAGCATGCTGTGGTATGAAATGCAGCTCTCCTAATGCCGCTGTACTTCAAAATATTTGTCTGTACCTTTACAAACCACCTTCCCAGGACAGGCTTGAACACGGCATGGCTGGCCAGGCATCCCCTCGGTACTGACTGCAGAAGCTGTGGGGTGACAGCACTGGGCTGGTGGCTGCAGCAGCAAAGTGTGTGTCAATTCTGGCTGGCCGTGCCCCCCAGCATTACAGTGTTACCAGTGCATTGCATTGCAGTGTTAATGGGCAACCTGCTCCCGGGTGCTGCTTCCTGGCTCTGCTCGCCTCTTGGTACCCAGGGGGATGACTGCGGGGCACGGATCAACACTAGGAAGAGGAATAATGCGGGAATAATACGCAAGCACCCAGGGAGGGGATGGTGCTTTCCAGTGCCATTTGGTATCTGCTTATTGATTGTTGTACAGCTTTAAAAATAAATCACATTGGGAGGAATTGCATGTGTTTGTTTATCGCATTTCTAGGACATGGTGGTGGTTACATCTGATAAACTGTGTCGTATGGACCTAAGACTGGAGTCATTTGAAGATTATGTACAAATAAGGGTGCAGATACCATTTTAAAAGAGTAATAATGGGACCAGGCATTCAAGAACATCCTTTATTACTGCACAGAAAGACACAGAAAAAGGAAATCCAAATCAATGAAAACCACAAAGGAATGGTAAAGTAAGGAAATTATTTTCTCTCTTTCTAGTTATAGAAATCTCTAAGTACTGTAGAAGAGTTAATAAGCGCATGACTGTACTGTTGAGATTCTCATCTCCCTCTCTGATCCACACCACCACAAAAGATCATGCAGTAGGACCATGCAGGTCACAAAATGACAGAGGTGACTGTGTCACTGGAGGCACCAGACTCATTTTCATTCTGCTACAAGCTCTTGAATTGATGAATTAAAGTTTTTTTTTGTTGTTGTTGTTTTGTTTTGTTTTGTGTTTTTGAACAAAACGAAAATACAACTATACTGACTTAAAAACTGTGAACAAGATGTCTTGCCTGACATTAAATAAACTGGTCAATCTAAATCAGATGGGGGAGTATAATTTTCCTATTCCTGTTCTAAGATGACATTTTAAAACTTTCTTTTGTAAAATTAGTAATGTTTCTTGTTTGTAGAACAAACACTGTTTTCTGGTTCTTAAACAACACACTGATATAATGATGCTGTGTGCCTACTACACTGATATATCTGATTTGAAGTAAAATACATATGTTAGTTTTAAGCTGTCCAGATTGGTAATGCCATTTCTTTTGCTTGCATTTTTTTCCTACTAATATTTGTACAACTCCAGTATAAAACAAACTGATGAATCTTTTTGTGCCGCTGTTGTGAATTAGTTTGTAGTAATATCATAATAGACTGTATGCTCCCTGCCCACTTCCACTCATTAACATCATAGGAATAATCCTTTAAATTTTAAGACTATGCAAATGAGAAAGGCAAGCAAGATTTGGTTGTGGTGGCCTTCATATTGTACTTTATAATTAGTTTGGTAAAGTGCATTAGGACCATCAGTACCAGCTATTATATACAGTAGTAATTAAATACACAATCTCTAATATTTACTATTTATTATCCCTAAAGTAACTTTGGGATCCTCTTATAGAAGGCTTTATATAAGGGCTAAGTTCTGTTATCGTATCATTCAATTATGCATTTTGCTATAATAGTGTAAAAAGTATAGTAGTATAGTAATACTATAAAAATCAAAAAGTTAGCATAGCATAGTTCCAGTGAATATTCAGAATAGTTGCAATCAGCTCTCTAAAACTTAATGGTACTGTAAACTTTTATTGTATTTATATTCTGATGATGATAGGTTGCTATTTGTGTGTCATACTCAGTTTAATCCTTGCTATTTACAGTAATGGAAAAAGCCATCCAAACACCAAAGGACTAAAGAAACCAGTTTCTCATGTGAAACTGACTCCTGGAACATTAGGGAAAAATGTATCAAGTGCCAGTGAAAAGGTAAATCAAACCAGTTCTTTGTTTATAGAAAAAGGGTACCTAGTTTATGTCAGCTTTTATAGTAACATCACATATTTTCATATCTTTTCAGACTTCCCACGATACTCAATATGGCAACCAACCAAGTACTTTTAGGAAGGGAAGAAATCAACTGGATGACAATGCTCAGTCAAAACGGTAATTCTGTGCTAAGATCATCTGTTTAATTTAATCAAGCAGGTATTTAAATGCTTGTGATAAAATCATGGCTTCATTTTGTTGCCTTTAACTTCCCTAGACTCAGAATTCAGAATTTCTGTGGATAATGAACGTACGTAGTCAATATGGAAACTTAACTATACTGCCTTAATAGGTTCTCAGGCAAATTCAGAATAAAATAAAACAATAAAAAAATAGTAGTAGGTAGCATTCTTTCTGCCGTCAAATATTAATTTTGCCTTATTACTAAATTTCCATGCCATTTGTAGTTTAATTTGTGTAGGTCTAGGTCCTTGAAGGAGGTGGCAAGAACTTTGTAACCTGTTGTTCCAAATACATCAATCATTCTAACAGGATATGATCTTTGTTTTTTTAAGGATCACGAGTGTTTGTACATCACTTCCTAGAGTACAAGGATCAAAGAAGAGTCTCCCAGAAGCAAGGCAAAGTGAATCTTTAGTGCACAGGATCCCTCCTGCCATAAAAGGCAGCACACAAGGTAGCTTCTGTAAGGTTAAAGACGTGCCAGTACAACATTTTTATTGCAGTAAAAAAGAAAAATTTGAAAAGAATCGTGAAGAATATGTTGCTGAAGCTGGTCCATGCTCCTCTAAATGGCAAGGAGCATCTGCAGGTGAAATGTTTCTTGATTTTCAATCGGTACAAATTATTAAAGAAGATGCTGAAGATGATAGTGCCAGTGATCTCTCTGATTCAGAAAGGATTCCCATTCCTCCATCTCCCTGCACACCACCAGAACTCATACTCCGAGCTGAGGAAATTGATCCAGGTTGTTTGGAGCATGTACCTAATACAGGTTTTAAAGAATCAGAATATTACTACCCAGACTTCCTGCCACCCCCTTTCAACTCATGGGACTTGAAGCAACTGGCCATCTTTGTTAATGTAGAGGGTAAATCTGAATTTCGACCAAAGCCAACAGGATTTCTGGAGAAATACATTGATCGCCTTCTGCAGCTGGAATGGCTGCAAATGCAGACTGTACAGAACGAGAAGGTAAAGGCAGCCAAAGCCAGACCACAGACTGCTCCCAGTGCCATACGTACCCTAAAAAGCCCTGGCAAATGCAAAGCATTGTTCAGCCCATTGCCTAGCAAGCAATTGGCTCCCCAGGAAAGTGTTACAAAGCTCCCTGCATGCTATTCAGGTCACAGGGGAGATTTATACTGTGAAGAAAGTCGACAGTTCTGTTCACATCCAGGTCACTTGAAACTATCTGAGAGAATAGGATATGCAATGTCTTCTCAGAGACAATCTGGTGAAGTAAGAAGTGAACTGAAAAAAACAACTGCAAAGCAACAGCTTCTCAATATTCAGCCACCTGAGAACAAATCTAAAATTCAAAATGTTGGTAACATCAGACCCCCTAAGCAAGCATCAGTATACCATGGTTCAGCTGCTCCCATGAAAGGCGTAAAAACATATGCATGTACAAACCCAAAGAAAAATGGCAATGCTAACAATTACGTTCCTTCTAAAAAACCAACAGGGGACAGGAAAATTAAAACAAATGGCACGAAGCAAACATCGCACAAATTAAAATGAAGAATGATTTTTAAATGTTAGAAAAAATGTAAATGTTAAAAACAACATCTTTTTTGATGTTTCTTGACTGCTAGAAAGCATTTGGCCAATGCAGAAGGGTCATGTTTTCTTCATCGCAAGATCCTGAAAAGACATGTTCTCAATGCATGGTTCTAAGTCAGCACTGTTCTTTTCAATACATTTGATCTTAAGCCAGCAAGGCCATCAGGAAATCTTTTCCCTGAAGGTGTGTCTTCCATCAGTCTTTCCTCAAAAGTATTTATAATTGCTCAATGAAGATAACACTAGCAGAATATGAAAATTTAGAGATGTACAATATGTCCTATTTGCACCAGCTGAACTCCATTGAAATCCATTGTGTTTCCTCTGCTTACCTTGGTGTATTTGAGAGAATAAGAGCTGCGCTCTTTTTCTGTAACAGGTGTGCTATTTTGAGACAGGTTTGATGGTGTTCTGTTTTCTGATGGAAAAAGGGCTCAATTGTTTTTATAAAATAATGGAGTAACCTATCTATACAAAGTCAAACTCTAATTCTTCATAGAAGATGATAAATTGAGTTTTTTGATGTGTTTGATTTTTATTTATTTTTTGCTAGGAAGAAGAATGGAAATAAAGTATTGAAATATTTTAATGCAGAAAGGATTATTTTAAAGACAAACAATTACTAGGGAGCAGACAGCTTCTGTAGTGGCAGATTAAGAATAAGGAATGCATATTTTTATACCCAGAAACCTTCGCTGTATTTATATACAGTATTCCTTCAAGTTAATTTTGTAAACCTTGATGCTTTTTGTCATTTAGAAAAAAAGACCAAATTTCAAACCGCACATGGATATCAATAACTAATGCAAAATGATAATATTACTAAATATTCTGTCGTCTAATGTCCGGAACTCATAAACTCTCAAAACATAGAAAATAGACTCTTACGGGATGAATTTGAAAGCTATTTTAAGGTCTGTTAAAGATATATTTTGATACAAAAGATATCTATTTTCAGTTACTGAGATGACAATTCCATGGTCCAGTCTACTTCACTTAGCTTGGCTTATTTCAGGGTTTAGTGATGTGGCATGGGGAAATACCCTACAGAAAGAAATTGTACAATTTTTTAATGCAGTGTCCTGTCCTTGGACTCTATTTTGAATTGTGTCTGTGAGATACAAGAGAATGTGAAAAATAAGTCAGTGGATATTCAAGTGTCAGTTCAGCTGTTATCTGGGGACACAATCCTGTTAAAACGAAGTTCTAGAAAATGTTTTGAACTTTCATTTTAAAATGAAATACTTCCTGACCACAATTAGCTTCATCCTCAGCCACCTGTCACAGCGAACTGTTTATGAGAAGTGAGCTGAGGTCTGATGGACCAAATTTTACAAGTGGATCCTTCCCATTTTGATATCAAATGAAAAAGTAGCAAATGCTAAAGAATATATTTATGTACATAGTTGAATTGCACTTCTCTGGTTGATCTCATCTTGGTTTTAAGATGCTTAGCTGTTTCTATTCATTCATTGTGCCTACCAGATCTTCAGCTTTGTAAAATTTCAATGCATGGATTTATATATAGTTTAAAATGAGAGAACATTAATAAATATAGTAATAAACTAGATTATTTTACAGTACATAAAAACAATGCTCAGGAATAGTGTGAGAAATATTTTTAGTGGCTTTTTCCTAGTCTACTGGAGACCAAATGTGAAATTTTAAATTGATAAAGGAAACAAATTTAATGTACAGTATATTTCCATATTCAGTATTTGTTAGGATACAGTTAAAATAAATTGTAGTTGCTTGTATGTTGTGCTCTATGCAATTAAAGTGGAACTTAATCTGACATGCTCAACGATCAAATAAATTGGCTGTGTTGCAGGTGTGATGAAACTTACAGGATGGCATTCAAATACCAGCAACTGCACAGCACTGGCACATTTCATCCTTTTGTTTTGTTCCAGACTCATTGTGTATTTCAGCTTTTTTAGATGAAAGGATCTTGCATCCACTGCTGGAATTTCAGGCTTTGGCCAAATTCTCCAAGCCTTCATTAGTCAAGTTTTCCTGATTCACATTAAGAGTAGTGAAAGTAAGACTGCTCTTACTATATAATAAGCGCTGTTCTAGTGCATGATTTTAGTACCCTGTTTTGGCACACTACTATAACCACCAAAAGCAAGGTGAGCAGGATCAAGTCAATAATCAGAATGGCAGTTTTTAAAAACAAATTCTCTTAGATGCAGTAAATAATTCAGCATGTTATTATGACACTGAATATTAGTGTATGCTAAATTTTTATCTGAAATGCGGCTTTATATTGGTGCTTTCCTAGATTACATGGAGAGCATGTAGACATACGCATTTTGCATGATCACCTCTTAAAGAATAAATAAATAAATGGTGTTTCAGTCAGCTTTGACTAGAGCAAAGGCGATTGGCACTGAGAATTTTTTTTCTCACAGACCCAGGAATTAGTAAGTATTGTTTTAATGTAGCACTTGTGGTCTAATGCACTTTAATCTGTTGTTGGAGACTTTTTAAGAAGTTTAATGGGCAGAGATGGTGATGGCACTGAAAACAAGTCTGAATACTTGTTCATCACTAAGCTCTGGCTGTGATCAGGACAAGTAAGTTTGTCTCACATGATAATCACACGATTCTGATTCTAATTTTTGTTCGTTCATTTGATACTTTCAAAATTGCTTTTTTTCAAAAACTGTTCTTACTGTGAGCAGACCTGCAAGTGTTGGATTTTATCTGGAAGCAGTTTTGCTCCTATTTTACTTGTCTGTGTTCTGGGCCTATAGATGAAAAGAGCTGCTTTTATGAAGAGGACTATGGTTTATCTTCCCTTCATTTTCTATTGATGGGTATTTTCTTTAAAAACACTTCTGAATATAACAGAAAAGTTTATTCCATCAAGTACATTACATTCAGAATTTAAATAATTCCACAGCACAGTTTATTTATGTGGTTATTTATATTTTTTCACTCTATATAGCAATATTATCCTATATTCACATGTATCTAAGTGTAGCACTGAAGATGCTGAAGAGCAAGTTTACTGTAATTTGAGCTATTTAAATGGAATGATTTTTTTTCTATGTAATTAATAGCGTTCTGTAGTACTACCTACAAAACTGATACACTCAGGTTGCATTTTAAATAGCCAGATCCTACTTCAGTTATACCAATATATATACCAACTTTGAACAACTGTTGTTCTTAATGAAAAAATAATTTCTCATAAAAAAAATAATTAAACAGGCCACTGTCTGGAGCCCAGCTTTTGATGTTGGCAATCATTTGTTCTTATTTATTTGAAGATTCTGTGGATATTTTTGCTGGTAATTTCATTGGAAAGTGATCTTGTAATTCAAAGTTACTGTGTATTTATTATATTAAAAGTGAGATGCTGCTTACTTGTTTTTTAGTTGTATTCTTTTCATCATCCACAAGATGGCACTTTTGAATTTTCTTTTAAAACATTACTACGGCAAAGGCTCTTAGCTTAGTGATATCTCAGCTGTATTGCTGCTGATGGCCAAGCTACCTGGCTAAAAGATACATGATTATTTCTGCTCCACGTGGCAGTCACTTCTGTAATGGCTGTGTTAAGGCATCATTTTAGCCTTAAATATCATACTCAATTTTCATAATTCATCATACTCTTTTTTTTAATGCAGCGATCAAAGTGCTTCACATTCTCTGTTCTAATCTCTAGGACACTTAGATCATGATCCAGTGCACAGCAAACACATGTAGGTAGATGCTTGCACAGGTGGGGTCTCAGCCACATTCTTGTGTTGCAAGTGCTGTTGAGGTGTGGACCTTCTCCAGTGTTTCAACATTCTTGCTATGGAGGGTTTCTTAATGTCTAAATCCTCCTATCCTGTGCTGCTATTTAAGCCTTACTTTTTATCCTGTTAACAGTAAATTTCACTTTCACTTTTCAACTTAAAATATTGTGGCCTAATTGACAAGATCTATTGCTTTTCTTCTCCTAGCAGAAGATGAGTTCTTCTGTAAGTCTTCCTTTCACAACTTTTGCAACCTTAAATTTTCCAGTTCCAAAGAAGTCCCCAGTAAAAACAATGCTGATGTAGAATGGAAAGTACCTATTATATTCGTAGGAGCCAGGACCTTTCCCATACTGTCTGCCACTCAGTCTTTTTTTTACATGGTTTTACAAGACTTTATTTTTCCTTTCCTGCTTCTTTATGTAGTTTTATTTAAAATGTATTTTTGTAAGCTGGGTGTGAAGTCAGCTTCAGGCATGCAAGTTCAAACTTGCTTAATGGCTTTTGAGTTTAACAAGACAGTAATAGTTGTATCAGCTTTCAAGGTTCAAAGTCTGAAGTAATACAATAGCACTCCTAAGCATGGCAGATAAACATAACTTGGGGTTCTGAACTATCGCAAGTGTAGGTAATAGCATGCTCCCATTACAGTCACATGCTTGGACTTTTGCAAACAGTGAAGTTACTAGGAAATTATGATTCCAAGTAATTATCAACACAAGCTATATGATTGTCAATAAAGCCACCACAGGTATTCAGTGTTTTGGTTTCTTTTTAATTTCCCTGTAATAAGTCACTGTAATGAACTTCCTAGGAAGGAATAACTCCACTGCAGCGTGCCAACTGCCTGGTTTATGCCCTCTAGCCTGGCACGTCAAAGAACCAAGCAGCCTTGCGTGCTCGCGCTCAGCTGGGCAGAACACAAGCTGGGATTCATTGCGCTGCCTTCTCATCCCCGAATTTCAGAGAGCTTTTTGGGGAAACTCGTTCTGTTCTTCCGAGAACAGCTGCTCTGAGGACATTCCTAAACAACAGGCTTTTCCTGTACCAACAAGGTGCAGTCTGAGGTAGGAAACAGCGTCTGGGGGCACCAAACCTGACGGAAGTTGGGGAGCCCATCAACAGGGTGCAGTCAGCACCTGCCGGGAAGCCCGGCTGTGGGTTATGCTCCAGCACTGAGCCGGAGCTCACCAGGGGTGCCTGAGGACCAGAGTGGGCCCACCGACTCCTGTCACGCCTGGGCTGGGCTGGCAGAGCCACGGGAACGTGCTGCTCCCTCTGTCCCACTGCGTGCCCCATGGATCTCCTCGCTGTGCTGCTTCTCCTGCAGGTAGGTGCTGCATGGGGACGAGGGTGCTGTGCTGCCCCTGGGGTACTGGGGGTCCCTCTGCCATGCTGGGCCCTGCTGCAGTGCCCCCAGGGAGGAGATGATGCTGCCTTGACCCTAGACTCGGGCTCAGGGCTCCAGCTTTCAGTCCTCCTGGTGAGGATATGGGGCCTTCCATGCCTAGGCACAGCGTGCGGGTGCCTGGTGTTGATCCTGCTAGGTTTACGATCCCTTGCAGTAATTTTGTGGCATTTCCATAAGTGTTTCTGGGGGGTTTGTGGGCCTGAACTTGATTTGTATTTCTGGCAGCAACTCCACATCTGGCCAGAGCCATTGCTGTACAACAGGTGTGTGTGAAAGAGTGTGGAAGCCATAAAATACACAACTGAGCTCCAATATAATTAACAGTAGCTACACATAGACAAATAGGAAAGCAGGTTGGCTGGGGGGTCTAGTACAGACCAAATTAACTGAGTCTGGCAGATGGGAACCTGCCCCCAAGCTAATGAATGTGCTCTGCAAGAGCCAGGTTAAAGCCTTGCTTGCTGTTTCCACACCACGGAAGTTTTCTCCAGCTCATACAACAGTTTTATAGAATAGCTCAAAGGCTTCACTTGTGAAACCTCATTGCTTGGCAAGTTAGTAACCATGATGACCTTATCAGTATATTGTTTTTTCAGAAACAGGTCAGGAGGTAAAGGCCTGACCTTTGCCTGAGTTGAGCCAGTAAGAGCTTGGTTTCCTATCTTATATGGTGCTGGAGTCATCTGATGGGTCGTAAAAAAATCCAAACAAGCTTTCCTGTAAAAGCAGCAAGAGCTGAAAGGAAGGTATACAAGTTACCTGTGCGCTAATGATGACAGTGTAAGTTGAGTACTGTCATACTCCCTTGTGGTGGAAATTTTAAACAGAAAGCAGTGTTTGAAGCCTGTGCAGGTGTTTGAAGCCTGTGCAGGAAGCTTGAGCTTAGAAAAAGGCAAATTCAGCCAATTAGGGTATAGTCCCCATTCTCAATTTATTTCTCTCACCTGGATTGGAGACTTTGTCCAGTGTTCATCTTCTGGTAGATCAGCTATGTTTGGGACACTTAGAGTAACATAACAGTCTTTGAGAACCTGAAATACTCCCCAGGCTTAACTTTCACCACTAATAGGTTTATGTTGAGTGGATACCAGACGTCTAAAGGAGTGCAAGACAGACAGAGACAGAGGTGAATATTTTGAAAACTGAGATACTTGATTTAAGAAAATCCATAGAGATAGTACCATGGTGTTAGATGCAGTGTTTGTGTATTTCTGGAACCAGCACCACCTGACTGGAGAAATTAGTTTCAAGCTCTAAAGCCAATTGATTTGGAATGAGATGGACTATATTTGTAGAATTTCTACAGGTTTCTAGATTCAGCTACAACTTAATACAATGCTGTCAAAACCAAATCAATCTGTTTCTGTGAAGCACAAGTCCTCCTAGACAACATAACAATGGTTTCTTGCTAACCATACTTCTCACAATGACCTCTCTTTTTAATAAGGTTACTGCCACCAACAGTTTTTCTCATGACGTTGAAAATTTCAGTTTAAGACGAGCTGTCCAAAAGAAGAATACTCAGGTTTGTAGTCAATATTATTTAATAACAGATACAAAACTGTTAGTATGTAAACTATGACACTAAATACACTTATTTATCCAACAGCTGATAGATTCTTATCAATTAGACAGTCTACGTCCTTTACGACGTACAAAAAGGACATGGGTTATCACCACCATTGATGTTACAGAGGAGGAGGAAGGACCATTCCCAAAATATGCTGGACAGGTACAACCAATCTTTTAGTAAAAGTTTACCTTGAACCTCACAGTAAGGTACTCACCAACACGGATTTTTCTATAAAATACCAAAAGCAGGAGAGGGTAAGAACTGTGTATTTAACAGCTTTATTTTTTAAAACAAAACAAAACAAAACAAAACAACAACAACAACAAAACCTTTGTTCAGAATTGGCTTATTTAAACAGAGTAGTGGGTAGGATTGTCTGGTGTAGAAGAGAGATTTCTTCTTTTTATGGGAGGCTCTAGGAATACTCAGCGGAAAGAAGAGACTATAGGGTGGGAGAGGTATGAGTCATTGTACAGAGCTGTGTACCTGCACATTGTGCAGAGAGTAGTGATGCTGCAACCCAGAAAACTGTTGAGTTGGCTGAGAACAAGCCTACATAATGGCCTCATCTGCAAAGACAAAGTGGGCAGGAAGATAGTTGGTCTAAAGCTTTTTTACTTCTGTTCTGTCTTCCCTATTCACACCGTGTTGTGCTGTTTCTCTTTTCAAAAGCTGTTCAATAACAGGTCATTTAATACATCAGTAAAATATTTAATTAGTGGACCTGGGGTAGATGAATCTCCAGAGATTGGATTGTTTTCTATAGAAGATGATGAAAACGGGCATGTGTATGTACATCGTACCATTGACAGAGAAAAGACTCCATCTTTTCAGGTAATACACTTTAAAGAATACCTAAAACTCTTTGCAAATATTAACTGCTTTCTCATGGCCAAATGCTTCACAGAAATGAGGCAGACCAATAAGAATTTTAAGGGTGTATTTTCTTATTTGAAACCTGCAAAGATAGTTGTCTCAGCAGAGACCTATAGGGAACTTCCACCGTACTACTGTTGTGACATGTTTGGATTTCAAGTATCAGTATACTTCTGTTCTATCATTTTTCTTACTTGACCTTGGCTATATCCTACAAATGAAAAGTTTGTCCTGAAATTCAAAGTGTGTTACAGCTGTTTTTTAAACCCCCAAACTCCTAATCAAGATAATGGAACTAAAAAGTTAAGCATTACAAAAGGAAGTAGCTGCCAAGTCCTATTACAGTAACTTTACATGGGTACGCATATGTTCCTACTTAAAAAGCAGGAAAGTGTTCATAAGCAGTAAGTGTGACAAAAGAAATGTGATAAGTGTATGAACGAAATATGTGAGTGTGGGTTTGTTTTCTTATTGGAAAAAAAAATTGGTTATGGTCTCCTTTTGTTTATTCTATGATGATTTATACAAGCATCTCTGTGGATTAATTGTACCCACTTCATAGTTAAAGTTCCTTGTTCTCAGTGCAAAGTCCTGACTTCCACACTGAAAAGACAACTTTTGGAGAGCCTTTTATTCCCCCTCACTGGACATCTGGTTGGTCCAGGACATTTTTTGCTTGGTTTTAAAGCAGAAATAAGTGTAGCAAAGGGGACTTCAGAACTTATAACTGAAATGCAGCTAGAGAAAACTGAGTATACCTCTCAATTAAATACTTCAGAGTTGGGAAGCAGCTTTGAAATTCTTGTGTTTGGCCTCAAGGGTATTTACATATTTTACATTAAGCAGTTATTTCAAACAATGCAGATCCAGATTTTTTTAACTGATTTTTTTAAAGTATTGTTTAAGGTGATGGATGACCATTATGCATCTACTACCTTTGAAAAATGAATAAACGTCTTAACAATGCAAAGCCAAATGCTAGCTAAATATGACTGATGATGTTTCAAAATTCAAAGTTTCTTGTTCTATTCTGATATCTAAATGAGCTACTGTGTCACTGTTTATTTAGATACGTTTCGATATTGTGCACAGAGAAACTGGTCAGCCACTGGACCGCCCTTTATATTTCAAGATTAAAGTAAAAGATGTTAATGATAACGCACCTGAGTTTCCCGAAGAGGAATTCAGCATTTCAATAAGGGAGAACCACAGTGAAGGTAAGTGCCACCCAAACAATGGATACTACTGGTTTGTGTATGAATGCTTTCTTAATTCCTTTGTCCTTCTTTTACTTACCAAATCCATTCTTCTCCATAGGTTTTACTTAGTCCCTAAAATTATGAGTACTTATTTCATGTGAAGGGCTACTTCCTCCTGCTTGACTTGTCTGATTGTACATTAACATAATGTCAGAGACATTCTGGAAAAACTGCTGTGAAAATTGCTCATAACTGTAAGCCGAGGAGAGAGGAGACCGATCTGAACCACGGATCTGAAACCTGTGTGTGCACACCGTGTCACAGAAAAATGCTCAGACAAAGACTTAATCTCTGTTTGTGTTCACAAAGAACAGACATGTAGACACATGGGCATGGTGCTATCTCCTCTGGAGCTGGCCAAGAACTGTCATGAATACTACTGAATATTTTTGACAAAGTAATTCAGGAGTGCGATAACCCTTTCTATTGTCCATTGATACTGTGGGCAGATTTACCACCCAAATGAGGTGGAGTTGGGTCTTTCTGGGTATAACCATAGCCACAGGAGAAGCTGCAGTTGCTCTTAGGACCTGTGTGTCCAAGAGCGTGTAGATAGGCCTGAGAAACTCCATGTCAAGACTAGGCACTTGTATTAATGTCTCGATTCTTCATTCCAGATGACCCGGTTTTCCAAGTTACTGCCTTGGACAAAGATGAAAGTGGCACTGCTAATTCTCACGTGTCCTATTCTCTAAGTACGCAAATACCCCTTCTAGATGGATTCCCATTTGATATTGATCCTACCACAGGAACAATACATCTGTCTGGATGCCTGAATTATAAGGTGATGTACATATGGCAGCTTCTTGTAATTTAATGCCTAATCAATATTAACTACATATTAACTGGGTACGAGGAGAGGGGCAGTTTCACATCCAGCTTTGTAGCTATGACTGGTAAAAGGTGTGAACTGCTTCTGACCTGAGGTTGGAAATTCCTTCTGTTTTTCAGACTGCCAGCACTTTCAAACTTCTGGTGAAAGCCTATGACCAAGGAACTCCTCAGCTGTCATCTACTGCAACAGTGAATGTAGCTATTGAAGATGCAAACAACCACCCCCCTGTATTTACTAGGGATAATGTAAGGAAAAACATTATTACTTTATTTAGCCTTCCTAAATACAGTTCAGTCCTTCAAGTGGAGTGCTTAAGGCACTATGCAGTAGAAATAGGAACCCTCAGACCCTTTACAGGATCAGGCTAAAGCACTTGCAAATGTACTTTATATAATGGTATAGTGCTAGAAGAAATACCTCTTTAAAATGTGGATGGTAAGAGAGCACTTGACTACTGACTGTGATAAACTTGGTTAGATTTCTATGTACAGCACTAGAAGTTTTTTTTTTTCTCACAGCATAGCAATGGTGACAGACTAGCTTATTCTAATATATCTGAGAAGCTAAGGTCCAGATTACAATGCATTCTTCATAAATCTTCATAAATCTTCATAAAGATTATAAAGTAGCTCCACATGGTCTGGGTATTGGAACTGTGTCTCAGAATGAGCTAACAGACTTCTCATCTTGGAAATGGAAATAATCTTTATTTCTTTCCTTTCTGCTCCCAGTACCAGCTACAGATTTCAGAAGGCCGAGAACACTCAGCTGCATTATGGCTACAAGTGGAAGATGAAGATTCGCCTTACACTCCAGCTTGGAGAGCCAAATACACAATAATAAAAGGCAATGAGAAGGAACAATTCACCATTGAGACTGACCCAGACACAAATGAAGGCATTTTGAGTGTTATCAAGGTAATATTTATTGAGCAGACCGGAGGAACTGTAATAGATGAACTACAACATGGCAATGTGTTACATGGTCAGTCTGACTATAAGAATAATAGCTTAGCATCTTAACTGTTTCACGGCTGCCCTCTCAGTCCCTGGCATACAGAAGTATGAAAAAATATGACTGCCATATCAAAGATCATAATTGCTAATGCGACTCTTGTCTGGGGTTTTCAGCCTCTCAGCTATAAAGATGACTCTGAGAAGAGACTCATAATTTCTGTAGCAAATGAAGAACCTTTCTTCTCATGTGAAAATGGCATTGTGATGACCTCAAGCCTAGAACCCATGAACACAACTGTGAATATCAAGGTTACAGAGTTGCAAAATGTTCCTCAGTTTCATCCTCCTATACTTGTTGTCCAAAAAGAAGATGAGATGAAGCCTGGAAGAATGTTTAGAAAGTACCTTGCTACATATCCAGATGGTGGGCCAAATAAGATTAGGTAAGTGGACATGCTTTCATCTCTCAGAATAAGAAATAGTTTAAGAATATAAAGTGTTTGGTTTTTTTTTTGAGTTTTATATAGTATATATTCAAATGTGTATATATACATACACATGCATATTTACAGTTATATAAAGATACACATTAGAGGTGCAGGTTTACTACCAATAATGCTGCAGATCCAGATAGCTGGTTCTGTAAGATGAAATTTATAGGCCTTGTCAGTCCTTGGTTGCTCAATGTTTCTCTTGTCTTCAGAACAGTTTTGCCTAAAAACAGGCTGCATTATTTATATGTCACTTTTGACTACCAAATTTTGATGCTGTAGAAGGGACTAAGGTAAGTTTGGCTTTAAGAGTAATAATCTGATGTGGAAACAGATACATTCTGAACCCCTAAGAATGGATTTGACGGGGCTGTGCAAGGTATATTAGTACCACACGGGGAACTATTGGTTATGCAGAAACCTTCAACCTGTGATAGAGATAGCAAAAGTAAGCATCACTAACAAAAATACCTACAGAGCTTGAAAGAAAAAAGATGCAGCAGAAATGTTCTCTTCTTCAAAATTCACTTAAAGAAATGTGCTTCCTTGTAACTTTTTCCTTTCTTTTTAAGATATGAACTATCCCGTGACCCAGCTGGATGGCTGAGTGTAGATGAGAATTCTGGAGTTCTTACTGTAGTAAAAGAGTTTGATCAAGAATCCCCTTATGTGAACAACAGCCTGTACACCATCATCGTCCATGGTATTGGTCATGGTAAGCAGCCAGTCAGAAAATATTCAAGCACAACTGTTTGAGATGAGGTGCATGCTAGATACAAAATGATAGCAAGCCTACGAGTTTAAGTGGAGAATGGTTATTCAGAACACCCCAATAAACACTTGTGTCATGTGTGACTATTAGGATACCAGGTGCAGAGCTCCTGCCAATAGAATGGCTTTTGTCAATAGCCAGTTATAAGTATTTTACTGTTTCTTTTGCTCCTTTCTAGATACTCCACCACAGACTGGTACTGGCACCATCCTGCTTTATTTGTCTGACATTAAAGAGCATATGCCAACATTAGTGGATCCTTCTTTAGATGTATGTGACAAAAAAGAAATGAGGCCTCTCATTATAAAAGCTAAGTCTCCTTTGGTCCATTCACATTCTTGGCCATTTACATTTGAGCTTGCTGAAGACTCTGAAGATGTGAAGAGTACCTGGAAATTAGGAAGGAACTTTGGTGAGTTCTTCTGTCTATGCCCTTCATGAGAAGCCTATTGTCACTTACATCCCCTCTAGTTATTTCACTATCACTTACTTTATGGTCTGTTACTGGTTAGTCTCAAGGAGACTGAAAGGACATGGAAGAACAGCATTCAAAATCCAGTTTCTTCAATTTTGAAAAAACAAACAAACAAACAAACAAAAAAACACCAAACACAAAAAATTGTTCTTCATCACTACTGAGGACAGGGCCAGAAGCAATACACTCCAGTTGTGGGAAAGGAGACAAGACATCTGAGGAACAACTTCTGCATTTGAATGACCTCTGATGAATTCTAGAAGTTGTCAGTGCAGCTGTGCTAGAATGCAGCAAGATTGGGACACACCTTTTTGCCCAGAAGGCTCAGCAAGGTGATAGAACAGGATGCGGTTTTGTCCTATTCACCATGATGCACTAAGGGTGGAAAAACTGTTTGAAATTGGGTTGCAGATGAGTTTCCTTTTATTGTCAGAAGGCACTGTGGAGCATCAGACTTTTTTTCCATGAGTTTTGAAGGTCCTGCAGCAGAGTCCTGTATCTGGAGGGGGGAGGGGGGACAACCCAGTATATGCTGGGAGCTACCCAACTGGAAAGTAGCTCTGTAGAAAGGGACCTAGAAGTCCTGATGAACACAAAATTAAACATGAGTCAGCAATATACCCTTGACACCAAGATGGCTAACAGTGTTCTTGGATGCATTACACAAAGTATTGCCAGCAGGCAAGAGAGGTGATCCTGCCCCACCACTCAGCATTGTTGAGGGCACACCTGGAGTACAGTCTCCAGTTCTGGGCCCCCCAATACAAGAGAGACATGGACATACTGGAAAGAGTCCAGTGGAGGGCCACCAAGATGATCAAAGAACTGAAGCACTTCTCCTATGAGGAAAGGCCGAGAGAGCTGGGACTCTTCAGCCTGGAGAAGAGGAGGCTCAGGAGGAATCTCATTAATGTCTATAAATATGTAAAGGGATGGTACAAAGGGGCCACAAACTCTTTTTATTGCTGCTCAATTCCAGGCCAAGAGGCAATGGGCACAAACTAGAATACATGAGGTTTCACCAGAAAATCAGGAAGCACTTTACTGTGTGGGTGATGGAGCACCAGCACAGGTTGCCCAGAGAGGCTGTGGAGTCTTCCTCCTCAGAGATCTTCAAAAGTCACCTGAACCTGGCCCTGGGCAACCTGCTCTTGGTATCCTTGCTTGAACAGAGGGCAGATCAGATGACTTCTAGAGGTCTTTTCCAACCTCAGCCATTCTGTGATTCTTTGAAATAATTTGCTTGTCTTTTTAGTGGAGTCGGTGGAACTTTTGATGTTAAGAAGCCTCCCACAAGGTACCTATGTGGTGCCCTTCATTATTCGGGACAGGCGAGGACTTTCTACAAGGCAGAATCAGCATATAAGGCTCTGCTTTTGCCCAGATGGGCATGCATGTGAAGATTTACCACAAAGAGCTGTGAGATTTGGAGGTGGTGCCATTGCAATAATACTGACAGCTTTCTTACTACTATTGGGTGAGTAGCCTCACCAGACACCTGTGCTTAACCATACAGATCTGTTCGCAACATAAATTTCATCATTTCCTTTCTTCTTTCAACAGTTTCCAGTATTTTACTTTGTCAGTTTAATGTGCCACAATCTAAAAGCAAAGCTGTTTTTCTACCTCAAGAAGGTGAACAGACCTTTATCAACTATAATGAAGAGAGCAGTAAGCCATTGTGTCATGTAAGTGCAAAAACATATATCCTTGTGGCTAGAATCCTGAGAATGATGCTTGGTATAAATTATAGTGGGAAAAATAATGCAATATAGCTAAATTAGAAATAAATTTTACTTGCTGGAGATTCCAGCAGCATATGAAAAAATGTTGACACATTTTTTTTTCCCCAGCAACTTTCAGTTTGAGACTGACACTTCTTTTCATTAGTAATTGTCCTAAATATTTGGAAGTGCAATTTATTCTAAAATTCTTCTCACAGTACCTGAATTGATATGCAGGTAAATAAAACAAGTAAAATAAAACTAAATAAAACTTTACTTAGTTCTTGGTATAAGTGAAAAGGATCCATCATTCTTCATCTGATCAAAAACATGCCAGTCAACATCTTTGACTTAGCATACTGGCTAATCCTGTCCTGTGTGGATAGGATTTAAGAGTTATTTATTTATTTATTTATTTTAACTGGAAGATGTACTTTTGAGGTTTTGAAGGCTTTTGAGTTTGTTCTGCAGATTTTTGTGCTGCATTCTCTAATTTATGCAACAGACGTCTATTTTTGTTGCAAAGAATCCCTGAAGGAAATTCTGGTCTACATCAGTAAGTGACTGCCATGTGTTCTGGTCATAAGTATGTAATGTTCATCAAGAGATTCTAAAATAACCTCTGTTTTACAGCAGACAAAGAAAATGAAAACCATTTTTTTTTTTTTTTTTTTAATGTATGTAGAATTTGTAGAATCTAATTCCACAATGCTTAGTCTGTAGTTCGGAGCTACAAGTACCTATACAAGTAGACATTACAAAGCTCTGAGGTCATGTTGGTGCACTAGCAAGAAGCAATTCACTAAATTCAGAGGAATAAACATATTTAGCTACTGGAGATTACAAAAAGCACATACATGGTGGCTCCACGTATACAGGAAGTGTTTTATATATGCAGAAGACGAAACAGTCCCTGACCAGGAAAAGCTGCAATCTAATAGAGAAGACAGCACAAGAGAAATGGATGTAACAGAGAGAAAGCAGTTGGATTTATCTGTATCTGAAAGAAATTTTAGTAGGCAACTTTACACTGGTGAAACCTGAGAAACTGTGTTTATCTTTCAGAGTGGCCTGTACACTATACAAAAGACAGTCCAAGTAAGACACCATGATCACATCATACAGACAGTAGAAAAAATATTGAATCAGGTAAGAAAGCAGATGTTGAATCCCTCTTTTGTTGAGGTGGCTTGTAAGAATAGGAAAAAAAGCTTGCAAAACTGAAAAGCTGTTATTGCTTCAGCTACTCTGTCTGGCCACACCTAAAAAGCATTACTATTAAAAAAAAAAAAAAAAAAAAAAAGGGAATGTATTGGATGGAGGAACAGTCAGGACTCTTAGTTGCTGAAGATGCCATGTCTCCTAGACTTCTCGCTGAATATACCTGGTCACCCAACAGTTCTTGGAAAGCTGGAGACTTTCACCTGGAATGAATACTTCAAGACTAGGTGGTGGGGCTAAAATACTTTATATGACCATACCAGGATTAAAGTTTGTTTTCTTGCTATTTCATTTCTGTGGAAGCAAAGAAATCTTAGTTCTCTTGCCATATTCTGTCTGGTCATTGAACAGGCCTATTCTACACACTTCCTTGCACCAGACTGCATGCCTCCACACATTCATATTTACTTAGAGTTGTTTGTTCCAAGGCATATTAAAGTCTCCTTTCTGCCTCATTGGCACTTCAGGGGAAGATCAGGCTCTTGTGCTTTTCCATCTGAGAGTTTCAGTTCAACTGTTCTTTATCAGAGAGAAACCTATACTGTTCACTGTAGCCTCCTGCTTGCCTGTTTGATAACAGTATACTGTGAATCCCTTTAATTTCCCAAAGGGTAGTAGGAGCTTCCATGATGATTTGTGTTGTTTCTTCCCTTTAGAAATTGTATGACCAAAGCGCACTGGAACCTTACTGGGCAAGCTATGCACCTTGCATATATGCACTGGAAGGAGAACTGGAGAAAAGTAACTCCTTCCACTCTCTCTCCATGGGCAGTGACGACTTGCCCACAGATTTTTTGAACACTCTAGGACCAAAGTTTTCTGCTCTGGATGAAATCTGTCAGAAACGATTTTCGTCATTCAGTTAATCTCAAAAGGCTGTGAGTACTTTACAGTGTTGCAAAGGCAGCAGTGCTGACAAATTCAAAAGAACCCCCCCATCGATGTTTGAAAGTGTTGCACTGTATTTGCACCATGAGTACCTGTCTTTTATTCTGCCTGTCTATGCTGTTTGCATGCCTGCAGCCAAGAACATGGCACACGTGGAAGGTACGCTCTACTCTGAAGAGATGATGGAGTGATTTTGTCATATTCTGTGCAGACTTGCACAATGAGAAGGGCTATTTGGCTGGAAATTTAAGTGAAAGTTCCATATGGAATTAAACTACTCTTGAACAGCAAAGGCAATTACCAGTTAGGCCAGTGATACAGTCCTTTCTCCAGTAGATGGTCTCTTTAAATCTAAAATTATCCATGCAGATCTGACTTGATGATAAGATCTTTTCTTCCTAAATGATATTGAAACATCTAAGAGAAAGCCCACCTGTACTGTTAGTGTGACTGTATACTGCATAATAACCTGAGAGGTCTGCACCATCCTTGCCTTTTAGCCCAGAACAGGCACTTATTGAGTGCTTGCGTGCTTGTGCTGGCATCTGGTGGCTCTTAGTATTATTACACCATTGTAAACGATAAGTAGTAAGAAATTGATGGAGGACAAGGTATGGCTATCATCGAAATAGAAACCTTCTCTAAATTAGCTACAAGTGACCATGATAAGGAAATTCAAGGATTTCCTCAGGCATCACTGCTAAAACAGATGATATGATAAAGAAAGGATGGTTTCGATTTTCCCTATAGCAACAAATGTGTTACTTTTAAATTGCGTGGTTTGTACCTGTCTGTGTGCAACTGGCCCGTGGTTAGTTACAGCATGATGGCTAACAGTGTTACAAAACATGAATGAGGAAATAACAGCTCAGAAGATAGCATGCTGCCGTTAGGTAAGTTATGCATGCAACAAGAGGTGAAATTAGTCACAGTATTCTGTTCTGTTCCACTTCTGTGCTAAAAGAAAAATGCTCCGCCTGAGGCAAGCTCTAAGTCTGGTATCTAAGGCACTGTTCTTCTGTTTCAAAGTTTACTTAAACAATAAATTAGACTTTTGCTCAGATGTTATTAAATAATAATTCAAGGCTGGAAACTTCAGTCAAGTGTGATTAAAGAATCTGGCTGAATGCCAGGCAGCTAAGTTTTCCTAAATGCCAGCAGTAGGATCTGTTTACACAGTAAATCACTAGTCTGATAAACTGCCCTTAACTTAGAAGTCTGGATGGAAGACTTTAAATCAGCAGCACCACCAACACCACCAACAGCACAATAGCAAGATGACTTTTTTTTTTTTTTTTTTTTTTTACTGCGAACTGTAACCATAGTTGTAAGCTTAGAATTGTTTTGATTTGTTATCTCTGCTGAAAATTATGCAAGATTAAAAATAATAATCAAAGCGTTCTGTGTGTGTACTGTTCATGTAGACTTGTGTTGGGTCTGTAGCACAACAAACACCAAAACTCAAATAATTAAAATAATTTAACAAATAATAAATAATTAAAATCTTAATTTTACAGATAAGATACCAATTCACAGAAATTGTAAGCCAGCTCCCATAGTCAAAAAGAGACAGAGTGGATGAATATTTTTTCAGAAATCTTTTGGCATTATAATCATTGACATAACATTATAGTCATAATTCCTGTCAAGCTTGTCATTTATGCAATTACCTGGACAAAAAAATGTTTTTCCTTTTACTCATTAACCACTTGCAATCACAAATTCAGTAATGTGACAGTTGAACTCCCACTAACGATCACACTGTTGGTTGATATTTTTATCTATGTTACCTGTACGTACCATGTAAGTATATAATATTGTGGTGTTCAGCTCATTTGAATAATTATAGTGATATTTTTTACCTCACTATGCTCCCCCTATTTGGAATGAGTAATTTTATGTAACAATACATGACACAAACATGATACAAGCACCTAAATAACTCCACTCAATCGGCTGAAATCTCATATTGTCCCTGCTGCCAAAATATGGGCAGGTAAACTGTCATGCATCAGCTGGGGTCTCTGGACAACAACAAAACTCAGCAAGATCCAGAAGGTCTTGAGGTGTAGGTCAGGTCAGTGTGTCAGCTCCATATGAAAATTTCTTCTTTCTCCAATCTCTTCATCTCTAATAAGGTTTGAGCTGATGTTTCTACTCTAATGAGAGTGAAGGAAACCTAAATTAGTCTAGTAATTGCCCACTGTTTTAAAAGCTAGAAACATCTGCTTGAGATACCAGTGACTTTAGTGGAGTTTGGCAGCAGGAAGGCCCAGGCTGACGAGGTACACATTCACTGCTATGAACTAGAATCAAAAAGGTGTAGTTAGAGGTTTTTAAGAGACATGGTGATTAATAAGTAGTGAAAAATAGGAGTGAGAGCATTTCTCACATCACAGATTTTATCAGTCACACATTTGCAGGAAGCTAGTCACTAAACAGCTCTTAATCATGTGAGGCTGGGGTGTACGTCAGCAGATGGAGACAGGCGACTCAACACACAGTGAATATTATCTGTCAGTCTTTGGGCCCTCAAAATTGCTGTTGCCCTGTCTCTGCTGAGGGTGACAGCAAACCACCAGGCTGCTAGTGGCTGAGGGAGCTTTAAGATGTTTGCATGAAGGTTGGTACGACACATACCCCTGTTCTGCAAGTGCCTTGCAGTAAACCTGGGCTGACAGCCAGGCCATCGAGGCAAGGAAACTTGCCTCATTTCTTCCCAAAGCCCCTCTGCTTGTGCTTGGTGCACCCCAAGGCCAGGCAGACAGCTTACATGTTGCTTACAAAAGGAACTACATAAAATTGCCAGTCCTCGGGGGACAATGCCAGGCTGGCATCACAGGAGTGCACTGCACGCAAACAAAAGTATGGAGTACGGATGGCCTGAGCTTATGCTTTGCTCGTACATAATGGCAGAGTGAGTGTATGAAGCCTCTGGTTTGTTCAGGGTTTGCTTTAAACTAAGTACCTTCATGGCTTGCCGTTTCGTAAATGCTGGTGATGGGCTATAGTGTTTCAATTACCTGTTCACAGTGAGAGGTCTAATCATGACGCCTGTGAATCCCCATTACTTCTGGCCCCCGCTGTGCCCAAGTCAGTGGGAGTCCCAGCAGCACAAATGTTTATCTCTGCACAATCTTCATCTCTGTCTTTGTTTTGCCTCATTTATAAAAATCTTGCTTGAAAGTAAATGACACACAATCAGTAAAAGGGAAATTAATCACGCTGGAACTAAACTTCTGCCTCTAAGCTTTAAAGGAAACAGCAGAGAATGATCACAGGATGGTCCTACATAGAGTGGATGTCAGCATGTTAGTAATGAAATCTTTTTGTCTCACAAAGAAAGCATTTCCCCAGTTTGCTATTTCCTCTACTCTGCTGAGCAGTAGCAGATCCCATGGGATCTTTAGGCTGCCATAGAGGGAGTATATGTTTTAATCAAATCTTTTTGTGCCAGTTTGGGGTCATCTCCCTTCTGAAGGACACATTTGTCCTGGCTAAGATATCAAAAGAAGTCATTTAAAGGACAAATAAATGACAAGAGTCTTTATAAGCAAAGAGTAAACCACATGCTGAGTGGACTATAATTAGTTACTTCCATTAATGCTTTAGGTGTTGTTGTATTTCACAGTCCTAATAATTAAATGCCCTGCAATAGAGTGTTGGATTAAAAAAAATAAAAATCCCATAGGCCAAGCTGGGGATTTTTCTCAAGGTTTTCTGTGAGGAAGCAGAGAACAGATGTTGTAGCACTTGTGGTAGTGGCAAAGTTTCTCAACACATTTCAAAAGCCACTATTACCTTTAAAGAAACCAAAAATGGACGTTTTCTTTCTTACTATGTTATGATGCTGAAGCCTGAGAATAACAAGACATGCCAATAACACTGCCATTCCGAAGTGGATTTACATCTTAGCCTGTAATTGCTTTTGGAATGGAAAACTGCTGACTCAGAAAAAGTGAGAGAACACACTTGGAAAGCACAGGCAAATGGATGCTGTACCACCACATCCTTGTGCCATTTCTGCCCTTCACACGCACATTATTTTATACTTTTCAAAAGTGTTGAGAAGTCTTAGAAATGGAAACCTTAGCTCTCCTGTGCTGACCATGCTAGTGAAACATGGCATATTGTCCTGGATCTGACCTGGATCTCACCTGGATAATTTCTTGATGTCTAGAATAAGATAAATGCAGTGTCTAGTGTGAACACTTACCACTAGCCTGCAAGAATCTTTCTTAGGGACTGGTACATTTCTCAAGAAAGAGAAGGCACTTGACAAATTTGAATATCTAACATTTCAGGTGACCACTTTGTTTTGCTTAACATGTGTGGTAGGAGCCTACTATCTCCAGTTACCTTACAAAGTGTGAAATGAATCCCAGACTCGCAAAGTATATTGTACTCTGAAGGACACATTTCTACATTTCTTCTGCTCTTCCTGTCCCTCCCTCTGAGGATCCTATAGGAGACCCAGTTTGCAAGATATCCAGTCTTCACTGGGGAAGATGATGCAGACTGAGGCTACAGAAGACATTGAAGGCTCTCCAGCCTTCTTCCCTATCCCTTGGAGAGATGTAACTATCCAATGTGAGATTTGCCAAGAGTGATTAAATGAATAAAATAAAATACCATAGCTAAAATTTCCAGAAGCTCATACAAAATCATCTGTTCATCGCAGGTTCTTCTACCACTTGCATCAGAATAGTAACAGTGTCACACAGCAGAGCCATCACCAGGAACATGTTAAGCAACATGACTAATATTTATTCCCTCTTTTGACTTACCTCCAAGGGATGGAAGCCCAGTCTTTTGAATAAATGAGGCTTTCACTAATAAAGTATTTTTTTCTTAAAACATGACATCACTAAATATATCGGTATTTTTGGGACCGCACTTACAAAGACCTTTTGTTACAATCTACTGATTATTCATAAATGCTGAATATGATACATTATTAATAATTCAGTTTTGCTTTGATCTATATTCGATAAAATAAGAAAGAAAATTACTTCTGGGATGCAATTAGCAAATTATTCCAAGGCACTGATAATTATTAATGTTTCTTGATAAAAGCTTTTCCTGTGTAAAGAAAGTTCTTAAAGTATCCAGAAGATGGCATAAGTAAGCCAGTTATAAGAAGGCCAGGCTACCTTCACGTAGCAAAAAGCGAAAACTAAGAAGTTTCTATACAAGTACCTTATTTCAAAACAAATCTCCTTATTAAAATGTATATTTTGATGTGGTCAATGGAGAAGAGTTTTCTTTTTTTAAGAGTTCCTTTCCTCAGCATCATGCAAGGAATGTACCATTTAATGACTACAAAGCAATAGTAAGAAAAAGGAAAATGGAGAGAGTAATATGAAAATTTTAAGCAGACATTTGTGGATTTTTCTTTCTTTCTTTTCTTGAAGAGACAGTAACAGAGACTGAGAAGACATATATCTATACTTTGTTGTATCTATTATGTTTTGTACTCCATGTAGCTCATTACACAGTATTTGCTTTTCCATGGAGTTTTATTCAGATAATTTCTAAGATTATTGGGCATATGGGAGAATCTATTTACACCAGCAAATAACCATTTATGAGCACAAAAATGGAATTTATGCTTGCAACTGGCCTCAAAGATGTAACTTTTTGCATGAGCAATTTACATATTCCAAGCAGTATTTTCAGTATTCAAACCTATACATTCCATAAAAAGTGAAGATAAGATGCTCTGCACACTGCAGTAATTGATATTTTAAAGAAGAAACAGGAGAGAATAGTTTATCTCATTTTCTTCAGTGTTTTTAAATACCTATATCATGGCTCAAGGAGACATTTTATAGTGTCAAACTATAGTTCTTGATAATACAAGTGTCCTTGGGGTTAGTATGAAATTTACTAACTTGAACTACACTGTCTGTTCCTCTAACGTTATTGTCCAAAAGTGAAACGATGTACAAAAGGTAATTAAACAAGCAAACCTTCTTAGACCTTGGGTCAAATCCTAGTTTGGCAGCTGCTGAAAGTGTTCTTGATGGTCACTGAATTTATCTCTTTTTTTTTTTTTTTCTAACCGTTTACAAAGTCTAACACAAAGTCATAGTTGAAACCACTTCTTACAAAAGGCCAAGAGCTGGGTTAGTAGGGCTGTTGCAAATCAGCTCTGAGATACAATAGTTCAGTTACACAGGGAGATGTGTACACTGCTGGCAAGGCAAGCATCACATTTCTACGTTCTGAATCAGATCCAAGAAAGTAAGAAAGGTAAAATGTCTTCGATTGTAAGAGACGAGCAAATTAATATACAAGTGAAGAAAAAATATTAAACATACCTATTTCTTTCAGAGCTGTGGGCCACCACTAGATCTTTCTTCCCAATCTCCATTAAACACCAATCAACCTTAGTTTCAATACTGTATGGGTTGTTGTTGTCTTTTACCTCTTTATAGTACATGAAACAAGAGATTTTAGTCTCTAATTAGGGTTCCAAGATGTTTCTAAAATAAAAATAATGGCAGTCAGATACAGAACGACTACTTGTGCTTTTGAAAAATATTCCCACATACTTTGGCCAATTTCTGGGAAAGGATGCTCTAATAATTAACCTCCTGCAAAAAAATTTCTGTATAAACAGAGATAGGAATCTCACATTTGAAAACAAAACAAAACAAAACAAAACACAACACATTTTTGTTTTTAAACATTTTGATTAAGAAACTTCAGCTATGGCCAGGGCTGCCATAAAACACAAAAACTTCATCTAGCTTAGTGTGCCATCTTTCCAAGAATGCTGTTTACATTAATAAAAGTACCATCAACCTATTTAATTGAACTGCATTTAGAAGAGATGTGGAAAAGAATAGAAGATGATTGTAGAAGCTTTACCAAAAAATCTTCCAAAGAACACATTTACAGATTTTTATAAGAAAAAACAAAAAACAAAAAAACAGCAAAGGTATGAAAGTCACTAGCACTCACAGCTGTTCCAAGGAAAAAGCCAACATAAAAAAGGGCTTTTAGTATAGGAGCTCAAGTGTATTGCAGATCCTGAAAAGCTGCTGACACAGGCTGTAACTGATGGAAAACCAACAGAACTTGTCATCTCTGCATTATATTACTGACAGTATAAAAGGTATTTTCATTTAGAAATTCATTTGAAAGCAGTAGTGACAAGTGAGTTCTTATTTCCATCTACAGTGGAAAGAATTTCTCACTTCAGTGCCTGATCCTTCTTTCTGTCGTGTAAGAGTAAATCAGGAATGATATGAGGAAAGCCAGTGTGATCAAATGAATCAATGGAGAGGACGGGGCTTTATTGGTCAGAGCATCCATGGCTGTGACCAGGACATTCTATTTGCAGCAGCCATCAATATGTAAGAACTATAGGTTTTGTTGATGAAAGGATATTCTGGAATGTATGTACTTAAAAGGAGACAAATGTAAAGAATTTGAAAAAAAAAAAAAGAAAAAAAAAAAGAAATCTAAACTTTCCCAATGATGTCAGAAGTTGAAAAAGCTTGGATTGTAAAATCTGTACAGAATGAAGAACCTTGTCAATTTCTTACTCAGACATTCCTAGAAAAACATCGTATAAAGCAGTATCTCTTCAAATCCAAACTGGAATAAGAAAAAAAAAAAAAAGAAAAAAAGAATTCTGGAGTGACTCTACAATAAAATTAAAAGGGCTTAATGTTGCCTGTTAACAGAGGACTGTACTGAGGAGGGTGTAAGGTAAACCTAGACATACTTGTATTAGAGAGGTGCTGTGTCTCCAGAGCAATTCCATACATGGAGGAGTACTCAAACTGCAAAATCCCTTTCCAGACACAGCAGTGTCTCTGCCAAAGAAAATGAGAACCTTAGCGGAGGAGACAGATCATGTTGCACCTTGTTCCAACAGAGCAAGAAAAGGTAACTGGAGCATGCATCTATTGCGGGAGCAGGGAAGCACTGCCAAGACCAATAATTAAGACATGATCTAAGTTCTCTTGCTTTGAGATCCAGATGGCTTACTCCAAAACAGAGCTAGAGAGCAAGCTACCACTGTGGTATGATGGATAATGGGGAAATTGGGCTCAAGCCTGTGATGGAAGCCTAAGTTAATACTGCTGTGTACACCTTGTCATGGTATTAAAAATAAGTACTCTCAACACCAGGGGAAAATTAGGAAGTTAGGTGTCCCAACAGATTGATTGCTAATCTGCAGCTCTGAAAATCATGTTTCATGAGATTTCCCTGTGACCCTGGGTAAGTTACTTGCAGACAGATTTTTACAAAGTATTAAGCATCTACCTCCACTGGAATTAGTGGAAATTAAATGCCATAAATCTGTCTACTCTGTCTCTCTGGTTGTGAAATGGGAACAACAGTCCTTCCTGTCTCAAAGAAATACTTCCAAAGATTATGAAGTGTCCTGACAGGACAGGAATAGGGAGCTTGTAAGTATTCTAAAGAGAAATATGACGTTTTCCTTAACTGATGCTATGCTGAAGTATGGATTAAATGTATATATATTATGTATTTCCTGCAATACTCAGGTTTATGAGTCAAATGAAAGGAAGGCATGGGTGATATTTTTAATGTGCTAAATAAATATTCAACAGGATATGCATTTTTTAAGCTAAAGATCCAATATTATTTATAGTCGGTGTTTTCATGTAGAGAAACAAGTTATTTCAGAAATGAGGAGGAAAACTGACACCCTGCTATGGAGTTCCTGGATATTTGCTAACAAGACCATGAAGAGGGTGAAACAATCATGTACTTGACTTTAACTGAGAGTGTGGGAGCTCAACACCTCTGAAAAAAACAAGATGTATTTCAGTACCTTGTTGAACTTAAATGGTTAACCTCAGGCTCTCAAATAGTTCATTTAAGATAGCTGGCAAACATCACAGAGTGAGTCATTGACAGAAACAGACAAAACAAACAAACAGCTCTCCTGATTTAAAATCCTAAGCTTTTGCAATGTAGGTGATTTTAACATGGTGGAGAATTACCATTATAGGGGATTTTGTCTTATGTTCAAAATGCAGACTACATTCTTTCATTTGCTGTATTACTGCTCTCCCACTTGAATACCAGCAGATGGAAACTGAGACTGATCTTGCTGAATAGGTGGGACTCCAAACACAGTTTGGAATGGCAGAAGGTGGAAATACACGAAGGAAAGACACAATAGGCTAGCTAGTTACTTGACATTTGAATTGCAACAATTATACACCTACTCCTTTATCATTTTATGGCTCCATTATGCCCTCCTAACAAAGGCAACGTGCCAAACAGAAGCCAGTGGGAGTTCCACCTCAACAGAAATTAAGGATTAAATCCCTTGTGCATGCCCTACGAAAAATCCAAACTAAGACATTAATCCCATTGATCTCCTTAATAGCCATTGTGCTCCAAGAATTAAAGCACGAAATGAACACAATGAAATAAAATCTCCAGGCCTTAACTGCCAACCCACCTTTCCACAAGGTTTTGAGAGGGAGTTGTCCTCAACCACTCCTCATCCCAAGCACCCTGCTAACTCACAGTGCAATCTGTAAGACTCCTTCCCATCAGTTCTCCTTGCACTATGCTTTTCCATTATAACTAGTGTTATGGAAACCATTATAACCATTGCAAACAGAGTGTGCCATTACCTTTTTTCTTTGCCATTGCTTATATGCCGCAGCAGAACCTTGAAGAAGATAATGAACAAAGCACCCTACATGGGCTTTTTTTTTTTTTGCCAGGAGTTTACAATTGATTTATGAGAGAAGTTATTATTAAGAGCAAAAATTACAATATTTAAATCTAGGCATGAAGAGTAATACACAATTCAAGAAAGTGTGTAGAAAATTTATCGCTGTTAATACTTGTATGTGATAATTCTGGTCTTTAGTCCCATTATACCCAGATGCTGTGCACACACAGGAAAAATGATGGCCCCAGCCAAGGAAGCTTACTTAATAAGAATAAGTGGTACAACAGGTGTGTATATTCAGAGATGTAGTAGTACATGAACAAACATTATCTAAAAATGTGACAAAATCAGTTGTTTTGATAGGCTCTCTCACAGCCTACGCATTCCTACATTTTCTGTGTATATTTTTACTGAAGATCTGTATTTATGGGGACCTCTTCCCAAGAGTGAAGGCCAACAAAAGAGACTCCATAAAAATACTTTCAGGATATTTTAGTGAGTGGGTAATTGAGCTTTGCATTATGAATTTCCTGAAAAGGAAGTGGGTATGAAGAGGTCTGAAAATGAATGCAAGCACTTCATTTTGGTGAAAATAGGGGTTTATGCATAAAATCTGTAATCTTTTTCCAATGGAAATTGAGTCAGTTTACTTTTTACTCAAGCAATGGAAATGTTTCCTTTGATGTTGATGGAAGCAAAACTATTGCCAAAGTTGGGGAGAAATGGGGGCAGATGCAGAAGGAAGGTGAGACTGAACAGAAGGTTAAGTATTTTCTCTGTTTTACTGGAAGAAGGCAAACAACAAGATGTAATTCACAACCGGAACTGCATATTTCCCAGTTTTACATTTCATCTGTCATTGGGTTCATTGGCTCAGATGAAAAAAATATATATTTTTTAGATTTATTTTAGAACCATGCTCTGGGAAATAAGTATACAGTGACTTTACTTAGATTGGAATACTTGTAAAGCCCTTGTAAAATGTACTTCCAAAATTTGATTTCACTTTATCAGGAAGGCTCACATAAAGCCAAAAGCAACACTGTCTTTCCTTCCTCCTTGAATGCTTAGAGACTGCTCAGAGTCTGCTCACTGAGTATTGTATACATTCCATCATTATGTGCCTCTAAAAATGAAAAATAGGTCAAGAAATTGCAAGGTGAATGAGTTAATATATAAACCATTATCAAATTCAAGTGCTATACAACTGAATATCTTCTATTTAATTATGAGGCAGTAGAGTCAGTACAATGTGGTGACATTAATCATTACAATACTGAAATTTTGTTACCATGGTGTGTTTTTTAAAAAGAAACTCTTTTAAGATGTAAATTAACTTTGTCTTACAATTTCCTTCCTCACACCCTCAGTCAAGCAGTAATCATTATTTACAGGCATTTTGTCAAAAGGATAAGTTGAGCTGCTAGAGCAACTCAGAGACCTTATTAAGTACTCCCATAACACTACTATCGTTATTTTGGTCCTACTGTAAAGGCATTCAATTTCCTCCCTGTCTTTTTGCACCTTTTAACAGACATTTTAGTGGTCAAAAATTATGTGCAATGGTAGCTATAAGGTTTAATATCCTTTATCTAACATGAAAAATGGCAAAACAGGCATTTGTCCCTGCCTTTGGCCAACCCAGCTCTCAGGACAGCAAAATATGTCTCTAAGCCCTTCTTGCTCTTTCCTCTAGATCTCACACCAAGTGTAGCTCAGCTAATGAAGGAGAGTCACTTTTGTGCACATGTGCTCATTAGAGTTCGCTTCTGCAAAGTCTACATATAAAGACTGCAAGACAAGCGGGATTTTCACCTAATACTCTAGATCTCCATCACACCTCACTTCTCGTTTTGTGTCAGAACATGTAACTTGGATTCTCAGAGCCAGACAGCAGCAATGACTGGGGTGTTTTCTAGGATCAGACCACTGTCGGGGGAAAAGTAGCTGGGAAAAAAATCTGTGAAACCTTGGATCAGGGCAAGGGCAGAGATACTGAGGAAGCGTTTATGAGCCAGGCTGAAGACCTGCTGACTAGATGTGGTCAGGGAGCAGACAAGAGAGAAGTTTTTGGATGTGAGAAGTTAGAGCAGCTGATAACATCTTTTAGGCAGGTAACTGTGAATGTAAATCTGTGGTAAAATAAGTATTCCCACATATACGAAGCCAAATTTTCCACTGGGTTAAATTGTATAAATTACCCTGATTTTGACCACAAGCTAGTCCCTGGAAGGAAGATGTTGCCTCTACAAAACAAATATTCTGTAATTGTAAAGGGCAACAATTTTGTGCTTTCTGAACTGGAAGACTATTGTCAATAAGTTATGGTTAGAATAGAGGTTCATAATAAAGCCTGAAGGAGTCAAATACTCAAATGCTACTGAACTTCATAAACAGATGAGTGCTTACATCCTTTAGGCTCCTCTTGTAAATCTGAAATTAAAAATCTGGCCTATAAACAGAAAAAAATATTAGATTGAAAGAAAGATTTGCAAAAAAAAGTATGGATCCAACCTAAATCCTTTGTTCATGAGAAGATGATCAATATATATTAGACATACACAACTCTAATGTGTTTGCTCATCACTTATAAAATCTTCTGATCTTGAACCCTCCTTGAATGTTTTTTTGTTTCACGAACTTATTATTATTATTATTATTATTATTATTATTATTATTATTATAGTTTTTATTGCCAACCATCTAAATCAAAATTCTCTGAAGGAAGAAAAATTATTTTATCCATTCTATGATCATTGGCTCAGTGTCTAAGGAAGGTTTGTAAACCTATATCTTTTTGCTTACAGGCAAATTCCTCCTTTAGAAGAGCTGCAAAGTTTTTTTGTGTAGATATTTTAAGTACATCTTGAGCTTCTAATCTCCCATTAGCATGTAATTCAGAGCAAAATGAACTGACTAGAATTCTTTTTGATTTTAGTTTAACTTCAGCATTTCTGTCTTTTGATCAGAATCAGTTTGTCCCATCGTATCCATCAGAGAAATCACGCCCATTTCCTTTCAGCATTGAGATGCCACTTCACTGTGAAAAATGAACTGCACGCAAATAAAAGTGAATTTGTGTAGCTTCTTTGGTAACAGTTTGTCAAGAATGCCTCGTCTCAGTATTGTTTCCTGAGACAAGAGTACTATTTCTAAGGATGCAAAATGATAGCTGTGTCTGGCATATTACAGAATCTTAAAGAGACCATTAAATCCAACTACTCTTAACAGGGTCAAATCTTTTACAAGTATTTTTCCAGTATTCATCTTTGCACAGCCAGTTAATGGATTGCTGAACCCCCACAAAGCACATTTTCTGTGATTTTTCCATGTAGTTTCTCTTGGTAAGAATTTTTGACAGGTTCCATATAATCTGTTTTTTCCTACTTTAGTCCACCGGGACGATTATTATCAATAATATAACCAGGTTTTATTTTTTTAAAATATCAACACTGGCAACTGCTTCAGGACATATACTTTCAGATTTTAATCAAGGTTTGAGCACTGCATATCTATGACGCTTTTAGAAAAAAAAAAACACAATACTTTAGTACTGGGAGGTGGCCTGATCATGGATTTTAGATTTCCTGTAGCTCTTCATCACTACAACAAACATTCTTTAGTCATCTCTTTAATAAAATAAATAAATAAATAAATAAAGACATTAATAACATTTGCATGACTGTGTAGGACAAATGATGGGAGAACCATCACTTACCATATTTCCATACACTTCCACAGAAATTCCAGTCAATTTTGTGTCTAACATATGTCAGAATTAAGAGATTAGCTCTGATGAAGAAGCAAGTTTTTGTATTGCTGCAGAATATTCCCTTTGTTTAGGTGGACTCACATTATGAATTCCTGGCAGTTCTGAGGCAGTGAGTGCACAGTAGGTGGCACTCACTGTCTTGAGGAAATAGTATCAGTGCACCTTCAATAAGAAAAAAGAAGGCAGCCTGTAAGAAGGCAGCCTATCTTATCACTTGCAAAATTAACAGCTCTGGATAGATAAATCACTAACTGTGGATCAATTTAATTAGTGTCCTGTCAACGTGTGCAGTCACCCTTTTGATCTATATCCATATGCATATTTGTGAAGTATCTATCATATGGTTTACAAACCAGGCATTAAAAAGAAGGAATCAGATGATCTGATTGAGGCAGTGACTGGGCTGGGACAAGGGGTCATCACTCATGTTAAACTTATTAAGCATATATGCTATTGATGTTGTATTATTGCTCAGACATTGGAGTCATTCCCTGCTATGTGTCTCCCCTATCAGAGATACTTGCGATACATTTAGACAACACTAGAATACAAAAGGATAAAAGTGCCTTGTTCAATATAAAGTGAGTGCCATTAAGTAATCATTACTTAACCACACACTGTTGGAAACCTGTACAGACAACATTTAGCAGTGTAAAAGTCACTTCCCACTATTAATCACTTTTAATTTAAGATACACATACCCGTGTATCTTAGTTATTTTTGCTTGACAACTCATAATTGCTAGAAAAATATATCAGAGACTGGCAACAAAACTTAGCTGTTCATGCTTAGCTTGACTTTAAAGGAACCTAAAGCAGAAGCTACATGGTATGAAAATGGATGCACACAATTGTTTTGTACAAAGTTGTGATAGAAACTGACTTTATAAATGTTGCATACAGGATTGGTCAGAAGAAGAGTTGATAGTGACATTGAAAAGCTAGTATCAATAAAAATAAAGTTCAAATCAGAAGACATACTTTTATATAAGAGCAATATACAGGAAGATAATATTTTTTTCCTATAATTCCTTAATGAAAATGTGGATTTTAAATTGTTCCATGCTCCATGTATCAAAATTAGTAAGGGCAAAATTCAACCAGCTTTAACTGGATTTAAGAGTGCCACTAGAGCAGCTGGACATGCAGCATACATGCTGGTAATGAGAATGCTTTTCATGCACTGTTATATATACAGCATAACAGTGCAACAAAGATTCTTTAAAAATCCTTAAAAAAAACACAAAACCAACCAACCACCAACAACAATAACAACAACAAACAAACAAACAAAACAAAACAAAAACAAAACAAAACAAAAAAAAACAGAAAAAGAATTACTTGTCCTATTACTTCTCCATATAAATTATTTTAACTTACGTCCTACACTGAGAGATAAACTAGTGATGCAAACAAATAGGCTCTCAATGGTCTCGTAAGTAGTTTCTTCACTGGCTAGTAGCCTCGTGCTTCTGTTGCGGACATCCAAGCTATGAAAGCTGAGGGACGCAGATTCTCTAAGCTCCCTCCCAAAGAAAAGCTCATGTAGTATTGGAAGACCTAGTCCTCACATCACCTATGAAACAATTTTTGAAACGGAAACGTGGACCAAAGGTACAGGAAGGAGAAAAGGAGAATGGGTTGAAACGAAGGAGCTGCAAACTGGCCATCACACTGCACACAGCTTTTCCACATGCATTTGGGAGCATCTGTATGTGACCGAAAAAAAACCACCAACCCAACCCCAAACAAACCAGCTACATTGTTGGGTGAGGTAAGAAAGCCCCTCTGGAGAATACCCAAGTTCTGATGCTTTGTGGAAACCTGATTATACCATCTGACATTATTGATGTTGACAGCACTTGTAAAGTGAATTTGGAGAGATTAAATGTATGGGGGTATTGTCTGTAATTTTTAATAATCCTCTTCCCTTAGATTCTGAAGAAAAGGAACATGATTGTTGTGGATGTATTAATGGAATCTGCCTGTCAAAATAATGAAATTGAAAAAAGCTTTTATTGGGTATGTATATCATAGAAATGCTAGCATTATATATGTCCCTTGTGCCAAATATGTTACCACAGCAATACATGGAGAAGCATCAACAAGAATACAGGATATAATGATGCTTAAAAATCCCACATATATTGACATTGATATAAAACTAAACAGGTCAATGAGCCACATTCCAGTTAATAAACTGTAACATTTTCTATTAGCATTTCATATTTGAATTTTTCTTTAAATATTATTCTAACAGGAAATTATTAACACGCCTGGACTAGAGATTCTAAGTCGTTGCTGTCAGGTGGAGTTACTGTACCCATTTTCTCTCCTTAGCAAGCTTGAGCTTTGGAGGTATTATATATTATTCAGCTTTTCAGCTTGAGGCTGGTACTTTCCATGTATGATTGACCAGTCAGATACAAGATAAATGGAAGATGAAATCCAATCAAATAATTGCTAAGGACTGTAGTAAGACAAGTATATAACAGATTCCATAACGCAGGTCTGTGAGAAGTACAGTGGACACTAAAGTTTGTGGCAGTCAGTAAGGTCATGTTATGACAGGAAAATATAAAATAAATACAATTTTGTTAAAATAGAGATTGCAATTATTTATTTCCAGCTAGCACTAATGATTCAGCTGAAATATTTTATCTCAGGATCTGAAATTCTTTAATTGGGAAAGCTGTTGTAAAATGAAACCAGACAAGAGTGACAAAAAATGGCAGCAGATGTGAACAAAGCACCTGGATTGATTTTCCAAGGAAAAGAGAAGACTGAGGGAGAGATGAAGATGACATCATTTTTCATATATGTTGCCATTGAATTGTTCTCTCTGTCTATGGAGACTAGGACAAGTAGTATATCATTTCACTTTCATTAAGGGAAAATGGAAAGGGTCAATTTTCTAATGCTAGTATAGGAACAGACTGCTTAAGGATACAGTGGTATCATAGAATCATAGAATCATAGAATATCCTGAGTTGGAAGGGACCCTTAAGGATCATCAAGTCCAACTCTTGACACCGCACAGGTCTACCCAAAAGTTCAGACCATGTGACTAAGTGCACAGTCCAATCTCTTCTTAAATTCAGTCAGGCTCGGTGCAGTGACCACTTCCCTGGGGAGCCTGTTCCAGTGGTATCATCATCTTTGAATAATTTAAAACACGTCTGGTATGAATTGTCAAAACATACCTGATCATCCAAAGAGGAAAGTGGACTAGATGAGAGGTTCCCAATCTGTATTAATTGCCTGCAATCTGCAAGTGGTTTAAAGGAAATATGGCATCCAGGAGCAAAGATGACTTTTTGAGGACCTTAGCTTAAAGATGTTTTTTTTTTCAGTGGTAGTAGACTTCATACTGCTACTATTATAACACAGGCTAAGCACATGTTAGGAAACCAGAACTGTTGTTAGAGCAGGAAACTGGAAATGGGGATTTTTTTTTGTTTAGTTTTTGAATTGATTTTTGCAAGTAGTGACTCAACTACTTTCTGTGTTTTAGTGTGCACACATAAACCAGATCACGTATCTGCAGGAAATTTGCATGCCTGCAGATGAAGGATTTCATCTCAGCATATAAAGTATGACACTGCCATCCTATCTTCAGGATTTATGATCTAGTTAGAGAGTATATGATCAGGAAATTTTAAACAACGCAGGAAGAAATGAATCTCAGCCATTAAATATCAGGTTAGTAAGTCAAAGTCAGTCTTGGTAAGGTAGGAGATGCTTTTTTTCTCATCAGACACTCCTAAGGAAACAAAATCTAAAGTTTGTGCTGCAGCTGCGAACAGACGAGTTAAATAGTGTAGTGAAGCTGCAGAAATGTTATCGGGTGTGAACGGGGAGGTAACATCTCTTTCATAGCATATCACGTAGCCCAGAGACTGCTTGGAACAAGAACCTGGGTGAAGCACTCAGTAGTGCTTGCAGGTGGGTTTGTTCAGAGACTCATTTATTTTTCTTTCCCATCAAGAACAATTAATTTCTGTCTCTAAATGTAAAACAGCTGTTGCTTGTCCTTGTTAATCACATGATGGCAGAGATCAGGGCCTGCGGTCTCTGTGGGCCAGACTGTGAACGTGACTCCTGCTGGTATGTAGCGCTATTCCCGCTGAACCTGAGGAGCTGCAAAAGTCCCTGCCATGGAAGCATTGTGCTTGACTGACTCGGGCTTCCAAGGAAGAGAGGATGCACAGGCAAATCCTAAAGCTTTCCATTCAATTAGTGAACACCCCTGCTGCTGGCCATAGGAATGAACTACAGCTGGTATCAAAGAGCTAAACTGGGATGTCATTTTGCCATCCGTATACATGTATAGCAATTTGTTCTTGTGTATGTATTTCAGAAATGACTAAAATACTTGAAACGGTTATTCTACCTCACCCTTGCTTCAGCTGCTGGCAACCATTAGACTGTTTGTCTCTTCTTTGTCGAACTGGCATTGCTGGAAGCAACACCACTGGCATGACAATGATTGACAGGAGACACTGCACTGAGAGGCACTAATTGGGTGAAACAGGAGCAGCAGACCACAGCTCACTGGGCAGTCTCCAGGAAAGGTGAGGGGGCTTGTAAAGCGACCTGGACTCCCTCCTGACAGGGAAAGGACTAGATGTGAGGGCTGAACAAGAGAGGAAGGAAATGACTGTGTGATCTATAACCCCAAGCAGACATACAAGCTTGTGTTATCGAGTCAGCTCTTTGCCGTGGAAGGAAATGATGTGAGTGACTATTCTTTTTGGATTAAAAAATGAGAATTACTGTGGTGCCTGAAAGCATGAGAGAGCTCTTTGCATGCCCTATCATCTGGAACATGCTACCTTCCTTTCCATCCTCTATGCTGTCACATTTTTCACATCGTGGCTCGGTTCTTACTAGAAAATCTCATGGAACACTTCTTCATTTATCCCTGCATGGACTGCATTTTCTCTTTCTCTTGGAAACATACTATTCAGATCCCTTTGACAATTACAGCAGCTGTTTAAAAACAGCCAAGATGGTACCTCTTAATCCAGCTGCTTCAATAGATAAATAGACAATTCATTGCCCAAATGAGTATGACTACACAGAAATAAAGTAAAATAACACCATCATCAAGAAAAAGGCTTTGAGAACCTCTGTGCCACCTCATTTTAAACATAAGCTTAAATGCTAGGCTTGATCCTGACCTGGCTGTATGTGCCTGTTATTCTCTCTCGACATTCCTTACAGAAACATGGGCAGGCAGCTCACCCTTGCAGTGGAAAGAAAAGGGTGTATAGTACAGGAGAAACACTGTCATTCTCTAATATTCACAACCTGATTTTCTTTCTGTATGGCCAAGCTTTACTTCCACATTAGTACTAAAATTTCTCTCTCCACTTCAGATGGTGAACTTTTGTTTTACAGCTGGTATTATGCCTTTGTATTTGCTAACAAGGTAGCATGGCAGCACACATAAACTGTACTGTGAGACATATGCTTTTCTTTAAGTACTTGAAGATTTTCAGGAATCTATATTTATTTTTATTAGTAATATCTTTATATGAGTATTAAACAGCTGATAAGCTGGCACAACATCTATAACAATTTATGAGACAAAATTTCTGACTTCCAAATGGCTGCCTAATTTTATAAGGCTTACATTAAGATTAACTATGCTACTCAGTAACTGGAGGTCTTGTCTTCATAATCAGAGCCATCAGACACATTCTGGACGACTTGAAGAATGAAAGATTCCTGTTAATAATTGCTGTGTAGACAATGAAATAATATATTTAACCTTGCCAGTCAAGTTTCAAATACCTCATCACAGCTGAAAAACATGAAGGGCAGAAATTCTGTAGAATGCATTTGTGGCTGAGAATGAGGTAGTAACAGAGGGAATAGAATAAAACAAAAAAACAACATGCTTTTGGTTGGGGAAAAGATCAAAGGTAAAGGCAGAGCACTTGCTTTTGGAAATCTCTTCAGGAGCAGCATTTCATGCAGACGCCTGCTGGGTGCCATCTGCTGCTCAGTGCATTTGTATGGTCTGTGCCAGGGAGACTTTCAGGAAATGTTTACAAAAATGTGCAGGTTGCTGATATAACATATCACAAAGTGAAAAGTTTAGTTATTTTATTTACACCAACCTTTTCTTTTCATAGATCATATTTTCCAATGAATTCATAACACACCTGGCATACTGGAATCTGAGCACTAGCTTGTATCTTAGAATACTTCTGTAGTATGAGTAATTAATACACTGATTACACATTTTTCTTCACTGATTCTTAAAATGAAACTAATGCTTTTCAAAATGGCCTCAACAATCTTTAGGCTCTTGATAGTTTACAAATGGGAGATACTACGAACAGTAGCTAGATTCAGTGGATTTTCACAGAGCATGAATATACAGCGAATGTAATATTCAGCAATTTCTGCCTCGTCCTGAGGAACCTCTTATACTGGTGATGGAAGCTTCCTCAAGCTGGTCTTTGGTAGAAAGAAGTGATGCAGGATTTATTTACCTAAAATATACTTACTCCACCTCTGTAAAGATAGGGTTTGCTGGGATGTACAGTGCCAAGCATGGCACCATCAGAGAAATCTCAGGGTCTGATGTGTAGACTATAGCCATCCTTTAAAATCAGTAGAACAGACCCATAAGGCTGAGGAAGTTTCCCTTTTAATGACTTACATGAACACAAGTTAGTCAGGGCTAAAGAAACTCTACAAAAGTGATGAGAGCGCAGACTGTTCTGCAGGATTTGGCTCTAGCTGTCCCACTGGCTCTATGTCACCAAGAAAACACCCATCCAGATTCAGATGAAGCAGCTGATGCAGACATCTGAAGGTTGAAAGTTGTTTGAATACTAGATAGATTTCTTGCACACAGCTTTAACATCTTAAATATTTTCTTGTTTTTCTCTCTCAGAAAGGAACAACAAGCAATAACAGGAAATTTATCTAAACAGCCATCTACAAACCAGTACAGCCCCTAGTATCTGTCATTCCTTTTGAACAGACCTGGCATAGCCCCTCTGTAATCATACTTTCAGGGTTTATAACACCCTGTTCCGTCTTCAGTGAATGCTCTCACTGTGCTCCTTTGCCAGTCTTGTGCTCCCATTTGTCTCATGCATTTTGGACTTTTTACCAGAGCAGATTAAGTAGAACAGCTGCCTCTACAGAAATCAGATTGATGCACATGATTACATGGACTGTTAACTTTGGTTTAAAAAAATTATTTACCTGCCAACACTCGCAGACACCTTCACAAACCACTTGCTGATGACACTTCTGTTCACCTTGGAAAGGACGTGAAATGAAGAACACAGTGTGACATTCTTAATAGATTGTCTAGAATTTACCACAGTGCTTGTACTGGATGATTCATGTCATGTCCAACAAATATAACTTCTCTAAGAAACTAAAAAGATTTACTGAGGAACTGAAGTCTACATTACTGTACTATTAAAGTAGTTACCTATCTTAATTTGATGATGCTTCTCTAAGTTCCATACACAAAACACAGAAATTTCTGAAAATGTAGCAAAATATCTGCTTTTCAGTGCAAAATAACTTACGAGCCAAGTTTTCCACATTTTGTACAATAGTTTAAAAACTAAAATTTTGACAACTAGTGGGAAACTTTATATAATTATTTTATTATGATCTGTCAGTGCACACTTGCATAACTAGACAGAAAATTCTATCAGAAATTTCAGCAGTGAAAAGAGCCTAGCTGAAGCAGAAGGTATCCATTTTCACTGTGGAAACTATCTAGAAGTCTCCAAATCTAATGAGTTACTCTTAACCAAGATAGCATCCACTGGCAATTTTGCCTGGCTTTGCTGGTGTGTCCTGATGTGGACCACACTTCTGACAGCTTCCCTACACTCTCCAAATCTCTTGCCTAATCTTAAGGGATTTCTGTGGTCTTCATTACTACCACCAATCCCAAGTGTTAGAGATTCCATGAGGAAGGAAGAATAACGAGCTTTAAAAAATGAATTTCAGTTTCTGATTTTTTTCACCATGTAGATCACATTGTGAAGGATCTCTCAGAAACTGTGAAGAATAGATTTTTATTTTTATTTTCCCCCCAGTAAAAGCACATAACCTCCCTCCCCCACTCCCCCATTAATCTAAGGCTCCGGACTAAGGTTAAAAACAAACAAACAAAAAATCATGAGACTTTATCATAATGAGAGTTGGTAACCCTGGCTATTCTTTTGATGTGGAAGAACAATGACATGGAAGTCATGTTGCATAAGTAAATAAATACTTGTAAATTATTAGATGCTCTGTAAACCAACAGGGATGAAAACATTAGTGGCTACCTCAAAAACTTTGTTGTAGTAAGTAACTTAGCAGAAGCTCAAAGATACCGCACCCTAAAATGGCAGCTTCTGCAAAGAACAGCTTCTACAAAGCTGGAATCACACATTCTAAAGAGGTGGAATTGATGCTTTCCAAATGTGCTTCATTTTTAGCACTATTTTATTTTGATCTTGTAAGGAACAGTTCTATTTATGGAAACTTAGTGATCCTCTAAAAATGGGATGCATTCATTTGCTATCTCAGATAAAATGTGCCATGTTGGAAGATAAATGCCTAGGATCTCTCAAAGAGAAAACAGACAAACAATTGTTTTGCCTTTTGAGAACACTGTTTCTTTGTCATCCAGAGATAGAGCTCTGTGGATCTTTTTAATCCCCATGAAGAATTTTGCAAATATTTGCAAGATGTCAAAAATAATTAGACAAAAGCAGTTTCACCATCTCTGGTATAAATAGTACATACGTTGTAGAGATCAAAGGACTTCATTGCCTCTCTTGTAAATCTAAAAAAAGTTTCTTTGAAGAAAAAAAATAGGAAACAATGGTAAAGAAAAAAGAATGCAACACATTCAGCTATTAAAGAAACTGATTCTATTAAAACTGTGTCAGAAATAGGTCTGGATTAAAGGCAGCTGATCTGAAACACAATGAAGTGCTGAGCTCCTGCAGCTTTATTGTGTGCAGTGAGAGCTGCTGGTTCTTAGTAAACATTTAGAATCACTCAAGGTTTGTCCACTGGTTCATTTGTTCAGGGTTAGTATCACACCACACACTTTGAAATGGTGCTTGCCCCCTTGCAATATTTCAAAAGAAACAGGAATAATAAAAATTACATTTGAGGAAAAAATCTGTTTTGTTTATGAATACTATCTACCCTATATGGAATTGAAAAAGAGAAAATTATCTGTTGTGTCTGCCAGCTGACTTTGTACCTTTGTCAGCACTTTATGTCTTGCCTTTCCCATATTTATGCTGTACAGTTGGATGGATTCCCCCTATTTGTGTAGATCCACTATATGGAAAACACATGACATAATCCAATTTTAAATAAATATCATCAAATTTTTATTATTGGTACATATAATTAAAAAGGCAAAGAAAGTCCAAGAGGATAAGAAGAATCTGAAATCTCTTTTGTGCTTTTGTTTTCACCTCTCCCAGTCACTTTCACTCTCCCTAGCCTATCAGTTTGCCACTGGATTACACTTAAATATACCAAAACATGTTTTCTCCTATCGAAGACAATGGCTGCTCCAAAAGCTGACATTACATTTTCAGTTGAGTTTCAATGATTCAAGAAAGGAGTGAGACCACACAAAGAAGTGATTAAAAAAAACCCTAACAACAACAACAACATGTATTTTGCACAAAAAAAAAAGAAGAAAAATGAATATGAAATATTAATCAAATATAGTATATATGAAATACGGTATTAACATACTTAATGACTCTGTTAAGGTATATTATCTACAAACATGTTGCACTCAGTACATATACCTAGGAGAAAGAAAACCTACATTTCTTTCTCTCCCTGATCCATGTTCATATCTGCGGAAATCAAATGGGAATATTCCCTATTTATATTAGGTATATACCTAAACATTTTCAAGAACTAGACCTCCAACTAGAAAGAATAAGCAGGTCTTCCTACAGTACATTAAAGCTCTCAGTGGACAACTTTTTTATAATAGTCTTCACTAACGAACGAAAATATCTTGTTATAAAACATTGAACCACAGCATTTTTCTTTTGTCTCTGTACCACTAGTACGTCAATATTTATGGTCAGAATTGTGTATTTGCTCTGTCTCCAGTGTATGGACTATCCATCACTATTTTTAATGGAACATGATCTCTCATCATCTGAGTTCTTTCAAGATGTAAAGTGCAATTTAATTGCTAAGTGCTACTAGAGAATATAGAAGCTTCCAAGTGCCTACAGCACAATATGCTAATTCAGGCACCTCCCATTTAAGCAATGTTAATCACACACACATCTCTCAACTTGTCTTCAGTACATGGGTGGAGATATGTCAAATCTGTCAGGATAGTAATTTATTACTACATCTGTTCAACTTACTTTCTTTTAAGTCACCTATCACAGCAACCTTATCAAGGCAGAACAGAATCAAAAAAATCACTACGTTGCTTTTCAGTATCTATAACAAATGCAGGACCTTTCAAAAGCTTAGTTATTTGAGTAGCAGGGGTCTAACGTCTTTTAAAATACCAGAAAAGATAACAGGAGTGAAGAGCAGAAGAGCAATAGTAAATAAAAATTACATGAATCTCTAAAACCTTAATTAAAAAAGTCAGGAAAGACACTTCCTGTAATAGGAGAGGTAACTGAGGCACAAGATTGTGTATTGGTGGAATTATGTGATAAACCACCGGGACCTAACAGCTTTAATTTTTATTTTTTTATAAGCTCACTTACATGAAACCTTAAAATATACTTTATTGCATTTAGGTTGTATGGCTTGTGTGTGTTCAACTGGAGTCTGAGGCTGTATTATGACTCTAGCTACAAAATTCCCAATTCCCAATGAAGAGATGGACAAAAGTGGTGAGTAAAAGACTGAATGGTAAAAAATGCTGATAGTTTTCCAAAATTCTATACACAACTACTCAACAGCTTGAGAAGTGCATTTCCAAATCATTCTACTAGCAGTCCACTCCCAAGAACAGCCAGCTCTGTATTCCGTTTCTCATAGTGAAAAATAACAAACTGAGGAAGAGGATAAGGACAAAGCAGGACAAAGATGCTTCCCCAGGACACTCTCCCAGTTTCCAGCAAGGTGATATTCTACACCTTACTCCCCTGTCACAGAGCTGAAATTGGACAATGGACAAAATTGGACAATACTAGGAGTCCTGAACAGGTATTACACAAATAGAATGCATTAATTTATTTACATCACCTCTGTTTCCTGAAGGATGCCTCATTAAACATACGCAGTTTTAGTAAAGTGGGGAAATAAAAGTTCTGGATGCTTATTCTGTAAGAAGGGGGGGGGTGAGGGGGAAGAAGTGATGTTTAGGCAGAAACTGTGACAAAGTATCTGCCCACATCTAGTATAGCTGTAAAAGTTATGTTCTACCTGTAATTAAAAGAAAAAAAAATGTCAACAGTATCTTAAGAACACAACAGGATTAAAAAAAAAAAAGAAAGCATACTTAGCAATACCTGCAACATTTACAAATGTTTATGGAAAATTCTCATGAGGTGTAGGTATGCACATTTCAAGGCTATTCATTTATCCACACCAGGTTATGCCTCATGCTGCACTGCTGAATCTACGTTAAGCTCAGGCATGACTGGGAAGTAGTTCAGTAATCATGACACTACTGCCCTTAGGTCTGGCATCTTAATTTATTTCTACTTGGTGAATTTTTAAATAGTCATGTAGACATTAATTTCCTATTTTGGCATATTATTAAAGCTATAATATTTGGTATACCCTGTCCTCCATTTTCCTCTAGCTCTTACTACTACTTCTCCTCACACTATATTACCATTTAAGTGAAATCCCCTTTCCATTTATGAATGGCATTTAATTTTGAGCTGAGGATGTGACCCTGCACCGATGAAGTCAGTGGCTGGCTCCTGAGGCATAAATACTAAAAAGTCTGAAGTGCAGTTCAACAGGTAGCTGATACTATCCAGAAGAAAAGGGAGAATATTCTGATTCATTCCTAATTTGTTCCGTGTCTGTCTCCTTGAGATTCTGTCAGTCTTTTAGCTTTAGCTAGTCCAAGATTTCTTGATCCTTCAGCTAGTGAAGATTCCTAAACCTTTGGAAATGAAACAGGATCAGAGAAGGATCTTGGAAGCAGTCTAACTATTATCAGGAGGCAGTCTAAATATTATCAGTAGAACAAATATGGGACAACACAGGCAATTATTGGAAGTGGATATTGGATTTTTGGCCACTGGCTGCAGGAGCATAACTTCCTGTGGAGTGAAGGGAACAAATCTTTCAGGTGGCAACCACAGTACTCTATCCTCTGTGCTGACCATCTGCCCGAGGGAGTATAAGCCTCTTCCCCAGTACTGAAGACATTCTTTCTGCATCCTCCGTTAACTTGTAAATTGATTTAATTTTGCCTTTCAAACTAGTTGTTTTCTTACAAAACCCCCTTACCACCAGCAATCCACATGCTTTGTTTTACCAACCTAAGTCACTCAGTAACAGCAACTCTTTAGTATACTTTTTCATTGATGTCCTATTTCTGGAGCTTGTCGTGTTTTGTATGATTATGACAGCCCTGAATAATATACATTTCACTGGCGCTGCAGGGAATTTCTAGCTAAGACTTGTAAATCCTCACTGGGTGAGCGAAGATGTTGCTCTGCTAAAGTAGCAGTCTCTAAAAGATTACGTTTCCATAGTGACATTACCAGTGGACTCTATTAAACCTTTAAAAGTGTCCTTTGGCTACTTGGGTGAGCAAAGAGAAAACTGGAAGTATGTCATGGTAACAATCTGTTCAGATGGGGATGTTCAGCTCTGTTGAATACATATATGATATAATTTGAAAGCTTTAATCTGATCTCCTAAAGAGGTGGCTATGTAAGTATTATGCAGCATCAAACTAATCATGGAGTCAAATATGAACTCACACCATGGTGTTTGATCCTCCAGGGCACACTGCCCTTCCAGTATGATTTCAAATCCTATAAAGAATCTTTGGTGTGAAAACAAGCTCCCTGGATCTTTTCCAGTCCTCTCTTACATTTTACAGTTGCTGTAGAACAACTATAATTTAGCCAAGTCTATATAGACTTAAAATGTCTTCAGAAACCATCTTGATTTTTGGCAATGAAAGAAAAAAAAATGAACCATCTACTTTAACCAACTACCAATTGCAGCATTTGGAGCTGTTTTTAGTTCTCACTTTATTCAGTCTATATCTTAGCTGAGGCGAATGTAAAATATAATTGTCTATGCTTTGTCAGAATTGCTAGCACAGGACTTGTCTGTGTGCAATGGTCTCTAGCAGCATGTGATTAACTCAGAACAGCTTTAAACTTAACCTGTCACCATGGAACATTAAAACTGTACATCAAGGCAAAGTGGGATGGTACAGAACTTGTCAGTAAGAGAACAAGATGGAATAAAGTTTGCACTGTAATTAACACAGTTCATTTAATTGTTAGGGCTTATCACTAAAATTTCTAAAGATGGGGATAGTAATGACACAAATAATTAAACAATGCTATCTGCAATATCTTTTACCTACAAGTATCATTCAGCGTAGAATTAATTAATTAGTTAAACCTCACATGAGCCACAGTGAAAGAAGGGAAACATGTTCAAGACTTTTGTTGAAACATGGTGAGCTTATATGGTTGAGATGATTATATGATGGCTTAGTAGCAAATGTGATAACAAGTCAAATGCCATGGTTGCCAGTCCAACTTTGCTCCAATGAGCAAAAGCCATTTTATTCTTGATAGAGTATTCAAATTTCAACAATCATGACTGTAACAGTGCTGAATATTGACTACGGGATGAAATGCCAAAGCAGATACATCTGTTTGTTTGTGCTGTAGTTTACTACTGCATGTATTGTAATTCATCTAAGGTTGAAAGACCTCTGGATTAAGTAAGTCTTGCAACTCTTCATTTTAGCCTTTGAAATTTCTCTGATTTGGTATATGTAAAATATATATATATATATATATATATATGTATAGTTTGGCTACATGTGTGTAATTTTCATATCTTATGGAACATTAACAATTAAACAGAAGCTTTTCACTGTCTATATCTCCCTCCTGAAACTAGAATCTGCCTCTTTTTTGAATACAACAACTTTAAGGTTTATTTCCAATTCAACTGCTAGTAAAGAGGCAAGACATTTGTCACTCCTCTTATCTCCTAGGGAATTTGTTCAGCAATTTGCAATCAAAATCTTCTCTTTCTAGTCTGTAAAACCATTTTTGATGTTACTGACTGTTATTAAATAGAAAGTAGGGTAGGAATAATATTACAATACAAAAAAGATTGATGTACAAGGATGGACTCTGCAATATGTGACAAAGTCAGGGAAACAGAACTCTTTTCCCATATCATAGGAAAATATTCTAACTCTCCTAATGCCTCAGTAAGAATAACTATACTCCTACCACAGTTTTGTACAGGCAATGTCCTTTGAATACTTCTAATGCTAGGTAGAGTCTCACTGGTAATTAATACATGAGAAGTTTCCATTAAAAAAAAAAAAAAAAGTTTCCCAATGTGATTGTTTTAAAGTAACATTAAGTGATATCTCTATTTACTGTCCTCCCATGAATAGTTACCATATGTTGGAGTTAATAGAAACATTGCATCATCTTTTATGAGTGCATCAACTTATCTGCAATTAAGTTTAGATTGTCTAATAAAATTCTGTGACATTTTAGCCTACAGTTTATGTCTCAGTAAAAGACTCCTCTGAATGTTATTGCCATAAGAATTGATGTAATGACTGAAGATAAACCGTTTTACTTCAGGCTGGACAGATGAATATGTCAGCAGAAAAATAAAACAGGTATTAGATGAATATACAGTCAGTGAGGAAACTGAGACAAGGAACTCTGAATGAGTTTCAGTCAAAAATGCACAATCCAAGAAGTTCCAAAATTGTTTGCAATAAAAGAAGGAGATCGAGAGTCAGCAATTTTAGCTTTGTGTTACTCCTAATCTATGTAGAGAAAGACAATGAAGGACAAAGAATTTGCTGAAGAAATACCTAATTCTATTGGCAATTTAATAACTTGTGTTCACACCTTTTATTACGGGAAAAGACAGACTAAGCCATTTAATTTAGAGCTCACTGTGAGTCCATATACGTTTAGAAGTTTGTTGTCACCCAGAATCTAGTTTCTTGGAAAGTCTTACTACAACCTACCACAAAGTGGTAGTTAGTCTACCAATTTAGTCTACTTTTTTATTCAAATTAGTCTACTTTTTCCTGAATGTCACACATTATTTATTTAATTTCATTCCCTAGTTTTCAAAAAGAAAAGAGAGGAGGAAATTGGAGTTCTAGAAAGGTTGATAGACAAGGATGGATTGCAGCCAAAACCTGACTGAGGAAAATGTGTCAATTCTCCATTTAAAACTAAAAGCAACTTTTCAGCTGAGGATTCAACTTCAAACATGAGCCTAGTTCTTTAATGAAAAAGAGAGCAAAACACACTTTAAAGAACTGTCCTGAGAGACTTTCAAGCACTTCAAATTTGTCACATCACCCTAGATTAACAAATGTTATGGATGAACTTTTTGTTATATGATAGAATATGTGCAAAATACTCTGTGTCTTTTTTAAAGTCTCTGTGAAACTGTTTACGAAGCAAGTTCATGCATTAAAAATCCTAGTCCTCACCCAGTGGCATTTTTTTTTTTTTTTTTTTTTTTTAATTTATACAATAATGTCTGGGAATTCTATCCTGGGGGAAGAAGAAAAACAAAGACAACCCACTAAAACCAGTTTAGGATTAGTTAAGCTGTGGACATGACCATCTAGATCTCAATTAAAAGGACAAAAAAAAAAATCAACATCATGTTGGAAGTCTACATGCAAAAAGCCATGTGCCAATATCAGTGTGAGTCTTCAAATCATGTCACTGTGTTCAAGACTGCTTTGTCTCTAGAAATTGTAATGGCCATGATACAAGCTAACTTTGAAGCAGAATGGATTTGAATCACTCAGGTTACATCATGCCTTATTTATTTTATTTTATTTTTTTAAGAATCTTATTTTATTTCCCTGTTTTCAAGCAAAATGCACATTGTATCGTAGGTAGAATTTGGGCTTCCCCGTCTGAAATCCGGTAATGCATTTCATGCATTCCCATGCATATCGATGATGTCTAGCAAGTAAAAATAATTTTTCCACCTAATACATACCTATTATGCTAAACATGGCTGATATGTTGGGAGAGGTACACAAAGTCTATTGTTTCCCTAACTCTAATATAAAGTCGTGACATAAGAAATTATTATTAAGTAGCAAATTATTAGTCAGTAAATTATTTATAACATAAACACTGAATATGAAGTTGTGTAAAGTATGACCTCATTTTAAAGATGGAAGCTGTTTTGGCATTTAATGAGTCCCTTTATATGACTTCACTGTAATGTCGTACATGTATCATGCTATGACGTTTCCTAGAAGCCGGTCATGTCCATACCACTACTTGACTTCTTTTACAAATACATACAAATACTAGTCCATCGAAAAGAGTAAAGTAACTCCAACCTTATTGGAATAAGAGTAGTAAGAGGAAACAAAACCACAGCAAAATAAAGCCAAAGCACCTTCCAGTGTTTCGTGTGAAAGTTTTTCTAGCATATCATTTCTGATACTGTTGCTATGAGAAATCCAGACTCTTGAGACACTTTTCAAGAAATGATGGCAAAATTAAAAAAGATGGACAAAAATATTAAACTTTTTCAATTCATTTTCTGCTTTTCCACTGCCTGACAAATAGAAAACTTCACTGGAGACCACTCGTTGATGCCTTCAAATCACACACATACAAAAAAAATAATTTGAAAACTTACATTCCCATGTAGTTTTTACATCAAAAGTAGGTGTAATTTTAAAATATCCATTACTTGAACGAAATGCTGCATTATTATGTGTCCCTGTAGGTAATTTAGTAGATTTACTTTAATAAGACATAATAGGTATTTGAATCAGATACAGACTTTAATAATATTTGTTAACAAAAATGTTTACAAGGTGTAGCCATTTAGAGGGAAGATATATTAGCCATAAAATTAATAGACAGTCCCTTTCCTTCACTTTATTCAATACAGGATGACAAAGAGAGCCTGTGTTTTGTTCCTTATCTGAAATAATCTGTTATTCAACTTGGAATAATGTATCCAAATGACTTTTACACAATGAGCTACATAAACCTATTGCTAATATTTAAAAGCGATAGATGTAAATGACCCTTCTATATTTCATCCTTTTGCAATATTTATTCGGCGTAAAAGACATGCAAGGTGGGAAATGAACTTTACAAAGTAATTACTTTTGATCTTGACAAAATCTATTCAAAGGCCTTCAGGTAAACATCAGCTTGATGGGTGCACTGTGGTTTGCAACATTTATGTTTCATGCTTAATGGAATTGTGATGTACATTAAAAGTAACAGCTGGTCTAGGGAATTACAAAAAGTATTTAGGAAAAACAACGTGAACCACTGGTAATCTATCCACTGGAAAATCAGCAAGAGTTGCTTTCAATTTGCTTTTATTTTTGTGGAAGTAAAGAAAGCAACTTGAATCAATAGGAAAAAAAAAAGTCAATGCTGTTTCTAACGCAACAAACTAAATAGACGAGGAATATATAAATTAAAAAGATAATCAATATTAGGCATAGATTCCACCATGTGCAACACGTTTATATTTAGCCCCATTGCCTTTAAAAGAACAATTTAGACATATATAACATATGTTTGAGTATTTTGGAGAAGTCCTCTACAGTTCTAGTCGTGATAGTTTTGTGAACAAGAAGGAAATTATATTGCTTTCAATATCTCCTGAGCCCCTTTCCCAAAAGAAAAAAAATGCTGTTGATGTTGAAAATATGATTAGTTCTCAGGTTTTCTGAACTCACAGAGATGAGGATAGATCCTTTTTACCCCTATTCTTATCAATATTTCCACTAATTTCCATAGCTCTGCTTGCTCATGTGATATCTGATATTGTTTTAGGAAGAGTTTGGAAAACTTGTCAGCTAGATATGGCTAATGGAAAATCATGAATTTTATATAATAGCATCAGCTAAACTCAATTTTTACAAAGAGAACATAATAAATCTACATCAGAGTGACAGTTTGCTCCCTTAAAATATCTTCATTTTACAAGAGAAACCAAAATACCATAAAAATTATTTTTTCATAAGGCCACAAAGTGTATTGCTTTTTTATCTATCACTCCCTTGCCACTTCAATACTGAAATTCTGTACTACCACAATTTGCAGTTGGATATCTAGACCATTGTGGTTTTGTGCATTGGACTTGAACTCTGAACGCACATACAGTCTGGTTCCACTGCAGCTGTGTCTCAGTGTTCATTGTGCATTTACAGGAGATCTTGTAGCCAAAGGGAAGCAAAATCTGTCTACTAGGGGCTCATGAGAAAAAGAAGGTAAGTTTCTGTATGTAGGAAGCAGTTCTGGTGATTTTCAGAAAGGAATTTAACCGTCCAGTTCTGAAGCTGGTGCTTAAAAGGAGACCTTGCTGCAGGTACTTTCCCAGGCAGTCCAAAAACAAAACCAAGCCAACCTATTAGTTCTCTGCTCTTGAAATGATGTAGAGGGTTGCTTTCCCTCCCCTGGCTCCTGGTCACGTACTTGGTGAGCTAACTCAGTTCACTTATCCATCAGAAAATTATACACGTATATTGTTTTATCCCTTCAGGTTATTTTTTCTGGATTAACTCAGTTTAACAAAGGGCACCACAGTCAGTATAAAGGCAGCACTGCAGAAGTATGTGATTGTGAACAAAAATTTGTGATTATTGAGGCTTCTGTTTTTCTTGGCAGCAAGCCGTGGGAGTTTAGTCCTTAGTGTGAAGTCACACCTTTAGTGCGATTCCCATTAAGGACTTATTAGTACTTTTATTAGAAGGCTATTATTTTTGAACCTATGAGGCCTTGTGCCCATCCTACAAGAATCTGACAATATCGCTAATGGATGCTCACTTTCATTTGGGAACCACATGTGTAATGCTGTTGGATGCTGTTTGATAGAATAACAATCCACATGAAGTTGGCTGCATTCTACATTTCTGTATATAAAAGTCTGAAAAGCACATTTGGATCATCCAGAATGAAAAGTGCTCTGTAAATGTAAATGATTATAAATTGGTGTTGTTGAATCTGAATAAAATTTACTGTGAACAACAGACTTTACATCTCTTTCACACGCGAAAGCACGTATACATGCAAAGAAAACTGAGCATAATGGAGCATTCCAATGGGAATAATTAGTGTCAAATAGGAACACAAGAAATTGAAAGCTCCATATTACAGTGAGCAACACTGGAGAAGTTAGTATGAAATGTTTTATAGGCATATTTTCCTTATTGTACTTTAGCCACATGAAAAAAAAAAAAAAGTAAAGTAAATTCAGTTGCAACAGTATACTTGGTATGGTAGTTTTATGGCTCTAATGATTTTCTTCTCATTTCTTCATAGATAAGCAGCAATAAAGAAAAATTGGTCAATAAAACATTACTCCTTAATATTTTGCACATGCTGCCTACTATAGGTTACATTCTCAGTGTTCCTAAATAAAAATCTTCTCATTTAATGATCTCTGTTATTGGTTGTTATGTGAGGAAACAGAGCTGAGAATTCGAGAATGAAGAGTCTTCCAGATGGAGCTTACACATTAGCATTTAATATTTATGACATGGAAAGGCCACCATACAAAACTTTATACCAGCCGAATGAAAAGTAAATTTAGAAATTAGGGCTTGCTGATGCTCAGTTCCTGCTATGGATGTTACAGTCTGGGAAATGAAAAGTAAAATTTGGGGTATGAGGAAACTGGAGATTCACAACTGGGGTAAAATTTTTGAAGAATATATTATTTAACAATTTGTGCTGTACTGGGATAGGGAGCCTTTAATGAACTACATTATCACACTAGCTGTTGTAGAAGTGTAGAAAAAAAACACCTATGTCCAAAGAGTCTGCAATCCAAATAGCTGATAAAGAAAGAAGCAGAGACAGATGGCAAAATTCAAGAAAACAGTAAAACTGTTTTTCAGTATGAAAAGTAGAAGACTATGCTTACTGACTGTCTCTATGTTATCTCATATTTTAAATCCTTATTATACATACACATGAGATTTTAATCATTCCAATGTTATGGTATTGAGTTGCAAGCACTGTTGATGCTCATCCTGGGCCAACACATTATGATTTGCAAAAGGTCACAGATGAGTCCTGAGTATAGACCTCAAATAAAATGTTGCTGACATAACAGCATTTGAGAACTGGAGTTTGAAGGAGATGGACATGGAGAAAAGGCATCAACTTGGAGAGAAAGTAAGTGTTCAAAATATTGTGAAGGATAGTTCAGACTATTTTTATTTTTCTAAAAGCTTGTAGTTTTAAAATACTCTATATTGCCAATCAATTCTAATAACTAACTAACTAAATAAATAAATAAATAACCCAGAAGACTCTCTCTGCATATTACTGTGGAAATTGAAGTAGATTAAAAAATAACGTTTCCCAAACAGTGGCTCTCAAAGCAAGGGAATGAATCCTCTTTGGTGGCATGAATGTATCCTGGGAGAGGATCCTGTAGCAGAAGCCTCTGAAATCCTCCTTTTGCTTTTGTCTCTCTCTTCCCTCCTCCTCTCACTCCCTTGACATTTGCTTTTCTTTGGCAGGCACGCGAATAGTGTAGCATTTATTTCAAGCCAGCTGGAAAAAAAAGGATGTTGGTTTACAAACTCAGATTCTGTTCTAAATTTTCAGCCTCTGTTTCCATTCCCAGAAACATCTTTTCCTGCAATATATTTGCAATTCTGTTACATTAATTCTAGTTTTGCTCAAGTGAAGTCTTACAGAAGAAGAAAAAGTGATGGTTTTATATAACGTCTCCTAAGAAGTCCTTTCCTTTGTGTAAAGGATCTGGAATAAGCCAACAAAGTACAAGTATTTGTCTCACTCTTACTGAAGTGCTATTTAATTTTGTCCGTATTCACTTGTTCTTTTTTACACAAAACAGAAAAGTGCAAGTGAGTGGGAAAGTGAGGAAGAACATCATATTTGGAAACAGCACTGTTTGTTTGGGAGAAAATCTGTAAGTAGTAGCCAGGGCTTATTAACAGCAACACAATGCAAAATATGCATGTAAATGATCACTTTAACTGATTGGGCAAGTGAGGATTCCTCTCTAATGTTGCAGATGTGCCCTTAGTAAAGTCTTATCTATTAAGTGAAATGGGCTAGGCTACAAATGATCCTGAAAGGCATTTTATAGTGTTGATATTGACATATCTGTGCTGAGACAATTGCTGATCTTTTGGTATCTTTTGCTCTTACAGCTTAAGAAGCCTTCCCTCTCTGCCAAAAATGGTAAGTATCAGTAAGATTTTGTCAGCTTCTCTGTACCAGAAACACAAATATGCAGCAATGCAAATGGAACTTCTCACCTTCATGCCTTCTTCCCACCACAGCAACAAGAAGAGGGCAGTGCCTGCAAATCACTGCAGGTGGAGCAGTGACAAGCCCCACAGGATGCACTGTGCAGAAAGGTGTGAGAATGAATGTCACAGTGTGAAAAGAGCCTTTCAGTACTGGAGAGAGCATTCTGGCCCAGGGTGTTTTTGATATGCCGTTAAAAGGTGAAAAACCCTATGACAGTGTTTCCCACCAAGCAGTAAACACACACATTAACAAGTGCATAGGAACATGTAGATTAACTACTTATGTGAATCATCATGATCATATCAATCATATCAGTGATCTTGGAGGTCTTTTCCAACCCAAATGATTCTATGATTCTGTGCACACAATAGGATGTTCCCAGTGAGGTTTGGGAACATCCTGGGGATCCTCTTTTGATATAGAGGGAGAACAAGGAGTGTTGTGGAAACCACCAGGATTGTAAGACAGTCAGCAGTGGGAAGGAAGGAGGGAAGGAGGATGAGAAGAAGGGAGGGAGGGAAGGACAGATGGAGGGAAGAAAGAAGGAAGGGATGGAGAGAAGGAGGAGGGACCATACTGCGAAATTACCTTAAAGATTTTAAATTAATTTGTAATTCCAGAAATGTTCAAATGTTTTTGTAAGACAATAAACAAAATTTCCAGCTGTCATTTTTATGATTTAGAATGAACTAGGCTAGCTTGATAATCTGGTTTTCTCTATTTGTTGGCTCAGATATTTGCCTTTTTCCATTTAGTATTTTCTTAAACCCTATACTAAAAAGGAAGGACATATATGTTTTGCCTTTCAGCTAGATTCAGAACTCTTCAAACAAGAAGGAAGAGTTTTCCCTACAGAGTCACTTTTTCAGAAAGGTAACACTTTGAAGGATAAAGAGGTTTTCTCACTGCTGGGGACATAAGAGCCTTGCAGGTAGAAGCTGCAATGTGTATGCGATCAATCAAAGCACCCCCATGCTGACCCCCAAAGCAATGCTACTTTAACCTCCCTCTGCTGGACATCCTGTCTTGAATACTGCTTTGTTCCAGTATCACCAAAATGAGAACATGCCTCTGTGGTCATGTAATCCTCTGATACAGATGATTATGGTTATTGCCATTTTCACAATCCACACCAAAGATTACAAAGTTCTGATCATCTGGTTCAAATGTCTGGGAGCAAACTATATCATGAAGCAATTTTAGTAAGTGGAGACATCCCACTAATGCCATGCTTTCTGCTATTTAGACACCTTTGGAAAACAGTTTACCATTGTAATGGGTTACCTGGTATGATTATGGAGGAGTTTCACAAAATCAATCACGTCAAATAACCTATTTTATACTGTTGTTGTATTTTGTACTTAAGATGAACTGGCTAAACTCTATTCAGAATTGGCTTCAAAAATATATAGCAAATCATAAATTGATTGCAGTCCTTTTTGCCACACCAACACTGTATTGACATCTCCAGGTTACACTGAAGTGTATTGCTCCGAGTATACAAAGCACATCACTTTTTGCAACTGCAATAGCACAGTGGCTGGCACGTTATGAGCTCTGGCAAGCACCAATACTGAAGCTTTAGTAAGTTAATGCAGGTAAGAAACTGCTATAATGGCCAAATATAAAACAGCCTTATTTTAAGTTAACTCACAGTTTCCAAAAGATAAAAACAATAATGAACTAATAATAGCTAATACTAATGAATAAACTACTACTAAAAATAAAGAGAAAATGATAGAAAAACATTAAGCTGCAGTGCTGCTTCTCTGCATCTCGTTCTAAATCTATACATAGTCTCACAGGTCACCTCTTCTCACTTACCTGCCTAGACAAGTTTCTTATCATTTCAACATGCTATTGACACAGTGCTTATCCCCTGTCTTGTCTGTTTGTCAGCATTTTGCCACATGGTCAGCTCTCAGGTCAGAACAAAGACTAAAGTCTTGAAAATCTGGACCACAGTAGTACTGAGCAGATGTTTGTGACTAGAAATATTTTTTCCCCCCAATATTATATGCCAAGCAAAAAAAAAAAAAAAAAAAAAAAGAGTTTCATTTAGGGCCAGTCCAAGCAGAATTTATTTTTCCCTCAGTTTAGCAGCTGCACCAAAAAAAAAAATTAAAAAAAAAAAAAAAAGAAAATCAATTATTCACAGAGCCCTAGGAGCCTTGCTTTCCCCACCAGGGAACAGTGTTCCACTAATGATTTTTTTTTGGAGTTATTTTGGTTTAATAGTAAAAAGGCTGGATCTGAGTTAAGCCAAGAGCCTTTTGTAAGGTTTGTGTGTCAGCATTACACTGCTTTTATTTTCTCTTCTCTAAAGTCAGATTGTTTGAAGCCTAATACTGTGATCATTTATTTACACATAGCCCAGAAGGAGGCAGTTCTGGTTGTTTAATATGCAATACAGCTTTCTGCAAGTGATTGTCTGTGGGTTGCATCTTCCATATTAGACATATGCTGTAAGTTTATTGTGCAGAAAAGGATGTTGTTTTCAACATGATATTATAATTTTGTAATGAACTAATTTTCATCTTAACCTACTCATGGATGATCTATTGGTAGTGAATACAACTGTCAGGCCCTTCTGGTCTTTCTAGAGCTACCACAAGAACATTCAGCACTTTACAAGTCCTGAGATTGCTTCTGTGTGAACCATGCTTGTAGAAGAATAAATACTGGAAGAGGAATAATTCTCATGCTTCTTCCCAAGGAAAAAAAATAAAGTCATTTTTTCAGCTGTACTGAAACACTTTCAACAATTACATGACCAATATTTTACCCAGTATTTGCTGAAACCAATGGAGCTGCCTTGATGAACTTCATACAGAGCACCAAACCCAAAAGTTAACACTCAGTTTAGATGAAAAACACCACCACACACTAGGACATGCTGCTGCCACTGACAAATACTGGTGTTGTACACACAAGCGAACACAATTAAGTTTAGCTGCAGGTGTCCCATTCATACCACACAAGTAGTCTTTGCAAAGATATATTTACCTATATTTGAAAATTTCCTTAATTAAGAGAAAAAACAAGTGAAAACTTCAGTAGTACTTTAGCCACTGAGTGACTATTATGGAGTTGCTCTGGTGAAGATTTTAATTCAAGAGCAAGAGCAGATAGAAAGGTTATTAGGCAAAAAAAAAAAAAAAAAAAAAAAAAGAGTTCTGAATATTATTTCTTTGCCTGTGGACTATTCTGGGCAGGAGGGCAAGAACTGGGTGATAAGTATGGATTAAGTATATCTGAGTATCTCTTCTCTTCTATGATAATAAACATTATAAAGATTGTAAAGTAGAGCTACAGCAGTTTCATGCAGTCCAATCTAGTAGTCAACCAGCTACCCAGTCTGATTCCACTTTCAGTTTTATACATGTAAAGTTCAGGAAACAAGAATTCAGCCAGTAAGTTAAGAAGCTATCCTGAGAGTAGCTGAAAAAGTGGCTTTGAATATTTTTCACCGTATGTAGGTTAGTGACATAATGCAGGTTTTATTGCTGTATCATCGGTAAGATGTGTTAATTTATCTTGAATCTTTTTTCTGGTGTACTTGTCTTGTGGTATTTCTAAGTGCAAAAATTGTCATAGCTGATGCTCGCTAAATGCAAATTACATGCAAGCTGTTAAAACAGAGCCTAAAGGCACGCATCAGGGTGTTGAAGGTTGTACATGTTTCTTTTGGTTTGAAAGAAGGGAGCAATTACGTATAGGATTGATTCAATATATATACTATACCTAATACAGCATAACTGGCATTTTATCAGCTATTTCAAGAGTATATCTCACTAGTGAAAACAATGTGACTTCTAATCCTAAATCTCATCTCCCTTCACTGCAGTGCTGAGCAAATCCTCTGAACAAGATTGTAAACTGCATTTTTGCTTGGTGAAATTCAGCAGCTTCATGCAAATAGGCACTCAAATAATTTGTCTAAATAGCCTAGGAGGATAATGTGACCAGAGGTCACAGAGAGACTGGAATATCATAAATTATAAAATGGAAAAACACACAAAACAAACACATAAAAAAGCCCTTTGGTGTTTGTAGGAAGAAAGAGGAATTAATTAACTATTATAGCAGTGCTATATAAAAGAACTCTTTGCAGTTCTTCATCTTATGTCTATAAGCACACTGGTCATGGATATGTAAGCCTATATAAGCAGGCAGACATGCTTACTTTGCATAATTATGTTATCTCTTGGGAAAATTATAATATTCATAAACCACGAGAATAATGGTTTAACTCTGGAATAGGTCAACTCCTTGCTGGACATAAGAAACTCACTTTTCTCCCACAGTGGCAATGGTGGATGAATCCAATAGCAACTGTGTTACTTGGAGATTCAACAAGAAGATCAAGATCACAAATCAGAAACAGTATATTTTAATATCTGCTATTATTTCCAGAGAAGGTTATGATTTTGAGGTGAAGTTTTACATTAGTCTACATCCAACCAGATGTTATGATTAGCCATCTTTCCCCTTGAAATCCTTGAGCAATTTTTTTCTATTTCTGGTGCAAAATCATTATTCAGCTTCTCTTTAACCTTTATGATTTTATTTTAATTTCATTAAAAAAACTGTTTTGCTCAGTTTATCATCTCAGCCATGTCATCCCCTCCATCTCTTTTCCATTCATGCCAAACAATTATCTTGACATATATCTGTTGAGGATCTGGTTCATTATCTCCCGAAGAATATCTTTTTCTCAAATGTCAAAACAAAAGTTAGTATGCTCAGCTGTTCTGCAGAAATTTGCAAACTAATGGACCTTTCACTCTAGAAATAAAGGACTGTGATTGACTATTATAATGTGGTTAGGAGGATGTGGAAGATTGATGAATGAAAGTGATACATCTTTTACCAACAAAGAGTAATGTTGAGAGAATGTAGGGGGAAGTACATAATTAGTTTCAGTTTTCATCAGAGAAGACACTAAGCTTCCAGAAGGTCTGAACTAAAACAATTTGGGTATGTAAAGTTTTCAAAAGGGATTTTTAATGCTTATCTAGAGCACAAGTAGTTTGGTGAAGGATGGTTTTCACAATGCATATTAAAAGTAAAACAAGTTGGATGATTTTTTTGCCAGACTTTTTTCTAAATGTTTCTATTTTCTTGTAAGGGTAAATTATTTAAATTATATTTACATCCATTCTTATGCTAATGGCTTTCAGGAACAGCATCTTTCTAATTTCCCGCTCTGATAAGTCCTTGTCATGGGATCTCCTGCCCATGAAATGAATCATGTTGTATGCTCCTACCAGCGGGCATGAGGTATCATAGCAACAACTGTTAATGTGGAAAATTCAAACAGAAGAAAGACACTTGACGAGTACTGAAGTGTTATTCTGGAAGACCTCTTAGAAAGCTCCTCAACTATTGAAGTTTTTTTTTTATTTAAAAAAAAAGGATTTCAAAACCACCACTCTCTCTATAACATGAACCTGAACATCAGGAATTTGCCCCAGCACTGAGTAGGGATGTGAGTAAAAGAAGCTTTCCACAGTTGGAGACCACGCCGCATGTTGGATCCCATATGTTCAAGTATCTCAATGATCAAATCAATTTTGGGGAACAGATAGCAGAAAGCTGGGTAAAATTTCCTCTGTCCTTTTCACTGCTCTGAAACCTATGCCCAAGCTCAACCAAGTTCAAAAAGTTTTTGAGCTTTAAGAACAATCCATGTTTCTCCCTCATTTTTTGCTTATCTTTATGTCTCAATCTGAATTAAGTTTGTGAACATGTGCTGAAGTACAACCAAAAAAAAAAAACCAAACATTTTTCTGTGTAAACTCTCACCTATGAGGCTAAACAAGTTTTCTTTAAAATTAAAATGTGAATTTTTCTACAAATTTCTTGTAATTGATATATATAAATACTTTGGTTACAGAATGTGTGAGTGCCTGTGGGTTAGGTCTCCTGAAAGTCATTAGACCTGCTAGTTAGGTCTAATGAAGTTGAGGTCTATCTATGTCAATATATATATATTTTTTCTCTAAAACTACCCCAAAACTATTTGAACAAGCACTAAAAGGACTTATGCTTTCTAGTGTCAAGGGACTGGCAGAGACAGAAATGAGAAGCTTGTCTCCTGTAGTGCAAAATTATAAACAGTAAACCTAATGTTTATCCATTAATTTTTCTGACTAACTTTGTAGACTTTGTATTCCTGATAATTTTGGAGTGCTTCAGAATCTATCCAGTGGTAAGAATGGTAGAAATGGAGGGAATTTATCACTTATGCTGTCAGCTAAGTCATCAAGTACAGAGAGAAACAGTCTTTCCAAGAATCTGGCAGCCATGTCCCATGTCAGAAATGTTTCCATCACTGTTTCACAGCAGTCCAGCAGTAATTAGACAGGCTATAGACCACTGCTACAAAATCCAAGAAAATGTAATGAGAGACCCTTCTCACCAGTGCACCATCTGTTCTTTCTGTGCAAGGATATAAAATTGTTTTGTTATTTACATTAAAAAAATCCAGAAAAGATCCAAATGATGGTGGTTTGTGTTTATTAAGATCTGATGCATCATCAGGGAGATTTTCAGCATAACTAGAATGCAGATGCTCAAAATGTACTTTAGAGGTAGAGAGGCCTATATGGGACCACACCGCACAGAGCAGAGCAGTTAATGTATTTGGGTGTTTTTTCATTACAACTTGCTGGTTAAATAAGCTTGTTTATGATTAATTCCTTTTTTTTTAATTATTTTTATTATTTATTTTATTTTATTTTATTTTATTTTATTTTATTTTATTTTATTTTATTTTATTTTATTTTATTTTAATTTTATTTTATTTTATTTAGTTTTGTTTAGTGGGGCTTCTTTCCCATATATACAAATACTTTTCAGCTGGTCTACCATGGGTCAATATCGCCAAGAGGCCAAATGTATAATATGGGCATACTGGGAATCCTCTATTCCTAAGACTATTTTTATCTAATTTCTATCCTCTCTAAGATCCCATGATCTTAAGTCTAAAAAATGCCCTGAATATTAATGAAAAATTATACAATAGAGCTCTATTGTATAATAGAGATGCAGCTCTTGGCTTAAAAATTCTGCATTAAAGAGAAGAATGGGTCTGTCCCTCATCCCACAGCAAAGTTTCATTTCTCATGGTATTGTCGTTTTGATAAAGCAAAATAAACATGGAATTTTTCTGTTTAAATCCTAAGTCTGAGGAAAGTTATGGCAAATTGGAAGTGAATACAACTTGTTTGTTAACAACTAATGTTTTGAAATAATTTATCATATAAACAATTCCTGGAAAACAAAAGCCACTTATGTGCAGGCAACTTATAAAATGTAACTTGTTTATCTAATAAACTACCCTGGGGCCAACAAGTACATTAGCATTGCACAAACTTTCTGACTTATTCATCATCACTATTTATTATTAAAACTTTATCTGTTTCAACTTAGTGAATAGCTGCCTTGGGATACACTGCTCAGAGCAGAAGGAACAAAATAAAGTTTACGCAATTTGCATAATATTGTACAACAGATATTAGCTCAGAACAATATGAATCCCCTGGATCATTTGCACAGCCCCTTTGGTGTTTAATGTTGGTAAATATTTAAATAACAGCAAGCCTATATAATTATGAAGATTCCTCTTCCTAATCTGCACAGATTGTACAAAATGTTGTAAATCATGTCTATTACATGGTTTTAGCTAGACTAAGAATAGACAGATGATTTAGATACCCTTGTTGCCTTATCTGGGAGTTTTATGATCCATCATTCAAGAATATATTGGCTTACTAGCAGAACGCACACACAGCTGAACACTGCACAGTGCATATACTGCACATGTAGACTTAAGATGGGTGAGTACAGCATGCATTAAAAGATGAGGACTGTTTTCTTCATTGTTCTTTTTTTTTTTTTTTCATTACCACAAATCATATGTAAATCAATACTATTCTCCTACTGTATAAATTTTGTACTGATGTACAAAACATTGGACAAAATGGAAGCAGAAGAGATTTTTTTAGAGAAAAAATCCCCTTCACTTGGGAAGGGGACATCGCTATGCAATGTCGATCAAATTATTCAGTACTGGGAAACTACTGTTAGCTTCCAGAAACACATTAAAGTGCCTAATTCTCAAAACAGCAGAACACTTTGGGATTCATGGTGTGCTGAGGAACAGAAATCTTGTAATCCTTACTGAGACTGAAATTCATAGTATTCACAAATTACATGTTTGCACATGCACATCTTTTTAAAAATCATTTCCTTCTATGGTATGTTCATTTAAAAATCAGTTCCATCCAATACTGAGCAAAGGCAGCTTCCATGAATGTCAACAAAGTTGGGATATTTTCCATGTTATATAAAATGCTTAGTAACCACAAGGATCAAGTTCAATTTTAAGGTCCTCTGAAGCAGATTAAAGATTATAGTTTATGATCTTCAGTATACACAGTGATATGCATATTTTTGTGTCTATAGATGGTTGAACACACCTCTATTATTGTAATAAAGAAAATTACAATCAAACCCAGGTACACACAAATTAATTTTTACTGTGCTAGTGATTCTAAATTTATCCAGACAACACAGCTAATTTGTAATCTAGTTGACAAACTAGTCCAATATCACCCCCCCGCCCCCCCCCCCCTTTTTTTTTTTTTTTGAGTGGTACAAGATATGGACAATTATTTATAAAACACAACTCCTCTTTTTCAAATCAGTAATCATCCCATCTCAACAGGCTTATGTAAGTCCAGTACACAAACCTGGTTAATCTGCAGCTTCTATCATGATCAGGAAAGTCTAAATAAAATTGAGAGAAATAGGTGCTTTGATGTATCTAACACATGTCACTTTATTCCCTTAAAGACAGGCACTGGGATTTAAATAGTTATTTGTTTGTTTGTTTGTTTTCAAATAGACTAAAGTGAATACCTCTGCAGTAAATAGAATATCTCACCCTTGAAGAGTGATTATGTTTCTTTCACTCATGAGAAAGGCCTTCATAATTCATTCATACCTGAGGGTCTTGTGAGTTATGGGTCCTTCACACTCTTGAAAGAAACATAATACTCACCCTTCATGGATGACATCTCCTATATGTATTTAAATTGTAAAATTAAAATGTGGAGGTTTTGAAGGCATATTCTACACGTAAAACATAAATGCAAGTATAGAATGTTTCCTTCTCGTGTTTGAAGGGTCTGTTAGACCTTATGAGAACATGACAGCATGAAATATGATAGTGGAAACCCAGGTAGGATGTGCTGTATGCAAGACAAGAGAGAAGAAATAAGAAATTAAGTTTTGTATTCACGTATGTCAGCAGGATGTGCTACTACAGTTGTCTCTGCAATGCTTTGGATGTATTTATTTTATACTTTCAAATTGCTAATATAATCTGAGAATTTCTCTTGAAAGTATCAGTTTCATATTAGCAAAATGTCCTAATAATTGAGAGATATTTTAAAGGGTAAAAAGGTAGAAAATCATGTAGAGGACAGTGAGGGAACATAACAGAGCTATACAGTCATATCACCACCACAATGTCTGCTTTTCCTGAAGGTTCAAGATTATATGGATATCAAAAATATTTATAAGCCATTATTCTTTGGCCCAGCCATTACAACAGCTCCAGAAAAAACAGATACCATTCTGTCCACCAAATACTTGTAAAGGTAGGTGTATTCAGTCAAGGTAAGGAATTCATTCTGCTGTGGTCCGTGTCAATGGTTTAACACAGATTGCCACGTGTGCAAACCTCACACTACAGCAGGGCTCCAGGCAAGGAGAAGGGGGGGACTGGGCAGAGCTCACTGCCTGAAGCTCTCTGCATAGGCACTGACCCTGTTATTTCATTAGCCCCTAACCTGTAATCTCATGTGCCTTCATTACCCTGAACAGCTCCACCAATTTGAACTGGCAGAAAAAATAAAATTTGCATGGCAATGAAGCATATGTGTAAGTATATAGAGAGCTGTCCAAATAAATTTTCACTGTCAATAGCATGCATAAATGTTTTTTTTTTTTTTTTTTTTTCTCTCTCTTTTTTTCTTTTTCTTTTTTTTTCTGGATATAACTTGAGTGTTCATGCCCCTATACGCATCACTAATCATTGTGATGTGTTTGAAAATACAGTATGTAAATGAATTACTAATGAGCACTTAGACATTTTGGAGTAAAATATGAAGGAAAAACAAGGGGACAGATGTTGTACAGAAACATTTTAAATAAAGGGACAAAGTGTCACAGTAGAAACAGAACTGTCAGCCTAGAACGATACAAGATTATAGATGGAGATCAACTGTGAGATGACCAAAGACACGCATCAGTTAGGATCATGTGGCTGGAACCATACAAAAAGTCATAAGGGAATTGTGAAATCTGAAAGGAATTCCAGTTCCGAAATAAAACAATTAGAAGGAACAATTAACTCATCCATTTTGAGGAGAGGTCTTGTCAGCACGTAGCCTGAGTAACATTAAAATGGTAGTTAGTGATTCTAATGTATTAAAGCAGAATAGGATAATTCTGTTTTATTGAGATCATTACTGTGCTTCTGCGTTCCCAACACTTTAATCTGTTACTGGCAGAAAATATTAATGCAATCCTTCAGACAGAGGAAACCAGCATTGTCCTTTCCTAATGCCCTTAAGTCCTCCAAGTTCTCTATATCTATGATAAACTAAAGGAACTGTATTAAGGTTTGGCTACAGGCCTAAAACAAATGGTGTCTGGGTAGTCTCAAGCTGTCACATACAGTTGTGGTCATGAGTCCACATGTATGAGGAATCTGTAAAACAAAGCAATAATAAATAGGGGTGGAGGAGAAAGTCTTCATTTTGCTAGTGTTATTCACTAAGGGAAGAGGACAGCATAAGCTTTTTCCCCACCTCCTTAAAATCAGGCAGAAGAGAAAAGATTACATACTATATTCTTCTGCCTTTTCTTTCATTTACAGCATTTCTAACAGGAGATGAGTCAATGAGGGGCATCTCTTGGTGGTGAGATATGGGCAGAACTAGATGCAACATGAGTGGCCTTACACAGATGAATTAACTCTCTGATCCAATAACCTGTTATTGGTATTGACCGGGAACAAATTGTATTCTCTTTGTATTGTAAAACAAAAAACAGAGAAGAGATTGTGACCCCAAGGCTCAACATAAAAGATACTAAATGAAGACTAAAGTAGTTGTCTTTGGTTCACCTGATGGGAGGAAAAACAAGAACCTTCTCACTGAAGGGAATGATAATGAAAGGAAGGAGGAGAAATTGAAGCTTTTGAGGAGAAAACTACGCTTTATTTTTCCTAGGGCAGCAGGAGGATAGATGAAGCAGAAACAAGTCCTTCCTTTCTTATTTCCTGGAAAAGAAAGGCTACAAGAACATTCCCTATACCTTATATAATGCATTGTTTTATTAGTGATCGATCATGATGGACTGATGCTGGAAGACGTTTTCTTTCTAACAAAAAAAAAAAAAAAAGGGCTAGAACAAGGGGCACTGGAACAGGCTCCCCAGGGAAGTGGTCACAACACTAAACCTGTTGGAGTTCAAGAAGTGTTTGGACAAAACCCTCAGATGCATGGTTTGTGTTTTGGGTGGTCCTGTGTGGAGCCAGGATTTGGAATCAATGATCCTTGCAGCTCCCTTCCAACTCTGGATAGACAGAGATTCTACTCTGCTATGCAAAGGTGTTTCAAATGGAGTCAGATGGACTATGGTAGTATTTACTTTTAAGCAGGATAGCTTTTGGGTTTCAAATTTTTCTAAGTTCTGTAGAAAAGCTTAAAATGCCATGTATTATATAGGAGATATATTTAATTTTTGGAAATATTTACTACTCAAACAAATTAGCAGAGTTTTCTGTAAACAGGACAAACAGCAAATGTTGCTTTGGCAAGATATAAGAGGAAAATGGTCCAGAAGCATCTTAGCTAGATGTCTCACACAACCGTTATGGTTTACTGTTCATTAAGACATTTTGCACCTTAAGAGAACCTATGGAACAGTTGTTTGGCCTCACCTTTTGACCCTTGCTCTATGGTTTTACTATATCCGCTTTCTGTATGGTCACTGAGACAACACTCCTTTCACTAATCTTTCTGACATGCCCTTTCTCGTAATATAATAAATAGATAATTAAAAACAATCAAATAAGATGCACTATGACAAACACGTATTATTCCTGGATGTAGAGTAAAGAAGCTAAAAAAAAGGTATTCCAGAAGAGGAGTTCACATGAAGCAATATTCCGTCTGCAAAACAAAAACAAAAAAAAAAAGGAGCAACTTCTTCAAAGACAAGTAAGAAATTCCAAGTACATTAAATTTAAGTTAAATTAAATTAAATAATTAAATAAGTACATTAAATGAGAGGTTAATTGTAACAGTTACCTTCTCTGTGGGAAAAATCTCCCAGATAAATACTTTTTTTTTTTTTTTTTTTTTTTTTTTTTGGCCAGCATATAGCATTTCTATTTTCAAGCAAGCCAGCCTTTTTAATGTGCAGTGCAGGTGGTGTTGTAACATTCTTGTAGCTTCCATAGCAAATGTACTCTTTAGTACCATAGTAATTGAATTTAAAGAAAGCGGCTGTCTAGAATCACAAATGTACACGCCATTTCTAAATGAAGCATATGGTGAGACTTTTCGAGAGTATACTCGAGGACATACATATAACAATTCATATCAAAATTTAAAAAAATCTGTGTCAGAAGTTCTGAAATAATGTACACACTACAGGAAAAAAATAAAAAAATTGAAGCTAACAGAGAGTTAATGCAGATATTTCCATGCATGGAATGACAAAGAAATATGGAGTTATGGGTTCTTTTTTTCTGTGACAAATTTTGTTTCATATATCAGTTTTGAAATTATGTTACTCGCAAACATATACTTAATAACAATTATTGTCATAGAAGTTTGAATTTTATTTGCAAAATGTTTGATGACAGTTTATCAAATAGCCAGGAAAATTAAAATTATACTAGAAGAAAATAACTGAAAAAAATCAAACGATTGATCAAACCCTGGTGTTGTAATGAAGGCATTTTGCTTTTCTAATTGAACAGACAAAAATGGTGCTGTTGAAAATCTACCACCATTAAAGAACAGAGATGCCAGGAGTGGCAAGGATGTAAAATCATGTCAGTCCAACAATATTTATGGTGGTTTAGCTGTATCTGAATGTGAAAAATAACCCTGGGCTTCCTTTTCACTGTCATCCATGGCTGCATTCTGAAAACACTTGGAAGGATTTGTTGTGAAAACACCAGGTCTGTTCTTACTGATTGAAAACATCTGGGGAATGCAAAAGGCTCAAGAAGACTAAGAGGTCTGAGAAGCTAAGCTCAGATGAAACTTTGGGCACTTTCATCAGACTTCAGAACAAATGAAAAAAAAATCTTGAGACTTTATTTTTTATTTTTTTTGCAATCATCCTACTTTTCCGTAAAAGTCTAAGGGTGAAGTTACTTTCTATCATCTGTAACTGAATTTCCTTGACATATCTTACAATGAAGGGGATGTTGAGTCTGTCCTAGAGATGGCACTGTTGCATTACTGTGATTACCACTAGTTTGGTAATGGAAAAGTCCTAATTGGGGGGAAAAAAGGAAATTAGACTATGTGCCGTCATGTTACAGTAGTTTTAATATTGAAGTTGCTTCAAAGATCAAAATCCCCTCACCTTTATTCCCGTCTAACTGAGATAACTTTTGGTCTACCTAAACTAAATAAAAAGGAAAAGATTTTATTTGACTGTGCAACAAATTGTGGCATTTTGCACTTTGAAAAATGAATTTCTTCAAATAATTACCTTAATTTTTATAAGAAAAAAAAATAAATACCAAGGCTCTAGTTACATTTGTTCTACTGCTTTAGATATTACATTTTATTTTTATGCATGTGTAGGAGTGGGCATAAAAATGTTACATTCTGGGAGCAATACTGACTGAGCACACTAAATCTGAGACATGGAGGGACACCAGGAGCTTAAGCTTCCCACCTTGGTGGTGTCATTTAGTAGCTGACAGAACAAGATGTAAAGCATTGGAAAATAAAAATGTAAAAAACTTCAGCTTTTAAAACCCAGAAATCACAAATGTAAGTTTATATTCTTGTTTTGGGAGCTGCCCAGAGTTCCAAAATGTGAAACTTCTCCTTTTGGAAGTAAGCATCTACTTTACCAGTAACAAAGCAAAGTTGTGGCTCTACCTGCTCATGTGTTTTCCAGGTATCCCAATAATGTGCCTGGCTCTTCCACCCAGCTCATTCATAATCCTTTACAGGCACAAATACACTAAGGAGAAGGCAGAGTTAGAAAGCAGTAGATAATAGGAAAGACAAGGGGGTGGGTAGTGGGGCCCAGATCCAAGCTGATTTCTCTGAAAGAGGAAAGATCAAAACTAGACCTCTGCCTCTTGGCTTGCATGAATAAAAGTGACAAACAATCAGAGAGAGCAGATCATGTGAAATCTTGCTTTTGCTTGCTCGTCTGTGGTCAGAAATTGTCTGACCTTGTGGTTTGCTTGTTAGATGCCTTGATAAAACTGAGTTCATTCGCCAAATAGAAGAGATGTATTCTGGGCATGAACTGATCAGCTCAATTCTCTCAACTCAGCCAAGCTGCCTGCTCAGGTACAGTTATTTCAACAACTTTCTTTAAATAAAATCTACCACTGCAGGCTTATATTTAAAAAGGAATTCAGTGATGAGGTGTACAGCCAAGTCAAGCTTAGAATACAATTGAAAGGATGGAAATCATTGGAAGACACTTTTCCTTGCTCAGATATGTATACTTTTTCTCTTAAATATGATTTAATAGGGCATTTACAGATTGTTAGCAGTTCTGCTTTGTTACAACTCAGTGTACAAAAATTATATACACGATTAACTGCTCTGCAGGATCAGATCCTCAGTTTCATACCGTTTAAAAGAAATAGCTCCTGTAGAGTCAAGAGATTAGTTAAAGGTTTTCTCAAATTAGAGTTATTAAAAATTTGCTTATAACATCATTGTTGTAGAACTGTACATCGTTGTTCCAAATAATGCTTAGCATATTTAGTTAACTTATTAAACATACATAGTGTTTTAAAAGTCACAGTTTTGCCAACCAAGCAACAGTTTTATTTTGCCCAAAGAATCTAGGAATGGTTGTATAAGGAAGTACAAACACAAGAAAGAGTAGGTTACTGTCATTAAAGCTGAAAACTATTAAAGAGCAGGCAAGATTAGGAAAATAATCTTTGGTTTTTGGCAGCCAAAAGTAACAGGTGACTATACTGTAACCCTTATCTTGTGCTTGTGTTGGAAAGCAACACAACTGCATTGCAGCATCACATGTGGACTCCTGAAGTCTCTGAAACAGACAGATGGGCTCTAAAATAACTCTAACATGATTTTAAATATCTTTTCAGTAGCAAGGAGAAGATATGCTTCCATCATAATAAAATCTGGACTAATTTCAAGATCTTTTCAAATGGTATCCTATCAGAAGAGCGTGGTCTTGTATGAACAGAAATTCTGTGTCTGATGAAAAATGTTGCTTACATACACGTCATGAATTGAACAGGGAACACATGGAAGCATCTACATTAGGAAACTTTGTGCTCTTTCCTTCCTATATATAGATCAATAAGTACAATGCTTGCATTTTGGGAGAGCTTAGAGCTGAAGTTTCATAACAAATTGTGTAAGATGCTGCAGCTGAAAAGACATTATCTTTCAAGACAACAGCAGATGAATAGCTGTAAGGTATTCTGTCCCCTCTAACCTGTATGTCTCCTATTTCCCTTAATGCTATAGGCTATTTTGTCCACAAGTGAAAATACAACTAACTTGTTAGTCCCAGGAAGCAAGCAAAATTCAATATTGCACCTGTAAACAGTTATGCATTTCTATAGCAACTAATGTTTGCCAGTGTGGCCAAAGAATTCCCTCTATTTTATATATATATATAAACAAACAGAGCAGTAGGAAGAAAATCCATTACTGAAGAAATACCCAATTCCAGGTAGAAAGGTCAAAATTGCTTCTGGGTTCTCAACATGGGATGTACACACCTTTGGGCACTTCAGAAATCCACCGAAGTGCTCAAACTGCATTTTTTTTTTTTGTACCACCCACAGGCTTCTACTTGAAGAACAATATTTTTCACAGTCATATAAAGAAAGACATTAGAGTTAAATCCAATGGACTGTAATGATCGCGTCGCTTTTTTCCTACCCTTAATGTTTCAGAGATCCTCAGCTGTGTTAGAAACATAACATTCATTAAAATGTGATAAGGTAACCTGTGACTTTAAAGTTTTGTGAAATAACACTGAGAACCCTTCATGACCAAAACCCTATATGGATGCAGCATAAACAGTTCTAGGTTGGTGGTACAAATGATTAATTATGAGCCCCAGCTCTTTGGCTGTTATCAATACTGTCCCTGGAATTTAATATGATGCATATTCAAGTTAGTGGAGAATACCAGGGGTGTTTTGCAAAAGCAGTTCAAATGAAAAATAACAGGGAGAACTCTCAGAGGGTTTCCAAGTTGAGTTTAAGATCAGTGCAGATTCGGTCTGAAAATCATGATGCCACAACAGGTTACTCAATATCTCTAGTCTCATCTGCATTCAGGAAAAAATTGCTAAGTACATAGAACGCAAAGCATAAGTCCTGCCAGGTCATGGTAATGATCTGTGTTGCTACTTCTTCCAGTGATCTTGGAATAAGAAGGCAGAAGTCAGGACTGGTGCTGTACATTGGAATTGAAAGTAGATTCATAGCTGAACTAATAATGGTTTGTTATAACCTGCTTTACACAGTTAAAAGCACCATCACATGCAAGATGCCATGATGCATGATGTCTTGCCTGATTTCAGTAGGACTATGAACATACATATACCCTGCAGAACAGTATGGTGTAGCTACAAAAGCAGTATAGTTGAGTAAGCGTGGTGTCACCAAACCTTCTGTCTTACCGAAGTTGCCATCAAGTACCATGCTTCTGGAGTATGAGCTAATCTGGAGAACTCTAAAACAGAAATGCTTTGTGCAGCATAAATAACATTTCACAGTTTCACGTCATTTTGGAACTAGGAATCCAGAGAAACACAAGTCTCAGCTTCAGTTTTCATGTTAAGCATTGCCATGAATTTGTTCAACAGTCTAAATAGTGTTCAGACATACACTGCAGCGACATAACTTCCTTGCAGTCATGCATATTCTCAGTTGAGTGCAGTTATAGTGTAGATTAGGAAAGGCAAAGACTCCTTTCTGTGCTAAGGAGCTGTACAATCAAAATCTCATGTACTTCATGTACTCAGCACACCTGACAGCTCTATTTGTACCTAAAAACTGATGATAAAAGCAAAAATTGCAATTAGCTAAGGTCAAGGATGAAATGTTGGACATTACACTGAAAATAGTTTGTAAGTGGGCTATTTTTCAAAGGCAGTCTGACAGTGTTTCAACAGCAAATACTTTGGACTAGATTTTCAACAGTACTCAACACTACATATAAATCCAGTGACAAGGAGTACGCTGTGCTGAAATTAATATTTGTACAGTTTTAGCATATGATATTCCCTTCTCTAATAAATTATTTTTTGGATCTAGAAACAGTGAAATAATTCCAGTACAATTAAGAACAACATCAGGACTACCTACCTTAATGATAAGAAACCATACTACAAATAGCCAATAGACAGAAACAAACAAACAAATTCTTCAGTGAAACAATACACAAGTTGTACTCTTAAAAGCTGTTTCCATGAAGAACTACTTTGTCTATTACTCTGTGCAAATGCCCAACATCTGGATCCATATAAATTGCCATGAAGATTCATCATGCTCTCTTGAAATGTCGCTGTAAGAAACTGCAGTTGTACGAGTTGTCTGGTATGAGATACTGCTACAAATAAATCTGACAAGCAAACAGCTACAGCAAAATGGATTGCATCTGATAGAGTGTCAGCTTGCTCAGTAATCTGTGTTTTTTTAGGGTGGAAAAGAATGAAAGAACAATTTTTGGGAAACAGTGAGAGAGAGCTGATATAGTCAGTAGTCAGGTACAACAATTTTAAAAAACCCCAAGTATTAACTATACATTTACCTGCCCAGTCAAATGATATGATCAATGAATCCTACTAATACTGAGGTCTAAGGTTTGATAACAAACCTGATAGATCTAGGTGTTAGTCTGTGTACCCTGAACTCTATTTTAGAGAATGCTCTAGAGATGCAAAAAAAAACACAACACACTTATGCAAAGTGATACCTAATATTTTATTTGCAAGAACTTTACAAGAATGGTGATTTGAAAATGTACTTTAAAATATTTATTAAACTGATAATGACCTCTGCCAGGGAAAGATTAAACACTATTATATAGACGTATGTGTATGAGAATTGTCTTCTCTCCCTTTTTCCAGTAAAATATGACTACAGGTTGATGGGTTTCTTTAACAAAATACATGAAACTGAAAAAGATATTCCTATGCTGGATCAAATGTATCCACCCTGAATTTAAGGCATAAGGACAGCATATCAAGTTTGAAGTATAACATTAAAGATGCCTTTTAGACTCAATTTTGTAATTGTTTCACATCTTGTCTTTCTACCATTCCTTATTTTGCAGGAACAGCAGGGTTCCCCCCTGCAGGTTTGAAGCTACTGCCCTGTTCACAAGTAACAAAATGGTGAGCTGCATTTCAGAAATTATCAGTGCTATCTGAACTAGTCTTGCTCACAAGCCTAGCCTGGCAATGTCCTGGGAAACTGTTTCTATCTGACATTTCCACTACTTTTGATTACAGCTGGCCAGAAAGGACAGCAATGTTGTGACTTCATGCTTTCATTTTTAGTTAGGAGTGACAATGCTGATACATATAAAATTAAAACAGAATATTTATGTAGAGGCAATGTAAAATATGAAAGAATGCTTTAGGCTGAGATCCAGGTGAGTTTAAATTTGCTTTGGGCTCAGCTATTACTGACCTTCGCCCATGAATGAAGGCAGTTGCCCTCTATTTCTTCTGACTTGAGATCGTATGATGCTCAAAGCCTGATGTGTTTCTCATTATACCTTGACCTTAGCACAGAAGGCAATAAACTTGGAATAATGATACCATGCAATAAATAAATAAAACTTAAATATTGACTGTAGTTAATGAATTTAAATTTACTGGTTTGATTAAGCCTAAAAGTCCATTCCAGAATTAGTGACATAAGCAAATATTCAGACTAACAATTCTTAAACTGCATGAATTTTAGTCTAAGTCCAAGTTTTAACACCAAAGAAAATAACGCATATTAAAATGTTTTAAAAGACATTACATAATAATTCATGATGCTTTGATTTAAAAAATAAATATTGTATGTGCTCACCTATGTGAAGAAGATGTTATTCTGATAGTAAGGGTATGAAACAGGTTGTTGTGCATTTTTGCAACACTTCGCTTTGATCCATGATTGTGTGTATTTGTTCCTGTGATTACTGTAAATTTTTTAAGCCCATGTAAAATCAATTCAAAATGTTTAAAGAAAGTTCAAGGAAATTCAAACATCTGAACCACTCATAAAAAAGAAATAATAAAACAAGCCACAACTGGAAACATATGCATTATTATAGAAGATTAGCATTTAAAAATAGAGTCTATAAAACCAATATAAATTCATGGTATAAGATTAAAAGTTTTGAATATACCTAATTCAGACTGGATCATCATTTAAATATTTTCTTATTGGTTCTAGCAGTCAAATATTAATTCAATAAGTGCACATCTCTAAGACTATTTAACAAAAAGAGTTAGAAGAATAATTCAAATGACAGCGTATTTTACTTGGTATTTGTTTACTATAACTGTGTGTGTAAAATGAAAAGCTATTTCTGCTTTTGGGGTAAACGTAGGCCCAGATTTCTAGTCACTGGAATTAATTCTAGATATACAGTAGTCTGGCTTGTTTTTGCTTTGTTTTACAAACAGAAGCCTCTTGCACACAATCCACTTTGAAAGCAAAATATAATATTCTTAAATATTAGAAAATAATGCACTTATTTCAGAAGCAGAACATCAGTCACAAATATTGGCTATTTAACAAGCTGTCTTAAACATAAGCCTGCTGAACTACTTTGTGTCATTTTTCCTGAGAAAATGTCCACTTTTCAGTAAACTGCATAAATCAGATTAATGAAAATATGGAACGAATGAAAAAATACAGTCCAATTTTACACCATTACACATCTTTTTATATTACATCATATAAATAAAAAGGAACTGTAGTGGCTAGCATTTGCATCTCTACTGAAAAAACATGTCACTTGTCTCCTGTTCACCCCTCTGGAATCAGAGATCAACTTTTTTTTTAAGAGTGCATTGCATACAGGGCACCATGACATTTTTCAGCTGCAAAACTGTGCAGACTAGGGTGTTTATTGGAGTCTCATGTGCTAATTCCCCATCCTTTCCCCTCTACCACCACTAAAAATTATTTGCTTACAAAGGCTTTGTCTACACTGCAAGTAATTGGGTGTAAAAGGAAAGCATCAGCAGAACAAAGCTGTTGGTGATGCAGTTTGTTGAAAGCATCTGTAGTTTGGATTTTTACTCTGGACTGGATTTTTCTTGAATGGAAACCTCCCATCAGGCATATAGACCAAACCTGTCTAAAGGAACAAATGCTGGTTTTGACTCAGTGTCCACAGTAATGGTTGGATGGCATGTGGTAGCAGAGTTTCTGATTTATTTTCTCAGAAAAGAATCTAGTTTGGATTTATCAAAACTATTCTGCAACCGGCCCCAACACACGGCAAGTGGGGACAATGGGAGAATTCATTTAAATACTGTACTGCTGCTCTGAGCTGATAGGCTAATGGAAATGTGGCCTGTTAGTGTGCAATAGATCATTCTTGGGAAGGCTGGGAAAAAGTCTGAAATTACATTATATATACCTGAAATTACATGTTATATTGTCAACAGTAGCCAGTTCAATGAAGCAACATATCCAGTACAAGAACTGAAACCACTGGGCTATTTTCCAAGTTTGGGAAGTGACAAGAAAGAATCTGCAAGATGAAGGTAATGTCTTCATGTTAAAGCATTAATTTATCTGTCAATAAATAGGAGTTATTTGGTGATTGAGCAGTGTTATGCTGTGAGTTTGAGACTAACATTTAGAAGAAGGTGAGAAGGAACTCTAAAATAAAAAAAGCTGAAGAGACACTTCTGAAAGATGTTACATATAAATATTATAGAACAATACTAATTTGAAGCATGTCCTGGTTTTAGCTAATGAATTAGATCTGTGATTGTCTTTCTATATTTTTGTTTCAGGGAGTGGATTCATTTCTGCTTGTGGATTCCTTACACATTTCACTCATCTGCCACTGTTAGGGTTAGATTTGTGTCTTTTATGCTGATGCAACAGGTTTTCTGTTTACAAGACCAAATTTCCTACGGTATAATAGAGTAGGAGCATAAAAGTCTCTGGAAACATTAAGACTGTGCTGAACTATGACAATTGTTCTTGCTAACTTTGCTGCTTACAAGTGCTGAGGCTTTCTACTGAGCAAAGAATTAACATCTGTTGTCACAAGTTGATTCCAGAAGTAACAGTAAGTTGCACACTGAAAAACGCTTGTACGATTTCCCTGTATCCCTTACAATGAAAAGCATTTATGGAATTCACTGACTATGTGCAGGCAGGCAGTGTTCAGTAATTAATGGCATATTTAAAATCCATGGCACACATCTGCATTTGTCTCTAGAGAAAGAATAAAATGACAGCATCTAGGTAAATACTAAGCAGAATTTCACACTCACAGGATTCTTCCATCTCAGTAATCTGTATACCTGCTGTAACCAACTAAGATTATGTTTGCCCCACTGGGAAAAAAATCATCTATATTAAAAAGTTTTCTGACAGTTTGTGCTATCATAAAATATTCTTATATTCTTCTCTCTCTCTCTCTCTTTTTTTTTTTTCCCCCCCTTTCTGGAGTAGAAAACAATTTTCTATTTATGAAAGGAATCTAAAAGAAGATTTCCAACTTCAGGATGGCATGAGGTGGAGTACTGGCTGGTTCACTCTCTGTCACTTTTGCTTCTTATTTTGAAATCTACTGATGGGAGTGGATACTATCAGTTTCCTGTGAAACTGTCAGCTTTTCAGAGGTCAATAACACCTTCACTCCTTTCCAGGTGAATATGTGAGACAGAATGTGAGGACAGCAGACTTAAACGATCACTGCCCAGAAGTAAAATCCAAATTTATTATATTCGGCTCATGGATGCAATGTATCTCTAGATAACAATAATTAAGAGAAGAGAGAATGATTTGTTCAGTTATCTATAGGTAATGAATCAGTGGTCTTGAGCCCAGGCACAACTGCACAAAATGTTCAAATAAAACTGCAATTAAACATCCCTGTCTCTGTAATTCAAAGTTTTGTGTACTTGCTGTACTGGGTCTGGCTGGGATGGAGTTCACTTTCCCCATAGCAGCCAGCATTTTCAATCTTTCTCTTCCCTTTAATTAAATTATTCTTATCTCAACCTGCAAGCTTTTTTGTTTCTCATCATACTTTCTTCCCCTTTCAGGAGGAGGAATAAGAGAGCAGTTGTGGTGGTGTTTAGCTGTCCGTCAGGGTGAAATCACTACACTACACTTGTCTTACCCCATCTACATGAAAGTGAAGGGGGCAGAATTTGTTTACATGCTTTCTTAAGTTCAAAGCTCCTTCCCCAAAGACTATTTTTTGCACATTATCTACAAAGTCAATGGATCTTTTAGAGCATATAAAGTATGGAAAAGAGGGCTTGCTGCTGTAAGGAAATAGCTGGGATGATATCTGAACTTGCAGTTCATAACTATGTTTGTTATCAACCTGTAATAGTTCGACTGCAGCCCTAAATTTGTAATTTCCATGGTAAAATTAGCCAGAAGACACCAAATTGGTGTCTGTATGAGAAAAGCTGTGCCACAGCTGCAGGTTTTCAATGGTCTCCCTCTCAAACAGGCAAGATCAGAGGAAGTATGAAAAGCCATTAACCCTAATGAAGAGCCCTTCAAGTCCACATTTAAGCATTACTGGTAAAGGGCATTAGATTTTAGTTTCTAATGCTCTCAGCTCTCAGCTCAACACCTCTCACAGGCTACAAATTATGAAGTGATCTGTTTTTCAGCTCAAGGTGTTAATAAGAGATGGGAAAAATCTGGGTTCACTAACCTGATGTTACCCTAAGTTTAACGGCCATTGGAGAAGAAAATTGGCTCACTGATTTTAAGAACATTTTTTTTTAATGTGCCTGAGTAGTAAAAGACAAATGTTTTGCACCTAGTTCTTCACAAGAATGAGAAATTACTGATGGGAAGTGGCGTGTTAGTAATAAACATAGAAACAAACAAGTCTTTAAACATACTTCATTCAGAGGCTTTAAGATAATATATTCATCTGTAAATATATATCTGAAAATATATTCTTTTGCCACAGCTATTTTTAGAACAATATGGAGAAACACTCCTGATACTCATATAGAGAAAGGGAAGTCCAGCTTCGTCTGCTTGCTCCCAGAAGACACAGTTCAGTTGTCATTTCAAATCATATTTTAAATGTGGGTGGGAGGATGTGTGCTATGGAGAAAGATAAGATAAATTACACTTAAATATGACAAAACCAAGCCTTTATATTTTAAACCTATTACTTTCTTGTTCCTACTGGTTCCACTTCCTTTTCTCTAAACTTTCCACTTCCTTTCCCTTGTTAATGTTTCCTACAGCCTCAGGTATTGCACTCTGGCAAAACGCTGTGCTAAACAAGAGCTACGCTTTAAGACACACAGAACATATCAGTGGTTTCACACAGGAAAAACACATTCAGCAGACAGCCTTCAACAATAAGTAGCATTAAGTAACAGCTTCTGAAACCTTCCTGGAAGAATAAAAAAACCCTGACTGACAATTCATTCCTCATAATATGGTAAGATTGATTGCCTTAGAAAGCCTATGAAATCACATTCACGGTGGTATTATTTGAAGGCTCTGTATAATTCATCAACTACCTTGTCATGCATTGTGCATGTGATGTTATATTTTGGATACACTGAGAAGTATTAGATATAAAATTATTTTGTATGATGCAGCCCAGATGTTAAAAAGTGCATTGCTTGGGACTACATGATTCAGTGAGAAAATATAAATGGGAAATTACTGGAGCTGAAATTTTATTGCAAAGTTATTTATCTTTGTTATTATTTTCTGAATCCTTTTGTGCTTATTGTTTGCTGCAACAGATAGCGCAACTATTACTTGTGCTTTAAGCTGAGGATTATGAAGGCAGTAGTAGACACTGCATACCAAAAGAGATTAACATGTGGTCCAAGTTAGTGTTTATTCTCCTAATGCCTGAAATTTTGGTATATTTTTACGTATGTATCTGTGCACACATTCATTCAGTCTGATTTAACAGTTCCAGAATTATGCTGAACATGAATAATTACATTATTTTAAGAAAGATGTGAAGACTACCTGATTGTAAAAAAAAAAAAAAAAGGGGGGGGGGGGCATTTTCTGACTGTGAGAAGAAATTGCACACACACACACATATATATATACAAGGCCTGTCTGTCCATAGATGCCAAACTTAGAAATGCAAATGTTTATAATAAAAACATACCTATTCATGAAGGCAAACGAACATATATATATATATATATATATATATATATATATATATATTCTTATTCTAGTTCTGTGAAACACAAAGCATGCTCTTGGTTTCTTTCATTTTAATGAAAGACCATCTTAGGATTTGGTCAAGGTGCATCATTTGTACCATTTAGGTTGTCAAATGCATTTCAAGTTCCTGTATGTAATTAGAGCACCAGAGTTCCAAAATTTCATAAATGGACTTTTATTTGCATTCTGAATGTAACCACCGGTGATCATGACTCTACCGTAACTCAGTTGTGTGCTAGCACTACATGACAATTTGTTGTTCCTACTGGTTCCACTTCCTTTTCTCTAAACTTTCCAAGCCAAACACAAGCCAAATTTGGCTTGTGCCAAATCTAGTTTCTGACCATTTAAACTTCTGAACTCTTTTCATAAGACTGACTAATGACGTGCAACAAGCTTGAAAATAAGATATCATGACAATCTGCACACAGTTTGCAGTGAACAAAGAATGAGGCACCAGGTGACTGCAGTATGCTACCAGAAAACATCTTTGCACCACTAATTCCAAAGCCATCCTTCCTTCTCTTTTATAGAGGTTCCCAGCATGTGATCTATCCCTCTGGAAGAAGATAGTAAGGAAAAGGACATTCATATTTAAATATTATAATCTGCAACTGGATTTCTCTACTGCATAAGAGTAAAGGGAATTAGGGATTTACAAAGGAGGCTTCAGCACAATATAAATCTCCAAAGGCTTGCCCTTTGCTCCAGCTACTTCCCTAGTCGAAGCTGAGCTGAGTTTAACTCATGCTAGTTTAAAAACATCTTCAACAAATATGAGAAAATGAATTAAAAACAGGACAGGGAGAATCACATATGATGCATACAGCCGAGTTCTTCTGCATTATTTCTTATTCTCAATAGTCTGAAAGGATTACAATAATGCTAATTTCTGTGAAGCCTCATCATGGCAACTTGAGAAGATAGCATATACTACATAGTTTCATGTGGCTTTTACAGAACTTTCTGTAGCTAAAGAAACTTAAGAGTCCATGAACCACACAGCTGTTCATATACAGGATAGCAGCAGAAATGCTGAGATACATCAGGAAACAGATTTTAATCTGTAACATGTTAGAGAGTGGAAAATATCCTGGACAACCCAGGATCTGGTAAGTATGTAAAAAGTGAATAGAAGTAAAAAAGAAATCATAGCTACATGTTTCAAAAAGGATATTTGCAAAGCTGTGCATGCTTACAATTACGTAAGTCTGAACCTTCCAGCTGGCAACTTTAGTGCGTATTAGCCTTTGCTCAATGTATTGCTCTTAGCTGCAGCAATGTGACAATGATGTTAAGCGATCCAGTAATTTATCTCCCATAGGTACTTCTAAAGGATCTACATACTAACATGTAAGTGCAATTGCATATGTGGTAGTGACATCTTGGATATAAATCTGAAAATTGTACTTAATTCTTATAGAGGGATCTATCAGCTTCAGGGAAATTTTTGATACGTTCAGAAATAGGAACCCTATTTTTTTTCCCCAGTGAAAGGGTCCAATATGCTGATTCAGAATAGCTAATGAATAACTAAACAGATTGTGCATGTGATTAGGGAATATATACTTGGTAGAAAGGAGTATTTTGAAGCTAAAAGGTAGTGAAGGAGATAATTTTTTATTCGAAGAAGATAGTACCATTTAGTGCTTAGGACAAAAATAAATTATTTCTAGCCTTTCCCTTGCTTGTCATTTTCCCGTCCATGTCAAGTTGTGTGCAAGCCTACATAAATCAGTTAAAATAAAATCCAACTCACAGAAATAGTATGAAGTAATTTAAGCATACCCAGAAAGAAGACGAAGGAATGACAAATACTGCTTTTAACTATGTAACATGTTCATATTGTCTAGCAATTGTTCAATTAATTTAATTATATATATATATATATTTATATATTAAAAAGTGAGATTTACAACTCTATTTTCATTATCCTATATTCAAGTGATAGATAAAAAGTCAGGAAAATGCCTATGTTTGGTTAAGACATAGTTTGCTCAGGTCCTTAATCAAATACAAGTATTAAACCAGAATTTCTCACTATTCTGCCATGCTCATTTTTGTCCAAAACCTCATCTGAAAAGTTTTGGTCCTGAATAAGTTTTGGGGAAAAATGCATTAGTACATTGTTTAATAAAAGAGAACTATTTTAACCTTTTGTAAAGTTAAACCCATTTTCCAAAGATTAATATTTAACATGGAATGAGTACTGAGCAAAGATTTTACCCCAGCCACTGTTAGCTGAGTGTTTAAAAAACACCTTTTCTGCATGAAAGGATGATTCCAAGTGACTAGACCCCAGGTATTCAGATAGCTATTTAAGCAAATTCTTCCATCTATCCATACTGATTAAAGGACTGAAACATGCTTACACATGAAGTCATTTTTAATAGCAGGCTGCTCACAGTGGTGGATTGCTGAACTGGGGCTTTCCCCACTCATCCCAAATTCCACCTTTACACCCTCACTGATACAATTTTTATTAGAACTGAAACAAAATACATCTCCAGAACAACTTAACTGTTTATTTTGTTATAGAAATGCATGCTTCAGTCTCAACAGGAAATAAAAGCTGGACCCTACATGGAATTTCCAATACTTTAAATATTCATTGCTATGTAAGATTAATTTATTTTCTTTGCAGTGCACACAGAGCCCTAAAAAGCATATTCAAGCACCATGCAGTTAATAAATAAATAAATAATATATATATATCTTTTCACTCTTTCTCTTTTGCCTTGGATTTATATATATTTTTTAAATTCTATTTTTAATTGTACTGTATCAGCATGTTCTTTTTCTGTATCAATTCATCCATAAAACTGGTTGCCTTGTGAAAACTTGCCCTAGATTAGTCCACACCTGAGTTTGTGCTAACTTCTTTTATATCATGATCTCGACTGGCACCTTAATCTGAAGAGACATGTCCTCTTAAATGTGTTCTTGCTGTTGCAGTTGATTTTTAAAAAAATACTTCCCTGTGCAGATCTCCATAGCATACTCTTCAATCTAGCACAGACAGACAGCCTTATAAACTTTGACATTTTTATGAAAAAGCTCTAGGTTTTCATTGTTTACTCTGCCTCATCTTTCTCTGTAAAAAGAATCTTTTTTATCTGTGATTACCAAGTTTTACAAAATTATTTTAGGTCCATGCTGACTTGTATCAGTATTTTACAAGTAAACAATAATTGGAAAATACAATTAAAATTTTGATACCTTATATTTTTCCTTTGCAGCATTATAGTTTCTTAATTTCATGATTAAATATGACTGAAAGGCAAGAAATCGGGCTGTAAGGTTCACAGCCCTGCATGTGGCTCTGCTGCTGATTTAGCAGCTGACCAAGAAAAGTTTCCTTTGTCCATAACTCTGCTTTCCCATTTCTGAAATTCTGAGCCAGCAAGAAAGATCAAAACCTAGGACTGGAAGCTCTAATTAAAGCTTAGGGAAAACTACCAGTAAGCACAGGCCAAACTACCTGTGCATCTTGTACTAGCGAGTCTGTGACACATGTTTGAGATGTTATGATTTTGTGCGGTGAAAAGCAATGGTTGCTCTAATTATGCTCTAATTAGTTCATTATTGTCTGCAAAGGAAAGTGCATATGTCTGTGCATGTGTTCTGCTGACAGGTATACGAAAGACAAAAAGAGAAGAGTAAAAGCACAATATTTTCAGATATTCCCAGACATACCAACCAATATATCATTCCAATAAATTTCAGTTTTGAGATGAATATAAAAGCTGAGCACATTCTATAGAATAGCTCTAGACCAACTGCCAGAAATAAAAAGATCTTGAATTCACAGTGTTTAATATATGATCACATCTCCAACTACAGTAACTCAGAAGTGGGAGGGTACTGAGGGAATGTTAAATGTAGGGCATTATATATTAATATAATTTCTTTCTTTCCCCAAGATAAAGAATATTGTTGCTCACGCAGCCTTAATTTAGATGGCCTGTCAAGTCTTCCTTTCTGCAGTGTCATGATGAAAGACACTGATGTGTGCCAACACAGGCAGTACTGGGGCTTTTCAACTATTACTGTATAAATGCTAATGAATCTCCTCCAGTAAAAGGCCCCAGCAAGTTCCCTAATCTAGACCCTCCATTATAATGTCCATAAATTACCCATTTGTTTTCTTGTGATGAATCTCAGAACATTTTGGGATCTGCTGAAGGCAACAGAAGGACTCAGACTGATTTCAGAGGGTGCTGTAGCAGTCCTTAATGCCTGGATCCTGCCATGGGTTCATGTTTGTTAACCGGTTCTGCATTAGGGCCCATGGACTGTACGTGAATTCAGATGTTTATATGTGCAAAGCCCAAGCAATGACTGCATCTATTGCAAAACAGAGATGCATGTTCGGCTGGGACTGTGCCAACTCATTCTAGCTAACAAGCTTGCAGGCCATCCTTATCCTTGTGTCAACTGCTAGATGCTAAGAGGCAATGCAATTCCCCTGACCCTGCTACCTATTTCATCTGCTTTAGAGTCCCAGCAAGCAAGGGAAACTCAAATGACTTGAGAAAGGGACAAGGCTGGGGGGGCAACAGCCAGCACCAGGAGGGGGTTAAGCATGCTCGGTGAACAGTCCACAATCTTTCCATTTCCATACAAAGAAACAATACAGCCTTCCATGGGCCTCTGCCTCACCCTGTCAGCTGGAAATCTATGTCTCAATTTGCCACACGACAGGTATGTTAGGACCTCAGGTCCTTCACGGAGCCATAATCCAGTTTTGCCTGCACTGTTGAGACAACCTGAGCCTGCTCAGCGTAGTTAGCAGTGGTGGTGGTGCACTAGAACACCTGCCTTCACCTGCACCCTCCTCATTACTCAAGTGTCTTATTAGAGAATGCTACAATCACACCTTTACTGTTCAGAGTAGACAAGTGTCTTGATGCCTTTCCTGTCATATTGCAGTAGACATTTGCTGGCTTGACCACCCTAATTAGGCAGCTCTTTTATAGCCCGGCATTGCCACAGTACAAAGCCATTTTAAGCTCCTTTACAAATAAAACAGTTTATCATTATTAACTGCACGATGGGATAGAGCTCCCTAAAGACAACTATAAATATTGGTTCCCTGCTACTGACAGGCTGGTGGTGAGGATTTGCCACTAGGTGAAAAAAACGTCTATTTTTTACTATCTCAGGTAGCAGAGGGGGGTTAACCAGAGCAGTAATTGCAATGATCATGCTCTTTACCTATTGATTTGATTGTGCAGAGAAATATTCAGTGACATCACTCGAGAGTGGTCTCTGCTGAGCAGGATCAGTGGCGATGCAGCAAGGACTGGAATGTTAATAACTTGCAGTAAAATCAGCCTATTTATGTCCTCATCAATCACTATCTCCACAGATACCAGAAATGCACTAAAAGAATTTCCATTGAAAGACTAGCTTTAATTAACTCCCGCCCTCACTCAACACTCAGAAAAAAACGTGCCTGATTCAAACTGCTCTAAATGTGCTTTTTTGTGCTTGCAAAGTGGTTTGATTTAGCAGTGTGTGTGTCTCAGGTGGCTCATGCAGACCAGTGTTTCCCAGCTGGGAGAGCCAGGAGAAGAAATCAGAAGGGCCAGGAAGCTTTGAAAATTTTAATGTAATCTAATTCAAAGGAAACCATGTTCATCCACTGCCTTTACATTTTCATACTTCAAGGTCAAGTATTTTCTGTAAACTTTTCAACATGCATGCAGAGAAAAAGATGCAGATTTATCCTTGCCACAGAACCACTTCAGTTCTCTCATGGTATGTGTAAAGAGTGTAACAAAAAATGCAAGGAGGGAAATGGATAGTCTGTGGGATGCTCAATCATTATAATCATAATAGCCATTTCCAGTGTGAACAGTTTTAAACTAGATCACTGATTGTGGGCACCTTCATTTTCAGATGAAACTCTGAAGTCTGCCTGCTGCAAGAACTGGGAGCACAGAACACCTCTGAAAATCAGGTACAATGTGCTCAGATTTAGAGCACGTTGTTACCTTAGTGATAAAGAATAAGAAATCTTGCAAGTCTGCTGTGATGCAGAACTATGAACTGACCCCCAGAAGAAACAGGAAATCGGACTGACAGACAGCAAAAGAGGCAGGAGTCTAAGCCTGGTCAAAAACCACAGTGGTGTTTTACCTCCAACAAAGAAAGTACTAAAAAACAAATAAAACCTTAAGAATGAGAAAGTCATCAGCTCGAGACATCACATGCTCACTGATTCACATCCTTTTCTTATTTTCCTGCCACCACCCTTAATCCCTGGTGTCAAGAATCTCATCTAATTCTTTCATCTATATCTTGATGCTGCTTGAATATATTCTCTTATATTGTTACGCAAGGGTGTATGCTTATTACTTGCTACATGAACCTGCTCTGTATGGTTTGTATTTGACTCTTCATTTCATAAGCTTTCAGATTAAGTCCTCTTATTGTCGGGCTCTTTTGGATCAACTTTATCAAGATTTTTATTTCTTCCTTGAGTTATTACTTTATTAAATTTAAATCTTTAATAAAGTCTCCTTTCCCCCATGACAATAAACTTAACATGAATAAACTTTTCTCACAACTTTTGCAATTTTCCAAGTCTATTATTTTCTCACCCTAATCTGAAAGATTTCCACATAAGATGCATTATTTCTTCAGTGTACAAAGAAATAAAAAAATTACAACAGAAGCATGAATCTTGGGTTCCTGTCTTCAGTGTACTATGTTCTAGGATTTACACACAATATCTGGACTGTTACTGGAATGCCTGCACTAGATTAGAGGCATCTGTGACAGCGTCATTCCAACTCTTACTGATTATACACACCTGCATAAGCAAAAGCCAGCTTCTTAGTTATGCTGTGTTTATGGATGCTTTTTGCAGAATCCTTGTTAAAGAGTCTGGTATTTATAATAATGGCTTCATTTGGATTGTGATAGAATAAAACAAAATAAGATTCTGAGATCTTTACCTCCCCTACTAAACAATGACTTGGAGCTTTGTTTTGATTTACACCTATTGTTTATCAGCATCTAGTAGCGCAACATGGCTGCTGGGCAGTTCCTCATCAGTCCAAGGAGAAGGCAGAGGTAGACTTCTTTAAATGGCAGACTGCACTTCTTCAGGAGCATAAAATCCAAGTCAGGTCATAAAAGCAACACCTGCAGTGTTGGGGACTCCATTATTCTTTGGCTAGTTTCCCATTAGACCTACGAGTTCACCTCTCAAGTACAAGCTAATTAGAAATCATCCATGAAATTATCCAACTAGCACCTCACATCTCTGTATTACTTCTTCAAGCACACTTGAGAGTATGTTGTCTGGATCTAGTGGTTTGTCAATTGGAACTCAAGTCTTAGTGTCTTTAATTAGGGATGTGCCAAAGTACCTGAATGTAGTGGAGATGACTAGCAGACAGCTCTCTCTCCGTTCCACTTCCATTTTAACAGTTTTGTTGCAGAGGTACAACCACAGGGATAGCCTGTACACACACTTTACAAAACAGCTGATCTATTGAAGTGCTGCTGGTTTGATTTATGTCCCTGCTGTGCTGTGCCACATTACAACACTTAAAATTCCCTATTATGCCAGGCCACACAGAGCGTTGACATGATATAATGTGGCATGACATTGCATAAGCAAATTAATAGCTTAATAACATGACACCTGGTGTCCACAATTACAGTGGCCACTGCTCTTAAGTTTAGCTCCCGGTAAAGGCAGGAATAATGAATTATTCATTGACTGCTCTGATCATCAGATAATTCAGTACTCATACCTCTTTGGCCTTCAATAAACCCTTTCACTATTATTTATAATAATCCTTTTGCTTTGTAAAGATAAATCCTAAGTAATTGTAAAATATCTCTGCCATTTCCTGAATAAACAGAAGATACTGAAAAACAGTACTTACTAATAAATTTGCAACATATTCATTTTTTAATATTTGAATTAAAATGCAAGAAAGAAAGAGAAAGGAGAAAATATTATACAAGAAACCAAGACACCCTGATCAGTCCAAAAGTAATGCTTTGACAGAGAAAAATACTCGTCTGTTGACATCAATACTTCTTATAAGTCAGTAATGATTTTATTGCATTCTAAATACGAATACAAAGTGCAGCAGCTCTTAGTCATAAATTAGATGAAATGCTGATGAAATCTGCTTTAAACTTCTCTAACTGTTATTTTGTTATTTAAACTAATACATCAGACTGCGATAGGATCAGTAACTGCTACTTTTAGTCTTCATAGTGAATTCACAGGGCCAGTTTTGCTATGCATATTGGGCCAAAATATATTACTAAAAAATCTGAGTAAAGGAGTACTGCATAGTGTGTCTCAGAAAAGTTAGACACACTTTTTCTTTTTTTTTTTTTTTTCCCCCAGCTCACTGTTGCTGTTTCTATGCTATACGTTGATTAATTTGATGCTAGTGTGCTTCTTAGCTTCTTACTGTAAGCACACATACATTGCAAAGGAGGTCTTGGGTAACAACATGGAATGAAACTCTATCTGCTGTGCTGAAAACATGTTTTTGCCTTTTGAAAACCATATTCTTTCTTCCCTTGGTATATAAAGAAGACATACTACTGAGTAACTGCATTCAAAAATGCCCTTCTTCAGGTTTCTTCTGACTTCTTTAAATTCCACATGTAAGCAGCTACTTAAGTATTAGTATTTTCAAAGTCACTGGCTATTTATAGCCTCCTCTATCTAGCTGTGATTCATTCTTTGATATTGTGTTTTGCTTGAGAGCCTAATTTTTATCATCCACATTTTGAAATATTTGTCCAGTTTGTCCAAACAGGTCATAGACCTGTTCTGAGACTAGCTTATAATATAAACCTTCACAGGAAGTCCATGGCAGTGTAAGATAATATTTTCATTGAGTTCTGTAAACCATGGATTGAGGCAATGTGTAAAAACATTAATCCAGACAATACAGACATTTAAGTCATTTTACAATTCATAAGCTAAAACCCATAAGAACTTTGATCAATTCAGTCCTGACTGTAAGAAGTTCTGAGCAATTCTTGCAATTCTTGCTTCCTTCAAAATCAATAGGTGGCACAGCAGCACTCAATCTCTTTTAATTTGATCCACAAGTAAGAGTTTAAGAATTTGACACCGTAAGGTAAAACTTTTTCTACATAATCAATATGCAAGACAGAAGCCATATCCAAGATAGCTCTGCTGCCCCAAACCCTGTTTTAAATTTGTATCAGTGTCTGCACTGTAGATAACCTCAGGCTCCATGGAATTTCAGAAAAGCAGGGAGAATTATCAAGTATATAGAAATAGTTTTCAGAAACCATACAATGGAGCCTTTCATAAATAGGAACTTTCTGCAATACTGAAATATAAATTACTGCATAACGATATTTTTCCAAAGACAATCTCCCTCATTACTGTGTGTTTTTGACTTGTCTATTCTGTTACCAGAATCAATATTGTTCTATCAAGCATAGGACAAAAGAAGGGAATTTCCAGGACCCATAGTTGAGCTCTTTTTAGGATGACAGCACATACTCTGATACGACAAAGTAATAAGGTTCTCTACATTGATGCAAATGAATTCCTAAAGGTCACCTTAAGTTTAAAGAAAGCGTTGTGAGGAAAATCTGATTTCTCAGTGCTGATTCAATAGCACAATGTGTTAGCACTTTCACAATGTGCTAGCACTTTTCGGGAGACTTTGCCACTGGCACTTGCTATTTTTATCTACCCACCAGGCAGCTCAGCAAAACCCAAGAAACAATTTAACTTTGTTCATTTTCTCCCCTTGTGTATATAATTACATAGAAGGAAGAAATACAGGAAAAACATAAAATGATCATTAAAAATGAATGAGAAGAGTGTGAATAGAAGAATTATGGGTAAATGGACTGTAACCTCATTGGCACATGTTATTTTTACTTTGCTGTACGTTAAATAGAATATTAACTTTTTTGCTCTAATTAAGCTGTATTATGTTATTGCACTGGAAGAAAAACAGGGAATAAATTCTGAAAAAGATGGTGCTTCTCCTTTGCTCTGAAGGGGGGAGAAATTATGTATCTTTTGTTCCACAACCTACTTCTATTCTGTGCTAACTCAGTTATATGTGCATCATGTTAGGCTATGACTCTTTACTGCTTACTTGCCCACCTGTTATTTACCCATTAATGAAAAAAAGTACAAACAGGAATACAGCATGGTGTCTGTAATCTTTTTTCCCATGTGCAAGTGGTTGGTAGGTCATGGCTCTGATCTTAAAGCCACTATATGGAAGATCCCTGTGTTTTGCCACTGACTTTTATATTTTGGAAGATTTTTGGAAGATTGCTATTATAATACTAATATTATTACCACTGAAAGTTCTAACTAGGAAAGTACACTGCATAATTTATATCTTAAAATAGTTCTGCTGTCATATTTTGGAGTATTAGTATCTTTAAAGTGCTTCACAGCATTGTACACCGAGACTATGAAGACTAAACAAAATAGGAATATATTTGGGATAGCAATTCATACTATGCTAATCAACAACCTAAAAGCTCTCTTCCTTGAACAAGAAACAAGAACAGCCACATCAAAGCTTAGTGTGCAGGATTTTGTTCAAGTTCACACCTGAGTTCATTTCACAACTGCTTTCTCACACAGATAAGTAGAGTTCACCAAGAATTGGAGGCAAACCTCTAACAGAGCAAAGGTGCTTGAAAATAAACGAACAGCCTTTAGCTATCTTTATGGCAAAGAGGAAGTTAAGGATGTCTTTGACATGATACCAATGAAAATGCAACCTATATGTGTCTTAGGCTAAGAGATGAAAGGTGAGAAAAAGCAATTTGCACTTCAAGTACTTGGAAAGAGTCACCAAACAGCAACTATTTTGCTTTATTTTTTTTTTTTTTTTTGTCGTTTGCTACTGGAGTCTCTGTTACTACTACAGCTCCTAAACTCAAGGAGAGCAGGAGTTTGGGTATAAACTGTAAGCCAGGGAGCATTCCTACAAAGTTCAATCTATTCTACAACTGCCTGACCATATTTAACACTTAGCCAGCATTTAGTTCAACACAGTGACCTTGCAACAATAGTTTCAGTGATGTTCATACAATATTGCAAAGCAAAAATCACAGTTCGTGGAATACATGTGAATAGCTTTCGAAGGCATTCACAAGAGCACTGATAAAACAGAGCAGCACCACAGAATACCTCCTCCCCCCCTAAAGCTGATGAACTGTAGAGCTTTAAAATTGCTTTAGTTCCAGAATGATGGTGAAACAACAGATGGTTTGACAAGCATTTTCCCAATGTGCAGTTAGCTGACAAAGCACAATTCTACCCCCTCCCCTGTCCACCACAACTTAACTGTCTTCTGATCAATGTGAAAACTCCAGAGCTAATAGTAATACTCCAGAATGAGAGCCCCTAAACAATACGCTGTATGCCAATGCATTTATAAGATGGATTTACTAAAGTTGCTGCAGGCTTCAACTTCCTCAGGTGAAGTAAGATCCACCTGCCTGAACAGCAGATCATGCAGAATTAGGTCATCTCAAAACACCCAAACCATCCATGCCCACCAAAAGACACAAACTACAAAAAATGTTCTGTGTGGAACAATTTATGCACAAGCAGATATCTCAATAAAAGTTTGCAGGAATGCAACTGTAGGATACAGACCATTGTTGCTTTAGTAAGTACCCAGATAGCAGTCACAGTATGTTTCAGAAATAAGTGACCAGAACTGCTCAGTGCTCAGCCTCTCTATTGATTATGCTATTATGAGGAAAGCACCCTACTCTTTACAAATTTGTTATACTTATTTTTCACATAATAGCAAGAAGGCAGGTGGGAGGGAAGAATACATTGTTGCTTAGCAATGAGATGCTCATAGCATGGTTGATTTTTAAAAGCTTTTGCTAAATATACACTTACAAAACAAAGATAAAACTACCTCAAGTACAATGGAAAAGTAAAATTGCATTCATAAGAACAGAAGTGCTTGGTTAGGCCCAAAGTCAATTTCTCTCTGTATCCAACAGCTTAAAAAGTCAGGAAAAGAGTACAAGAAATGTGACAAATATGGATCGTGGTCATTTCCTTGTATGCTCTCTTTTTTTAACCTACTTACACTTTTTGGCTTCTTTGACATTACAGCACAATGAGTTCCACAGTGCAGTTACACAATGTGTTAAAAATACTTCTTTTGTTTGTCTTAAAAAAAGTAGACTAGTGATTTCGTTGTCCTCTGGCTCTTTCATTGTTCCGTATTCACTTTCTCCTAACTAGTATCTCAGGCACTGTACTCCAACAAACTACCTCCTTGGAGCCACTTTGTGGCTCAGGGTTGGGACCAGCCACAATGCTGGCTTGTAGAGAGGAAGGAGTTACGCACGAGCATCTCCAGAGCAGGTGCTCAGCCAGGAGCTCCAACTGGAAGGAGGCTCAGCAGCACCACCTGCAAAGGGGGACTCCAAAGCTACCAGCCAGGCCCTCCCAGGGACCTCCCAGCAAAGTGAGATGCAAAGTTTTCCTGACCAGCTCCTAATTGATAATACATATTCAAAAACTTAGGAAATACATGCAACAAATGCATGCATTTGTGGTAGATGCAACAAATATAAGTTCCTAAAAAAAGACCAAAAGATCCCGTTGGCCACAAAGTATGTATGGAATATCAGGCTTGGCAAATTAACAATAAAAGCATCTGTATGTAGAAATACACATAAATTTTTATCTTTCCTACAAAATTAAGCAAATTATATTTAATTTTTTTTTCACTTAACTGTACAAATATTTTTCACTTAACTGTACAAATAAATCAATTTGCTAATGAAACACCAATAAAGATTTGGTTCTGTTTTGCATTACTTTTCTCAATTTTTTTTTCTTTAATCTTAGAATATGCTTAATCTAAGTTCACAATTTGTATTATTTCCCATAAGATTCTCTTTCGCTATGATTCAGTAATATTCAAGCGGATGAAAGAAAATCTTATCTACTTTTTCTGCCTAATTAAAATGTTAAGAATGCACAAAAATGAAGAAATAATCAAGGATATTTTTCTGGTTCTTTTTTTTTTTTTTTTTCCTTCCCCTGCTGGAATAACATTTTGAGAAGAGGTCCTTCTTGTTTTTATGCTATTAATAATTCTCCATTTGCAAAATCATCAATGTCTGCACAATTATAAGACTGTAATTTCAATTACTGGAGTATGAACAAGTGGAATGAAAGCATGAGTTATGAGGGAGAAACACTGTTTTTTTCTTCATCATTTCACTATTAAATCAGGAAACTAACAGTCTGTGAGTGGTAAATGGACTTATTTCTAAACAGAACATTGGGTAAAATTAGATTACACAGGCAAGTAATTTCTGAAGCTAAGCAGATTTGAAGTACTATCAGCTGGGTGGACAAGTCGCACAGCTGGTGTACTTATAGAAGTTTCTAAGCACTAGCAAAGAAGAGGGACTCAAGTGAATATACAATACTTTAAGTATTTTGGCTGCTACTCTGCTATGTTTTTCACACATCTTCTAGCCTCTGTGATGGGAAGGGGGGAAGCAGACTTTCTTACAGAGATTAGCAAACGGTATTGCTACAAGTTGTGTAATTGAAACCAGCCTTACTTTAGACACTTACATATCTTATGTGCAAACAAAAACAAACATCTAAATCATAAGTGTACACGAGTTGATGATGATCTGAAAGCTCAATGTCTCAATGCACAAGGTGTCTGTCTTTTTAGAAACTGGAGAAAAGATAAAGACACTGTCAAAACAAAGCAAAAACAAAACAAAACAAAACAAAAACAAAAAACACACACAAATATCCTGTCTTTCTTCAGAGGTATCTCTCACTGGAAAAAGCAGGACTATGAGAAACTGTCACTGAGTAAGTCCTGAAGTATTGAGGGAAACAGGGTTTTCACCACCACTGGAAAGTACAAAGCATGACCTCCATGCGACCTCTGTTCCACCTCTCTCTCTCTCCAGAAAAAAAAAAAAGAAGTTTTGTTTGAAGTCCTTTAAGGAAGAGAATTACAAATCTCCAGAACTGTAGAAGCCCTGGGCTAATACAAGAAATGATAAAAACCATTTGATTTTCTTTATGCAACCCAATATCATTTCATAAAGATCTACAATATAGTAAAACTACAGCGCACAATTTGCTAGTGCTGGTTTACTTGCATTCGCTGCAGCAACTTCTGAAATAGGAGAGATTTTATTTTGGAGTGTGATGAGCTACATGCTCTCACAATAAAGCTCTCTTCCAGGCAAGCATCTCCTGTGGGCAATTGTAAAATAGGTAATTTAGATAGCATTTACAGCACACAAACATGATCTGTAACTATTACAGATTTTAACAAGGGAAAAAAAAAGAAGAAATGACAAAACCATCTATGGATGTAAAAGCCTACCATTAGCAACTAGAAATATATACTGTAACACATTTGATTTATAGTATCACATCTTAAGAGACTGAGCTATACCAGAGCAGCTGGAGCATTCCAGGAACTGAAAAAGTTTTGACTGTTTTTGGAACTGTTACCTTTAACACGAGAGGAATATTAATTTCAGAAGAAGAATGTTCTGAGCATGATTTTTTGAAACTAGCAAGTCACCAACAAAGCATGAAGTCAAGCACAAAATGAACAATACATAGCACACAGAAACTGATTGCACAGGTTGACTCACAACTTTTATTACAGAAACAGGAATGACAAAAAAAAACAAAACAAACAAACAAAAAAAAAAACAACAGCCAAGAAATTAAGTATGCATGAAAATTTTAGCAGGTATTTCAAATATCTCTGAGGCAAATTTCACAAAGCGTACCAATTGGACTGATTATTGCATCAGTACAAATCTGCTCAGAAAAAGAGAATGTCTCTCTTTAGATAGGGCAAGTAAAACATCTGTTGGGCATACATTTTGTATACCTCTAAAATTCTTTTGATGGCCAAAGACTACAAGAACTATTTGTCCTGCAGATACTATTGGCTCCCTGTTTCCATTTCCTTGTGCTACTTTCCATAAGATGATCCAACTGTGTATTTCCACACAATATCAAAAACAGAGGTGATAGATGTGGCAGGAAAACAGACTGCATTGGATGTTTCACTTCAAGAATGCAGGTCTGAGAGTTCCCTCTTACCCCATAGTTCCCTCTTACCCCATGGATAGTCCAAAAAAGACATGCAAGATAAATAATAAGTACTATAGTTTTAGACTTTTTTTTTTTTTTTTTTTGGAGTGTGTGTGTGTGTATAGTTTACACTAAATATATTACCTCGTGGCCAAAGGAAAGCATGCAACTGATGTTTGGCATTAATAAGTACATAGGTATTGCTGCTGATTTTGAAGATATGTAGTGGAATTGTGTGATTTATCCCTGATGTATTTAGATATATATAAAAAGGAGTCCTAATTAAGTTGAGTCATTTCATGACAGATTCCATTTCTAAAATACCAAGAACCTGACAAGAAAAGTTCTGATTGGAGAAGGTGTTGTGAATTTATTCTCAGAGGAAACCACTATTTTTAATCCCTTGTCCTAATAACAAAACTTCTTGTGTTTTAAAATGAAAACTGCAGTTTTTCAAAACTGAGTTTACAACTTCCAGCCTTCTAAATTCTGCAGCTTCTGTGTGCAGTGTTAATAATCATATACAAGACAGATAATTAAACAGTGGAAATCACTGCATTTCCACCCCTCATCTCTCCTTGGTTAAAAACTTAGCACATGAGATTTTGTCTCAAGTGTTCCCCCCCCCCGCTATTAAAGATGCTTCTCTGAAAGGAGCACTTGCTGTTTTCATGCTATTAATAATCCTCTATTTGTGACATCAGCCCATCCCCACAGCAACACACTGTTTCAACTACTGGCTCAGATCCTCTGGCTGGTTTTAATGATAAGATGACTAAAATCATGGAACGCTGAATCCTCTATATGCGAGGCGGGGAATATGGCTAGTCTTTGTTTTTATTCACCAGGTTAGTGTTTTCTTAATAAGAGGAGTGTTCATCTATTTAATAGAGGAAATCTGTGTAGAAGTTTACTGATGTGGTGCCCATTTGCCCTCACATATGTAGAGATTAGTTACATCAGCCCTACAATTCACCAGTTAAGTCTGTGTATAGGCTGATAGTAGAAACAGGGAGAGGATTGATGCACCTAAGTGGAAATTTGGACAGCTTGTCATGTGCAAGCCTATTGTGTTCTGCACAAACCTCTCTGTGGGACAAAAAAAGAAAGAAGGAATAAAAAGAACAAATCCCCATGTGATATTTACAGTATTTTAGTGCTGAATCTCCCAAATACTGTGTTCAGGAGTTCTCATTAACATGGATTTAAATGGAAGATATTTGCCTGAGCAGCTAAGTCCTTTATGCTTACATAAGGCTGCTATTTACAACAAGTAGTATAATGGCATCTTTGAGCTTTTTAATTAAAAATTAATTAGGAGATTTAAGAACAAACTCATTGGGGGTTACTGTACAATAACATGTTTACAAAATTAGGTCTGGGCTTTTTGTTTTCGTTAAGTGTTTCAATCAATTCTGTGTCTATTAAATATAATTACGTATGATGCTTCCTCAAAATTATAATGTAGCATTTAAAGAGCAGCTGGGAAAAGTCTGTAATTTTAACTTCAGAACTAGGGTAACCATTAAAATGCAAATAGGTGGAAACAGCAGTTTACTGATGAAGAAAACCCTCAGCATAAACATTTTATCCATTAATCTTTAGATTACAAAGATTCCTTCTGCTTTATTACTACTTATTACTTTTGCCAGTTAGGTTTCCTAGCAAATGTCATATTCCCTCAAGAATAAGTCACTGTTAGGAATAAAAGCCTGTACTTAACTACAATGTGATAACACTGATACAAATATTCACTTTATTCAAGTATGTATACTGACAGTGTATATTTTACGGAAATGGTTACAGTGATTTAAGCAAAAACAAAATTAAAAAAACCCGACATACCCAATATTCATTTTTTTGTAATAGACTCAACACTTTGAAAAAGGAGCTAGGTATTCCACTTCTACTCGAGATTAAGTGAATAGCCTAAATGGATCGGACTTCAAACTCTTGTCCTGATTTAGGAAGGCATTCAAGCATCTGCTTCATTTTATTTTAAACAAGGAAAAGAAAGAAAGAGCTAAGGTTTCAGAAATATATTTCTGGCCTGGGCATTTGTTTATGTTAAATTTATTTTTTCAAAGCTTATAGTAGAGTTATTCTAATTTGCTACTGCTTCTTTGAGATCCACTGCATTCTTCAATGGAACTATCTGGGTGGGTGGGTAAATAAGGTGTATCTCTTTGAAATAATTTATTTCATGAATTTAAGTAAATTCTGCTTTATATCAGTTTATCCAACAAACGTTACATGGATTTAGTTTTAAATGAGATTTTAATTATGTATGTCACACTGTGTTGATATACAGAGATTTTCTGAGAGGTGAAGGATACCAACTGTGCACAGGTAAACAAAAAACCTGGCCATGCAACAACTCAGTTGAAGTAGAAAGCAACATGTAAATCAGACATGCCACTTCTGTTAATGATGCCGACACAAGTAAAGTATCGGTCACAGTGATACAAATTCACCTCCACTGTGGCTTTAAAGCTTGCCCTCCCAACTTCTCAAACCTATATCTAGGGAATACATTATTCAATGGTTTCAGCCAGTCAATTCCTATGTTGTGATTCCATTGTCAGACATTGAAACAAACAACCCACCACAGACACCGCCCTCGCCATCCAAGAATAGAGGATCATGTACTAAGTGCTTTGACCGTTTTCCAGGGCTGTTCATTCTACTGATTTCATTGTCAGCATCATGGTTCGACAAATTCTCCATCCAAATGCCATATCATGCCAGGCTATTCATTCTTTGTGAGATCATTTCCTTGAAGATATTGCTTAGACTTCTGATATGCAAAAGCCAAGAGAGGGCTGTGCAGTGAACAAAGAACTTAATTACTGAACTACAAAAGGATTCCCCTTCTTGTCTGATAAATTTGTGACTCATCCAAACAATTCATTAACAGACAGATGTTTATATTAGAGGTTTCTGGGGGATGATGAATAATTATTACACTTATAATGACAATGTTTGGCTTAAGGCTACCAGACTTAAATTTTGATGAGTTCTGGATTCAGAAAAAATACCACCAATAAGGAATGGAGAAGGAAACAGATTTTGCTGATAGAATCCCAAATTTAGCGTAACACTTTATGACAAACAAACTTGTTCAAGGAGAGAACTGAACCGTAAAGATAAAGTTTCATTTCACTGAAGTCAGTGGGAGCTATTCCTTGCTTGGCCACATGAAAATACAAGAGAAACATTCTGGTATTGACTCCCCATCCCTTTTTGACCCCAAATACATGAATTTTCATGCAATTCAAAAGCATAATTTCAAAGTGAAGATCAAGAGCTAGCATGATTACAGCGTATGTATACCTTCATAAAGAGGAAACTCAGAACACTAGAAGGGCTTTTAATCTATCAGGAGAAATTATCTTAAATAGAAGTTGGCTTTTGATTTTAACAAGAAAACACAGGTGCTTATTTTCGGCAGGAATGCTAGTAAACTATAGAAACAAATTTTCAAGGGAAGAGACAGTATCTCCATTTCCTTTTGTTTCAAATTAAATTAAAATTGGATTAATTCTACTTATTTTCAGGCTTCTAAACATCTTCCAAACCTTACGATCATATTTACAGTCAGCTTCTATGAAGTCATAGAAAGAGAGAATCACCTCCATGGAGTTATTTAGATCTCAGGATGGATTAATGCCTCTAGAGGGGGCATATGGTAATATGTAACACCTTATGCTGACCATACCTCTATTAGGAATATGTGGCCTAAAACTTGGACTATCTGGAAGAAACACTCAAGTCAAACAAAAGTTGAATTTAAATTAAAGAAATATATCAGAAAACTAGTCATATGCACATCTGGCCAGTGATGTAATCATCTTAAATTGTATGAAATGATCAGTAACACTTACCTTACTGCTGTAAAGTCAACAATAAATATTCCCAAATTACAAAAGAATTATAGTTTTAAATAAAAAAATAAAACTCACTGGAAATTGTTCAGACTGAAACTGAAGTGGTTTCTGTCAGATTTACAGCTACCTAGACACCGCTTTGCCAGCTTTTGCAAGTTATTAGACTTACCCAGGGTAGGTCACTGAGAGAATTGGAAAGAAAATTCAGACTAGAAAATACACCATATTTTCTGGGGTCTGTTGCAGATTCAAAACTTTATTCAGAATAGGTTTGCTTCAGTAAATCTAAATTTTTCCAATAACACCTTTTGTTCTAGAACTTTTCAGCAAATGTCTCAAAGGTAAAAACTAATATTGAGTACCATCAAAAAAATCTTTTTAAAAGATTAAAAAAAAAATTAAAATATTAAATTAAAATTAAAATTAAAATTTTATTTTTACAGTTTTATCTCTTTTCACTATGTCACATGTATCATATTATTCTAGACAAATTAATAGAAAATTAACTGCGGCCACAAGTGCTAATGGAGCTTGCTGATACCATCCTAGGCCATTCTCAATAATCTTTCAAAGGTTGTGGAGACTGGGGAGAGTTCTGAGGATGGGAAGAAACTAGAGAGCAAGGACAAGGAGGAGATCTGAGGTCTGTCAGCCTCACTTCCATATGGGAAAGAAGCAATGGGCACAAAGTGAAATGCAGGAAATTCCATTAAAGAAACTAAACAACTTTTTTTTTTTTTTTTTTTTTTTTTTTTTTTGCTGTGAGGGTGGTCAAACACCAAAATGCAAAATGGTTTGCTTAGAGTTTGTGGAGTCTCAGGCCTTGGAGACATTCAGTGCCCAGTTTGACAGTTCTGAGCAACCTGCTCTAGATGAGCCTGCTTTGAGCTGAGTGGTTGGACTAGATGTTCTCTACAAAGAGGTAGGTTTTAAATGTGACATATTTTGTAGCTATCAGACTTATTTATTACATACGCAAGAAGTAAATAGATGACTTTTTCCCTCTCTGACTTTAGCATGTAAGATACTTCAACATTTTCCATAAAACAATTACTGAACGATAAATTGTTGTCCAAGTACAAGCCTTCTGCTTGTCTTCAGCTGAAAAATCAAATTACTTCAACAGCTTTATTGAACTTTAAATGGGGCAGAAATAACAGAACTATTTTAAAAATTGTTCTCTAAAACAGAGCAATTTCTTCATTCCTCACTCAGGTTAAACTCCTATTGCAGACACTTAGAGAACAGAAATAAAATGAGATCATTTACTCAAGCTAAAAAATTCTGCTAAAAATGACATGATAAATCTAAGCTGTGACTTTTTTTTTTTCCATCTTTATTGGTGGATAACTGAGTCAGAGAGATTCAAAGCCACACTTGAAACCTCAACTAAACTTAAACTAAACTAAAACAATATTTTAGGAACTGCACCTTAGTCCAGTGCCTTTCTAGAAGTGATCTGAGTGTCAAGGTTGAATCTAGTGCAAAGAATGAAAGAATGCAATCAAACCAAAGCAATAAAATCCAACTGGCAGTATAACTGGAGTGCAGGATTCTAATAAATTGCATTTTAAATAGTTCTCCTTACTTTAAAATTCTGTAGAATTTGTTTATCAGGCTTGGGACATATTAAGCAATGCAATGTTTTCAGGAAACTTTTGTGCTGCAAAGTGTATTATTTGTCTGATACTATTGAAGCTATTAACTCCTTGAAAGAAATTACGAAACCTGCAGCATAGATTTCTACCGGTCTTTGAAAAGCAGACATATTAAAATAGAGCAAAATGGTACATCATTAAAAAGTAGCTGTTCCCTTTTTTTGGGAAAAATTAAAAAGAAAATAAAGTTATTTTGTCTCCTTAGAATTTGACGAAATTTGACCAATCTAACTAGAAGAACATAAAGATAATTATATATATATATTCCCACCTTTAAAAACAAATTATATTTTGCCATTTTTACTAATTTTGGTCTCTTTACAAAGAAAAAAACTTGCCAAGAGTTTTAGAAAGTTGACAGAGAAAACAAGTATAAAAATTCAGAATTGATCATGTGTGCAACTATTATCTTTTATTTCTAACATGCTTTCATGCAATAATGCCAATTTCCAGCTGACTTTCACCTTCTCTGTACACTAACCTTCAAAACTAAGATTCTTGGTTGTATCAGCAAAATAGTTGTAAGAAGATATTGGTGTGAAATGCATATAAAAACTTGACCAAGATACAGGACAGGGTTGGTGAGAAGAATAAAGAGGAGGAGAAGTATATGCATGGGCCTTGCGCTGTGTGAAATGTGTATTTTTTATTCACAATTTCAACAGTGTCTGGAATTTGCTGTTAAAAATTCAATTTTCAGTGCAATACCTTTAAACTAAGGCTGCATTTTTCAAGGGTACAGAGTGACTTTTCATATAGTCAACTTAATTTGTCACACTCAAGCAGCTACCATAATTAAGAGTTTAATTATAATTTGTAGAACCACAGAACTACAAGGAAAAAACAAAATTTAATATTTTTTGCTACTACAAGGTAATAAGCTTCAGCAAGTATTCATTTGATACAACTTGTCATGAGAAAGTAGCCTTCTGGAACAAATCACTGCATGCAGAAAACTGTATGCTATTCTTTGCTGCAATTCTGAGAGTATGTGGGAGTAAGGGAAATAAATCACAAGACATTGCTAGTTAGAGTAAAGGTTGATGATGCAACATTTACTGAATGAAATCAGACTGCAGTGGTTAGCTGGCAGACAGTAGTTGGTGTTCCTAAATAACATTGTGCCCTGGGCATAAAGCAGATATGGTCTCCAAGTCTAATTATAAGAATATTAGATTGCAAGATAAGATTCTATCATGTGTCCAGAAAATAGATATACCTAGAGTCTGGAATTATGGACCACAAGAAGTTCAATACACATGTGAAATAAAAGAAAAATGCTGCAGCTTTCATTCCTACAAAGAAAGGAATTTTAATTTTCTAATTTTCTAATTTTCTAATTTTCCATGCAAGTTTCTGCCCCCCCCCCCCCCCCCCCAGCCCCCCATTTCTTTAGCACTACTAAACTCTTTAGAGTCAAGTAGTCAGAAAGATCCTTTATGCCTCAACTCTAACTTGCATAGATGAGGGAGACAGAGTATATTAGTCAGCCTCATTAATATTGTGAAGAAACCGTCGGTCCCAATGAAACTTAAGACTGCCACTCTAATTCAAAGTAAGTAGTCTGCAAGAGAGAGTTGTGTTCTTTCCTTTTTCTTTTCAGTAGTCAGTCATAATTAAAAAGTTATATCCTCTTATTAAAAGCTCAGTTTTCAGAAGTAAAATGTGCATCCACAGAAATGTTTGCAGTAGCCAAGAATGTATTCATTTGCTGTTATTCACAGAAGTAAAAGACATGCTTTTATTTAATATTGTTGGATGAGAGAATGATATTTTTCGCCTTAGATAACTTAATCTTTTGTGAAAAAAAAAAAAAAAAGAAAAGCCTAACTAGAACAGCATTTCACATGTGTTGAAAAAAAATCAAAATTTTTGGCAGAAAAGTCCACAACTATTTTTTTTTTTCTTCTGCCAAATAAATTTAGTTAAATACACATGCCTCGTTTGGTCAGAAGATACTTTCTGAAAAATACATCATTACTCCTTATTCCAGATTTTTCATAGGAACTGTAGAGATGAAGCAGTACTCAGTAAGAGCTAGCTTTACAGGGAGTAGAGCACTCGTAGTCTTTTGAAATGAATATAAATGGCAGCAGGAGGTGTTGACCACCTTTGAACAGCAGAATTCTGAATACAGGAAAAGTCACACACCTGCGGAGATATCAGTTCTTCATCCTTTTTCACTTACATATTTCGTTCCCAAAACATGACTTCTAGGCATGTCATCATTAACAATTTTAACAAGGCTATAGAGGCAATGTGGTGTAAATACAAAAATGTGTTTTACTCAAACAATATTTGACATACATTTCACTTCCTACAGTCTTGCTGTAGTCAAAAATATTGTGAGGTTAGAAAAATATAAGAGTAAAAGGTACAATTTTATAGATGCAATTTATATCTTTGTAATACTTAGTACATGGTAGTGCCATGGACATCAATACAAGGTTAGTGCATTTGAATCTTGTAGAACCTGGCTCCTGAAAAACATCATTTAGATTAGACTTCTAATCAGGTTGTACTTCTAATCAGGTTGTTCTAAGCAGGTTGTACTTCTGTGAGATTCCTGAAGTGTTCATAACTTTTTTGTTCTATTCCTCTGATAAATTCCCATCGGGAGAGTTTATAAGTATCCATCAAAACAAAAAAACAAACAAACCCAAATTATTCAACAAAGCTTTGAAACCTACTTGACATATCTGCCTCTACATATTGACACTCGTGTAGCTGACCTGGTTATAAAGTCCTTTAACCATTATGCTAGTGAAAGTAACTAGGACAGATCGTTTTTAGACAGACTTACCTTGTCCTGAATACATTTGTGTTTCAGCAAAATGATGAAGGAAGAAGTTGGTCACCCAAACTGTAAAGCAAGTATCCTTGTAGTTGAGCTCAAAGAACTTGTGGACTGCAGTTGCCAGAAAGGATTTATACTTAATATGTGTTCAAATTTTCATCTTCTGCAAAGAAAAACAGTAAGGTTGTATACTAGCTGTAAAAAATAAGAGTTATACAAAATCAGCTAATCAACTAATTTTGACCTACTAATAATGTTAACGAATAACTTCAAAGGAATGGCATATCTTGTATCAAATGTTATATTTTGATATAAAATTTGCAACAAAAGACCATATTTCATGGACTATGACCTGTTAAATTATTCAAAATTATGTTAAGTAACAAGGGCAAAGACATTTATGTGTCTTGGAGTACTTTGTTTCTAAGAGATGATGTAATATAGTTTAATCAATAATCTCAACATGTGCCAAAGGAATAATTTTAAACAGGATAGACTTTTATCTCTTAGAATTACAATAATATTCCACTCTCAGGCCTGATGCAGCCTGAGTACCTAGAAAACTTAGTTTTTTAGGAGCTGAAATACTGTCTATGTTGTATGTTGGCTATTTATTTATTATTTATTTTTGCTTCCCCTATAATAAAAAAGATACATATAACATTGAAATGAGTGATTTATACGAGCAAATAAAAAGAACACATTTTCTGAGCAAGTTGCTGAAGTTTAATTTAGTGATGGAGGACTAGATCAAGGAATACATTTTAAAGCCATTTTTCTTTTTCTCAAGATTTACACATCCTTTTCTTTCTGGAAGCAGCCATGGTCAGCGTAAAGCTGTGTTTTAGCGTATTATATAGAGCTGGAGAGAATTCACAGAACTGATAATATAATAATAACTGATAATACAATAACCAGGATAACTGTGATTAGACAAATTGTGTTATGGACCCAGAGGTTTCATAATATTCAGTGGATACAGGTTCTCTCATAAGAATTATTTTCAACCACAAGTACCAGACCAATGGCATTACTAACCAGAACTTAATGAAATCAAACACATTTGAATAGAAACCTAGGATGTTACACTCAACAGTAGTAACAAGAGTATCCAAGAGCTTTGAACAGAGTGATCCCTTACAGGAACTTGTAAGAACTTGAAATCATAAAAATACTAAATACTTTCAGTGACTACTGTAACTGAAAAACAGTAAGTCAGGCTGTTGAATGCCACCTATTTCCAAGGGTGCATGGGATGACTAAAGGCATTGTTTAAATTAACTTCATATCACCCTTAGTTCTGTATTAAGCATAGTTTGAGATTCATTGTTTGCATGCACAATGATTTGAAACAGCATGCCATCTCCTACCTCCCCCACTGCCAGAATTCAGGGCTTGGTTTATCACCTCATTGCAACTCTCAACAGGCAGTGTTACACATAGACTGATACTAAAGACTTGCAGCTAACTGTCTAGAAAGAGTAATAAAATTTGTGCTGCGTAGATTCTTTTTGTCTGTTATTTATACCTTCCATAATTTCATTGGATTACATTATGGCTATACAAACATGTGAATTAAAATAACTGTACTAAAACAAGCCAGAGGCACAGAATTGCAAATAATTTAGACTGAAAGGGATGTATGGAGGTCATTGTCCAACCTCCTGCTCAAGACAGAGCTGACATACATCAGGCTGATCAGGATCTTGTTCAGCTGAATTTTGAATACCTCCGAGGACAGATATTCCACAACCTTTCAGAATGCAATATTCCAACATTTGGCTCTAGTTATTGTGATATTTTCCCTTAATGTACATTTAGAATTACCTTTGTAGCAACTTTTGCCTGTTGCTTCTTATTTCTGTGCACATCTGAGAAGTCTGGTTGCATTTTCTTTATACCCTCCCGTTAGGCTGTTGTAGACAGCAATAAAATCTCATTCTTGATATTTTACAATTTTTTGGATTAAATTTTTATTTAGGTCTATTCTATATATTTCTGTGGTGAACACGTGCATAACACTCATTTAACTGTATAAGAGTCTCGTTATGGCTTGGGATAAAGAACTAAGGAGAGCTGAAAACTCAAGCATAGTCTGAAAATAACCCTCAAAACTCTGTAAAATATTTTAAAAACTAAAACCAATGGAGACAAAAATAGGAGCTTCAAGGAAGGTCAGTAAACACAGACATAAGCATCTGAAGACTATTTAGAGATTATTCCACAATTAGTATAATATGTGTATAATATGTGTGTGCAGAAAATTTACTCCAGCAAAGAGTAAGAGTGCTGTAAGATAAGAGAGTGTTGAGGAAAATGTGATCATGCTTTGAAGTTTTTGATGATTTGTTGCCAAAAATATCATGCGGTATGGTAGTTTCTGAGTTTACATGGTATTTTTTCTAAAACTTCAGTATTTGATATATTGCCTTCTCTTTGCCACTATGTTAAAATAGAAATAATTATATTTTCAGAATGTTAGAAGTGACATACTCTGTCATCTGCTCTAGCAAGGTTAGATGTTATATCAATAGAATCAAAATAAGATGCAATTTTCAAGTGGCTTAGATACCTAGTCAAATTTGCTTAGATGAGTCCTGGATTTTTGGATAAACTTATAAAAATGACTTGAGGAATTAGTGGAAGGAAATCATTCAAATACATCACAATTATCACACTACAGAGGTCTGTAAGAGGTTTCATGATTTCTTTTGCTCTTCAAGCTCTGCATATTTGTTTTTTTTTGTGTGATTCAAGCTGGAGAAGAGCATGCTAAGACCTTTGGTAAACAAAATGCTCATCCCATCAAAATAGTTATTAAGAATACCAAATCTGCAATAATATAGAAGGTGCTAATGTTACTACTTTTCTGGGCCAAGGCTAGATCTTTGAAGACAAGTGCAATTAACTAAGTTGGCTGGAGTAATTTGCAAGAAATATGAAAATAGGAAACAGCTATTATTTCCCAGTACTTGATAGCTTTTATTAATTTAACATAAATTTTCTGCCAATGTGTAGGCTGGTACAAATTAATGCAGCCTCATAACTATGCTAAAACATACTCATTGGTAGAAACCCACAGAAGGTCTAGAAGAGGGAGATACTCCAACCAAATGTCTCTTTCAGCTGACTCTCCACTTATGCTGTTATGCAGAGAATTAAGATACTTGGGTGGGCTGTAACACCAGATCTCAAGGGATTCAGAGAAGAATATACTGTATTTTATCTCTCATGCTTATTGCTGTCCAAGGAAGATAAATGAAGAATGCAAAGTACCTCTTTTCACCTTTTCTCTCCAAGCACACAGCAACTTAGCTCTGATGTACCCTTGAAATGCCACTTCACGGATTCTTGCCACAATACATTTTGTGAGTTCAGTCCATAGCATAAATAAGCTATTAAATAGATCATCCCCTGGACACACTATGAAACCTTCCAAGTAGCCAATAGGGTATATTGTGTCAATCTGCCCTGTGGAGACATTTATAAAAGGCTCTTTTGCAGAGTACAATGTAATGGCTCCTTCAGGGAATGTAAAAATGAATAAGATTAGTCACAGTATGGAGTCTTAATAGTATGAAAAGGTGATATATATTAATACATTATGATGAATTACCATAGAGAAAAAGTAGAGAATATCTAAATATGGTTTGGTTTATGTTACATTTTGGTAAAAGAATTTTAAAAGCATTAATAAAACCACCTATTTACTTACAGTGGACTGAATCCTGATTTTTTAATTTTTTTAAGCCCTCATTTTGATGATTTTTTACCCTGAATAACATCAATCAAAGGTTAACTAAGACACCTGAGGGAAAAATATCATCCATTATATCAACCACTATCAGAGTGGTTTGTTTAAAGCAATCAAGTCAGTAATTACAATGAAAGTAAACAAGAACAAAAATCATAATTGTTTGCTGGAAAAACTTGTGGTAGTGGTCTATTTGAGTAGTGAGGTATTGACTGTAGGTAAAAAAAGAAAACAGCTGCAGACATTAGTCTAATAATTTTGAATAAGGGTTTTTATACGTCAACTGCAGAGACAACTTTTTACTTTAGTTTAAGACTCACTGTCACCGGACAGAACTTCTTCCCGAGGTGATTTACATTTGAAATTTCAGACACAGTGAAAATTATCCTTTATAAACATTTAATAATAATTAACTTTAATATACCTTTTATGGTTTATGTAAGCCATGTACAGAAACGTACATTTTCAGGTGTTAACTTATTCATAGATATTTTTAGATACAAAGCTACAAGCATGGTTTGTTCAAAAATCCATCCAAAAATTCTCTCTATATACTTTTTGGGGGATGGTGTAAAAAGCACCATGCCAACATCTTTGCATGAAAGCATTTCAGTTTGGAATATTGCACAGAATTTCTCAAATGCCAGGATGATTATACTTCTGTATAATTTATCACAAAGAATCTATTCTGGAATATACAATGAAGGAAAAAAAAAATACTGCTTTCTATACAGTAAGCATATGATGTTAAAGCATATTGCTACATGCTACCTAAAAATGCTACAGACATAAGACAGGCAAAGGTGAGGCATCTTTTCCTTTCCTCTGCAGAGCCACCCTACAACATTAAAATTCACAGTACACATTTTCAGGAAACTAAGAAATCCTACACATATTGCTAAAATAAGAGTGTCTAAAAGAAGCAATGGAGAATCTCTTCAGGCAGACTATGCTTGATTAGGTTTTATTTGAGGGTATTCCTTACCTGAGCCCCAAACTGGAAAGTACCTCTGTAAGAACAGGTCTTAAACAGGAGATTTCCTAAGGAGGGAGACTGCTTGACAGTCAGCAAACTAGCTTCTTCATACCTACTTTCCCCATATAAAAGCGAAGTGACAGGGAAACGAGACTTGAAGTAACCATAAAACATTAACACTGTCCCTTCTTACAGGGATGACAGCAAGTACACACAGCATTTCCACGAGACATTTATACAGTATGTTTTTTAAAAAAACACACCTAATGACAGAGAATTCATAACCCTCCTACTGAGCATATTGCAAATTTGTTCTCACCATTAAAAAGGTTTTTCCTAATGTCTGTTCCCCACTATAACTTAAGCTATTACTTGCCATTTCCACAATGCCTGTGGAAACCATTTAATTTCTCTCTCTCTTATTTATTTTTTTCTTTTTTTTTTTTTTTTTCCCCAGCATGTAAAGGGTAAACATTTCACTTTCTAGACTAAATAATCCCAAACCTTTCAGTCTGTCCTGTACATTTCTAGTGATACTTTTTCCTCTCTAGCCTGTATACCTTTTGTAGTGATGTGGCCAAGTTAGACATATTACCCCAGCTGAGGCCTCATTAAAGTAACCTCTATTGAAATGATGTGAATATCAATATATTAAAAACAGTTGGGCTTTTCCTTGAAATGCACACAGGAGCATGTATACATACACTTATCTTTCTCCTTTCTGAGAACAGAGGATGCAGCAGACAGGAGCAAAAACTGCATTTCTCTGCAGACTAATGGGGACCCTGTACATTAGAAACATAAAGGTAGAGTGTGGCCCATGGAAACTAGCAGCTTCTGCCACTCCAGATGTATTTGCACTCTACAGATGGTGTTTGACCCTACCTTCTTCTTCCTTCCTTAGACACAAGTGCTGCCCCAGCACTTCAGACATAACCACACAACTGCTCCTAATGGCTGCACACATCCTGAGCACACCCCCTCCCTTGTCTTCACAGCTACAAAGCTCTTATTCTGCCAGAGATGGGCCAACACTGTGTATCATAACACTCTCCTCCTATAGAAATCCAACAGCAGAGGTGTAGGCTGTTCCTCTATATGTCTGATGCAAAACCTAGTATAAATTAGAAGAGTCTGGGTCTCTTTGTCCTCCCATTATTTCAGGAGAACCTGGTTCATCTTCCTGTTCTAGTTTTCTCGCTTTGCTTGAGTGTGCAATTTTGCACACAATTAACAAACTATGAAAAGTGAACTAATCTGCTTCTGTTAATTGCTAGAACACTTCCTGTCTCTATATTTTTATTATTATTATTAATTTTTTAAAAAAACAAAAGGCAGCCTTCGTATATATACACCTGTAATTGGCTTAATGCTAATGGTTACTAATGACTGAGTTACATGTTGCAAGTTGGCAATTAGGAACAAGGACTGCAGGCAACATGGTCTTCCTCTACCGAAAAATTAATTTATACTAAAATTATGCTTTTATCTGGAGCTAAGTTACGTGAATTTAGGAACCAGTTTAACCACTGGGCCATACAGAAACACAAAAAGCAAACAATGCCCCATCATTTCACTCTTGGTAACAAAAACAGTCTGATAGCCTTTACATTTCCTATAGCTACAATTAAGTTGATGGCAGTCAGGGTGAAAGATATCTATTCCTGTATTGCTACAAATTAAACAAAAATCACTTACAGAAAATTGTGAACAGAGCCCTGGAGAGCCAAAGAGCAGCTTAGCACATTTCAGAAAGTAATTTTCTGCAAGAATATTGCATGGGATAATAAAACCGCAGATAAGAACCCCATTTTAGTGCATATCTTTTGCCTCTGCTGTGTTGTTACCAAAGATTATGGTAGTGTTTTGGGAAGATAGGAGACAAAAAGGAAACCCCAAAGAAGATATGTGTACTCATTACTCAGACATTGTGATGAGAGGTGACATAAAAATGCCTATACACAATGAATGAGATACTCAGTGGAATCCTTCTGCCAGGTGTTGTCAGGTTCAATTACCTGGAGGCTCCAGCTGGAAAAATTAAACAACTCTGGCATAAGCCCCCACCCAGAAACCTGAGAGAACAAATATACCTCCCCTAGGTGCCCTTGACAAATAATACTTCAGAAAGCTCTGGCTTTACTAATTTAAAACAAAGCATGCTCTCCAGTGAACAAAAGAAATTTCAGAAAACTACAGATAAATATTAACAATTTTTCTAGGTAAGACCCTAGTGCCCTAGAATTTCCTGCCAGCAATTTTTACCTTTTTTCCCTTCTCACACACTGGAGTAGTTAATGAGGTAATGTTTATAATGGCAGTTTCTCTCTTGTCCCACCTTCTCATGCTGTTTATCCTCCAGTACCGCCAGGACTCTTCAGAAGCCCAGGTCAGAGATAACACATCCCACTTGGGAAGTTACCTGTGCTTCTGGAAGTGTTGCCTGAGTAAGGCTAGTGCTCCTGTGGGTCTAGGGCAGTTCTGTAAGTCTGGCCTGAAACACATGATTCTCCTCTAAGGCATGGGATGTCTGTGACAGTGGAGGAGGCTTCAATCTGTTTCTGCTTTCAGCTATAGCGTTAGTGCTTGATTCAACTTATAGTAAATATTATAAAATATACATATTATAGAAATAGAAATATATATATTATAAAATACACATATTACTATGTACCACATACCAACGTGGGTGATGCAGAATTAACATGAGCCTAAGCTGTACTGGAGCACTGTTTGCCTCTGTGCAGAACATTTCTTCCTCATCCTTAAATTCTTTTTTCTATTGAAGGAATCAAACCAGCATTTTTACATAGTAGGACTGGAGGATAAGTCCTCTGAATATGGAGAATGCTGACCATCTCAGGACAATATTATTTTGCTTTTTAAGAGGTACTCTTTTACTGTGCATTTCCATAGTGACACTGGGCAAATTGGCAGCAGCAAAGGAATGCTCAGCAGCAGAATACTTCTCACCTGAGAAGCCCACAGAGAACTAGATTTCTAGTTCTCTGCTCTGAAACACCCAATTCAGAGACTTTATACAAGTGACATAAAACACCTACACTGACAAGCAGGACAGGCATGCTGTGGCCAATTCATGCACAATAATGATTTGCCAGTTTAAGAGGTGAATAGGGATAACAAAACTTGGTCCTGAACAAAAACTGAGGATTTCATTGGAGGGAATGAAAATAATTCAACTTCAGCAAGCAGTAAGATAACATAATCAATAAAGGGTCATATTAAAGATTGAATACATATGGCTTTTCAGGAAAAGTCTAAAAATAATATCCCATACATTAGTAGACATCTGCCTTATTTTTTGTTAAATTAAATGCATGCTAGATTCATCTGACTTGATCTCCTGTTTGCTTTGAGAGATGATAACAAAAACATTCGCTTTTTGCATGCCTTAAGGCTTTTATTATGGGAGTAAGTTAGGTTATGTTATAACAAATCTATTGTGTGATTCTATGCAACAGATTGTAGCTTAATAAGGTAAGTCAGGAAATTCAGGAAATTCAAGATATAGGTAAGGTCTTTTGTGATTTGGCAATGTCTGTCAGCTATTGGATATCTGAGCTGAAATACAAATGACAAGGAAAAGATGAGTGCAGGACAAAGATATGATTTCCATATCTTGCTGATTTAGTAAATATCCTGCAGGTTGCTCAGGCAATGTCATTACTGTCCCAAGGAATCATAGACTAATTATGCCAAAATACTGAAGAAGCCTCTGTTGCTCCTGCTGCTGTCCATAGCCAACAGAGAGACAGCGTCAGGGATATTTCATTTGTGTCTGGAACCAAAGTATAAAGACATGCAGAATGCTAGATCATGGCATTTCAGCGCTGCTATGAGCAGGAGAATAGAAAGACAAGGACATCTGATCTGCTCTTTCTCTCTCTTTTCTCCCCACACTACTTAGGTATGCCATACAGCATCAAACAGAACTCCTTAAAGAACAGGAGTATTAGAGATGGGGTGTCTTTATATGTGTGTGCAGCAAAAGGTCCATAGTCTGCCCAGGGAAAGCAAAAACCTTCCAGACCTGGTATTTTGATCTGTGACTGAGATGGTGCTTCTAGCGAAACTAGTCATCTGCAGTCCAACTCTTTGACTGCCTGAAATACTAGCAAGCTATCCTAATAAAGAAAGAGTGGGTAGGACAGATCTATCATTCAAGCTATTTATTTTCATTTATATCTCAGACGTAGAACAGTACTAAACAATGTGCCAGCCTTAACAGCAGAAATGTTTGAACATTTAGATTCTCTCCTTTCTGCTGCTTCATCTTCGGGCTATGTCACTATTGACAGTTGCCTGTGTGTAAGAGGTCTTGGCAAGAGAACATGAGGTTTTCCTGTTGGGGCACCATGCTCTTAATGTATAATTCTCACTCAATTTTATCATCTGGATCAGGGCAGAATAGATGCAAAAACGAAAGATAGAGAATAAACTGGCAGATGGATCTGGGTAACTACATAACCCCCCTTAAATTATATCATAAGCCTCTGAGACGGAAAATATATCATAAACCTAGAACTTCAGGATTACAAATTGGAAGCGTGTAAATTAAGCTTATAGTTTGTCACTGAATGAACCCAGCTTGTTGATTTAGCAATTTATATGTAGTCAAAACTGTGAATGGCACACCTGATATTCCGACACTGACCAGGAAACTTGAAGTAATACACTTAATGCATATAAGACTTAGATGTTTATGTAGGAATCTGTTATGGGAGGACAGACTGATAAAGAAATGTTTTATAACTGGTCCAAAGAGTATCCATAGAATACTTATTTAAAGAAAACTGTACCACTATCATCAAATAGATATATTAGATGAAAAATGTGCTGTTACAGGGGAAGGAGTGTTCTAAACAAAAGACTATTCAAGAAAACTACACTACAGGACCTTCTAAGAAGAGCGAATTGGTATTTTCTTCTCTTGTGGACTTTCAAAAGCAGACCTGACAGCTACTGATTAACTGGACTAATAGTACATACCTATGCTGCCTATCAAAATCCTCAACGTTAACCGTCAATTGATATCAAAATGAGGGACATATGCAATGAACAATTCTCTAGCACTCTGAGCTTAACTCCATATGTTTCCTAAAATTCCTTATGCTATATTGGTCTCACACCATTATTAAAAATAACACAATAGCTGTCTCATGGTTGAGAATCACTTTTTCTAACATGCATTAATTCTTTATTTTCGTTTATTAGAAATGATATATTATTTGTCTGGCATACATAGCTAAATATATAAGTCAACACCAGCACATATACTATTCTTAATGGAAAACACTTTTATTATGTGTGAAAATACTTTCAGAATATACTTCAATGATACACTAAATAGCACTTACTTTCAATCTGAGAAACACAGTTATTCTTGGTATAAATTCAAATTAGCGACTAGCATTGCCGATATAATAAATGAATAATTGGGGAATATTTAGATCTATCAGTGGAGTGCATGCTGTACTGAAACAGCATTATGTCCTTGCAGGTATAGAATTTTAAATCAAAGTAACATTATTATCAGTGTCTAGCTTCATGCACTTTGCTTCACAGACACTATTATGCATTGAGCAGCAATTAGTGAGTCACCAGGGATACCTTCCTAGATTCTTCAGGTCAGAAAAGCTAATTAACCTTCCTCCTGTATTCTGAACAGACTAACAATAATCAGTGCCAAATTTTATCCTTCTTTTTTTTTTTTTCTTTTTCCTTTTCCCTTTATTTTTTTTTTTAAATCTATTTTAAAATATTGGTGGCAAATTAGGAAAAAATGTATGAAAACAGAAAATCCACTAAAGAGGTCAAAGAGCTGAAACTGTGACCCAGGCTTGTTTGTTTATACCAGTGATTCTTTGTTTAATAGATTTTTTTACTAAGCTCCATGAAGGCAATTTAATTAACTCTCCATTTACACTACAGGTAACAGCAGAAACACAGTGGTGACTGACATGTGAAAACAACTGTATTTGCTTTGACATGGTGTGCAAATGCAATGACATTTATAGTAGCTGTCCTTGGAAAGAAGGAGCATCTAACCATCCAGGCTGGTGATATGAAGTGACAAAGGCATTGCATTATGTCAATACGCATGATGTTATGACAGGTCAAAGTGGGATGACACCACTGGAGATGAACTAGCTCCATACAATGCTGTCATGCTGTATCTGCCAGTTTAAAGGAGATAGTACTGTTTTTTGGAGGCATTTATCAATAGGTCAACAGTAGCAGCCAATGTCTCCAAGCAGGTGGCCAGAATGTCACTTCTAAAATGATGCAAAATGCTGATTAGGTGTAATGGAGTCAAGTGGAACTTGCATCATTTTTGAGTAGCTCCATTCTATATTTAACACTTTGTTCAAGGAAATAAAGAAATATATGCTTGCACAGAACATCAAAACTATACCACAGAAGCAAAATGACAGCCTGAGCCTTCTTGCATTTGATGAACATATGGTTTTCTTCATGGCCTCTTCCCTTCTAGTTCCTTCTGAAAATGATGAGGACACCTATTTTCTCTTCTTCATCTGCTGTTCTGGCCATGTTGCAGACAGCTTTCAGTTAAGCTATGACTATATAATGATTTTTCAGATGGAAGAAGAACCTCATCCTGTCCCCACCTTTTTAAAAGTGAGACTATCTCACCACAATGTTATAATGACATCTACATACTGTAGTACTATGTAAGAGTAACTGGGTAGCCATTAAAAGCTGATTGAGCTGGCAGCTGACCACAAGCGTAACCATGCTGTGTATAAAAACTAAAGCTATGAAAATCATTAACATTTATCTGACTTCATTTTTGATGAGTTCCTAAATTTTCTGATCTCTCCACACACAATGACACTTAAAGCAAACCCTGGTTAGATCTTAGTTTGGATATTCTTATTTTATTTATTTATTCTAACAGGGCATGAACAATGCTGTGGATGGATCCACAAATGCAGGAAAGGAGTGCAGTTTCACCCTTGTTTCCTATGCAATGCAAAACCCATATAAAAAACTTTTATGTTCCACTGCAATTACAGATCACAACTATGGGGTGGATTTAGAAGGGTAAGGTACATAGTGCATCACTTGAGAATGATTGTCGGATGTTTTCTCTACCTCTCACACCTCAGAGATTCCACTTTGGCTTGACATTTCAATATCTTTTGTGAGCACATTGACTGCTTATTCAGTTGCATCCTGTGCATTTCTGTTTTCTCCTAGAACTTCCAATTAACAACTGGCTTAAAATCACCTGTGGGCTTGAGGAACATTCATGTACTTTGCTGGCAAACTAAATACACAGATAGTAGTGAACACCCTACAGAGGTGGAGAGAGGAGGGCAGTAATCATTCACAATGTGAAAAAAGATCTACAGGCAAGATTTTGAGAAAAAAGGAAGGAAGAGGTAATGTGTGTATGAGGAAGAGGTTAGAACAGTTTTTCTGCAGCATTTAAATATAGGAAAAAAATTCCAGATCCCAGTGAAATGTTCCAGGTGATTTAAGTAAAAGGATCGATTTAATGTTTTCATTGTTTTACTATGCATTGAATAGTGTGAGTCACAGGACTTGAATTATATTAGAACAGCCTGGCATATCTGTAAAACTAACGTTTCAAACTCCTATGTGATAAATTAAAATAATTCCACTCGTCATACTGCAAACAACTTGCTATTCAGAAGCCTTTGAAAAGTACTTTCAAGATAAAATATGTGCTTGTTGTTTCTGTGCTTTTTTAAAAAAAAAAAAAAAAAAGTGCTGTATCTTCTTCACAGCTTCAGTGGTAGAAAAACATTTCATGTAAAATGTGTTTTTCTCTGACATTTAGACGTCTTGCAAAGTGGTTTATTATAGATCTTGTGGACGTTTGGATATTTAATTAAATGTCAGAAACATATTCTCTGTCCTCATATGAATGAATATGAAGAGTTTATTTATTCATAGTCTATTTGTTATTCTTTTTCTGTTTCTCACACAAAATTATCAGTTGGAAAGTAAGTCATCAGAGACACTTAAAATTTTTAGGGGTCAGAAATCTAATTAACCTCTGCAACTGTGCTTAAAATGGTGAATAATATTAGACAAGTTCTTGCAGGAATCTATAGAACCATTCAGACTTAGCAGTACATTTACAACTGGTTCTTTAACTGACCTTTAATGTTATTTTCAAAACACCCATGGAAGGCATTACATGAGAAGCTGAGAACACAGAAACCAGGCTAGAATTAATTTTAGCTCTTAGCAAACACATTTAGGACTTCACACTGTAGGCTTTACTCTAAATTGTGCTTATTTGCAGGAATAATTCAGTTAAAAGTGAGGACCGCTGCTGTAAGCCCTGCTAAGAGCAAAGAGCGTGATACAGCTGAGAGCTGTCAGATATTTGCTGGTTTATGTATTTAATGAATGAGTGAAGAAAGAAGAAGCAATAAACTATAGAAGGCTGAAAGCTAATAATCTGGAAAGATTTAATTTTATTTAGGTTAGGTAGATATGAAGTAAATTCTATGTTTTATCTTTAACTGTGAAAATTTTGACCAGTTAGGCCAGATGAATCCTAAATTCTCTTGCATTGTAGAATGTATAGTGGAAAAATATGCATTTTTTTTCTCTGTTTTCATCATAATTGATCACTCTGTAATGATGATGTGGAAGAATGTCTGTATTTTGTACTTATCAGCTTAAGCAGTGACCTGTGGTTACTGTTGCCCAGTACCATCTTGTAGGTACAGGCACATATGTCAGACTTGATAAGCTGACAAACATTAAATATTGAAAAAAGTGGACACTAAGAGACCATTTGACTGAAAATTTACCAGTAGAAAACAAAAGAATTTTTTGTATAATTTAAAGTTAAAATATACAGACCACAAATTGTGCAAAATAGATAAATGGTTTTGACTCAGAACAAAGCGATAAAACTATTAAGAAGCTTTTTGTTTGTTTGTTTTTTCTTTTCTACATATCTGACATCAGATCAAGATTACACACACTTATGCATCAAAATTAATGACATTAAATGAGAATGTAACTCATGGCTTGGGCTCCAACATGCATTTAAACCCTACTGAACACAGGAAAAATACATATTTGCTGAACCATTCTGTGAGTAGTTAAGAACATTTGGTCCCAATGCAGTACTGCAGTAAGGGCAGACCAAGGTTAAACATGACCCTAACTTCAAAGATAATCAATTCTAGACTCTTTATGTAAGGGACCTTTCTGTTTCACAGAACCTTTGCCTCATCGTACACTGTGAAATAGGATAAAAACTCAAAAGAGGAAACAGATAAAGATATTCTGATGAATCTGGTCCTGAGTAAGGAGCTACAACACTTACATAAAAAAGGATATCAGTGCTAACTGATGTCTCCAACATTATGAAACAGAGATGGTTGTCTTCATCAATTACTTTCAATCAAGTAGAAGGATGTTTGAAAACTATTATAAATAGTATATAAAAATTGTGTCAGAGATCCTGAAGAGATCACAGTATTTATATCTATGTTGAAAGCCAAGAGGTTCTTCAGATGATTTGGTTAATGTTGCATTGTGCTCTGAAACTTGCACTAAAAAATTACTTCCACATTAATTCTTCCTTTTACTGTTGGAAATGAAGCAAAAATTATTCTAATTTATGCAGCTACACCCCAAAAAAGCATTCAAAATCTGCTGGGCATGGTTGAATAGTTTTTGTATTATTTTTCACTGGCATATTCAGTAAAGTTTACAGCATAGCTGAAGACTTAACTGCATTGAACATTAAAATCCCTCAATATTTGTGTGTCAGTTTTTTTTTTGTCTCTGTGGTACACTAAGACTGACAATTTGTAGTACTTGATATTTTTACTACAAAAGTACCGAACAAAGAATAACAGAGGTAGACATCCAGTTAGGCATGATTTGATTTTCTGCTGTAGAAAAAGAATTAATAAATCTATGAAAAATAAAATTCTAACCAAGTATCTAATTGATAGACACTGGACTGTGTATGCGAGGAGATTCAGCTGCAAAAGAAAGAAATTTACTGCTTGAATTATGTTCAGATGGGAATTACCTATCTTGTATGTTCTGAGCTTTCTTTATCTTTCCAGGGATAGTTAAACCTAGGAAGTTTTAGGTGTGTAGGACCTGTGATCTTAGTATAGATGAGGATCAAAGACTGAATCAAAAAAGCTTTGTGTAAATTTTCCTTCAAGTTTTCCATCATCACAAGCTATATCTGCTACAATTTTGCAGCTACTGACAGTGTGGACATCAGATTGATACTAGAACACTGCATCTCTCTGTAATTTTCAGATTATAAGACTTGTTTATAAACAACTAGCAAGAGCTATAATATTGGATGTTACCAAGGAATTGTGTCCACTGTTCCATACTAATTTCAGATGTGAAAAAAATACATAAAAAAGAAAATCCAATTAGATATATTGGCATGAGTGTCATACTTAATCATACTTAATGCACACATTTATGTCATTATGTATGTTTTGAAAGCAGTAACAGGTCCTTCCACTGTACCAGTGCCAGTGCAGGTTGCTCTGGCAACAGGATACACAGGCAAAAATATTCCACTCAATACAAAAAGAGAGGGAAATTTTACCTCTGCTAATTATAGCCAAACATTTGAGCATACACTTAACTTTAAACATGTAAGTAGTTATCCTTGATTTTAGTTCTCCCTTTTCACAACAATGGTCAATTACTTTAACTACAACAGAACAAAAATTAACTCAAGTGAAATTTATTCTTCTTACTGCAGTCAACCTACTCAACTGCTCAGGTTAAAGGTCAGTTAGAGAGGACAATTGCTGATAGAGTTGTTTTGTTTTTTCTTTTTTAATAGATTAGTGTTCAGGTTTTTTTTATATAATATTTTCATTACTAAACTGACAAAAAAGTTGGGACAATGCTCATGACATTTGGTGCTGAAATGCAGATGAGAGACACCAAAGCAAAGCAAGAGTGGAATACCTTACAGGACAATTTGGATGACATTGAGAACTGAAGTAATGGAAATAGGATGAAATGTTATAGTACAACATGCACAGCCATTCACATAGGGATGAATAACAAGAATTTCTGGTACAACTGGGGAGCTCATTAGCTTGAAAATGACAGAGGTGGCAGAAAACCTGACTATATTACCTGATCACAGAATGACTATGAACCATCAATATGGCTGTGGCTATGAAAAAGGCAAATGTTATGTCAGGACATATCAGGAAAAAATCTCTGTCAGACTATGAAAGTGGAACTTATTAGGAGTACAGTATTAATCATAGTAAAGAAGTCTGCAAGCATATTCTTGTGTTCACAGTTTTTTTATTTCTCATCTGAAAAGACATTTATTGATACATGTCTTTGACATAGACAGAGGTATTTATAAACTAGACTAGAAAAAAGGTGCAAAAGCAGTTAAGTTTCATGAGAGATTCTCATACATGGACTAATGGAAGAAACTAAAAAGGGTTGTTCACTAAAATTGCCTAGTATCAAACCTGTTTGCAGGGTTTATATGGTATGAAAGCATCATGGAAGACCTCTCTTCTGCCCCAGCAGCTGTATCCAACCTAGTGGATTGTAAATAAGATGAAGAAAACAGGCAGACGCATGACAAGTTAGGTATTTAAATACTTTTACATCCAGAAGAAACAAACATGATACTAATGCATGGCTGGGACTTCAGCTCTTTATTTTAATCTCACTATTAGAGCCCACATGCACCCCTTGCATACGCATCATTCCACAATCCCACTAGGAAATGTATTTTGAGGACATAATTTTCAAGGCAGATTTCATCACTGCAGGAAAAATGATACTGGAGTTGATCCAATCTGGCTAGAAAAAACTGTGTTACCTCATGTTTCCCAGTGACATACTGAAACATAAATACGAAGGGCTGAGTACATAAGCCAAGCAAATAATCACACTTCTGCAAAAGAAAACTGTTTCTGAGAACAGCATTTTCCAACCCTAGCCTATTTGACTTTACAGATTGTGAAAAAAAAATGCCACAATTAAGACAATGATGCTAAAGCTAAAAAGTTTAATGATACAGATTATGGGTTAGACTGTAAAACCATTAAAAGATTTCTCTACATATGAATGCACTTAGTACTTAAAGAAAGAAATGCCAGTAGATGGCCCTCAGAAATATGTAGTTCAGTTTTGTTTTATCACTGAAATCTGGTATTGCTTTTCTTTATGCATTTCTAGAATCAATGTTAAAATTTTTAGTTTTTAGGCATATTGAAGATACACTAAGAACAATTAGGCATTCAGAGTATGCTACTCAGTATCTATCATGGCATTACACTTCATGAGAAAAATGTAAGAATACACATACAAACAAATTACACAAGCTTTTTTTTTTCTCTGTTCTAAAATTTCTCATATTTTCAAAAATTTACTAGTGAAATTCTGATCTAGTAGTCCAACAAATTAATATGATTTGCCATTTCATGAGGCTTGGATGTTATCTTGCTTAATATGTTAGGGTTATATCAAGTATAAAATAAACCAAATTAACAAAGTAGTTGGATCTCCTTCAGTGTCATGGCATTCTACAATAAAGTATTTTTATACTCTTTTTGCATGCTATTTTTCTTTTTTTTATAAATACCATTGCTATTTTAGCAAAGCGTTAACACATGTTGAATTTGATCACCAAATTGCAGCCCATGCTCATTCCTATGTATTGTGTAGCAAGTTTCAAGAATGGAGACTGCTTAAAATAATGTGGACACACTGATCACATATAGGGGTAGGCAATTCTGTTGTTTCTAATCATGGAGATTAGAGTTGCAAAGGAAGACAGAGATTTCCAGATATCTTGTGTGTATACCATAGAAATCTCTACATGGCACTGTAATAACCTTGACACTGTATTTAGCGAAGAGACAAAAAGTCTTTTTATATATGCTCATGGATGCTACTGCACTGGAAGATGAACAAGACAAAGTCCATTCTAGGAAAAACAGGCCATGTAGAATAGAATACCAAATGAAATACAGACCTTAAAAAACAACAAAACAAAAAGCAAACAACAATAAAAACAAATAAAACCCACACCATGCACAGGATTTAAAGAGAAACACTGAAGAAAAGCCAAAACAAAAAGAGTTCATAGGAGAATGCCTACGTGCTAAGAAGGTTGTAAAACTTACATATTGGTCTTCTACAGTCTGCTTGGAATGCTAGCTAAGTACTTTTTCCCAGTGACACCTATACAAATATTTTACCCTTTAAAAAATGCAGCATGAAACACATTTTGCTTTCTTTCCACACATAGGAATGGCACACAATAGCCAAAGGAAAGCCACAATATGCTCTGAATTTTGTTGAAGAGGATCTAGATGTTCAAAAGCTGGATTGAGCGTTGTGTGTAATGTGACACTCAGCTTCCTGGAGTTTAACCTTGTCCCAGATCTGCCAAGGTTATAGCTACACTGAGATTGTAGCATAGATTACTGATGAAATACATTAGATCAGGCTTTAATCTATGACAGCAGGAAAACAACCACTCAAATATTTGTGAAGTAAATAATTACATACATTCAGGATTTAATTGTGTTCTGTGCCGAAACACCATCACTAATATCTGTGAATAATGAGAAGAATGGACATTTCTTATTTCCATAGTAAAACATGCACCAACCTCATGCAAGGATAGATGTGTTTTACCAAAGGTAAGAGGCTGTGACTCAGACTGCTGAATAGAAGCCATTGTCATGATAACCAGCAACTAAAACATCCCATCCAGCAAATGATACTTCCACATCAAATACAGTCATATAAAACACACAAAACACAGCTGAGATGTGTTAAGTGGTGGAAGCTAAAGTCTTAACAAAATTATTCATGTTACATATTATGCAGGAATTGGAGGTCTCAGTAATGGTTTTCCCTTTTATATTTATTTATTTATTTATTTATATTTATATGAGATCGTTTTTCTAATTTCAGTGATCAATCCACAGACCAAATTATCCTGCCAGCATAGAAAGAAATCTAGAGGACAGGTGGGCAGAAGTGCAAGACATTTCTGCCTATGCTGCTGCACTAGCTAAGCACTGTGTCAGATTGAGAAGCAGCAGGTATGGGAATTACAACAGTAATGCAAGCCATCTTCCTGAGGGGACAACTCCATCCCACCTAATCATATTTGCCTGACTGCTTCCCAAAGACTTCTATTCTGCAAAGGGCTGTGTGTTTTGATTTCATTTCTCCTTAAATAGGTAACATACCTTAGCTGTAAGAACTTGTGCTGTCAGATAAACTACATTAAAAATAAATAAATCTGACAATTGTATTTCTTTTAGTCAAACACTTGCACAAAATTCAAAGTGATTTTAAATAGTTTGTTCAACCATTGTTTGAATCCCTCAGTTTAAAGTCAAGTGAAACGTGTAACTATTTCTACCTTAATTAAAAATGAGTAAAGGCACTACAATAACTATTACACAGCTGAATAAAACAATTGGTTTGACAGCATTCCGGTAATTACATAAAATGCATTGCATGCAATTCATATACATAGGGCATAAAAAGGAGTACAAAATCATTGTACTCAATAAACAACACATTTTTAATTGTTCAGTTAGTACTGATGGAACTATAAAAAAAGTGTAAACAATGTTTGATCCAAACACAGTAGCTCCAGTTCAAAGTAATTTCTTTGAGAACTGTAGCAATGGTAGTGAAAGTTGATGAAATATATTTCATTGTCTGTAATTTCATTTGTGACGTGTCAGAAAATAGCAGCTAGCAATGATGTTGAAAGGAGTAACTGCAATTTTCCATGCAAATGTTTCTTTCAAGATCTTAAATCAACTGCAATTTAATGCATTGAGAAAAAGGTCAAATGGTAAACCATGAAGCAGTATCTACACACAGAGTAAAGAGTAACTGGTGATAGATACAGAGTTTTCTAGATTTCCAGAGCAATGTTTATACACAGCTTTAAACTGATATACAAAGCTTTAAATATTTAAATCCCATGATCTTCTTGTGCAAGTTACTGTAGAGATAGAACAAATACTCCAGTAACTTTTTCTTGAGGTGGAACAGAAGCGGTAATGGATGGACAGAAAAAATGGTCAGGGAGAGCTCATACATTCCTTTTTGTTTTTGTTTTGTTTTACTCTGTTTTGCAGAAGATCAAGCACCCCAGCTGTTTTCTGTTTAGCACTTAACATGACTTTCAGATTGACTTGTGTTATACTGTAGTAGCATGTAATGCCTAGTCTTTATCTGGGACCTTCCTTTGATAAGCAGTGTATGGACATTGCGCAAAAAAGACTGTCTTCATACCAACATATATTAACTTTTGAGGAAAGCCATTTTCTTGTAATTTTTTTTTTTTTTTTTTTTTTTTGAATTTCAGCATTGCCTACTCTCTGAAGAAATATAATCTCAGGGTATCTAGAATGGGAACAATATATCAATAAATCAATATATCAGTTTTGGGAGAATGTTCGCACAGACAGGCTATGCTAGAGTGGAAAAAATAAGACAGACAAGAATGAGTGAGAGAGACGTCTTTACATTTTAGAGATGACAGTTGTTTGTCTTTGTATACAAATATTGGAATAAATGTGAATGAATGTCTTCTGTACTCTATCCTAGTCATTTTAACTCAGAGAAATTGACTGGAAAATCAACTTGTGTAGTAAATTGGGTTAGCAGATAATAACCACATATTTGAAATGTGTTTCATTGTTCTGAACATGTCTAGATTGCAGCAACTCCATTTTCGCTATAATTATAAATCTGCATTGTTCCATGTTACATATTGTAGTCTGGCTTCTACAATGAGAATTGAATTGCCTCGTGAACTCTGTCCAAGGGAGTTGGTGTGCAAGTCTGTTCTATCCTTTCTTCCAGCTTATTGCCAATAGTGCTTACATTGTGGGGTAAAGCTCTGCCTTCCGTGCAATTTATGAGGAAGTGGCATAACTACTTAGCATACTCAGCTAAGACAGCAAGACGGGTCACCACCCCTTCCCATTAACTGGAACTACATATTCAAAATTTAGAAGATAGGCATGTATAATGATAACCACATGTTTAGATCATCACATAAATTGAATCTGATGGCCTGGTTTAATCTTGATGGGAGCTGGGAGAACTCAGCACTTCTAAAAACCAAGTCAAGCTTGCTACATACAGATTAAGCATCTAAACAAAGTACCAACAAAGTAGTCCCAACCCATTAGAAACTGAGATCTATTAGTAAGAGCTAATAAGATCTATTGCTAAGAGCTAAATAAATAGATTTTTGCCTCTCACACCGATAGAAAGACTCAATAGATCATACCCTTCTGTTGGCATTAAGAGAAACTAAAACTGATCACTGATGTGTGAGCAGTGTCAGACATTTACTGACATTCTCCTGAAAACTGTTTCAATAGGATCAATCAATAACAAGTATATATAAAAACATCTATATCATTTTAAAAACAAGGTATTAATAACACTAAAGAGCACATGATTTCCTTAACTTTGATAAATGGCCATTTTATTTTTTTAAACAAAATTTTATCCCAGATACATATATGTTACTGCCAAGTCATAGACCAAATTTTATTAGGCAAGTTTCAAGCTCCTGAAAGCTGGTATTTATAGTAGAAATGCAGACTAACTGCCATGAATAGAGCTCTCTAATATAAAAGAACTATTACTGAAGGACACTTATTTTTCATGACTAGCTCCTTATTTCAGCAACTTTTTCTTTCAAGTATCCCTTCTATAGTGAAATAATTTTGTATTCAGCAGTAATCTTCATGAATTCACTTGGTATTCATGTAGATGTCACATGTATTTCCACTGATTTTCCACTGCTGTTTAGGATTAGTTAATGGGCACTTAAAATAGAGTGTTACCCCTGTGGGAGTAAAATAACTTCAATCTCAGTGCACATGTTTCCAAGTCGAAGCATAAATGATGACATTATATTGAGCACAGCTCAGTCAGTTGTTAGCTTTTCAAATAATATGCCAACAGACACTTTAAAAAAAAAAAAGTAAGAGAGGACAAGTAGAAAGATAGCTTTTTATCTCTGAGAGAAATACACTTATGAATAAAATAGTTGCTTAGTCTATAAGTACAATGGGACAGCTGCTGTAAATCAGTCTGGCTGCACTAAGGTCAATGAGGCTATGTTGATTTACAACTATTTGTGAGGATATGTTTTGTTCAATTTGATTGCAGTGGTTAGTCTACAACAAATTATCTTTTATAGAGGATTCAGTCATTTTACTTGTTTTCTACCTTTCATATTAGTATGTCTAACAGTGGTAACAAAGACACTTTACAGCCAAGGAAAAGTATCTCACTTGTGATTCATTGATTACTTCTTATAATCTGAATTCAAGTATGATGAAGAATTCTTTTCAAACAACCTTAAATAACTAAGGAACATAAATTTATCTCCCAATACATTCTGTTAACGAATACTGTATATGACCAATAACTACTAGTTTGCCTCAAGCTTTTTGCTCTTCTATTGAACGGTTACAGCAGAAAATTAATACAAGAAATGAAATAATACAAATATTCCTTTTGTAAAATATTTTGAGGCCAGTTCCTTTAAGTATTGCAGATGCAGTCTTTAAATAGGTCATCATTAAAAGACCAGAACATTCTAACAGTTTTGATAAATGCCATTTGGGACATCAATATGATTGTTGAAATAATTTTTTAGCTTACAGTCCGAATTCCCTGATGAATAGTCCAGTATTCATAATATTCAGCCTTTATAGAAGGGGAAAGATAGTATAACAATAGACACCCCAGGCACCAGAGCCCATCCGGACATGGTTACACATGTTCTTGCATGCTGTGAGCCCTGCAAAGGTAGCTATTTTGCCAAGCTCGGGAAAGGCAGACACCATGCAGGGCGTATGGAAGAGATGTACAGCTGCATTTGCAGGGGCAGTGGCTTTTCAGGGCAGGCAGGCACAGAGAAGTAGGTTTCTGATTTTGCTTGTAAGTCCACTCAGCAAGCCTGCTCCTTCCTTTGGTCCCCATGTCTATGAGCAGAGGCACATGTACTCCAGTTTGGAGTCTGTGAGTGTGTGTAAACTACTGGAAATATTCAAGTCTGTCAGTGACTGGCATACAGCTGCTGGTGACTTCCCACACTGCCAACCTTTGCTCTTGAGGACCTGTCTCTGAACCTCCCCAGCCACACTCTATAGATATGAAGGACCCCTGCAGCTTTCTAGCAAAAGGGGGAATATTTTTACTCAATTCTTATTCTGAATACAGTGAAAGGAACTGGATATGCTTCTCTGCCAATGCTATCAATGAACTACTGAAGTTGCCATGGCCTGATGAGGCATCACCATACCTCTACTCTACCCTTACTACTTCCCCTTTGACTGGGTTCTGGTTACCGCATTGAGTCACTGCTGATGTGAATAAGGAGAACAGGGGGGAATACAAGCATTTACTAATGCTTTGTTCTGAATTTCAAATGATCCCAAGGAATCTGGATGCTCAATATCCATTAAAATTAATAGGAATTGGCATCCACCAAGTCTCTGTGGTTTTGATGTCTCAGCTTTAACATTCTGTTTGTTTGTTTGTTGGCTTGTTTGAAGTGTGCATAGCCTGAGCTGAATGTTGCTGCTAAGATCTAACATTGTTTTCACCAAGTCAGGATAACTGTATTTGCACTGTTTTTATTTTTATTTTTATTTTTAAATTTTTTAATCCCCTTGTTCATGGGTCAGTTCTACTCCAAAAGTTCACTTCAGAACACAAGTCTTTTAAGCTGTCTCTTTTTCACTTAATAGAGCATCCTAGGGGATGTCATTGTCCCAGTGTTTTGTTACATGGATCCTGCCATCAGTTTACACATTTGATAGATGAAGCTATGGAGAATTGTAATATTATTCATATTCACACCCCTGAGAGATACAAACAGCAAATTGAGACAGGAAACTTTGAAAGCTCTCCCAAGAGGCAAAATCACTTCTTTTTGCTGCTGATTATAAAGAAGATTGGCTGGCAGATGTTAATATTGGCAGTTACTCTCTGACAAATTTTCTCTAGGTAGGGCTAATCAATTTTTGTTGCTTGGAATGAGAAATGGAGCTTGAATATTCAGATGTCTAGACATGTAAATACATTGCCTTTATAAATAGATTTAAATGATTAATATCTATGAAAAAAATAAACATGACAAATGGATAAACTAGAAGTGTTGGATGAAGATTCATGGACTATTTGGATGATGGATAGTAAAATTTATACATACATTAGGAGGGTGAAATCACCTATGCAGTTATCCCATATGTATTTATAGACAATATTTTTCTTTCTAAAAAAAAAAAAAAAAAAAGGCTCTTGACTAAAAAAGTCTGTGACTCTAAGGACAGTTTAAGGGCTGATGTTATTAGCGAGAGACCAGAGATATTATCAACATAAAAAGATAGTGGAATCTGACCCATTAAGAATGTAGAAATAGATGTTTCCTCAGTGCAGGGTCCTGCAAATACTTAAACTAATTTAATAGACCCAAATGGGATGTTCTGAAGGCTAGAGCTGTTTAGAGTGATGGAAACGATCCCATAACTGTAAAATTATTATTTCATTCATAAATATTCTTACTTCATGGTAATTGACTACAATCCTCTGGAGGAAAAAGATGAAATTTCCTCCCTAGAGATTAGCTTTATCATCGCAGTGACCATTCCCTGATGTGTTATTAACTTCTTTGATCTGCCCATGGGAGAAGTTTATAACACTATCATGCATCCCCAGCCAAGCTACCCTGATAGTTTTACACACCAAATCCCATCACATTCCTGTAAGTGACTCTGACAATCCTTGGCAGATTGCCATAGAGTAATTCTGTTATTTCCAGGTAACACAGAAGATACTACCTGCTTTACCTGCATATCTGCTCACTTAGCTATGGTAATATGATTAACCTTATTATTTCTGAATCAGTCCACTGTGGCAAATGATGAAGCACCATATGGCTTTCTGAGAATGAGAGCAACATGTCTATGTGGTGCAAGAATTTTTTCTGGATGGGTGGGTGAATTATGCATTATGATTCATTGCTAAATACCAACCTAAAAGAAAATTCTTTCTATAGAGACTATTTAGACTGTTTCTATATTTTATAAAAGGCAATGGATCAAAGAAGTCTGAAGCAGCACCGCGTACTTAATGACCTGTTCCAAGGAGTAAATTATGGCTGGATTGTCAGGGTATTAAAGTTAGTAGAGCAGAGCTTATGCAACAGGCATGGAAATTTTCAAAATATAGTTCATTCTTTTACAGTGACACAATAGTAAAATAAAGTAACCTCTGACAATATGATTTATTGAAGAAACTAAACAAAAGATGTTGGAGCTGCGGTGCACCAAAGTTATTTAGCTGTTCTATTACTTTTAATGAATAGCCAAGATCAGTGAATATATTCAGTGAGATAAGGCTCAGTGCATTTCTGATAAGGAGAGAAAGGTAAAAGAAAAAAAAAAAAAAGAAAAAAAAACGGCATCAATTTTTCATTCAGAGATATATTTACTGGAGGTTTATATATATAAAATACCAAACAAACAACAAAATGAAACATCCTATTTTCTCTCTGGTCCATTTATCCATTTAGAACTAAGGTCTGACTGTAGAAACAAGTGCGATAATGTTTTAGGAAAAGGTCAGATAAAAATCACATGAGAGTTTCAGAAACTCACAGGTGTTTGGGATATGTTTCTCTTTTTTTTTTTTTTTAATTTTCAGTGGGACATGATGCTAAGACAAATCATGGCCTTTAGTTGTAGCTAGTGGCTAACAAAAGCATTTTGCAGCATTTTTTTTTTCCTGAACAATGACCTATGGTTTAATCAATAAAGGACTACCATTTCTAATGGGGCTGAGCCTTCAGTGACTGAAAAAGCTTGAGTAAGTGGACTTGCTGTCCCCAAACTGTGCCATATATACAAACAATGATGGAATTTGTGGACTTGGGTTATTTTACCAATTAACACGGTAACTTTTCCACTGTTAATGAGGGTAAAGATGTGACCTGCCTTTCTTTCCCCAAGATAACAGATCCACACAACTTTCTTTGTGTGGGTCTGCTTAAAACTGTAACATTGATTTCATTCTATTATATTTTATCCTCTATCAGTATCCCAGGGAAATACTTCCTGCAGGTCCCAGGGACAGTAACAGAAACAAAACATTTCCATTACTCTCAGTTGCACAGCTGCATAGAATGGTCCAAGAACTGACTCCAATGAAGTTTTTAATAACAGATGAAAAAAAACATGTTAGAACTCATTTAGGCCTCCTAAATATATCTGTATATAAACACAGCATACTAACTACTGATTTAAAACCGTTTCTAGGTATTAAATTGATAATTGATCTAATAAACTATTACATACTATTAATTTGATGACTAAAATCAGTAGCCATCACAATTTTAGTAACAAGTAATGGCTCTTTTCAGACTGGAACCCCACAGTCCCTCAAGTACTGTACATTTGTATAAAAAAAAAAAGATTCAAGAGTAACTGGAACGACATTATTGTCAAACTCTTCATAAGGAATCATGGTAAATGCAAGTTAGAAGAAAAAATTAGGAGGGTACTGTAGAAACTTTACATAGTTTCACAGGGATCACATTCCTGGCATATGAGGCAACAAGAAGATGCTTGTGGGAAATTCAACTAAAAATCTCTTAAAGCTGGCATCACTGGTCAAACAGACAAAGAATATGATGACAGCATGTAAGAACTGAGTAGACTTTATTAATAATCCATTAAATAGCTTCATAAATATATAAAGAGCTACACAAGACCTAGATTAATATATAGATCTCCTCCAAAGAGATTATTCAAGAGCCTCAATTCTGCTCCCAACTGCAGTCAATAAGAAAGCTGCTACAACTTCATGCCCAGAGACATAAAAGCCAAAGTGTAATACAATATTTTAGAAAAAGAAAAAAAATCTCTCCTTTAAAAAAAAAAAAAAAAAAAGGAATAAAAGAATTCTTGGAAGCCAGAGCACTTCAAAAAATATCTGCAACAAGAAAAGAGAGCATGAAGTAGACTTTCTGAATCACAGGTCTGCATGAAGGACAGATCTGAAGGATAATCTTAAAGATAGTTTAGGAAGTTACGCAGTTTAGAAAATCCAAGCTCTATTGTACCTGTAAGGTTCAATGTTAAAACCTGCCTAATATTTGTTCTAGAAGAGATTTTTTCTGTGACAACGAGACCTGAGGTCAGATGTTGACCAGTCTGACACTGGATCTGACTATATTAATACTACGCACTTAAAGCAGTTCTCCTGCTTCAGCCCTACAGTTCCCATGAGGACACACTGATTATTACAGCATATCTGAGACCCCTGTAGCTATATTTTGCTATTGATCTTCAGCTTTTACTGACATTAATGGGAGCTTCTGTTCATCATGGATAGTCTTGTAGAAGTATTTAGAGAATCCTGCCAGTGACTGTAAAATCTTTTAAAAACTACATTAAAATAACATGAAATTAATTATTTAACAAAATATAAAACAAAGAAACAAGACAAAAATGCAGGTGAGTCTTCTATAAGTCATTCATACTTCTGTGCCATGAATCACTTGTAACTTCACAATTAATCTTAAGTCTGCATTGAAAATTGACATTGACAAACATTTTAAGTCAGTTAAATGGGAAAGTATTCTCTCTGTTTAGGAAAAAAATCAATAAAACCAGTGAGGAAGCAAAGGTGTAAAAGATATGTAATGGATAGCAACCAGATGTGGTACTGTCCTTGTAACACGTCAGTGTAGGGCCTTAATACATCTCACAATTAAGCATACCAGCTAGGGTCCTACATACTTCAGTGTCTGAAAGTTCAATGGGAAGAGACCTGTTACTTTGTTCTCAGAACCCAGTGGCTTAATGGTTGACAATACTGGGAAACTCAGTGTTAAAATGCTGAACCTTTCTTTTTAAGCAAGTCTGAGCATTTCTGTTTAAGAGCATCTCTGTGGCAGTGGACCTGTGACTCCACTTTTCAGTAAAGAGACTCCCTCATTTGGGACCACCTAGAAAATGATGGACTAAGAATTCAGTGAATAGTGAAGTCTCCTGTCTTGTAATCTTTACTTTAAAAAAGGGTGACTTGACTCATACAATTTTGTGGTTTATTTTTTCTGTAACGAGTTGTGTATTTCAGATGCTATGCAGTAGCTGTGCCAGTACTTTCTGAATATGACATAAATACATCGTTTGGAGATGTTCACTATCAGGCCACTATTTGTTCAGTAGCTCATGAGGTCCACTTTACACTGCTGAAATGCAACATGGAAATGCAATGGCAATGTGATACAATACTCATTTAATGGCAGTAACACATGCCTTCCTTGCAAGCAGATTTGTAACCAGTAGTAGGAGCTTTGGGTGAATTTGGGGTATGTTTTCAATTTACCTGGGTAGGACTATTGCTCCAGTGCAGTGATTCTTTAACTTTTGGCTCATATGTCATTTTACAACTGCCTGAAATGTTGCCACCAATTAATGATAGCTAATAGGTCCCTGACTACTGAGAACACTTGAAGCCAGTAATTACAGCCTGATCACACTCCTCTGCCCTGTAGGAGCAGAACTGCTGCTGACTCTGCTGAGTAGCAGCAGTTTATGACCTCTTTTAGAGACTTGGGAAGGTTGAGATCAAATATTTGAAAAAAAAAAAAAAAAAAAAAAAAAAAACCAAAAAAAAAACATTGATCTAGTATTTATAAAAATATATTTTGTTGGAATGTGTAAAATGTGTTTTGTGTCCATTTATACTCCTACATAGTAGGTGGACGCAACAGTTCTGAGTACTTTTATTTTAAAGAAAAAGTTTGCTATATAAATTATGCATTTTTTCCCTTTTTCCTGACTACATCTTAAATAAGAAGTGGTTTAAAATTGCATCATTTCCCACCATTGAATAAGGACAGGAGAGAGGACGCTCTAGTTTTCATCTCCTTACTACTTAAAAGCCAGTTCCTCAACACTGTGGTACTGCTGTATGGATCACCAAAGGGCTTTCTTCCTGCGCTGGATTTAGTTCTTGCATGATGGGATGATGTTTAAAGAAGAGAGTAGGTTATAGAGCTTCAAGTAATCATCCTTCCCCAGATGGCAGTCATCTCAGATGGAGCTGTAAGCAGTACTACAAAAGCTATTGGAAGACCTTATTTCACTTGTTATTGTGAAATTGAGACTTGAACTGTGGCTTTGTGAATGACAGCTGAACTCAGTGACAACAGAGGATATTCTTTCACTAGGTTTCATATATTCTACCTGAATTTGCAGGGCTGAATGTAACATCCCAGTTTTACCTTTGGTGTCCTGGGTATCTACAGCATTGCTTATTATTCTGAAACAAACCAGAATTAAGAATCAGAATTGTTTCTTAATTTCTCTGGTGTTTCACAGGTTGGGGATCTTAGTGCCAAAGAAACTGATATGCAAATTCTCACTTTATTCATAGTTTTACAAAACTTTCTTGTTTGCATAGCACAATAATAGACCATTTTCTCTCTAGCTTCCTCTCTATAAACAAAGGCAAATCTGATGAAAAGAAGACTGGACATCCTGACATTAATCCAACATTAGTTTTCTCCACTATCCCATTTCACTTATCTTCTCAAAATTTAAAGAAACATTGTACATGTATAGCTATATTGTCTGAATACTACGCCCTGCTTTCATTTGCATCCTTACCATTATTAAATCAATAGTTTTAGAAATTGTATGTGGAATTATAGAATATTTGACTCAGTTTTCCCTTTCTTCAGAATAAAATCTTTCTAGGCATTAGGAAATCACTACCAATGTACATTTACTTTACTTATATACATTTAGGCTGATGAAGGCAGCAGGTATCTCAGTCCCAATTATCCAAGCATGTTCTGCAACAGAAGGTTTTATATCCCAACAACTGACAGAGACATTAGGAGTCCTGAGGCTTTTGACAAGTTTTCATTGCACGCTTTTTACCCCCTCCATGTAATTGCATGATCCAACAGCCACAATCAGAATGACTGGGAAGAGAAGCAGTTTCCTTTGGGGTTCTATTATCCTGCCTCTGGGATCTGATGAGGAAAGGCAGAAGAACAAAACTCCAAGCACTTCTCTCTGCCTGGTGTCTACCTCCACGTTGCTCATGTAATCTGCTGTACAGCATTACAACTGTTCACAGAGGAAACAAATTCTTTCTCAACTTCTGAACAGGGAATTTTTAAACCATGGATACCATATCTTCAGGAGACTACAGCCACTAGTTAAACTCACTAAATACTCTTTGTAGAGGAGAAAGACCACAAAAGTCACTTTCAGTTAACCAGAAGAATTAGCAACTGACTCAAAAGTATTCATTATAAAAATGTGATCTACACTGAGGATATATTTCTTTCAGCCTCAGTGCACATATTTCATCTTCATGACTTAACAAATACAGAAACCTGGGTAATTCCAAGTACAGACTTGGATAAATCTGTTTTAAACCATTTTGGCAAATTTATACTGACTTGTATAGATGTAAACTTCTGAGGGTGGCTCCTAGGTGAAAAGCCTTTTAAGAAGTCATGATCTTGGAGAAGTCTACCAAAATAGATAAAAATTGGAAATAATTTTACAGCAAGACAGCATAGAAAGGTGCCTCAGGGTTAGCAGACTGAGTATACCTCTCCAACAGTTTGTCAGGAGGGATAAGCTATCTTACTTAAACAACCCTATTTTTAACAAAGAAACAACTCTATTAAGAAATCAATAACAAGTTAATTACCACTTGGTCATCTCTACTTTGCACTCATAGTAGCGGTAATCAAAACTTCCTGTAGTCTGAGTTATACAAGCTGTTTAAAAGCAACTGTTTACCCAGGAGTTCTGCTTGTTTCCATGAGATTGCTCCTGGGACTGGCTATCATTTAGGAAGCAGCTGCACAACACAGTATCACTAAAACCAAAATTTCAACCCCTTTACTCCAGAAATACAACCTCAAATGGCTGTCGAGAAAAAGAGGTACATAATCAGTTCTAATTCCATCCAGAGGAGGGCAGAATTATACATACACATAAACTAGTTTGCTGACTTCCTTCAGACACAGCAGGATCTCATCTCTCTCAGATGTGTGAGACTAGAGCCTCCCCCAAAATTCAGTACTTCACATGCCAGGTAATGACAGTGTTCACAAGGCACAACACAAACTAGCTGTTGTACACTGAAGTATTTGACCTGTTAAGCTCCCTGGTAGTATATTTCTAAGATAAAGAAAACAACAGAAAACAAAACACAACAGCCTCTAGATTTAACAACATATTTCCATTTCTTAATCAAACAAACAGCCCAAACAAAAAACAAAATCCCCCACCGTAATGAAATATCCCTGTCAATGTAGTATAATAAAACTTCTTCTAGTATTCAGAGATTAAATCAATCTCATGAAAAGCTTTTGATGGTTGTGAATGAACTGTTTAAGCTAAAAGAGATAGAACTTCAGTAGTTTGTACAGTGATTTTGCTCAACAGGTTTGCCATTAAGTGTCTTCTTTCTTTCTATTAACTCCCCAAGGATCTGTGTCATCACTGAGAGAGCAAGAATAAAATGCTTCATTACTAATTTCTTTGTTTCAAATAAAAGACAGAAGTCATCAAATATTTTATTTTCTGTAAGACTAGTAGCTAAATGGAAACATATTTCCAAACCACCAGAAGCTGGGCTTTTCTTGGCAAATTCCTATTTTGCATTTGGAGACTATTTCTCATTCATATCTACCAAAACAGCTTTGTTTATCAACCTTTATGTCCTTCACTCCTTTGCATTCCACTTCTGTTGCTGAATAAATGCAACAGAAATCATTAGCGCTTAAAGTGTTAGAATTTTTACCTCACTTACCACATTCATCCATATCCTTGGTTTTGCTAACAGACTTCTACACATAGTGCCTATTCTAGGGGAACTGTTTCTTTCCTACTACTATTAATAGCCTTCCTGTGCTATTTTTCTATAAATATCTGCTATTATAAATATGATGTAAAAAATACTCCCTGAACATGTCAATTTGCAGGTTGTCTTTTTTAAACTGTCTCTCCCTTGTTCTGTAAAACTGTGGGTAAATCTGATTAATGCTGTAAAGCAGTGAGAGAGGCAGATACTGCAGAGCTGAAATAAAAGCCTTTCACTTGCAGGAACTGATAGCTAAATTTGCATTTTCAGGGCCCATGTAACTTGACTGTGACTTCAGCTCAGTCCTTACACACAGCTTACCCATGACTTCTGCTTAACATCAGCATCACCTCACTGTTGCCTTGTGCGCTCGCTGCACGGTTTGCCACCCAGCATCTGCTAGGGGTTTGTAAGTAGGTTGCACCATCTTTGCTCTGCTCCACATTCAGAGCAGTGTTCTCCATGCTGAAGTGCTGGTCTCTAGCTGCTACTCACTGCAAGCAAATAATTGCTAACTCAGAAGTGGCCAGAATAAATGGGCACTGTCATCTAGGTGAGGTATGGGCAGAGCTGAGAAAGGGCCACAGCTGCTGCAGAGGGAAGGGAAGTTCTACCTCCATCCCTACAACAGGGAAAAAGACAGAGTCTGGTGTCAGACACTGCTCCATTCAGATCAGCAACAGAAATCATCTTTCAACCTTCAATTTGTTTGTGCCAAAAAATCTGAAATGGCACAATGCATTCTGGCAATGAAATCTACAATGCATTTTCTTTAACTTTCACAGGTCTTCTGATAATATTTTGCAATGAATTTCAAGCATGTAATAAAATCTGAAGCAGGGCTACTTTCTCACTATTTATCTCAGAGAAAGGGTGCTGTTCAAATATATTGTGTAGCTCTCCTCCCAGTCTTTTGTGATAAATGCAACCTGTAAGATTTTTCCTATGGAATCTATGAGAACAGACACAGGAGATGAATCACAAGTCTTTTCCTAGGATATCAAAATGTGTATATTTTCCTGAAACTCGTTTAATAAATTATGTGAAAAACAACAGCTTGACTTGCTAAATGCAAATGAAAGTGGGTCTCAAGTTGTCTCTCATCTAACAGTCACTTATTTCAATGATGCACAAATGAGTAGTTCCCACTATACAAAATTATAGATTGACAGAAAAACTTAATAAAACAAGCTGCTCTATTAAGATGTCTAGGTAGTGTCATCTGTGATAAAACTGTTGACTTGATTTTCCCATTTTAGTAAAGATTTTATGATAACAAAATATTAATGAAACTTTTGAGGTTTACAGCCTTACAATAAGAACATCCCACACCTTGGATAGAATCACATTCATCTGTTCACATTCATCTGATCCACAATCAAAGGCAGCTAGAGAAACAATTTTATCAATAAACTTGATAATCCCATCCCAGTTCATTCCTATATATAACAGAACATGACCTACTTTGAGGGGGACGCACCAAGAGCTAGCGTTGTGAAGCCTTTATAGTCCTTTTTCAGAGAGAAGAAAGAGTTAAACAACAGACTTAGTTTGGAGGCCAAATTCTGAGCAGGACCCTAGGTCCAGGGTCCAGGCAAGGTCATGTCTATGGTTTAGTCTCCTTGTTTTAGAAGCAAGCAACTTTGCCTTTTCTTATACTGTCTCCAGATTAGCTTGTCACTGAAGGTCATTAAGTTGTACAGTGAGACCAACGCTCTACCCATTCCTCAGTCATGCAAATCAGGGGCTGGTGCCTCGTAAAGGCAAATATGTGCATGATAGGAATATGCGTAGGCTACATAGGGCAAGCCACAATGATATTTTTTATTTTATTTTTTCCCATAAGAAATTGGGTGAGATCGAAGCGATTGAACCACTCCATTTTATATTGCTTGAACAATATGTTAACACTCCAATCGCAAGTCTTCTATTTACACATTTTTGTTTCAATTCAGTAGGTATAGAAAATCCCTGATTTCAAGCACCGTAATGTAATCTTGTAAACAATAAAAACTTCATTAGGGCAGTTGTGACCCACAGCAGACAGAAATATACAGCTTCTTGGTCAGGCTGTTTGCCACAGGATTAACCATTACGTAGTGAAGGATGCTTGACAGACGACTATCAAGAATCTCCCTGAATTTCTACTCAGCAATTTATCCACAGGGTTGATTGTGATCTCTTACTTTGTTTTAGAAAGAAAATCCCTCTCTGAAATATTGCTTGCTGCTTGAGCGCATGTCATCTTGTCAATGCATTCATCACCATTATCATATTCTCCTAAAAGATTGGCAAATTTGTTCAGCTGTGTAAGATAGATATTATGGTATTTGACAGATGATTTCAGTACTGAAATGATCTTTTTGGATGTGCTGTATACTTTGGCACTTCATTATGCAGCACAGGAGTGAATTTTCTCATTGTTATCAGACAAACAAGCTTTGAAAAACAGGAGTCATCAGGGAAGAATTATTCCTAAAGCCCGAAAATGGATTTTCTGAAAACCGTGGTTTCAGTTCTAATTTCCTTATTATAAGATGGCTTTGGTCACTGATTGCTTGCTTTCTGATTGGCTGGAAATAGGTTTAAGATGGTGTTGTCCCTTCTTCTTTAACTCTCTAGAGAAGATGCTGCTTGGGGAGGATGTCTCCCAGCTCATTTCCATAATGGGATTAGGATGCCTAATGCATCTAATAAAGAGCAAGATGAAAAGCAAAATGGAAGAGAAAATAAACTTGTAAGGGATTACTGCTCACAATGAAATACTTTTTCGCTATTTCTACTGTCTAAAACCTGAGAAAGAAACCCAGCTTCCTATTAACTAAAATAGTTTTTATGATTAAAATCTCTTGCAGCAGCTACACAGCCTCTTCAGAGGCTCACATGGTGCACATTATAGTTGATCCAGTGGCTGGAGTGACAGCTTTCAGACAGCAGAATTCAATCTTTGTTCTATTGCAGATTCCTTATACATCCACTACCTCCTCTGTACTGGGTTTAACACTGCTTCCCTACCTTACAAGGGATTTGTGATGGTAAATACATTAAACCCTAAGTGGTGCACTGGCACTGAGATGAACTGCATCAAAAACTGAGAAAAGAGGGCATAAGGATTGAAAACCTTCACAACAATCCTGTGAGGCAAGCTGATTTGATGGTTGCCATAGAGTTAATAATCACCACTTTACTTTTGTGAAAATTGGAATATATGATAGTTAGAAATGAACTTTAGGAATTTGAGTTTCACATTCATAATTTTTTCATGGCATCACATCCATGGGAATGGGAAGAGGCATTGTTTTGACTTTTAAGACAAATGAAGGTATGAAAAGTCTCACATTTGATACTGGAAGTTAGAAAAAGTAATAGTCTATTAAGGTACCATCTTTGGGATAGGTCTGAAGTATTTGGAAGCCAGATCCATATGTCTAGTGCCCTTCTCTGAGCCACCTCATCACAGCAATTCCATCTGTTAATGATAAATGATTACAAACCTCATGAACTTTTACTGAGAAGTAACTTTTTAGAAGCTGTACATATTTGGAGGTAGGCAGCACCTCTAATATCTTCAACAAGTTCTGTTGCAGAAGAAGGAAGTAATATAGATAGCAGATGTTCAGCCTGCTTGTTAGTACCTTGCATTTTCCAATGTAGGGTGCTCTAGCTTAAGTGATTCTTCAATTATTTTCAAGACGGAGTGCTTTGTTTTGTTTGGTGTTTTCAGTTTTCCAGTAATTAACAAATGTGGCAGAACATTTGTCTTGATTGCACAATGAAAACCACTCACAATAGTAATTGCTCTATAAAATCCCATAAAACTAATCTACTTTGCTTGTGAAAAAGTACCTCCCAATAAAATATTAATGCAAAAATTTCTTAAAAAGCCTATGTTATTACCAGAAAACTTCTATGTGTAAACAACTAAGCACTTTAAAGAAGACAAAGAACGAGTGATCATAAGAAAAAGTGGCCAGTAGTGTGGAGTGTGAACCATAACAGGGATTTGTTTAAAAATACTTTATTGGATGTTCCTGTATTAAGTTTTGTAGTCATTAAATTAACCTGTTTAAAGATATACTCCATTCCAGATTGAAAATAAGGGTAATGATGAAAAGAAGCCCATATAACATGCAGATGTCGAAAACAGGGCAACTGACCACAAAATAGAGTCCAAAAATACAATGTTACCTCAGATGCATCTATAATTCAGCAATGGTCCCAAACAACTTTTGGCTGCTTTAGGAAGGGATGTCTGAATCACAGAATCACAGACCAGTTGAGGCTGGAAGGGATGTCTGGAGATTGTGTAGTCCAATCTCCCTGGTCAGAGCAAGATCACCATGAGCAAGTTTCTCAGGGCTGTATCCAGCTGGGTTTTAAATATATGCATGGGGACGACTACAGCCTCTTTGGGAAACCTATTATGGTGTTTGACCACCCACACAGTTTTTATATATATGTATACATATGTAAATTTTAATGTTTGTGTGTGTGTATCTATCTATCTATATATTTGTATTTCAGCTTTTGTCCTCTGGCCACCACTGGGTTAATTTTGAAAATATGGCTTATTTTTCACTTCAAAAATTAAAGCTAAATATCCTCCTAATTTGGTTGCTTCCGATTTTTCATGTAAGATCTATTGGCCTAATTTCTTCTAACCTTTCCTTTCACTTACAGATAGGAATCTTAAGAGACACAGCTGGAACTATAGATAATAAATCTTTTTGGAAAATTTCCATCAAGAAAAAAAAAATATATTGTGTGATCCCTCACCCCTCTCCCCCCAAAAAACAAAACAAAACAAAAGAGGCATCATGAAAAAAAAAAAGTAATAATCTTTACTTAGAAATAACATCCTTTTATTCTGTGACGTTAGGCTGCCGTGATGAATCAGCAGAACTGCACTGCATTGATGTGAAATGCTCCTGAGCAAGACAGTCTTTTAGAGTTTTCAGAGATTAAATAACTGCGTATTTCCCATCTTACAAATAATCACTAGTACTTTCATCTGTAAACCAGGGCTGAAACTTGGTACCTCAAAAACATTTTTTCAGAGAAGGAAAGAGAAGAACAATATGTATAAAAAAAATGTAATGAGATACATTTGTCTTTCTTCACAGCAACTAGAACTTAAAGAATTTCCTCAAATATATATATTCTTAGATTGTGTCTCAGGTTTGATGGTATCATCCCCTTGGTTAACTGAATTAAATCTAGTGGCAATGGCAATGACACATGATGATAATTATTTTATTGGTAATATTTACATTTTAAGTAAGATATAAAATGCTTATAATTGATTTTAAGTGTTTTCTTGATGACATGATAAAATTCCTCACCTTATCAGCACTAAGAGGAAAAACCCATAAAACCAGGTTTTAACCAAACTTTCCTATTTAAGTACATTCCTTGCATGACTGGATATCTCATTTAAGCCAGTGGAAATAAACCAGAGGAATCATCATGTGAAAAATGGACTAGATGCAGCCAAGACCCTGTATCTTTTTTGGACAAACAGTCAGTGCAAACTACTTCAGAAAAGATAGAAAATGCTTGAAGTGTACAATTATGGAAACATTTGTCTCTGTATTTGAGCTTTCATTGAGATTTTCTTTATACTGAAAAAAATAGGAATTCAGGTCTGGAAATCGTGTATTCCCATTGATTTTTATAGTATATATATCTATATACGAAACTTAACATGATATCTAGAAAAAGCAAGATATTAAATCTTCCTATTTAATTAAGGGTTTTTACAACTGCTAATCAAAAGGCCATTTTATGGTTATTCATGAAAAAAAAAAAACAATCTAAGAATGAAAAGATCTCATCTTACCACTCTCTTCATATTTTCAGGGTAAATTACTGATTGAATATAAAAGCTAAAGAAGCTATCTTTGAACAATAGCTTGATAATCTGAGAAAAATATGAAAAGATATGTATGTATTTGACACACAGAAAAAGAAAAAAAAAGTAAAAATTTTGATATTGTAGTTTTTGTCTTATCATTCCTACTTCTTTTCTTCACATTCCCCTACTACATATCTTTCCAAAGTGGTTAAAAATTCTTTGTTCTGTATTTAAAACAACTGCTAACATAACCACCACTTTTTGCATTAGAAACTTAACATTAGATGTTCATGTAGCAATAACAGAATACAAAGAATTTGTCCCACAAAGGAATTTGGGTTCATAAGACCATTGCCTCTATATGGTGAGTGACTTCAGAGTTCATTTTTGTACCTAAATTGTACGTGGAATATACATGTCATTTTAATCTACTTATATTTTCTTTACACACTAAGATATCTTTTCTTCTTGGGTTTGAAGAAAAGAAAGCCATAGACTTGGGTTTGAAAGCAACAGTTCCTGAAGTTTTTTCATCTTGTAGGTATTCTAAAAGCAATTCTTAACAGTCTCTTACCATATTCACAATCCCATAAACATAGTAGAAATAAAAACTAAAGATCCATAGGATCTATAGGACTACAGGAGTAGCTATTGACCTACAGATACAAGCGATTTTTTATCAGAGATCTAGCTTAGCCTTCAAACATGTTGTTTTTCTCCCTAAAACATCTGATTTGTACAAGCACTATAAATGCATTTGTAAGCCATATGAAATGGTTACCACACTCCAACTGGAGTACCTTGCTTGTTAACCTAAACATTTACATTTTCCCCATAAAGTTTCCAGGCACACAATGTCATCAGATACTGACAACTGTCTCATAAGTAACTTTGAAAATACAGCTTAGTGATGTATAATGACACAATGCTAGAAAATCATTATACCCACTGAAAAGAAAAATCAAGACTAATGTGTTGTTGCAGTATATTAACTCTGGCATATCAGCATGTTTTTCTAATAAAGTTCTAAGTAGCTCATTACTTCATTGATAAAAACTATCACCTTTCTCATACCATGTTAAATGCCTAGGCATATTTTATTTTTAAATTCAACATCCAAATGATCTCTAATCTATTATGGAAACTAATGAGCTTTTAGCTACATCTCTCAAAGGGGCAACAGAGAGTTTATCACAAAAAATCAACTTTATATTTGTAATCTTTTTATCATTAATAGCATATACGGAAATATAGTAAAATATCTAATGTTTGAATTGCTAGAATTGGGGAAGAAAGATGGTTTCCAAAAACCAGCCATTGAACAAAGTTTCAAAGTTGCAGAATTAAAGTAATAAGTAGTATTATGGAATGGTATTTAATTTAGTAACACTCATTTGAGAAGGAAAATTGAAAGATGGAAGGGTAGCTGAAGAGACCATGTAGAAGAGAAGGACATGATTCTTTAAGAGAAATGGTATATTTGAATACAGACAGTAGGGCTTCTTGAGCACTCATCAAACCAATACAAACATAATATCACTTGACTTAATGGAAAAATTACAGCAAACATTTCAAAGTACAAATAGCAATCAATCTCAGGGGAGGATTTACTTATGAATAATAGATAAATGTGAACAAAATAGTGTTCTTTTTGATACTATTCAGAATGCAGAAAAAAGAGGTCAAATTTATTTTCTAAATTTTTCATTCAGAAGTATTGACTTCTTATAAACACGGGGCTATTTGCGTGGTAGGACCTTTTGTTCATTTCTGCTGCCTTTTGCTGAGTTTATGCATTTCCATTTTTTAACACAGGCCCCAGCCTAGCTGTCTGATCTGTACTGAGGGACTACTTTGCTTTCCCTGATCTTGAGGATTTCTATGTCAAGAAAAACGCTACATCTGAAAAGATAAAACAAAATAATCTCTCCCATTTACAGGTGAATGCAAAAATATTTTCATCGGTAAGCTTCAAAGGTTAACCAGGACTGTGTGGACTTCATATTTTCAGGTGAAAGAACATTAGATGTGGAAAAAGCTAGGTATCAGTTAGGTACCTCCCAAGGACTGTAACCTGAACTGTATTTGAAAGATTACCCAGGATGCTGTTTCACATGATTAGATGCAATTCCAAAACAATTATTTAACATAATTTGTAGAGATCTGTGATAAAATTGTACCTGATTATGATAATATCTAACTATAGGTTATCAAGTGTCGTGAATCATGATTAAGACATTTAACACACAAAATTGAAGACACAGAATAGACTTAATCTATGGCACATCTGTTTAACAAGACAATTTTCCACTTTTAAAAGGCACTGTATGTTATACAGTGAGATTGTATACAGAGGGTGGAGATGGAATGAAAAGGTTGTATTTTGAGCATGAGTTAAATATGCAGGTAATTTATTCACAGTCTCTCACTCCTGTAATTTTAGCTAAAAGCCTCAGAAAGCTTCTGCCAAAGTTTTTTCTGCTGGCTGGAAGGAGTTACCTAAGACTATTCAGTGACACACTGGGTGGGGGATAGGTGCATTTGCAGTTATGCACTCATGGATGCAACTTTCAGGATAACGTGAAAAATATAGCTCCAAATTGCTGATTATTGACTGTACAATATACACAGGTAGAACTCAATTGAAATACCATCAAAATATATGATACCATTCTATTAACTTCAGTGCATTTAAGATCAGACTAGTATTCTCCATAAAAAAAAAAAAAAAGTCTTAGGGCCACAGCTAGCATTTTATTTTAAGTGAAAATGTTGACATGCTTCCCAAGATTTTATCTCAATTGCTGCTTATAGCAATATACTAATTACTTTTTGACTTTCTTGCAGATAATGAATTATTATTACCTAGACAAAATTAAGAAATTATTCTGTTCTCCATCTTAACTACACATGCTTCAGTTCTTTTGAATGTCATGACAACAACATAATTAATAAATAGAATACCCCAAAACTACAGAATAACAAAACTTATTTAGCTTTAATTTACATTATAGTATGCTGAGTGCATGTTCTTCCAGCAGTTAAGTAGGCACTTAGAAAATTCACAAAGCTTAATTCATGCATCTGGAGATTAACTGACTAAAGAGGATGGGCATAGTTAGTAGATGAATGAAGCATTTTGCCTTTATGACACTGATACTTGGTTTATGTGAGCTTTTTTAACATCGTGTTAGCTAGGACGCAGAAGTCCTAGGGGCCCTTCTGGACTAATATAGAAGTAACACAAAATAAGGTCAAAAATAATTAGACTGTAAAACGTACAGCCTGTATTAGGAAAAGCCCAGAAACAGCAGCATCAGACAAGGGAAAGACAGCCATGAAGGTGAAAATGGCCAAGACACGGAAGGCATGCTAGATAACCGGAATCTGCATAGTAACCTCTTGCCAACAATTGCATTAGAATCACAAATTTCACTGCAAATCCCTCTTGCCATCCTTACATCAGGATGCATCCCAGAGTGCCACAGTCTGTATGGCACAAGAAGATAAAGTTTTCAATAATGTTGGTTTATTTAGTTTGTGACTTGCAGTGACAAGGGACACTGCATCAGATACTGTCACATTAATAGTCTTTTCCCTCCATAATGAACTGTTATAATTTGTCTCTTAAATAAACCTACTCTTATCAAGTGAGCATGTTTGTGTTGACTTGCAATAGATTACTGGCTATTTAATAGCTCTTTCATAGTATAGTTCTATGCTTCACAAACTAATCCCCAGTAGGATAATATTCCAGGAGTAATGTCTATTCAGAGAATGTAGAAGTTGACTTGCACTCTCCTCGTGAGCCCTACTGAAAGTATTTGTAGGCCCTAATGATCCATATGGTGCTGTAAATTTGTAATCGGTAGGATAAAATACCCCATTTTTACCAATGATTTTACTTAAAAGCTGTATTCCAAGGGATACAGGTGAAGTGAATGAATAAATGGTTTTAAAATGTTTGTCACGTTGTCTGCAAACAATAGCTATCACAAACCAGCTTTGGGCCACACAGTCATAGTTGAAATGTATTTATGTACCTAGCAGACCTTAAAGCTAGTTGCAAGAGATAGCAACTTATTTCAGTGTTCATAGATCGGAAGAACAGGAAACATGCACCAGTAAAGTTCTCTTTTCTGCCTTTCTGTTTCAAACCTCACACATTCACAGCCTTAGCCTAACTCTACAGCAAGAACTATTTGCATGTTAGGTCTTAGCATTATAAAGGCAAAAGTCACAGTTTTGAAGGACAGAGAAGTGAAGCATTAGCAACTGAGGTTATGGAAGCAAAGCAATTCAAGTATTAGTGAAAAATATCAGCGCAACATCTGTTTGCCTGAAATCAAAACACATACTGTAAATTGGTATTATGTGATGGAAGCTTACACCTGCCCAAGATATATACCCAGACATTTGTTCTGCTTTGTGACACACACTATCATCCAAACACCAAGAGTGACTGTTTTCCTCCTCCTTTCTAAGTCTTGTATGCCTGCTACAACAGATTCCATGCAAAAAAAAAAAAAAAAAAAAAAAAAAATTTGCAAAATTCCTGTCATTGCTTCTAGACTGCTGTATGTACAATAATACTGGAAGTACTGCTACATGGTACCAGCCTGGAAGAATCAGAGTCTTCTGCTAACAGTGGGAATTCTTGCACTGACTGCAGTGAGCTAAGCCTTCACAAAGGATAAACAAAAGATTCAGTAATATACTCAGATAAGCAGACTAAAATCCTATATTGCCAGTGGAGAAACAAAGGTACATGAGGCAGTGAGATCTCCAACAAAATCAGTACTTGAGTTGCAATGGAGCACTGAATAATAATGATGCAGAATTACATAAACCTTTCGACATGAAGTTGAAAAGCAAATGAAGTCTGATTTGGCTGATTTCTAAAGATTAAAATTAAAGTAGGTTAGATTGATTTAAGAGCAGGATGGCTCTTCTGAAACATCAATTTCTTGAAAGTTGACAGAGAATAGGAATAAAACACAATTCTATAGCTGTTTTAGCTGTTGTAAGCATGTCCTGAAGTATAGTTTTGTTAAAAAAAAAATCTGCTTTTAATATTTATAGAGATGTGTATTCAGCACTGTAATCCCTTCCTAGACCATCAGCAAATTATTCATACTTAAAAGCCTTGCAGCTTTTTCATGGCTTATTTTCATTTTTTTTTCCCTGTGACAGAAGGAATTAATCATAGTTCAAATGTTTTTTGGCAAATGCTATTTAAAAACAACAAATGCATTTGAAAAAAATAAATTTCCCTGCACAGTTTAGAGTTAAAGAAAAAAAAGTTAAAAAAGCTAGTGCTTCATAAAGTGTTTGGAGGCTAAAGAAAATATACACTACTAATGAAAAAAAGGAATGATATTAATGAAGTTGTCCTTAACAAAAGTACGCAGTAACTAGTTTAAGTCTGTGAAGAAGTAACCTGTATTACAACAGTGACAGCAAAGTTGACTAGTCAGGGAACAGATTGGAGTTGAGATCTCAAAACAGCGTTGCAATCACCTCTGACTATAAATAAAGTAAATATTTTTCCTTTTTAGTGCTTCAGCTTCAACCATCTGTAAAATGGGAGCGATGATATTTTCTGTAAAGAAATTCCAACGTTCTATGTTTTTTAGAGAAACATTAATGTTTTCTCTTACTTGTATGCACACCAAAAAGGTGCTCGTCTATGTTTTCCAACTTGATTTTCTTGCAAAATTAAAATAATTATTTATCCAAATTCCTTCAGTATTCATTAGTATTAACATTGGCAACAGTCTTCAACTAAAGCTCCTTTTATTAAAGCCCGTTTCTGATGTGCCCATATCATTCAACTCAGATGAGAGGAACGTGAGCTACCAGATTGCATTTGATTAATGGTATTGCCAGAAGCCTTTACACTGAACTACCACATGGGGGAAGTGTAGATACTCTAGACTTCTCCCACAAAAAATAAGCACCCAATGAGTTTGTTTTTTTTTTTTAAATCTAGTTAATGGATTATGAATGACATGTAATTATTTTCCTTCTGAAATTCATGTTAATTTTCAAGAAAAAAGGCACAGCAATAGAATTAGCTATCGAAATGTGATAATGTAACACTGTTTATTGGTAAAACAGAACAAGATTTCCTAACTCTGTGTAAATCATTTCCATCAATCTCATCACAGGTGACACCGTTGTATTAATGAGAATGTGTTTTGTCCTCCAGGTACAATGCACACAAGTTAGTTCAGATTTTTGTGTCAGCAACTTCAGTCTAAGCTGTTCACAGATCTAGGCTTTTGGCTGAGGACTTTAACTTGAGATAGACTTAACTGTATGTAACAGTCATCTTCTATTACAGTTTGGCTTCGTCTCTCTTATGGCCCAGACCCACTGCTGAAAGACTGACAGACTTTCTATCAGACAATCCAGATAAACAGAACAGTGAAGTGGAAATACTCAGCATCCTGATACAATCTTGGAACAGCTGCTATCAGCACAGCCCACTGAAAACATACCTGTAACAAATCAAATCCTCAAGTCTGTATCACCCAATTGTTAATTCCTCTGGTACAGGAGAGGTTAGATGATTGTAATGTGTTAAATGTTCCAAAGATAGGTTTCCACTGATACTTTCTTCTAAATGTACCAAAACCAACAGGCAATTCTTTACTACGCATACACAGTCCTCAATAAACCTGTTATGTGTTCAGCATTGCACATTTTTCAAAAAAACAAAAAACAATACAACACACAACAAATCAACAACAAAAATACTGCTGCAAACTCTCTCGCATCCCTTGAGGAACCAACTGTAAAGACAGCACTGACTATTTCTAGTTTTTAAAATATATTTAGTTCTTTAAGATTGTAAACTAGAAACAAAATCAGACTTGATGTCATGCTGCATTTTATTCTCATGGCAAACAGTTTAGGTTGTTCTATTGCAAAAGGACAATTATTTCATAAGTAATTGCTAAAGTATAACAGTATAGGTAATCAATCAGGTGAGATAATGATCCAGTTTCTACTTGAGTCGTGCTAAAAGCAATGACCAGGAGGAATACATTCATTACTATGGTATAATGCACATTTTCTAATTTTCCCATTTCAAAATTTGTCTACTTAATGAAGAAAAAAATCCTTAAACTTTATTTCCATTCATCCTCATTATTTTATTTAGGCTCCTCGGTACGATTGTTTTGTAGGAAATGATAGCATGTTGATGTTAAAATTCAGTTTGTAGATGCACTTTTCCATCCAAGTAGTAGAAGAATTTTGGAGTGAAAATACTAATACAAAATACTAATGAATTTAATAAATACTAATGCTAAAATACTAATACTAAAACTAATGAATTTAACCCAAACTGTGTGGACTTCAGAGATTTACAGTCTGTCAGATTTTGCAATGATCTCAAAAAAAAAAAAAAACAAACTAAACTTTAGTTTAAATAAAGAGCAATAGCCTACCTAGCTGCCACCCTAGACATCATTATGTAAGGGAGTACACTGCTATCTTATTGAATTTACAGCCACAAAGACTGAAACAACATCACAACCTGAGCTGTGAACTTCTTCATTTATTTCTATTTTGAATCAAGCTTAAAATTAAAAGAATTAAAACTTAAACAAGCAAAACATTAGTCTGTGTAAATTACAAAAGAAACTGGCAACTGTTGCATGTATTGTGAAATGGGAGTACAGCTCAACTCTGTGATAATGCTATAATTAAGACGCTGATGGAAAAATGTGAGAATTTTCCATCCAAATCAGGAAAATAGTCTCCAGAAACAGCAAACAGTTGTTTCTGCGCCTGACCTGAATAAGTCTTCTCACACTTCTTATCACCAGTGGTTTGCAGAAGAGGTAAACCAGAACGTGAGGAAGTTATCTACAGTCCCTTTTGCTTCACAAATGACCAGGCTGCTTAGAGAAAGCTGCTTGAGCCGTAGCCTGGGTTCTATTCAGATTTCTTCTTCATAAACCTTTTTCTTCTGCTTTCCTTCTTCGTATTCTGTTCCAGAGTTTTTCCTTTTTACACGTCTTTTATTTCATTCCTGAGCTAGGAATTTTTTGATCCAGAAGAAATCTAACTGATACATCAACAACTTGAAGTCCTATTGCAATTGGCATTATATTTCAATTAACTTGCAATTCATAAAGTCAAGGAGATATAGATGCTGAACTCTAGCTTTTATTCTAGAAAGATGCCATGGAGAAATAGCATAGAGGATGGGGAGACAAAGAGATAAGTGCAACAGGCAGAAATAGGGACAGGACTTTAAACTGGTGCAGGGATAGTGCAGAGTTTCCTATCTACCCTACCCATCATAAGATACCACTTTCTAGTCACTTGTCAATGGAGATTTCTCCTGCCTGTTGTTCAGAATATACTGATTTATGCATTTGTGTATGCATACTTTTACATTGCACCCTGACAGACGTATTTCCAAATGGATTGTAAGGCTACATATACAGTTAGCAAATATCACAGAATCACAGAATTTCTAGGTTGGAAGAGACCTCAAGATCATCGAGTCCAACCTCTGACCTAACACTAACAGTCCCCACTAAACCATATCCCTAAGCTCTACATCTAAACGTCTTTTAAAGACCTCCAGGGATGGTGACTCCACCACTTCCCTGGGCAGCCTGCTCCAACATCTAACAACCCTTTCAGTAAAGAAGCTCTTCCTAACATCCAACCTAAAACTCCCCTGGCGCAACTTAAGCCCGTTCCCCCTCGTCCTGTCACCAGGCATGTGGGAGAACAGACCAACACCCACCTCGCTACAGCCTCCTTTAAGGTACCTGTAGAGAGCAATAATGTCACCCCTGAGCCTCCTTTTCTCCAGGGTGAACAAGCCCAGCTCCTTCAGCCGCTCCTCGTAGGATGTTTGCTAGCCGCCAGTCAACTGGGACTTCCCCCGATAGCCAGGACTGTTGATAAATGAATGTAAGCGGCTTGGCCAGCTTCTCTGCCAGTTCTCTCAGTACGCTCGGGTGGATCCCATCCGGCCCCACCGACTTGTGCACATCCAAGTGCCGTACCAGGTCACCAACCATTTCGTCGTAGATAGCGAGGGCCACCTTCTGCTCCCCAAATATGGTTTTATTTATTCTTGCATCCAATTTTATATTTGTGTTTTTATTATATGCAGGTCTATAAAACATTTAAGACTTAAAGCAATGCCTAAAGAAATACACTTCCTCGCTTCAAAACCATCCATCCCACCAGCTGACCCTACAGGTTATCAGAGCCTTTCATCTCTGCCTCCCTTCTTCCAACACTGCTAAACCACCCACAAGTCATAATAACAAATACACTTTTTGTAAACCAAAGTATATTTTTTCAGGATTTTTAAGTTTCTTGTTGTATACTAGGCACAATGACCCATCCAGCCTGTTACCAGAATATTATGACAGAAAGGTTTTAATATTTTGTCTTCAGTTCCCCTTGTTCACTTCCATCATGATGTTATGGAAATATCCACTGATCTTCATTTAATGTTTTGTATAATGTACTGAAGATAAATTTTAGAAAATATTCCTTACAAATGATTACATGCATTAACATTTCACAATAGCACAAATAGTTAGAAAACTAATTTCCTGTGAAGTTCAGCATGTTTTCTTATTAATAATAGTGTCCCAAGTTGTATATATTACAATTCTTTAAGTCATAATTCAGAATAGTATTCTGTTTCTTTATTTTTAGATTTCAATAAACTTGACATTATTGAAGAGCATTCATAAATTTTGCTGAAATTCAATTACTGTAACAATTGGTTCTTGCACAGTGTCCTGACTGAGCCACTGGTATAAGTATGAGGATTATATATTCTCACCTCATTTCACAGGCAATAATGAAAGAGGATGAGATTAAATCCCTTCTATCTAGGTCTTTATTTAAAGAAATAACAAGGGATTGCTAAGATTTGCTTTCCACTCATAGTTGTTTCTTTGCTTTCAGAGCAAAGAAAACAGAAGTATTGAATGACTAATTAAGAAAAAAATCTCAAATATTTTCTTCCTATATGATTTTTTTTGTTTGTTTCAAACACATCAGTTGAAATTAGAAATAGATGGTCCCACACATGATCATCTACCATTTGAAGATAGGAAAGATCTTAAAAATAAATGAATAAAAGTTTTGGCAGAAACCCAAAAGCTAGCATCCCCTAGCTTCCCCATTCCTTGTTACTATATGGTTGAATCAGCAAGTACAAGGTGAGCATTGGCACTGTGCACTGGGATTCACATCCCGTTTCCTTTGAAATGGAGCAGTTTATGCCCCTGGCTAGCACAGAGTGAGGCTGCTCCACGGCTGAGGGCAACTTCAATAGCTCCTCTGTGCTCCCAGAGCTTATCTGCCTCACTTGAGAATATGGACTAACATTTTTCTGGGTTTGGGAATATTTTTACCTACTGGATTGCCTATGTCAGAATGTACTAAATTTTTTTTCACCAGTTCCTTCTTTAGTAAGGCATAATAAAAATCCTTATTATTGTCCTGTGTTTAAAAAAAAAAAATCGCAGAAAATGTATCTGATGGATTCTTTTCTTCAGATCTTCAACTGATATTACTGATACTCAATTGATATAACTCTTATACACACAAGGTATAAGAGTTACAGAACCATACTCACTTTCCTATTAAATTACAGATTGTCTGCAAATTTAGGAAAAATGATCTAGCAACTGAGCATTCTAACATGAAAGTAAACAGATATGTGCTAAGTTAGGGTGGACTTTGAACCTCTGAAGTGGAAATAAACAGTGCCCCATGTTAACACCATACCTTTAAGTAGTAAGAGGACTGGAGAGAGAGGTGTTAGAAGAACATGGTATTGTCTTCTAAACTATTTAAAGTTTTTATTACTTTTCCTTTTGATAACTTCTCCCTGGTTTTATTTAAGATAAGAGCAGATGCTTATAATCACAAAGACAGTTGATCATTCTAGAAGCATTATTCCAAAGAAAACTGTTACTCAGTATGCAGAACAGTATAAGCTATGTTCTTTAGGAATAACACAACAAATTTAAAAAAAGTTCTCATACCACATTCATCACTAGTTATAGAAAATTCAGGCCATTACAAGGTAAGCTTATAAAGAACACTAGATAAGTCTGCTGAGTATTATGACCCATTTTGGCAAGGAAGAGTGGCAGTCTCAGCTTTTGATCAGAAATAACTGTAGACTCCCTAGGAAAATCATAAAATGAAACCTTTTGGGGAAATCTTGGACTGAAGTTCAAGTTTAATTATTGTTACCATACATGCTAAATAAAATCAAACAGTCTAACATTTCAAAGTGAGAGAATATTGCCTATTCTCAGATATTGAATTAAATATTAATTTACTTTTTTTTTTTTTTTTTTTTTAAGATTTGATTTCATTTTCTAGTACATATGTCACAGGATGACTGCATTAATCTGGCTACCTCTGAGTGGTAACTTTACCATTATTGTCACAAGGCACAATGGAGCTCAGGTATTTTTAAAAATCTTATTTATTATTAGGATTCTCAGTGTAATATTTTGTCAGAAAAACTTTTTTAAAAGGTATATACAATATACCATATGATACCAAAGCTCTACAAGAAGTTCATCTTTAACAACACATCTGTGAGAAACATAATTTCTGTTTTATTAAATAATATATATTAACTTAGCTTTATTTTATTTTAAATGGTAAAGAATGTCTGACCTTTCAAAGCCTTTCATTTGCTGCAGTTTAAGAGAAACATTATAAATGCCAGAAGATACTGCTGAATGGGAAGCACAAAGGATTCAAAGAAATTAAACTTTGGTATGAATACAAAAGACAACTCGAGCTGGCATATGTACACACTTCTTGCTATTGTATTAGGTTTCTATCAAAAAGCTGACATTCAGAACATTCAAGAAATATGACTGCCCTTTCAGACTTCAAATTTGGATTTATTTCCTTCCCATACAATGTTTATTTGACCTTGTATTAATGTCAGACAGAATCATGTTGTGATGAAAATGAAATATTTTATTTGACTTTTTGATTCATATATACAGCAAAAATGTCATTAGAAGAAGGTAGTGATATTCTAGATTTAATGCACTGGTAGCCATTTGGAATCTGAAGTTTAGTACTGATACCAATTTTAGTTGTAGATGCTTAGAGCCAGAAATGCTAATAACTTATAATCAAATAAATAAACTTATTTCCTTCAAAGAAAAATCTCCAAATGCTTTAGAATGAAGGAACACGCTATTAAAACACCATCCTTTAAAGAACAGTGTTTGGGAAAGATCCCACAAGATATACATTGGGACTAAGTCTGGACCGTTCCATACTCTTTTCTTGAAATTGTTAGGGATTTTGTAACCATTCATTTTTAGATCTCCAACTTCAGGTTTTCAAAGCTTTAAACATTCCACTATTCTGCAGTTAAAGTTCCAATATCCTACTATCCATGAAAGAGTCTTTCAATAATATAAATAAAATATTTATTACAATCATCACCTTGATTCAGCAGACGTTCAGTTATTCATTCTGCTTTTCTGCATTCATTCTGCATTACTTCAAGTCATATATGATGGCTGATAAAACTTTCTATTGGCATTTTTTACTATATTAATGTAGTCATCCAAAACATATGTAATAAAGTTTGTGTTAAGGCTACCACATTACCATACAGTTGTTATCCATCAGTATGAAATCATAATAAATGAAAATATATTTTTCCAATTACCAAATAAAAAAATATCACTTAGGAAAATGGGAGACAGTATACTTGCTGGTGAAGCTATGTTTTCATTGCTAAAGCAAAATCAAACTTGTTTAGCATTTGTTTTTGCATGAATGGTAATAATGAGATTGTTTTTTCTGAATTTTATCTGAATTTTGTAGTTTTAAATATGGAATGGGACGCTAATATCATTTACACTACTTCATCAGTTGGCTTGTCAACTGTTTCTTTATTTCCATCTTTTTTTACTAGGTATTTGAACTGACAATAACCTCAACAGAAAATGTTTAAGGTGCATCATGCAAAAGCATTAAATAAATTGCCTTAATTTTGTATTATTCAAGGATAATATGCAAATTCAAGCTGATGTGAATCACACATTTTTGCACTTTCATGTGCATACAACTTTCAGAATGCATTCTAAGAGCCATTCCTTAACATATGTAATGATTCCTATAAATTGTTAAAGAAAAAACTTAGTAACAAAAGAAACTGGGATGTCAGTTTGTATAAAAATTAACAGCAAATGACATAAGCAATTTCTTGTGTTGCTAAAAGAATAATAGGACTTCTTCAAGACACTCGATACTCTGCTATGAGGCATATTGGGAATTTTATTAAAGAAATGTAGTACTTGACATTCTGTGTTCTGATGATCATGTACAATTCCTCCCAGCAAGCACATTAGTTATTTATAACTGTGTATATGACATGAGTAAATTTCTGCATGACATCTGACAACAGAACTCTGCAGAGGAGATACCTGTCACCCAGTTTGTGCATAGCATATACCTCAGAAGAAACCTACATGCAGCATAGCTTCTCAAAATTTCTTTTCATTAGTTTTTTTCCTACACATTGTTAATTGACACTTAGCTTTAGATGTTCAGATTTTTCAAGTCAAATAGGCTTCTTCTGGTCTTCATTTGTTTTTGTGACTGATCAAATATTAGTTCAGACTACTGTACACTGCACACAGATAATATTCTGCAAAATAGTAAAAGCCATACCATAATACAGCTATCTGCCATTGCCTATGCATCTGAGAAAACAAGAAAATCCATTCCACTTACTTACTTTAGCCAAGTCCCTTCTCAATGCTCCAGAGAAAGGTTACAAAAATAGAAGTTGACCACCAAACTCCAGATCAACTGCTTCCAGATTTCAAGAACAGTCAGGGGTGGATACCTTTTGTTCCATAAAGTGACCTTTACTGATGCAAAGCATTCTGCAATTTTGTATATTAGTCAGGAAAGTTGGTTTGGTATAAGTATAGATAATCCCATAATGTATAAGGCTAAGCAAAAGGTTTTCTTGAGAATAGTAATATGTTGATCTAACTAGAACATTAGAGTTCTGGCAGAACCAGGAACAGCTCTGTTGACCATTCAAGTACATGTAGAATCTTGGTAAAATGCACATTTTATCCCTTTTTGCACAGAAGTCCAACAGAAAGACTTTTTTTTTTTTTTAAAAAAAAAAAAAAAAGTTGTAACCTGTATTTCTCCTTGCTGAAAACAGATGCAGAATTGAAAGCTTCCAGGAATGTTACAGAACAGTGATAAAGCTTTAGGTCTGCTCCAGTCCTGAGAAGTTTCAGTAACAATCCCTTCATCTTCAGGCATATTAATTTACAAATAATAATTATTACCTCATTAATTTTGGAGATCATAAATAAAAATTAAAAATATCTGTAGAATAATAGAGAGAGAGAGACTAAGAGTGGGAGGCAAATACACTGAGCTACTGCAAACTAAGCATCCAGAATAATTGCCTTCTTGTTCAATTGGTATATAGTTCATTTTCCATGAAGTAAAATCATTTTCCTGCTGCAATAAATGCTACAGTTTGTGTTTATAACAATTTCTCTAGCCAGTCTTTACTTTTCTTTTTTAAATTACTCCATCCTTGCTGATTTTTCAGTCTGATTGTGATAGTTCAAGCATTATTGAAGGTTGCACCAGTGCTACTAGAATAGCAGGAGACCTTCCTAGCAGCTTCAGAATGTACAGATACAGAGCACAAATTTCCAAATGGATATTTGAGCTACAAATCTTTAGCACAGCTACCTGATATCATGCTGACAAACCTTTGTGAAAGTGGACCCTGAAAAACATTCTTCAGTCTTTGCCAAAAGGAGAGACAGATAAACATTTCCAAAAAAAAAAAAAAAGACACAGAAAAAGGGGTCTAAGATTGCAAATACATTTTTCTCATTGTTAGCTGCCTTTTTCCCTGAAAGGTGACTACAAGTTCAAAAGAAACATATATTAGAAGAGTAATAGATAAATTATTTAAATTGATATCTTTTGAAAGAAGGGAACTTTTAACCTTAAGAGTTTCAGGATCAATTACAATGGCTTCAGAACCTTAGAACAATGACATCAATTTAATTAAAAACATTTTGAAAAGCCCCAAATGTTGCTCTTTGAATAACTAAGTTTATGGTAGTGCAATATTTATTTAAGAAATAGGACAATGATCATGTAGAAGCAGTGTGATTTACTAAGAAGTAAAAACTAACAGGATGTTCTACCACAATCATCCATGGCATCCTTGGTTAGTCCTTAAAAGAAATGTAACAATTCACTAAAACTGAGTTAGACACCAGCACCGGTTCACTGGGGCATGCTGATGGAAAGAGTAATGCTGGGGGCTACCTTGACTTCAAAGTGTTTGGGAGCAACCTTTGGGATTAAACTAGTACTGTGCAGATAGCAAGAGCAAGTAGGGGGGGAAAAAAGCACAGTGTATGCATGACATCACAGTTCCGAAGAGGACAATTCTTGCACAATACAGGGCTTTTATAGCACAAATAAATGAGTCCATCAACCCTAACTAATATTTATTTGGCACCTCTGCCCTATTAGAGTTGGTGTATCACCTTGTGAGCAGCAACAATGCCATGGTAACAGATGGGAAATAGTATGGCTGGTTAGCCAAAAGACCACGTCTGAGCATCAACTGTATTTGTAGAAGACAAGATCCCTAGCCAGCCACGTCAAACACTGCAGTTCAGAAACTGTGAGGGAGGAATGCAGCCTCTAGCGACAAAGCACTTCAGCTAAATGTAACCCCTGAATTAGATTAAGTCATTCAGAGGTATTAGTAATGAAGGGACTGCCTGCCTTTGGTTTACACTGTAAATCTCATACAGAAAACAGCTTCATAATAGTGCAGAACTGCCTTGCGTAGAGCAAAAGGAATGAGTGATTTTCTTGTTCTTGGGAAAAAGCTGAAGAATTTCAGTGGGACAGAAACCATCAAAATACCTATTCTTTTCCCTCTCCACACTCCCTCTCTCCACACACTTAAGCAAGAAATCAAGACAAAGAAAATGAGAACTGGATGCAGAAATGGGAGAAAACTTTCTAGACTGATAGAATAAAGAAACTGAGGAACATAAAACATCAAAAATAAAATCACTGAAAGCTATTTGCTACAAAAGCTACACAACGTTAAATCCAAATTAATCTTACTAGTGGACAATATATTCAGCAGGCATACACGTATTCTAGAACAGTTTAAATACAAAAGGAAATGCAAAGTCATGCAATGTAGTACTGTTGTATTCCATATGCCAATAGCTAGTAATATTACAGATGTTCCTGAACTATTTTACTGTTTCAAAGCAATGGAAGACCTACGATTTTTCTTCTCTATCACTGCTGCTGATGCTCTGTTTTTTCTCAGACATTAAAAGCAGTTTTAGAGAGGAATAAACTGAGGCACAAAGAACTGAAGTCATTTGCTTAGCTCAACCAATAAACACATGGCAAGTTTGTGAAGAAAATTCTTTGAACTCCAGATGAGCAAATGTACTACTAACCTGTACTGTCATTCCACCCCTTACTGATGTTAAGAATCAGCAGGAATTAGGACATAAAGAAAGCTTTTATGAAAGTGGATTTCAGTACAACACTGCAAGACCTTTACAGGATCAACACAGTTTATTTCCAGTTAAGTCCCATGGAAGTTGCTGTGGCTGTTGTGTATAAGCTTGAGGATGTATTATCTCTACAGAAATAGGGCTTTGGTTTGCTTGTGTCATCTTCCAAAATGCCAGTGGGAATCAAGCAGTCCCTGACAGGGTGATGACTGGATAATTTCTTCTCTACTTACTACTTCGGCAACATATTTCAAATGATAAACTTACTGGACAACCTGACAACATGTTTTTATCATAAAGCACAGAAGCCAGTTTTGGGTGAAACTTTGAACACTTTAAAAACTAAAGCATTTTCAAAATGTCTCTGTAGGACATTTTCATTATTTGCACTTTAAAAGTCTACCTTTAGGGAACAACGTTTATGTTTTATTAGCATTTTCTTTTTTCACATTGGGTGTAGAACAACAACAACAGTTCTGCCCAGTAAATTAAAATAGACATTCTGCAAAGAATATGAAGAAAATTTTAATTTTGCTGGAGAGAAAAGAAAAAGGGGAATGAAAACAATTGACCATCACAAAAGTCATCAGAAATTAAAGCAGCTAAAGCAGCTGCATGTTTTGCAAAGCCTGTCATGACCAATCACATTTGAGAAATACATGACAGAACAAATGGAAATTAAAAAAAAAAAAAGGCTGTGGTGTTCTGAATAACACCTTTGAATTTAACCCTTGAATTACAAGATTAACTATTGCTTGACCATTCATTTTTCACTCAAGCTTGACAGCAGGGAGGCAAAATTTAGTTGGACAAAAAACCAAACAAGTAGGATGAAAAACAAAACCACGCCTATTGAAGTAAACTAACCTTTAGAAATAGCTGTACTTGACACAATAGGGCATTAGACAATTCACATAACAATATGTATTCTTTGAGTAACTCACCTCAATGATACAAAGTTGGTCTTTAGATAAGGACTGATTCTATATAAAAAGTAGCTGAAGCTAAGTCCATACTGGACAAACATTAGAGGGTGGACAAACAAAACCACTTTGAAAAATTTGTAATCACAAAGAAGATTTATCTGGTTGATGGAAGCAATTTATTTCTTATCTAAAGAGTGCTCCTGGATTTCTCAAGCACTGCATTTTCATTCCTTGCATCTATGCATAATCAGTATTTGGTGTATTACTTTTTAAGGCATGAACAGAAATTCCAGCTGATCTGAGCTGCAGAGAACCGTGCGTGTGTTATGCATGTAATGTTTGAAAAGCTGTATCAGTAGAAAGCTTAATTTACCCTTTCTTGTGAAATCATCCTAACAACGGTCTAAAGAAACATAATGCATTCACAAAGCAGAAGTTCTCACTATAGTTTGATAAAGAAACACCATCCTACTATGTCTGGTATTAAATTTGTCAAATGACAGCAGTGCAGTATAAGTGGTAATGAAGCCATCTGTCCTTGAAAAACACAGATCTCTCAGGTTTACCAGAACCTAGAAGTAAAGACTAATGCAGAAATTTCCTCTGAATTATTCTGATTTACTTTCACTCTGTTAAAACATCTATAGAAAAAATTATCTACAAAACATAACAAACCTAGTGAAACCCAAACAGCTTCCAACTATATGCCTTCAGTTCATATTTTATTCCCATTTTCCTTGATTCATTAGTTTCAGCTCAGTATTATCCCACTTACTTGTTTAAAACTATTGCAGCAAAGCAGAACCAAAGGTTTATTTTAAAATTCTGTGTTGATTCAGTTTTAAGAGCCTGCATTTCATCAATCAGGGCATAGATTAGAACAAGAAGTCCATTCACCTATTCACCTTGCTATCCCTAGGGTTACCTTTAGTAGCCTACAATGAGTCAAAAGTGTAACTTCAACTCACATTGACATACCCAAACTAGCTTTCAACTAGCTTTGATACTTCCATGGGGGATGCAGTCACGCATTTGGACAGCTAATCTTTATGTCTAGGACAGAAAGTGTTAAATCTGAAATTCTCTTGGCATAAAAGGGATATTGAGATGAAAGAATAATCAATCTTTCATAAATAATATACATGGGTGGATACATTATATATTCACAGCTACAGTCAAATGGTTGGGGAGAATGATAATTTATTCTGTTGAATTTCTTCAGAATGAATCCTAGAGCAGATCAAACAAAAAAGTTATAAAATAGGAATTACAGGTAATGAAGGGCTCCTTGATGCACAGGAGATCTGCTAGCTCTTATACATAATTAAAATATATGAGGTCAGGGGTAAGCTTAAAGGTGATTATGTCAGGAATCATTTTGTTATTCTTTTATTAAACAATACTAGACCTATATTTATTTTACCAATACATGTATATACAACATGAAATGTGTGGGATTGAAATGCATATTTTAAACTAATATGTTTTGATTAAGCACAGAAGACTCTGTACTTTAATGTTTGTACATTGTATCTGTGGCAGGCTTCTTCCAGATCTCTAAATTATCTGCTTTATTGAAATTTTACTCCAGGAAATAGCATGTCCAGTAGTAATTTTCTTGAGAAATTTTCTGGAGAAATGCTGTGATGGATTTGCTTTTTTTTTTGCAAGGATTTTTAGTTGGTCTGCAGAGGCGATTAAGGTGATTTGGCTGTTTGGCCAAATAGCACTCGCTACACTTAATTCATCTACTTTGCATAACTTTTGGTATGGATTATTTCACTATATTAATGTACAGTATAGTATACTGATAAACAGTAACTCCAATATGACTATATCTCAAAATATTCTCAAATATATAAAACAAGTAGCTCTGATCTACAGGCATGCTGATGGACTGACTGGTACTTCCATGGCCAAAATGAAAGCACAGACTTGTTTGTTTTTATACCTGTTCATCACCTGTTTGAAAATAGTCCATGGTTCAGTTCTGTTAGGTAAGGACTTGTAACTTGAATATCACCATTGCAGCAAAAGCCTAATTTCCTTGTGAAACCAAAAGGAAAAGACCAAAAGATGAGTAATGTTGGAAAAAAAAACCTTTAAAAGTGTTTCTTGCAGAATTCCACTTTCATTTTCAAAAAGGTGAAAACAGAAGGTCTTGAAAAAGCAAAGATCTACAAAAGACAGAAGTAGTAAAGAAGCTAGAAGGGTTGGATGATAAGAGATGGACAAAAGAAAAAGAAGGGAACCTGAGGTAACATCCTCTTGTGAATTGCAACACTGTCAGAGAAAAGTAAGAGAGATCATATCAAAATTCTCTTCAAAGACTAAAGCATACTTTTCCAAATATTTTAAAGGATATGTACAAACTAAATTTTGAGGATTTCTATGCCTCTGTCTGACAGACCATCAAAAAATTAAAGCAGTAAATTCAAGAAGGTTTTTTTTTGTCTTTGTTTTATGGTTCTTTTTTCATTGGCACTCACTCAGAAAAGCATAAACAATTCTCTTTGTACTGGCCACATAAGGACTTATTTTCTGGGGGAGATAGCAATATCCAGGGAGATAAGAAGCTTTGGATCATTTTCCTGCATTGAAAAAATAAAACAAGTCTGACTTGGTGTTAGATAGTAACCACCTTTTCCAGATTTAATTTTGCAATGGATTAAATTTAATTTACAAATACTTTTAAATATAAATACAAATATATTTGGATGCAAATTAGCAGAAGGGCCCACCTGCATTTCAGATCTGGATCACATTCGTTGTAGAGTCAACTGTTTGTGTGAACCAAGGGAAGGAAAAAGAACACAGGTGGCTGCACCTTTGGAGGCCTTTAAATTATTGCTGACATTTTTGGTGCTTCTTGAGTTCTGATGGGTTAGTATTGACTTCCAGCATACTGCTGACAGTCAGCATCAGTTCAGAGAAAACACTAGGAGCAGAGCGATGGATGCAGTAACTAAGTGAGCAAAAGTATAAGCTAATGAATGTAAATGAATGGAGATAAATGTTACTGTTTATTCATAACTATAGCAAAATTATGTAGAATAGATCCTGTAGGATTCAACAGCTTAATTTTAAAAATTAAAAGGAAATCGCAAGTTTGGGATGGCGTATTCAAAGAAAACAGGAATTTCCATTTTCCTTTTTTTTTTTTTGACATAGACAAAAACATATAGATTTAATTAAAATTAGAAAAATTAATGGTTTAGTTTTACTTCACCCCTGAAAGTCAATAAGGGAAAGATTGTAATAAAAATTCTAAATTGAGAAAGTCCTGGTTATATATCATTTTGTAAAACTCTAACAAACACATTTGTCTGAAATCAGGTTCCACTTTAATGCAATTCCTTCTGCCTTACCTCATATCAAAGAGGACAGATTTAATATATAATAACTTGCCTCATCCAAAATCTCGTCTAATACTTCTGCTTTGATTGCACACATGGATCCCACATTCCAACCCTTTGGAATACAAGCATACATGTAAGTGATATCCAACTGTTCTGGTACTTTTATGACATATCCATTAATGTGACTACTTACATAATTTCATAGATCAAATTAAAATAAAAACTGAATAGAACATTATGTATTTTGTGAAGTAAATAATCACACCACCAAAGTGTCCATTCAAAATAAATTCCCAATCTCCTATACAGGGATATGCTTATTTAGATTGTATTTGCAATCCCAGCCTGTGTTTTGTTATGTTGTCAGGAAAACATTAATGCTACAGGGAATTCATAGTAAAAAAAAAAAAAAATAAAAGTTAATTGTGTCAGATGACTAGTAATACAAGTACATGTATGTAATGCGGATTAATACTATAGAAAGCATATTCTTGAGTGTTTCAAAATATTTTAAGAAATTTTATTCAACTGTTCTTTAAAGGTCACATCATATGATTGCTGTTTATTTCCTCAGTAAAGGTTCCGTTTTCTCTCTCTCTCTCCTTTTTTTTTTTTTTTTTTAATAAAAAAGAAGCCCAAATACTAGGATTTGGCAACCTTATTTTCTACGTGTTGTTTGCCAAACCAGTGTTTATCCCATGACAGATTAAGAAGTAGCTTCTGTAATAGCAGAATTTAGGTTCTCGTCCTCAAAATTCAGAAGCACGTAATTCACATTTCAATAAGATTGTGCTTAAAGATTTTCAATTCCTTACAAATACAAAGATGACAAAAACTGGCATGAAATGTGCCTAGGAGTCCATTCAGAGCACTGATTGACCTCAAATTGAAAAGAAATAGATAAAGTTGAAAACTGATGCATTTTTGGTGCTTTTCAGGCATGTTTTTGCTTAGGGTCAAGATCCCCAAATTCACCAGGCTATATCCCTTACATACTTGCAAAACAACATCCACCCTAAATGATAAATCTGTTAGTGCTTACTGCTGCTTTCTGAAAGAAATTCACCACTTCTAATGTTAGAAGCCGAAGAAAAAAACACCACCAAGAATCTGTGCTAGGTTGGCTGCTAGCACATAATACAACAAACCTGTACAACTTCCCCTTTACACAGTCATGCCTCAGGCACAGCCTCTAAGTGATCTCAGGCTATCCCCCGGGGTTTGCCAAACACACAGCAGGTTGAATGCAAAGGACAATGAAGGTATTTGTTGAAATCTGCACATGTTTTTTCTTCATCTTTCAACCTATTACATTTTATCAAGCCAGTGATTTTCAAAGCAGGGTGCATCTAAATGTCTTCCTTGTGAGCACTAAAACTGAAGTGAACACAATTACAAAGGCAGCTCTTCTATCACTTCCTATGTAGAACAAGAATTCTGATCCATCCTCCCCTTTTTTTAAAACCATTTTTCCCAATACAAGATTTCAGAATCTGACAGTTTAAAAGAGTATTTGCAGAATTAAAATAAAGAAAACAACTGAAGTTTATCCACCATTTACCATAAAACCAGTTAGGTCTGAAAAACCCAAGCAACTCCTCATGCTACATTGCTTCTTCTTGCATGATACTGCTTTTATTTTGACATGTTCTGCCTTTCAGAATGACGACTACTGGTGAACCTCTATAGTTTTTCAAGATTCATTTGAGGATTTTAGATTTTGTTTCTGACTTGTTCCTTGTTTTTATATTCTTCCTTGATTTTGATTAAATTCTAGCTATCTGGAGGTTTTGATGAGCATTTTACACTTTTTTTTTTTTCCCTCTCCGAAACAGTTTCTGCAGTTGGGAAAAGATTTCCTATATTATTCTTGGACTGCCTGGTTTATTTCTTGTGGTTCTCGTTTTTTTTTTTTGTTTTTTTTTTTTTTTTTTGGGGGGGGGGGGGAGGGGGAGGAGAAGGGGGGGGGAGGAGGTAGGAGAAAACCCACAAGTCTATTTTGTTACTAAATAGCTGGAACCTGTATCAGGTCAGGTTAGAATACTCAGATTCAGGGCCTTCCTTACCCCTCCTGTTCCTTTCCCCCATTGCCTTCTACCACATCTTCACCCATTTAACAAATTGCTGTTTCCCCTCACCAACTGTCAAGTAAAACTAAGGCACTTAATAGGAAACGCAGTAATGAAAGACTTCCTTTATGCATTTATTCCCCTAGGCTCACTTGCAAAGACACTGAAATGGTCCCAGAATGCTACAAGATTTCAAACACCAAACTGACAACAGTCAGACTTCCAATGAATGCTTAGCTGTAAATGCTGCCCAAGAGGAACTTAAAGATGATGTTACATCACTGACAGCTATAATAACTATTTTAATTAAAGAAATACATCTTTGAAGAAAATTGATGACATTGGAGAATAAATTAAATGCAAAAACTCTTGCAAGCATGAAACGGGACATTAAAAAGTGGGGATTAATTAGGGTATTTTTGAATTTTTAGAACATCTGTTCTACACTAAATTTATTCCTCTTAAGAAAAGCTTTTAAAAATTCTCAATTCCTAAGTGATATCTTGGAGCATATTCATCCCATCACTGCTGTTAGGAGCGAACGGTTCATACTGATCATTTGATTTGATCTTCAGATTAACAGCAGGAGGAAATGCTTCTGTTGTACGAGGTGAGTGCAGTAACTCAGTTACAATTACAAATCTGGAAAATTCAAGAAATCTGATGCCTTTTTTTCAGAATAGCTGAGAAGAGGTTTGGTACTTATCAAATGAAAATAGTGATGTTCTAAGCAGTGTTTTCCAGCTAAGATTTAAGCATCATTTGGAAGAGTCAATACTTTTTTTTTTCTTCCTGTTGTTGTTGTTAATAAAATGGTGACGCAACAAGCCTTCCTGGTGTAAAATAATAGTTTATTCACAATAATTAAAAGATGGCTTCCCTTGAAGACTATTTATCCCACAGATTTTGAAGTTGGATATTGATATATGCTAGCTTAGGTGTCATGTCATGTCCCCCCCCACATCCATTTTCTAAACCTTTTTAGGGGAAATGCATATAATCAATAATTCATGCACAAGAGTTTGAAGGCTGGAAATACTGACCTGCACACAGTTTCACAGGGAGGGATCTTTTCCTTATCTGTGCTTCTTTCCTGATTTTTTAAGAGTTGACTGAGTTTCTAACTCCATCCTTAACTCTTCAAATTTCCCCATATTCCTTCAGTCAAAGTGACTGAAGTGTAGTTTATGAGAGAATAAGGAAGAAGGATGTTTTCAATGATTATTTTCCTTCAAGACAGTTTCGTAATTGTACAATATTTGTGGTGTTTCATAATGGATGTTTAATTTTAAGCATCAATGCCCCAGTATGCTAAGAACTGCACAAATATATAGCAGAGCTATTGCCTTCCTTAAATATCACTTATACTGACAATTAAGATGCAAAATTAGTCATTTTATGCTAACATAAAATTATATGTAAGCAAGAAACCTTATTTTCCCGCAGTTTCAAAGCATGAGCCAATGCATGAATGCAAGGTGTAACTCATAGCTGCAAGTCCTACTGAATGTTTCTGCATCTTATATTTGAGTGTCTGATGGAATATTTAAATAACTTATCACCAAACATGTTTTATTTAGAAATAATAAAAACTTATCTTACCGTAAGAGCCCCAAGACATTAAAATTATACTGAATATGTTTATGAATTCAATCTATATGTAAAAATATATAAAAATTATAACTTATAAGTTATAATTTTTGTTAGTAATTATTTGACAAATCATGACAAATAAACTGTTGGCCATGAAATGTTTACTCAGTTTCCACACTACATGAAATAATGCTTTGACATCATATTGACTGCCCTGAATTTCCTTTGGGTCATTAGCTGAGAAATAAGCCTGGCAGTTGATTCTTAATGATAATTCTTTCCTGAAGATAATTAGTTATTTTTCTTCATTTAAAACTGAGGAAATACAGAATAGACTTTTTTTTTTTTCCAGTTAAAATCTAGTGAAATTCATTCTGTGATAATAATTACTCCCCAAAGAGAGATTAGTTTATTTGTAGGGTTTATATAGACAACTATTCCTATTTGGCTGCTTTACCTAAATTTAATTCAGTGATATTATTGCCTCCACCAAGCAAAGCTTGACACAGGGCTACTGGATTGCTTATCACTGACTTTAAGCACATTTTGTGAACAGCACGAATTATTAAGTCTTGAATGCTGCTTCTGAGGGCTTTATATAGCCTTCAGTGACCAGAACTGACCAGCTCTTGGCTCCTGTTTGTTATAGCACTTTTAAAAATGGACACCTATTGCACACATGAGCAAATGCTGATTTGCTTCTTAATGGGACCTGCCCTGTATATTTTCAAGCAGGAATGAAAAGAAATTTGTGAATCTCATCTCAAACAGCCACAGCAGAAAATGACAGCAGCACCACAGGAAGGCTGCAGACATCATATGGAAAGGTTTATATTAAATGGAAGTCACTTTTAAATTGCAAGGCCTCTACTAAGATCCTTCTGCACAATACTGTAAGCACAGGCAGCCTGTAAAATACTTTGAATCATAGCCTGTGAGTCGAGCTGTTCCATTTAATCTCTCTTCCCTTACTACAATTTTCTGAAATTTTGGGGGGCTCACTCTAATAAATTTGTTCTGTTCTCTTTTGGAAATTCTAACTTACTGAAATACTGAAGTTCAACACTGCTCCCAGTGAAGCGCCAACAAGAATTTATCCTTGAGCTTAGAATGCCTCACTAGTTTGTACTGTTACTCTTCACTTGACTAACTTATCTGTACAATTCATAGAAACTAAGTTGGATGCAAAACTGCCTGGATCACACAAATATGAACTTGACCTTGCACTGAGCCAGTTTCTTTCTTCAATCTAAAATCTTCATGCTCAAGTAAACCATTTTTCATTCCTGAAGATAAACTAGCGTCACAATTTCAGTAGCTTCTGCAGTACTTACAAGTAAGCTCTGATTTTATTTTTTTTTTTTAGATAGCAAGAAATGACAAAATGTACAAGATATGAGTCACATCACTCCTAAAGGTGCTCACATACTATTCTGAAATCCTCTACACACTAATCCAGAATGTCTGATATACAACTTTAACAGGTAGAAAGAAAGTTAGGGTTGTTAGTTGCCAGCACTATTGCAGCTAGAGGGATAGTTATATTAGTGACTGGAGATACTAGACTTGAGGCATCTTTCCTTTTGTGACTCCAAACTAAAGTGTTTTTTTTTTTTTTTTTATTATTATTATTATTATTATTATCATTATGTTCTTTTTCCCTCCTTGAATACACAAAACTACTGAGCAGAATTTGAGAACAGCAAGCTGGTATCCACTACCCTTTTTTAATTTTCTACTTCCATTTTTACATTTTATTATGTTTCCCTCAACATAATTTGTACACACATATGCACTGAAGCACATAAAACAGTGTTTTAAAGTAGCATTTATGGATTTTTATGGCAATTCAGAGCAGGCTAATGAATTCAACCATCTTTGGGCAGGAAACATTGCCAGCCACAAAGTTTTTATGTGGCTATCTTTGCTGCTTCAAGATAACTAGAAGGCATTTTTTAACTAAATGATTCTGTGGTGCTCTCATTGATGATGTATAACTCCATTTACAGTTGTAATCTGGGTAACAAAATGAATAATCCATCATTGTACTGTGAATAGCAAATTAACCCAGATAAGTGTTGAACATCCAATCACAATCATTAAGTAACCAGAAGACTAAGATTGGTGAGGACACATTGGAAGCAATTATAACTAATGAATACATTAACTTCAGGCATAAGAATGGCATGGCTGATATTCCAGTCCATCAAAATAAAATTAGATTGGTTGAGAGCAGACAATATGGAACAGTCTGTGAAAATAAGCAATTATCTGTGAGTATAATTATTTTGAAGAGAAAGCTTCCTAGCAATGATGTATATATTACATCATGGACAACCTGGTGAATTCACGGAAAGCAATGCTGTGTAAGAATAGAAGACAAGTATTAGAAAATATGCTGCGATAAGCAAACACAAGAGGTTAGCAAGACGGAAAGACAAAAGTTATAAATGCTTTCCCATATAATGCTCAAATTGTTAATTAGCCGATGTGAAGATCAACTATGTATTATACTAATTACATCAATTAATATGTAAGGTAATAATATAGCAGCATATTGATTGGAAAGTCTTAGCAGCATCAAACTGGTTGCCAAACATCACAAAGTAATTAAATGCTTGTCTGTACACCTAATATATAACAAGAGGATCACTAAGTTTATATTAAGAAGTTAATTTCCTCAAGCATAAAACTTGCTTGAGGAAGTAACGTTACCACCTTGCTGAACAATAAAGTGCTTCTGGTTACACCAACATCTACCTATTCACTGGGTCTCCTGCTAGAGTCCAGAGTTCATCAGTGAAACTACTTTGTTAAAGTAAGAGTAAAGAAAAATCAGCTTGGAAGTTGCATATGTGCCTCTGCTCATTCCAATGATAACAAATTTTGACATACCAGAGCAAATAATGACTTTTTGCATCTATGAGACTGCAACATTCATTGACAGCTTTAAGTCAATAGAATTAGATTTGGAATTCAGCTGTTTTACCACAATTCATTGACAGACTTCTTCCTCTGATGGCACTGTGCAGGCTGTATAGGGTTAAACAGCTGGCCAAGCATTGTATTAAATAATCACTTCATCCAATTAAATGTCTAGTTCTTCCCCACAAATACACGTAACAGTTTGTTTACATAAAACTCACACAATTATTTATTTTCAAGTAATTTTAAAATAATTTAACAACAATAATAATCAGCTTTTCAGCATTCAAAAAATGAGATACTGTTTTCTTGTTTATTGTTCTAGACACTATTAAAGAAATCTCAAAGATAGAACAAACTCAGGGCAATAATTAAACCATGAGATTCTACGGGAAGAAATATAGACTGAACCTTCATACCTAAAACAGCTTAGCAATAAATTAATTATCTCCAATTTTCAGTAGTTAACACTTACAGTAGGTGCTGAATATTAGACATTAAGGCCTGTACATTAGCCATTCATCATTTGCATTAGATACTGAAAATTAGACATAAATGCCTGAGCATTAGGCATTCACAGTGGGTTCTGGAGTTGCAGTATTTTCTTCACAAAAACAATGTCCAGCAGTATGAAAGCTAGAAGCAGGATCAGTAACTACCTACACAAATTTAGACTGGAATCACTGATGTTGTTTTATGCATTAGTGGTAGCTCATTTCTAGTTCTTTCAGAATCAAAAAAAAAAAAAAAACAACTCACCCACACTCAACCACCACATTTTTTTGTTTTAAAGTTAAAGAGTTTGGCAGCTTTCAGTCATGCATCTAGATCTGGTCCCTAAATAAAATTAGAAGATTTTTTTAGAAATGCTGTTCATTTGATGCCTTACATTTAATTATGAATGGTCATAAATCAGTATTACCTATTAACTATTTGGTTCCAAAATGGTGTGCACTATAGAAGTATGGTTTCTTTTTCAAGTCTTATTTTTGCTGAATTTCAAATAAGCTTTACATAATAGCCAAGCTGGAATTACCTTAATTAAGAATAACAGGGAAAGATTGATTTTACTTAGCTGAAATAACTTGACGTCTTCCTCGTAACTGGTTACCTGTCAGTTTTTAATGGGCTGGTAATTACTCATTTTATCTTAAGGCAAACAGCACTAACGAAGTTTTTAAAACATTGTTACTGCAGAGCTACTATTTTTGTTGTTGGTCTAATACACAAGTAATTAAGCCATAAAACTGGAAAAAAAACTCTCAACTTGATACATTAGCCTATTCTGTTTTTGACAATATGATTAAAATTGCTATGAATCTTTCTCCACCACCAAGTTACTCTAAAGCTTTGAAAATGCTGAGTATTGCCATTTGGAGTCTAAGGTTTCCTTGAACAGAAATGACCAATTTATAATATAGAAGGCGGCAAAGATGTTTAGAAAAAGACTGCTGGCAAAAATAGTATAACTGATTCTAGGAGACTGCAATACAGCATGAGCCTTCAAGCCTTTAGACCTCCTGAAGAAGCAGGCATCAAAATTCTTAGGAGTTGAGTCTTCTGTTCTCCCATTTCTCCAAGTCACTTGTAGTTATCCTAATTCTCAGTTGAATCTTTTAACTTTATTTAAAAATAAGTTAATTTAAAATTAAAATTTTATTTTTTGTCCTATTTAAATAGACAGATATAAATAATAGCGGTTATATCAAAAAGAGAGTTGAGTTGTATTTCACTCCTTTGAGGTAATTAGAATACATGTCATGGTCCCTTCTACCTGGTTCTTAAAGTCTGTAGAGTGATTTTTCTAGGCATTAATGATTACTAAAACCTTCTAGGTTTTACAGATATTCATAACCTCCTAATTTAAAAAAAAAAAAAATCAGCCTCTGCTAACACAACAGACTGGAAATACAAAACTGACACAGTCACCTTTTCACTTTGTCTGCTCAACCCAAATATGAAGCAGGAAAAACAACTTATTTTTTTAGATGTATATTTCAGTTCGTACAACTGTCACAAAAATCTTGACTTGTAAGTGCTGTGTATCTGATATGAGGTCACTGATGAGGAATGAATAAAAGATTCTAACCTGTCATTCTTATAGTTACTTTTCTGTTTATCATAATATTTGAAAATAGACATCCTATTGGATTTATTTTATTATTTATTTACTTAAGTTTTTCAGTAAATATGCTTTTTTAATGCCCTGCCCAAGCATGTTTCCATTTTGGAGGATTATATGACTTATCTTCCTCAGATTGTTGAATAGACCACTTGAAAAATCCCTAGTTTTAGTAGGCTAAATAAAATTTTATTTTATTTATATTTTTTAGACCAAAGTACAATCAACTGAATATGACAAACCTGACTGCAGTTACTTGGACTATCCAAAAGATAATGCAATAGTTTGTTTAGAATATCATAACTGCCTGACCACTTCAGGGCTAACCAAAAATTAACGTAGATCATTAAGCGAATTAACCAAATGCCTCTTGAACATTGGTAAGCATAGGGCATCAACCACCTCACTAGGAAGCCTATTTCAGTGAGAAAAAACAGATGTTTTTTATAGCAGTAATCACATCAAATTTTAGAAAAACAAACAAAAAGCACATTATCCCAGAAAGGTGTGAAAGGTCAACAGCTGAAGCCCCTTTTTTCTAGGATGCATCACTCGTGAACAATTTTTCTGCAGCTACTAAGCATTTTATTTTGACAATTAGAATTAGTTCTGATTATGCACAAGAAGGAAGCCCTACATCATAAATCATGCAGAATAGTGTCAATCTTCTAACATTTCCATCACTGAGTCATCTTCCTTATGCTAAAAATTCAGTTAACCAGGGCAATTGCCTACCATTGTCTGCCTTCACAGCAGTAATATTCTGGCCTTTAAATATTATTTCAAGGATTGTATACCATTCGTTGCTTACCAAAGTGAAGTTATTTAGGCCAAGGTCTTCACTCGCCAAAGTATATTTACTTTATTATTATTTTTTTTTTAAATAGTGATTAGTTCATCAGATTAACATAGTGAAAGTATATCCTCTTCAGTCAAGTTCAATGCTTGTATAAACTTTACTGCTGGTTAAGAAACAAACTGTTCAAGGCTAAGTTTGACTGTTGAAGTGAAGGACACAATACACTGGAGCTATCTAAAGAAACACTGTGGCATTAAATTTGTAAGCTTTCTTTAGTAAAATGGAAATGAAGCAATGAATTTCTGCCTTACTTTAAAGTACAGATTTCAGATACTCTTATTTTCAGCAGTGGTTGAGCCATTTATAGATGAGTTATACAGAAAAAGTAAATGTGATGCAGAAAATGAATGCTTGTCTAAATTCCCATTGAGGAAACATTCTTTCCTATTTAAAACAATGCATTTTGATTTTATTTTCCTACTGCAAATTACAGAAATACTAAAATCTCACTGGACTAACACTACTGAGACTAAATGTTCAATTTCTTACATATTTAGTTATTTTTCAAAACACAAGTGAAACATCTATGTGGCTAAAATATACTACCTAGCACCATATTGCAGATTTGGTGAATCCACAGGATTCAGTATATTATTTACTGAAATAACTTGTAAGTTCAGGCAAAAAGATTGACCCCAATGTGGCTGGTTAAAATATATACATATACACACACACATTAAGTATCTTCACCACCTGCACTAAATGCCCTTGCTTGCCTTTTTTCTTCTCTATGGAGTTAGTCACTAATAAGTCCTTTATATTTGCCTAGTACTGCTCATTAGCTTCATTTGTACATTCCACAACTGCCAAAATAGGCTTAGTAGAGCCATTCTTATGTCAAGAAAGGCATGATTTCACTTCAGTATAAGGAAAAGTACAGCTTTTTTTTTTTTTTTTTTTTTTAATTCTATTTATTTGACTGCTAGAGTGCTGGTAATGTTTTTAGACCTAGGAATTTGATACTCCTGCACAAAATCAGTAATCTAGTTCGGTACACACATCTGCCCTGGAGAACTGGAAGGACCATCATTATCTTTTGCATGAAGTAACAGGCTTCTCACTATGCAGAAAAGACATTAGCACCAGTTAACATTTATCTTTAAGCCGTTGCTGGAAAACTTACCATTTATCATTTGAGATTTCTTGTAACCTCAGGATAATGTAAACAGTGTAAGTTTTGCAGCTGGAATTTACTTATTTGTCCCTATTGTTAAAAAAATAATAAATAAATAAAATAATTTCAAGGAGGACTTATGTAGTACTTAAAATCTGAAATAACTCATTTTAAGAATCCCCAATCTGTTTTAACTACATTAGAACAAAATTTGTACTCTATCCAGTTTACAAAAAAAAAAGTAATTGTGATAAGGTTTTGCCACATTTTTTATTATTAAAAGACATTTTAATGATTAAATTATTAAAAGACATTTTAACTCAGAACCATTTATTTCTATAAAGCAAATGCAACTTTACAGTTTTGGTTCCCATGCAGTCCTACAGAAAAAGTAATAATGACAGAAGCTCAAAGGTCCATTTCAAATATGAATTAGGTACTGAAAGCTTTCACAAAATATGTACTCCTCTATAGGCTGCCTATACAAAGTGTAAAACTATATACTACAACACCTAACTGTACCTTTATTTCAGCATATGTTTGAGTTGTAGGACAATGGGCTTCATTATAAGAGGAGCATTCCAAATTCTTTTGAAGTCAGCCGTAACACTTTCATAGATTTTGGTAGAAATGCAGTTCACCTACCCCTAAATATCGTGTCCACAACGTGTCTGATTTACTGTACCATGAACGCTTAGGCTTTAGCTGAACTGATATCAATGACAGTTTTCAAGTGTTCCAATTTAAATTATCCCATTTTCAACTGAGACACATTCACATTGTAATAAAACACAGCACAAACTGCAGTTTTATCCATAGCCCTATTCATGTATTGTTTTGAAAGATCTCCATGACCTACTACAATTAAAACATTAGCATTAGCTGCACATCACGTAGATATTCTGCTTGGAAGGACGATTTTAAGTACATTTGACTCTTGTCATAGAAAATAAAATAAAAATATCTAAATAGAAGTAATTCCATGTCTACATTTTATTGCAATCAGCCAGAACAAAAAACAAAAAACAAACAAAAAAAAAAAAACCACGAGAAAAAGATATATATATTTTATATTCCTAATCATAAAAACAGCCTTCATTTGAAGCCTATACTTAACCTTTTTCTATTATTGCAATTTGCTGAAAATCAGAAGCATTGAAAAATGAAATTGAGCTTAAAAGTGTTCTTGCTTGTCTGAAAGGAAATGCATCAATACAGCATCAGGCATTTCATGATATTAAAATTTTTCTTCTGTCTTCTTCTATTTGGATCTTTGCCCTTCTGTAATTATACCACATTAATTTTCCCTCAAACAAAAAGCCAGATGTTTTCAGGCTCTGTTCTGAGACTGATTTTCTCTGAAAAACATTAAGTCCAACATTAACTACTAATGGGTGCCCTATCTGGGTACAGGTAGCACTCCAGAAAGATGAAACTGTCAGCATCCAGTTTTTAATTATTTTCTAGGAGGATGTGAACCACACATCCACTAGTCCATTAGACCACAGTCAGGATCTAATCAACTACTTAAATAAATACCAAATACACAATCAGATAAGATCAGGGGTCTTTGTTGTTTTTGTTACAAAACAATTCAGGAACTGCTAAAATGCTGCTTCTGAGAAGTGCTTAATTTAATTAGCTTATTACTATGAAAACAAATTTGCAAAAATTGTTTTTTTTTTCATTGCTCTAATGGTATAGAGGGTTTAAAGTATGTTTCTCACTTGCAGTAATACCTGGTTTAAAAAAGAAAAAAGAAAAGAACTTCATAATAAATTCAATATTTACTGTGACAGAGAAGCTTATCAGATGCATAAGACAAAAGTTCAAATCTCTCTAAACCCATGCCTTTAACTCAGATTTCTCATACACATAAAACCTATTTATTTCTCTATGTATCCACAGACTTATCTCCAAGGACTCTTCTTTTGCTCTCCAAAAAATAGGAAAATTTTGCATGTTGAGGAAAAAGATGTTTTCTGTTGAAACATACCAATGTTCTCAGCACTTCTGCTTCCCTTACCAATAGTTCAAGTATTACTGTGTTGGCTGCTACCAACATTATTACCTCTAGACACATTAATGGATCTTGTATTAATATAACATCAAGAAGTCACCATACAATTCTGCAAGCAGATGATACAGTTACCATCACTTCCATGAATTTTTAAGTTCTATATATATATATATATATATTTTTTTTTTTTGGAATGTATTCCTTCTGACAGCCTCAGTTAGTGAATAGCACTCAACAGCCATATTCCCTGTATTAGCATAGCATTCCCTGTATTAGCATCAAAAGTGATACAAAGCCAGCACAAACAAGCAGCCTCCAGCACTTCAGAGGAAAATGGCAGGCCTCTCACTTTTCTCTTCAATGTTTCATGAGAACTGATCTTATCTTACCAGAGAATGCCTTTTCCTTCTGGTTTGAAAACCCCTTTTCTGTCTCATTTTGTATTTTTGTTTCCCCTTCTTTCTGATGTCTTATTCCACTCTGCCTAGAGTTGAAAAAGCACTGCTGCCAACTCTAATTTTAGTGATCTTATGATTCCCAACTGAATAGTTATTAAAACCTAAAAATCTGATTAAAACAGAAAGTATTTACATGTACCGATTTAAAGGAAAACCAGGAATCTGCACTAATAACTACAAGAAGCTGAAATTGTTGCAAAAATCTGAATATAAAATGATCAAGACTTGCTGCCTGAAAATATTCATCTTGTTCAGGCCAATCACATGCTGATATAACAATGCCTATCATGCTAATCAGGATTGTATTGTTCCTGTTCCCTGTTCTATTGCCTTGTTTTACAGTTAGGCTTTTGTTTTACATTTTCTGCTTGGCAAGTAGACCATCATTTCCAGTGTTCCCTGACAGAAGTCATCCATATCTTCTTTTGGAAACCCTACCCAATAAGGTTAGTAAGGACTTTTCAGGTTAATTTAATAACTGCGAAGTCATGAAACTAAAGGAACAAATACTGACGAGGACACAGAGGCAAGATTAGATCTATCAATCATGCACTATGAAGTGCTCTCCCGCAACTCAGCGATAGAATACCACTATACTATCCATGTGTAGAAGCACTGAAAGATGGCTCTGGCACAACACTCTTGATATCCTGCAGAGGAAACCTGAGGTACCTCTGATGGTTGGTCCTTTTTTTCCACATATGCTTATCTGTGCTGCTGAGAGTCTGAGCTGCCAGCTACTCCCACTTTCCTTTACGAGGAAAGAGCAACCTTGGTGGTGGCCCTAGCATCCTTCTTAAAAAGGTGCTGTATACATAGCTTAGATACCTAAACTGACTTGTGGGCAAGAGGGTGCTTGTACACAGTCAAGGGCTAAAATGGATGCTTGGGAGCAAACCCAAAGACCGTACTTGAAGGCTAACTGAACAAGCACAGATATAGCCAACTAGTCCCAAGCATGAACTAAACTTCTGTATAAAACCTGAACAAAATAACTTTATTTTGCTTCTGTATTTTTCCCCCATATCTATTATTTTTTTTTCTTTCCCTGCTAACTTCTAGAGCTTTCTACTTTTTTTTTCTTTCCAAGAACAGAAGTCACATTTAATCTAATCCATTGATGTAATTCTGAAGTCAGGATGTATCAACCACTGTGTTAATAAGACAGACTTCTCAATAGCAGCTTTTTAACGATATTCCAAGAGACCATTTCTCTGTGCTAGCATGTATAAAATACAAAGGAATGCATCAGCAATAATAGAAACATAATAAGGAAACATTTAAAATTAAATTGTGGTGGATCGAGAGTAGAACAGTACTTTTATTCCCTTTGGATGCATTTGTAAGTTAATCTAATCATCATTCAGAAGTAGATACAATTCTAGTCTACATCAAAGCAACTAAAATACTGCTTTGATGGTTTAATAGTAGCTGGCAGTGTAATGACAGATGGCCACAACCACAACCTAATTTGAAACAAGCTGCAATCTTGGTTGAAGACAGAACTCTTTGAAATGTATTCCTTTGAATGAAGAAATACAAATCGAGACCAGACTATCGTAAACTTTGAGTACTGTGCTTGATATACCTTCCTCATTGACACTGCCTTTACCAACTGCTTCAGTGAGTGTATTATTCAATGGCAGCAATAATATTGCTGTTTAACGTTCATTTGTGTTAATTCAAGAATATGAATGAAAACTGTCATTGTAAGAATTCTGCAAGACACCAAACAATTGAATTAGCAACTGGGCATAGGCTCTTGAAAAATTAAGAAAAACACAACATGAACAGCCACAATGGTGTGGCTTTCATTGCCATGCCCTCCATTACTGGAGACACCAAATTTTCCTTACTAGACAAGAAAAAAATCACAGCATCCACTTTAATGAGGAAAAATATTTTTTTCTACAGTTACTTTAAGTAGTCTACTTCAGCAAAAACTTACTATAACTGTAAGATTGCCAAAACTGGAAAAAAAAATATTACATGCACTACAAGTTAAAATTACAAAGTGCAACAAAAATTGCTTATATGCTCCAAAGCTTCACAGCAGAAGATGCTTTCGAAATATTGTGATTTTGTTATTTGAGGGAATTTATTTATTTTTGCTTGCAAAATAGAGTTTCTAAACTTGATCACAGTGAAGACAAAGCATCATGGAGTACTAAGGGAGTTACTTGAGTATCCATAGGTTAAGTGTATAACACTGCTACACAAAAGAAGCTTAAAGTCACACAAACGTTCCACATTTCTCTGCCTCAGCTTAGTTTGTAGACTACATTCCATATTTCACAATAATAGCAGCCACCGAAGTCCTAGAATGTTCAGGAATTTAATGGCAATTAATAAGTGTGTAATTTTATGGGGCTATTTAAGCTAACTGGCTTTACAGATGAACTTTTCATAACCTGTAATACAACAGCATTAGAGCATCAAGTGTGGATGGAATGGAGGTGGGTGAATGCACCACAATCCAGCTCTTCTGATTATACTTGCAAAAGATCAGGATTTCATAACTTTCTGCAACCTGTCTGAAAACCTTAGTGAAATACTAACTAGGAAAAGTGTTTTTCTTAGGAAGAGATATTCCCCCATCACAAAGAGTAGCGAAGTATATTTACCCTTCAAAATATTTTCTGTATGGCATTAAAACATAACTGCTTTGAAATTCAGTAGGTTTCTTCAGGGAAATAGTATAAAACATAACAGATAAAAAAAACCCTTTCATAAAGCAGTGAATTAGATCTACTTGTTATCAAAATTCTGTGAGCATTCACGGAGAAAAAAATTGTCAAGATTAATTGGCAGAGACAAGATCTGCTCTTAGTAAAAAAAAAAAAAAAAAAAACAAAAAAAACAACCTGCAAACTACAGTGAATCAGAGAACCAATTTCCTACAGATCTTTTACTCAAACAACAGCAACATACTCCTATAAATGAGATGCAAAGAATACATTATTTTGGATGCTTATGCTACTTTGGTAGAAAACATGTATTGACTTAATAAACAACTTCAAATGATATCTTTAAAAAAATATAGCTGGCCAGTGACACATTGGTAATTACTGTAGCAGAAAGTCTTGACACTAGAATAAAGATTAAATGCCTTATCACTTAAATGAGTTGTCTCTAAAGTTCTGTTATTAAAATTAATAGGTGGACATTCTGCCAGCTTTTGAAACACATCTTCCTACAACTTTGAGGAAATCTTGACAAAATAGACAATGTATAAGATCAAGGATCTTCAGATTTTTACTACATACTATACATCCATACAGCTCTCCCCTTAGATGTTTTTATATTGTAGTGATTAGGAGTTTTACCACAGAAAGAAGAAAAAAAAGCAGTCTATGTATTTCCCTTAATTTATTTCTTTAGATTTTGAAACGGTGCTGTTTGACATTTCAGAGAGAAGAATGAACTGGTTGATATAATTATAGGCATTAGAAATATAGTTTGACGTATTTTGCTTTGAAACATATGTTGTCCTTTGTATTACTGCACAACCCTATAAGCAACGTATTTAAAATGAGTTTATTGCACTGATCTTCTAAATAACACTAAAAAAGGGTAATAATGGACTTGCATTTAAAACTCATAAAAACCCCAATTAATGACGTTGTAAAAATATAATGCACACAATGGAGAAGGCATTATCATCATCTAAGTTAGACTGCTTTCAAGCTCAGGAATTTGTGACAAAATGTTTTCAAAATGCCCTGGAAAGGTCAATAACATTGCACAGGATGTAAACTGTTTAAGTTTGCTTCTTTAAAATCTCTTCAAATTATGGGCAATGAACATCATAGTCTTCCAAGAAGCCCTCCAGACAACCTGGGAATGCTCCTACTTGACTATTATTTTTAAAAGTGTGCAACTTTAATCCACAGCTAGAGGAAAGCACAGTACTTTGGCAGTTCCCCACCTAGAAATATTTCTCTCTGACTCTTAAGGGCCATTTTGGTTGTGATGAATTGCAGGATAAAATCTGTTATTTTCTCGAAAATGAATATGAGGAACCCCCATTTAAAAAGAATTATTAGAATATATTTGGGTAGGCAAATTTTGGAATTTTTAAAAGTTGGCTAGAATTTATAGTCTGAGTCTTCAGATTAATGTACTACAAACCTACACGCTTATAAAGAAGCTTCAGGTCTCTGTCACTATAAATGTCCACTATATTTGTTTATCAACGATGTAAAACTAAAGTACTTGCTATGAGAATTTCTAGTAGCACTGCTTTCTTGCAGGATAAAGAAGTCTGCATCTTGTGCTGCTTAACAAAGCTCAGTTGTATCACAAATAGGAAGGATGTACGAGTGTGTGTGGGGTGGGGAATACGTTCTGACATTTCTGTCGCAGTTTAAACCTAAGCAGAAGAAAACAAGGGCTCTGGATAACCATCTACCATCCAGCTGCACTACTGCATAAGTGGTACAGTTCTCCCATAGCTAGTAATGTGCTGGTCACCCCAATTTACAATTTCCATACAGCTAGAATGAAAGCTCTGCAGACAAACCAACAATTCCACAATCCCTGCCATCAAAAGTTGATCACACGCAGAGATCTTTAAACATATGATAATCTTTCGTTGTGTTTTATGTTGCTTTACACTAGACTTAAAAGACTGCTTAAAAGACCTTTGAGAACTTCTGGCTGCACTTAAACTCTGGAGTTCAGGATGAACAAGAGTCATTTAATGTACTTTTTAAACTGCTTTACTGAAGAACACTCAAAACTTAAGGTGAACCAGAGGGGTTCTTAGAAGATTTGGAAAAGTTTGTTACTGATAATGACCAATTAAAGTAAAGCAGCCTCCTAGAGTCCTTTTCTTCTACTCCATAGATATAATTAACTGTAATTCTGTCCTGTGCCCTCACTTTCCGTTTGGGAACCATAATCCAGATTCCAGCCCATTATCTTCTCATAGAGTTTTTAACAGAGAACTTGTTCTTAAGTGAATGAGGTGTTCTTAATTTTATACATACATATAAATAGCCTCAGTTCTCTGCATGACATGGAATTATGCTGTAAAACGTACAGTCTTGTAGCTGGCAGGTCCTTGATACAAATCTGACTCTCCACAGAAAAGTACCCCCCAAAAAAAAACAACCAAGAACCTTGAACATTTGTTATATATTCTTCACCTTTTTCTTTTTTTCGGTGAGCACTTAACACATTACCCTTTGTTTTGATTTCTTTCTTGAAGTCTAATTATTCCATATGTCCTTTCATATTTTGTCTGATTTGTAATTGTATTTCTCATTATCATTTTTTGATGATATGTTGCTATTTCCTCTGGTTTCATTCTCTTTTATGTTTTGCTTGTACAAAATTAATTACATTGTACCTTCAAGCATAATTTTAACAGTGTCTCCGTTGCACTGTCTGCCTTTAATTAATGCTCTTCTAATGTAGGTTTTAGAGCCAAATGGTGCAATACTCAGAGCATCAAAGAAACAAAAGATCTAACAAAGCTGAAATGAAAGAACCAGACAAAGCAGCAGACAATGTATTCTCATTTGAAAAATATCACATCAATTTTATTTTAGAAACAATCACCCATATTTGTGGTAAAGCTCACTCCAATCTGGGAGTTAATCTGTAATTTATGAAATGAGATTAATTTCTGAAATGTCAGCCTGTCCACTACACCACCCTAATCCACATCCCTGTGGTGGGATTTTTAAAAAATAAAAAACTCTCTAGTCCTGGAGTTCTCCCATCAAACACAAGTATTCATACATTCACCCAAAGCATGAAGGCAAAGAGCATAAGAGTTCTGTTGGTGGTCTGCTCAAGACGGCAAAGTCTATGGATGGGACTTGCACGTTTTAAAATTTATAGCATTCTCTTAATCATTGAACTAATACATATTCAACCAGAAATCTAAGCCTATCAGACAGTGAGGTATATAACTTGTTATACGGGATTCCAGATTTTAGACTCATTCAGATCTTTGCTTTTTGATGTACTTTTGAAGTACCTAAACCCTGGGTGTTTCTGTTTCTACTTGGCTTTTTTTCCCCCCCCTCTTTAACTGAGGTCAGTTTTCTAATCACTAACTTTCCAACATTCATTTTCAAAACGTAGAAAACATGAAAAAAATGAGGTATTGCATCTTTGAGCAATACAAAATAATTTGTCAGTTTTACACAACTATTTACTTAAGTGAACTTGGGTAAGTACCAAGATCTGGGCCATGCTTTTAGCTGGATATTTGGATAAAAATGACAATGTCAAAAAACAAACATCTTTTACAGTTGCAGAACCCAATGAGCAACAGTGTTTGAATATGCCAGCCTGAATTTATTACATACAAAGGTGGTACGTATTTTTCAATATGACCATCTTTTGGGCCACAATAAAAAGAAAACCATAATGATCTATTCTAAAATTAATTAAAACATTAGGGATTTAGTTTCCTTGGATAGAGGTATTCCAATTCAGAACAAAAGTATGCATTTGTTTTTATTTTTGATATAAAGGCATCAAATTAAAAAAAAATCACTTAGAAGGGAGGGGAGCTGCCTGACAATTATTGTGGTGGAATATTTTAATGGGGACAAAACCTGTCCTGGGATTTACGTGACTGGCTATCACTGACTTTGATCAGCAGTGTACTCACACATCAAAAGACATAACTTGTCCTAAATCACTTTTGCTCATTGTTTGATAACAACCAGCCAGCTGAAATGGATTTTACACACTGCAATCACCTGCCTATATTGAGCCCAAGTATGCAGAAATCACTTGAAACAAGCTTCTGGAATTTTATTTGCTTTTATTTATTTATTTTAAAGCAAGTTTTGACACACTATGCATGGAAAAGAATCAAATAAGCTTTGTAATAGAATAGAATAAGAAGTAAAGGAAACAAAAGTAGGTGGGTCATATTTAGAGCCTAGCACACTTGACAGTGTCTCTTTAAGGTGAAGGAATAATACAGTCAAAGTTCCACCTTTCATAGTCGTATAATGTCAAGAGAACAGGATTTCAAAGCAGGACATTACACAGCCTCGGTCTTTTAAAGAACACAAAAAAAGCCCTTTGATTTCAGAAACAAATGAAAGGAAAAAATGTGACTCTGAAACAAAGCACTCCACACACGTATATTTTTAGTGCCATGTGTTCAGACTAAAGAGCCATATGCTCTCACATTAGTTAATGCAGGAAAAAATTATTTCCAAATCACCTTTGAAATTTCAATTCTTAAACAGTAAATTTGAAACTAGTCAGTAGGCAGGGGCTAGAAACATTTTGAAACATTAAATACCTTAAAAGACTCTTTGTATCTCAGTTTTGCTTTCATCCATGATCTTTTTCTTTGAGGATTTAACAATGGATTTTTTTTTTTTTTTTTACTCCTGCAGCTTCTTTCTAGAGCCCTAAACTTTCCATACAGTCAAAAATATGGCAGTTACTTTTCATATCCCAAAAGATCAAAGGGTTCAGAGAAAAATAAAGATACAATTTAAATATTGGCTTATAGATGTGATTGAATTAGTTTCTTCTCTTTAACCTTTGCTAATATTTGTTCTTCTAGGAATTACAGTAGTCATATAATAGTGTTATATCACCTTCAATCCAGAATATATTCCTTTTACTTTAGTATCTTAGCAATAAACACTTTCATGCCAAAGTATTTTATGCCTCAATAACTTTCATTGTTTATGGGACAAACTTTTAATAAAAGCAGCATTCCACACACAATGTTATTTGGGTAACATCAATTGCAAATACACTGCACAGAAGAGACTAAGCAACAGAAGAAAAACAAAAGATGTATGAGATCTGCTTTGGGAATCGATAAAACATTGGGACTTTTTTTTAATTATTTTTATTTTTAATACTCACTGAGTATTAAAAAAAATAACCATTTAGTGTCAGATTATTTTAACTTTTTTCAAAACATGTTATCAGTTATAGTATCTGAACACTCTTGGGAAGTGTTCAGAACTAAGTGTACACTATAAACTTAAATGCAACTTCTGCATGAACAGGTTTGTACTACCAAGAACATATTTTATCTGACTGCTCAGACACGTCCACACCTAAATTTAGCAACCACATATCTAACGGGCAGGATTTGGGTCTGAATATTCAGCGTATTTAACACAATTGAACATTGAACTATATCCTCCTCGTTTTCCTCCTATTTTTTTTTTTGCCATAACTTCACTTAAAAAAATCTGAGGTGAATTTACTCTAACCCTAGCTAAATGATCGAGATTAACTGACCTCCTGGCTCTCTGAAGTTTTCACTAGAGAGAATGATCCTGAAGTTGGCTAGGTAGCTATTTTTTCTGACTAGGTCAGACAACAGCTTCTACTTCAAACAGTATTTCATCTTCCAGAACAAAACATCTTAGAGCTTTGTCAACTTCATGGTGCCAACCTTTATGACTCCCTAAGTCATACTTGTTTCCTCATTTGTAAAAGAGCATTTACGAAGTCAAGCTAACTGAAAAAGCTAGCTCAACTTCTTAACTCTTGCACTACATCAAAGCATGACTATGAATTTCTATCAACTATTTTTCAAATATTTCTGGTATTCATACCTCAAAACTCTTCCCTATACAGTGAGGAGTCCCAGGTCACACAAACTGAGCTGCACCCATAGGGACAGACTGGGAGTTTTTGCAATGAGATGATGGAATGGGTAGTCTCCCAATGCATATCCTACCACTGGACTGTCTGTCCAATGTGTATCACTATTTTTAGTCAATACTTGCTCTTCCAGACAAGCGTGCAAAAAAAAAAATGTGGAAGAGGAAACAGTGATTCCACAGAAGAATCCCATACAGTTGCTAGGTTTACAGTTTTAAACATTTACACAATGCACACAGCAGGATGGGTTAACGGGGAAAGGGTTTTGGAAAAGATTACCAGCAAAACTGCATTCTTACAATTTTGACCCACATTAATAAGATTTTCCCAAAGAAATCAAACTTCCAAATAGAAACGTAGGTTTTCATAATTTGAATCTCAGCCACCTTGATCACATGAATGCTCCTTAACTACTCAAAATCAACCCATGTGTACAGCAATTATAAAAAGGAGTTGGCTTACTAAGGAAATGGAGTATCTGTCTTTAGTGACAGAGGCCTATTTGCTCTTAGAGGAGGAAGCAGTCTATTTTAGATAGCTTATGCAGAATGTGTTTCTTCAGTCTGGATTGAAAAACAGCCCAAGAGGGGACTGTGGAAAGATTTCTATGATAGTGATGAACAATGAAAGAATTCTGGCTAATGTGAAATGGCATGATACATTAAGAGAACATGCAATGAACATTAAAAAAAAGGAAGAGTCAATAAAGCAGGCAGAACACTATGATGCATCAGTTTTTCTGTCTTTCTGGTTATATTATACTAATTCTGAGAAATGCAAATCCTACTTTGACAAGAACAGATTGTTACCAAAGGGAAAACTTTGGTCTTTTCTGTAAGTGTAATTCTAACTGCAAATAGAGACAGATATTGCAGATTTCAGAAGAAAACTCTCTTGTTCTGATCTGACTAACTGAATGTTGACCAGATAACAAAAAAAAAAAAAAAAAAAGGAAACTGAAGTCAACCAACTAGCTTCAAGAGTATTATGAAGCTACTTGCCTATATTCAGCATTTACATTCTCCTACAGTAGGAAACTGCTCCTCATGCACACTAATATTAGAAACTTCTGTACCTCCTCCATAAGAAATAAAGCAACAGCCACAGAATTCTGCTGCAATTTCTACTTTTCTATGATCCCTTAGGCAGAAACTAGTAATGAAGTTTGGAATAGGCCTCTGATAACTATTACTTTACTTTTTAAAAGACTAGTTCAGCTCTATAATCACTTGGTATTCCATTTAAATAGAATTCGATATCCATTATTTTGCCATTGTGAATTACTTGTGCATTTGATGAGATCTATAACAAAACATAAGGGTATTTTAAATATAGTAGTGTCTGAAAACAGAAGCATTGTAACCTTATTCACTTTAGTAAATGAACTGTTGTGCATTTTGACCAATTACTGTGCTAAACTCATTCTGAGCCCCAGGAGACATGTAGATAACATTCCTAAATTGGAATGCTACAATTTTGGGGAATAAAAAATATGCCAGGATATCAGGTCCTAGTTCCCTAAATTCTATTATATGTTGAGTCATTGAGTCCCAACAATGAGACAAGACAGTTGTCATGCAGCACGAAAAATGGGTTTAGGGCTCAAACAGTTTTGGCAAGAAGTCAGACTCACCTAGTCTTTGTGATCAATAGTGTCACAATACACTTCACAACAGAGCAGCTAAAAGTACACAGTGATCAAAATGATCATTCATGGTATGGGATCTGACTCATTTGTCACCCTTAGTGCTGCTATTGTAACTGTTTAAAAACACTTGAAAAATCCCTCGTCTAGCTTCAATTACACAATTGAAGCTTAATCCTTTAATGAATTGTTTAAATGAGGCAAATGTTCACTTTGTGGAAGTTTGAGGTCTGAGCTGTGTTATACAATCACTTACAGATATATGTTACCTATGTTTCCAAATTCATCATTCAGTAACAAACACATGAATTATATGCTTACCTATAGAACAAACTGATTTGGCATTGCACTTGTTCTCAGCTCAAACACAGAAGCACTGATGTATTATGACAGGGAAACTATGCTCTCCTCACTAAGCCTACTGTCTTCATATAGGTACCTAATAATAAGTTAGAAAGTTCTTATTCTAATGCCAAAACTAACAAAGTACTGGAAATCCCATTGATTTTGGAATTTTCTATATAGACATCTTCAAAAAACCCTACTTAAACACCAAAATCTGTACTTAGCTAATCAGAGGATTTGCATGCATTCAGTTAGCAGATATTTATATCCCAGACATTCCAAAACCAGTCTCATGTAAGAGAAGTGAGGTAGTCTTAAATTCACAGCTTGATTCCTGCCCCTCTTCTTCCTTCCCAGCATTGTTAAAACATGATAGCTTTATGGATATCTCCTTATTCTTTTAATGGGAAATGTTTTGATTAAGGTCCAGTTCTGAAGTCAGTTTTGCCTAATGCAAAAACACTAAATTTACTACTCTCTACCTTTAATCAGACATAACATGAAAAGTCTTTTTTGTAGCCATATCTTTAACGGTGTGAACCATCCCCTGCATCATCCAAGTCTTAGACAATCCAACATGGTCTGAAGTTGTTCAAAGACTTGGATGACTATTGCTCTGATAAAATACATTCAGAGAACGGGGCTGTTCATTTTCTCATGCTGCATCCACAAGGCAGAACTTCATTGCTCTAGACTAAGATGTGGCATTCCCGCTCTACTCTGCGCTGGTGCGGCCTCACCTCGAGTACTGTGTGCAGTTCTGGGCACCACAGTATAAAAAGGACATGAAACTGTTGGAGAGTGTCCAGAGGAGGGCTACGAAGATGGTGAAAGGCCTGGAGGGGAAGACGTACGAGGAACGGCTGAGGGCACTGGGCCTGTTCAGCCTGGAAAAGAGGAGGCTGAGGGGAGACCTCATCGCAGTCTACAACTTCCTCGTAAGGGGGTGTCGAGAGGCAGCAGACCTTTTCTCCATTAACACCAGTGACAGGACCCGCGGGAACGGGGTTAAGCTGAGGCAGGGGAAATTTAGGCTTGACATCAGGAGGGGGTTCTTCACAGAGAGAGTGGTTGCACACTGGAACAGGCTCCCCAGGGAAGTGGTCACTGCACCGAGCCTGTCTGAATTTAAGAAGAGATTGGACTGTGCACTTAGTCACATGGTCTGAACTTTTGGGTAGACCTGTGCGGTGTCAAGAGTTGGACTTGATGATTCTTAAGGGTCCCTTCCAACTCAGAATATTCTATGATTCTATGATTATGTCACCTAAGTAAAAGCCAAAGGATATAGACAGCTCAGGTCATGTTCAAGAATGGAGAGAACAGACAGAATAGAAGCTACTGCTTAAGCATCTCTGCATGCATTGTTTGCACTATCTACTATTTTTTATCTAATTTTATCTCACAACATGCACATTTCAATGGAGAACTATATCTCTGTGGAAGAGGATACCAGACAAATGGTTGGAGAACTTAATAAATATATAAATATACCATTGCAAAACTCCAACACTTCAAAATAAGTCAACCAGCAAACTGAACAACTTCAACACAACTGCAAAATGCTGTGCAAGATAGATCTCACACTATTTCTTGCTGCAGTTGAACAACTGTGACAACTTCATATCCTACTAAAAGAGGACAACCCCTCATCATGAATTATTTTTGGATAGTTCAGAAAACTTACAGCACTTGAGAGCTAATTTCTAACTCTTTCACATTTAGTACACAGGCTTAGAATTCTGTACGCTTTGTTCTTTTCCTTTGCAAGAAAAGGAACAATACCATAGCGCACAAGTTCTAAAATCAAAATTAAATAAAATTAAAGACACCGTTGAAACAGATTTTTTGTACTAAAAAAAAAATCAAATATGGATAACACATCTTTGACTCAGAACAGAACAGATCAGTTTTTCGACAGTTGGAGTTTGTGCAGTTTTATATAACAATGTGATCAAATGACAGCTCTTCTATGCTTTGTTTCCCAATGGCAATGTATGATAACAGAAGAAAAGCCACACAATATACTGTAACAATATCATGTTTTGATGCTTACATTTAAGAGAAGGAAAGCACTGGCTGTTAACTTTTCTAAGGAAGGAGACTGATGGATGGGTGGTCTCTGCAAACTAAGCCCTCGTGAATACAGCAAATATTCTTCTGTAGCTGAATAAACACAAACACTTGCATTAGAAAACAAATCAGTTTGTAGGTCCTTGGAGGCTTGCTTGCCAAGAGCAATCCCAAGAACTTTTACAGGCATGGCTATTCACACATGATCATCTGCAACATGTTCACTAGTATACAAATACAGTAAAAAAACCATCTTCACATTTGGATGTTAATCTGACTTAGGTAACTACAACCAATATTTCAACAGTGAGTAAAATATCAAAGACCATTTTTTTTTTTAATAAAGACCATCTTTTGATACAGGTGGGGCATCTCCAGAGGCAGACTCAATTAACCAACAAGCATTACAAGAGAAAGTATTTGTTAAACTCTAGCCATATAAACTACTAAGTGGGATATGCAGAAATATTCAGGTACTTCTGAAAAAAAAAAAAAAGGGGGGGGAGGGGACGGGTGTTTATTTTCCAAACCTATATATATGAAAAATCAAAAAAACCCCTCTTGTTGCAGAGTTCCCAACAAGCTGAAAAATTTGACCCACAAAAGGAGAGATCTAAGGTATAATGGATGACTCCATCCTTTTTATCCTTGCCAAGTGAAGAAAGTAGTATGCATTTTCATGTCCCTGCATAAAGCAAAAATTCAAATTCCTAAATACATGTATCTTTTTATAATAAGATGGAAACCTCCCTGAGCCCTTGTCATATATGTAAACACGTGTACTGACTTCAAAGCATATGAATCTGTTGATGTCTGAATAGCTCACATGAGCAACACATTTTCACTGCGAAATTGCAATATCCAGTATCCCTTTGATAAATCAATTGTACAAAATTTAATTTGATATAGAAAAATTGTTTCTTTTTTAAACTTTGAGTCCTAATTAGCCATTAAAAGAAAATACATTCTCCTTTGTCAGTGTTAGATACGACATGTTCCATTTTAAATCTCTAAAGGTATCTTCACTCAAAGTCACAGTGCATTTAACAAACAGTTTCATTTCAGCCTAAGATCTAAAGGAACTAACATATTTATTAAAGCATTTTGATCCTTCAGAGACAGATTAATAAGGAGCTTGTGACAGTTCAGCATGATAAAATGAGTCAATAAACAGGAATGTGTGCTGACATTAGATATACTGATCCACAAATAATACAATACATATTTGGTTTGTCACAAAGAAAAATCACCTGAAGAAGCCATTGCCATGATTAAGTACTTTCTGCTACCTCAAGTTTCTGTATTCTGTAGAAATTTTGCTTACAAGTTCTCTTGATGAGCACAAAGTCTTTTTTATGCATAAGGAAAGCACAGCTTTTTATGATATCTATATGGACATGGAATAATGAATCAAAATACAGCATGAAAACAGGTTTAAACCTTGTATGGATTTGAGAGCTGAAAATGGAGCACTAGTTGCTAGATGTATCCAACATTTATTCACTATAAAACCTGCGTTCAGGCTTGCCTGAATAGCTGACATTTACTTGTGAATTATTTATAGCATGCATTTGTTTTACATTAACACTTACAATATTTAATGTGGATGTCAGTAACAATAGGGGTTCTAGATTTAACTTAGAACAGCCTTTCCAGTCTAGTGACTTCATTAGAGTGATGAACATAAAATTGCTTCTCAATCCACACGAGAAATAGTTATCTTACTATTTTGAGCAGATGTCATGACAAGGTCAAGCTAGAAGTGACCTTGTTACACAGTTCATTGTAATTTCTCAATCAAAGTCATTTAACTGAGCTATCAGTACACATTATAGACAAAAAGATTAAAACATGTGCATGTACAGGAGACTAATGTCATTACATCCAAGTTTCACACAAAAGACAAACTCAAGAACCAGAAAAGAAAAGAACGATGCTTGAATGAATGGGCAGATCATGGTGAGCACTGCCTTTTTCTTGCAAGGAAAAAATTACATTTTCTGTCCCCACTCTTGTCTGTTTGATGATTCATATCATGAAAGACAGCTTGGGAAATACAAATGCACATGCATGCTTCAAACACATTTATGCAATTAAACATTGAATAGTTGGGTCAATTCATTTCCCATTTTTACTGTTTTTACACCAGTGCTGCCAGATGACTTTCCTGATGTCCATTATAATTTATGATGTGAGAACATAATGAAACTAATTTATACCAATAAACGTGAATGGCTCCATTAACATCTATACAGTCTGTTTTACACTAACAAAGAAACCATACTGGTATACTTAGAACCATTTCAGAGTATCACCTAATGAAGATAAAATGTCATTCCTAAAACTAGCAGTGATGAAAAGTTTACAGTAGTCATCTTGAGGTTCCAACTGCTGTACATAAAACTTAATGTAGTGTACCACATTATACACTAATGCTTAAAATAATGGCTCCTGAGGTTCTGCTTATAATGATCCTGTTCTGAATATGAAAATAGCTTAATACATTTTTCCTTCAGTCATTACTTCCTAATCAACTTAATCTCTCTCTTCATCTAACCCATCAAACTGATGAGACTTTATGCCCCTTCAGGAGGGGACAGAGGAAATGGAATACATCCTACAAGTTGTTGGTCATTTGGCATAAGGAAATTCATGCTTGATTTCTCTACCACTGATGTGTAACAGTACCAGTTCACCATACTACAAGGAAATACGTAGCACATCACAAAACAATGCACAGTAAATAGTAAGAAAGAACAGAAAATTAAGCTGTAAGAAATTAAGTATGCAAGGTAATTAAAATCCCATAAGGTGATCACTTCAATTTTGTTCATTAACCAGTGTTTTTGAACTCAGCCTGAAACAAATGCCAAATTCATAGTCTCGAGTTTTTCATACCTTACTTTTTCTCACTGCAGAGTTTAGGAGAGAACAAACAGCTTAGAAAGTGCTGACCTCATCTCAGCATACGAATCAACCTTCTTAAGTGACCACAGGTGTTACTAGGGCTAGTCTTTGCCTCAAAACTGTCGTTTAATTTAGAAGGCTCACTGCTGTAATCCCTTGGTCAAGATAAGCTAGAGAGCTGTTCAGACCGTACAGAGCAGATTGATCTATGCTTATGTCTTTCCATTCGTTATGAGCACCATCACAACTTCATAAAGCTTCAGCTCAGACGCCACTCACTATGTTCTATCTACTGAAATGCACAGCTTCAGTAGAAGAAATTCCCACACCTTGCACGGAGATGTGCTTATTTCCTTTCAGGTACAACAAGCAGCAGTAATTTATGAATTTTAAGCTTGAGAATTTTTCATCCATTCATTTCAGTTCAGGAATAGGAGCTATTACATGAAGTTATCAATATCAAAAGTTTCTCAATAACAACTGAATTTTACCTTTCAGAAAGTTGGAAGAATTTAACTTTTGGAATTTCTTGAAACCTTCATCACTTGGGCACCAATACAATTTGTTGTCTGCTTCTCTCATCTTCCAGTAGTAATGCAATGGGTTTCTCCATATATAGATGTCCTAATTTTGGAAAGGAAAAGCCATAAGCCATGTAAACTCTATTTACTCGTCTTATTGCATAGGCTAGCAGAAGCCAGATCTTGTCATAAGCAGATGTGCTCTAGAATTCTCCTCCTATATTTTTGGTAAAAATATTTTTTTTCAGTTAATTAGGTGTTCTCAAAGACTTTAGTGGCTGTAAATATTTGGATACAGTTTAATCATCCTTCCATACTGGCATAAAAACTTAGATTTTAAAACCAAGCAATGGTAGCTCATAATGATTAGAAAGTTGCAAAATTGTTACTCTGACAAATTGAATTACCAGGACAGTGGTATTACATTATGATAATTTATTGTAATAAATTACAATTGTAATTTATTGTAATAAATGTATGTCTCGATGTAAATACTTGCAACTCCCTTCTCTGGAATACCTCAGCAGCACACAATGCTAATTAAAATACCCTTCCAATATGCCAGTTAAATAGAGAGCCTGGTTCTCCATACATACATTTAGGAAATGGACAGATAAAAGTGTTTGATCCAAAGTCAACTGAAGCTAATGGAAAAAGTCTTACTAGTCCCAGTGGCAATTTCTCAGGCGCACTGTGCCCATAATTAAAAGCAGATGGGTGCTGAAAAGCTAGCCCTGGTAACTAACACACAACCCTGGGTCACATAATGAGTCTGGCTCAGATCTGAGAATGGAACTCAAATCTACTGAATTTCTACCCAGGACTTTAATCACAAAACTACTATTCTTAATTTAAAATCAAGAGGTTTTGAAAGAAATATTAGAAAGGCACTAATTTTTCACTTCAGGGGAATATATTGTTTCTCAGCTAACGAGCTTTTATATTTCAGGCCAAATAAGAAACCAAAGCTCTTTGCTATTGCGTTAATTAAGGATTTTTATTCATACCCCTAAGCAATATACTAACCTCTAAATGATTTTCCAACTAGAGCCTGAATAGGAGCAAAACTGAAGTACAATTAAGGTTTGCAGATTTGCCTATATTATAGCTTTCTAACTGTAACCTTTCCACCCAGCTCTGTAATTAGCAAACCAGTTCATAAGTTCTCCAGACACAAGCATTTGTGTAGAGCTCAAGGCTTCACTATGAACCCTGGAATAACCATGCCATGAAAATAAAGCAATTTTGAACCAGAGAAACAGCAATACCATATATTGTTCCTTTCTCCCATCTTGTGGTCATTGAGATTTCCCACCCCCCAGATTAACAGGCCACAGATTTTAAGAAAACAAAAAAAACCCTTGGACTTTTTACTTTTCAATTTTGTTATGCATACCAATTCTTAAAATAGTTTTTAGTTTATTATTATTTTTTTATTCCACATGCAGTTGACTAAACCAGATATGCATTTACTTTAAACACAACAACGGAGAGAAGTGGCTTCCCTCACACCTCACCTTCTTTAGCAGAGGACTTAAAGGACCACCACATCCTGCAAGGAGCCTGTGAGAAACACATGCACATGAAGGCATTGCAGGCCGCACATGGGTTTCAACACAAAAGCACTTCTGTATTATTTCTTTGAGGCTGTGAAAGTGAGGCTTTGGGGTCAAAAAAGAAGCTTCTTCCTTTCTCCACACCCAGGAATTTATAGCAGCCACGTGTTAATAAAACTCCAGTGAGACAGAGGCTTACTGAAAGCCAGGTAATTCCATGTTATGGCATCTGAGAACTTGGGCTGCTAGCTCCCTCTGTAGTAGCATCTATCCCAAAGCCACAAGCAGCACCCCAGTGCAGCAGACTCTCCACAGCACACCAGAGCTACATATTAGGCACAAGCAGTGCTTACAGTCTACAAGGCTAAAAAACAGAGTCCTTCAGATTCACGGCACTACTACTTGAAGACATGGCTGACAATTTTGTCACCAAGAGAGAGAAACCACTGTGCAGTAAGGCCTAGACAAGTTGCGCTAGCCTTGAAATAGAAGAGCCCCTCACCAGGCCTCAGAAGCACCCACAGAAACCATTTTAATATGGGGCCTCACAGACTCTCTTATAGTCTGTGAGGCAATATGATGAACAACAACACTTGCTGCAACCCATTAGCTCTCCCTTCCAGGTGTGGAAATTTGGTGCTCACTTTAGCCAGGCTGGAGCTGCACCTGAGTGTGTTCAACCAACACATCCTGAGATCCTAGCCAAAACTGCCCCCCATAGCATGGTGAGGGATAACAATATAAACACTCTTCTCCCCCTTCAAAAATAATAATAATTCTGGCTTTATTTCCTTGTTTTATATCCTGTTTAACTTGTTTCTGCACCTATAAATCATGAAGGGAGAGACTAGCCTGGTTCTTGCTCAGAAGCTAGGAGTAGCTGGTTGAGGTAGGCCTTAAGAGGTTTTTCTCTCACAGGAGGTGACAGCTATACAGTAACTCAATGATGGTTCAATAAGAGCTCTTCTTGAAGCATGTTGTTTAAGCAGAAGTTTAGTCAATATTTTCAGTGTTATTGTAACAAACTGTACAGAAACATTCTTCAGCTAGATTGTTCTCTGGTAAAGGTAGCTAGGGCAGAGTAGGTGTTGGTGGAGTTGTTTTCGTGCATTGAGGTGAAAGTAGGAGAATATGGTCTGGAATGTTCTTCCCAACAGGGTCCTTACAGGTATCCTGAGGGAAGGTGGTTTGTTGAGTAACCTCGATGGCAAAATAAAAGTTCAAGGCTGGTTTTGGTGGAGGAGACTGTATATAAATAGTATTGTCAGGTCACAAAGCTTGCATAAGCAAGTGGGCTGTATCACCGAAGTAAAAACAACCCCAGTGCCTCCCTCTTTACATATCACTGTTGTGAAAATGTGATAAAACTGAGGTAATGTCACTGGCTGTTTAATACCATCCATGTGCTCATCTTGACAGTATTTCCCAGAAATACGGGGCCTCTTCTATGTTGCACCAGGCTTGCAACACTTGTATAAAACACATACTTACAATCAGAATGCAGCACTTACAGATAATAGCTTCATGAAACCTAGCAATTAAGAGAAAATAATAATAATAATAATAATAAAATCAACCTATTCAGAGAATACATTAAGAATTTTATATTATTTTATATTATTTTATATTATTTTATATTATTTGGGGGTGGGGGGAGTGGGGGGTGGTGGGGGTGGTGGGGGTGTCAGGATAAACCTTTTCTTTGCCTTTCATATAGAGCTTTTAGAGTACACTTGAGTCATGCTTTCATACTGTTCTCCAGAATCTGAGAGCTAGCAATATAAGGATTTTTAAATTGAAGTTGGGATTCTCAAACAATCTTAAGAGCCTGAGAACAGGGACTGTAGGGGAAATAAATATCACCAATCAAAATATCATGAGTGTGATAACGCTGAACGGGGATCAAAACAGTTTTACAGGTGAATAGAATAGAAGAAAAAAGCTTACGATGAAAATAAAAAGTAGCTTTTCAGCCTATTTAATATTAATTTTTACTGACTAGCTGAAAGTCAAATCAGGAAGCTGCTGATGAGAATGTAAAGGGAGAACTGAGGCACGCATTCTATTGTGCTCATATACTGAAAGTGAAATGGCTCATTATTAGAGTGGATGAGAAATTGGTCATTCTTATAATCAAAAGATATCTGGCCATGCGAGATATTTGACTGCTTACTTGCAACCATAATTTGGCCAATCACATTGTTTTTGTCATCGTGTTGGATATTCAGGAAAATACATAGAAAAGATACTCATTTTATCTCGGAGAAAACAAGTTGCTTAAATAGCCCTTTCTTTGCTGTCTCTAATTGCAAGGAGTATAATAGAAATCAGATTGAAGGAAAACATGTTGATGATGTGCCTACAATATTAACAAAGGAATAAAAATTCTATCCAGATTTAGAGGAAAGATGTTAAAAACACATTTACTATTACTTTTTATTTATTTATTTATTTTCCTCCTGTAAACAAAGATATGCTTACAGAGTGGCTAGCTTTACGCAAGCTGTTCTTTCAAACCTGTTAATGTGTCATTTGGATTTATGGCAACAACTGGAAAAGTAGGAATACTCATTCCCCTGAGTACAGGCAAAGCAGATCTGTGGCAGACTGCTATATTCTGTGCAGCATCTGCAACCAAGGTTTTATCATCAATCAGAGCTAGTGAAATAAGTTCTGGAAAAATGAGAAAACTTTTAAAATATTAATACAGCCATCATTGCACAAGGCTTTGATTTTACAAAACTGGCTCTGGATAATATTTCTTTCTTAGGAAACCACCACGTATTCAGGCAAGTTGTCTTAGCCTAATGTCATCATTTTCATAACGACTGAAAGTGCTGCTCAAACAGCACTTAGACAAAACAATTGCTTTGATCTTTGGTTATAAATTATCCACTTCTGTCCATCTATGAATTAATGGTAGTGGTGCAAAATGTGTTTGCCAAATAATGAAGGTTATATGTTTTTAGTATCATGGCTTTTGTCCCTTAAATCATTGAAAATCGGATGTTTTGCTCAGTGCTCTTGTAGATCAACTATGTGAAAGTAACTTGAATCTTGATAGAGTATCCTCTGAAGCAGAAAGACCCATGCCAGAGTTGTGGGCAGTAGGTAAGAACTGTTTGAGTCATTTGGAGGCAAGCCTTCCAAAATTCTGTTTGTAGCTTTTTGATTGGTTCACTGTAATTGCCTAGTCATATGATCTGGTTGTCAGTTCACCTGACTATGAAATATGAATAGTAAGGGTCTTCAGAGATTATGTGAATTTTAGTTGTTTAATGCTTTTAAAGTACTCTAAGGGTATTTGACAAAATATGTTCCCTGCAATATTTTTGAAACATCATTATTTTATTTATACTGATTATATAAATGTATATAGGAGCATCCTGTGCAAGCCAAACACTGAGGCATACATGATTCAACGTTTACTTTACACAGTAGATATTCTGTGTGCTACATTTTTCTTATTCATTTGATAATTTTCCATATTTGAGCCATATAATTCACTGTATATCAAAATTAGACTCAAGTTTGGAAAGGACTAAATAGTGGTCCTGGTGTTACACGACTTGTACTAGTTTAATCCTTCAATCCAATTTAACAGTGAAACAGTGTAAAATAAGCTCTTTGATCTTCTCTTTGGGGAACATCATTTTGCATTGTGTGTATTTGGTGTGTTTTAAATACTTTTTCAGGTGACTTCTAAGAAAAGAGGACTACACAACACAAGGTGCTTCACTATTAGGAACTGGCATCATAATTCATTTGGACTGTGTAAGCTGGCATCTGAAAAAAATACAAATAACCTTTCAAATATTAACATGAGCCAAAAGTCAACTTAGTCATCTGATGAGGCACTGACAAATTCACAACCTAAATGACATTTGTCACACTGAAGTAGAAACAATTATTAATAATTTTCATTTCATTAGAAGCACTACAATGAAATGTCAACAACTTTAAAAGTGTAGCAGAAGTGTACAAATTAATTTTGATTTTCTGAAGTGTAATTATCTTTGTAAGTACCACACTGTGTAATCACTTTTGGCGCTATTACTTGTGCAATCAATAACACTTAAATGTACTTAGCTGTTTTCAAACATGGTTTCCTAAGGTCATCCCTTACTGGTGAGGGTGTTTTAGTGTTAGTATGCAAGGAATTGTTTTCCAACAGGTCAAAAATGTAGGGCATTTCTAAAATCTATTTATGCATCTTCCTATTTTTTTTCTTTCGAATGGTTGCTTAGAAGGGTGTGTGTAATATATATATATATATATACATATATATAAAAAAAGTCAATGTTCATTGCAAGTCCATTTCTATACGCTGGGTGGCAGCATTAGCTCTCTCACATGTGCGTGCACCTCTTGGGGCTCATCCTAGTTTCCAAATGCAACCTGACTGCAGAGTTAATTATATTCCCTTGAGCCAGGCAGTCAGGCCAAATTTGGCCTCACGTTAGCCAGATGAATGGTTTGTAATCATCTAGAGAAGTACATCTAGTTCCCACAAGCTTAGCCAGTCCTCAAGTGTCAGCGTTTGTAATAATTCAGGAACTTATAATACTTGAATACAGAAAGACCACTAGAAGACATGTCTTGATGGAAAGTTACTTTTCTACCTCATGGCTTAAGACCTATGCAATTTCAGCTGACATTGATAGGTACACATCCGTGTTTGGACAATAGTGTTATAAGCATTTTGCTAATGAATTTGTTAAACTCTATTATTTTACCAAATTGCTGGAGATTTCCAGGACCAATTTGGTCTATAATCCTCTGCCAACACTATTGCAGAGGGTAGGAGCAGAGGTGGTTGCCAGTTCAGCCCACTGGCATCAGCTACCTGGATCAAACAGGATTTGAGTTGGTTTCTGGAATCAACAGCAGGCCTTTGTAGGATCCATTTTATGATGTAACCTGAATTGATGCTGGAGTTTTGTCTCTAACACAGCTTTCAACCTTAGTTAATATCATCTACAGAATTGTATCAGTGATATATCTGTATTGGTAGATATCACTTAGAAGCAAAGCTGATGTAACCAGTGATAGGAATGGAAGAATATACTTCTTCAAAACTACTGAAATTACAGATCCTGTGCCCATCCCTCCCTGCATGAAGCTAAATCTTTGGCTTCCAAGTTCCTTCATGCAGAATAACTACTGGCCCTATTTTTGCTTCAAAATGAAAACACTGACTTTGAAGGCAGACTCTTTGAACAGCCTATAGTATAAACAATAAAAATAGATTAGAGTTTCCTTTCTGATTACTAAATTATCCATGAGTATTAAGGAATAAAAACAGGAAGGTGACTTTCTTATGCCATGGGGAAAACCAACCCTGAAAATGTATTAAACCAAAAGTATTAAGTGTCATAGTCAACAGTAACAAGTCTTGCAATTTATTCCTTTTTAGTGATATAAGTATCATTAAAAATAGCAGATCTTCAGCCAGTTTTTAGTAACATGTTAATTTAAGAATGCAGCAGACAAAACATTGCAGGCACTAACTTACTTAGAGGCTGAATATGCCAAAATTCAGGGCAATATTAACATAAAAGGAACAGTACACATTTTCTTAATGTCTCAAGTTTTCTTTTAGAAGTAATTTTCTGCATTTGTAATCTACATGGAAGAATAACTTCCTCCATATGTTTTGGGCAAGTGTCTTATATTTAGAATAACATCTTTCACATACAGCATAGGAAAATGCAGTTGCAATTTGGAGTAATGCATGTATGAATGCACCAACTTACTAATTGTGCTAGAAAATTCCTGTCTGGATAATTTACTTTGGCAAACTTTCTGTTCAGTATGTAGCCCTGCCTAAGATTTCAGTATTCCAAATTTTCTTTTGATTCTTGGGACAACTAAATCATTAAATTCTTTGCAGATACTCTAGAAACCATAGTTTTTATGGCTTTTTTATGAAAGAATATCTGCTGGATAGGCCATATGTAGACCATATCACAGGTTCAGCTGCTCTGTAACATACAAATAACTGAAGTTTTTAGTTCCCCTTCCATTGAGATAAACACGGAATTTGCTTTTGGAAGACAATTTGTATTAAAAACAAACAAACAAACAAAAAAGCACAATACATCTGCCTGTATTGAAATTTATGGGTAAGAGATGCATTTGTATGCATCTTTCATTGTGTTAGTGTAAAGATGTTCAAAACACTGTAGCAGATACCAATCTTGTGTTATTTCCATTGAAGAGTTGAAGAGATTATCCTGTTTGTTTTGCAAAAAATACTTTTCTAATGAATTACAGATGAAATTTTCACTGCTAATCAGGTTTGGTTAGATACTATAAATATTCACGATTCTGGATTACTGTTTCAGTTTAGTATGTAGCACTGGAAAAAATAAATTAAAATTTGGATTTAATTTTTAAATTTTATTTGAATTTTGCTTTTCATTACATATGCCAAAGAACATTATGAACGAAAAAAAAGGATATGGCAGATAATGTGCTCATCCTTCTAGGAATTATCAAGATACTTCTGTTTGATCTTACATGGATTGTATTTTTACGAATTTAATTTACTTGCCTGCTGGTGACTGTGCTAACAGAAGAATATCCGTTTCATGTACTGAAATGTAATTTCAGGGTAATAGTTTTTTTCAGTGAGTAAAAACAGGAACAGTTAGCAGACTGTTTTGTCTGCAGTCCACCAGACTGCTCATGAGATGTCTGAACCATATTTAGTAGATGAAACAGAAACATTGATTGTGTGACCTGCTGTGATGCATCATAAGTCCTACAAAATAAAGTATTTCTTTTGGCCACAGAGTATTGAATTTAAAAGGCAGGATCAGTTAAATAAAAATTGAAAAACAGAAGAAATAAAGCAGACCTTGTCAGCTGCAATTATATCTTCTAGTTGCTGAAAGATAATATAATTCAATGTCTGTGTTAGCATTCAATGTTAACTTATGAGCAAGTAATTTAGATGAATTCTCAATGGCATATTGAATTTCAGGTGAATCAGCAGGTAAATCAGTGTGTTCTGTAATTGAATGGAAAATATTTGAGTCAGTGCTGGCGGTGTGCTTGATGCCAATGCACATGCCATGAAGGGACTTACTGGTTTGACATGTATTATGTTATTTCAGATTATGAAATGTACAGTTACTTCAATAAAATATGGAGTAATTAAGTATTAAAGAAAACCTCAATTCTCAAGTTCAATGAAAAGCTTCCAACTTAGGCAGAAGCTAGGAGGTACTAATACAAGCAGTGTTTCAGGTGTAGAGTCTCAATGTTGATAGTTGATTCTGCCTTGGGATATGAGGTGAGATGTTTCCTGGCCCTTATGAATTTTTTTCACATTTCTGTGGTCATTAGATTGAAATATTCAAATAAACATTCAGTATGAATTTGAGTTATGGAAAGTGAGAAATGTCAGTTCACTTTTTGCTCAACTGTTTTGCTGAGGAACAGGTGAGCTTCATCTTTGTCTCACCCAAGTACAAGACAAGGGAAGCACCTGTCCAAGACAACACGTTTTTGGAGCACTGCAAATGCATGTAAATGTGAACAATCTCAGGAAAGGAATGACTAAAAGGAAGTGAATAAAATTGGTTTGGCAGAGTAGAAAGTCTGAGTCTGGATGTATGAGCTGTTTTTTTTTTTTTTTTTTTTTTTTCTTTGAAATAAGTTTGTAGGGTAGTGGAACCAAGTTTTTTAGGAAGGTCTTGGTTGTTCATTTAACTAGACTTGGCCATATAAGCAGAATTGCCATGTCAAGAGCTTTTTCAGCTCCACACACTTTCACAGGCTTGCTTGTTCGCTAATTCTCTAAACGAAATGGCTAAACTGGGGGTATATTCCCATAGACTTACTTTCCCATTTAATATTGAGGCTTTAGCCTGATAATGCAGATCTGTGTTAGTGCTTGAAATGCCAATCTCTCCATTGTAAAATATGTATGATTGTCTACCTTAGTGGAAAATATCACCAAGGCAAATATTGTAACAAACAGGTAATGTGTGACAGCTCATCATGGTTCTTGCAAAGATGTACTAAATAGTAGATGACTATCAATAGAATTACAAGGGCTTTTTTTGGATGTACAGCTATCTGCATTTTTAATTTTTGTCAAATGCTTTAAAAGAGATGCTAAAACCTGATCTAAATGTAAAAGCGAATGCCTTCTTTTGAACAAGGATTAGAAAGCAAAGAATTAATCTTACATACCTGAGGATTTATGTAAGCTGCTACTTATTAAATAAAAATCATAAACATTCAAATGTAGTCTCTCTACCTATTTTGCATCCTCCTGAATTTAAAAAAAAAAAAAAAAAAAGGAAAAAAAGTGCCTGGATTTGTCTGGTAGATGGCACTTGACATCAAATGAAAAATGCTAAAATTTTCTTGCTACTTTATAAAAAATAAAACTCTTAACAAACATATATATATATTTACTATGTCATAAGTGCAAATGCTGGAGCTTGTAATCTATAGTGCTGATTTTGTAAATTGGACTTGGAGTAACTGGAGGGTTCTGTAGACCTCCCACATCAATGAGGTTTACTTTGCATTCACTAACAAATTGAAAATTTGCATGAGCATTGTGAAGAAAAGATTGGTTGGACTGAACAGGCTTTTAAGTGTGATGGGAAGTGTATAAAACTGACTGGTTTTGACTTCAAGCCAGGTGAAACCAAGTTGATTTCACAGTTATGTTTTTGAATCCTCACATCAAACCAAAATCAAAAGGCCTGGATCTGTGGGAAGTGAAAGAGAAAAACAATTTTTTGCATGAACAGCTACAGGATGAGATCACCAAGAGTCGCATATCTTTAGTGCTTAGTGCCAGTCTCTGCTACATACTGTGAGAAAGGGCTATACTCTTTGTCCAGCTGAGTGAGTTTCTAGAAGTTCATGCCTTGAAGTGGCATAACTGTTTTTATGAATAAGGATACTTTCTCAGAAAACTGCTGGGATTTGAGGGACCAGTACTTTACATATCACTTTACTGAATTCAGACTGAACTCCCAGAACTATAATGATGGGTTTAAGCTTATGGCAATAAGGCTACCTGAATTAACATTTTCAAACACAAAGGCCTAATTCTAGCAAAGAAAAACTGAATGACTTATCTTTGTTCAAAATTTGATTCATATTAAATTTGTGTCCTGTTACTTCTGTCATATGCATGCTTCATAAAGCTTTTAATTTCTTTGCACTTCTCTGCCAGTTAAACCCTCAAGACACAGAATTAAATGTGACATCAGGGTGGAGGAGTGAACAGAAGCACGAGGAAGATGGAAGGCCTGGCTGCCACTCTTAGGGTTCCTACACATGCATGTTCTCTTGTGCTCTCATCCTATTCTGTCAGAATAATAATCCTAAAATGCTTATTTTCATTTATGAGGAACATTTTAATCTTATTGCTACCTTGTTGCTATGTTCATGTATTGTAGCCATGGTAGTTTTATTTATTTATTTGTTCTGGGCTTGTTTTCCTGGGTTCTTTTTTAATATCTCTGATGAAACTGAATACTTGGGGTTTTAAATCCAATAGTCAGATTGAATAGAAGAGGAGAGAGGGTGTCTGTGAGCCCAGTCTCCACAGAATACCCACAGTGTCCCCTATATTGAGAGTCTTTAAATGTGTCACTGCTTTGAACATCTCATGCTTCTGACAGTAATGCTTTTGTAATATGTAGAGCTCACTTTGTCTTGTTTGAAGGACTGGCAGTGTCTCTGGAATACTTCTTAAAGGATAAATTCTTGTATAAATTCTTCCACTGTTTCAAAACCGCATTTGATGAATATTTTTGTTAAAGTGTTTATATCAGTAAGTGTTACCTTATAAACTTTTAACACTGTACCTTGATAAAATAGCCACTTCCAGGTGGGAAGGACTGTATAGTATATACAATCTGCACTAAGATGGAAAAAAAGAGCAGTATATGATAGCTGGTGTTCTTTTTAAGGTATGGCTATGAATCTCCTTGTTTACAAAAGTACCACAGGATTCATGTCCTGTGGATCCACATAGATTTTAGGCGATTCATAATCTTCTGTTTCTCCTCTCAAGTTGTGAATTTTCATGGTCTCATCAGTTGCAAAGCAAATTGAGGGTTCATCAGAGCATCAAGGATGAAAAATTCAGTGGAAAAAGATTTGCATTGAAATCTATAGTGATTGTTTGTGATTGCAGTCTACAGAGACAGTTTTTAAACTTCACAGTTGTAAAACCATTTTTAAGCTTGTCATTTGGAAAAAAAAAAAAAAAAGTCTACAGGAGAAGACAAAAGGAATATTTTCCATAGCAGGCTGGTATGCAACAGCTATTGCTAGGAGCAGAATGCTACAACTTCTGTGAAAGGCTTTAGTTAAGTAAGTGTTTTCTAGCAGTCATTAAGTCTTGCATCTCAAGAGCTCCATAGAAAGCAGTAACTATAACTAGTGCTCTGAACTTTACTGATGAACAGCAGTTTGCCTTCCAGCAATTTAAGCCTTTACACACACTGGTACATGTGTCCAAGCTACCCTTATCTTCACTGCTTTCCCCAGCTGGAAAACACATTTTGAATTGTAGTACTTCACTATCAGGCTTGTGAAGAGCAAAGGCAATATTCTGCTTATGTTTTCAATAAACGGGGCACATGTTGACTCTCTGAGCAGTGGAGGGTATTCATAAACCAACTGCATACTGAAAGGATAAAACCAAACATATAAGGATTAAATACTTCACTGAGACAGAAATTACTGCACTTTTTTTATAGGAGTGAACAGGTGGTGCTTTTAATCCAACCAAAATTAACCCATGTTCAATAATTTATGCACTCAAATTGACTCTAACAAATGCTGCCTAATTATGCATTCTTGGAAGGATGCGCTTTACAGTGGGTTTCAAATTGGAATTTGGATCCAACTGGATTTGTGTTCTCACAGCAGTTTTAGTATATAATGGAGTAAGGAATTCAGAATATAAAGAATATTCAAAGTAACTTTGCTCTGAATCCTTGTGTAGTTGTCACATTTTCCAACAGTAGAAATTAATAACAAGCAAAATTCTATCTATGGTTTTCTTAAAGAGCTGTTCATGCCAAAGAGTGTCCTCACAGAAACAAAATAAAAGTAGAACAGTTCATTAAATCTGTAGCTTGTCTCAAGAAAACATGAATGCAGGAGTTAGTCTGTGCTTGAAGTGGGAAAAGGAAGATAAATACACAAGCCATCGCTAATCTGTAAAGCCTTTCTACTATATCATTCTGAAGTAAATAAATAATAGAAACTGTTAAGATAAGTTTACCCACATCTGTAGGGCAGTGATGGGCCTTTTTTGTGAGTTCTTTTCTGTTTGCACAGGGAACATCTCTTTAAATGGTCATTGTATTCTTGAACCATATAACTGAAATATCCTTACTGTATATATTTGTAATTTTTGCATTTATGTGGCAAGAAAGTTTTTATTCTATTTAAGCTTTACCTGTTTGTCTAAGTCAGTGAGACATCATGCCTATCCTTTTTCATCTGTTGAAGTAGTGTGACCTTATTTTAACATATAAGGAACAAGGATGTAGGAAAATTAAATGATATACCCAGAAGTCTATGACAGATATGGTCACAGAGCATATAACCTACACTATCTTTCCATTGCTGCCCCCCTTGACCTTTGCATCTTGATTTTCTATTTCAGATTCTGCACAAAATAAAATTTAAAAAACCAAACCAAAACAAAACAAAAAAACTAGCCATAAACTTCTGAAAAAAAATCAGCTAGAGATTATTTTCACTTTGCAGTTCTATGTATGCCTGGTAGACAAATCTGATAAAACTTTAGGCATTCTCAAATAAAAGTATAATGAAATGTTTAAGAATAGTAATCTCCACAGTATTTTTTCTTTTCAAGTGCTTAACAGTTTAATTCTCCCTTCTTCTACTGAATCCAATGCATTTCTATGTCGATTCAAGGAGCTTTCTCCCACTATAAGATCATCAAGTACATTTATTTCTTTTGTGTGCTGCTTTTGATAAAGTGTTATTGAAGTCCAAGAAAATTATGTACTGCTCTTCCTATGTTTGGCTCACCATGAATTTTAAAATTTTTTCCCTTGAAGGATTCTGTCACAAATCAGACATAAGATTTCTTGATGAATTCATACTAGTGGACTGCCTCTTTGCTGCCCTGATCGGCACTGTTCATAGTTTTTCCTTATTGAAGTAAATCTAAAAAAAAAAATTATTATTTGTATATCTTGCTATTCTCTTCTGAGGAAAGTGTTTCTGCAAGATGATAAAACATAACTTTTCTTTCCAAACTGTAGAATACTGAAGATCCTGTTTTTCTGCTGCCTTTAAGAATTGTTATGGAGAATTATTTCTGTATTTCACTATTGGAAAAAATGTAAGGTCGTGCTATTTTTTCTCATAATAAGAACCAGAATAATACTGTAGCAGTGAGTTAGCATTCATTGTAGCATCAATGAAATAATCATGCTTTTAGATTTGTGAGTTTGAGGCATCAGTGAGATTGTTTACATAAATAAAGTCAGATGTTTTTAACTGACACAAGGCTGAGCAGTAGCACACAGATTGAGGGCCCCAGCCTTTCATTGGATCTACCTGGATGACTCTGCGTAAGCAAATTACATAGTTACTCTAAAACAGTATTCTCTGTGACTTCTGTGGGGCATGTCCTCCAGAAAGGCTCAAATTTTCTTCTACAGCAATAAAGATTTTTTTTTTTTTTTAAACCATCACACTTCATTCTAGTGGCAATTTATGAATAATACAGTCTAAGCATGTTATTAGAAAAGGACAATAGTATTTTTAGTCTGGAGAAGGTAGTTATGCTCGTGTAATTTTCAATGTTTTGTTGTTCAGTTTCACTGAAAACTGAAATTTTCTCTTTAAGCCTAGAATTCTGCTTATATATTCAGCTAAAACATTTGAAATAACATTACAGTAAACAACTTACAGTAATTATTATATAATTACTGAATACAAATATTAATTAGTAAATACAATTTGTAAGTATATTGACCCTTTCAAGTTTGATACTTAGCTACTGGTTATCATTTCCTTTGCATTCTTCTTGTAGTGAGTGGAAAGGTGTTCTAAGGGGGAGAAACAAACCTTTGGGGGAATCAAGACTGACCACGGCTTTCTCTTGTTGTTCCTGTGAACAGCTAATAGTAGATTAACTGTCTCATCTCTGTACTATATTAAAGTTCACAGTGCAGAAGTTCATTTTTTTCTGAGCTCTCATAAATTGCTCAATATATGCTGTTAATTATCAGTCAGTATGATTCACTGAAGTCATAACCTGTCTCCTTAATGACTTTCCCATAAATCTGTTCTATTCATTAGAGGTCAAATTGATAACTACTAAGAAGGAATATAAATGCTGAATATATTCTATAAGGATATAATTATAACTAAAACCACCCCAACCCTCGTGTCTCCCTCGTCTCTGGATCTTTGTGTCGAATTCAAAGCTCTCAAGTAACTGGTGGTTCTTAACAAAACAAGGAAGGAGCAGGAGGAACAGTGAAAAAAACCTGCAAAGTTATGGGAAAAGTGGAAATTTCTTATGATATGCATTTTTAACTTATTATTTAATGCATGGGTACATGTAGTGCATCTATGGGGTGGTCACGTAATGGTCTGAACATTCATTATGGAAAGCTTAAATCTTTGACCGACGCTTTTTGTAAGTATGTTATCTGTTATAGGAGACAGTAGTGTGGAGAAACTTCACCCTGGGAAGGGGACAATAGAAGGAATCAATATCAGCATTCAGATACTCTGTGAAGATCTACTTATTTTCTTCATATTTCAAAGAAAACCCACTTTTCTAATTTTCAGTGGTTGAATGATTAGAAAAAGTAGTTATTTCCATATGCCTTTTGCCACTGGATAGCTGGCAAAAATGTTGACACATAATTTATAAGACTAATAAAGCCTAGAAAGATTATACCAGAATGATCTCGTATATTTTCACAGATAACAGACACTATCAGGAGTTATGAGGCATGCTTGTATCCAATATGGCCATGAGTGTAAAGCTGAAACTTATTTAGAGCATTTTAAATTAGACCATTTCTTCTGTGTGCACAGGTCAAATAAATTTGAGGAAAGCAGCTTGAAAAAATCAAATCAAATTGTGAGCTGGAAATGTAATATAAACATAGTCTGAAATTAAATCATGTACTTCATATATATCATATTTTGCAAATATGAGCTTTCAATAAGAAATAAAACAATGGAACTTTTAGGTAAAATTTTAATTTATTATTACTTGAAATATATATTTAATATAAATATGTGAGCTCTTTTTGTAAAAGAGTTGATTTAGACAGATGTAAATTTTTACTTCTGTGCCCTTCTTCCAGCGTTGCTTTCTCTAATATCTGTATATGCTTATGGATATTGTATTGGAGAAGTAATATTGCATCAATTTCTCAAGCTCTGCTATAAGATGGAGTGGAAGTATTCTCCTTAAAAAAAAAAAAAAAAAAAAAAAAAAAAAAAGAGAGATAAGTTTGGCCAAAAGAAAATTTTTGTGTCTTTGAGAGTAACAGAGGATAAGATGTACGGTTTTCTTTTGATGTTTTTAATCTCTATTTAAAGTGTTAAAGTGTGACCAAGCATAACCACATTAAAATCATGAGAACCATGTTTATGTACAGCTGTTGATAGCCCGGTTTTATGATTCAGGTGCTTCTGGAGATTTTGGAGAGTGTTTTTTGAAAGGAAAAAATGTGCATGGTATAAACGCTTTAGTATCCGCAGTTCTCTCAATGTTCTTTGATGGCATGATTTTTTCATCCAAGAGCCTTAAAAACAAACAAACAAACAAACAAACAAACAAACAAAAACACTAGGATAAATTGCAGTAAAACAATGAGAAAATTCAAGGCCAAGCATATTCGAGTTCTGATGAAAGGAAACAAAAATAGTTGAGAGACGAGAGGAAAGATTGTTTTAAGTGAATTTGCTGGCTGTAGGAGACTAAGTTAAGGTGAGCAATTATGGTTGTCAGTCATAGTGATCACATATGATTACATTAAATGTCAAGACTTAGAATGCTCGTATATTATCAAGATTGAAGTAGGATGTTCACACTGAGTAATGAAAAACATTTACACAACTTTAGCTAAGCTAACTGCAGTCCTTCTTTGCTCAGCTATATTCATGTACTTCATGACAAGTGATCCTCAGATTCTCGTTTTCATTTCACTGGAGAAGCAGTGCATACTAGATGAAACTGAAGGAGGTATTGACAGAGGAGTTTCTATCTTTCCCTAAGATTGAGTGATAGGAGGTGAGGCAATGGCACAAAGCCAAGGAAATTTAAGGTGATCAAAGGTCTGACAATGGAAGCCTACAAATTATTAACATATTTATAATTGGTTTAATGGAAACAAATAAAAATGACTAAGTTGTGCATAGAATTGGGATTGCACCTGCATGAAAAGCTTAATATTGCTTGAAAGGGTTACAGGAAAAAAGTCAGTCAGTAAGTGACTGTGGTAGATCTGCTTTTAATTTTCCTTCCAATTTTTCAAACAGGAAATGCAAGCTTAAGCAAAACTCCCTCATACACAACATTACCAGTATTTGTATGCTTTGTGCTTTATCTATTTCAGCACTTAATTTGCCAGTATCTGAAAACTTTTTTTTCTCTAGGTTGGTTGTATGACAACTTTTTACTTTTGTAAGAATTTTTTCTGCCACAAATCACTTCAAATTTGTCTTGAGTTTCTGTTAAAGATTATAAAGGCCCAGCTCCAGTTTTAGAGAGAGGAAAAAAAAACAAACAAACAAACAAAAAAAAACTTTTTGCAGATTTTTTTTTTTTTTTTTACACCCTGAGGAAAATCTCTGTATTTTGCTTTAGGCTTTTTTAGCCATCAGTCATAGGTCTCTTACAAAAGATGCTCCAAGGCCATCTTTAACCTCTTTTTCCTTTCACTCTCCAGCTGCTGCACAGCAGGTAAGGGATTTTTAAATACATGCTAGTATCTGTGGAAAACTAATTCCTGATAAGTAACACTCTTTATGAATTCAATATCTCTTCACAAAAATGACTTGTATTATTTTTCATAGGTTTCAGTATTTTTCATAGGTTTCACTTTTTAACTCTTTGAAAATAAGTCCTATGGGATGCTGCCATAGTTTACTGATAGGGGAGCCTGTATCAGAGGTTTTCTCAGCGGGGCACTGAAAAAGATTAAAGGATGTGAAACTCAAAGTATTCACATCACATAAGCTAAACTTGAACGAATGCAGTTGCTCTGTTTCTGTTGTACATCTTCCTATCTTAGAATTAATTTTAAAACATCTCTTTCAGTGGTAAGTATCTCTTGCTGACCTTCAGTCTTAAGTCCTTTGTCAATCTATTGTTCTTCATGTATTTGAAAAATATCTTCAAACCTCAATCTTTTTAATTCTGTATTTTTTACCTTTGTTAATATGTTTAAAATTTCTGTGAATCTCAGCCTGTGGCTTATCTGTTCCTTAAGGGCTGTATTATTTTCATACCTTCAAGTCTTCCTGCTTTTCCTTCACTTTTTCATCATCAGTTCCCCTAATGTACTTGCTGTGGGCAAACGTATAGTTAGGGAATATACATAACCCTTGAGAGTATGTTATATAGAAATACCTCCCTGGGAATAACACAGTACAAAGCAACAAGATAAATATTGAAAAACCACAGTTCTCACATAGCACTTAACACAGAAAAAAAAGTTAAAGTGAAGACTAAAATAAACGGTATTGCCCCTGCCCTCATCTTGTCACCTAAGTAGAAAGATTTAGGATTGGTATTCTGTGATGAACTCAATTCTTCCAGTGGTATTTTGGTTTAGATAATATGGTTTAAAAGTCATTGACAGAACAAAAGGAAATATATTTTATTGGAACATCTGATAGAATAATCAGGAGTACTTCTCAGCAGGACCTATATTAGGGTCATATTTGAGGATTTTTGTTTTTAAGGGCTACTATGTATATAGTCAGTGTCTGATTTGGGGGATTCAGAAAGGACATGGGGAGTGGTTATGCTTTTGAAGACTGTTCTTTAGTATAAGGATCCCAAAATGCTAGTGTTTTCTTTCATTGTCTGCTTCCTGGGATTTTTGAAACTGTATTATATAAATGTACCCAGGCTGTAAATATGACTTATTTTGCTCCCAGGCCCTAGTCTACTGCAAATTTATTCCTAGACTTCCTGATAAACTAATTCTCTCTCAATTGAACCTAAGCATGGAACAGTCAATCAGAATCCCCTGTCAAGCTGGCAATCTGTGAGCATTTTGAGCTGAAAACCACAGTAAAGCACTGTGTCTCAAGGCCCCAGGAGCAGCATCTGGGATTGAGAGAGAACCTTGCCAAATCCTGTGTGATGTGGATGTGGCCACTCTCCAGAATTTGTGAGCCCTGGCAAGCGTGGATATTAGCCAGATTCATGGGTCAGGTTGTCTCCCTAAAGAAACCAAAGGATTGAAGTTATTGGGGAGAATATAAATAATTTGATAGCACCTGCTTAGGTGCTCTCTAATAAAAAATAAATCAGGGCACAAAGGGAAGTCTCAGAAGTGGCATGTACTGAATAAACACCCACTGTATCTATTCTATTATCTGTTTAAATTGAGAGATTTAAATTTACATTAAGTTGCTTTTTCTTATTATGAAAATGGAAAAGTCTTTATAGCATCCAACTTAACACTATTTTAAGACTTCTGTATAGCTGGATTAGTACAGTGTATATAGAGAAAAATTCTGGTCTTCAGCTCTGTACGTACAGAAATGAGGGCTGGACGCCCAGTGATTCACTGCATAAAAGCCAGTTATTTTCAGACGCTAGTTCAGAGCACTAGGTTGTGGAGAAAGGTTAAATAAAGGAGAAGAAAGATTAATGGCAGAACTGGTGTGAAGCTAATGTGGTCCTAAAAACCAATAATTTAAATATAGTAGACTACATTGTAAAGAGCTACATTTGAATTGCACATTGTGTTATTAGGAGGGTAAGATATGATCTGTATATGTCAGTGCAGGTGTAGGGGTCCCCCCCCCCCCCCTTTTTTGTTTCCTGAAGTAAATAAAAGCAGAGACCCAAACAACAACAATCACCAGCACCCAAAACCAACAATCAATCAATCAAATGAACAAACAAAAAAGCAAGGGATGGAAAATAAGATGTGTAATAAAAAATTTAATTGATATTGTAGGTTGTTTAGGATTTTGTGGTATAGGGATTGCAATTTATGTAGGTACATTGGTACAGGTAAAACTAATACTTGTTTATTTTCTGGGAAAAAAAATATCACATTAGTTTACAGTTACATCATCAGCATGTTACAACACAGAATGAATTGTTTAACAATTAAAAAATTCTCCACATGTACTTGATTAATGTAATCTTAGTAATATATGAACTGAGTTGCATGTTTGTGTATTTGTAGTTTTTTAAAAATGCGATTTAAATAAGTAAATAAATTTAGTAGTGGAAATAAACTGTGGAATTTTTTTATGTTCATTAATTGTACAATTATACAGAGTACTAATTGACTGCAGAATTTATAGTGAATTGGAATACTGCATTAGGGTGAATAGTTCTACTCCATTTTTTCATTGTTAACATTATTTTTTTTGTAGTATCACCCCCTGAAATTAGTTTTTGCTAAATTTTATTGATTCATAAATCATTCCAGTATGGAGATTTAATCCTGAAGAATATGGTTGTATCATCTTGCTCTTGCTGCAAATAACACGTATTAGAATACTTCTCATTATTGCGGTTGAATATTTGGATGCTTTGTGATTATGCAGATTTCAAAGAACAGACCAGATCAGTATCCACCTTTGGTTAAAGCACAAGTGTCACCAATTATTCAAGTGTCAGTAGGAAACTACATTTTTTTCCTCATGTTAGATTTTTTATATTAACAGAAATATATTTATATTAACAGAAATATATATATTTTTTTCTTATGGACTTATGGAGCCCTAAAAATTTGTTTCTGGTATATTCCTGCCATTTTAAAAACAAAATTTCAAAACACCAAAATCTAGTTTACGTTATCTTCCAGTTCTCAAAACGTCAAATTCACATGAATGAATGTGGTGAATTCAGTGTAAGTCAATGTGTTAACAGCTACCAAAAATAAAAACTGGTATTTAAGATTTGTCAAAGCATTAGCAAAAAAGCATTGTCAATACATTAGCACATATGGAAACAGAGAGTAGGCCAAAGAAACAGATAATCTGTAGTATATTTGCTGATTTGCGTTACATTTTTTTCAGTTAATTTTAACAAACTTCTGAATATTTGTGTCTGATTGCTCTAACAATCTGAATTAATGTGGCTAATGCTGCATAACTGTTGGAGAAAAAATTTTCAAAGTCTTTTGAAAACTAATCACAATAGAATATTCAAAATAATGCAGCATACTTTAGAAAAACTGTGTATGTCTGAAGATTCAATCTATAAGATGTGCCATGACACACTGGACTGAGCTTTTGGAACCTGCCAATAACCCAATAACTTTTTTTTTTTTTTTTTTGATAGGCACCATTTTGTTCAGTGACACAATGGGGAAATACATCTGATTGTGGTCTTTATATGTTTTGACACAATAGACTTCATTCTTCCCTTACGAGCATTCAGGTATAAACACAAATGTTACTTGCAATGCTCCAGCTAGGCAGACTTCTAACAATAGATTCGGTCTCTGAGTTATCTGGTAGGTAGGTATGGGAAGAGAGAGTTTACATTACGAACACGTGAAGTCTCTGAAGAATAGATCTCAAGTTGATGAAATTGTAGTTAACACAGCAGTATTCATGTAAAGAAGATGCTCAAAAAAATAGCTCCTAAAGCTCCTAATAGCCTATAAAGGAAAATAAAAAGAAGTGTGATTCTGTGATGCTGGTTTAAAGAATAATGTTACCTTTTACTGTTAATTGCATTTTATTAGGTCTGATAAAATGGTCAGAATTAAAAGAACATAAAATAATGCTTTATGTTATTTAGAACATATAAAAGTTAAAATGCCATCAAAGCTAATTGATATTATAAAAGGAGAGTTGAAGGCCAAAAGACAGTTAAAAAATTTGGCCAGCTGTTTTGTTGGTACACTTAAGGATATAGTGTCTGAAGAGAAAGCAGAAATTATTCATTATGTCATACTGCATTAAGAATCTATTCTTCATTTGGTAGCAAGAACACTGAAATGTTTGTACAGTTTATACAAAACCAGCGTACATACTTTAAAGTCTTGATTCTTGGCATTGTAACTACAAAGTGGTCAATGAATTTTGTTATTCTGAAATGCGTTACATTTTAAAGAGAAAGGGGAAAAAAAATGTTTAATATAGTCATTTCTCCAACAAAGCAACAAAAAATTACATACAGATTTAGCGTAGCAATTGAAAACAGAAACCTTAGAAACTCCTCTTTTTTTTTTTTTTTTTGGCCTTTTGTAGCACTGATGCATGTACAACTACATATAGTGAGAATTACTATCCATTTGCTGCCTTCACAGATAAACAGCTCTTTGGGATCAATATGCTCCAAGCTTCATTGATGCAGTGTCTGTCCAATAAAAATAGGATAAGAAACCTCAAAACTTTTGCTAGAAACTTTCATTATATGTTTTAAATAATCTCTATGAGAAAGCTTCAATGTACAAAGGCTTAGGGCAGCTGAAACCTTATTCGAAATATTTCTAAAGAATATTTCTAAAGAGCACAGAACTGAAGTATGAAAATCTGCAAGTTATACCAATGAACGTATTTCGCAATGGAGTTTAAGAGTTTAAGAGAATGCTGTTAAATGATGGATTTTATGTTTTGATTTCATGCATTTTCTATGCATCAGATTTGCTCTATTCATAAATATATATTGAAATATATATGCTAAACTTAGTAAAAATTATTAGTTCAGCCAATTTTAGCTCAGGAACAGCCTATTGATTTCATAAAACTGGTATAATTTTACTGGGGGGAGTATGCCATTAAGCATCATTATACCAAAATGAAACAAATTGTCAGTTTCCAGAAGTGAGTATTGCTTGTATTGCTTTTCAGAGATTTTACAGTGTTCACTAAAAAGGTGAATTCTAAATTTTATGCGAAGTTTTTACATACTCCATGTAATCTCTTGGTTACTGAATATTATGCTTCTACTTATTCAGCAGTCATTTTTGCTACTAGTTATACTGCTGTGTAGAACATCTGAAGTATTTCAGTGTAGCATCTGAAGGATTTCAGACTAGTGGTTTTCTAAATGTTCTCATGCTACAGTGCATCGTGCTGAGAGTCCTTTTCAGAAGAGAGTTAGACCCATACACACCTATTCAGCAGAAACTTTTTCAGACATGATAAAGGTATTGTGAGGTTTTGTTAACTTTTTTTTTTTTTTTTTTTACTTTTATGCCTGTGGAGATGCAGAGAGCTGAGACATCCTGGAATAGAGTTTTCTGTTCCAATTCTTGAATTTTAGCATTGTTTACAAGCAGTGGAACAGACTGTTCTTAGTTTGTTGAAATGGATATACCATTATCTCTGAAGTCCAAACTGTAAAGAGAGGTGCTTGATTCAATGAGCTGCCTTTAGAGAAAGTTTGCCTTTTTTCTTGATGTTTAGGATACCTAGTAGTTTTGTCTGGAGAATATGAAGGATGTGCCAAACTCTTCACAGAGACTAAGCGTGAATATTTTGGCCAGTTCAATAAATAGTTACTATTAAAATGCACTTTTCACAAAGGCATAAACGTGAAGCTTGAGAGTTGGGATATAGAAGGGATTATTACAGTTATCCAGCCTAACATCTTGCATGACAGGTCAAAATAGACAACCCTGTAAATTCTTCATCAGACCACAGAGTTAAGGTTGGTAATACAATCCTGAGGAGGTAGTGATGCTTAGAAAATAATGAAACCAGTCGATCAAGCACTAACAGGTGTTATTAGCAGGGTCGAGTGTGTTCTTTTTCATTTTTAAAATTCTAGTGGCTATACTCATTTCCATCTTTAAATACAGGGAGTCTGTATGCTCAGCTGTATGCTTTATCTGTATTGTGCTATGGTGGGCTGGACAGTTCTGGCTGTGGTAGGAAAATAAAAAGGAAGAAGATAACAGGTGTAAAGTTTATTTAATTTGAGTCCCTGCAAAGACTTCCATGTGGCTGTTAGGGAAGTCAGCCTGGCTTGTTTCTGACAGTTGACTACATGGATTTCATTTGGATCAGGCAGATCCAAACAAACATCTTCCAAGCTCACAAAGTACCAAAAAATTATAAACATAGCTGGGAAATCTGTAAGGTTTTGTTGTGTTAGAATATTGTCCAGGACTGACCAAAGATGGTTTGTACTGCAGCAGAAGTTGTAGTCTATTCATGTCAAGAATGAAGAAGCAGTGTTGCAGACTGCCCTGAAGGTTAGTACATTGTGTGAAAGATAGAAGTTCATCTTAAAATTAAATACTTTCTTTATAATTTCCTCCATATCTGAAGATGGGATTTTACTTTAGAAACTGAACAGGACTCTGCCTTCATTGATTGTATCTGATGTTTGTTTCAAGTCAGATGGAAGCCAACTACTGGTCAGAAGCTAGGCACATGCAAGCAGGTGGTTGCGGAACCTAACCTCATAAATTCTGTCAAGGTACAAACAGTAAGTTGAGCTGAGTACCACACTAATATGAATTCCACAGTTTCAAGGTCAGAGCTGATTCCTATCCAGGCAGCCTGAGGCTGCTACAGAGTCATATACTTGTCCCACAATACCTTGAAGACATATTCTAAAAGATATTGAAGATTATTACAAAACTGGAGAAGGAAACTAAAATAAAATAAAATAAAAAATCAGAAAGTAGAGAGAGATGTACCATTGTATATGATGATTTTGTAAGAAAGTGCAAGGTTCTTAAGCAAAGTTGTTACATTTACCTTTTTTCATTTCTTAGGCCTAGTAAATAAGTTGCGTGGATTTGCCTGTCCATCCTATTTAATAAAAACTGACTTAACCAGCAAAGAATATCTAGGTTGGGGTGCCAGAAAGTAGAGAGCTCGCACCTTCCATCAGCTAGTAGTGGCACAGTTCCACATTACCTTGAGCAGATAAACAGGATGAACATCAATAAACATTTGATTTGGTATTCAAAAATGAAGTTTCATCATTTATTTTGAAAATAGTATATCTGCAAAAAATTAAGAGCTGCAAGGATCCAATTAGCTCAATGAAACAGTAATTTATGTGTCATGAAGTAGTCAGAGAAAGGAAGCTAAAGGTATGTTTAGAGAGGCTGAATATGTGTCTCTTGCTGAGTCACAGCTTGAAAGCTATCATGATGTAGAACTCATTAAACATCATCAACTTAAAACTATTCATGATGATGAATAAAACAGATATCAACTTCACACCAACAGGAGATCTTAGCCTTTTTTTTTTTTTTTTTTTTTTTTTACCTCAATGGAGCAAAGAAGGGATGTTTGGTACATTATATAAGGTGTATTTCTTATGTATTGAGCACTGCAGTAAACAAGTGTTACATAGCTGGAAACTTTAATCCAACACCCATGAAGATTTTTCCTGGTGGAATGGCTGAAAAGTGAAAGTCATTGCATTTGCTCACTATTTCTAGTGTGCTGGCAGTCTTAACTCCACATTTGCATTGATTTTTTATTTTTATTTAGCCTTTAGCAAAACAGAAAGATAAATTGATAATTGTCAGTTGCTGAAAACTTCAGGTATATGTTGAAGAACTGGATGGTCATCTTTATGGTCATGGAGAGGTTGCTCAAAGCTCAAAATTACCTTGTTAAATAACACCTTATACAGCAGTGTCTATATATATCGATATATACACATGGTATACATTGATAACTGGCAGGTCATTGTGAAAAGATGTTTCCTATGATTAATCTAAACAAGAGTAACTCATTGTGACTTGTTCTTTGGTCACACACTTAAATAAGAAAATATTTTCACTGCAAATTGAAGAATATTTTCTTATCTCTGAGCTCTACAGACTTCTTCAACATAAGCAATGTTTATCAGTGCTTCCCCCTCCCTTTTCCCAAGCCCAAATATTGTCTATCATAAATTGTGAACACTGTTGAGAGAATATAGCAATTGTTATTTCATCTATTCTCTGCATATTTCTGAAAGGAAAGCCAAATAATATATTGCAGGAAAATACCCAAAACAACCTTATTTTACAGAATATCTGAAATATCAATGGGCATGATTTTAAAACAAAGGAGTCATGTGAAGATATAGGCAAAACGCAGCAGAGTGGAAATTGATAACTTAATGCTTCAGCTACAAGTGTTGTCATTTGGGTTTTGGATGGGTTGAAGAAATCTTTCAAATTAAGAAGTTAAACAAAATAGAAGCCAGAACTAGTGCTACTTAAGGAACTGCTTCTTCCCCTGCAATGCAGTGGCAACTGCATTCTGGAGGGGGACTCAAACCACCCAGTTGTAAGAGGAAGCGATCTTTGAATAGCGTTTTTTGTATTGATAGCTGCTAACAATGTTCTACACAGGCTGAAAATCTACTCATTCTTATAAGCTGGAAGGTGCCTTATAAGTGATCTCTTTGGAGACAGGAACTTTTTGGTTTTGATTTTACTCTGGTTGCTTAGAGTTGACATTGTGCAGTATTTTAAGCAGAGTTAAAACACTGGATTCTCAAAATTTAAATAAAAAAATAAGTTGTATTTTCATTCTAGTTTGTGAATCTTTAGGTGTATCACTTAATACTCTCAAGTTTTTCTCTGCAGCTAGGAGCTCATCAATTACTGTTTAAAAAAAAAAAAAAAGTTTGCATAGCTGCTTAATTCCTTTAGCTATGACTTTAAGAAGGATGGCAAATACCTCGGGTAATTGATATTTTTTCAATGGGGGAAAATAGTGCTGGCAGCAGTAGGTGGGCAGGAATGCAAACTTCTGGATATATTATTTTGCATATTTTACATTTTATGGCTTGTAATTAAGAGTAAATCTTGCAGTATACACTACAGAAGACAAAAAGCATTGTCAGTATACATTGAAGTCACTGAATTTAGACAGTTTACCCAATTTGTGTGCATATGTTATCATGTAAACAACACGGAGTAAGCAGCCATGTGGAAACTTTGTTCACACAATTGTACTGCAAATGGTTTAAAAATGAAGCATCTTGAAGCATCTTTTTTTTTTTTTTCTTTTTTTTTTTCTTTTCAGAACGTTCACTACAAATTTAAATGCTCACAGTAAGAGAAAACAGTTTTCAAACAAAAAGAACAAATGACCGGGGAGGCCAAGATCCTAGAGATGAGGCAGCAGAAACAAGACATCTGCCCCTATTGCGAAAAGCTGTGTGCAGCTATCAGTAGTGAACTAAGAACATAAGTTAATAGCTGCTTTTTGAATGGGAAATGCAGAGTCACTGAGGCTGGAAGTGATACATAAAAGTGCTCTCGCATGATATACCATTGATTCTGATATCTGCAGAACAGGAATTTGGGAAGAACAGGTAAAGAGGGAATTGTTTTAGAGGCAAGAAGTGATTAAAAAGGAAAACAAAAAAGAGCTTTACAAACCATAGGAAGAGTAAAGGAAAAATTCTAGCAATTTTTCCAGAAGAAGTGATAGGCAGATTTATAAACAAGAAAACTGTGGGAGCTGGGGGAGACATTAAACAAGAGATAGTTCTCCAACACAAGACATATGTTTTTGCTGTGGGTTGAAAGAATGTAATTTGAAAAGTGTCTATCATCTGTTTTGTGGAATTTTATCCCTCTATACAGAAGAAAAAAAAAAAAAAAAAAAAAAAAGCTGTTCCTTGAGAATTCAATGAAAAATAAGTATCTAGACTTTACTTATCACAATACAAGACCACTTTCGTTTTCAGGGAGATCTTATTTCAATAATTATCATTGATGTAAATCATCAGTCTTTTAAAATGTTTTGACTGTTTAGACCATTCAAATCACACACAGCAAGAAAATGGATCATTAGCATCAGTACACTTGGAAAACATGGTCAGCTTTGTTTGATGGAAGTCAGATGCCCTTCAGATGTCTATGCTTTATTTCTGAAATGTAAATGAAAGAGATAGTTGAATAAATTATGAACCTCTACCAACATCCAACCCTTCTTTGATACCATATTGTCCGTTGATATTTCAGAAACCCACTTCATCATTTATTCAAAGAAAAATGTTAGAAAAATAAATTAAAATATCAAAACACTGTCAAGTACCAAATGTCTCAAGAAAATAAAGGAATAAATTAAAGAAAATTAGGAAAAGGATGAAGAACCGAGTTGTTTTAATCCCTTGGTGGTTGGATAAAAACTTATCAACAGTTATATACTCTAGTTTATTACAGTATACTTTTCAGGCATACTCTAATCCACTAGTTGACCATCAGCTGTATGATATGGGGGAATTTGGGAAGGATTTTTCTTATTTATCCTGAGATGGGCTAGTTACTTTTTCTTCAAAGTACTCCAATTATTCTGATCAAGGCACTCATTGAGTGCTCAAAGTCTGCATCTCTATTCTGGTTTTGGAGGAAAGTGGTGTTTGAACATCTACATCCACATGAATGCTTATAATAATGGGGTATAAAAGTATTGTAGGTATTCAATTCTGAGTATCTTTTCACTAAGAGTGGTTAAAGAAAATGACATATTTCCAAGAACACTAAAATTGTCCTCAAATTCCAAAGCAATTGTTTTCTTAACAATTAATAATGAAGAAATGGAGAAAAAAAAATAGGTTCAGGGTTTTCTGTTTATTTGTTTCCGAAAAAGAAAAACTTTTATTTAAAGCTCTTTCTCATTTGCAGCTATGACATTATTCAGTAGAATGAAGAAAACAATTATATAACTCTCACATGTATATCAAGTTGTGTGGTTGTGGGTTTTTTTTCTTTGTTTTGTTTTTTTGATTGAATGTTTTTAAAGTCTAGTTCAGATGTTATCTTTTTGCATTACGCTGTAGACAAAATAGGACGTAAGATTAAAAATGTCATTTTGTCTTCTACTGCCATGGAATGAACCATGCACTTGAGGAACCTCTAGGGATAGTGATGTTTACTGATTCTTCACACTTTAAAAATATTTATTTGCCTCCATGAAGTTTATTAAATTAAAAAATATTACCGTGCAATTTACAAGAATTTTACTCAGAGGATGCATACTGATATATGCTTTAGAGTCCTGTTGAATTATTTTATTTGCTGTTTCTCATTCACTGATAAAGGACAGATATCAATAATTTACACACTGCCATTGCTTCAGGTAAAAGTCTGCATTCACCTGTTTTTTTGTGTTGCTAAAAACACCAGATGGTCACAGTGGGTCACAATGAAGTATCACCAACTTAAGATACAAAGGAAGAGAAAAATACAGAATGTTAAAAATATCCTCCCCCCATCCCCTACCCCCCAAACCCTCCATGAGCAACAACAACAAAACAGCAAGCACCAACATCAACAAAAAAGAAACAAAATAGAACACATAGTGCCTTATGATTATTTAAAAAGGCAATGTGACCTAAGATGCCAGTATAAAACTGGGTGGTAAAACATTTTAATTTGTTGGCCAGGATACTTCACAAACCTTTTTGAGTAGAGCTCCCTGATGAGATCAGTAAAAGTTTAGCCTAGAATGTGAAGGCCCAATACAACCCATAGCACTACTTTCAATCATTACATTGATATATAGTTATTTATCTTGCTGGTCATAAATTGTTTCTGTTTGAGTTACTTAGGTTCCTTAGCCTGCCACATCATTTGAAAAAAAACTGTTCAAGACTCCACTGAAAATGACTACCAGGTTCACAAAGCCTGAGAAATTAAACGTGGATTTCTGACCCACAATATTATGGGTTTTCTCTAAGGCCAGTTAAATATAGTACATAATTGGGATGCTGTTTCATTGTCCAAGTTTTGAAGAAGCTGGTCTATGAACAAGCAGCATATGTGAGTAAATGTGAAAATTAGTCTGTTTTGTTAGGGTGAAACAAGTAAGGTCTCTACTATTTTGTGTTAAGGAAATGCATTCTTGCAATGAGTATGGTAAAACTGACCCCTTTCCATCATGTAGTCATCTTATCACTTGTCTATAGCTTAGGCAAGTCACCCCACTTTGTTTCAGCAATTTTATCAAACACCTCTGTGTTCAGAAAATGTTATTCAAAAACTTTAATTATAACAATATTGTTTACTGAAATATTTTAGACTGAAACCTAATTAGAATGTCATGGCACATAGAGGGCTGGCTGCTCCTGAGGGATAGCAGCTGAGAGAGATACCAGGATAGGCAGGGTTTTAATCGATAATCAAAAAATCAAAACTTTGAGAAGCATAGTTAAAGACAAAACCAACAATGTTTTGATAACAATGTTGTTTAATTTCTGTCAGAATTCTGGAAATACATACCAAATTTTAGTGAGGAAGGCCAGGAAGAATATTATTTTCAGTATTTGAGCATCTTCCGGATTGGTTTCAATTTACTGAAACTATGTCAGAGTACCATAAATCACCTTAAAAATGTAATAAAAAAAAATCTTAGGAAAATAAAAGGTAGATAACATTGAATTTTAAGGAACAATAATTTATAATTTTAGTTAGAGAAAAAAGAGCAAACAAGCAATCAATAGGCAATTTCCCTCACCAGTTGCTTATTTTGAATTATCTAAGATCTTGCCACTTATACCTATCTGATTTTCCAGATCATGAAAATCTATTATTTTCATTGTCTTCCTTCCTCTGCTGTTGAATCTTAGTCATTAAGGCTTAGCATTTAATTGATCAACCATTTATAAATTTTAAATTAAATCTCATAGACAGTTTTTTCACCCCTCCTTTTTTTTTTTTTCCTGACAACACTATTTTTCCCCCTCTCTCCCTCCTTTTAAAAAATGTTTTTGAGTGGAGTCTTCTTCTTTCTTTCATCCTTTTCACTGTGATCTTTTGACCTATCAGAGCTTTCCATTGTCACAACAGCAATGAGGACATTGTGCAGCAATGTCTTCCTGCACAAAATGAATTTTAAGAGCTCTCAACCTTTTTTTTTTTCTCAACCAAAATCTACTTTTTTTATTAAAATATCAAAATATCCAAAACATAAAGCCTAAACTAAACCACAGAACATGCAATTGTTCTGAGAGCCATTTTCTTTGCCTTGCTTCTCTTTCTTTCCTTTCTCTCTCTCTCTCTCTTTTTTTTTTTTTTTTTTCTTTCCCCTTCTTAGAGCTTTCAGATATTTAAGCTGATAAAATTGCTCGGAACTGCAGAAATCCTGAATCCTATCAGGTGCTTCTACAAGGAAGTGTTGGGATCTCAGCAGTCAGCAATAACTAGATAACAAAACATTAAAAAAAATAAAAATATCCACACTCATTTGGGTACACAAAATGAGTATTTCACTGGAAATTTTCAGGAAAAACAACACATTTTCAACAGATGTCACTTGCTATTTCAAGAAATCTGTGAACTGCAGCTCAAAGGTAACTGTTGATAATTGTTAAGACTGACATGGCTATTTATTAGTAGAACAAAACAGTATCCCATACAGCCTTACTATTACATACAGTGGGAAGGGGCAACTTCTAAAAATTTGTGTTAGGTGGGGATTTTTAGTCAGTTATCTTTTAGGGTCTGTGGTGTTTCACTGCTCTTAAAATTATCTGCACTGATCTTCTCAAGCTTGGTCTATACTTCTGGGGTAATGGGCTAATACTAATACTAATGGCCTATTAGATCAGAGTTGCAGTCAAAATTTTTAATAACTAGAAAATAAACAACAGCTTTCACACAGAAAAACAAAACAAAACAAAAACAACAAAAAACCCTGTCCACTATAAACACTATAAACAAGTAAATGTTTAATTCTTCTAGCCTCCTTGTTTTGCTCAGGACTGCCACCTTCACAAAAGTGCTTCACAAACCAGTCACTCTAGCAGTTTTACATTAGTCCAAAGATGCAGCTACATGTATCACTGGCTGTCTTGAGCCATCCAATTCTCACCCCAACTCTGCACATGTTAACATGTTGATAATGATATTTTCTCTGGGTTCAAGTCCTGCATTATCAAGATTAACCTTCATTTTATTCTTCATTCTAATATTATATCTTCAATGTTAAATCTTCAGGGATCTCTCATAATTTCCTTAACCCTCAATTTAGTAAATGCTACTTATTCATGCCCTTTTATTCTATTCAGTTCTTTTAAGAATATCTATTCTTACCTAGAATTGTCAAGGAAACCACTACCTCTGGCTTAAACAACATCCCCAGAGTTTGAAAGAGCAGTGTTATTAGATGGAAGAGTGCGAATTGTATTTTAATTCTCTTCCTCAATTACATTAAACTATGTAGGATCTCTCTTTTGCTTAGTGCATCCTTTAAATTAGAAAGTTAAATAGAAAAGGACTCTTCTCTTTTTTTTTTTTTCATTACTAGTTTCCTAGTTTCCTGATAATTAAGCATATATTGACTTCTTTTCAAAAACCATGAAAGGTTTGAAGTGAAGTCTCTAGATCACTGCATCCAGAATACATCCCAACCTGTATCAATTATTATTTTAATTATTATTTTATTTAAAATGCCAGTTCAAGGTTGCTTTTCTTTTCACTTTGTAGTCAGAACAATGATGGCACTTGACAAGAGAATAATTATTCTGAGAGTTCCTCCTTCCTTTGCCCTATAGAGACATTTCCCCTTCCTGCCCACCTGCTGGAAAAGAGTATTTTTCCTTTAAAACAAAACCAAAAGACATTTGTCAGTTAACAATTTTTGAAATCCAGGGAATGGATCAAATATACTGAATACATCTAATTTAAAATTGTAAATGAGTGGAAATACAATGTATAAATGATTATAATGTTATCAGTTTTGTCTCAGACATAAATCATCTTGCTTAATTTCATAGTTGTTAAAAGTGATAGCACACGGAGACTTCAGCCCAAAGTTAGGCCTTCATTTCTCTGCACTCTCTTTGCTGTTAAAGTACAGGTGTTTTGTTGTTGTTGTTGTTGTTGTTGTTGTTGTTTTTCACAAAGAAATTATAATATGCAAACTGTACAAGATTACTAACAGAAACAAAGACTAAATGGAAAGCACAAAATTTTAGTTAGTTGGTGACAATTTCTCCATGACATATATATTTGTAGTGTTTTTATACAGGGGAAACTGGTGAATAATATTTTTCTACTTATGGCTTAAGTGTAAATTGTGACCTCTAAAACTGGAGGACAGAGTGTGTCACAATGCAAAGCAAAAGCTGAGACTAGTCTGTTTAGGAATTTTATCTTCTATTCACCTACCCTTTTCCTCTAGGCATTAGGCCCTAGCTTAACCTCGAGTCTATTAATCTATCAAACTTTCAAACTACTAACTTTCATACTCTTTCTAGCATTCTAGCAAGATTTAAGGGTTTGAAAGTAGTGTCTGACTTGACTTTTAGATGTCATTATAGAAAGAGATGTTGTAGTCAGGAATAGTCTCTTTGGCTTCCCCAACACCATCTTTCTCCATTTTTATTTTATTTTTTTCTTGTTATTATTTTTTCTGCTTAAGTTAAGCATGAGAGGTTAAGAGCATCTAAAGTGTGAAGATTTTCACTTGTTTTTCTGTCCTCTTGGGTTTTATTAAACCATAACTGATTTAGACTTTAGTAAACATCAATACTCCAAACGTTTTGCGGAAGGGGGAAAAAATGCATGTATATCTTTGTAAAAACACTAAACGAGGCAAGAAAAGTGACAGACATCCCATCAGGCAGTATAATTAATACCTATCACTTCTGCAATGTCCTCAGCTATACGTTTTTCTTTTGTACTTTCTCCAATCCTCCACTTGAGTGAATAAGATTATCTACACCTACACCCACAGATGGAACATAATGTAATTATAGACTTTCTCTTTCAAATTTAATATCGGGTAACATGTGTGTTCCAGAGATGGAGCCTGGCTTTGATTACCTGTAAACATGGGCATTTTCTTAAGCTTAAGACAAGAATATTTTTCACATCCTGACCTAAGCTGAAGCCCGCTTGGAGTGAATCACAGAACTACTTACTGAGCATTGAGAAATGGCAGGATTGACAAGTAATTGTAGCAGTTTCTTTCATTTTCTTTCACTGATAATGCAATAGCTAAAGACTAAAATGAAGCTCCTGCAGCTGCCCAGGGAAAACAAAAAGAAATCTAAGTATGGAGTTAAAGAAAGACTTGGGTATTTATATTTTACCATTTACTTTCTTTCAATCTCTGGTGAGACAGCTTGTTCACAAAATAATGTTTCTTGTTTCATTGGCTTTGTAGTGCTAGACTTTTGTACAAGTGGGAGGGGAAAGTGAAATTCAAATTAGAAAAAAAAAATATTAAAGAAAGGGTATACTCTAATAATTTTACTGCTAGCCATGGTAGGATTACAAATAAAATTGCTTCTGTGTAGCCATCATCAACTGCTGTAATTTAAAATCAAAAGTCAGTAATGATGTGTTTTTTATATTACTAGCACTTACACTGATGAGCATATGTGTGTATTGTGGATGAGTGAGTACATAAGCTGGCATTCTGACCACCAACAGACATACCAGCAATCATCCTAATAGGATAAACAGATACCTGAAATAGGAAGAAAACATAGCTTGGCCTCCCTAAATAATTATGCTTCTTCTTCCAGGACAGCCACTCTTCCAGTGGGCCTACAGTGGGATGTGCTTGTTTGGACAAAATGCAGTAATAGCAACCAAACACTTCCTCCTAGGCCTGTGCTTTGAGTCTGAATTGCCAAGATGAGTGAGAGGATACACATGTATGCTGTGTCTGGCCCTAGGAGCTGAATCTGTTGTGCCAGTGCAGCCTCATGAGATGGGTATGAAAATTCAAAGTTCTGAATCTAATGAGGGTGGGCCTCTTAGGTCCCAGTTTCAGTCTGCTCACTCTTGTTTTGCCTTCAGAAACACTTAGAAGTTTCAGATATATCACAGTCATTATGTATCATCCATTCCATCACCTTGTGCTCTCCTCCAAAACCAGGCAATCTTGAAAAAATAGGTCATTTTTTTGCAAGGAGATCTTCTGGTAAAAATGGAGTCTGAAATGAGCTGCTCATGAACAGGAGATAAAAGCTCTTCTTCTAACATAATTTGGTGATACATATTGTTTGGTGATGGTAAAATTCAGAACAGACTTAACAGAATTTATACGTAACATAGCATATAACATAAATATAATGCAGTAAAGGAAACTGTAATCAGGGCAGCACTCCACTTCATACTACATTAAAATAAGGAATAATGAAAGCTCTTTGATGGTGCAATCATGCATGTTTCACGTTTCTTTACATATCTGAGCTACAGAGGCCAGGATTTTTAACAAATTAACATAAAAAAAGAAAAAGCAACAACCACATCCAACAACAAAAATAACCAGCTTACATTCATACTGAAGAATACACCAGAAGTTATGGAGTACCAGCTAGGGTACTAATATAAATATGAATAAATAACCCTGTTATCAAACAAGGTAACTTTTCATTGTCCTAGTCCGTAATATATTTCAAATGAAGGGTTGCAGTTTTGATGGGCTTTTCTCCCTTTTCCTTTCTATGGGAAGATTTAAGATGGCCATACAACTCTTAAACTACAAAACAGCAATTTGCAATTGATTGCTTGGTACTATGTTTTCTTGTCTTTATGCTGTTGAGTTTTGTTAACTTTTGTTATGTACTTTATTTCTTATATAATTTTTATAAGTATTTTTTTCAAACATAATAGTGGTAGTTAAAAGGAATAAACATATTATAAGAACTGTTACATAGTAGTAGTACACCTGATAGTTCCACAAGGACAGGGGGAAAAGTAATATTTTCATTAATCGCACACACAGAAATAGTTTCATCGGAATATTTACTTTAAAATAACATTCTAATAGCACAGTAAATCCTCAAATCCTGATAAAACATCATTTCCAAACTGATTCAGAGTTTTTACTAAACTGAAATAGCACGTGGATTTTGATCTACTGAGGTTTACACAAAGGATTTAGAACTGGTTGGTTCAAAACACACAGGAAAGAAGGAGGAGAAACACCTTTCTTCCCTCCCTAACCTCTTTATGAATATGTATGTACACAGATGGTACCTTAGGAAGTTTACCGTGTACCTAGAATTTTACTTATTACAAATTGCATTGTCTATGAGATGTTCCTTGGTTTATTTACTATCAGAAATATTGTAAAAGCTGTCTGGGTTAGCCTGTAAAAAATTCTCCAAGAAATCAGCTTTGAAGTATGTAGCTGCTACTCTTCTCCTGTCCCTCCAGGGTAGCAGTAGCAAGGGTCAGAACCTTCACAGGTGCACTCATCCCTTGCAGAGACTCCAAGAGAAAGTGCTCTGATTCTTTGTGTTAGATACTCTGTACTTGAGAAGCTGGAAGGGTGAGACACAGTGGGATCTGATAGAAGACAGATCAAAACACATGAGAAAGGAACATACAGTCAATATGTATTAGGGATAAAGAAACCAGATTTTTTTTTTTATTATTATTCTATCCATATCAAATCACCTTTTTTTTTTTTTTTTTTAATGATAAGTAGGGCTCTGAAATATATATTTACAGTATAGTCCTGTTGACATCACTAGAAACAGGATTAAGCTTTAATCCTGAGTAAATGGATTTAAAGCACCTGGGTCACATTCATAATCATAGAAAGGCCACTAACCAAACACTCCAGTTTGGTTTCAACACAATAGCCACCTGATACTCTAAATTCCTTAAATATGGTAACACATCTGTCAAGAATTAAACCCTGATCTGGTAGAGAATTGTGTTAAGTAACTGTAACATCTGAGCTTCATTTAAATTCCTTAGGCTCACAGGTGTCTATTGAAGCTAAATGGTGAATGCCTTAGTTTCTGTGATTGTTTGTTCTCCCTGAATCAGCGTGTGGATTGTGTGGGTTATTTTAGGTATGAAGTATTTAGCTGGAAGTATTTTTATTGAGATAGGTGGAGGTATGTGTTGGTGTAAGCAGACTATGAATTCTTGAAGGTAGTAAAATTTCATCAAATTTCCTAAGGGTTTTTATTAATTCTTGTGATATTAATAGGGTGAAGTAGTTGTGAATATCTTTATTTCTCATGCGTGTTCTTGTTTTAAAATGTGGATGTCTTACTGATACCTTTCTTATGGATTTGCTTTGTCTGTCCTCTGAAGATACTCATAGTGATCCTCATAGTACAGAAATAAAGATTATTGTATTGTAGTAAGCTTAAGAGCTCTTTAGTTTATATTAAAAAAAAAAAAAAAAACAAAAAAAAAACTGTGGGACTTTTGTTTATTTCTCAGCTTTCTCAGAGTTCAGATCAACCTATTAAATACCCTTCTAAATATAGCAAATACTTTGTATATCAATATCTCCATTTCTGTTTAGTTTTCTTTACATCAGATGTTGTTGAAAGCAATATGCTATCCTTTAATGTTGCAACTCTCACTTTATATCTTTATTTCCTTGATCACTGCTAACTCTGGGATCTTTTCTGTACCTCCTCCCTAATTTACTTCTTACTTATTTATTTATTTATTTCCAGATAATCTTCTTCCCTAAAGAAGCGGGGAGAGATGAGGGGTGGGGAGAAGAGGAATACTTTTGTATTTTAGCTTACTATTAGATGGGCTTTATTCCTACTCTTTATGCTGCCTTAATTTTAAAGGTAACAATTAACGTAATAGAAACTTTTCTAGGTTGCTATGATTCTATAATGTTTATAACATGGCAGTATTTCCTTGTTAATCTATAGCTCATATTAATTTCAGAAGCCAGACTCAATTCTGCTTTAAGATTTCTCTTACGGAACTTGGTCTGTGTGTTTACAAAATCTTAGCCAGGTAACTTCCCTAAAATTGCTAGGAATAGGTAGCTTACTATGATGTTTGTGGCAGTTGTTGTGGGTGTGGTTGTGTTTCTTAGTTAGCATGAACTTTTGTATAATGAATGTAATAACTACTGTGCAAGGGCAAAACACGTAGCTGGGATATTTTTCTTTACTGAAGGCAGACAGAAAACTTGCTGTCTGAGTCAGTGGGTGGAGGTCAGAACAACATCTGCTTTATCCACAGGAGTACAGCCTTTTACAGCTTGCTGTTGTTCAGTGAATCAATTGAGCATGTAATAAGAGCTCCAATATAGACAAGATGCATGGAACATATTGATTAGAGCCTAAGTAAATCTGACTACAGAGCATGTGCAGAGGCTCGTTGTACCCCAGGCAATTTTCTGCCTGTGGTACAGGTAGTAGCAGCAGCTTTTCAACAATATATGTGTTTTGTGTTTTTTTAATAATAAAAAAATAACGAAGTCTTTATCTGATAAATGATGTTTGTCTCAGATTGCTCTAAATCTGCAAGTATAAAAGATCTGCATTTCCCTAACTGAATATGTGATTCTGGGTACTTCCATTTTATGGCAGTCAGATATGGGAAAATGTTCATCTCATGAATGTTAAATGATGTGAATTGAGGTAGACTTTGAATTACTTTCTCTGTAGTAAATTTATAAATGCCTTTTATTTTTGTCTTCACCTAAACTGAAGGAGCAAGCTCTATGTTATTTATTTCTTTGTAGTTTCTTATTTGGGCTTTGTTGGGGGGAATGATGCATTGCAAGTTATGAAAGCCATTTTGAGGTAATTCGCATTAAAACTATCAGCAGCTGAGAAATTCTGCTCTGAATTAACTGTATGTGCCAAATATTCTTACATTATTACCTAATTACCAAAAGTTTTGCTGTTTTAACAGAAAAGGCATTCTTTAAACACAGTACTTGGAAGTCCATGTCAATTTTGCTGAGAAATCTGAAGGCAGGCTTTTTTTTTTTTTTTTTTTCCTAATAATATATTTAAGTAAATCAGGTCTTCTACTTTTTATGGTGACTCAAGGCACCTCTTTCCTTATACAAAAAAATATGTATGAAATAGCTGACTAGGTAGATGTTCTTTTTCAACTGGCATTAACATTAATTACATGTGCAAAACTATATTATAAGGTAGGTGTGTAATAGCTCCAGTACTGATTTCGCTATTGTTAACTGAAATAATAATCTGTTCTTAAAGTTTCTTCTTTGTTCATATTTCTGCACAACTATTCCTTCTTTTAAATTTAATTCTGGTTAGGAAAACACTGTCTTAAGGACTTAATAGCTGAAATTCTCCAATGTCTTCAAAAACGTGGAAGTCTAAATTCAAAATTACTCTGACCATTTTTTTTCTTCCTGTGTAAGTAGACGCCTAAACACATGGAAATACACACTTGCTGTTATAGAAGTTCTACTCCAGCTGGTAGTATCTCCATAGTCTCACAAATCCCAATCTGAATTTTATTGATTGTCTGAATGATCTTCTGAGAAATTTGCCCAATGTGGGTTTTGATTCATTCCTCTTCTTGTTCTTACTCTGTATTAGTCTTCCTTCTAAGTCCAGAGTAAAAAGCAGCTTTTTTTTTGTTTTTTTTATTGCATTGTACATTCTGTTGAAACTAAAGGATATTTTGGAGTGGGTGGGGTGAAGGTGTATGACTAGGTAAGAATACACTAAGAAAAGAGCAGATGTAACTTTTGAAATGTGTGTCTGATTGCATAGATGATAAAATTCCTAAATAATTTTGGGAATTAAATAGATCATCTCTGTACTTTAAGAGAACTGGTTTTAGCAAAGTTTCTCTGGAACCTTCTGAGTGCTGAACTGACATCTTTTTCCATCTCTCCACTTTTTTTCTTCTGTTCCCAGGGGTGAGAGGAACCCAATGTTTTTGGGGTGGTTCCTTCATGTGTATGTAACATCTCATTAAGCAGGCTGAAGTTGGAACATCACATAGCTACTGACTGTAAATTTGTAAGTTAATATAGCAGTGGCAAATCAAAAATCTGGGGGGGCTAGAAGATAACCATATATCATGTATGCCTCAGAAGCACATAGAAATACTAATGTTGTTTTTCTAAGAAAATGTATATAGAAGATATAGAATGCAACAGCCTGACAACTTAATGATCTTCTAGTTCACATTTTTTAAGGATATGATATGAATGAGCTTTTATAATCAATTTGAATTTGTCAACACTGTTAATGAAAATGTTAATGGCTTGTTAGCTGTTGACTAATGATAGTGGAGGTTTTCATGCCTTACTTAATGGTGGTATGGAATGTAAGAAATCATGATTTATAGCCTGCAAATGGAATAACTGAGTAAGCTTTTCTGATCAGAGAACTCCCTGAGCTTACCTCATAACGGTGCTGTACTGCACAAGGAGTGATATTGATGAATAGTTTTATGACTCATTTGGTAAGATCTATGAAGGCAGTTACTTCATAAGGTGGCATTTTATCACAGTTGCTTTCGACCTGCTGCAGTTGACTCATTGATTAGAGTTAGTCGGGGGAAGCAAATGCTAGAGACTTACTAGTGAAACTGCTGATAGTTTTATCTCTTTTTTTTAAATACCCTATTTCTGACAATGTGCCAATGATTGCTCTATGTATGCCTAATTATTCTGTCATTAGATGAGGTTTTGTAATTCTGTTTGGAGTGGCAAAGTCTGAGTTTAATATTAGCAGATGCTGTTTTTCTTTCTCTTTTTTTTTTTTTTTCTTTTGCCAGGCCTACTTTGCAATGCCTTCTGGATTTTTGATTGAAGAAATTGAACTTTGAATCTATACACATTCATGCATCATTTAGTTAGCTTGCAGAACTCAGCTCCAATTAAAATTCTGAGCTGAGAGGAAGAGAGATCTGTGAAGACCCCTTTCCTGAAGAAATAATACAGGTTTAAATGCTGTTTTGTGGATGGGGTTTAGGACTATTGGTAAGATGAGCAGTTTGAATGAACTACTCCTTGCTTTCAGAACTGCATCTTATTAAATTTGGACTTCATTCTTTAAATACTTGACACACTAAAGAATTCTTTTGATCCATGTTTGGCCTTGTTTTTAACGCTCAGTGATCAGTAGTTGTGCTGATATCTGCTCATATCTGCTTCTCAGCTCTACATAGTTTCTGAGTCTACTTTTGCCTTTGATTGGGAAGATAACTTGTTCTCATTTCAATGCCTTATTTCAAAATAGTGTTGTGTAGCTTGTATGGAAAATGTAGTACTACATTTGTTCTAGGATCTGTCTAAATTTTTGCACTTAATGCACGGTTTACCATAAACAAGTAATAAATCAAATTATGGTTATTTAATATTAGTAGTAGGAAAAATTAATGCAGTTACAGAAACTTTTTTTATTCCTCACAGCTTCTTTTCCTATCAAGCTTCTTAAACTCCTGTTTTCTGAAAAGTATGTGTTATATATTTTGAAGATAGGTTAACAATTTGAAGTAATTTTCATATACTTGTCTGCTCTTACCAAAGTGTTTTCCAAGTGGATTTAATTTTCAAGATTTTTATATCAACCACAAATGGAGGACGATTATTTTATTTAATTGATTTATAATGAAGTTAGCATGGGTTTCTTGTCTAGAAGGACTGGAAATGGGTGTATGAAATATTAACACACACAACTAGTCTATTGTTGGATAGTCCCAAACTATTTCAGTCTATCTGTGTGGAGAGAACAGGTAGCTAGGTAGACAACATAAGGCATAATTTCACAAACAAATTCATGAGTTCTTTGATAGCTTTGTTCTTTTCAAAACCATGCAAAGAATGAATGGGATTTTTCTCCATCTCTCACTTGCAAATTCCTAGCTTAATGTGCCTGTATAAATGGTGGATTTCTGAACTGAATCTGAAGCTTATTTCTTGGTTCTTATGTACAAGGAGGATCTAAATCCAGAAGATACCTCTTTATAGGACTTGTCCAATAAAGTCCAAAAAGACTTGCATTTACTTCAGGAACAGTGTTTGTTAGGGGAAATAAGTACCCACATTCAATCAGTACGTCCAGAACCTTTCTCTGGAATTCAGAAACGTGAATAGTTCTGTTTCTATTACTCGGAAATGATGATTATAAACACATCAGCAAAATGCTGAATTCTATTATCCATTTGTCTGTCTTCTAAACTTGTGATGTTCTGGAGGATTGAAAAACAAAGCAGTGAACGTGACTGTTCATAGCAAATTGTTACCAAAAGTACTCTATTAAAGAACTGATTTGTTCTTTTTCCTATGGGGTTTAGATTTCAGTTTACAAAGTTGTGCAGAAGTAGCTGGTTGGATATCGAAGAATTTAGATTTAAAAAGTCTATGAACAGATACTGTAAACATATGGGAATAGAGGCTGAAAGAAAAAAATCTTTTTATAACAAGAGCTGCCTTTTTAAAAACTGGTCAGTGTTGTAAAATGGCTGATGATAAAAATAAAATAAAAACTTGATGTAGCTGGTCCCTTGCTGTTGCACACTTTACTTTGCACTATTACTCTTGAAGTACACTCCTAAATAGACATTAGGCACAGGAAAAGCTCTTTAAGTTCTGGTTAAAATCTTGTTTTAACAATATTCCACACTTGGGCATATTGTTTCATTTTCTATTCATAATATATTGACTAATAGCCATAACCAATACTTATACTACAGCATGGAATAGTCTCTGCGTTTGTCTGGAGGTATTACATGGTATTATGACTGGAAGAAGGTTAAGCTATTCTCTGAATGCTTTTGTAAGTTTTCTAGAGCACATTTGGAAAGGAGTGGGGATGGTGTGGTTGTGGGTGTTTTTTGTGTGACAATGCAAAGGATGGGGGGGAGGGTGTGACAAGGGGTTTGTTGAACAGAAGTGCCCGTTGATCCACTGGAGGTTGACCTGTACTATGCTTCTATTAGAATGACTCTCACTGGTTTTTAGAACTGCCCTGTTGTCCTTTATTTTCTGTAATGAGAGCTTTCTGTCTCCTTGGAGCTTCTGATTCTCATGTTATGTTTCCAAGCCTCAGTTACATGGGGTAGCTACGAGTCTAGGAAAGCTGAAAAAGACAGACAAAACTTGTTTCAGACATGTTGTACACCATCCCTTGTTTGAGAGCCACTGTCTCAGCATGAAGAATGATCTCAAGTGAGGACAGCTGAGCCATTTGTAAAAAGAACCTAACTTTGATGCAATCCAAATAATAATTGGACTACTCTGGAAAAGCAAAACACCAGGTGTTTGACGGTTCCTGCTGAATCATTGAAAGCATACAGGAACGAAGGAAGGCAGAGGCTTGATGAATTAATTCTGCTGTTTTTGGGGGGAAGAGTATAGGGAAATAACTAAGAAATTAAATCAGATGTGTGCCTAAACATGATTTCTCTTGTTACCTTGCAAAGTACTTCTATTTTAAAGGTCAATACTTTTAATATTTTCATTCTTAGTTTTTCTTCTCATAGAGGAGATACAGTCAAGGATTCCAACATACTAGATCCATATGGAACAACAACTTGAAGTTAATCAACTAATCAGAACAGGTTGGAGAGTATCTGAATATACAGTTTTATCTTAAAATCTGATAAGTCTCAAAGCCTAGATAAAATTGCCTAGCTGTTAAGAAAGAATAGAATCTTAAAACGTATAACTGAACTTCAGAAATATAACCTGTTTGATAAATATTTCTTTCGAAGATCCATACTTTAAACTTATGGTTTGTTACCTACTTGTAGAATGCTTTCTGATTGGTGTGGTGTTTCTTTCCATCTGGGTAGTAATTTTTCCCAAGTCCAAATGATTAATGGACTTTTGGCTCAACTTCATTATTTAGGGGTATCCTCAATGTATTAATGATTTCCATGGGAGGATCACAGAACAGTTATTAGATAAGGTTGTCATTGGAAAGCATTGACTTTAAACTCTTGAGCCTAATAACATGTTGTCATCCTCTTGCAAAAGGGTGCTGCTAAATAGTAACAAGTTTAGCAGTTGATATGACAATTGATTATCATAGAAAATCACTTACTCTGGTAGATGAGGCAAAATCATACCAGTTACAATAGTGGTAAACTGAAAATATTCTTATTTGTCACTTCTAAGCTGTAGCACATTTAGGGTTTCCTAGCACCATTTGAAATTGCAGGATAAGCAAAAGCAACCGGTTTGGAATAGTGGAATGTGCTGGAGACACCCTGCCCTCTCCTTGGTAGAATGTAGGTGTGTGATTGAATGCATGTACAGGCAGATGTGAAGATCAACAGGCTTCTGTCAGTTTGTGACATCTAGCCCTATATGAGGCTATTGTGTTGTTGGGTTTTGCAGCAAGGAAACGAAAGTGCCTGTTCCAGCAGAGTGTACAAAATAAACCTTTGCAAGAGCACAACAGGGTGTTTCCACAAGCTGAAAAATGTGGCGGTGGTGGGGAGTCTCATTGTATCTTCTTTTCTCCCCTTTGACCGTTGTGCTATGTATTTATAAAAACAAAATAAGCTCACAGATAATCTTTTTTTTTTTTTTTTGGAAGTTGGCTTTTACAAAATCAGAGACTGTCAACCAATATCTTTTAAAATACAGCTTATTCTGAGCTGCCTGTGTTGGATACCATCAGAGTTAAAACTTATGGCAAGTAAATAAAAACATAAAACTGATGAACCTGAGAATAAAAGGGGTTGCATGCTGTATTAAGTTAGTCAGTGCAGCAGTAAAATACCAAAGCATGTTGAAGAGATCCCTACTGATATAAAGCTGAAAATGAATTGCTCATAACGGTATCACAAGGAGGCAGAGAGGTTAGTCCTATGCACTACATCTATATTTCACTTATAACTTGACTGTATGGTTATTTAATTTTTCGTTGGGGAACATAAGAAAAGGTGTGAAGCTATCTTTATTTAGAGATTTGAGTGCTTAACCTATTCTCTGTACTTGTTGCTCAGAAATAAACTGTGCCTGGAGTAAAGGAATGTGGCTCACCAGATCATACGTACTGTGATTGTAGCTTTGAATGCAAAGTTTGATCAGCTGATGTAGTATGAAGGTTAAGCAATGTTTTTTGGATGAAAAGCTTTCAAATGCTTGTGTTTTTCTGGTTTTATGATATTAATTTTCAAATCCTGACCTTAAACACTAAGGTTGGTATTAGGGTGTGGATTTACAATAGAAATGCTTTGACTAGCCTACTCTAACTTTTAATCAGCAACTTAGGTGGGCTGCCATTTAAAAAATGAAAATTTGCATATATTTCTCAGTTTTCACCCCTGGAGTTATACCTGTACTGCAGATTTCTCTAAGTGCCATAGAAAGGCATCTTTTTATGTTGCTCTTTAGGAAGAAACTTAAACTTGCAAGATTGTACTACTAACCACTTAATGCAGATAAGTCATTGTGCCAACAAATTAACTGTAGTGCTGAATTCACAGAATTCTCTCACTCTGTCCTTGTACCCTGAGCTCAAGGACAACACAACAGCAGACAGCGTCAGATGTCAGAGCAGCAACTTTAAAGTGTCCACAGATGCTTGATGCACTGCTCGTGTGTCTAACTGGTTTATTCAGCCAATTACTTGAAGCAGGAAAAGTTCTCTTGCACACCAAGTACAATTTCTAGGCGAAGAAAGATACATTTGAATGTTTATAAGTGGGTGTTTTTAATGCTTCTGGCCTTAAATGCTGGCAAGTTATTGCTGTGTGCAAACATCCTTACTAGAGGCAATGTTTGCTTTAAAATAAAGCCTCCCACTATGTCTTGTGAACAGTCCAGGGCATGCAGTAAGAGTGGTGATCTAAGGAATCTGGGTAGCCGTGAATTCTATGTGATATTTTTAATTGCATTGAAAAGAGTGTTGATAGTTAATGCATAATTACTTTCTGGTCAGCTCATCTAGTTGAGTGGTGTAATCCTGATTCAGTAAACTAATTAATCAGAAAAAAATTATTTGGATGTCCAGTAGGTACTACATTTCTGACAGAATTTGAAACTGCTTAAAAGGCAAATGTGTAGTGTTTGTGTGTGTTTTTAATTAAAAAAAAAGTTTTGATCATTAACTTAAATAAAAAGAGTAATGCAAAACTAGGAATGAAATCCAAGAGTGAGGCTCCTCCCTGTATTGCAAAGTCTGTTCAAAGTAACAATTACATTGAATTGGAGGGGAGGGAAATATTTGTCAAGACCTTATTTATAAGACAGGAAAAGAAAAAAATGTACTTCTGCAATATCTTTTGCAAGGAATAAAGGATATTTTCTATTAGTTCAGAAATAGGGCTGTAAGTTTAGAAAAGACTTTGAGAAGAATGTCAGAATCTAACCTAAAGCTGTGTTAAAACCTTCTTGCCCTTCATTCTAATAGTGACTTTGCTATTGCTCACAATCCACATCAAATGAGGTCAAGTACATTTCCATGGAAAGAGGTTAAAGTACAGGGATGCTTCCCACAGCTGCTGCTTTGCTTATTTCTTCTCTGCCTAGCCTTCGTCTCTGCTGATTTTTATCCATGTCCCACTCCCTAGTTCTCATTTGCTGTTATTACATTTTTCTCTTCTATTCATCCTTCTATTTCTTGTTTATATTCTCCCCCTTTTTTTCCTCTATGAAGGTCTCTAGCCTATCTCTATAGATAGGCTAGTCAGGAAGTCAGACATGTATGTTGCTCATTTTTGGAGGCTTTCCTGAAATTGGGTGTACTTGGTTCTTTTTTTTTTTTTTTTCCCCCCCAAAGTCACCTGCAATTGATGTATTTCCTGTTTGGGAGAGTTTTCTATGTCTTGCTCAAATGCATTCTGCTGCCATGCTCCTCTTGGAGAGAAACTATGAAAACTGTCTTTCAGTGAAGAAAGCTAGTACTGGAAGAATAGCACAAGCTGGGAGTGGTGTCTTCTTCAAATAATAGTTAACATGAATTTAAATCATGAGGTGAATAAGTGCAGAAATTATGGCAGCTTGCCCAGTTGCTGGAATAGCTTTAGACTTGTCCCCAGGTTTGTTCTGGAACAACTCCTAATTCATTTGCCAGCTGGTCAGCCATACCCTTGATTGCTGTTTCTGCAGGTGCCAGCTTCATCCCAGCTGCTGGAATCTTTAGTTACCTATTTAAAGGTTCAGTTGTTTTAAGCCTTTTTCTCTTAGCCTGTGTTACTTGTTTTGCTAGAGTGGTTACTTGTGATTATAGAGAGCAATAGAGCTTGATACAAACTCCTTGGAGTCCATAGGAAGGATTGTTTTATTTTGAAATAGCAGTTGGATCAGGCCCATGGAGAGATCAGATAAATGTTTTGCTCTAAACATATATCTATTATGATTCTTCCGATTTTCCTGGTTAGGCTAATGTGAGTCTCTCAGAAAGGATTTTAGGATTTTTCTTTGTTCGATTTGTTTCTGCTGCCTTCTTTGAAAGGAGAGGAGAAAAATACATTCAAATTATTTTATCAGCTTTATTCAAACTTTAACAATTTTATACAGTGAAACTCCGGAGTATCTCAAGCTGCTCACATTTGAAATGAAAACCCCTGTAATTTGTATACTGTCAAACTTAATACAAGATCTTAGTGTTAATAGGATTTTATTGACTTTTACCACCAGCAGAGAAAGAGGTTGATAAAGTATGACAAAAGAAATGAAGATACAATGCCTATTTTTACTTGCATCTCCAGAGCCATGTAAATTTGATTGCTGAATTTATGATAATCTAGTTCATTGACCATAGCTCTTCTGAGAGGGGACAAGAGAGGATTTCTGGAAAGTGACTTTACAGAGCTGCAAAATCAGACTGGAGATTTTTGAGGAAAATGGTTGGAAATCTAGCTACCATGAGAGAACAAAAGAATGCACAGTATAACTTATTTCATATGATTTTTGCTGATATGCTGCCATCTTCCTTTTCTCTGCTCCCATATGCAGCTTCATTTGCACAGCTATTGTTGGGTCCCGTTAATGTAATTAGTGCAGTAGATTGAATAGTAGTAACACAGTGGAAGTACAAGACTAAGAATGTTACGGAAGTGAAGCAAAGTGCCAATGTGAACTTGATGGCACTTGAAAATTAAGGTGTTTGGTGGTGCTTTTTTTCTTTTTTTTTTTTTTTTTTTTTTTTACTGTCCTGCAAATGTGTGGTTAGTGAATGTGCATAGTTCTGAGAAGGGAAATGGAGAATTTCTTCAGTGGGTATCAGTTCCTTAGGCAGCCTTATGCTGAGACTGCTTGCAATTTCCAGAAAAATGATAACAAGCAGCTCTTTTTTAACTTCAATTGCTGTAGTATTTCCCCTTTTTTCACATCTTCCTCATTTTCATTTCTTATTTTCAACACTTAAGATCTAATTGGTATTATTTTCAAACTCTACTTGCTTTACACCTGTGGTAACTTATGGGGGAAAAAAAAAAGAACTTCTAAAGTGTGTTCATCCATGTGTAGTTATTGCTCCTAATAACAAAGGAAGGGAGGGCTAGGGTGATGTATGAACTTCACTCTTTCTGGACAATAAACATGAATTTGTTTTGGATTCCGTAACTGCATCAGTATGTAACATTCAACATAAAGCTGGCAGTTGCCTGATGCTGTCAAAATCTAACTTTAAAATTATGACACTTAAGGCCATTGTATGTTATGAATTTTGGATGTCTCCTGGAAAGGAGTAGCAGTTTGCTGTTTCAACTCAACAAGAATGTGAAAAGTTCCCTGAATTATGCTTGTCAGACGCTGTGAATAGAACTACTTTCAAAATCTGCCTTTTCACAGAAAACCAAACTCTGGAATGTTTCACATAAGCAGAACATTTCTGATGCAATTTCCACTACACGCGTCATATCTTGGACTTTTGAGGTGACTGTCCTTACTGGTCTCCACCCTGGCTGTGTGTTTCTGACATATTCCATCTTCTGAAGAGAAGCAGGAAAGGAACAGGAGGCATTCAAAATTAGCTCTTTTTTGATGATTAGCCAAAAAGCTGTATTCTCAGGATTTCTGGTTTCAGCTAGGAAATATAGAGAAATGTATAACTACTTTATCAAGGCATGTGAGTTTTTATTTCCTGTTTTTTTTTTTTTTTTTTTTTCTGTAATTTTCTCCCTGGTTCTCTCCTAGCTTTCCTCTAATGCAAACATAGCCATAAGCTTTTCTTTTAAATAAAGGAAGATTCCAGACTCAGTTTGTGAAGGAACTGTCCTCTTAAAAGGTTCTTGGACACATAGTTACAAGGGGACTGATTTGCTTTATCTGTTTTCATGATAGGGCTAGCTGGCATTTGTTTTGCTTGCTTCTCCAGATTTATTTTCACCCTATGTGTGCATCTTGGAATACTTTCTGTAACCTCAAAATATTGCCTACTCTACAGCCCTCAGGTTTGCAGGAAATGCAGCACAGTCCTTGAAAACATATTGGTGTGCTATCACAGAGGTATGTACAGAGCAAAGATACTGAGATATGAAAGCCACACTGAGTTGGCTGTATGTATGTTAGTTTTAAGGAATAGGCTTATTAAACAAGTATGAGAAATTTTAAAACAAAACCAACTGAGCAAACAAAAAATAACACAAGGCTGAACAGGAACTCTACCAACCTGACTTCTGCAAGTTCTTATAATAATAATTTTCTGTATTTATGAAATTTGCACGTGTGATCTCAAATCCTAGTGAAGGAAAACATATATTCCATAATTCATTATGCCCCAAAGGCTTTTTACATATATTACCATTTGAAGAAAAAACTAATAAAAAAATCTGTTAACACTTAGGGCAGATGATTTTCAGTGTAATTAAGGAAATTAATTGTGGCAGCAAAACTGCAGGGCTTGAATAACTAAACCACAACCTTTTATCTTTTTTCACCACTTCAGTGCAAATTGCAAATGGCCTGTGTAGTGTTTCCAGCAGTTCCTAACTGATCCTTTCTCAATGTGTGCAATGACTGCTCCTTCTGATAGAGTTCTTATCAACCTTGAATTACTCTGTGTGGTGGTTGTGGTAGTGAAACCCACTACAAAAGCCATACTCTTCTACAGTAGATAGAAACTTCTCAGAGGTACAGTGGCATGCATACTCAGACCTGGTTATACAAACTATTCCTTCAGAATATAAATCCCTAAAAGGAGGAACTGAGCCTGGAACCTTAATAGCTGCATTTTCATACCAATGGAATGAATGATGGGGACTTTGAGGGACAAATTCAAAGGTTATCTAAGTCACTTTATTTTGTTGGTCTCCACAAGGAGCTATTTAAGCCTCAACAGGGAATGCAACATCTTGCTATCTTCTGAACATTCAAATGATCTAAACCTCCCATGGTATTAGAAGCCTGGTGTCTTAGGTTTTTATGTGGCTTCAAAGGATTTTAAGCAAATCTTTTAAACTAGTTTTGGGTCAAACATATAGATATCCAATCTGAGTATTTAAGTGGAATTGAATTACATGTTTCTCAGAAGTAACTGAGAGTAGAGTTGTGCCTTTTTTTTTAATTTATTTATTTAAAAAAGAAAAAAAGTCCCTTCTGAATATGTGCTCCTTCAGCAGCAATGTATTTCCTCCAGCAACAATCTTGCACTACAGGAGAAAACAGTAAATCATTACTTTTTATACATGGAGACATTATCTCCTGGTATTTGAATTCAAAGGAACATCTAGATATAAAAGGAATTTTCTTCTTCATCGATCCTTTCTTGACAAATATCAGTTTCATTTCTTCACCTAACATTTACTGTTAGTGTAGTAAAAATGTAGTGGAATTCATTATGTAATGAGAGAGATTGGTTTCATTAATTTCCACGAATATGTTGTTGCTCATCTCGTTATAAACCAAGACCACTATGTGATATGTTCTCCTATATTTGTTGCAATCTGACCAAGACAAATAAATCCTTTTGGCAGCATCTGTATGGAAGTGTGAATGTTTTTAATATAACAGGTGTCAGGCTGCATTTAAGGACTTGTCTTGATTTTTCTTGAACAATGATAGTATCAATAATTAACTTGCCAACATCTAATCAATAATATATTTAGTGTGTATGAACTTCATGAACAGGATGCTGAAAGAGAAATTTTACTGAGCTTATAGTAGTTTTAATGACCTTGCTACTAAAGTGTTTATATTCTCATTTCTTGATAATAATTTATAAACACATCATTTAAAATATAGCAGAGAGGTGAATGGATTACCTGAGAATTCCTTCTCCAGGGAAGGAAAATTGTGTTATTTTAACATATTCTTAACAATAGATGCATTCTGTAATTTAAAACTATGAGGCATTGTATCTGCTAGATAAATTCAGGATAGCATTTAGATAGTTATAAGAATGATTCATAGCCCTGAACTTGGCTTTTAGATTCATTTTGAGAGAGATGACAATAGCTGCAGGAGATGCATTGTCAGACCAAAATAAAACATGGAAATTTTTTTTGCTGGCATTTAGACAATGTGAACAATGACTGTTAAACTGTTATTGTTGTTGAGAGTGCATGGCACAGTAGCATTGCTACAGGTGAAGAATAACATATTCCTCAGTTTGACTAACTGTAAATGTTAAGACCCTTCTATTTATTTTGTTGTAGATGGCTTTTATAGGTCCCAGACAAAACAAACTTAAATCTCAAATAATTTTGATTTTATTGGTTTTGTTCTTTTTCTCCCAATTAAAGTAAATAAGCACTTCACAATTCATAACTGCACTTATAATTAAAAAATAATAAAAAAAAAAGTATGAACTGGCAGTACATAGCAGTCTTCAATGCAGTAAGAAATGAAGGAAGCTAATTGACTAAAGTCTAGATTCCTGACTGAGAACAGATGAAGATGTCTGTAAACCTAAAAAGCTAAACTTTCTAAATGATGCAGTCATCCCTGGTGTAGCAGCTGGAGAGGTAAAAATGTAAAAACTTTAGTAAACTTTAGTTAAAGTAAAAACTTTATGTGTAATCAGTTTTGAAAGCCATCGAACTACTTAACATGCTATAAATAACACTTTCAGTTACAAATTTCCCTGCGTTGGATGCGGCTGCTGGTTTGCAGCTAATCATTAAAGCTTGGTGTTTGAACAAGGAGGCAGACCATAACATGAAGATGTTGCACAGTGAATTGTATCATCTTGTCTCTTCTGCTGGAGAGATCAATCAAAAAACTAGTTTATTCAAAAATCAAAGCAAATTCTGAGTAGCTCACAAAGAAGATATTGATCTTCATTTCAAAACATACAGTATCTTACTTTATCATGTTCTGGTTTTCCCCTCCTGCCAACCCCATGAAATTAGGAGTTAAGTTTTCCAAAAACCTGGAAAGGGCTGCTAGGGTTTGTAAGAACTTTCCTGGAAAAGTTTGCCTTCTTACCAGCATGTGGAGGTGCTTGATTTAAATGCAGTCATAACTTGTGTTTCAAGGTTTCATAAACTGTCTGGCACACTGGATGGTGCTAGACTGATAATGGGGTCAGATATTTCTTCTAATTGCAAAATTTTGTGGAAATAACTCAAGTATGTGTCTATAGAATGCTTTTTTTTTTTTTTTTTTTGTATTTAGCATCTAAAATTATGAGGAGTATGCTTATTCCTTGCACAGGACTTAATTCCAGGAGTTTTAATATAGGGCTTTCTTCTAGTGTTATTAATGGTAAGCAGTGGAAGTACTGTAGTCTCTTAAGAAAGTTCAGCAATAATGTTGTAGAACTGCTTATGTCCCGGTCCTGTTATTAGCTTCATCTGTTTTATTTCTTGTGGTTCAAAGGGTCTTCTGTGGCTCATTCATGATTTTTCTCATTTATCTAAAAAAAAAAAAAAGAGTTTAATGAGAGAAAATATGCATGTATTTTCATGAAAAATAGGTTATTACCTAGCAGATGGGCTTTTATTCCTATCACTCGAGCAGCAAAAGTACTTAATGAGATGTGGCTTAGGAGTTTCATATATGCTATGTTCTATTTTCTCATAGTTTATCTACATATTGTTAACAATAGGTAGATTTAACCAGGGTACCTTCATTCTCTGGTTGCCCTTGGTTGGTAGCTGCCTTTGGAGATGATGAATGGAAAAAGAAGGTGAAAAAAAAACTTCCTATAATAGTTGATAAAATTAATATGATATAATGTCTGGGTAAACTTTACAGTACGAAGTTTGAACAAAGTATATCTTTTTCAGGTATCTGGGGAACAGTAACAACCAACTTGCCATCTAAATACCAAATAAAACAAATTATTGAAATAAAAGATTGCTAGGCACCTACTGGAAAATGTGGGCTGTGTGGACTGTTAACTGTGTGAAACAATGACTGAAGTCAGGAGGGACCATTTCAGTGATTGCTGTTAGTTTTGTTGAACTCTGTCATGGATATTTGTATCAAATTTAAAAAAATAAAAATAAAAAAAAATTCTGAGAGGGCTGTGAGCTTTTTGTCAGACCTTAAGACTACAGTATGTATCTGTCAAGATATGGAAGTGCATGTGTGTCCAGTGGCTTTCACTTATTTAATTTTTTACACAGAAATTACAAGAAATTTAGTAATGCTTAAGCTGTTACATTGTTTAGTTTTTCAATTTCATTCTTCTGAGCAAAGTTTTCTTAAACAGGGTGTACATAGATGTGTATACATACTTTTGTTTATTTAAAATTAGAAAATATTGCCCTAAATTTGACAAATCGAACGGATTGATATTTTGAACATAGTTAGAGATAATCTGTGGGTGACTGGGTTTTCTGTATACCTTCCTCAGTGTTTCCATCTACAGTAGTTTGTGTGAGAGAGCACACTTGGGTTTGTGTAATCTGTACCCACAAAAGAGACTTGAAAACAATGATCAAATTGTCTACTTGTTTCTGCCCCGTTCAAACAGTCCTGTAGGCTAGTATCTACATAATCAGCTTAGGAAATTCCATTTAAAAAAAGATAATTCCTGAATGGATAGTACTTATTGATTCATAATTACTAAATTATTGTTATTCTTAAATTCAGCAGAGTAATTTATAGCTCATACTTATTACTGTAATTTTGGGAACTGATATCTTTTGTAGACATTACTTTGTCTTATGGCTATAGGATGCAAAGCTGGTAGCATTGAAATAAAATATGTAACTTAGTAGAATCTGAATATTAAAGACTAACCTTATTCTCTTGCCCACAATTCTCCTCTTGGAGACTTCCAACTTTAGAATTAGCATCCTATCAAGAAGAAAAGCTGCTCAAGTACTTCAGAGGAAGTAGTTCAAGGTGAACAAATAAACATTTGAGGACTTGCTTGTTATACAGCACTGATCCAAACAAATTTGGTCTAGATATGTCAAGGAAACAGAAGAAAAGACTTATGTAGAACAGACATTTTTTTTGTATTAGGTGTTCTGTTTTTTTCCCCTTTTTAGTAAACTAGAATTCAACCCCGCCTCACCACGCCCTTCACCTCTATCTGCTTGTAATAAATAACCTTTTTTTTCCATTTCAGTCATTCTGGTTCAAGTTAAAGGCTGAACTTTGTACTAAAAAGGTAGTTTCACTAAATCAATAAGCTTCTATCTACTTTTCATCTCGAGTTCTAAAGGAAGCTTGTTTGCACTGTTTGGTTTACTTTGAATGTTAAATATCAAATCAGCTTGACATACAAGGTAAAACTTCGGCAATGCCTCCATGGTTCTCAAAATGAATTTTGATTTGTTTTCTTTAAGCAGAGACTCAAGATAAACTATTACAGATTCATTGTTCTTTATTCATATCTACCTCTTTCTGCCTCAAATTTGAGAAAATGGATTACAAGTTATGGAAAAAAAGTATTTATAAAATACATGTAAATTGCATCTTGGGCTTGTTTAAGAAAGAACATTTATATACATATATTTGTTGTCTTCTGACGATTTATTAGTGTTTAGTTTATTTAAAAACAAAACAAAATTCCTTAGCTTGTTTTTTATCATTAGGTAATAATAACCCACTCCCAAAGTAGTTTTTACTTTAGGTCCAGTCCATAGGCATCATGTCTACAGAAAACTAATTGAAATACTCACTGTTTTATTTCTGAAAGCCAAGCTTTTACCTAATAATTTTGAACTCAGGTATTTGGCTTACATGTTGCTTATGAAAACTACTGTTGGTAAGGTTGCTTTTGGAATATGAGCTTTGAATGATTTCTTCTGTGTATACATTTTGATTGCTCAGAACATCATAAAGTGCAAGATAACATACAGAACACAGTCTCTTAGCAGCAGCTCCTAGAAAAATACATAGGTTATAATTTTATGCAAGCATGAGAAGCATTCATTTTCTTATTAATACCCCTAATATCTAACAGTTGTTCTAATAGTCAGAAACAAGAGTCCTCAATAGTATGAAATACAGAAAATCCACAATAAAAACTACAGCATTTGCAACTATTGACTTTTTCCAGCTGTAAAGGTCCTTTCAAGTCACACTGTCAACCTGAAAAACATTTCCTAAGACATTCAGAAAACTCATTTTCATTGTCTTATTTCCAGTGAGGTGCCTGATTTTGGTAAAATAAAATTCAAATCAGGTAATTTAGGAGCATATTTCTTTGTACTCAAGGAACAAATCTTCTGTATCTTTGTGGAACAAATTATGCTGCCTGTTTAGGATATCACTTTCTGCTTGTTGAATCTAGATGAAAGATAAATGGTGCTCATAGACAGAGAAACATCCCTCAAGGCAAAGAAGCCAGCTCTGCAGTCAGCTATCCATATGTAGCTGCTTCCCTAGCACTCTTTCAGCAGCAAGGTTAGAGTTTACTGCTAAGAGGGGCCTTTCATCTCTCTGGTATTCCATTTGATGCATATTTTAGAAATTTGTATCATTTACATGACTGAAGATAGCTTTCTGGCTCTCATCATCTCTCCGTGATATGGGGCACATCACCAGCCCTGCCTTAGGCATTTCCATTTTCTCTAGGAACTTCATTATATGTTCCAGTTCCATCTTGTCTCTCCAATATAGTCATGTTAATGTTTATTGTATTATTTTTTTGTAACATCCTAACAGTAAGCTTCCTATCAAATATTACCTTGAAAAATAATTTATGGGCTCTTGGTTTGTTGCTTTTCCAATACTATTTCTTCTGTGATCTATAGATAGATAGTTTAACACTCTATTTGAAGTGTGTGTTATGTGGTCATCCTGTTTTTCTTCTTTGCACCTCACCCCAGACCCTCCTCAGTTATAAGTTTTCCGGAGTTGTTGTTCTCTTTCTAATGTCTTTACTATGGCTTTTCAACCAGTTTGAGCCATGATACTATCTTTGTCTACTCAGAGTTCTTCCCTAAATTCTTTATTTTTGTATCCTGACCTCCTAATGTTTTACTTATCCTCTCACTGAATCGAGTCTTCCATTTGAAATGGACCTAGCCTTAACTTGGCATGGTTCAGGCACGCTCTTGGGACTTGGAATGCTAGACCAGCGAAACTTGGTTTTGGCAAGTTAGTCAGCAGAACTAATTGAGCACCTGCAGGTAGGAGATCTGTTGAATATGGAGTTGCCATGTGGACTATTGATTTTCAGAACTGTATGTTAATCTTTTGAAAGAATAAATAAATCAAACAGCATGAAACTGCAGAGTGAATATCCAGTTATTTTCGTAAGATCCACTCTTAAAACTATGTGCGGAGACACTGATTACACAACAGCAAATGCTAATATCTAGTGACACTGCTGGAAATCTTTACTAGAACATTTCATACTTACTAAACTTACCAACCCTATGTTAAGAGAGGAAGGCAACAGCTGAAGTAATAGACTAAATGTCATGTGGTATAACAGGTTTCAGTTTAGAAAACTCCTATGATTGCAGTGTTCAGTGGGGAAAACTGGAGTTTGATCATCCTACTGATGAGTATCTTCAATCAAATGGTGGCAAGCACTTTCCCTGCAAGAGAGTACTTATTGTTTAAAACAGTGCATAAGGAAATCCTCATGTAAGCCTTTTTCTTTATCTGTCTACATATTTTGTATCTGGAAATACTTGTAGAAGAGGGTGAACTTCTGACTGTAATTGATAAAGTTCATCAATATCTTTCTGGACATAATAAGTAAAACAAGATATTAAAAACAAACAAAAAAAAAACAGATGTCAGATATCTGTTTTTGGATGGATCTTCTTACTGTCCCTGCTTAGACAGCAGCAAAAGTAATATGGTCCAGAAGCCACTGCCTGAGACAGCAGAGAATTTGGCTATTAGCTTCTACTGTTATGATAATGATAATTAGTGCTAATATACCGCTTAAATAGACGTTAAAATGGTGTGAATGTACATGATTGCACAATTTCTTGGGTTGCATCAAGACATTTATCTGTCTATAAATTTTGGCAGACATTTTGGTTGGAAATAATTCCTTCATGATGGTACACCAAGTCCTCTTATATAATTTACCTGGGAAGACACCTTTGAAGCCATAAACATCAACACAAAGGATCAGAGTTTCAATAGTAGCTTAAATTCTACATCATCTTGTTCCTCTAAAAGGAATGAGGATGGTAGTTAAGCGTATAGCTCAATAGCAATAAGTGAAGTTCATATGCACTTTGTTGAGAGTAAATTAGTTTACTAAGAATAGGCTTTTATTCAACTATATTTATATTGTTCAGTAAATAATAAAACATTCCTGCTGACTAGCAATTACTGCTTGGTGTATAAATAGGTTGAAGACAGAATTTATATTGTTGATAAATTTTCTTTTTAATGCGTCAGATCTAATTTCTTCAATGTACCAAAAAAAAAAAAAAACAACAAAAGAATTCTTGACAGTTTAATTTGTTTTTACAGTAAACGCTTATATCTAATATTTTGAGCAATGTAACAGTCATCTTGTCTCATGAAACTCATGTTTCTTTCTCCTCTTCCTAGTGACAGAAATTGAGAGTTCTGTGCTAAAAGGAAATTCCTGATCTATCTGCATTCATTTAATACTTATGTTCATCTTTAATAGTTTAGTACAGTCTATAAGAAATATTTGGCTAAATTTTATATACTTCTCAATGTCAAGAAAAGAGAGGGTAGGTGCAAAGCCTCATGCCTGTGTGACAGTGTTGGCTGGCACACACAAGTACACTTTGAAAAACTTTAAAATCAAGATGCTATTTTGTTTTCTTTCTCAGTTCAGTGAAGGAGAACAAAACTGTCTTACTGCATAAGCACAGTTCTTGCATAAAGACTATGGGATTTTTTTTAATGCCCCTGAGAGTGTGGAACCATTTATTGCTCCCCTTGTGTTGAACTTAACCCTGAATTAATAAAATGCAATTTATGCACCATGCAACAGAGACAGCAAGGAGGTATTTCGGCATGTATTTGTGTAATTTCTCTTCCTTGTGACTTTTTTGAAGTGGTATATGCTTTCAGTTATTGGTTAACTATAGCAAGTTCTTGAAAAATAAGGGCATGGAGTTCACTGTTCTTACTGTAGGTAAGAATCAAAAAATAGAATAAAAAAATAGATGCACCTTTTTGTCTAATAATGCTAAAAGGTAAGGTATTCTCAGAGTTAGACTTCTGAAGGCATGTTCAACATATCTGGATTTTGATATGCCTGTGCATAAAATGGAGACGAGAACACTTTGCAAAACTTTTGGATGTGCTGCATCTATTTAAATAATGCTATGTATTCTCAGTGGACTCTCAATGGAAAAAGTGTCTCACAAGGTTGGAGATCTACCAGTCTCAAAATGTGCTATGAAAACGGAGAGCTTATCTCTGGCTTTTCATAATGTATCAATCCCTTTTTAAATGAAAAAAAGAAGCATTTTTCAAAAGCACTTGAATAACCAAGGAATCTGCAATGCTTCAGTGCTTTTTGAAAATATTACCCCAAGAAATAAAAAAGGAAACAGCATTTTTTCATTGCTTAGAATTGATCAGCAGGTGTTTCTAACGCATGACATACAAACTCTTCCACAGTGTTTAAATGATCAACTTTGAGGAAATACTACATTTAAATATGGAATTTCACTGTGGAATTGGTTATACGTGCAAGAAAACTCAGACTTATGTATCTTTGATAGATTAAGTATTTTTTTTGCATGTACAACATTTGACACCTGCTAGTAGTTTGAACTATTTGTCTAGGAAGAGGAAGATCAATCTGATTTCTTTTAATTTCTCACATATCAGTGAAATATGACTTACTAGGCTGTCAGTTCAGTACCGTTTGGTAGGCATTTCAAACATCCTACAAGGATCTGAATTAATTTAATGATAATGAGGTCATGTCAAACTGCAAAGCAAAACAGTTTAAACAGTGCAGCCAAAAGGCTTCCAGTCAACTTCCATTGGACAGTATTCTTTCATGAAATTAGGAACATACTGCTATTGGAATAACTTTACTACGTGTATGGTCTGTAATATTGGGGTTGGGTTTTCCAAAAGAGTAGCAAAACTGAATACTACTTTTTTTCCCTCATTCTTCAAGAAAACCTGATTAAATTTCTTTCTAACCATTACTCCCTAGAGGTCTCATTTACTCCTAAGAAATTTTAATACTGCCAATTTTTTTCAGTTGAAAAAGCAACACAAGCAAGATTTTAATGATTACCTGGTTATATTTAACTTCCATAAAAATTCTCTTGTTTAAGTAGCTCAAAATAATTGAAAATATATTGTTTTTAAATTATGTATGGACTGCAGAAGTGGAGCACAATTAGGAAAAATGCTTCTTTAAAACAACTTCCTCTGAAATAAGCCTCCTGTATATCCCAGTTTTTATCTTTTCTTGAACAGTGCATTTTTCTAATGCGCACGCTTGCACACACACAAGATCCTTAATTCAAATGCAGAATACATAAATTCAATACAGAATAAATTTATAAAAAAATCATAAATTCAATACAAAATCTCTGTATTTAAAAATAAGTTTCTGTGCATGCAGAATCCAGTCACAAAAGACTCTAATGTTGTCCATGTGAACAGTCTTGTGGAGACTGCAGTCTTCTGGCTGCACCTCTGAAAAGAATAATAGAACTGAGCAAGCCATGTCTAATGGTGGCACGGCACAGTGAGATGCTGGGAATGTTCTTCACAAGCATGTTGCTTATATGCATGCAAGAACTATATACATACTTACTTATACACTATATATACATATATATATGTATATATACTTATACACTATACACTTGACCTGTTAGGCATGTAATGCTGTCCAGGTCAGTGAATTTGAAATACCCTGATGTGGTATCTGTCCGTGCTAGATTTTGGTCACTATTGTTTGCCTCTCTTCAGCATAACGTAAAACTTTGACATGTTAACAGGTGGCATTAAAACAGGTAGTGGGTAACTCTTAAACTTGGTGCCCGTCTTTCTGTGGTATCAGTATATCATAGAGTCTTCAATATGTCCCTTAAATGTATCCTGTTTCAACACTTAAATACATTGCAAAAACTATAAGGTTTGAATTCATGGTGTGGTTTGCTGAGACTTAGAGGATGCACCACTATGTTCAAGCATGTGGACCAGTGGAAGGTTACATAGTTTGTGTTGGTGTCTTTCTGCCTGCCTTTGTAGCTGCTGTATTTTGTTAAATGCCAGGATGATGGTGCATCTGTCACAGCAGATGGAGTGACATAAGTGCTTTTGTAGAGAAGCCTAAGCTTTTGTACTGGATTTGAACGCTTTGTTCTGGCAAGGGATTAGGAAGATGAGAAGGAAAGTAGAGGAAAGGTGCTAGTGTGCAGAGCAATGACCAGGAGAGTGGGTGTCTGCTGCCAAAGTTGTTATATATAGCCTGCTGCCAAGCTATTGTATGCGTAGTAGACTTTCTACATCTGAAATGCGCGTTAACAGTGAGTAGTCTTTCACATTCTGAATCAATGAGTGTTTAATTACGTAAAGCGAAGCATCTATAAGAGGACAGTAATAGGGACACTTCAGGGTAGTCAGTAACTGAGTAAAAAAAGGCGCTTGCTTATTATAATAATCATATTCTTCAAGTTTTTCTGCACTTTTCTCCCCCCACTTAAAACTGAAAGAGATTCTAAATAACTCTCATTTCATCTCTTCAACTATAAAAAGTCTTAAGGTAAGGAAGTAAGTAATATTTTTGCTATGTCTGAATGAACTCTTTAAACGAGTAGTTAGGCTATCCCATTGCTAGTGATGGTATCCATACTAAATCCTGTGTAACGGTAAAGAAGTTGTCCACTAATGCCTGGCTTTTGGGATTTTTTCCTCTCAGAGTCCTTTTTGGAATGAACTTATTTAAATAAATGTAGTTCATGATTATTTCTCTTATATGCGCAGCCTGAAATATTTTTGGTTAATGCAGTATTATGTTAAGAAAGCAATGTTCAGATATGTGTAGAAATACCAGCAGAAAAAACCTACACATATGTATATACTAATCTTTAGAGACTACAATTTGTTTTATGATCTCTTTCTAAAAATGAATCTTTATCTATTGGAACAGGCTATAGCAGCAAGAAAAAATGTTTTATCTGACATTTTTGAAGATGATTATCTTAATACTGAAATAACATACTTTGGGGATCAGTATCTTCTATTAAGCACCAAGTGATACAACAAGAGGAAATGGCCTTAAGTTGCATCAGGGGAGGTTTAGGTTGAATATTAGGAAGTTTTTTCACTGCAAGGGTGGTGAAGTATTGGATCAGGCTGCCTAGGGAAGGTCCTGGAGGTCTTCAAAAAATACCTAAATGACATATTAGGGACAAGGTTTAATGATGTACTAGGCTGTGCTACATTAGAGATTGGACTAGATGAACTTAAGAGATCTTAGAGGTGTTTTTTTTTCCAACCAAAATGATTCTACAATAATAAAACATCACATGATAGATAACACATTGTGATGGAGTAAAGCTAGTGTACATTCCCCCACCCAACCCATGCACCTTGTCTGCAAATACATTTCCAAAAAGCTCTTTTCTCTAGATGGATTGTTGGTCTTGTAGAGCTAACGTAGTTGAAGATTTCATGTTCAGTGGGAATTATTTGTATTTAGTAGGTGCTAAAAATATATTTGTGAAACCGTCTGCTTTGTAAGGAGTCATTTCAAAGGTACTTGACATTCATACCTTATTCAATGAGAAACACCTTTCATCAGAGAGATCTGGATCCTTTTTTATCATTCAGTTCTGTGATATTTTCAATGACTTGAATTGTCTTGACTCAGTAAGATTGTACTTGTGAATATATATATTCATCTTACTATATAAAGACCTGGCTCTTTTTCATCTCTATTCATGATACTACAAAGACATGCAAGAACTTGGTATACCTGAAAAACTTCTGAAATAAATGCAAGTTATATTCACCAAAAGATTTCATAGTTGTCATTGTATTTTGAAAATACTTCTAGTTTTGTAAAATGGAGGTTTCTGATTATTTCTTTTAAAGGGGGTGGGGGAAGAATTCAAAAAGACCTCTCAGTTAAAAACGTCTGTTCTTTAGTCACTTTTCCCTGGACTTCAGTTGGAATAGGTGAGTAGAAAAATGAATTTTTTCTTTTCTTTTTCTTTCTTTTTTTTTTTTTTTTTTTAAACCAGAATTTCTTAGTGTAGACCTTGTGAATGGTGCAGTTGAGACAGTTTTCCTTCTGCTTTGCCAGCTAAGCTGGGCTTTGCTGTTACTATGATTTAAAGTGAGAAGCTTCTGTTTCTGATGTTGAGGAGCCTTCAAGAACTCTTCAGGCAGCGTCTGATGAAGTCAAGATAAGGTGACAAAGACAGCCTGTTCCTGAGGGAAGTTAAATATTTTTTTCTGGCTAATTTATGTGACACCTAAAGGCTAACTGCAGAAGAGAAGCATTCTGTAGCATTGTGCCTGCCTACAAGTGCCAGTAATAGAAAGGGACAGTAACGTGTACATTGTCTGATGCAATTTATTATTTTGTTCCACACTGTTTTTTCATTTGCATTTAGTTTTCCTTGTGCATTGGAACAGCAACCTATGGGAAGTATAAGTCTGTTTGAATGGCATCTTGTTGGTATTTCTGTACTTTAAAATGGAAAATGTTGGTAGCCAGGCTTGTGAGCATGTGTTGAAAGATTTGATCTCAGTTCATACTAGGTACGCAAACCAAGACCTATTAACTTTCCAAGCAAATCATGTATGTAAGCGTTAAAATCGGGGGGAGGGGGGGGGAAGGGGGAGTTGAGGGAGTGAAGGGTGGTGAGTGGAAGTAATGTTACTGTAAATCTTAGAAATAAAGAAGTTTTTTTTGTTGTTGTTGTTTTTTATGGTGCAACTTAACTGCAATCAAGGGAATCCTAATTCTACTAAAAGCAAAGCAAAAGGTCTATCTTATTATATCAGCAGCTGGATAAAACTAAATATTTGAGAACTGACTATTGAAGAACACTGATATGAAGAAGGGCAATGGCAGCTGTGATACCTTCAGCAGTTTGCTGAGCAGATCTGGTGCCACTTGATTTGGAGCAGACACCTGTCTGTGCTTCTGCCTGCCCACTCAGATATGGCTAGAGCTTCAAAGTGTAGCTGTTGAATTTATCAGGAAGAGAAGGTTTGAGTCATTATGGATAGACCTCGTGATGCTGGGGAAGGTAACTGCTCTGTTCTGATGCCTTTTGCCCTCCTCTTTTGGTGAGTCTTCAGCAGGAATACAGAAGAGAAAATGCCATTCACCCTCCCTGAAATAACAGTGATGCTGAGAGGCCTTAATGCTTCCGTTTTACTTCTTAAAATGATGCCTATGTTCATTAAAATCTGAAAATCTGAACTCGCTTGTTAGCAAACTGCCCATGAATAGCTTCAAGGGTTTTTGAAGTGGAAGAAAATACCTTCCAGCAATACAGGTGATAGCTGTATGTTGTGTGTGTGTATATATATTTAAATAGAAGAAAAAAAAAAACAGTTACTGTACTGTTCTGGGTGCAGAATGCTCATTACCAACAGGAAGATTGTGGAAGCAGACTTTATTTTCTTCAGTTTGGAAGTAGAAAAATAGAATGATTTTTTTTTCATTTGTGTTATTTCTAGACAGCAAAATAATGGATCAAAACTTTTCTTGCCTCATTATTTTGTTCATCTGTAATAGTGTATTTGTTGGCATCCTTTCAGTGCACTTTTGCTACATTTTTGTGTAAAAATAGGGACTTGCTGGTGGGGGGAAAAAAAGCATGGCAGAATTCTCCTAAAATGATTGTCTAAAGTACAACCACACAACCTGTTAAATTCAGATTATAAGAATGTCATCCAATTTTTAATAACGTCACAATTTAAGGCACAAACAATAAACGGTGTTGATAACTGGATTCTAGGAGATCTGTGCAAATGTAACATGTTTTTGCCATTTGTGGGACTAATACCCACTAAAATTTTTAACTGCCCTGTCATGCTCTGAGGTTTGTCAGATAACATTTTCACATAAATAATATATTCACATTAATGTTATCGTTTTCACTCACTAAATCAATTGCTCTCATAGCTTCTGTAGGTACACACTCCTAAACTCCCAGGTATTAAACTGAAGATAAGTGAAGCAAGCCAGGTCTGGCTTGCATCCCAAGTGGCTAGCAGAGCAACTGGTCACTTAATGTCATCTTAGTTGCTGAAAAATATCTTTGTGCAGGGACTAAGCCCTGAAGGACTGAATCTTCTAACCTGATTAAGAGCATATCTAGCTATGCCCTTACATGTGTGTACCCTCTTAAACACCTGCAAATGAGAGCACAAGAGTTGTTCTAGCTTTTGTACAGTTTTGCAATTCATAACTATGCAAAAATTGTGCCTCAGGTTTTTGTATGCTGAGCAAATGAATAAAGGTAACTATCTCTCAAGCTTTGTGGTCAGTTTCTTAGCATTAATAAGCTGTTTGTTGTTGCACCAGCCTAGTGCAGTCTCACCACTTTCCTCTAGTAAAATTACTAATAGTGTAAAGGTTTTTTTTTTTTTTTTTTTTTTTTTTTTTTTGCAGTACCTCATGAGCAGGGTTTTATACCTTTTTTATTCCTTTTTTTTTTTTTTTTTTTATGTTCTCTAAGATCTAAGCTGATGTCAAGGAGCAAACTTTAAAGTATCTGAATTGGGGTCATTTCCATTATGCGACCTGAACTGAAAAATTTGTTTCACAAGATATGATAGTTTTTAAGAGTCCTTTCTGATTCTGGCATTATGTTTTACCTCTTACTCAGTCATACATGGTTTGAAAATAATGTAATTTTTAATATATTTATCCCTGCCTCCTTCTAGCTATGTTAGGGGTGTGCCATGTTGAAGCAGGTTTATTTCTTTGCTACCAAATGTAACCAAGAAAAGAAAAAAAAAAAAAAGCCAGTTTCAGTTGTAGAAGCTTTATAAAAGCATTCAAATGAAACGTTCTTGTCTAAGATTTACATGCTGGAAGGTGGTAAAGCTCCGTAGGCAGGAGATACGTGGCTCAGAAGACTACCTGTCATCTACTGAATTGCTAAATAATGGCTGCCATAGAGTATTTGCAATAGAAATTTGTAGAGATAAATTGGTGAAAATGCTACTTGCTGTACTTATTTATTACCAAATGCAGACTTTTCCCACTAAGATATCTCAGCTGGAGGAAAGGAAGCAAGTAACATTGTCTGGAAAAGCCATATAGTAATTTACCTGCATGTATCAACCACTGTGGCTTTTAGAAATACTTTTACCATATGGCATACTCTGCCTGTGAATTGTTCTGGTCTTTTTCCCACTCTCTCCCTGTACAGTCAATTATAGTGCAGTTTCTGTATTTGGGTGCTAATAATTACTGCTCACTGTCTTTGTAAAACTAAAACAGCAAAGACCATAGTTAATGCTATATACATCTACATTGTATTGGATTTGCTCTGATACAATTGAAAGTGGAACTCTGGGGGTTGCACTAGGGACAGGACAAGCTCAGAATGTGCTTGTTGAATAAACATACCACCTCATTTTTATAATCATGAAGCAAAACATTGGGCTATCAGTGAAAAAATTGCAGAAGTAATTGTAGTTATTCAGACTTCTATAAACAGATGAGCTCTTCGAGAAATATTCCTTCCCTGATAAATCAGGGTAACTGCACAATGCTGATAACAACAGATAGATGTGAATGTAATATCTCTCATAGAAGGTTCAGCTTTAGCAAATTCAGCCTAATTCTACAGTCCATGCAACACAAGACATGAAAAACAGTAAAGGAACACACCTGGATGTTTAGAGAAATATTTGAAACTAATTCTTTCAGGCTTGAGATGTGATCTAGAAGTCTCCCTCTCTCTCTTTTATTTTTTACATTATTTTTATTTTTATTTAACCTGGCTTAAGGCATACAGAATGCTTAGTCACTCTGGTGACACATGACTGGACTCAGGAAAGAATGGATGTGCTATATTATTTTCTACGCTGTTCCCCCTGTCCCTGCTACCTCCCCAAAGAATTTTAAGGAGGTAAATCTTGGCCCAGCTCATGTCAGTGAGTTTTGCTCAGCTGGAAAGGAATAGTCTTGGAAATCACTTCCTTTAAGGGGATAGTTGTAGCTTTTATATGAGGCTGAAGGCATGTAGAAATTCGCAAATGATTTTGGAAGAGTACTTAATTCAACTTTCTTTGAACCTTCAGAGACATTTATATTTGGTTCCTATCAAATTTTGGAGGCATATTGTCTAATTTAAAGAGATGGATAAACAGGAAAATGTCTGAGTTACAGAAAACAAAAAAAATCAGTTGGAAATGGTCTTAATAATGCTGCTCTGAAGTACAAATATTCAATTAAAAGGAAAAATAATGAAGCCTTTATTAAACAAAAGAGCACCAGCAGTGAGTATTTCTGAAGCCCAAGGACAAGTGTAACTCTTGTACCAACAATAATGCAGATTTTTGTGCATATATTATGGATTACGTTCTCTTTTAAATGCACATGCATTAGCATTAATCAGCAGAAACAAGAGGATAGATCCATTTGCGCTGCTACCCAGTATCAGCAACAAAATTCATTACATTCATGCACTCTTTGGCTCTTTTGATTCCTTTTGAAATAAATCCAAATATGCATCATTCAAGGACATTAGGGAATAAATTATTTTCTACTTCTAGAATGTCCACAAAAAGATCAAAATGATTTCATTTGGTAGTATAATTTGCTCAACAAAGTTTGCAGCTTATTTTGGTATAATTCTGTTGATTGCGATAAAGGTTTAGTGTAAAATCAGTGCTGCAAATATTGGTTGGTAATGATTGATCGTATAGTACTGTTTCTTTTCTCTTCTGACTTTTACAATGCAAGTAAGAGGAATGCTTTTATGATTTGATGCACTTTTCAATGAGACATCTGATAGAAAGATTTTTGGGAACCACTTCTCTTCTCAGCAGCCAGCACAACACAAGTTCAATCTGTATAAAATGTCTCTAAGGCATTGCCTGTGAAGTTTTGCAATTTTCTCTGACCTTCATAGTTAATAGTGGGAAAATAACTTCATTTTCTGTCTACTTCATTTGAAAAATATATTTTTGAAAGTGTTGGTAAATACCAAGATCACTTTATTGTTGTTTTCATGAAAGATTTGTTGTGAGATTTCACTGTTCCATGCGAAGTATGTTACTTCTGGTGCTCTGAATGCAAGATTGAAATTTATTTCCAACAAATTTTTAAATGTCTGTTGAGCTCCCCTGCTTGCCCAGGTTGGATCCTAGAGGTAAAATACAGCGTATTAGAACCTAATAACTTGTGAACAACAGTATACCTTATGGTGTGTCTTCAACCCCAGAGGCAACACTCCTTATATTAACATGTTACCAGCCTGTAGATGCATGCATTCTGGTAACAGTCCAGATGCACTCAGAACTTGTCTAGAAGAAGAAAAAGAAGAATAAGGGAAACAAAAAACATAACACTGATTTTAGAATCAGTGGATTGTTAATAGGAAACTGAGACCCTGTGGTCCTCATGGAAATCAGAACTGGTAAGATTTAATGTATGAGGCTTGAATAGGAAATTTCTGAAAATGATATTTAAAAATGTTACTGGATTTCCATCTCTTCTGGGCATATAAATTCTGCATAAATATACAAAAGTTTTGTTTATAAAGTGCTGGCTGATCAGATCTTAGATGTTTTTCAGATTAAGAAAAATTGTGAAACTGAAATTCTTCCTAATTATGAACAAAGAATAAATTCTTTGTAGTTAACTACTTTCAAAAAGTGTGAGGAGGTTAATAGGTAGAATAGAAGACACTAATTATGAACTAAAATTTTGACTTGACTGAAGCATGAGTTAACTGGAGAATTAACTACAGCAATAATAATAATGATTATATTATTTAGAATGTAAAAGAATGAAATTGGAATACTTGGTGTTGACAAAATACCACACACTACTGTTGCTAATAATTCTGGTCATTTCTTTATTGTATTGCCCAAGTGTATTAACCCCCTGCTTCCCTTCAGATTACACAGTACCAGCAGAAAGGGGAGGGTAGGAAAGGTGGGTTGGGGAAACAAGGACAAGGCTGGCTGAGTTTTGCAGCAGCAGAATGTCCTTGTAGAAAATGCATCATTGCAGGGGATGCTCCATAATGGGGAGGAAGAGACATTTCAGGAAGAGTAGCACCTGACACTCCAGGTTTGGAACTTTACTGTCCAGTGCTGCTGCCGAGATGTCAAGATTATTTCAGTATATCAAACTAGCGCTACAAATTCTCAGCTTGTATTTAGTAAATAGGTAGGGCAGACTTGCAAAGGTAGGAACTTTTAGCAGTTGAATATCTGCAGAGGTGAAAGGGTTAAACCATACATATTTCATTCTCAGTTCCAGGCATGCTTTAGATGCATGCATCTCCTCTCCAACAGAACAACAACTCAGATGTTAGTATGTTTAATGCAACACTGAGACGAAAGGAACCATTTGGTATTTGTTTACAGAGTATAACTTCATAGAGCAAAGTTTCTGTGGACTCTGTTGGTTTGGCTTTGCTGCCTTCTCTGCTAGAACACATGACAGTGCTGTCTTTAGGTGGGGAGCATTTATTGAAATGTTCAGTCTTAGGAAACATCGTAGATCAATGTGCATTGATTGTGAAGTGGTTTCTTTACTACAACAAGAATTTTTAAAGTTGCTTCTGGAACGCAATGCAAGTTTATGCCTTTGACTAGCTAAGAGCTTATTTGCAGTGAATTGGTAACAAGACAGATAACCAATGCTATAGTTTTTCTTGTTAATACCATGTATAATTCTTTACTTGAAGAGGATAATGAAAATAAGCAAAGATATTTGGGAAAAAGATATACCTTTTAAATACATAATAAGATCTTAAGCATGCTAGGACCCTGAATATTTCTTTCTAAGCACTGTAGTAAGAATAAATATAACATCATTATTTGAGTTTCAAGGGTGTTTATGTGATTCTGTTATTGAAAGAAGAAAAAAGATGTTAATGTAATGTTAAACAGGGCATAGGGCATGCATTAGAGTTATTTATTATGTCATGTCTTTCTGTTATAAAAATTAAGAGCACCAACAAAGATTCTTTTGGATCATTCTTTAGGGAGTAAGTCAGATGTTTTGAACATTCAAAACCTAGATTAGAAACACCATATGCTGTGTGTGTATATGAGATATAAAAAAAAAAAAAGCATCATGAGATACTTCAGACTATCTCAATCTTGGGTGAGGTCAGACAAGTTCTTATAGGAAGAAAGCATTCAGAGAAGCTCGTGTTGTTAAACGGAGATTCAAACTTACCTTAGACCTATGGCTGAAATCAGTCCCAGAATTCGCTGGATACTACTTCTCCAAATATCTCAAAATATACTTTCACCATATCTGGAAATGGATTCAAAAAAGTAACATTCTTTTTTGTTTTCCCTTTTTTTTTTAATTATTCTATCTTCACACCCTTCAAGATGGAGAACATCAGTGACATTTTTGATCTATTCCATACTGTTATGGCTTTTACATAGATAGTTGGAGCTTTTTTTTTATTTTTTTTTTTTGCTGTTCTTTATTTTTAATCTATTCATGTTATCCTGTGATATGTTGAAGTAATATCTACACGCAAAAACTGAATACATCGACAGATTTTTTGTAGTCTCCTTCAGAATGCAGTTTCATTCACTGCTATAAAAAAAGAGTACTTTCTACCAGTTACACTCAACATTGCTCTTTCTAGTGTAGAATGCAAAACTTAATTCATTCAAAGAAAATATTTTCCACCTGTGCTGTGAATTATGACTTCTTTCTTTAAATGCAGGCAAGACAACACTTTATGGAAATACAATTGCTTGGTATTTATTTAATTTCTTGCCACACCTATCGCAATAACACAAAGCTATTTAATTAGGTGACATTCTTGATCAGCCAAGAGGCAAAGTTCAACCCATTTATATCTAGTGTAATATTTTAAAGAGTTTTTAAAAAATTCAATTGTTCACAAAGGTAAAAATAAAGAGTGCCTCCTGTGAACAGTACAGGCCAAAGTACAAGCTCTCTGAAGCAGAAATATTTGCTAGTGAAAGGAATGCTCAACTTTTAAAAAGTAAATAATAATAATAAAAATATCAGAATAGCTTATTTCTGTTTTCCTACGCAGATGAGAGGGGCAGGTATCCTTACTTAAGAACTGGGAGATATTATGGTACAAGAGAATATTTTGTCCTATCATCGAACCAAAATCAAACTACTTCTATTTATGGTCTTCACTCTGTCAGCTTCATCGTGGAGTGTATGTGTGGAGATTTTCTTTAACATTGCTTAAAGGTATTAAAAGGGCTATTTGGTATCTGAATAGGATAAAAGTAACTCATGTAAAAGAATGCTGGCCAGCTGGAGCACAGGTCATTGAAAATTCCAATTTTCCTTAAATCCTGAATTAACTCCTGAAGAGGCAGGAATACACCCAAGATGATCTTGACCTCCATTATTTTAATATTTAAATATTAGCCCTGCATGGCAAAAGTCTGGATGTTCATCTCAATATCATTCATCTTTCTAGTGTAATATTATCCTAATAGAAAGAGGTCTACATAGGATTTTTAGGATTTAGGATTAGTATTTAGTAGGATTTTTATATAGAAGTGCATGGGAGAATTCAAAATTTGCCAAACTCAACAAAGAACCATAACAGACTATAACAGTAGAATTTGGAAAAACTGTACTTGTGTATCACATTAATATGATAAACCTGAATCACAATAAGTAATGGAGCCGCTAACACCCAGTGATATATAATATTAGCTGCAAATAATGGAAAGACATGTTGTGTTCCTGTTGTTCCTTGCTGTCAATGACAATAGCAAATTCCTGAACTCCTTAATTGTTGAAACAGTTGTTACACCAACACAAAGAACTGCTGGTAAACATATACAGGAATTAAGAGACTGTTTCCAATCTTTCCACCTGTTTTAATCCACTGTGATCCTGAAGCTTTTTATTTATTCATATTCAATATCAGATAAGACTTTCTTTCCACAAAACCAATGAATTGCTTTTTCGAGCAGTTGCAAGAATTTTAGTATGTAGTACTATGGGTTTTCTCATTGTGCCAGATGCTCCTAGAGAAACAAGAGGGAAGTGAGACTATAAGATCTTTAATGGGGTAGATCCTCATGTCAGAGAGGAGTAGTACTCACATCATCTGTATTTTCATAACTGCGCTTGGCAGCTGGAAAACTGGTAGAGTGCAGGTGGTATTTCGCTCTCATTTTAGAGACGGAACGCTATAGCCAAAAGGATTTTCTCAGGATGCTTTTATCAGGAGCCTAAAATCTACTGCTTCGTAACTTTCCATAAGAATGTGAAATCGATGTGGATTGGCACATTACAGATGCACTTTAAAACCTTGCAGATTTGAAATCAGTAGGTGTCTTTCTACAGTTTGGTATCCATCTGCCACTATATTAAATGACAATGGTGGTGGTAGGGGGGGAGGGAGAACTTATTGGTATGTTTCTTTCATATAAGAAAAAACTTTGAGGTTGAAATGCAGTTGTAGATATAAAAATACTTGCAACAAAAGGGAACAGGAGAGTTCAGATTTTAGGCTACTAAACTTCTGGGAATAGAGGAAAAAAAGGATAAATTGAGAATCTTTGTAAATATCTGAGGAGTTCTTAAAATGATGACTGGACTGGAAGGAAAAATATAAAAGTAAGGTGGAAGGTAGAAAGAAATTTTTCTAATTTTTTTCACCCCACAAATGACAAATTTCTTCCTGTTTAAAGTCACCATTGGCAGAACTCAGGAGAGTGGCCTAGCTGGAGATGGTACCAAGAAAACAAAATTATTTCCAAATGCAGCAAAGGGGAGAACATATTCTGTAAAATGTGAAATGTTTTTATCAATATGTCCTTTTCTTTCTTAGCAAAAATGTGTAATTTTTGTGTGATACAAGCCTCAGGCAATGAATATTTAGTGTCAACAAATTATGCAGGATTCATATGTTGTATTTTTTTGAAATTTCTGCCATTCAATAACAAAATTTTGTTACCATGGCAACCATGATAGGATCTGAAATGTATACCATATTAGATGCAAAGAGTCAACTTCAGGATCTAATATCTCTTTCTGGAAGAAAGAAACACCTTGTGCACCAAGATTGTTCCAAAAAAGGAGGAAAAAAAAAAGGGGGATGGTCCAGTGAAATAAAGTCAACTGGTTAACTTTTTTATCACCTTCTTCATAGCTATGTTTGGATTTGTAGCCAAGAAAAAAAAAGTGCCATGAACCTAGGCTTATCTTCCTTTTGTGCTCCCAGATTAAGAACAGGTAATGTCTTGGTCATGTAGTAGCATTGACAGCATCCTTTAAGTCATAGTGCTCTATGTTTTCAGACCTCTGTAGACATATCACTTACCCATCTGTGGCTATATTTAGGCTGTTTTCTTTCACGGATGGTCAAAAATGCAGAGCTACTCTTCTTCAGTCAGAGGCAAGCCCAGGACTAGTACACGGGATTTCCTGACATCTGATCTCATACATTACCACATAATCAGATCTTTTAATGTATCACAACATTTAAATTAATGTGGATCCACTTATTACTGTATCATATCTAAATAAAACAATAAAATAAATATTTTCTGTTGCAAAACGAGAATAAGAGCAAGGTGTAGTAGTAACTGTGTGCCTCCTCTTTAATACACATGTTAAATGATTCATGTTCAAAACTCACTATTAGGAAAGAGAATATCACAGCCTCCGTAAGTTCTTATTAACTGATTTTACTTTCTTTAAAATGTATTTTGTTAAGCAAGCAAAACCTAAAACCTTCACATACCCTGTGATTGATTGACCTTTTTCATGGGCTCTATGAACAGAAACAACTGAAGAATATTGGAGCAATTAAGTTTCTGTGCAGGCTGTACACTTATCAAAATGACTTGGACAGGCATTCAACTGGATCATTGCCCCTTATACCTTAACTACTGTCAAATCAGGTCTAATGGCACCCATGAAGACTATTTTAGGCAAATCAGCAAAATGCCACTGTGAACTTTGAGCAGCAATTATAGGCATAAAATATATTGGCCTTGCAGTGATTTAAGATGAACTCCTCAACAGCATCTGTTCAGACATGAATATCTTACCATTTACGAGTTTTCCTCACCTTACAGGTATTAGCTGTTAAGTTAGCATTCACATTTTTTCCAGACAGAAAACAGACTTTATAAAGTGTAAAAGCTAAACTCAAAATGACACAGGGCATTTGCGTGCAAAGGCTCCCTTTGAAATGCCAGTTATTTATGCAAGTAATGTAAAGGAAAGAAATTTAGGCCACCTTGCCTCAAAATGAATGGTTCTATTGGATATTAATATCTGATGTTCTGAAATTGTATTTTAAAAATATTTTTGGGGAATGTAAGACAAGAAGAAACCACAGACATTAAGTCTTGCTCTTGCTATCAATTGCACTGTCATCTTCCCTGGCTTTTCCATACTGTTTTGAAGCAGTGAAGTTTGTATACCTTCCATTAGGGGGCTATTCTAAAAGCAAATGGTTTTAACACAGTTTAAAATACAATTATAGAAAAGTTGACTGGAAGAGGCCATGTGGTTGGGCTTCCTGCTTGGAGCAGGGCCAGAATAGCTCAGGCTGCTCAGGTCCTTGTCCATCAAGTTTTGAGAGTCTTCAAGGATTAATATCAACTGAAATATAAAATTACTGGGGACAAAACTACCCTTTAACTTGAATCTAATTTCGTTTAGATATTCTAGCTCAGCCTGCATATTTGTATGGGGACAATTCTCTCATTTCAACTTGTCTGTTTTTATTTTTTTTTTTTTAAACTATATTTTTAGTACTCTCAGTCATTGACAACCAGTTGGCTTCTAGATAATACCTAAAGTGTTCCAAAACAAACTTCTTTGTATGTTGTATTCTCTCATCTCATGGTGACATCTTGTGCATCACAGTGACAAGTGAATTCCGCCTAGTAAGTCTGTGGAACTCTCATTTTTCTCACTCTGAATGTGATCTCTGGGTAAATGCTTCTGTAATATTTTGAGGATGCAAGCCTGATCAATGGTATTTTTCCAGTTACCCTTTCCAGATACTCTAGCAGTGTATAACATGCATGGGTTGTAGGTGTCTGTGGTGGTGGTGTGTTTTTTGTTGTTTTTAGTGGACTGGCCAGTAAGATACCCTTCCATTTGTTTCTCAAATTCTTTTTGTGCTGCCACATTCTCAAAATGGAGTCTTGGAGAGCTATCACAAGGGTATAGGGTAGCTTAAAAAGAAATTAATGGTACGTATTAAGCATAAAAGGGTATCCAAAAAGTTTAGCACTGTCAAGTGGATACCAGTAATGTATTTTTAAACTTGTTTTTTTCTTCTTTTTCCCTCCCCTTACAATTCTACTCTTCTTTCAAATTATTTTGTTTCTCCTATAACTTCACAAATTGATTCACTGTATTTGAGAGGTTTCTAAAATGGGCAGAATGGCCAATCCACTTTCCATAAAGAGAAACATGAATTTCAATTTTCTGTGGTCTTTAAGTCCTTTTATTTCTTAGGCTAAAATATCATTGCAGTTTATGAAAGAATGTTCTCAGAGTGTGTACTGAAGGCCGAACTGGCAGGAAAGAAAAATAAATAAACTCTATACTATAAAAAATACAGTTTAGAAAGATTTTTAGCTAGCAAAGTTATTAGCAGAATAAGAAGGTAACCATTAGTCTCCTTGTTTCTCCAGCCACAAAGGAGAACCGCAGTAAGGAAGAGGGACAACTCTGAGAGAATGGCAAATACTGAATTTGAAGCAGTGCTCACTGAAGTCAAGGGGAAGAAAAGAGAAATGCAAATAGAACTATCTATTCCCTGGGCAACAGTTCTGTTGTTTCCATTATGCATGTGATAACCGTACCATGATATTAGCCACTTTGTACCTTTCTATGCAATGCATATATTCTCCCTGTTCTTAGCTTACTCTTGCCATGGTACACTTGTTCTTTCTCTACAAGGCTGCAAACATAGTTTTTTTCTGACTGATGATGACCTCTCAGTAACTCTGTCTAGGTTGGAGGTGGAACATCTTTATCCACTAAATGAAGGAACTTTCTTTCCACAAGAGGCATTGTGTTGCTTTGCTGAATGCATACAATATAAATCAAAGTATGTGCCATTATTAATAAATAAGGCATTGGATAGGCTTTATCTGGAAGTCTTGTTGAAAGTACTGATTACTATCCATAACTTCTGAAAAATGCATAATTGCCCTTGGGATATTGAAACATGGAATAATTAGAGTGCGAGCCGGAGAAAGAGTTGTAACCACAGAGGAACAATATGAATGCTACAAGTGGTTTATTTTATGGTTAAAGATTTTTTCTTTCCAGATTTATCTGATATTTTTTTTAATTTTATTATTTTTTTTTTCTTCTGGCTAAATAACCTAGCTATTAGTAGGAAAGATGAGGGGTGATGGGATTTTCTGTTTGAAAAAACTTCACTGCCTGCCTGTATCCCTCCTGCCTGGCTGGAGAGGGTGAGAGCTGGTCCTTGATATACCTGTTGTTTTGTCTACTTTCATCTCCAGATCTGTCTTCTGCAGGGTCAATTGTTCACAGCTGTGAAAAGGACAAAAAAGGTGTTTAATGTTGTCTTCCATGTTATTTTCCAGTCATGTGTGTACACTTCCTTGGATATGGAGAAAAACAAAAAAGTATTAAAAACTAAGGCTAATGGATTAAAAAAAAAAAAAAAAGTAAAATATTAATTTACTGGGCAAAGAATGAGCTGAAGGTAAAGAATTTCTAAAAGTTAAGCCAACTTGCAAAATCTACAGTAAGAACTGCTGCCCAGGTCCCTCTCTATAATATCTGATTGATAATCCCAGTACATCTTAATCAGTCACAATTTCATGAAAAAGGGCATTGCCTCGTCTGTGAAAGAGATAAAGTTGGAGGTAAAGAGAATATTTAACACCTAACAATGATAAGAAAAAAACACCATGTAAGTACAGAATAAAATTGTTTTCTGTTAGGCTATTAAGCTAGTTTAGACATTGCAGTCTTGATGTTAAAAAATATATATCTTGTAATTGGCACTATTTTCTAATGGTTTGGTAGCCTTTAGGCTGACTCTTACAGTGTTGCTCCCTCACCCACTTCCCCGTTTTTTTCCAGTTGGGAAATTCTCATGCTAAAAATCTTTTAGCAAACTATACTCACTCTTTGAATCTCATTTTATCTCACAAGAAAGAATGTTACAATTTGCAATTCAGAACTCTTTATATCTTAGTAACCATGCATAAAAATTAATTCAAGCAAAGTGTAATTTAGAATAATAATAACATGCTTTCCAAATGTTTCCTACGTTAATCATGATGAAGACAGTTACTATAGTACCACTGCTGAATTCTATTGAAAACAAAGCAATTCAATGTGGTATGTGTTCTCTTGAGTGAGTGTTACTGTTTGTTTAAGAGAAGTAAAGGATGCAAGTATGAGACAGTAAGAGAACCTTCTGTTTTCTGTTGAGTGAATTCATTGCTTTGTAACGTTTTGATACAAAAGCAATAGAACAGTATTTATTTTCAGGGAAAGGTTCTGAACTTTGCTATTTGTCTGTGGATATTTCCAAAATTTAGGTACGTATAACAGTCAAAAAGAATAAAGCGTGTGTACCAAGTTTTCTGCCAAAATAAATATTAGGCTTATGACAAATAGTTCACCCAAGTTATTAACTGTGTGGTAAATAAACCCATCGAAGTTTGCTTACCGCTGTTTACCCAAGGCATTTTGCTGACATGAGGCTGAATGCACTATCCAGACTTCCAATTAAATGCCACCAAGGAGCCTGTTAAAAGGGTTGACTCCAAAAACCTCCACAGGAGACATAGGCAAGATTTACTGATAAACGTGATTGGAAATCTGTCACTAACATTCAAAAATGGATTCCTAATGTATTAATCAAGGTGTCAGTACAGCTCATAGATATCAGTCTTTATGGTGTTTAAAGCCTCTGCATGACTTGTATAACAGCAAGTAAACCTCCCACCCCTCAATGGGTGTTTTTGTGGGAATAAATGTAACTGAGTTGCTTGAGAACCATAACGTGATTGTCATGCCATAGAATCTCATTTTTTAGATTGATCAACATAATTTGACCTCTTTTTTTGCCTATTTTTTGATATCTTCTACCAGTTGGATTGTCTGCCTTCCCACTATAACCCCATGAGCTATTTGCCTTCTTTCTGTTTTCCTGCTGGAAATTTGATGTACCTGCTTTCAGTGTTTGGACCACTGTTTAGTTGTTTAGTTCAGCTTGTCATTTATGCTACTTTTGAATTATGTTAAACTTGATGTTCCGGGATGAGGTCTCTCTCATGGCATCATTTTAAGTACGTTACTACAGATATGTTAGATGCAGTCATTTGGCACTGTATGTGTCATGGTCACAGGGAGTTTCATGTCACTGAACAGAAAAGTAATTGAAGTCTTATTAATATCTGGCCTGGCATACACTGGACCTTGAGTCAAAGTAGAGACAAAAGACCTATCCTGGTCTTTAGGTTCCTGGAAAAGCTCAAAAGAAGGTGGGAGCAGGAAGAGGCCAGCTGGAGAGTCCCCCCCACCCTGTGGAGGGGAAGCGTTGAGGAGTTGTGCAAAACTATTTTTTGGCTAGTGGATGGGACATGGCAAGGGAGAAGTAAAGAGCTTTGTGAAGGGTATTTATGTGGCTAGCAGCCAGGATGAATGTAGCACTCCTGAATGTCTCACTTTCAGGTTGGTAAGTTTTTAGCACAAGACCAGCTGGATAGCATCTTTTCTTCTTTCCAGTAGGTCCTCTTCTGCAGGTGTTGCATTTCTGTATTGTTTATGTAAACTGTTCTGTAAAATTTGCAGTTTGGGAAAGGAGACAAAAGATGAAGTTAACCTTAATTCCAGGTTAATAAAGCCTTTTCACCAAGCTTTTTGTCCAGGCTCTTGAAACACTAAAATTCATTCATCATTATTCCTTAATGAGGAGATACAAAAGCCATTGTTTTCTTTCCCATTCTACACAGTGTTCATTAAAGTGAGATGGGAGAAGGCAACAGAAAAAATGGCCTTTTTGGCACCTATGTTGTACATGAAAAAGAACTGCTAAATCATTATCTTAACTCTAAGTGTTAATTACTTAATTTGATTCACATCACATTAAATGTATAGCTTTTTTTTTTTTTTTCCTCTATCTGCTCTCTGTGGGCTGTTGACAAATGATGTAGCTTTCCAAGTGTTTCTTATTAGGTAATGCATGTAGTGGTTTTTTTTGTTTGTTCTGTAGCTATTTTATATTTAAACCTATGCACTAGGTATCTAGTGGAAATGTGAGTCTTGAGCTGAGCCTTTAATGCTTACTTCACTTCAGTATGTGAAGAGCTTTCACAAAATCTAACTGAAAAATACTTTAGGGTCAGGTGCTGTTTCCCAATTCATAAGAAAAATGCGTCTCAGTGAGGAAATTCTTGAAAGTTTAGGTGGATGCTTGGGCAATCTGAAGTAGGAATTTACTGAAGCAGGAATTTAGGATTTATTGTCAGATCTAGACCTGACTATAGGCATCTGATCTTACACATATTTTCTATATTTTTCTATATAGACCCAGTCCACAGTGGCTCTGTAAAGAATCCAATTTTGTTCCTTAGCTATTTCCTGGTATTCACAGAGCTTTCATTTTCTTTCTGGCAACAAACAGAGCTGGTTCTAAAACTTTTTTTTTTTTTTTTGTAATTCTGCAGTTCACGTCTGTATGGAATAGCTAAGACTTGTGTGACATAGAAGAGGCAATTGTAGATAAGAGAAAATGGATAGACTGTAAAATAGCACCTAGAAGAAAAGTAATTTTGTTAGATTCCTAAATAAATTGCTCTCTAATTCACAAATAATGCAGTATGTATTTAGGTTGTCATAAAGAATGATTACTGAATATGAAACTCAAAATTTGTAATAGAGCAAAAGCATATAAGGAGCTGTTGAGGAAATACTGAACTACAAAAAGACAGAACTTCTAATACTTAACTGCTTTCTTTCATAAATCACTTGCTAATAAATACGAAACAATGGGACAGCAGAAACAAAATCAATTCTTTAAGGAAAATGACTTTCAAAAACCTACCTGCCTGTCATAAATTCTACTGCAAATAGTGAATATAAAGTTTCTCCTTTTGTGTATTAAAGAAAACAGGCTGTATACCATTTTTGATTTCTATTTTCAGTCAGAAACAAGAATCGACAGATCTGGTCAAGATAAACAGTTGACCCAATCTTGATGTATCTTAACAAGAAAATCTTAATTAGATCCCTTAGATGTACAGGTACCTATTGGGCTGCTAACAGCTTCGCAGCTCAGTAGGTATAACAAAGATACAGTGGAACCAAGACATTCAAAGTTGCTGAATTTGCTTAGTATGTAGCTACATCTAGCTGGTGCTACTCTTGAAAAGTGAGAGTGTCTACCAAAATCCTACAAGAGAAATAAATGTCAATATGTAATTACAGTTTATGATAGATTCTATTAAAAAGCCCTTGTACATTTGTGTTTTTAACCAGTGTTGGAATTCAGTTTTTCATATTTATGAAAAAGATACAGAGACTCATTCTACGCTGCTTGAAGAGAACTTATAAATGTATATGTTTATATATATATATTATATAGGTTATATATATATCTTCCAAGCTTTGTTGAAGGAAGCACCTGTGCTTCCTTCAACAACATTTAGAAAAGGGAAGAGTAGTGCTAATGTTAGGGTACTTGAAAAAATGGAGAAAAGCAGAATCAGAATGTTTAAAACACAAAATACTAAGGCAAGAGTTCTACATTGTACCACAATCAGTTTTTAAAATTAAGCTGCTCTGATATTTAAATTTGAAGTCACCCATAGGAGTATTTTTGCACCTCAAAGTTGCTTCTAAGTTGCTTGGTTGATAGTAATTATTTACTAACTTTATCTTTCAGTCTTGACAGACATTCGTTTCTTACTAGTGTCCAAAATATTCTCCCTCCACCACAGAAACATCTTTCCAGACACAGCCAAGACAGAATGCATTTGAAAAGTCTCAGAAAGATGGAAAGTTTCATAGGAGTATGGGAGCAAGAAAAGAATGAAATGTTCTCTTCTGTATTTCAGTGAATCAGCTCATTTAGTAGCTGATGATTCTTGGCACAATGCTGGTGTTTCTTTTTTTTCTTCCTCTCCTTCCCCTGCTAACCTACTGTCAGTCTCAATGGTGGTTTTATTCAAATAAGGACTAGAGCACTGAGCTCCTATCAACAGCCCTGCTGACTCCCTGAGTTTGATTCATCAGCACGTGTTTGTTATCACAGCATATTGTTCCTACTTTCTCATTTCAATATCCTTGATAGGACCTTCTGTCTCTGATACAGTTTTTGTTACTGGGAGGCAGAAAATTTTGAAACGCTGTTATTGCTGCTCCAATGGCTTTTGTGCTACTCCACCCATGTAGTATTGACCACCACAGACATTTTCCAGACCCCATCAAGTGCACAAGGACACTTTGAGGGAGTGGAAATAATAGCAGTGACCATCTGTGTTCTGTGTTATTGTCAGTGTAGAAACAGTGAGCCTGTTCACTATTGCGAGCCTGATATGCACCATGGCAACAGAAGGATGATTATAAGTAATGCAAGTCAATGGATATCTGAGATGTATAGAAATGAAAGAAGTTCCCCATTCTGAAGCCCAAAGCTAACCTTGAAACAGCTGTTGATAGTTGTATTTTCAGGACTCTAAGTTCTTCATGTTTCCCTGCCTATTTAATCTGGGGGGGATCGAAGGGGAAGAGGGGGATAGAGGAAGGAAAAGTCTGTAGAAGCTCAATACAAAGTTCTAGAGAGGTAAGTGGCTTTAAATTCCACATTATATTCTCTAGATTGTAATGGGGCTAAAGCTAAATGGTGAGGCCAGAATAAAGACAAGATGAGGAAAAGTAGAAGCTGTCTTTCAGAATAATTGTAGTATTCATCAAGACCTAAATATGCAAGTTTAGGGCTGGTGTAAATAGAATCAAATTAATCACTGTTTGCTTCTGAGTGGTTACTGTGGTTCAGCAAAAATCGGGTTAGAAACTAAGTCTAACTATATGCAATTAGGAAGTCCAGATGCCAAATGAATTGTGGTATTCAGGAAGTTCCAGAAGTGTAAACTGAGAGTTGTCATAAATGACTTTGATTTCTTTAGTCTTCATTTCTGAATTATAGTGTCTGAAGCTCATGTTCAGTCTAGAATTATATTTATGATTAAGGATAGTGTAGATATCTGACTGCAAATTCTAGAAAATAAACTGAGACTTAGTTACAGAACTTTCAATTTTCTTGATTGATTTATTTTTTTGTTGTTGTTGTAAAAGGGTTTTATGTAATTATAGAGTTTAGCGTCAAGAATGGTAAGGACAATAAAGTGAACGGTTACAGTATTTGTCATGTTCTAAAGAGTTTTCTGAGGTTTGGGTAGTAATGGCTTCCTATTATTTAGTCTAATCAAAGAGTTGTAATAGGGTCTTACAACTTCATGCTCCTGCTGGAGTTTCTGAATGTCTTTGAAAGCTCTGTTCTCAGTTGGAAAACAAATATACAGTCTTGGGAGTTAGCAGATAGGAATTAAGGGGGCACGATTGTGTTTTCTTCAGGCAGTTGCTGGTTTTCAAGCTTGCATTTTGTACAAAAGGTTTTCTTAAACTTGGAGTTATGTCCTCTTCCCTGTATGAGTGAAGTTTTTGTTGTAGTTTGTTTGTTTTTCACTGATGAATTTCCATATCCAAAAGTTGTCATTCCTCATACACTCTTGGAGCCAAATGTTATGTCAGAAGCTTTCCATACAGGCTTTCAACCTTATCTTCAGATTCTCAGCAGTATCTTATAGTGCTTTTCACATTGATGCTGGCAAGAACATTATCCATTACAAAGTCTAAACCTAGCTCAAATTAAACATGGTGGAGAATGTCCTGAAGCTTCCCACAGGAATATGTGCATGCAAAAGCGTGCATCTGTTTTGTGTGCTGGTGCAAATTCTGAGCTACTGCATAAAGCTCACGTTCTTTCTATATATTGTAGTTACATGGTAAGCTCCATTATTAACAGTTTCTAGTTGCAGTTCTTGTTTTCTTTTTATGAGAATCTTCCTCAAAGGCACTGACTCTATGCCACACGTACTTTCAAGACAGAGTTTCAGAGAAGTAGTAATTGGTATAAAATGGAGATCCACTGACTGTTGATCATGCAGCTACTTAATAAAGCACTGTTGCAGAGTTTTGGGAGGACCTGACAAATTTTCATTATTGTTGATAGGACGATAAGGGCAGTCCTTTAATTGTGATGCAGTCTGAGTCCTGAGAGGCTGAGATAGCATTACAGCTTGCTCAGATTTCTTCCTTTTTTAATTGTTGTGGTTCAAAAATTATGATATAATACATATATGAAAACTTGAGATGTTTTGCAAGTGTCATTAATGCAGTGTTAAACGGAAATGTGATGTAATTTCTCCACTTAAGAAGGCATTTAAGAAGATTAAATAATGGTGTCCAGATTGGCTTTTCTTTTTCAGTGGAGGAAGTCCATATGGACGTCTCCAGACATTTTATAAAGCTTAGTTTTTAATAGGTGGTTTCCTCAAAAATACCACATTTTCATGTCTCATAAAACAATTATGGTAAATTCTGCTTCCTTTTAACGAGGGCTAGCGTTGGAAGTGCAATTTCCTTAAGATGTAAAAGACTGGCTTTATCAGAAAAAGCCTGTTCAAGAATAAGAACTGTTTACAGTATCTAATAAAATGAATAATGTAATTCTTGTTGAAGATGGACTTTCTAGCTGCCTATTCCACAGAAGGTAAAGAGAAACATTAAAAATACATTTGCCACTGATAGGTTGAATTCATTTTAGCTGGCATAAATAGGACAGATGAGCTATTCAAATGTCTGATGAGTACTATATAATGAAATATTTATCACCTTGTCATGGTCACTGCATGAGAGGCCAATAATTTGTTTTCTCTCAGCACTGGTATTTTGTGGCGCTTATAATAAATTATACATTGCAAGCTTACATCCTTCACCCTTTTTTCTATTTACCTATCTAGTCTGAGATCTCATTCATCAAAAATGTAGCTGGTTCTGGGACAAAAGTGAAGCTATAAATTCATGTATTCTAAAGAATCATGGAATTCATAATGCATAATGGTACTGGGGCAACATGGATAGAGTGTAACATAGGGAGCGGGTGACCTTTAGAGCTGTAAAGTGGGAAATGGAAAGAGCAAAATTTTGATAAAGGTATAAATAAACAGAGACATATCTTAGCCTCAGTCATGCTGTCTGCTGATCTTGATTTAGGATAACACCTCTGGACAATCAAAGCTGTTCAGGTTTTTGCCTATTACAGAGCTTAAGCCAATGCCATAGATTTAGTTCTTATTAGAACCATCAAATTCCCTAACGTATTCCTCCATGTCAGAGGCACATGAATAATCTTTCGTTTGCATTGCATTAATGCAGTGGATTTGATGCAGAAAATATTAGGATGAAATGGAAAAAAACTACCCCCAAATGGCAGTCCTTGCATGCAGTATTTAGATGTAAAGTCTATGGTGCTGAAGAGAAGAGGTTGTATTTCAAAAAATGAAAACTTTATTCTGGTATTCCCTCAAAATGTTGGGAAATTTAGCATGCTTTAGATCTCAAACATCATTTTTCTTCAGTGTGGGTAGGAAATAAACTTCTTATTTTCCATTGCCACTTTTTAGCAAAGGCTTTCTTTTTATAATTCTCAAGAATAATTGCTCTAGACATGATTGAATAGTGTTCCCATGCGAGAAGCAGAAATGTGGTGTTACAACTGTGTCATTATGTTTTGAAAATGGAGGGTTTTGCCTTATATTTTTGCTGCTTCCAGTCATAAGTCATTTGACCTGAGTGTAGAGATAAGACCACCACTTGCCTCACTTACTCAGGAAACTAAATCATTCAATGTTGAGGGGGCTGACAAAGTTCATTATCAACTGTTCAAAAAGTCTTCAGAGATCTATCATTTCTGTGAAGTCTATAAGCCTGTAAGTTAATTTCTCATGACAAAATCATTCAAAATAGACAGCCTAAAAGATTTTTCAAATGACCTCCTACTTGGGCAGTACAGGGAAAATAAACCTAGATCCTTTCTCAATTCAGTTGAGATATTGTAGACATTTTCACCAGACAGTCCATTAGTAAGGTAGCATTTGTGGGGTTTCCCAAAGGTATGTGAAATTTATAATTCACACTTTGTTTACTGACAAAGTAAGCATAAGGGTTCTTGTGCATATGGGAGATAGTGTTTGCAGGTTTTGGAAAGCCACACTTATATTCTAGAAATCCCAGCATTTTGAAAGTCACAGTATGGCTACCAATCCCAACATTTTTACAAGTTGACAGGGGCCAATCCAATTTTTAGTTCCAGATTTTCACTCAGACTTCTGAGCATGTGCCAACAAATCAGTATGTGTTAGGTCTGGAAGCAGCAGCTTGTTTTCATCTTGCTTTTTTTTTTTTTTTTTTGACATCCTTGGAGTGGAGATTCTATTGTAAAAAAAAAAAGTTTCTGTACCCCCTATGTAAGTCCCAGGTTGGCAAATAGATGCTTAAATGAAACCTGTGAAGTCCATGAAACTTTGAAATATTAACTGTATAGTTGAAGTAGACCCACACAAAGATGATTGGTTTCTGTAGTTTGATTTTAAGAAGGTATCTTGTACTGATATTTAAAACTATTTGCTTCATTTTCCTTCATTTGATGCATCATTTTTGTATAAAATACTTCCAGAGGGAAGAATGTTTCCAGGTATGCAGTACCTAATCTACTGGTAACCTCTTCAACTTACTATTTGTCCATCAGTCCTGTGGTCTCACTAATATAATTCACCATTTTATAAAATCCATGTGTTTTTTTTTTTTACTTGTAACGATTCCCAGCATTTGTAATGAATAAAGGTCTGAATAATTTCTCAAAAATACTGCAGAAAACATGATATGCTAAGAATCCTTCCTTATAACTGCATAGAAAGGTTTTGTCAATGCTAAGTCAGCAACATAGTGACATCCATTAAGATTTTTTTAAAGTAAATATATCTTTATGAAGAGTGCAAATGGAGAGGAAAAAAAAAAGAACAGAAATAAAAGCTGTTAGTCCTGCATCAGGATCTCATTGTACTTAATACTGTGTAAGCACAGAAAGCACATGTGTTTTTTTGCATATTTTATTAACACACAATTCATTATCCCTTTAGTAACATTTAAGGAGTTAGTGGAATAATTTGTTGTGAATTATGCAGAAAGTAGGTTTTTTATTTAGTTGTGTGTTTGTATATACACATGCAGACAGATACATATAGGTATAACTGCTGTATGTGTTTGTTACTCCTGCAGGCAATTTACACTGTCAACTATTTTAGAACTGCTCTCTTTGCAGTTCATGGAAGGTTGGGATTATGTAGCAAAAAAAAGAGGTGCTCCAACTGTTGCTGACTTTCAACCCTAACTTACCTGTTATGCTTTCAAAAACTTTTCCTTTTCTGTCATGTTATTGCTTTCATAGCCATTTACATAAAACGTCCGACTGAATTTCATGGTTTGATTTTTCTTACACACACCACCCACCACCCTTATGTGGAAAAAAAGAAGTCATTAAAGGGTAATTACTTCTTGGTAAGAAAAATATATGGAGTTAGTGCTGAAAAATTTTGGAAAGCCTCGGGAAAGGCAGTATTTTGGCTTCATGTGAAATTGTAAAATTATAAGATTATTTGGTATGACAATGTACTCATGAATAATTTTCTCAATTATGCTACTTCATTTTTGTCTGTTATTATAACTACTTTAATATTTCAATTAATGTTAGAAGTCTGTTAATAAACTGTATAAATGAAAATCATTGAATCATATCCTAGAATAACAATTAAGTTCTCAAGCTTCAGCCTTCTTTCACATTGCACAAGGATAACATGAAAAAAAAAAAACACATACATCTGATCTTATAGTTACCATTTTTCTTTAGTCTAGGTTTTAGTTGCATAAAAATCAGTTTTCAAATTTCTGTCACAGTTATGGCATCAAAAGGTACAATACTACTTCCAAGAAACAAAATGAGAAAAAAAGTACACAACTAATGTAAAATCTGACAAATGACAAAGCATACAGATTGGAATATGACAAATAAACCTAGATACTTGTGTATTGAAAAGTACCAATATACAATAAAGATAGTGATTATACAGTGGTTATAGAAAGAAGTAAACCTGGAAAGATTGCTTCTTAAATTTTCTATAAAATTCAATAAAAAAAATAAAATATGTATTCTACAGAATAACAGAATTGAAGGGGTGAGAAGGGACCTTGAAAGATCATCGGGTCCAACACCCCTTCCAAAGCAGGGTCCTTAGAGCAGGCTGCCCCTCAAGACGGGCTTTAAATATCTCCATAGAAGGAGACTCCATAACCTCCCTGGGCAGCCTGTTCCAGTGCTCCATCACCCTCAGCGCAAAGAAGTTTTCGCATGTTGGTGCGGAACTTCCTGTGCTCTATGTTGTGGCCATTACTCCTTGTCCTGTCCCTGCAAACCACTGAAAAGAGGTTGGCCAAATCCCTCTGTCCGCCACACCTCAGGTATATTGATGAGATCCCCTCTCAGTCTTCTTTTCTCCAGGCTGAACAGACCCAGGTCTCTTGGCCTTTCCTCATAACAAAGATGCTCCAGGTCCTGTATCATCTTAGTGGCCCTCTGCTGCGCTCTTTCCAGGAGATCCCTGTCTTTCTTGTACCAGGGAACCCAGAACTGGACACAGTACTCCAGGTGAGGCCTGACCAGGGCAGAGTAAAGGGTGAGGATCACCTCCCTTGACCTGCTGGCCACACTCCTTTTAATGCACGCCAGGATCCCATTGTCCCTCTTGGCCATGAGGGCACACTGCTGGCTCATGGTCAATCTGTCGTCCACCAGGAGAGTTCAGAACTCTCACGCTCATTTGGTTTCTTCCTACCTATCTCTCTAGCCTGTCCAGGTCTGGTAGCACAGCCTTCTGGCCTGTCAGCCACTCCTCCCAGCTTTGTGTCATTAGCATACTTGCTGAGGGCAGACACTATTCCCTCATCAGTGAAGATGTTGAATAAGACCGGACCCAACACTTACCCCTGGGGAACACCGCTAGTCACAGGTCTCCAGCTGGACTCTGCTCCTCCGATCACCACCCTCTGAGCTCAGCCAGTCAGACAGTTCTCAACCCACCTTACTGTCCACTCCTCTATCCCACATTTCCTCAGCTTTGCTATCAGGGTATCATGGGAGACAGTATCTATGCTAAAGTCAAGGTAGATGACATCCACTGTTGTCCCCTCATCTGCCCAGCTGGTGATGCCATCGTAGAATGCAACCAGGTTGGTCGAGCATGACTTCCCCTTGGTGAATCCATGCTGACTACTCCTCATAACCTTTTTCTCTTCCAATTGTTTGGAGATGGCATCCAGAACAAGCTGTTCCAGCACCTTTCCAGGGACAGAGGACTGGCCTGTAGTTTCCTGGATCCTCATCCTTGCCCTTCCTGAAGACTGGAGTGACATTGGCCTCCAATCTTCAGGCACCTCTCCTGTTCTGCAGGACCTTTCAAAGATGATAGAGAGTGATTCAGCAATCACCTCTGCCAACTCCCTTAGCATACAAAATGTGTTTGTTTCTATATTTATGGACGTATCTTCTTGGGGAAATAAATACTATTAATCTGAATATCTTCTGCTTCTTTAAACCAGCTTTTTTTTTAAAAGTACCTTAACATCACACTTGAACTTTGTCTTCATTTTTTTTTAATCTTCTCGTCTGTGTTTTCTCTTGTTATTACAGACCACTTCAAATATATATTGTGAACATATATATATATTCACAACAAAATTTTGCAGGCACTTCCTGACTGATTTTAGTAGCAGATTTGTTGAAAGAGGGCGGGCTACAGTGGAATTCCCATCTGTGGTTAGGATAGCTCTATGCAGCTGATGTTTTGACTTATTTGAATGACAACTAACTTGAGATCTGTCTTACTGAGAGCATATATTCAGGATTGCACAGTCCTGACAGACTTCAGTGAGAAATTGCTGCAGTGCCCTCTCTACATCAAAAATACCTAACTAGACTGGTTTTTCAATTCATATTCATATCATAGTAACTCTCTCAAAAAGAGCAACTTCATACAACTTAAATACAGTATGCTTTTCTTTTTTCTTGGAGTATAACGATGGAAAAGCCTTAGAGTCTGTTGAGCAGTTGTGTGGATAAATTATTTAATGGTGGAAAGGAGCTGACTACTTAAACTTACTCAGCCAAGATGAATGACCAAATTGATTGAATTTTTATGTCAGGCCATATAAACTGAATTGCTTATCTTATACACAAACCTCTGTTTTTTGTAATGCTTGTCACTGAACTCTGGACACCTTGATCTCTTGCAAGTATTTGTGCTTGTTTCTGCTGGTGAAGAAGTTCTAATATTTGTCTGTTGCACAAAGCAGTAGTGTTCATGGGGGCTGAAGGTGAAGCTGTTAAGAATTTGGCAATGGTGAAATTATGCAAAGTACTGCTCTGTGTCAGGATTATTAGAGGACATGTTGATACTCTGATCAGTAAAGACTAAATGCAGGCATGAGCAAATATTAATAGAAAAGAGACTTTTTTTTCAAAACATTTCTACTTAAACATATATTTTGCATATTTAAGTAAGAATGCTCTTTTGATGATTGACTGACATAGAGTTGTATGCCCATTGTTTATGCCTGCTTTAAGGAAAAAAATGTACCGCTATGATTAAGTGAAATGAAAGAAACGGGGTTAAGCTGAGGCAGGGGAAGTTTAGGCTTGACATCAGGAGGGGGTTCTTCACAGAGAGAGTGGTTGCACACTGGAACAGGCTCCCCAGGGAAGTGGTCACTGCACCGAGCCTGACTGAATTTAAGAAGAGATTGGACTGTGCACTTAGTCACATGGTCTGAACTTTTGGGTAGACCTGTGCGGTGTCAAGAGTTGGACTTGATGATCCTTAAGGGTCCCTTCCAACTCAGGATATTCTATGATTCTATGATTTTTTTTTCTAAAATACAGTATAGGTTGTCTATGTATTCATGCTCAGTTTGATGAGCAGGTATTTAAACATACAAATGTTTAAATACCAAGCCCCTTTATCTTAAGTGATTATGAAGCTCCAACAAGAGCAACCAAAAACCCAAGTACTGTCTTCTGTGTCAGGAGAAAGCTACAATGCTTTTTTAGGAGTACCTCAGAAAGGGTATAGTAAAATACGAGATCATGTCTTTGTGCTACGTCAGCTATAAGGGTAACCTAACATTTTTACACCAAAAATATTTTTAGTTGAAAACTGTCTTCTTATTTCTGGAAAGACTATTGTTATGTAGAATTAACATCAAATTGTTATTACAAGCAATTTTTGTTCTGCAGTTTAAAAATCACCAAACTCAGTTTTCTACATTTTTTTGTCTCTTGCTAGCAGATGTATGTGATGAATGCTAAAATATTACTTTTGAATGAACCTCTGCAGCAAGTCATTTTCAAGAACAGTTATTATCATGTTGTTTGTATTGAAAACATATTAAAACTTAAATAGTTTAAAAGTATAAACAGGCACAAAGCAAAGCCTATTATGGTACTGTTTACTAACACATTCATAATTACAAAATAAATTAAGCATGAAATGGAACACTTCTCATTTTCTGCAATAATAGTATGAAATATTTGATGTTTCTTTACAGATTATTCTGGAAAAGCTTTGAAAGTGAATAATTCTGAAGGTTGTCATGGTATTTTAGCAAAACCTAAACATATCTCTTTGAAAACACCCATGTCAGTTTTCCTACAGATAATCAGACTGCCTGAGGAAGTGAGAGAGGCTATTCTAGAACTCAGTCCTCTAATCAGAATAATTATACTGCATAACATAATTAATTTCATAAATACAAAATGCTAATCTTTTCTCTCTTATACCTTCATTTAAAACCACAATATAAAATTACAGCACAGCTTAAATAAGAATTGTAAGATTCTTAATTCTTAAGTAAGAATTGTGCTCTTTCTGAATGTGAAGTCTGTATCTGAACATCTTTATACCCATGTACCTACAATTCAGAAAAGAAGTTTAGATTTTTCTCACTTCATCTCTTTCTTTACATAAGCAACATGTTTTGTGCATAATATATCATTGGAGATTTTTGTTTCACTCATCATTGCTCTTAAATGAAATTTGTTAGTATGCATGAAAAAAAATAAATAAATTTGGGAAATGCATCTTCCTCTGAAAAGCAGTGTAACAGCAAATACAAGCCCCCTGCTGTGTCCATAATAATAACAACAGCTACTCTTTGAATACAGGTTTATAATAACATAGCACAAGACATTTTAAAAAAATGAACAAAAATCTAAACTTTAGGTGTGGGGAGTTGTTTCTTGTTTGTTATTCTTTTTTTTTTTCCTGTCAAATGAAGAAGCAATTTATGCCCAATTTCCCTGCACTGGTTATGCTTCTTGACTCTTGGGCTCTGCCATGACCCTTTCTGTCTTTCTGTTCAACAACCAAAGATATGCAAATCTAATTTTGATTGATATATATCTTACATAATTTCTACTTAAATGAACTCTGCTTTCCCCTTCTTTTATGACCGTCTTTCCATGTGAACTTAAGCTTGAACTCCAGTGCTTGGTAGAAGACACAAAGTAAGGGAGAAACATGCATTTGTTCAAGGTAACATGGAGACTGGAAATTTGAAGGTGAAATAATGTTTTGAAATATAGTTTGAATATTGGTAAGTCTAAACTCAATCTGTCCCCCATGTTAGAGGTAAAGGAATTGAGAGAGATGCACATGTGCTCACAGGCATTCAGGTGCACTACTTGATACTGCATGAAGTAAAAATAAAAGGCTAGAGAGAAACAACCCTTACTCCTATGAGCAAATTTTGCATTTTACACCTACCTAGGTGTAAAAGAGCTCAGAACTGTTCCATGCGAATTGAATTCATGACAGAGTTTTTTCAGATCATACACAAGTAATGAGAATGTTCCCCTTATTCCATGTGGCTTTGGGTGAGGCCTTTTAGATCTGATTTATATTTATATTAGAAGCCTGCATCAAGTATTTCCAGTTTGTTTCACTTTGTTTGTATTACTTTGTCTTTTTGTAATTACTGAGGAAAGACTTGGTATCATCACGTTAAAATCAAGTGAGGTACCTTGTAGAAAATAGGCTAAAGAAACCATGCCTGGACGCTGAAATCTTGTGTACAAGTTAAATATACTGTACAATGAAAGTCATTCCTAGCTGTCTCATATCTCAGCATCCTCTTTGGCACTGCATACTGCATACCTTCTCTTCAACAGTTTTATTTTTGTCCTTTATATCTTTGTGTTTGAAGAGGACATTTAATAAACAGCCTTTCCGAATTGGTCCTTAGTAGGATCAAGAATTTCATTTGTAGGACAGGTTTAAAAAACCTGCGCTGGTACCTTGAGCCTTCTGTTGAAGGGAATGTATGACCTTTTCAGTCTTTCAGGCTATATATGCCTTCAGAAAGCTGCTTCTTTAGGTACAACAAACAATTTTTCTGCATTCATAGCTATTGCTTGTATTGTTCACCCATGTAAAGAGCAGATATCTCCATTTAACACTTACGCAGTGTAAGTAGCTGCTGTATACATCCAGCAGTAACCGATATCAATAGCTGACTGCAGCCGGGAGCTTCCTGAAGGCCAAATTCCTGTTGTCTCGAATAGAGGATGATCTCTGCACTGTGTTCCACACATGGCTGTTAGTGGCAGGGTCATTTATGTAATTAATGCCTGAGTTGATTCCAAAGAATAGACTACAGGAAAGGCAAAGATCTCAGTATGAGTTTTGTATTTGTAAATAGCTTACCTATGTGCTGTAATCTAAAGAACTCTTCTCCTCATTTTTCTACAAATCTAGCACATATGTTTCACACAGAGGAAGTCTGGCTATTTTCCCTGTTTCTGACATCTCCTGATTTTTCATTTTCAAACACTCATTCTAATTCAGGAAGATAATGAATATACAAGAATTCATCTCCTCCTAAATGGTAGTATTTAAAAAACCTGAACCTAGGGTTGTGGTCTCTTTTTTTCTTTGTTCTAGTGCAGCCAAATTTACTTAATGTGTCCCCAGACTCCATAGAAAGGCTGTTCTAAAAGTTAGGCTATACCACCTGACAGTCTTGCTCATCATTTATTTGTTCCGTTTTCTGACAAACACTTCTCTTGTTCAGTTGTATTTTTGCCTTTGTAAAAGTTTAAGAACTGGTGAAAATTTTCAAATAAAGAATTTTGAACAGTGGCCAGCGATTCCAGTATTGATGAGACCAATGTGAAACGTAGAAGCAGGACTGCCTTTGCTTTCTTCTGTGCTGTTCTTGTGCTTGACAAAGGCAACATCTGGAAAGACACATTCCTATTCTTCTCTGCTCACCTTCAAACTCTCCTTTGCTGCAAGAAATATCACAATAGCAAGGCTTGCTGTAGTGCTGAATCTTCTGCCCTCACTAATGTTGTTTTTTTTTTTTTTTCCTTGGACTCTACTGTTCGTTTGTATCCATCTTTTTTTTTTTTTTCTGTTTTGTAGTTTGATTGTAAGCTCCTTGGCCTGGGAGTCTTTGTTACATATTTGCACGGCACCTAACACAATGGGGGCCAGATCTATTATAGTGTAGTGATAACTCACATAGGAATGGTGAGTCTGTAGAGTTCAAAATGGCTATTGTAAGATCACTGTCTGTTTTTTTTTTTTTCTTGGAGGCTCTGGGATTTAGGTACCTAGTTATCAGAGTAATTTAAGTTGGCCTGGCCAGTTTCTGGGGCTTAGTAACTTCTCTTTTGTTAAAAGTAGATTTATTGTGAGGATTCATTCCCACACACTGTCTCCCATAGTGATAGGGGAGAACAGAAGGTTGTAAATCAAGCAGATTTTAGTGTAAATTATTCAAAGTTTTTTTCTTTTCACTAACATTCCCTGCAGAATATGTCTGTCTGATGAGCTACTTATGATTATTTCTTGAAGTCCACTAACTATATGTAGCTCACATAATATATATGTTCCTTTAACAAGAAAGTAAAATGCACGTGTTTGTATTCCTTTCTCTCAAGAAATATAGCAAGTCCATTGAATGAATGATTAGCATGCAGTGGAAGTCTTATTGCTGAGCTAATGAATTGAAAAGATTTTGTGACATACATACAGCTTGATGGTTCTGCATCATTGCTTTTTTTTTTTTTTCCTAAGTGCGTTCAGTACTATTAAGATTACATGTGGCTAGTTGCTGGCTTTATAATTGAAATACTGACTTTATTAACAAGATTTGCATGAATAAAGGTTACTCACATGCAAAAGGGTTTGTTGGATCTGTCTGTAGGTGAGGCTTGCTTAAAAGACAAAGAGCATTGTGCTTTACTGATTTCTAATTTTCCAAAGTGGTGTTGCCTGTTATTGGAGGGTAGACAAACAGTAGATATTTTAATGGCTGTTGTTTCCCAGACAGGAGAAAACTTTCTCTTTACTTCTTATATACTTTAGAAACTAAATACAGGAACTCACAAAGAATTAACTACACAATTTTGATATGATAGAGTGAACAAAGATGTATAGCATGTACTATTCAAGAATGGAAGTTGCTGAAATATTCTAGATGCAAAATAATGAAATTTTAAGTTCCATTTAAAAAAACAAACAAACAAAAAACATATCAATCTCTTTAATCAGGGCAAAAATTAAAGCATCCCCTCTGTAATAATAATTCAGGCACAAAAGATTAATGAAATATTAATCCTATATAGCTCTTCCAGTCTGTCCTTCATAAAATTAGATTTAAAGTTGAATGCTCAGAGGTAGTCAAGAATGCAATTTAAAATGAATGCAGCAAAGTTTTCCGTAATAGTTGTGAATTTCCTTTGCAGTATTTTTGACTCATGAAACAAATGTCTATATGTCAAGCTGTAGGCATGATCTCAGAGTGAGCAGTTTTGTCCTATGTAACAGTTTTAACAAGTAAGAACTGAACAAAATGAAAATTGACAGTGATTCTGAAAATCAGATGTATGTACAATGGTACGTTCTCCTTCTGTGGTAGCATCAAGTTTTTCAACAGCTAATAAATTTAATAATGAAACATGGAGTGTGAGTAATCAGGAAAGCAAAAATTGAATTTAAATATTATTGTGACCATTGAGCATTATTTTTGCAACAGCTATCGCTAATATTTTAATTAACAATTGACTTTGCACCTTCAGCCCAAAGGGTTACTGAGTTGGATTGCCTGCTTATTTTGTGCTGAAGTTAGGTTTTTATTTTCTGAAGTTGTCTGACTTGTCTTCAAATAGCTTAGGTATAAAAGTGTCTGAGTCAAACTAATTTTCCCCATAGAAACTGGACTTATCTGCAAAGGGAAATATTAGCGTTAGGTTTTAAGTAGCCAAAAAGTTTCTTGTGCTGTTCCTTTCCTCACACATATTCAGATAAAATAAACCTGCAGTTAGCAGTACTGCATCCACCCTCAACATGATTTTAAGAGAGAAAGTGTGAGGTGTGAAAAAGTGATGGTAAAAAAAAGTATTTCAGCACATAATAGACATCTTGTTTATTTATTTTTTTCCCTCAAACCCAGCCAGGCTTTCCTTCATTGTTCCACTGCCACAACCTTCCTTTTCCCCTTCTTGCATCCCTTTTTTCACTGTCATGCTCTATATCCAGGTCTTTTTTTCTTTCTTTTCCAACTCAAGTACTACTTCTCCCTTGATATTCCTATTCCCCACAACCCTGTATATATATTTAATATTATTTAAACAGCTAAAAGATTTTAAACAATTTTACAAACAGTTAATTCTAACTTGTTTGGGAGGTCCTTTTTCTTCCTCTTTCCTTACTCAATAGCTTTTGTTAAGCAGGCTTTTATTTGATTGGATGTTCAACAAATTAGTCTAAATAAAATCAGGTAGACTGAAAGGATGGTTTTGTAGTTAAGTTGCTGGAGTAGAACTCGGGAAATTAAGTTCACTTCCCAGCCTTGCCACTTATTTTGTGTGTGTGCCCTTGAACTAAGTCATTTAATCTCTACATTTTTCTATATTCCTGAAGCAGAATTAATTGTACTGCCAGGCTGGATAGGGGTTTGAGTAACCTGATCTTAGTGAAAAGGTAGAAGGTGTACCTGCCCATGGCAGCGGGGCTGGAACTAGATGATATTTTACAGTTCCATCCAAACAAAACATTTTTATGATCCCATGATTCTATTACACACTTTAGCATATAGTCTAAATTATACTATGTACTTGAACGCTGTTTAGAAAAATGGGTTTTTATCCTGAGATACCATATTCATAACAGCCACTGAAACTAATAAGCTGATAACTGAACTAGTGACAGGGATCTCTAAGGTAAACTGCAGTGATTAGAAATGTGTATGATACATTGAAAGAAAATATGCCACAGGAGAGAACAGTTTTTTTGTTGTTGTTGTTTGTTTGTTTGTTTTAGCACTTGTATAATCGTTAAAACTAATGCTGAAGGTGTCATAGTACGCACGATCTGTTTCAGCATGGAAACTTGGTGCGTTTAACTGTCTCACCTTAGATGGGGTCTAAGCCTGCAAGGAAAGAAACAACAACAACAACAACAGCAAAAAAAAAAACAAACAGAAGATCAGGTTGACAAGCTAAATATTAAATATTTCCACTAAGGAAATACGACTTACACAGATTGCATACTCCATATATCACTTAAACGTTTAGAAAAAGGTCAAAATAGAAACAGCACTCAGGAATGTATTCCTGGAACTTAATGTTGATGGGATTTGTCGATTCTGTTGCTGAACCCTTTCCTCCATGGAAAATTTGCTATGATGTTCACTGCTTTTCATGACGCTCACTTGCCAAATAATGCAGTAGGAACAGCTTAGCTGTCTTTGGAACAAGTTATCTAGCTACTTGAGTGGTAGTTTTATGGAATCTTAGAGGAGTTAAGGCTACTCAGTATCTTAATATGAGATTTCTAAGCAGCTTGAAGTGGCAACTCATTTTCTGCTACTCAGAAATATTTGGAAAATTATTACACCTCTAAGTCTTGAGTAACAATGCCAAGAAAAATGATTTTGCACCTCCTCTGACAGGTATTGCAAGTTATGTGCTATTAACATGTAAATCAGAGGAATAATAGGGTATTTCTATTTGCTTTGTATTGCTCTGGACTTAGATGAAATGTATTAATCACAACTGAATAGGAACTGGTGTTGTATTGTGATGGAGCATCTGTATTTTGTGATAACAGTTCACACCTGTGTAGAGTTCTGAGATGGGTAAGGCACACAGTTGTGATACGGAAGAGGAAACAAGCAGAGACTAGGGATGCTTGTTATCTTTTTCTTACATAGAGAAACACTGGATGGTATTAGTTTTGAGATCTCACATACAAAGTGACCATACTTTGATCTCATTGTCGCTGAAATCTGTTATAATCTGATGAATGTTTGGTGGCTGTGCTGGCCATAGGCAGTTTTTATTTAGTACTGATCAAAACAAACTGTGGTCAGTTAGTTATGGTATGTGACAGAATCACAGAACGGTTGAGCTTGGAAGGGATCTCTGGAGGTTATGTTGTCCAGTCTATCTGCTTAGATGACATCCAAGCAGCTTTTGAATATCTTCAAGGATGTAGATTCCATGACCTCTCTGGACAGAGTGTTCCAGTCCTCAATCACATAGTCCCCTCTGTAGAGCTTTTCGAGTCTGTCAATCATAAGAATCTTTTAGTAAGAGGAACTCTTGTAAGAAAGGCAGTTCCAGGATAGCATTGTGCAGTTGCAGTCAAGGATGCAAACAATGACACTGTAGAAACCTGAATTCTGTCTTCTGGTATCTGCGATAATTTTAATCAAGAAATCTCTGTTGCTGTCATTGAATCTTGAGCCTGAAGAAGGATTGTCAGAATATGAACCAGGAGGTAGGATTTGGATCTTTGGTCTAGACTTAATGGGAAAACAAACTCTCCTTATAGTTTCAGCTTGAAGGTAGTTATTAGTCTTTTGAGCAAATAAATCATAAGTAACCAATCATGATGATAATATGATAATAAGTAACCAGCATCTTTTTTTTTTTTTTTTTTTTTTTTTTTTTTTTTTTCCCTGTCTAAAAAACTGGTGCCTATTAATTACATTAGTTTAACAGACTGTCTAAGCTTGGGAAGCCATTTGATCACCAAGACTAAATGCAAATACCAAGCAGGTCTGTTTGAAGTAGGCACCATCTCTGCAGGATGAGTTGGACATGCTTTGAAAAGGCCGTTTCACACAGATGCTTCCAATGTCATGTGAAGTGTATTCACACCCTTTGATTTTAGGATTTTAATGAAAGTTCTATACAACCTTATACATGCTTCGCTGCTACTCAGTTATAGTAAACATCCAGCTGGTCATTTTGAATGACTTTTTCTGCTGCCAGGAACATGTAACGCATTTAGTTGTATGCAGAATTTTAACTTAAATAGAATTATGAATCAATTAAGGAAAAGAAATTATGAAATAGGAATCTCTGACACTATAGTAATTACACTTGTGTGAAAGAGCCATATCTTAATCTGCAACCACATTTTTTTTTTCTTTCTCCTGGAGTACTTGCTGCTTTCTCAAACTAGGGAAGCATGTGTTATGATACTGTGTGGCAGCTAATTCTCCAGTTTTTTTCACAACTATTAACATAAATGGTATGTTTGCAGTTGCATTACACCTTCAATTTGTGTTTCCAGTGGGGAAACTTCAACTCATCTTCTAGCAACTAGCTTGGGACTATTTGCCAGAAGGTGGGGGAAGCAGAAAGGTGCTTTGTTTGAAAAATGAAATCTAAGAGTTTCTCATTTAAAAAACTAAAGAACAACATGGAAGTAAAATAGTCATACTGAAAAGTATAAAAGTAAGCAGTTGAATGAGTCAGATGCAAATATTTTCAATAAACATTTATACCTTTAAATTATTTATTTCTTTCTTTAGTACAGATGTATGCTTTTGGGGATAGAGTGTTGAGCTAAATCATTTTAAATCTGATTGCAAAGAGGGTAACTGAATGTTTCCTTAATGAATGCATGTGTGGTGCTATTGCTATGATTATAGGCATGGCGTGACTAGAATTTAAGTTACTCCTCCTCCCCAGACTTGCATCCTCAACTTATTTCCTATTATATTCAAGCCACCTGTTTTTCCTGTTAGGAACATAAAATGTTAGTTGAAATCATAAATGCAACTGCATGAATACATGAAAGGCAGTCACCTAGTACAATTTTAATAATTCTGTAACATTTATTAAATTCTCTGTTGAATCACTTCATGATATTGATGGCATAATTTAAAGTGACAGAAATGAGGGAACATGACCTTTAATGTCATGACATGAGTTGTCAAAAAAAAAAAAAAAGATGAGCTTAACTCAGCCAAATGGCTTACTGGGAAGTTGTGGTACATAATAAACTGAGATTTTCCTTTTGCTGAGATGACACAGTTCAAGCTGTAATTTTTGTTTTAGACAAGAAACTGAATGAACTAGAAGAGGGAACTATTCTAATTTTCATCTTCATATGGTATTATAGCATGCTAATTCTAGCTTATATGAGGGGATATGTGCAGTATGATAGCTTGCAACAGAAGAGAGCTAGATCCATTGATCACCAAGATGATTTCCAGAACAGTATCCCGTGTTCATAAATAGAAAAATACAACTGCTTCTTTACTGCTATCATTAGGCAAACACACAATCAGCTGTCTGAAATCACTATATTTTCCATCTATTGGTTAGAATTCTCTCCTATTGATGCAATTCCTGTAGTGGAACTACAAAAGAAAAAGTATTCAGTGATTGTCACAGATGATGTTCAGTTGTCTTATAATTTTAACAGCAAGATGAATAGAAAGAATAGATTTCTTTAAATTATCTGCTAATGCAAATGGAACAAAATCCATTCCCTGTTTAGACTTTATATCAAGTATGGAATGAGATGAAAATATCTAATGTAAAAGTTCTCAAGTCCTGCCAGCTGTAATGATTACTGCTGGTGTTGTGGCCTCATAAGAGGACCTGGATATATGTGTAGGAAATAGTGGCTGGAAAGAACATAATGGACAAGGAAGACCATTGAGGAGAGGTGCCTGGATGTAACAGAAACATTAGTTCAGGTCTTTGTAACAAAGATCAAAATTAGTATCACAGTTAAAAAAATATCTCAAATTGACTTGTTCAGTTGTGAATGGGATCTGATCTGTATGAAGAGACCCAAGCAAGGGTCTTATGTCCTAGATGTTTGTCTGCCATATCTACTGTATTTCACTTAAGGTTTACCAAAGGCTTTTTTTTTTTAAAAAAAAAAAAAAAAAAGTAATTTAGTATTTAAGCTTTTAGGAGGGGTGAAAAGTCTGTCTTCTATTTATTTTTGACGTAAAAGTCAAGGCATTAAAAAAAAAAAGGAAAGAAAAGAAAAGGAAAAGACTGTCTTTCATGTAAACATTGGTCATAAATGACTTCCAAGATTTTTTTTATTTAACCTAAATTTGCATAGAAAGACAACAAAATAATAATTAAAAAAAAAAAAGTGGGAACAAAATTCAAAAATTTCTCTTATTCAAAAGATCATATAACACCTTCATAAAAACTTGTTTTCAAAATAAACAAGTTGATTCAACTTTAAAATATTATAATATTTAATCCTCTTCTCTCCCCCCCCCCCCCCCCCCCCCCCCCCAGTTTTCTACTATCTTCTTCAGGATAGTATTATACATAATTCAGAGAATAACAGTGCATGATGGCATAATGGTTAGCTGATAACCTTTTATCTCTTCTATTACATTATTGAATAAGGGTTGGGGAGGGTGTAATCTGTATCATAGCCTAGGCTAGTTGAATCTGAGCATCTTAGATTGTCTTCTAGATCTAAAAAGCAGTGCAAGCATGTTTTGCGTTGAAATGAAACACTAAATCACAGTGGATCAGTTGTAGTCTTTCCTTCTTTGTTCAAGTATTTAATTTTTCATGTTATTGACTCTTTTGGAGTTAGCTAAGCATTAAGGATTTTTGGAATTATTTGGTCAACAGGTTTTTTGTTACAGACTGGAAGGTTGGTCTTTATTATTAAGTTGTCGTTTATTTAAACAGAATGAGAATCAAATGTTTCGGAATATCAGGAAGGCAACAAACTTGCTGTGTGATATCAGTAGGTTTGCTACATACACCAGTGGGCAGCATGGCCACATGATTACTGTTCAGCTGGCACTTAAAGTGAACCATTAATGAGCATTTCTTCCACAGCCTAACTGGGTAATGATTGGAGTTATTTCTATCTGACAAACTCTGAACAGACCTAGGATGTCTGTAGCATATGAAACTAGCAAATTCAGCATCAGTGTGTCAATTTATGAAAGCAGTAGTCACTCCAGGGCATTTACTAGCACTAACATTCATGTAGACACACATATTGGAAGTATCCCTTACCTGAACTAAGAGAATGTGAAACACAAGCTGAAGTTTAATTTTCTGTGGAACCTCAGAAGCAACCTCTAAGTAGATCTCTTTACTAAGTGCTAGTTTTCTTTTTGTGAAAAAACACATTAAGAATAAAATATAAAATACTCTACGTATACAGAGTTACTGCAAGAAAGTGGAAGAAAAATTAAAATAAAAATAAAAATCCAGGAAATAAGTGCTGATGAAAAATAAAATATGCACGTTTAAACTGAAGAAAACTAATTGACAGAAGTATATATCAGCTATATCATTTGCACACTGCAGGTTATTAACAACAAAAGTTGTCAATAGATAAAATATTGAACAGTAATTATAAATTGAAGTAGGAAAATAAGCACTAGCTTTATTAAAAATAAAAAGTAAAAATTAAGATAGCTTGAGGCAAAGAGAAGTTAAGAGAAGTCTGTCTAAATGACTATGTAAAGCTTCTGGATCATGGTCAAAGAGCCTGAACTTGTTTTGAAAGTGTTTTTTTGCTGTAGTAAGTGTGACTTCTTCTATGACTACCATAGTTTCAAAAGGCACTGTTGACTCAAAATAAGAAACACTGGAATAGCTGTCTCATAGTGTCAGTTCTGCAGAGGCTTCAAAGAAGCTTTGGTGATGAGACAGTTTTGTACATTTGGAACTTGGTTCACAGCAGGGTCTCTTGTAGGAAGTGTCCATTCCTCTTACTTTGAGGTTACCCTGTCTACTTCTGATGGGCTTCTAAATAACGCACTGTCCTGTAGTTGCCTGTAACATTCAATATTGTGTAAGACATACTATGAAGACAAAATTAGACAAGAAATTAGATAAAAAGTTCTTGGTCTCCTTCATTAAAAACTGATTTTTTCTGTTGTTGATTCTGTTATTTAATGAGAATTATAATAGAAGACATGTAGTTCACATAATGTAAAGGACTTTGCCCATGTAGGCACAGCTTTACTACTTCAGAAGCAAGGAAATAGCTTATCAAGACTACAAGAAGAGTTTGCAAGAAGAGATTCTGTTTTATGAATCCGCCTGTTCAACTGTGAAAGCTGATCCCTTTTGGTAATGTGTACGCTACATACTGTTTATTACAGAATTAGGATTCAATTAGAAAAAAAAAAAAAAAGGAAAAGAAGGAAAAACATGCTTTGTTTCAAATGTGTGTTATCTGCCACAGAAAACGCATGGCTATAGGTCTTAATATAGTGATATTGTATTCATCAACAGAATTATTCCGCGGTCCCTTATTTAGAATGATCTATCATTTTCTTAAGTAGGCTATTGCTTTTAGAAGATTTTATCCTGTTGGATGTGATTTTTTGGTTTTCTTTTTCTTTTTTTTTTTTTTTTCTTTTCTAATTATACCAGTATATTGATGAGAAAAGTAAATTACCAACTTAAATACTGGCTAGTTTGTGTGATAGTTGACTATAGCTGGATGTTGTTTGGATTTCTATATCTTTTTAAGAACAGTGCCAAGAGCTAATGACTGTGATTTGATCCCACATTAGCAGGGCTCTTGTTATTGAAAGGATTCATCATGCATAGAAATTTGTGCTTTAGCTAGAGGCCATATTCTATGCTCTCAGTATTCAGAATGGAACATGCTGTCTTCATTTCTACTCAGTTACCCGTGAAACAAATGACAGAAGGGATCGGACAAATGCAGCCTATTTGTCATTTTCCCTCTGTGCCTTCCCTCCCCCCAGATCAATAGAAGAGGGAAGATAATAAAGAACAATCCTACTAAATACATAACTGAAGAAAAAGAGAGGAATGTGAAGCGATCCTTTTGGTTGTTTGCTTTTTTTTTCTTTTTTTTTTTTTTAGGGGGCGGGAATGGGGGTTAAGGGAATAGGCCAAAATACATATAAATAAATCGAAAGTCTAGCAATAACAAACTACAAGCTGTTTAGAATCACACTGCCTTTCAAGGTTATTGTGTACCTGTTAGCATTTATTATTAACCAGGGAATTGCAACTGTGCTTCCTGACAGTTGAGAAATCCTAATAAAGTTCCTCATGCTGTTTGAGGAATAAAGTTTTCTATGAGAAGCCAATATCCATTGGTATGTCCCCTACTATCCCTACTGCTGTTAAAGGGAAGTCTTTCCAGATATCAGAGTCAGTAAGAACATTTCTTGTTCATTGAAGAAATACAATAAATAGATCATGCCACACACACACACACACACACACAAATGGCACCAATACATCATGGGCATAGGTCCTTAACAGCTGAAGGATAGAACAGGTGACTGAAAGGTATGTATTGATTGAAGCTGCAGTACGTAACCTCTATAATGGTGAATCTCCCTGTAAGTCTGTACTATAGATGTGTATTTTTTGTGGATCTCAGGAAATGTAAGACATAAAATGTTAACCAATATTCCTTCCCAAGCAAATTAAAAATATGTTTCAGTACAACTTCAAGATCAAATTCTTAAGGAAATATTTTACTGATAGTGCATATATCAACAGATGGAATAAGCTAGAAGGTAGCCTAAAACTAATAATACATATATTTAAATGTAGCAGTTTGATTTAAGTAAATTAATTTGAGATGTCAACAGAGCTTCACCACACTTAATGAAGTGGCAGTTTAAGCAAATAAACTCACTAAATACTTTATAACTTTTGGGTGTAGGTGCGAAATCCTATTACCTGTTAAGTCACCCTATAAATGATGATACCTCTGCATATATGCATTGTGCTGCTGTTGTAATCTTGTCGCTGAAAGCAAAACAAAATCCTTAGACCTTTGAGAGGGCTATCATTTTTCTCTTTCTTTAAATTAACCCCCAGCAGAGTAATAGAGACTGCACATTTTACATTAATCACGGTAGCAGAATAAATTCTATTCTTGTGTATGAATAGTTTTACATATAGCAGCCTCTGATAGTAATTGATCATCTTTACTGTTTTTTTTTGAATGTGGAGAAATCTTCTATTTGAATTTTATTGACAGTTGAACATATCCTTCAAATGAATCTAGTCATTTACGAGTAGAAAATGTGTCTTTGTGATAAAGCAAAATTGATCAGAAGATAGGAGGTTTAATCCATGATGTATGTCATAGATGAAGTAGAATCTGCATTTTTTTTATGCTATGACTCAGAGTAACTTGGTGCTGTTTTTCCCATTCCAATTTTATCTGTAGTCCAATTACTTCCATACATTGAATATTGAAAATCTTTCCCCTAAGCAAGCACATATTTGGGCTTATTACTCTTCCTTGATTTCAGTAAGTGTGCTTACTGCCAAAGCAAGCTCCTGTTCACATCCCCTAATATGAATAATTTGTTCTATCCAACTTAATCCTGTTACCACTTTATCACCATTAATTTTTTCCCTTAGAAATGTTTAGGTTAATGTTTTCCCCTTGCTCCACACTTCTCTGGAGAGCTTTCTGTTATATTGCCACACATCACTCTCTGGACCCTGCAACTTCTGGCATGAGCCTCAAAATGACATCCAGGAGATCCATAACAACAGCAGATTATGCTGAAAGGAAATCTTTTCTAACAGTGCCATTTGGCACCCGCTGTAGACCGTGGACATTGTATATGCTCTCAGAGTTGTCATCCATATGCAGGAGAGAAACTAAATGTAACTTCTTCAGAGTTTTGAAGTGTAGTAAGAGATGAGAGTTTTGAGGCATTGCTGCTGCTTTATATTTTTGTCATCATCATACCTAGGAACTGTAGTCAAAATCTAGTTTCTTCTCCCAAAGTCTCAGGAGAAGAAAAAGACCACAGATGCTTATGAAGGATCTTGAATAGCCCTGGAGACAATATTTCTTAAACTGCAATACAGCAATGTCAATATTCAGCTGTCCAATTCAAGCTGTCATTGTTTTTGTAGGTCCATTACAGCACTGGAGATTTTAAAGAGGGTTGTAAAGGGAAACAACAAGTGCCTTTGCAGATGTTACTAATCATTCTGTTCAGGGGAGCAGCACAAAGAAAAAAGTTTTTCACGTTTGATATTTGGGTCATGAAGGCTTTGCTGGAGTTTATATGGGTCTGGCAAAGCCTGCAAGGTGTGCTTTCTTAACAGGGCTGTTCTCATGGGCTCAGTCATGTCTCTTCGCTCCAGTGTACTTTCTGATGAAATGTCTGAAATGAAATGAAATGTTCTTTTTTTTTTTTTTTTTTTGTCCTGGTGAAAAATAATGTATATATTTTTATGCATATGTACCAAAGTATTTTCAGTATACCTAGTTTGTTACCAAGGCCTTCAGGTTTTATCCACCCCTTACTATTTGGATGCTGGAATTCCTTTCTGGATGCTTCTAGCTTCCATGGTTTTGTTTTTCCATTGTCCATTCTGTACCTTTGAAAGAATTGAAAAATGGCTGAAAATTCCATCATAAAAAAATGTGGAAGAAAAAAAAAAAGAAAATCAAAAATAAATCTGGGTATTTATCTCTCTTTAGTGTATGTACATAATGTTTTTACAAAAGCATAAGAACATAATAGAGAAAAAAAAATCTGAAATTCAGTGATTTTTTTTTTTTTTCCTGCATAACTATATTTTTTCAGCTGAGTTCATTCCTTGAATATGCATAGAGCTGTTCTTCAGGAGAAAGGAATATTCCTAAGTTAGCATCCATGATTTCTTCAGCAGTGGTAGAACAGAAGTACTTGCTTGCCCCATTAAGCAAAGCCCCATGGAGATTGCGCTTATTCAGTTGCTTGTTAAACAGGGACATATTTTGCTGGAGGGACTTAAGAGTTTCTTTTTCTGGAGGAGCAAAAGGCCATTATCATCAGTAGGTTCTCTTTTCACCTTGTGAAAAATGAAACATGCAACACAGCAGGGAAGGAGAGAGACTGATGTTTAAAGGATACAGTCTATTTATGGACCCATTTTCACAAGCCAAATCTGCAAGCATTAGCACACAAACCCATCCTGGGTGTAGTCTAGAAACATTAACAGGGATGTAAACGAACAGGGCCAGAAAGCGTGCCAAATATTTGTTTAAAATGTACCTATTTCTACTACAGCTCCCTGACTTCTCATAATAATTGTCATGAGAAATTGGAAGGTAAATGAGTGAAAGTTTCAGTATTGGATACGATAAAGACAATAGGGTAAAAAAACGTGAGTGAGAAATAAAATGGTAAGCTGACAGCACTTCCCTGAAGTACCATGCTACCCCTAAAGGGCTGCAAAACAAAAAATTAAATAACCACCTTTCTTCCAAGTTCTGTGTGTCCTTTTAGGCTACTTAGTACACAAGGTTGCCTTGTATATTAAAAACAAAACAAAACAAAAAAACAACAAACAAACACCAGCATACTGCATGTTTATGTAGCACAAAGGTACTATGGTGACTTTAATTCTGGTTGCAATATTAAATATAGTAAAAAATTTGTTATTTTAATATTGTTATTGTCTTTTATATCTTACTGCCAAATTTTAGGACATTTGAGAACAATGTCATGAAATCTCTCACTGCCAGCTACTGTTTAAGTGTCTCGTATGGGTATTCTCTAAAAATGCAAAATGAATGGAAGTATTTCCATGTTATTTTCTTAAAACATTCACAAGACTATAGCTATGAATGTGCCATAAATCATGGTGTTCTAAATGTGAGGCTAGTTAACTAGTAAAGTTACCCAAATGAAAATGCTCTTCCTGCCCATACAGTTTCTCCTTGTAAGTCATTAAAGGCTTGTGATTAATAATCAGCTTATGTAAACATTTATTGTTTCTTTCAAAACAGATGACCCAGACTCTTCAGAACCATACATATTAAGTTTTTTTGTTTACAAAAATTCCACACAGACCTACATGGGGCTGGATTCACTTTGTACATATAATTCTTAGATAAGGTGAGGGAGGTTCACTACAAGAAAGACGTACATGTAAATTAAGGCTTTACTAAATTAAAGGCCTATTAGCTTGTGACAGTGTTGCAGATCTCATCTATATTGCAATTACTGGTTTATTGTATCATAGCTAATTTGGGATTATGCCCGTACTTCAGTGAGAGGTGTGATTACATACATCATGAGCATTTAACACATCTGGGCTAGCTTGAATCTAGCAGCTCTGGAGTTGCTGTGACAGCATGGATTTCAGAATGAACTATCTAAAGATGTCAGGAGGTGTCCTGGACATGAACTGAAAGAACAAGCTGTGAGTTAGGTTTGTGCTGTTGCAGTTTTATGGTATTCTAGGTATATTAAAGATAATTCAGATATGTCTATCTGTATGGCACTCTGCTTGTATTGCAGCACACCATATCCTAAATAGAATGGTAGCTGGTGGTATGGAGATAATGGTTATTATTCAGAATATCTCCTCTATAAAGATATTCTGGTAGTGTCTCTCCCCTTATGAGCTATTCATCTAATTCTTTCCTAAGGCTGTGAGTCATAGCACATCAGATTTGGGTTTAAAATTCAGAACCAACTGTGCTAATATCATATAGTGTCTTTTTGGCAAACACTGCAAATTCTCAGAACACACATCTGCAATTCTAAACATGCTAGAGACTTGGTTTACAAAGTTTAGTTTAGAAGCAAGCTGCCAATATGTACAGAAAAGTTACCACATCACAGAAACAAACTGCAAGCCAGTTCCTGAGATGATTGCTAGTTCTGTCTGAATGTGGACTAAAAGCCTTGATGCTAACAGGTTTATTTGCCTTTTCAGGTAAACTATATTTTAAATTAGGTTCCGAAATCACTCAGAATGACCACTCTTCCCCACACTGTGATGCATCCTGGGTATCACCAAACGTGTAAGATTTTTACATTACACATTTTATTGTGTGGAATCTATATGATAAAAATGAATCATGAATTTGATGTCTGTGTTCTGCTACAGAGCTGCCCAGAGGAAAATTCAGAGAAAATATATGCAGAATTAATGATCTGCTGTTTTTATTGGTGTGGATTCCCTGTTTAAATTGTATGTAGCAACCACACATGTACTACTCCTGGATAGCAAGATCTCAGCAGTTGTGGATAGAAGAGTTGTAGCTGCATTTTGAACCTCTGCTTCTTGAAAACCGATGAACTGTTCAAACTTCATTCAACTGGTTATTGTCTCCACTGCTTGAGCTGTTGCACTCAATAAAATTAATTAAATATGCATCACGGGATGAGAAGGTCAGATCAATAATGTTTGAGGGAAGGTGCTGAAAGTTTAGACAAAGTATTTTCACCATGTTTCTCACTGTTGTGGATAATCATTCAAAGTCTAAAAACATTACAGTGAGAATCAGGCACCTAATAATCAAGAACTCAAATACATGATGTATTCTGCAAGGCAGCCCCTTACTGCACTGTGAATACAATGAGAAGCCCATGATTTGATGCTGGAAGCATTTAGCAGTTTGGTTGGCGGAATAACCTTGGATGCCCACTGAAATTTTGCCTCTTTACCTCTGAAAACCTCTGAAACATGCTAAAGTTATGTCAGATGTAATATGTATCAGGCTTATGTTTATTCATAAACACCCCCACATTGTATTTATGATGTATTTAATTTAGTGCTTTTTTTCCAAGTTCCAATTTAAATGAGTGCCTCTTTCAAGTTCTAATTTTATTGATGCAAAGAAAAGAAAGATACACATGCTATGTCATGACAACAGGATAACCATATGCCACTCAATCATTTGATTTACATTATGAAAACAACATCGGGGTTTTCTGAAAACTGTCATTTTGGAATGTCTAAACTAACAGTTAAGTCATTCTAGTCACATAACGAAGTTCCCAAGCCTGGAGTGTTTCATCAATGACACTTCAAACTGAAGAATTTTAAAAATATGCTGATTTGTTTGAAGGAAAAAATGTTTAAAAATATCTGTGAAAGAAAGTTCTGAGGAGATTTTGATTTTTTTTTTTTTTTTGCCTTTTTTGAACACAAATTTGAACAGAAGTTTAAGTACTTTTCCTGAGAATCTCTATCCTTTATATATGGGTAGTGATTCGGTGTATTTAAGGACATATATGTTTATGTAAGTACTTCTACAGATGTTACACTGCAGCACATGTTCAAAGTTGGAATATTTTTAATCAAGATACACTGATGCATGTCTTGCTCTCATGTCTGAAACAGCATCATAAGTAGCATGGATCCAGTCATTACATAGGTCCCAGCTCAGTGACTGCTCAGTCTGCTATCATTGTCCTTGACTTTCTGATACAATTTGCATTTGTTTACCTGGTGAAATGAGCAGCTACTTAGCTGGTAACATCCACAGAATGGTGGTGAGTTATTGCCTTTCTTCTTCACTGCAAGACAAAGGAAAGTATCCCACTCTTACTTTGGAGGTGTACTCTCCAAAGCAGTCCTTGATTTTTACCAGGTTAACAGATATTTATCAGTTGTTTGTACTGAACTCCCTTAGACCTTGTAGATCACACAAATCCTGGTTTCATTCCTAGATTTGTCTCCCTCCTGGCACCCACGGCTTCCTTACCTTACCTTACCTTTGGTCTGAACAGGACTGTGCTCCAGGTTGCAGAGCAGTATAGGCAGAGATTCCACACTAGCAAACATCAGGTTAGGTAGGATGTGCATCCAGTCTTTCCATAGATATTAAAGACTGTAATTGCTGGGTTTATCAAAAGGTTAAAAGAAGTCTTAGATATATAATTAGACTTTTGGGCTAATCTGTCCAAGCAGAATATTTAGCATATGGCTTATGATCTTATTTACAAGAGCTCAATTCATTTAGGAAGTGAAAAGTCTTCCAGAAACAATGTTGTAGGGAATGTAGACATGTAGATAAGTCTGTTAATATATAATGAAAAAGGAAAGAAATAATAGATACGACAGCACCTTTCATACGGAGCACTCACCCAGGAATTAGGAGACCTAAATTTAAATCCTAGCTCTGTCTTTTCACCCCTATGTAACATTAGGTAGTTGTTTATTTTTTCTTTCTCTCAATTCCACACCAGTAAAATGGAGGTAATATGCAATTTACAGAGAGGCTTAGAACAGATAAAGATTGCAAGACAGAAACACCAGGAGAAGGGACCCACACAAGCAGCAGAGACAGACGTATATATCATCATTATGGATTTTTCCCTCATGGCCCAGCAAGGTGGCTCTTTACATGTATAATTCCCATGGTAAAAATCATCCTAGTGAATTAGACATTTGTGTGCTGTGCCGAGAAATTCTCCTTATGTGAGAAATCTCTACCTAAATAAGAATGCTCTAGAGACACTTAAGGTACAAATAAAAAATGGTTATGTCAACTGCTGTGTATCTTTTAAGCAAGAGAAATGTTACTTTTTCACATTGCCTCAGTCTTTCTCCTGATTTAACTGTCAAAAAACTCCTCTGATCGCAACAGTGCTGTTGTATAGCTTGACCTGCTGTGCTGATTCTAAGTACTGCAATATATTTTAAGGTGGAATGAGCTGTGAGCATTTTAAATTAGGTTATGTGCCTTAAGGTGGCAGTTGCTGCTCCCAGGCATAATTAGAGTAATGAAATGAAAGCTAATTTAATGGTTACAATAAAAAGAGAAAAAATATCGAGGTCTGGCCAGGCCAGTTTTTATTCAAGTATCTGTTACAAAAGAATGGAACCGAATAATAAAAATAATACGAGACTGGAAATCATAATGTTTTTTCATATCAAGATATAGGCTGGGTATGCTTTTGGTGAGATTTTTTTTTATATATATGTCATCTTTGCTATTTATAATCAGCACCAAAAATGTATTTCAGTGTTTTCTGCCATAAGGAGGCTGGCTTGTGTTTATCTGAAATAAATTTTGTTGATAAAGCAATAATAATATGTAGATATACACACTTGAAAATATTTTAATGGACTATTTGTCTCTCCTATCATCTTTGATCTGTAGCAAGAAGGATTTATGGACGACGGCCTGGGGAAAAAAATCTTACTGGGTTCCAAAATATGTGAATAGTTTTTTTTTTTTTCTTCTACATATTCTTATCTATATGTGATAATAATATCTTACTAATTATTTAGGCCTAGTTATCGTTAGATATCCAGATATCTATATGATTTTAGATATTAAATTGGCCAATCTTAACAGAAGACAGATAAGTAAAAATATATTCCATTGATACACTATAATTTCTCATTTGTTTCACATTTCGGTCTAGAATCCTAAGTAGCCATGAACAAACCTTCGTTTTAGAGGTAATGAAGAAATAAGCTGCAAAAGCTGAGGTGACTCAAGAAGGCAGCTGTCTTGTGTGATAGAAACATCTTTTAATATAGCTACTCTGTCCTAGAAACAGGTGACTGTGGAAAAAATGGCAATGTCCCCGTGAGAGTTGTTAACGGAGGCTTCTTTTAAGCACACAGAAGAAACTCCAGCCACACTGCTTAGCACAGCAGTCTAAAGTTCACACAGATAAGGAGACCTTTTCTAGGATGTCATGTGCAAAACAATGTCTTTTAAAATAAAATGTTAATTAAAATTGACATTTCTTATGGTGGTAGTGCTAGAAAGTGCTGTTGTTCATAATGCAAATTCACTGTGGACCAAATTTGTCTGCTGAATGCCTATTTTACATTCATCAAAATGACAATTAAGAATTTTAAGCAGCTCAAAGCATTCCAGACAACTCAATATGATTTCCTGGGCAGAACACCTAAAACATAAAAAGATTATTGAAGTCTAAGTTGCAAGTTAAAAACACTTCTGTGTAACCTACCCTACTCACAGTTCCTATGTTTTCTAGGGTGGGTAATGTTGCATTAAGCAGAGCAGTACGGAGGAGTTAAACTGGGGCCTAGGCCCTTCAACAAAATTTTGGAGGAATTGTCTGGGCAACAAGGGACATTCAGCCAGCTTAATGTGGAACCATCTAACTATATTACCAACAGCCATATTGGTCAAACTGTGATTCTACATGGCGATCCATAAATATATTTAGACATGTGACAATTTGATATGTTAGAGAAGAGTTGACACATGGTATTTTTGCCTTGACTTTTCTTTATTCTTCCACACAGATAGGATTATATTTATATTTTGCAACTTCTTTCTGTAAAGCATTCCTATGATATGATTTTTCCTTGTCATCTGCAAGTATTGTTCAAATAACTTATCACTTCATGTCCTGGTTATTAGTACAGCATCCTTTTCTCTTGTATTGACTAACTTCATCGTCTCATTTCCATTCAGGCTATTGCTGTTGAAATCATGCCCTAGATTGTGTGATTGTCTCTTCCTCCACCACCCAGTGAACTATTAATCATTTTCCCTTTGTAAAGCCATATCCCACTTTTCCTGTCATCTTCTAGGAAGTATTAATACATTGACTTCTATCCCTAGCCTGACAATCTCTTCTTAAACTGTCCGTAGTTTATTGACAATTTTGACAATATTTACCATTGACAAAAATGTTTTCTTTAAAGCTCTCCTGATGGGAGTTAGGCTGCTGATGTGCTGAGACCACTGTCTAAATTGCTGACCAAAGCTATGTCATAGCTTCCTTGAACTGTCCCTGTTTTGTTTGTGTGTTGTTTGACATCTTCTGCTATAAACCTTTCTGGTCAAGGACTGATTTATTTTATTTGCACAGTGTGTTAAGGTCATAGACCGTAAGTGAGGCATTTTTTATTATTTTATTTTTTTCACAGTAGTGCAAGTAATAAATGTCTGAGACTGCACTATGCCATGCAGATCACACCTTTTCCAGATAAGTAAAACTTAGCAAATAAAATAGGTTTAACTTGGGAAATGTATTCTAGTATATACAGAAATGCATCTTCTTGTCACCAAAAAAAAAAAAAAAATATATATATATATATATATTTCACTTCATGACTACTTGCTTAAGTGTGTAGATTGAAATCCAAATGTGCACTTGAACTTTGGCTCAAAAAAAGTCAGAGCTAAGCAGCATAATTCCAAATACTGTACTGGGATATTTATTTTTTTTTAACGTGCAGATTTTGCTCCCATCAAAGGATGGATTTTGCCAGTGGTCCACTGGGACAGTCATTAAAAATAAACTGAATTAACGTTTAATTATTTTATTCCTGTATAATATACTTCATCTAGTCCTTGTAGTTATGTAACTTATAGTAACTGTGATCTCAGCTTAGGAACTTTTTCCACTCTCTCAGGCGAGTTTTGGACCAGGTCCTCAATAGAGGATGTGCTAGTTTTGTCTGTTTTTAGCAATTAAGAGAAGATCTGATTTAATTTGTATCATCAGGAGGCAAGGTTTTGCAACTCATCCTCCTCTGGCGGCTTTCAAGCCTCTTCCTGAACTTTGAACAACCGTTATTGAAAATGTGAGTCATGATAGCATATTAAATATTAAAACCAGTTTAAGATTTAATCCCAATTTATAGTGCAGCTTTGTCTAATTTACTGCATATTACACAATTTCCTTTACAGATAACTTTTAGTGTGCTATATAAATAATAAATCAGCCTCATGATTCTCAATTGTTCTAATATGGCTTTATATTAAACTTACATTTGCCATCATTTAAGTGTTGCTAGACCAATTTATTTTATTTTTCTTTTCCTTATTCAGCCTGCACATTTAATTATTTTATAACGCTATAGGTTCTATCTAGAAAATTATGGGAATTCAAGCATTTTAAGATCTTTGTTAACATTCCATTTTAAGCAGAATAGAAATAACTTTAGCATGTGTAACTGCTAAAGCAAAGCCATTGGTTCATTAGTTTATAGAAGTTCATCCCTAATAGGTGACAATAATTCTGATATCACTGCATTCTTCTTATACAATCAACTGAGAACACTAGATTCTCATCTTCTCAATGCTTGCACTGGCCTCTCATGTTTGGTATTAAGCACTTATAGCTACTGAGGTTACTTTTCCTTAGCTTCAAAACTTTAGGTATAAGTGTTACAGCTACCTAACTCTCAGCTGAAATGCACTAACCTAATTTACTCAGGCATTTAAAAATTGAATATGGTAGCTTTGAACAAAGAAAAATAATACCAGCGATATTTCTTTTCTCTGTCAGGTGCTATCTATGATGTGACTTTATGATAAATATGTGCTTTTGTCTCACAACTGGATGGGGTTTACTGTAGAAAGTAGTAGTGAGAACAAATGTTGAGAAACAGAGCAAGCCAAAAATACAAAAAAAAAAAAAAAAAAAAAAAAAAAGAAGAAGAAGAAACAGAAGTATGCATCTGGTCTGATGTTGATGAAATTCTTAGATCTGTGCCCAAATGAGTATGGTTTTATATGCTGGGCTGTCTTGTTCCTTCTCAGTCTCACTTTCTATTTTATTCCTGTTCACCAAACAGAAATAGATCTGGCGCAAATAATGTATGGTGGGTTTAATTGCTGCCTCAAGCTGACTCTGTCTTTCATGTTTTTTCAGCATACATGCAGAATGTTGATGTTTATTTCATATTGTTTATGGTAAGTGAGGTTTTTCTAATGTTTAGACTGTAATCATTAACAGCAAGATTTTATCAGTGGGTACTGCCAACCATTTTTTCTTCAGACATAAAGGAATGTGTTTCTAAAGCCTGTTCTATAGAGAGTAAGAACAAAATTCTGTAATCTTTTAAACATTTCTGGTTGATGGATTTCTGTGTTGATGGATGAAAAAGAAATTAGGAATGATTTAACTGATGTTAATTTTCATATCATATGAACAAGTACATAAATGTACAGTAAACAAGCACATTAAGGACAGAGTTTGGATCTTGAAAATGGCTAATTGAATATAGACAAAAAAATGATTGTCTTTAGGGCAAGAAAAGTCATTAAAACTTGCTTTTCTCCCAAATAAATTGAAAAAAAAAAAATCTGAAAGCAGAAGAAAGAAGTGGTGTATTATACAAAGAGGGTAGAGCCTATGGGTATTCTAGAGAACAGAACTTGAGACATAAAAGAAGCCAACAAGAAATAATGATGTGTTTAAGGCTCAACATCTCAATATTTTTTATTCCTTTGCACTGAGCAGGTGGTTCTGACATTATGCACATAAATATTTTATTTCAGGCAGTCCTTCAACCTAAGTGTAAACTTGGAGGCGGGGGAAGATGTTAAATATTGAATACTGACTATTCTGATAAACTCTCTTCTAAGAAAATGAGTATCTATAAACTTTTACTCTGTTCTTTAGACATTCATGTGTAGAGTGTGCCTGGGATGTGACCTGCTCGTAGTATCAAAGCCTTGTGCCTTGCTTCCGCAGCAGTTTTGCCTGACATCCATATGAATTAGGATTGAGAATCATGAGGTTTCACGATCTCGTTCATTGAATAAAAGTCACATAGTCAGGTACAGCACTTGCTTCTCACCCTAACGTAAGGACAGCTTACAGAACCATTCACAGAAGAAATTGCAATGTCATGCGTTGTGGAGATTGCAAAGGGCTAAGCAATTCTGAAAATCCAACTTGTTTTTGTTATTGTTGTTGGTTTTATTTTTTAACTTTTAATACTTTACCATTACCTGCAAAAAGTGACAGGCTTGTTTTCTGGGTGCAGGAACTAGCTGAAACTCTTACACTTAGCAGTCCAGAGATCCAAATCCTGTCTAGTCTATCACAGAATTGGCAAATATCCACTTTGAGTTGTGAAATTGCTGCAGAACTTACTGAGTAAGGAAAACTTTTGTGAGAAAGCTCCAAAAGAGAGATTGGCATGTCTGGTCATCACGAGGTGAGCCCACGTAAGAAATGAGTCCAAGATAACAAGCTCTCTGAAGCTCAAGAAGCAAGAGGCAGAGCTGAGATGGTTAAGGTGACAGATGCAGAGGAATGGTACAAGGGAGCTGTAACAGCACCAGGATATGGCACAGTAGGCCAGAGAAGAAGGTAACAGGATTCTAAACACTAAAGCAGGGGAATATGAAGAAAGCTGTGATCTAAATGGCAGAAGCAAGGAGGGGAAGGTTGTGAGTGAGACACACATCCAAAATACATTGGGGACCACTGAAATAGGAACATTTAGATCCTGCTGATGAAATTATATAGCTTCGGTGTTTTCTAAAGTTATGAAGTAAGTTGTTTACCTCCTTTGGGGTGCTATGGCTTGAAATACTTCTTTTCATCTGCTTTTACCTGGTTTATAGTAAAGTTGCTTAGCACTTGAGGTGACTCACGTAAAGAAGAGTAGTAGTCTTATTTCAACGGTGACATGCAGCAGTTGGCAGGAAAAATTAAGCAGACAGCATTTTCTTATAGTGGCATTTGGAGGTGCTGTTGTAGGCAGCTCCTAGGGGAGATGAGCGTTAGGCCGTTTATCACTTACGGCACAGAATGCATCGTGGGCACACTGAGAGCAACCACAAAGCGATGATGCATGAGTTACAGTTTCTGCTGTAAAACTTCACTTCGTACTGCTATTTTATCACTTGCTCATTTTATATTCTATTAAAATGGGAAGGGAGTCTTTCCTTTCTCTTCTCCGTTATTCTGAGCATAGCTAGTACATAAAAGGAGAGAAAGGAGAACTTACACCTCATTTGACATCATTCTCTTTCACATAGTGTTCTCCATTGAACTGCTGAAAAGAAATGGTGGACAGAGGCACTTTACCCTACCTGATGCCCGTTGGTACAAGAAAGCCTTACAAGGGTGACAGTGAGGAAGTGAGCAAGATGCCTGATGTTGTAGATGTGCTCAGGACTGACAGGCACAGCCAAAAGCAGTCATGGGGGGCTGGAAGAGGAAATCTAGATTGTGGGGATGTAAGTACAGGGGAAAGGGGCCTGTCATCTTTGTTTTCTTTCTTAATTTTCTAAACGTATCTCTGAAACTTATTGGCAAATGACTAGTGTATTCGGACCTTGGTTAGTAGTAACTGGAAGAATAGTAAGTCTGTACAACAGTCTGTGAGCTTTCTAATTTTCTAGCCATGGAAAATTACTTAATAATTAGCAATTACATCATAATACTAAAGATATTTCATAGGCTATACCTCTCTTTCAGAAGAGGTGGTGTTCAAAAAACAGTGAAGGCATTGCAGACAGATGTAAAAGAAGAGATTATAGTCAAGTATTGAATTAACTGAAATAAGAACTGATGGATTATCACAGAATCACAGAATCACAGAATTTCTAGTTTGGAAGAGACCTCAAGATCATCGAGTCCAACCTCTAACCTAACACTAACAGTCCCCACTAAACCATATCCCTAAGCTCTACATCTAAACGTCTTTTGAAGACTTCCAGGGATGGTGACTCCACCACCTCCCTGGGCAGCTTGTTCCAATGCCTCACAACCCTTTCAGTAAAGAAGTTTTTCCTAACATCTAACCTAAAACTCCCCTGGCGCAACTTTAGCCCATTCCCCCTCGTCCTGTCACCAGGCACGTGGGAGAACAGGCCAACCCCCACCTCTCTACAGCCTCCTTTAAGGTATCTGTAGAGAGCGATAAGGTCGCCCCTGAGCCTCCTCTTCTCCAGGCTGAACAAGCCCAGCTCCTTCAGCCGCTCCTCGTAGGACTTGTTCTCCAGGCCCCACACCAGCTTCGTCGCCCTTCTTTGGACCCGCTCAAGCACCTCGATGTCCTTTTTGTAGCGAGGGGCCCAAAACTGAACACAGTACTCGAGGTGCGGCCTCACCAGAGCCGAGTACAGGGGGACGATCACCTCCCTAGCCCTGCTGGTCACGCTGTTTCTGATACAAGCCAGGATGCCGTTGGCCTTCTTGGCCACCTGAGCACACTGCTGGCTCATATTCAGCCGACTGTCCACCATCACTCCCAGGTCCTTCTCTGCCTGGCAGCTCTCCAACCACTCATCTCCCAGCCTGTAGCTCTGCTTGGGGTTATTGCGCCCCAGGTGCAGGACCCGGCACTTGGCCTTGTTAAACTTCATGCAGTTGACCTCAGCCCATTGGTGCAGCCTATCCAGATCCTCCTGCAGAGCCTTCCTACCCTCGAGCAGATCGACACACGCACCTAACTTGGTGTCATCTGCAAACTTACTGAGGGTGCACCCAATGCCCTCGTCCAGATCATTGATGAAGATGTTAAAGAGGACCGGCCCCAGCACCGAGCCCTGGGGGACGCCACTAGTGACTGGCCTCCAACTGGACTTGACTCCATTTACCACAACTCTTTGGGCCCGGCTATCCAGCCAGTTTCTAACCCAACGAAGCGTGCGCCAGTCCAAGCCAAGAGCAGCCAGTTTCTTGAGGAGAATGCTGTGGGAGACGGTGTCAAAAGCCTTGCTGAAGTCAAGGTAGACCACACCCACAGCCTTTCCCTCGTCCACCCAGCGCGTCACTTTGTCATAGAAGGAGATCAGGTTCGTCAAGCAGGAAATCATTATTGATGATTTAACCAATAAATATAACTTAGTGAAAATTAAGGGGTTTTAGGGTCTGCATGATAAAATACCCAAGGAGTTTTATTTAAGCAAGCACTGAATATTTTTTTGTTTCTTGTTACAGAATTTGGTATATAAGCAAGTTTTATGTTGTGATTTACACTGTAACAGAGATGTTACATGCAAACAGTGGCACACCACTGAAGCATTTATTATATTACTATGAATTACTCCAAGAAATGTAGTCAGATTAGGAGAAACAATTCATGGGTAGCTGTAGTAGCCTTTTCTATGTGTTGGGCAATGCAGTAATGCAAAGGTCAGAGAAACTGTTATCTGTGCTGACTGAAAACTTGTCAAAGAAACTGATTTTAACTACTCTTTCTTATCATTTGTCTCTGTGGTATCTAAACACAGTTCTGATATTTCAAGAGGAACTGTGCCCTTCTGAGTTATATCTGAAATGAATGCCAACATATGGAACTCGGGGGTGTAAAAATACCTATGGGCGCTAGTGGTTCCATGTTCTAACAAGGTCATAAACCTCTATAACTATAACCTTTGTCATATCTCTGTGAGTAGGTCACAGAGTTCAGTCTCCTACCAGTGCTTCTGAGTCACAACTTCATCACAGAAGGCATGCGGTGGCTGGCAGTGTCAGCTTTAAGATGCAAAATATAACACTAAAGCTCTGGCCACCTCTGGTCATTAAAATTCTCAGGAAAGCTTATTTTTGTTAGAGAAGCAGCTATCAATCCAGTGTGTTGGCAAACTTCCAGCTTGGGTCAATTACATTCAGCAAAAGTTTCCCTCTGTAGAAAAGTTATTAATTGTTTCATAATGTGGAGCATTTGATTTGCTGTGGAGGTGACTGACAGTACCCTGATGGGTGAGTTCTTAGGATAACTGATGCTCAATAAAGTAATTTTTAGACAGAATGAATGGAATACATCACCTTTCTGTAGCACTCTGTATCTCTGAATTACGGACTTCTTAATTGTCCCTACAGTGTCTGGTTATGAACAAAAAATAGAAGGCCAAGCTAACTTCTGGAGATTTAGTGTAGCTACCATTTACACTCAAGATTTTCATTTTGACATTGTAAGTTTATAAATATTCCTTTTTTTTTTTTTTTTTTTTTTTTTAGTAGTAGTTCAAGTACACAGGGGAATTGGTGTTGCTCTAGCTATTGTTCTTAAACGTGAAAAGATTTTTATAGCTGAACTATTAACAATTTTAAGGACAAATTTTTCCAGATCCACACTTTCTCTATTTATGAAGAAACTTCTCTGTACCACAGTCCTATCTTTATTATTGCTATATATTATTTAAGACATTCCTTAATATTGCACAGCTATTATTTATCATTCTGTATACTTTTAAAATATTTGTGGAATTGTCATGTTTTCTGTGGGTATTTCATAGTCAATTCCTCAGTCTCTCCAAGTGTTCTGCACTTTGATCAATAATTTTTATGCACTGTCATAAGAGCCGACTGCAGCAGTATCACAGGGCTAAATTCTGCTTTTATATCAGCATTAGGTGAGTGAGTGCTGATTTTGCTTATTTGAAGTCAACTTAGTTTGCTGAAGGTTAGTGGCAGGCAGCAAGATAAGTGGTCAGATTTTCTAATAAAGGTAGGCTTAAACTCAAATTCTTCAAAAGACAGCACGTTTGGTCTCTGGAGAGTTGTTCTGCTATCCTGTAACCCTAGATGAACTAGAAGATACTGCAGGGTTAGATTCAAGGGTAGTAGTAGAAGAGCTACATTGGTATTTGTATCTGTGTTTATAACCACTATGCGATGTAGAAAGAACCAGGGCATCAGATAGAGTGTGTGTCAAAAGAAATCAAGCACATTTGTCAGAACAGCTCAGATCTTCCTTTCTGGGGGCCCAGTGTTTCTATAACGTGTGTATGGTTTATAAGAATATAAGTCTGTGTGTGTGTATATATCTGACATTGCTATAATCAGGGGATTGATCACTTGCAGATTTTATTGTACTGTCAGCAAAATACTAAGTTGTGTCATTTTGGAATCTAGAAATCTAGATCTCCGGCCTTTTTCTACTGGATGTTGGCTTTTCTTTTATAATTGTTTATCCCAATGCTGCTGTTTAATTCCTACAATTTTTTTCCTGCTATGTGATATTCTAGTATCAGTCCAGAAAGCTGACCAGTTCTCTGTGGATAGCAGCTTCAGAGCTATCAAAACATCCATGGGATGTATTTGAAAACATGGCTAAATTTCCAAGATAATCATAAGAGGTATTCGAGCCACATGAAACTTAGCATGAACATGCTTGTAAAAGCTTTTAAGCAGCAACCCACAGTGTGACTGCCTCTGATCATTCTGAAGGAAACTTTGTTCAAGATTTTTCAAAGACTGAACATTGATCGAATGTATTATTTGTGATGCAGAACAAGTGTGTTTACATCATGATGCCTGGAGGAAATTTGAACTTCGGTGAGATTTTCTTTAATGTTTTTACTCTATTTTTTTCAGCTTTAAAAATGCATGTGGGCATGCAGATTGTTTATCTGGACAAACTGCAGTCTTATTTGTAAACTGTTGATTTACACTGTGTTTGTTTGTGCCCCTTCATAATTACAGTAACCACTGAAGACGGGGGGGCTAAACAGGGTAGAGTATTCCATGACAATCCCAGACGCGCAGAAAATTAGGGGATATGAGCAGCATGTAGCAGTGTTGTTAGGGTTTCTTTTCAACTTTATTTAAATTGTTGTTTCTTGATGTTGTAGTGCATGCACTAATCAAGCCCCCTCGTTTAGTTTATTCCTCTTCTTTCATATGTGACTTTTGCTCAATGGCTAAAATTAAGATATTCTGCTGAAATGAAACCAAGAGATGTGTGGGTTTGTGGGTTTGTTGGTTTGCTAATTTGTTTTTGTGTGTTTGTTTTTAAAATGGATGACATAACTGATTACTGGCTGGGATTAGATGTGATGAACCAGAATTAGCAGATGACTTGATGGCACAGATTCCAAAGTATCTAGATATGCCACAGGTTCTTCATGATATTGATTCACTAAGCGCTTGCAAATTAAGGTATGGATGTAATGCAGAAATAATTCTTGACTTTGAGGACATAAAGCATGTGCACTCAAAATGGTCCCTTTTGGCTTTAAGCCTATATTTAGTATTTTGTAACATTATTTCTTTTTGCTTCATATCTATGGTACATAATTTGCAAATAATTTATGTAGCAGTATTTACATATTAGAGTTGCTTTGTGTAACTCCCCACAGGAGAGTCAAGTCAAATTTCATTTTTGTTATGTTTTCAACAAGTTACACTTAGGAATTTGTCACCTTCTTGAGTTTTACGAAAATCCTTTTGAAAAAAAATCAGACAAGTCTCAAAACAGTATGAAAGGTATAACTGTGGAAACCATCAAGTTAGAATAAGACCCTAAAAGAATCAATGCATTATCATCATTCAATGCAAGAGAGCAGATACAATCAGAAAAGTCTGCAATTCATTTCATCTCAGCTGTTTTTTTTCTAACATAGTTGAAGAAAAAGAGCTTAATCTGAAAATACCAACAACACAAACCACCTCTGTCAGTCCTGTTTAGTAAATATGTCCTAAAACCTCCAGTGTTTATCATGTGTTCCTTACTCATGAAGGCACTGAATCAGTGAGATTCATGTGCCAGACATGGTATAATGTGAATGCCACACATATTGTAGGCTGTCAATCAGTAAAGATCTAGTCCCCAGACTGTCGCAGGACTGTGACTGATATGGTGGGGAAAAACCTATTCACATATCTTGCTGTATTAATGTATGCAGTATCGTCAGATCACATGGGCCCATGTAACTCTTGCCTATGTTTTCAGAATGACCATCTTTCTGAGCTTGTGTCCACCATGAAGTAATTTCTCATGCAAACTGGATGTTTTAGCCAGCTGTTTAATAGTTCCTTTTTTTGTGAACAGTTGAACAAAAATAATTCCAAACATTAATATCAGTGACCAAAAAGACAATCTTCAGTGTTCACAAAGACTTGTACAAAGAATTGTACCAGTAATGGAGACAGTTGTCATCTCTACTGGAGGCATTAAAAATATATATATAAAAAGGAAAACCTGACTTTATGACTCCCATGCCTTGGGAAATTTTTGTCAGCAATATGGACAGCAGGGTTGAGTGTACCCAAAGCAAATTTGCAGATGACATCAAGCTGTGTGGTGGAGGGAAGAGTTGTTATCCAGGGGGACCTTTAAAGAAGTGGGCCTGTGCAAACCTCATGAAGTTCAACAATGCCAGGTGCAAGATCCTGCAAAACACTGGGAGTAGCCTCTGCCTCTGCATGAATGCTCATTCAAATTCATCCTTTGTTTTAAGGAGCTTCAGGTAGTGATGACATAAGGATCTCATAATAACATATAGGCATTTTTCTTACTCATGGAGATAATAATGAAGGTTCTACGTAGGTCCTACTAGCTATTGTCTGAGGCAGGGTATATGCAGGCAGGACCAGTGAGGTGTACAAGGCAAGAAATCAGGTGTGGTTGCAGGGGTTTCTTTTGTATTTCTTTTTTTTTCCATTCTACCTCCACGACTCCTCTAGAGATTTCTCTTGAAAGTTTTCATGTTTTATATTGGCCTAATAATTTGTAAAGCATTGCTTCACTGTGAGCAGGAGGACAAGAAGCAAAGGAAAATTGTTTTATATTCTAACTTTTCAACTTTCTACATTTTTCTTATCAAGTATTCACAGTTTGCTTGAAGTGAAGAACAGTATGATAAATTCATTTTTGTTTTGTTTTCTTTACAGCATAGTACTTGCCCTGCAGTGAGAATCAGCATCTCTGGATCACTTGTTAGCTGCAAGAGCATTCATTTGAATTTTACTATCGATCTGCTCAACCCTATGACTCACTTTTGTGGTGCTTAATTTCTAACACACTGCTTATATACTCCAAAGTATTCTGGGGGTTTTTGTTTGTTTGTTTTGCCTTTTTATTTTCTGTTGCCCACTTTAATCTTTTCCTAATGAATAAGTTCAGAGAAAAACACCGCCTGCATGGATCAATATCCTAAGCAGTAATTTTGCAAGCAGACAAAATGCTATGTTTCTGAAGGGTAAACTGATGAAATTTTAGTTTGCAGAGACAGAATAGAATCCCATTTACTGTGAGTTAAAAGATATGGGCCAATACACCCATAGCTGCTTGAGTAAAATACAGATCACTGGGGATAGATAAAAATTTCTGAAGTATTTTAAACAATGTCTTGTCTTAATGTACAGCTAGACATGGAACCAAGGTCTTTAACTATTTTGAAATGTTAAAGTCATTAATATAATGTCATACTTTTCTTCTATTCAAAATGTTCTCAGTCTGTGCTTTGGTGAAGAGCGTGCAGAGGGGCAGTGCAGACACATTCCCAGGCACCTGAATGCAGGGAGAGGATACAACTGGCTTACAGAGTGGGCTTACATATGATGTGTATAGGATATAGAGCAAACAATGGTACCTGTTCTGGGGAATGTGATTTGTGTTTCACTTAACAACATTTCAGAAAATATGTTAATTTTCCCCCATAGCTTGCAGTCACATTGCCTGTGCACTACCTTTTAATGGAGATGTAGCTTCTGTGTTGTGAGCTATCCTTGGCTTGAGTGCCAGTATTTATAGGATTCCTTTGGGCTACCAAATACAGTCACAATACTTACCATTTTACTTATCCAAAAGAGACTGCAGAAAATCTTAACTTTTCTTTTATTGCGGAGATAAAATTAGAAAATATACCAGTGTTCAGACTCTCTCTCAAAAAATACTACCAATAATAAAAAAAATAAAATTAAAGTGGCCTGACCTCTCATTAGTGTATATTCTGAAAGAACACTCTGTTCTTTTGCAGGGCACAGGTGTTGTTTTTCTTTCCCTATCATGCTTAGAGGCAAACTTCAGATGTGGAGGGGGTTTGAGAGCTGTTTTGAAACTGACTCATAAATGCAAATGAATAATAAGAACACAGTTAATGTTAGAGAAACAAATATAAATATTGTACAAAGAGAAATCTGTGGCATTGGAGTGTATACATCAGGCTATCAAGACATCATGTAGTTGTTTGATTTATTCCAACTTCTTTTCATCCTGTGAACAGCTGTCCCTTTATTTCTAAAAGCTATTTTAATGTGACAAGGGTGTTTTTAGTTTAATCTGCTACAATAGTCCTTTTGTCTCCTTGTCATACTTTCCAGCTTTAAAATATTAATCCAAGCTAGCAAAGAGAATTTTTGATGTATTTTAAAATCCTGAATGCAATGTATAATTTAAAAATAAAAACACTTTATTAGGTTATGTTCATATTCAGATCCAGAAATGTTTTGGCTTGATTTAGGCTTCTACTTGGAGATGTTTTTAAAGAAATAAATATTTATTGGGTATTAACCATCTCCCTAAGCACACCTATTTACTACACTGTTAAGTGCCCTTTCAATGCCTAGTCTATAGAGGTGCTGAATCTTTGCATTCCTGTGGTAATTGTTTAAACTCCTAGCCCTATCAGTAGATTTCACATTCAGTTCTTGTCAGGAGCAAACTCCATGTATCCATGGGTTGTGTTCTCCTCCCCACCTGGGGTATGCAAGGCAATGCAAGTCTAGCTGAAACACTCTTCAGTCCCCAAATCAGAAAGGTTAGCACTAACTTTATTTATATAAATATGTATCTATCTTGAAAGTGATTTATTAGCCCAAAAAATGGTTGTGACTTCCTTTGAAAATTTAGAGTAATCAATTCCCCTTTAGATATACAAGCAGCTTTTCCTGTTATTTGTAAATTAAATCTCTTGGTATTTAGGTAAGAGTATTTCACAGTGAAAGTATTCCAGAAATAACTCATAATGCCACTTTCTAGTTTTTTATTTGCAGCATATTTGCGATTAAAAACTATAAGGCAGGAAGTAATTTGGAATTTTCTTGTATTCTGCGTCTTGACCTCACAGGTCAGAGGTTTTTTCAGGAGGAAAAGAAACAAAGAAAAAACTACTGGAATTACCTATTTGTAGCATTTACCATTGTAATTGTTTTGCAAATGGCTAATGTAGGGTAAATCACATGAGACTTTTTAGAAGGGATGCTTTGCAGTGGTAGAGCTGCATTATGTGATTAGTTGAGGAACTCTCCTGTTCCAGGACTTGCAGGGTAATCCAAGGAGGAAGCCAGCCAGTGCCTTTTGTTGCCAGCACAGCTGGTCATCCTGGGACTTGACTCTCCAGCTCCCAGCAAGGCTATGATGGCTGGGGTCTCAGGCAAGCCTGAGTTGTACCTGTGAGCAAGCTCCTCTTCCCTCAGTTCTCTGAAACATGCATCTTGTGTCTCTTGATGTGCATGTGGCCTAGCAAGTCTGCTGCTTCTTGGCTAATATGGGACCAAAATACATTGTCTAAAAGGCTAGGGAGAGAAATATGACAAACTCAAACTCCATGATGAAGAGTAGATTTCTCATTGGTGATCATGTTAGGATCCAAGCTGATCGCTTTTTGAGATCAGCACTGTACTGAATTGTATTCCGACTGGAAGTCAGGGACCATAACATCTCTAATGATATGCTTAGGATACAAGTGATTATCTGCTTAAGTGTAAACACACAATCACACAATGAAGTGTTTTAATTCAGTTCAGGGGAATTGCTTTGGTTTTAGTTTAGTTTTCTGGAACCGAGTGTTTGCCAGAAGGTTCTCTGATTTATTTGGCATTTGAGGCAGAACAGTTTGTACCTAGCAAAGGTTTAAGCTCTTTATTTTTTTCCATTGCTGTAATATTCTTCATTCCATTCTATCCATTTGAGATATCCATGCCTTTCTGGCAGAATTATGTCAATGAACAGAGGAGCTTGCCCTTCTTGTAAGCATTTACATTTCTCCACACTTAGTCTTTCATCTGCCTCCTCTTTGAACCAGCCCCTGGTTATCAGTTGTCCTCTTTTTGGTACAGTCTCTGCTGGACCTGTTTCAAGGGAATCAAGATTGCATTTCTTCTTCTCAACACAGGAATAATGTTCCTTGCACTATTGCCTTGTTAGTCTTTTTGTTGTTGTTAACAAAACTTATTTGTTTTTATGGGTCATGACTTAAAAAATAAGCAAAGAAATACTTCTCAAACTTATAAATAAATTAAGCAGATAAATACTTTTATATTATATTTATTTATATGTTATAAAAATATAAAGGCAAAGTCCACCCCCATGTGCAGGGACTTTTGTTTTAATGAGGTTTTTAAGGCAGCATGAAATGCAATAAAGTTAAGGCTTGAATGTGCACTAACATGAAAATTAGACTAGTATGGTGAGTGTGCTGCCTCACATATCCTATCACGTTATGATGTGGTGACAGAGGGTAGCCACAAGAACTGCAGCAGCAGACAAACTCAATACCCTTTTGGTTCCTGTAAATGTATTGTGATAGAGGCCAGTTAATTGGATTGTTTGTTGATTTTTTCTGGCCTGATGGATATTGTTTAGAAGAATCAACTGAATTTCATGCTTAGTTAGAATTTCTCTTATGTCCATACTTGGTGTCCCAAGGTAAGTAAGCAATGTAGTGAATCGTTTATAATATCTGCATGTTAAGGGGGTAACAGCCGGCTAGTGCATACGTTAACAGCTGGAGGTGGCAGAAGATGTGTTTGATGATCAGGAAACGCTGGTATGGAGAAAAGACCTTACCTTTGCATGTGGATTTGGACTGTGATAGAACTGAAATAACCACAGTGATTCACAGTGGAATTTTTTATATCTTCTTTAAGATAAATAACGATTCTGGAGCAGATTTTGAAAGGATGTTTTGTAAGAGGACAGAGGATAGAAAGAAATAAGGTTCATTTTAGCACGTAGTTTTAAAGTTCCTGTAATAATAACTTCTGTGAGGCTGATGAAATATGAATCTTGACTTTATTACTCATTACACACCTGAGATATTTTTTTGACTCTTTTACCAAGGCCCTGTGCTAGCTTTCTGTTCTGGATGCTGTCTTTCAGTTTGGGGAGCTAACCAGTGTATCCTGAGTTGGATATGAACAAACTGACTTTTTGGCATGCTCTCTTATAAGATGTTTACCTTTGAACTCAATGCTTTGCATAAACTGGAGATGACACTTGTTTAAGCTGAAAGTTACTGTGCAACTGTAGTGGACAAAAATGCAGAGCAAAGTGGACAGAGAAGGGAATGGGAACTCCATAAAATGTCATCTAAAGCAGGACTTTCCAGCTCATTGGAGCTCTATTTGCTGCATGCTCAAGAGAGTACTGGAACAACAGAAAGCTCTGCATGAGTGTGTAGGAAAGAAAAAGACAGCTGTTGTGCTGTCTTCAACTAAATGAAACCTGATTGCTAGGTTGGTTGCCCTTCTCCAGTTATTAGAATGACCATCTGGGAAGTCAGTAACAATTAGTCATTGTTTGGCCAGATAGTGCCAGGAATCAGCTGTCTACATGGAACAGCAAATAAGCTGGGGCTTAGTGCAAAATAAAAGGGGGAAATTATTTATTTATATATTTTCCAGGACAGCATGTAGATCTCTGAACATGAGGGAGTAATTTTATTCTCTAAAATAAGAATAGATACAGTAGAACTGAAGCTTTTAAACATGAGCTACAGAGCTACAGCCCCTTTTATGTCAAAGAAACCATTCGCAGAACTTCATCCTATAACTTGTTGTAATGGCCAAAGGCCCCCACTTGTACTAGACCTGCGTATGCTTCTGCTACTTGGAAGAGAGGGGTCAGAACAGGGTTTGTGTGTCTTGTGCCCTTCATGCTTAATGCATTTCTCTTACATACTACTATCCATCAGAGCGTGGAAGTAGTAGCTAGAGTAGCTGGAAGAGCAACAATGAGGAAAAGTGACAGATCGTTGGCTGCCTGGATCTATTGCTTTTAGCTATTCCCCCCCTGCCCCCCCCCCCCCCCCCCCGGCCTTTGTGAGGAAAGATGATTGCATTTGCAGAAATACACTTGTGTATGGGTGGTGTAGTAGAAAAGATTTCCAAGACCTCTTTTCCTCTACAAAATATGGCTGTTTCAGCTTAATAGAGGAAGGAATTTTGGTCCTTTGTCTGTCTGCAGGTAATACAAGGACCTCAGTAAAAAACCCCAACGCTGCTTCTGAGCTGCAAATCTGTGTACAGGCTACTGCACACCAGCAGTAGCTCAGAGTAGCTCTTTCTACTCAGGTTCAGAATGTCAAAGGCTTTTGTGCTCATCTATGATAAAACTGTTTGTTTTTCTAATGAGATAAATTAACAAATTTGAAAGCCTTCCTTACAGAAAAACAAACAAACAAACAGCTGTGCAGCCACCAGCAACACCCTGACCTGTATTGTTTGCTCTATGTGTTAGTCAATTAAAAAAAAAAAAAAAGTGTTATGTACTTACCCTACTATTTTTAATCCTTTAAAAGTTATTGAATTTCATTTTATTTATTTTTCATTTTTGTTTGGACTTAACATCTTTACATTGATTTTGCTTATTGTCTTATTTCAAGTAACCTTTTTCTCTGTTGATTTCTGTGTAATTTTGGTTGCTTACCTTTCATTTTTCTGCTTAAAGTATATGAGTGTATATTTTCCATTCTATTTCTTCCCTTTGATTCTATTATTGCTGTTTTGTATGTTGTTATATCTTATCAATTTTATCCTCATTTTAGAATACATCTCCTATGCCCTGTGAATTATAAATATTTGGTAATATCTTGTCGTGAGATATATTGTCGCAAGTTGTTTCCTGGATTATTTATTTATTTTTTCCTAATAGAAAAACAGCTTTTGTTGGGATGGAAGAAGTTTTTCATTCTGATATGCTCACATCACAATTCATGCTATATAGTTACTAACAGCAATAGTCTGTATCTATGATACCTTAATTTAAGCACTCTAAATTATTCAGTTTTAAACTTAGAGGTCAATATTAAAATTAGGTGAATTGGTAGTAAATTTCCTTAGAGATAAATTTTAAATGTACCACCTACATAAATATATTACAGATTTCAAAATGTCCACATCGATGTAGATTTTATACATCCTCTGGTGAAGCTTTGAGAACCTCAGTGCAAGTACAAATCCACAGTTAGTGACCTAAAAGCAGGAAAACTCAGTGTTCAGGTGTGCATTCAATGTTTTAAAATGATTTGGCTTGTCTGAATAGAATCAAGTGTATGAGAGGAAAATAGAAAATACAATTCAGATATGAAGGATATAAGGAAAGTGAAGTGGTTGAAGTGTTCATGGTGAAAAAGAATTTTTAATCTATAAAGCAGGTTTCAAGGTTAGTCAAGTGTGCCAGTTCATTTATTCTAAAGCTCTTATTGCTTAGATTTTAATAATCATTATGCACTATGATAGATTATTGTTAATAAGAAATGTATTGGATAAAATGAATAGGTAATGGTATCACTTTTTAAGTGCTGTTGAATGCATTCTTCAAAATGGAATTAAACGGTTTGAACCTTAGGTAATTTTTCTCAGTAGGCTGAGTGGTAACAAGGAAAAGAAAAGAAGAGTAGAAATTGAAATGTTTGTTGCTTCCCCTAAAAATCAAGTTTTTCCACTGTTGTGGCCTTACTAATTAGAATCAGAAATGTAAGTCTGAACCTTGTTCTCATCTATATAAGCAGCAGAGACTTGGATGAAATAGGTGTTTTAGTATAAAGATAATATCTTATATATCTTTCCTGATATATCTTTCTGCATAGAGTGCAGAAAGGCATCATTTAGTTGTTGGTAATTTATCAGATTTACTCTCTTTTCTAGTACAAATAGAAGGTGTGAACTACCAAAATAAGCACATTAAAGGTTAGTAAAGAAAAATCTTTGATATTATTGCTGTTCCATTGTCCTCAACTACTTAATTTTCTAAAAAAAAAAAAACAAAACAAAACAAAACAAAACAAAACAAAACAAAAAACAAACAAACAAACAACAAAAAAAAAACCACGTAATTTTCTAAAAAGAGCGGTCATTGACAATTTCTAAAAATAATGGATAAAATGTCAAAATAGGTGATCCCTTCAAATGTACTCTAAATAGCATCTCAGCTGTTCTGAGGAATTCAAAAAGCTCTTTGTTTCATCTACAGTTTAATTCTTAAGTAAGCATTTAATAATGGTTGACTTTTTATCTCCTGTGGGAGACTGAATATTCTCACGGTGCCTTAAAAACCTCAGGTAACCTCCTGTTCTGTCTGCAAATAAGACACTTCAGCAGATACCTGTCACAACCCTATCTCCTCTCCCATGTCCCATCAGTGCTGATTCTGCACAGGAACTGAAGCAGCCCCGCAACATTGCACTGCCAAGAAGAAGCTGGCCCAAGACCTCTGTTCTTGGCAGGCAGAAGCTGTGGGGTCGATCAACTGTAGACACAGCAAACATGTTGGAAGGGTTGCACGGGAAAAGTGCAAGAAAAGAGACAGAAAGGGAAAGGCTCCATAAGAGCACCTCTCCCACATCTTCTCCCTGAATTTGCAGGGACAGACACCAGATGGCGATAACCTCTCTTCTTTCCATGCAATCTGGAAACATACTAAAAATCCAAAATTCCTGTGTGTCTTCTTAATCAGGAATGTATCTTTGCTCCCTCAAGTTTCTGTGCGTCTCCCTAATCCGTAGTCTATCTTCCCTCCCTCTGTCTGCTAGACAGCATGCATGGCAGTGTCATCTTTGTGTGTTCAGTTCTCTTGAACATACATTCTAGTTGTAGCAGTCTATTTAAAATGAGGGTGGTTTTCTGTGCAAGCATGCTCCAGTGAACCCCAATGTCCTCCAGCTGTTGGTTGCTGTGGGTGGTTATCCCTATTTCTCACCTTCTGCCTCCCTGATAGAAAAGGAAATGACGAGCATAAGGTGGCTTGCTGGGATCTGGCTGTACATGGAGCCGGTGAAACATCTGAGCAGTGAAGAATGCGGCCCTTCAAATTCAATGTCAGGATGTTGTCTCAGCAGTTCACATGTGGATAGACTTGAAGCAACATATTATGCTACTGTACAGTAATGCTGTACAGTAGCTAATTCTTCTTGGCAAAATTAAGTGATTCACTCAGGGAGTAGGACTCTCTAGTGATTTTTTTTTTCCCTGCCTGTTCCAATGCTATTTTTAAGAAGAGTTATAGTTATATAAAAGCCTTGCTAAAACCACTGGCAATCCTCTGTGTTATAAAGTGAGATAATTCCTTCAAAACTAAACCCCAGCAGCAAAGGATAAGAAGTGAAAGGTATTACATGATGCGCATGCACGTGTGCTTTGTCACTGCAATATCTACAAAGGGCTCCTTTATCTTTTCTCTTGCTCAGCAATCCCGTTGGGCTGCAGAATAACAGCAATCAAGTCACCTGACTGGGGCAGAGTCCCTGTTTGTTAGCTTGCTTTCTTCTGAAATTCTTTTAGTGTATCAAACCCTCTGTGGTACTGACATGAGCAGAAGTCTGTTTAGGAGTGTTTCAGAGTAAATAATCTCATTGAGGCATTGAAAGAAGCTGTTGCCTTCCCCTTTATCTAGCTGTATGTTGGCCACATCTGCTCCTCCTGGGTGAGCACAGAAATCATGTAATGAAGTGCAGTGGGGGACAGAGCACTGCATCTTGGTAGCATGGCAATATAGAGGTTGCTTTTCATGTTCAGGTTCAGTTCTTGCTTGTAATGTGCTCACAGACCAAGATATGTAAATTGCACAGAACAAACTGCTGGGAAGAGCTTTGTTTGTTTTAAACAACCTTTCTAATATTTAGTGATGCTGAAATGACCAAGTTAAAAAAAACATTGAAACCATGGTCTTTTGACTGGGTTAAAAAGATGTATCTGAAAATCTAGCTTGTTCTTCAGACTACAAATTCAGCTGCCAGAATGGAAAATAGTAAGTGCTAAACAATTTTCAAGCCTAGACCAGGCTTGTGAAGACTAAGTTAACAGTCTTGGTGGTTCTTAATTGTCAAAGGAGCAGATTTTTCCTGGACAGCTTCCTGGACAGTACAAGAAGTTGGCATTTTTTGGCACAAAATTGCAGGGAAAGCTATCATTTTTCAGTCCCTATTACTTCTGGCTCCAGTTTGCCAGAGTATTCTTGGTGTTTCTTCCTTTGTTCTTTGCTTGCCTTAGTGATACCCCTGGGCAAAGAATACATGGTATACAGCACCTACAATCATACTGTGAAATTGAAATTAACCTCATTTATCAGTGAACCTTTTCCCCTTAAATTTGATTCAGGGGATCCAGGCAAGCAGCTTTTGTTAAAAAAAAACAGGCTTCATGAACATTTTCTATCAGCCAAGATGCAATGCCATACTGCAGTTCAGCCTGACCTTCTTGGCTTGAGACTGCTATTCTCCCTAAATGTTTCCTTGTGCCATCCACCTTCAAAGAGCCAAGGGGAAACCTTGTCTTGTTTGAATTCAGTGGCAAAACCCCCATTGACTTGAATAATGTCAAGATTTCACCCTGGGAACATTTCAGCCCTTCAAGAGAGATCGAAGCTGTTACAGACATAGAGATGCGGCTTCCTGAAATACAGAACAAGAAGCTATCCAGCCATCAGACTGAGCTGGAAATATCGTTACAGGTTCTTCTTAAGTTTATCTAAAAATTATACCATGCCTGCTGTAAGGTTCAATTCTTTCACGTCTGTTAAATTGCTTTGCATGAAAGTGTAGTTCTCAGGTGCCATGGCAACCATGTTTTCTAATCTGATTTTAAATTTTTACGGTGCAATGCATAAAATATTGGTACATTTTCTGGTTTTTGATTTATAGGTGGGAGTAAAGTTAGGGATAGCAATTTAAAAGGCATATGATTCTGTAGAATTAAATGCCTTCTTTTTTAGATGATATATGGAAAATGATTTCTTATTTTCTCATGAAAGGAGAGTATTGATTGGCTAATTACAGATGTGTAGATTATGACTGGCATTTGAAGTGGTGATAACAAGTAGTATTTCTAGACACTATGTAGGATGTTTTTGACTGAGACCAAATAGATTAAGAAAATACAATTGTTTCATTTATGTCCATACATAGAGTACATACCTGCAAATATCTAACAAATCCTACCTCTTACAGAATGTGTATTTTGTGTCTCAGCAATGTAGAGGTAATTTTATTGTTTTAATAATAATGATTCTGAAAGTCCTGTTAAATTGCATATTTGCATTTTATTTATTTATTTGTTTATTTTCCCCAGGAAATTTAAAGATAACACTTTAGATTTCAACCTTGTATTGTACTATACTCTTAATATAATCTGCAAATCATTATGTTTCCAGAAATCTATTCTATAAAGAAAATCCCATTGTGCTTAAATGATTGTACATGTGAAATGTGTCATGGTCAGTATGAAGCCTCTGTTATCAATTGAATTAAGTTGGCACAGAGCACATTCTGCAATTCAGATGTGCAAAAATGTCCCTGAAAGATGTCAAGTACAATTCATCTCAACATTTGACCTGATGCCCATTACATGTACCTGCAATGGAATCACAGCCTGCGCTAATATACAAGCTTTGAATTTTGCCTCTGTTGAGTTTTATAATTGGGGAAATTGTGGGTTAAGGCGGAGAGAGGACACAAAGGAACTTTTAGTACTGACTCTTTGCATGAGGAAAAAAGAAAGGACAGAAATATTTGGATAGTGTTATAATACATCAATTAACTTTTAAACCGGGTATGCATGACTTGCTGTTTTGTCCGAATAGCCCTCCTGTGAACCTTATTCTTGTCTCTGCATTATGCCTGTTACATTTATAAAAGTACAGTCAGTAGCACAAAGAGATAAGTGAAAAGTAAGCTTCCTATTTCAAAAATCAGTGAAGAAGAAGCCTAATTTAGCAAGAGAACTCCTAGCAAACTACTTTGGGGAAATTCCAAACAGCCTTTGTGTGTACGGGGTTTGTAGGAATTAATAGGAGAATCATTTGAGGTGATAACTCAGTCCTATCCAGAGAAATAACTTCTGATCAATTTAAGAAAGCAGGAGTATGTGTGTATGTCAGTTCTGCTCCTCCTGAATTAGATTTCCTTTGGCTTCATGTGTACAAAGGCAGTTAGGAGATGACAGACATGAGCATTGCACAAGAATGTATGTGTATGTCACACAGAGATGTAATAAAATCTGTAGTAGCATCTAGAGCATATATGCTGTTGTATGTTTTTTTTAGGCATATCCTTTTATATTTTTTTTTCAAGGCAATGACATTTTGTTCTTAAATTTGCATTTGCCTAAGCTATAGGGTTGGTAAAGAAATAAATAGTTTCTTTTTTCTTTCTATTTTTTTTTGTTGTTGAGACATTCTATTGTGCTAAATCACATTGAGTTGTGTCACTCATGGTGAATTGTGTCACAGAATAAAGCAAGAGTGCAACCTGACATCACATGCCACAGTATAATCCAGGCTGAAACTCAGGTTTTCCATGAAGAGGGAAGCAGCTTTGAATGAATTGCATGCATTAAAAGTCAGTACTGCTAAGGGAGAAAACAAAGCTGTTATTCCACTACTTTTCTTACTCTGAGAGTACTTTTTGAGAAACTTAACTTCAACTCAATCCATACATCTATATACCAAGAATAGGTACACTGAAATCAATGAGAAGATAAGTTACCTGTTGTTAGATTTGGTAACAGTCAGGTTTTGGAATTTTGACCAGTTCCATTTCTAGTAAAGTAGATAATGATGTCTTTGGAACATTTTTGCATTTTCCCCAAAACTTCAGATTTTCTGCTAAGATTTTATTGTCTCAGTTGGAAAAAGCCGCTAACTGATGCTTATTATTAATAGTGAATCTTCTAACTGTATTACAGAGTGACCATTTGAATCCCTCTTTATAAGCAAAGCTTTTTCTTCATCCTGCATTTCCACTCTGAAGATCTATCGCTAAAATTGTCTCTTCAGAAATAACCTTTGGGAAATCAATAACAAATCAAGCAGCTATTCAGTCAGATTTGTTGATGTAACCAGGTGAGGCTGCCAAAATCCCCATGAATAAGTTGTTGACTATCAGGATGGTTCTAGAGATCTATCTGTGGCTATATCCGAGTTGATTTGATACGCTGACCTGTGCCATTTGTTAGTATGTTCATGACCTCATTAGTTCCTGGGGATACAATAGTATACGTTATTCCAATTATTAAATGGCTGTATCCTAACATATTTAACAAGATACAGGTCAAGAAAATGAAGTCGCATATGGAAATATTTCCATCTTTTAACTATATTTTCATGTGTCTTTTTAATATTTGGATTGGGTGATATGGATCAGTTTAAATATTATCTACTTCCTTTCTAGTAGATCATCGTCACAGCTTTTGGTGACCTGCAGTGATATGGCTTGCTAGGCACAAGTTTGGGAAATGATGCATCAAAAAATCACGGTGGAATAATTCAGAATATTTGCTCACTGAGGGCAAATCTCCTTGGCAGAGAAACCAAGAACCAAACTGTCAGGAAAAGATGTTTTCAGTAGTTAATTCAGAGTGACCAAATGGTCTGCCACTCTATGCCAGTGTTCACTAAGGTCAATGGGGAACTGAATCAGCAGTCTGAGGAAGGAAAACTGACCTTGGCCTTGTCAGAACCATGCCCATTCTGTGTGATCGGTGAATTCTCTAGGTAGTATTTTTTTTCAGTAGCACTGTAGCTTGTTTAACATAAGGTTATTATGCTTTTAACTTTATAACTGTTTGCCGTCAGTGTAAGTGTGGAGAGATTCATATAAATCTGATGAGTATATGAATTTATTAGGATTTTAATCCACTGTATCTTACTGTGCTTTTTTAGATAAGAGATATAAAAAATATATAATTATTTACTGGCTTGAGTCAATCTATACATTAAGTGATGCAAAATATCTGAAATAGAATTAGTATGTATTTTCCAAAAGTTGGTTCAGCTCTGAACTTTGCAATACTGTCAGATTGGATAAATGTAGTATATACCTTCTCCTTACACATTTAACTAATATGTCTCTAAGGTTTTATTTGTGAATGAACACTCCCATGTTCATGAGTGCTTTGTGGAGAACACATACTTTGAACTATTACTAGAGTATATGCTATTAACCTTTCATTAACATCACAACTCATTTCAGAAATGCAACACTGCTGAGATCATAAAACTTTTAACTGGGGCACAGTCACAGTACTTTGAATGAAGTCTGTCTGACAGTATTGTCTGATTCTGCCTGATCAAGTTTCAGACCTCTTCAGGCACGGAAAACTGCATTTAGAATCTTACGAACATATAAATAATACACTTTTTTTTTTTTTTTTTTCCTGAAATGTTCACTGATAACAAATAGAACTCTGAATAAAATGCAAATGAACTACATGCAACATTCTTAAAAGACAGTACAACTAAAAGATAGAGATGAGGAAAGGAAGAGAATATACTTTATCTGCTGTTACCTAGATTAAATCTGAAGGGTGTCTTTCCCTGTATCCAGCTGCTGACATACACCGCGTTACAGATTCTGTCCTGCATCCCTGCAAGCATTGGGTTGCATTCATCAGAGCAACTCTTTTTCTGACAGAGCTTTTGTCACCGTTTTCAGAAAACTATCGAAGGTCCAGTCTGATTTAATACCCCCTCTTTCCAGTGTGTTCTGGAGATAACTTGCCCCTCCCCTACTGAAGAAAACCATTTTCTTATGTATTTGGGGGCCTATGACATTTTGTTAGATCACAGTGTTATCTCTTGTATTTGACTGGTTAAGCTGCTTAACAGGAGGGCAGCTTCCCCTTCATTTCCCTCAGTGATGCAATGGGCATGTTTTATCATTAAGTATCTTCATTAATGGAACTTTGAGGTTTAGATCTGGCTGTGTATAAGCAGGATGGTTATTTTTCATTTTTGGGGTTACGCTGGGCTTGGGGGAACATATTCCTCCTAAGGACTAATAATAATATGCATCAGATGGTTTTTAAAAATTGAAGTGTTGAAAATCTGAAACAATCATAACTCCCTGCTAAACTTATGTGCAGTAGAATACTGCCATCCCTCAGCCTTTTTGCTCATGGTGTGAGATGCCAAGGTTAAATAGTTTGTCAAAAAGAAAATAAACTCCAAATTACACTGGAAATATTGAACCTGTAGAAAAGAGACGTGCATCCCTGTTTTGTAGCTCTAAATTAGGACAGATTGACTGTTCAGTAACAGTCTTTATTCTCATCTCAAAGTTGTTCAGGAGCTATGGAAACTATTTCTCTTAATCTTGTATTTTGTTTCCCTTTGCTTGCTTTTATTGGCAGACTTCTAATTTCTTAATTGGAAGACTGTCAACAGATTGTTAATGTAATAATCAAAATGAACGTATATACATAATCTTAATAAGTTCAGATAAATGAGCATGGTAATTATTTTATTTTGTTTGTTTGGAAGTTTAATTAGAAAGGATTTTACAGAACAGATTATACTGACTGTGATGGTAAGAGTCTACATAAGAGTTCTGTAATTGTGAATGTCCACAACAATGTTGTGATATCCCAGTAAAAGATTTCTTTCCCTTTGCCTGTTCTTTTGAGGAAGGCTGCTAGTCTGTCCTGAGGACTGCTGGTTTTGTTGGGATATCTAGCTTTGTTGGTTGCCAGGCTATTCATATTAATATTATAATTGTTATATTAATATTATGTTCATATTATAATAGCATAGAGATAATTCTGCCTTGGCTTCTGGATCTGGATCTTTAGTGAAGGTTTTCTGTCTTTTATAAACGAATGGAACATAGATGACTTTCCTTTGCCTCCTTGGTCTCTGACTTATTAATTAAGGGAACACACTAGGAAGTGAAAATAGAAAACCAGAAACCTACCAGTTAAAAACCCTGTAGAGAATATAGTCACCTCCATTGTGCCCCAGCTCACCTACCACTTAAATTTGTATGTAGATTGTCAGTACTGGAGAAAGAGTTTGATTCTTTACTGGTGAAATGCCCAGAATTTTTGAGATGAAGTGCTCAGTGTAAACCCAGTTTGAGGTGTAGAGGGTGGAATTGTAAATGTCAGAATAAAAATGAATATATGTTACTTGCAGTTGAACTACATTGCAGTAAGAAGGCAGTCTATATGCTTTTACTGGACGGGAGAATGCCTATACTTCTGAATTTACCTTCTTTATCTAATTACCTTTCTTCCTAAACCAGTACAAAGAGTACTATGTTCATGACATATCTGTGCACCAAACTTCTGTCATTTGTACTTTAGAATAAGCTATCTCTGGTCTTTTCTAGTCACCTCTCACCATCAGTGGCTAGAGATATTTAAGAAACATGTCTCTGTCCTGGCTGAGATACAGCTTTGCAGAATTTGTCTGCCCTTGGAACTGGGAATATGGATTTAGCACTTACATAGCTAGCAAACTGGCATATACTCATAAATCAGGTCATTTTCCATTCAAATGTTAATATTTGCACCAGCAATTCATGTGCAGATGGAGGTATAAATTGTACCCCCAAAATAAAGCCTTGCTTTTGAAAATGTGCATTTTAAATGCAAGCAATTATTCTTTACCACATCCCATCTATCAGTGGTCATACACAGAGAAAAAAAAGAAAAAAGGGGAAGGACACTGCAATTTTTTAAATTAGTTCAAAACACTGTAGTCAAAGTTGGGTGAACAACGGTAAGGACCTGTAATTCTGCAGAGTATTAATGTGGTTAGGTGCTGTTCAATCTGAAATCATGGATGAAATTTTGAGTCTTTTCTTACAAAAAATAAAATAATATATATATATATATATTCTGGCTTTTAGAATGGTCTATTCTGTACTATAGAATTAGTCCATCTTCTTGGCTTCTCTTTGTTCAGCTTTTGGGAATACATCCAGCACAGATTTAGGCATCTGTGTAATTTTGTACAGTGAATATTTCCACTGAAGCCAAAGGAAAATACAAGCTTTTTATAAAATAAGGCACATACATAAAACTCTGCAAGCCTGTGGTCTTGATCCCTGAGCTGATTTCTAGCTTCAGCTGGATCACTGATCTCAGTCCAGTATTTGTTTTGCATATTTCCCAAAACATTTGCCATGAACATATTAGATTTGTTATTTATTACAAATAAATGCCCAGGCTTGTCTGTATCAGCACAATTGAAACAAAATAGTAGTTATTTCAAGGCTCCTTGTAAACATCAGGGAATCATGTGCTATCACATCAGAGAGTTGACAGATTGTCAGGGGTTTTGCATTGTCATCTTAACCCTGCCACACATAATGGCTGTTGAATTACACTCAGTTCTGCAACTGCATCTTTGCAGATGTAGGGTACCTGTAGAGAGCTTCAGCATCTGTGTTTGATATCAGATGTACAGACCGCTAATCTTATGTGTGGTCACACAAATACATACATACCTCTCTGTGGCTTCAAGCTTCTTTAGTTTGTGCAAAGCTTCATAGATATATTCTGTGTTAAGTTACTTGATAAAGAAAGGATGGTTGGTTGTTTAGGTTTATGCAGCAGTGGCTGTGTTTAACTGTTGTATTTCTCGGAGAAAGATTTTGCTAAGATTTTGAAAGCTACCTATTTTCAAAACATGGACACCTGAAGATACCACTAACAGCTTTCAAACAAGTGTGCCCTCAACATACTGTGAGAGAGCAGTGTGATTATAGTTACAGCTGACAAATAAATGAAGGCTGTTTGAGTTGTCTGGGACTGTTACATTTCTGCAAATACCTGTTTAAGCCTGTGTTTCTCAACCATTTTAAGTATGAGAACCAGCTACACTTTTTAAGATATATTGCAAGAAAAGTCAAAGTGCTGCAGATGATGTTGAAAATGCTGGCATCTATAACCCCCCCAAAAGGCTCAAAGTTAAATATTTGTGTATTGTTTCATTTTTCTTCCATTGTGTTTCTTTGTTTGTAGGATTTATAAGGAAAAAATAAAAAGTCTTTGTAGATCAACTTTAATTTCTTTCAAGATGTTATTGGGCTCCAGACAAGGAACACTGGCTTGCCTTACTGATTTCTATGGACTTACTATTCTGAAGAAAATCATTACTTGCTGCTTTTTGCATAAAATATGGACTGAAGCCATACTAGCCAGGCAGAGGATTTGTTCCCACCTGTTCCAGGATCAACAGTAATGTGTTTTCAGTTTGAGCTGCATTAGGAACAAGGTTCTGTGATGCACCAAGTGCCCTCAAGTTCTATTGACACCAAAGAGAATTTAGATCTCTGAACACCTTCCTGTATCCAACCTTGGATTTTTAAGACTCTTTGCAGACCCCAGTATATCCCTCTGTTTTATGACGGCTCCTAATAACTTACAGTATGTGCTACAAGTTTTTAGCAAGTGAGTGAAAGCACTAGAGACAGAAAAAGGATGCTTAAAATCCACCTGTCTTACAGGAAGCATATCCTTTCAGGTGTGAGATAAATGGCAGTTGCACTGAAACCTTCACAAAAGCTGCAGCTTAATGAGAATCCATCAGGCAGAGCTGCTTACTAACATACAGCTGAAGCCTTTCATGGAGAAAGGTGGGAATAGACTGAGTAACAACTATGGTATCAGCCTGTGTCTGTACAAAAGATTAAAAAAAAAAAGAAAAAGAAAAAGTCTGAGCACACACAATCTTACAATCTTAGACTCCATAAGTAAAAAGGACAACATGCTGGCAGGAAAAGTACAACTTGTTATACTGATTTTGTTCACAAAACACATTCCATTAATTTAACACTGCAAAGAATTTGCAGCAGCAAGAAAAACAACCACAGAACATTTCAAGAGTTGTTGTTTTGCTGAGACAAAGGCATTAAGGTTAAATCTTGGTCTTGCTAAAAAAAAAAAAAATAGGCCAATGTGAAAATCTGTTTGATATTATCTATGTACTTCAGAAGCATTAAATGTTTTTCTTGACAGGGAAAAAAAAAATAGCAAAAAAGCTCAAAACTTAGTGCCAATAGCCAAAGAATAAGGGTGCAAGTTGATAGGTTTCTGTTTAGAATCAATCTTTGTGAAAATGTATTCAATATTGACATAAGACCTTCCTCAAGGAGGCTTTTACTGCATGGTTCTTCCATCTACTAGGTCATAATCATGATATGCATAATATTGGAAAGTTATAATTGAAAATGTCTTTGTATTATCACTTCTGGCAAAATTTGTTTGAGAGCTATCAGTTGAATCTAATAATGCCTATAAAGAAAGCATGAAACTACATTAGAGACAATGCTGTGATTACCTCCACTCTCTTCCTTTCTGTATGGAAAAAAAAAAAAAAAAAAAAAAAAGATAAAGATAAACATTTTCTGAGTTTTTTTCATGGTAGATTAAGAAATAAATCATTATGCATACTAAACATTTGAGAATGGGACTAAATGAGATTTCTGAAACAGAGCAGGCGAAATATTATATGGCCAGTAGCAGATATTTTAAAAATCTAATTTCTTGAAACAAGATCCATGCATAAGCAAGTATGTTTTTTAGGCTTATTAAGCATCTTACTACATTTCATTTTGTTTTTCCTGGGCTATGGTTTTTGAGAATCGTTAGTTATTTGGTCTCTGCCCTCTGCTTGTGTTTTTAAGCTGAGATACCTTAAGAAACTGATTAAAAAAAATAAGAATTGGATCCACTGTGATGGCTTTTTCTTCAGCTACTTTTCTCTTTTTCTACTTATCTTTATACAGGACCTGCTCAAAACATGTTCCTGAGTCAGACACCGGGTCTCTTAAGAAGCTTATTGCTTGATCATGCCTGGGGGAACACTTTCATCGACCCCTTCTCACCATCTTCATCCCTCTTCTTTTTACTGGGTTTTCCATCTCAGATTCTCTAAAAACAACAACAAACAACCCTCAGACTCTTCTGAAATGTCCCAAACCAGGTCTTTAGAACTGTAAATTATTGTGAAATTTACAGGCCCAAGATAACAGACAGAAAGACAAAGTCGTTCCTGAGTACATGGTCCAATGCAAGACTTCTTGCTTTTCTTACGTGTAGTTTGAAAATTGGTCAAAGAGGGTATTCAGCATGGATATTTCCTCACAGATTAAATATATATATATTGGTTAGTTTCCCTTTGGTTTATTCTTGCTCCTCTTAATGCCCTGAATTACCAGGTGTGAGCTGTCTACTTTGCTATAAGCCTTTTCAGGCTTGTGTTCCAACCTTGTGTTCCATCTGCATTACTGAATTCAGTAAACTTGAAAATCCTTGATTAGCTAGGTGGGAAGGAGTTAAGGAAAAATTAGTGATTTCCATCTTTAGCACTCTACTGAGACCCTGGTTCTTACAAAGCTTGAAGCATGTGTGCCTTTCAGGGCTTTAAAATGCTGGAGCTCTTAAACAGTTTCATCCTAAGGTAGCTATCTAGCTATCTGGGATTGTCTGACAGTGCTAGACAGGGCAAAATGGCACTCCAACTGGTCAGATGCAGGACAATGTTACTTTATATTATAACATGTTTTAATGCACATCTGTGATCCCTGGTAGGCAGTCACCTGGATTTTACAGAGATGTCAGCCATTTGGGGGTCCAGCGGTTCTTTTTAAAACTCTGCTGGTTGCTATTCTATTGCTGAAAATTAATACAGCAAAAAAGGCAACTGTAGTTTTTGTTCAATGGGTATCAACAACCTTTCCTGGCTAATCCTTCCTCTGAGCTGAGCCATAAAAACTCAATCTCCACTTTAACCTTTTCCTTTGCAAGAATACAATCGGCTAAATTGTATTATTTTGTCCCTGTGCAGTGTTCTGCTGGTAACTTTGTCAAAGGGCACCCACAAAAATGTTCCTCTTTAGCTTGTAATAAATTGTTTGTCCCCAGGATGCATGTATTTGCAGACAAGGCAGCAGCAGAGTAAAGACTGCAGAATATCTATACTATCCTTTCCATCCACGTTTAAACTGAAATTTTCCCCAATATTAAGATGCAGCCCTGGAGATAAAATCTATAAATGTGCTGGGAGGAAGATATATGTACTTGTTTTTGAAAAGTATGCAGAAAGAAACCACGTGGTATTGACCCAAAACTGCTCCCTCTAAGGCTAGGATTTTTATTGTTGAATTCCGTGGGTATTGAGTTAAACTGAAACCAAGTCTTTTGAAAATCTAGAATATCACTTCATGATTTGAATTTAACTGGACTGTTGACCTCAGATGGTTGTGTTGTGGAGGATTGGGCTCTCCAGAACAGAATGCATGGTTCAAATTACTTATATTCTAAAGAGAAGAAAAAGAATAAATAAATAAAATTAAAAGTACCGGTGTAGTTATCTGTAAAAATAAATATTTGAGTATATTTCCTCTTCTGCAGCTGCTGTTCCTACAGAGCTAGGTGAGACAGCTAAACGCTAGAAGAGCTAGAGCCACTCATGTGCAAGATTGCCTACTCCATGTTACAACAGAGGCTGTCCCACATGCAACTCAGAGCACTTCAACAAACAAGGGAAGCATCAGCATGGCCATTTTTGCCTGGGTGCAAAAATGTTGTTCTGTGTGCGTTTTGCACAGCAGTGTAGATTGTTGAATAAAATGTGCCTCCTGAACCCTGCTCTCTTTTAGTTCTGACTGACAGTAGTAGGATATGAGGTCTGCTTGCTGGCTGATTTTTCAGGATCGTACACAGACATTTCAAGCATTCCTTATGGCTTTTATTTTGGAATATTTTGGCCTTTAGAGGTTTTTGTTGTTGTTGTTTCCTAAGTTCACATCACAGAACCAAGAATAGAAACCATGTCTGCTGGACCGTGGAATAAAATTTATATCCATTTTAAAGGCTAATATAACAAGGTCATGCCAGTCCCTTGAGATACTTTGAGTGTACCCTCTAATCACACTGAAATTAATAGATGACTTAAACAACTTGGACAAAGTGACTGGGCTTGCTCTAGCCCTAGATGTGACTTGAAGGATGGGGAAATTCACAGTTGGTATGAATAAGATTTTCCAACCAAGGAGAAAAGATGACAGTTGAAAGATTTGTCTTTATAAGAGTGACATATCATTTCAATAAAAATGTTAGTCTCTTGGTTGGATAAGATGAAAGGGATCAGAATTATTCAACTAACCTCCTTCTTTTGCCTCCAGTTACCATAGTGCTATTGACCCTGTGAACTTAAGGTTATAATATTTTTTATCTGTAAGTCACCATACGTGTCCCTGATGTTTTAAAATAAAATCAAGACAAGCATCCCTGTCCACTAGAACTTAGATGCAAATTACTCATATATTTCACAAACAGATGAAGGGAATCGTAGTGGAAAGGTTAGCACAGTATAGAGAAATGGTTGTTTGATGTTTGGGAAGATGTGTTAGATGTTAGGGAGCAAAGACCAAACACTTTCATGCTCTTATCAGTATGAAATCAATCAGATGATATTTCATATGAAACATTTGTATATTTGTTTCTTCTTAAAGTTGGAGTTTTTTGAAGAGCAACAGAGTTCCCTTTGAGCAAATTGCAAAGGAACATCATAAGGAGCCATCACTTTATTTGAAAATTTATATACTAGAAATATTAAACTATTGGAGAAATAGTGCTTCTTGAACTAATTTCACAGCCTATGAATAGGGGGCTCTATGTAAGCACTCTCCTATATGAGAACCAATCATTCCACTCTCCAAGTATGCCTTACAATTCTGGCCTGATTCTGGATAGAATCTGCTATCTGTAGATATATCTGTAGATATCTGCTTCTGGATGAGAGAGTAGCTTTGGAAACATTGTTCTAAGAAAAAAAAATCTTGATGAAACTGCTTATGCTTTTCTCTTGAATTTCTTTCTTGTGGTTAACATTCAATGACTATCATACAATGATTAAATAGTCTCAAACAATTATAACAAGTGACTTGTTATGCTGTTTTTGTAATGGCTGTGCTAATCTTTCATATTTATATGGAATACACTTATTTTGGCTTTAATCTTTTTTGCAGACTTTGCCCTTTTTACTATTTAGACGTCTGAATAAGAACTAGCCTTTTCAAGCTATTTGATAATTACAATTTTGGTTTTAAACTGAAGCTTGTGGACAGTTTTCAGGCTTCTCGTAAGTACTGTTTCATCCCAAATCTCTTCACTACAGAAGATTTCATAATAGAATACCCTTAATAAAACAAGTCCATTAATTTTATACAGTAGTATAAAAATTGAACAAAATGCTAAATTAGGACATTTGTCACTGCTAAAACCTTGTACATGAATGAAACCTTGACTTTCTAAACCTGAGGCCTCAAGTATTTTTAGTCTATTCTGAAGTACTTTGTCTATCTTAAAACTGTAAGCAATTCACTTGGTACTCAAGAAGCAAATTTACAAAAACAAAAAACAAACAAAAAATAAACACTCTTGTACTTCTAATAGTGATTTTCAGAAATACCAATGCTTTTCTAGCACAATTACTGCATCAGTTGAGCAGAATAGGGATGATACCTGAACGTTTAAGCAAAACTCCTTAATTTTTTTTTTTAAAAACTCCTTAAAGTTTAATTTATTTTTTTTAAACAGGCTGAGTATTGGTAATAATCCAAATAGAGAAGTATTTCCAACATGAAAATGAGGGACAGAACTGAGAAACAACACCCAATTCAACCTTTTGCTACTATAGTAATCTGGGAAAGTTCAGATCTGGGTCTTGACACAAATTTTTCAGTTTTGACCCTTTCTAATTAAAGTGTCGTGTCACGTAACTGAGGCTGACAATGGAGTATGTCTGGTTTGAACTCTCTGAGCTCTGGTCTCTTCTAGCACTGAGTGCTCTAAGTGGATTCCACCTAATTGTTCAGAAAAGGTCTCTGAGCTATACACTGTGTAACCCCTCTTCTGGCTCCTTTGTAGGGGGGAGCTAGGGAAGCTACAAAGACAAGTTCCAAGCTCTAAACATTGCAAAACAACAGCTTCATAAGGACCTACAGCTTTTGCACTTTGGAGTAGGTGGGAACAGGTGGTACCTCCATGTTTGGAATGAACTGTTGCGTACTTGATGAGACCATGAAATATATTCAGCGTTGCTGCTTGACTCAGTCACAGCCCCACATTATACCCTCCTGCCCCCAGGATGTTTATGTAGTCACTGTTATGAAGCCTTATTTTCAGGCTTTGTGATAAATACAGCAGCAAATAACAATGATACGGAAAAGGCTAATTTCACCTGTATCTATGCTACTGGGTAATTTTTAATGCTTCTATAACAAATACAAATACGTGCCTATACAGAAATACATGTGTATGCTTACACATACATATATTTTAATTAATTTCTGCTCCTGTGTTTAATTTCATGCCTTTGTATCTGCAGATAGTGGTTTATAACGAAGAGATAAATTGATAATTTGTCAGGGTACCCAAACGTCTTTAGGAAATCATAAATAAATTGGCACACAATATGAAATTTTATGACTCGACAATTGCTACCAAATTATAAAGTGAACAAAGCATATACCTCTTTCTAGATTTGAGTATGCTAATGATTAACTGAGAATATTTTCTGAGTGATTTGTTACATTAAAAAGCACTAAAATTACTTATGCCAATAAGTATGTTATAGTTAAACTCTTTATATTATTTAAACAGTTTGGTTACTGCTAGCATGATTTATAAATTCAATATAAAAATGCTCGGATTTTTCAGTGGTTGTATTATTAGTCTCTTGATGAAAATTCCTTGCTTTTCTTTCATCTCAAGGGAACTTAATTTAAATATGAATAATGGAAAAAGCCCACTTCCAGAAATTTAAACTAATCATGCTTTTAAAGGCAGAGAAATCTTGGATTGAATTTAGGAGGTAGTATAAAAGAAAGAAATGGTAACAAATCATCTTATAACTTGACATGTGATAAAATGCTGTAGATATTTGATGTAGCACTCATGTTTTGAATGTTAGATGAGTAATTCTGTAAAATGTATTTAAGAAGATGCTAGTGGTTGATAATTAGTTTTAAAAAGTGTAAATTGACAAATCTCTGACGTCAAAGTTTTTTACAATATTTTCTAGTTGCACAGTCAAGTAATACTGAAGGAAAAGTGCAGATACAGGGTGATGAGAAAAAAAAATCATGAATTTTGAATAGATAAAGGTATAGGGACATTCTAATGTGGGGGAATAGTTCAAGCTCATCACCGTAGAGAAAAGCACTATGTACAGTGTAGCACTATGTACTAATTTACTGGAAATAGTGTATATCAAAGTAAGGATAGTTTGTCATCAGAATCAGATACTAAGGCTTTTCTTAGGCAAGGTCTCATTGTTATCAGCAGACGTTCTGCCTGAAAGGACTTCAGGATCTGAAGTCAAGCAGTCTTCAGAAAAGAGGAAAACATTCTGCTGTAAGTTTACCATAAGCAACATTGATTCTACATATTTTTTGATATATTGAAATAATTTGTTCTTTTGAAAAAGTCCAAAAAGCTTACTCACAGGAAAACTCACTTACACGGAGAAGAAAAAAAAATTAAAAAAAAGGAAACAAACAAACAAACAAAAAAACCCCTTTTGCTGATATCAGATTTATCAGATTTATTTGGTTGTCTTACTGTTGTTTAAATCTGGCATTCTGTATGAGTAAAGAAGAGTCTGATTGACCTCCCCTGTGTGGATGCCCTAAAACACATGTCAATAGTGATTGAAAGTTAGTGGAAGAAAATATCCAATGGACTCATTAGGAAAGTTCCATAGCAGTATTAAAGTTAGGCTTAATGGGTCCTGGAGAAATAATTTTTATCTATCCAAAATTATAAGCTGGATTCAAATCTTCATGGTGATTTTCAAGAAAAAATTCTGAATGCAAACAAATGACATTTTTTGAATAATTTAGGAAAGCCAGTGACTGTTCTGATTGTTGCCCTGAATTTCTTCTGCAGTACTGATGTCTTCTAGTGCAGCTTGAGTTTACAAACATTATTGATGCTTTGTCAATATATAGTTCTTTATTTCCTCTTTCTGCCTTCCCAGACTGGCTTGTGTTTTTGTGAAGGTTTCACACATAGCCACTGTCCAAAAATCACAGTGTTTCCATTGCTGGCTAGTAAAATCCCTCAATGTGATAACCTGCATGTTTTGAAGATGTAGTTACTTTTGTGAAAGTTGTATTGTTCCCTGCTCAGGATTGGAAATTTGATATCCTCTCTCTCCTTTCTTGCTTTGCCTTCATTTCCTTATTTCCATGGAATTTGTTAAGGGAGTGTCTGATAAATGAAAATTAGCAATCACTATTAATAAGCCTACTGTATATGCAAATTCCAAAATGACAGCCTATCCTCTAGTATAATTAATACCATTTGCACTATTATAGATAAGGTTGTGTCAGCTCTCCTCTTATCCAGTATTTTTTATTATTATTATTATGTGTTTTTTTTAGGAGCTTAAACCCTGGGAAACAGATCAATTTATGTAGAAGATCTGTCTCTAGCAAGCAAGGACTGCATACTTCATAAAATTTGGTTCAAAAAGCATTCAGTTATTTTTCATTAGAAGATGGTAAAGAATATTTTGTTTATGATCATGCTTAATATCACGATCATTTATTTTCTGTAACAACAACAAAAATGTCCTCGTAAAAAAAAAAAAAAAAAAAGCTTTTGGCGAATATATTTTTAAACAAGTAAACATATATTGCAAAGAAATGAAGAAATAAATGACTGTGATAGCACAGGTCATAAAGTCACTGTATATACCCAGAAAATATTCTGTCATTTAATCCAAGAGTTTTTCCTTAAACATTTATCTTCACTGAGTACCAAATCCAAACATTACTCTGTTGCTTTTCCTTCATTGTGGCAGCCTCAGAACCTGTGATCTCTAGCTACATTTACTGATTGTAAATCACATCATTTAATCTGGAGTAACTGAGCAGTGAAGTCAGCGTTCTTCATTAGCATACAGCAGATCTTGCGATGACTATGATTTCTGCAGCAGCAGTTTCAAATGAGCTATTGAGGATCCCTAGTGAGATCCCATCAGAGGGAATTACTCTTATTTAAGACCATAATTCAGCACTTATTCCTTTCACCCTATGATTTGTCTGCTCAAAAAGTGAAAAGTCCAGAAGCGTGATGTTTCCCAGCAGAGGGTCAGGTTCCTGCCATTCCATCTTTGATTACACAGTTGTTTTACAAAAACTGTGCAATAAAATGTGTTCAATTTCTTGGTCTATCCCTCAAAAGTTCTTGGAATATGTGACAGCATCTCTTCTGTTTGCTTTCAATGTGTGCATTAAGTTCCTTTGAGAGAGCAATGTCTTGTTCATATAGGGCATTTTGGAAGAAGGAGGTAACACAAAAGCTTTTGTGATTTGGATTACAAGTCATACTTTTTTTTTTTTTACTCCCCCCTCCCCCCCCCCCCAATGATAAAATTTTCATTCAAAAATTATTATTATTTTGTTTGGCTTCCAAAATCCCATGTCTCACTGAATATTCCCTTTGGGGCACTTGTCAAAAAAAAAATCTAAGTAAATGGAAAAAGTTGAAAATAAAAATAAAATCCATATTGAAGTGAATGTCTTACTTACCAAAATAAATTAACACAGCTCTTCATGCCACTTAGGTGGACTTCACTCTATCCTTCTTTTCTCAGAAAGACACTTCTTATGGCATTTATAATAAAACATAGATCAATGCTGTATTCAGAACAGTTAAACTTTTTCAGCTGATGTGTCACACTAGAAGACACTATTTCAGGTGTGATTAAACAAAGGATCCAAACATGCAACAGTAGATAAAGATTAAGACAGGGGATCTGTTGAGTGAAAAAGAATTCAGTAAATCACTTTAGGATTCAGTATGCTAATGATTCTACATGCTGTTTTGGGCTTTTTTTTTGCCTTTTTTTTTTTTTTTTTTTTTTTTTTTTGCACTTGCGGTCCTTTTTCTTTTTGAAGCGTGATCTATTAGTAAAGCGATGTAGCAAACAGCCTATATTAGTGACTGGCTAGTGGAAATAAATAACCATATGTTTGTGAGCAGTCCTTTGGCTACTTGCCATGCCCAAATTATCGTGAACAGCCAATGCTTTGCAAGCTACCACATGGTTCCTGCTCTAAATGCCTCAGATTAATTTGATCACTTAAGAGAGGATTCCAGTGTGAATTTTGATAAAACAGATAAATAAGAGAATTAAGGAATGTAGTAATTTTTCCTCTTAAATTCATCAAAGCTGAGTAAGTGACCATAAAGTTATTAGACAATAAAAGGGAGAAAGATTTGGTCCAGGATAACTTCATTATGCTCTAAATCGGTAATGAATGGATGTATCTTTCCACTTTAATACAAATCTCATAGAATGTTTTGCTGATGGAGCAATAATATTAGCTTAAGTTGGAACTCAAACTGATCTTCAGTTTTAGTTATTGTGTTAGACTTGGGGACAGGAGTCAACACGTAAGAGTTCAACAAGCAATTGCTTCTAGTTGAAAACAAAGAAAGTCAACTTTAAAACTCTGTACATACAATTATACGTTTGTGGTTGGTAGAACTACCTGAAATCACATATATCTATGGTTTATTTCTGATGGTTTATTTTTAAATTTGCATTTTAAAAGTCTATTTCTGGAATAAGTCTTCAACAATGAAACCTAAATATGAAAAATTTGGAAAAAAATGTGTATCTGCATTTACGAGCATATACAATCTTTTCCATCCTTCCTTCTAACTTCATTAATACATAAAAATTAGGAGGAGCAGTAATCACAGCAGGTTCTGCTGTATTCACCTTGAACTTCGTACAGTCTGATTCTGTCTGAATATGCACTCAAAGCTTCACCCCTAATTTACACATCCAATATTCTTAGGGATGTCACCACTTAGATACTTATGTCTGCAGGTCCTGAACTTAGGTATGGCTGTGAAGAGTAAATGTTCTCTTACATTTGCATATTTCTGCATAGGGAAGGAACGAAAAATAATTTCTGAGAGGGAAAAAAATTTCTGTTTTACAAATGGACAAAAAAGTTCAATATATTACATGAACTATTTTGAGCATATATATCAGACAGAACTTTACTACTCCTGCATTTTAGATTGCTCTGCCTTTAGTATTTATCAGCCATGTATCTCATCTCCCTAAATCATCATTCCCAAGGGTGTGCTATATGATCTGCCTGAGGCAGTAATTGCACAAATTATGATACCATGATGTATCAGGGCAACAGGCAATAGCTGTAATCAGTGTGTAATAAAGTTCTGATGCTTCCTATCTGTTGCATGAGGATCAGTCTTCAGAATTAACAGGATTGAGTTTTCTGTCTAGATTTCATGGATCCCATTTATCAAATCTCATATGAGAGGCAAGAGTACTATATTTCCCATATTTCAGTCCCACGTCTTCAGTCCCCAAAAATAACTTTGGTGGAAACTTGGCGATCCAGCTCCTTTCTGTTCTTTAAAAAATTTTAGTGAAGTATCTTAAATTTATCATCTGAATTCCAAGCTATTAATGATGAAATATGGTATAGAAGAGTAGCGGTTTTGGTGTACTCCTTTGTGGTTATTACCAAGATACATTGTGTTACTCCTTTCTTCAATCTTTGAAAGGCCTAGAATAGAACAACATGCATCTCTGTTTTCTTTCCACATTGGACTGTATTCTAGTTTAAATCTCTGCTGATGCCAGTTCTGTGGTGAGTGTCTATGATGTAGCATGTTGAACTAATCATTTTGTTTTACATCCCTGCTGCAGTGCTATGAGTAAGAATGTTTCATTTTCAGTAGAAAACAATTTAAAACAATTTATTGAATTGTTCATTCATTGTCTTACAAATTCTGATTATTCTGGAAGCGCTATAAACCCGGATGCAGGTCTTTCCCTGCTGGCTGGCTTACTGAGACCCCTAAGGTTTTTTCTATCCTTTAAAACAAATGCATTTTCTCTTCTTGTGAGTCTCCAACAGTAGGTCACCAGTTCACCTGTGCTGAAAACCAGTGAGCATGCTTTTCATAATGCTGATGAACAGGAAGCCTGAGCCAGAGATTTCTGGCCAGAAAATCTTTCCAAGGTGGAATGGTTCATTTTTAAGTTCTGTGAGACTCTTCCTGCATGTGGCTTTTCTGTGCCATTATAATTTAAAAATGTCCGGTACAATATTCATTGTGTATGTATATCTTCCCATGAAAAACTGTGACTTGAACATTGGCAGGATTAGACCTCCGGTGATAGCAGATTTCAGCATGGCTGTAGCTATTTACTTCGCATGGAAAAGGATATAAAAATCAGATTTATAGAATGATGTCTGACTTCATTCCACTGTTATTAAGTAAAGGTTCATTTTTACTTAACGGCTTGTTCTCCGTATTTCTCCATATTAGAGGATATCAATGAAACAATATGATATTTGATGGAAAGTGACATCTGGAGCTGCATAGTAATGTTTGGTTTTCTCAGCAAACTGGCTTTTCCAAAAGACTCTGATCTCTTTCTTGTACTCTCAGACTTTGAGAAGACACTGCTTCTGAGGTACTTGAAAGTACAACCTGGTGACATTATGACTTAATAAATATATAGCTTTCCACTTTTGCTGCCACTGACAGAATACTCTTTTCAGATTTCCTTTACCTAACTTTTAGTATGCCTATCAGCACTGAACTGGCCTGTAGCTGCTCCCATAACAAGAGAATTTGTTCTCCTAATTCTAGCCACACTGTCTCTCAGGCATCAATTCATCACTTAAATTTGTCGTAAGTGCATTAAATAGAACACTGAAATTGTTCTTGTCAAATAATCTCCAAGAAGTATAGAGTATGACTCTGCTACATCCTTGAATTCTGCTCTGACATTTTACACTGTCAAAATAAAACAGACATTACCCTCCTCCCCAGTAAAAATTCTTTAAGCCATTAAATTACATTATCATTTATACATATTTTTATCTGCTCTATTTGCATGGCTATAGTTATGGATCTGTCAGTATTTTCACTATAAACCCCCATTTCCAGGGATTTAGACAGTAACTCTGCCTTAATAATTTGCTTCAGGCTAAAGCTTAAAATGCAAAAAGTCTCAGGCTGAGAATAGCGTGCTTTTTTTTTTTTTTTCTTTCTCCATTTTGAAAAGCAAATCATTTTGCCTGGTCTTAAATATGGGAGCTGCAGTTGTGCCCTCAGGGAAGAGCTCCCTGGAGGGCACTGGGGTGGCAAGGGGGGTGTCTTCCCAGGCAGATGAGCCTGCTCAAGTGTTCCCTAAACAGTGGGGCATCAAATGGTTCAAGCAAGAGAAATCCTTCCTAGTCCTCACAGAAAAAAAAAACGGGGGGTTTGGAGGGCATCTGTGTAATAATCTAAAGATTGAATGCAGTTTGCAAAAATGTATGCGAAACAGATTTAAATTAGGTGGTTGGATAGGAATGGAAGTATAGCTCTGGCAATGTAGAACTCATCACTAGTTTGAGGGTATTTTTTATTTATATTTATATTTATTTATTTTTGGTAGTGTTCTGAGCAGTGTTCCCAGATAGCTTTTGCTACAACTGCTAAAACTTGACTGTGCTTTGGCATAGAAGTGGAAGCAATCCCCACAATTCCCACCTCTTGCCAGCTGCCATGGAAACAGTGTCTTGCCCTGCTATTGGAAAATCAGAGTTATCACCCCAAAATTAGAAGTGGCTTTGAAATGAGATAAGATTTGGGATCTCTCTTTAAGTAATTAATTAATTTATTTATTTATTTTGAGGGGGGGTGGGAGTTCACTTTTCTGCAGCTTCACAGGTTTTTGTTCATTTCAAGCTTATTTTGAAAACATGCTTTCAATCTTTTCATTTTCAAGAAACTGTTTTTTTTATTATTATAATTAATAAATGAAGTCTGAACTAATCAGGTGATTCTAGAAGCTATGATTTTAACAAAAATGTAAAAATGTATTGCAGGGCTTGAAGAAAAATTATGAGTTGGCAAGGATAATTTAAATGCTTTCTGACACTTTACACATACTGACTATCTAATTTCTCTCCCTGTCCCTAATCTCTCTCTCTCTCTCAGTGCCATAGACACAAGAGCCTAAATTTCAATTCATCACCAAGGAAATCAGATGGAGGGTGAATAAATTGATCATAAAAAGAGAAAACAGCCAGTATTTGCCTGATAATTTCTGGTAATCAGCAATAATAGGAACAGAAATAGAGAAAGTTCTTTCTAATTACATTATTTTTTCTATGCAAAATGTTACTGTTTTCATGAGAGAGGCAGCAAACATTCAGAAGAAAAGGGTGCATTTCCTTAGAATATTTGTTGCAGGTGGCTATTGTTAAAAAGGAGAGTTTTTTCTTTTTATGTCTCATGTTAATTATTTAAAATGAGCTGCTGTGATATTTAACTGATCTTGAATTGCAGAGGTTTCTGGAAAAAAATATTTTTGCTTTGAAGTTTAAAAAATGGGAATGGAGGTAATGAAATAACTTTGAGAAACAAGGAAATAAGGTTAGAATTGACCTTGCTGCTATGAGGACTCCTCTCAGCTTTAGTGAAGGGGGAAGGGAAAAATCAAAGATGTTAACCTTATTCTCTTTTTTCCCTTGCCTGCAGAAGGCCTCTTGGCACACACATCACATCTAATCTTATTTCTCTTTCTTGTATATATTGCATTAACCTCAGTTTGCATTTGGCTTGTTTTCTGCCTTTAAAAAATGATGTGTGGGGAGTTGTACCTTCCAATTGGCAGTCTCTAGGGATTTGGATCTTAATTTTCACCAACAAATAATTTGGTTGGAGGGTAGGTCAATTGGCCTCCAGGCTAACTTAAAATTGGTTTTGAAAATGTACCACATGCATCTGTTGACAAAAGGGTCCATCAGTAAGCAGCAGGGAAAGTCAGGCAGGTATCAGGATGGCACCCATGGTAGTTGGTAAAAATTATCTTCCAGGTTAGCTTGAGACATAGCACCACATACCGCATCCTGCCATGTTTTATGACACTGTGGAGCAAAAAAAAAATGTTGTCTTAGAAATGTGTACAGATCTTACAACTGCATTGTTGTTGGCAGAGATGTTGCACTTCTTTACTAGTAGGTGCATCAGCCATTGTTCGGGACGTGGCTGATCATGCAAGGCATCAGGAGACATCACTGTCTTGTCTCTGTAGTCACTGCCGTTGTTGAACAATTTGCTGGTTCTTCAGGTTTTTGTTATGAATCCTCCTTAAAGACAGTGCCCTGTGGATAAACATCTGTGATTGGTGTGTGCTGAATTCTATCTTACTGCTTGCACACTGAAACAGCAGGAAGGAATAGCGCTTACACCTTAACACAGGCAAAAACCATATATCTGTGCTTGACCTTGTTGTTTGGCCAGGAAAAGTACAAAACAGGTACTCTGGGGAGTCCTCTTCCTACGTGGCTGTGTGGAGAAGTGGCAAAATCCAAAGCAAAATGAAGTTATGTCATGCCTTTTAACAACAGAACCAAGGGTTGCTCAAAGGAGCACGAGAAGGAGCTCATTTGCTCCTAACAAAGTAGTAACTTGCAGATCTGCTAACATAATAACAGAAGAGCCAAGAATTTAGGACTATCACAAAGAGAGAGCTAACCAAGGAAAATACTGTTCTGAACCCTCTGAATTTCATTGGAAATCTCACAGCAATTGGGAATGTTTTTTCTTAGAGTCCCTATGCTCCAGTGAATACACCTCTGATAACTGGGAATAATAAATGTGAATGATCTGAGTCTTCCCTGTACCTCCCTTATCTACTCTGTGCTTTCTGAAAAATGAGAGTTTTGGCAGTAGGAACGGATTTCGACACAGTATTTGTAGGATTGCTGCTTCTTGGCAAGAGCTCAGTTACTGAGAAAAAGATCCTTGATCTCAAAGAAGTGTGTATATATATGTATACACATTTGAGATAAAAACATTCTAAAAGTAGAATTGAACAGAAAAGTCAGCAAAGTACCTGTCAAGGAAATATTTGTGTTTTGGTCTAAGAATGGGAATATACTGCATTTGTGGTAGAGAAAACAGAGAAAATATGATGGTTTATGTTATTCTGCGTGTATTTAAAAACAGAAAATCATGAAACTGACATCTACTCTATGCCTTCTGCTTTAAATGACAGTAAATTCAAATTTCAAGCTAGTGAAGTATCCAATTTTTTTTTCCTCTTCAGTATTTGCAGCATATTTATAAATGATCAAAACATTCCTAAACCATGAAAATATTGAGGCATGTTGTTTTCTCTATAGGAATACAGGGCTGTTTGTTCTTTAAGTGAGGAAAGGGCCAGGGAAGAGTTTTAAAATCTACTTTTAGATATCTAAATCATTTGATGATTTTCTAAATGCTATGTATGCTAGGGCTTTTACTGAGGCCAGTTATTATTGTGACCATCTATAAACAAACAAACAAAAATAACACAAACCTGAACTCTCACTGCAAAACCTGTATGGTTGAACTCTTGCTTTTCATACCTGCTGAGGAACGGTATTTTAGAGTGCTTCTATTTTGTTTACTGTTGTGTATTGATTAAGTAACTCAATACTTGACAACAAGAAGCTTCTTTTCCTGAGATATTTGTTACAGAGAATTTATGCCTTTCCATTTACAATGAAAAGAGTTAACACACTCCTCACTGTTTGTATGGCTTCCTAACGGTAAGAGATGCAACCAGCACTGCGTAACTGCACTCAGCTGCTGTCAAGGAAAGAATCCAGCATCTGAATAACTGGTCAGCTCATTCACGTTTTTCCTAAAATGATATCCAGAATTATCTTTAAAAAGTAATTTCAACTTAGATAAAATAATCATTTAATGCATTTATGTTAGGTTTGTGTGAAAAAAAAAAATAAATCTGCTTTTGTTGCTTGCTTTGTTACTTCTCCCCTTTCAATTCAGTTTCTTTGCTCCCCCTATGACCACAGCATACAATTGTACAAGAATTCAGTGGTCTTGAAGTAATTCTGTCAAACAGTGTTGCTTACAAAGATCTGTAGGGTTGCATATTTCTTTATTCCTATTAAGAACTTTTGGAAGTATTACAAATGATCCTCATCGTTTTGTGAAAATCAGGAAACCTTCTGTCAGAGTTAGCCTGGCTACTGGGGTGAAAACTATATGATACAGCTATATGTGAACAGTTGCGGTAACTTGTAAATTATAGATGAATGCTGTGATTCCACATTCTGTAGCAGTCAGGTGCTGCATATGATCCTTTCTTCTGTCCTTGCCTATTCTCTGACAAAATACAATATTAAGTTTCAGTATAACCACTCTCTTTTAGCTTTAGTTTATAAATATGTCTAGTAGATATTAACTATTGTCAACTCCTTTACAATACATGGGATCTTCTCTTACACGATGAACAGATGACTGTTTTTTTTGTGTTCTTTCTTTAAATAACTTTCTTGAACGTTCTTTTGGGAGACATCAAAACTCTCTCTCTAGTTAGAGGTGGCAGTGTACATACCTGCTACATCTTTTTGTTTTGTCCTTTTCTTTCAAAGTTGTGCAAGAAACCTCATGGGCTTCTCAAAAACCTTCATGCAGAGACATAACACTGGTTTTGTATTAGGGATACAATAACATGCACAGATGTCTTAAAGGGCAGGATAGGAATCTTACTTGCAATTTGTTAAGGGGGATAAATACACCTAGAATTAAATTCAGTAGTAGTAAATTCTTGCATGAATGTGCATACATGCCTACCTAGTCATGACTTCATTAGCCAGTCATCAAAGAGAGCTGTGACTCATGTTCTGGTAGTACTTAGCTGCATTGCAGATATAAAGATTAAATAAGACTTAATTCATATTTAATTGGCAATTAGAAAAAGAAAGTTTTAAGAAGTTCATTTTCACATTTTTTTATTATTTTTTATTTTTTAGCCTTCTGGGCAATGTTAGATTGTTAACTCCTAGTGAAAGTTATTTTAAAGTAGGCTGAAGCAGATGAACAGGAAATATAGAAAGAATTAACTTTGAATGATTTCAAACAACCCATTTCTTCTACCTCCTTCATCACATGTGCACATACTCTTCTAACAAAAATAAAAAAAAAGATACACCGTATATTGTTTACCACGATAAAAGTAAAGACTGAAGTTTGATCATAAAATGTACTTCTACATCAAGAAACCTGACAGAAAAAATCAATAAAAAAGAATTGCTTGTCTTGTTTTGTTTTGTTTTGTTTTTTTCCAAAATAATGCTCAGAGAAAATATGATAACACATCTTGAAGGCAGGTCAGGAAGGGCAAGTTTAACTGAACAGAGGCATCACATGAACAAAGCATGCGACTAATCCATATATTCCTTTATTGTCTGGGCACTCTCTTTCCTTCTCTGTTGGACCAAATGTAAACATCTTTTAACATTTTGTTTACCCGTCTCTTCTACATCCTGTGTTTATCACCACTGAATTAGCAAGATGTCAGTGGCATACCAAAATGTGTCAAGTTTAATAACATTTATTTCTACTGTCACGTGCTTGTACTCCCATCCATGTGCTGGGTGAAATTTCTTGCATGAATGTGCATGCATGCCTACTTCATGCATGATTCAGAGTCTCGTTCATCAGTTATGCTCACATTTGGTGTGTTATTCAAACAGCAGTGGCTGCAAGTGCTCAAAAAGAGGAGAAGGTTTTGGTTTTCAATGATTCTTCTTCTCCCTCCTCATATGAGTGCAGGCAAAATGGTTGGGTACCACTGTCTATCATAACCACGTTTCATTTCTACTTTACCACTTTACCAACCCACTTGCACATCATCATTTCTAGTCTTTATCATTTGGGTTCTCATCTTCAATACTGTCAGTGGTCCTGCTTCTGAATTTGCTAATGTCAGTCTGCAGCCAGTCCTCATAGGTGGGTCCAGAACAGCTACCTGAACCTTCCTTGCATGCAATTAGAGACAATGATGTATGCTGTTAATATGTCCTCTAGTAGAACATGGTAGTTACCAGCTACCAGAACATTGGACTCTACCAGCAAAGCAGCTGTAGTTTGGTTTGCCAATGTTCAGAAAATGAATAGTTTTGACTTCTGTGGTAGAAATGACTGCAAGAAACAAAATATCCTGAGGCAGAATTGCATTAAGGTTTATTCATCACTTGCTTTGAGTTTTGTGAGAAATAAAATGAACATGCGAGAAGGAAGGGATTTATTTTTTTTTCTTTTTGGCATAGTTGTATATTTGTAGCAACATCTGTGGATTGTGAACACAGTATATGATGCAAGAATGCAAAGAAGGATGCAACATGCAAAAAAAGGCAGAGTTCTTCATTTGCTATCTTTATCAAATTCATCACCACTCTTTTTCTGTTGTCTTCACCATCATTTCTTGACAAAAAATTGCTTCTTCCTGTGGAAACAGGTATATTAGTGGAAGCTTCAGGCTCTATGCACTCTAGGATGTTTGAAGTTTAATTTAGACTCAGAGAAATGAAAAACTGTGAAGGAAAACTTGTGGTTTTTTCATCTATTGAAAGACACTAAACTATATTAGCTTTATGCAATGACTGTTGCTCAGCCTACAGATTCATTTTGTGAAATTGGCAATACTGAAGCAACCTAGGAAATAGCTATAGAAAGACATCAATGATGCTTTATAATAAATACAGTAACCACACCACATCCAGCTTCCCAGGAGAGCAATTAACAATTCATAATCTTCAACATTTCTTCATTTGGATGGACTAGAACTTACTTTTTGTAAATATGAAGCTATTTTTCTATATATTGAAGCTTTTTTAAATATTATTATTATTATTATGTTATGTTGTTTTGTTTTTCAACGGGGTGGTGTTATTTTGGCATCTTGTAAGTCCTGTGCTTTAGCAATATGTTATCATTCTCATTCAGACAATTAGGAACTAGGATATACAGAGAGGAAAGGTCATCCACAATGTATATGGCAGCCCCTTGAAATGAGAACATTATTACCTGACTGCTGGTGCAGCACTGTGGTTACAAGACCCTCTTCCCCCATTGTGTGGCAGTATGCAGATTTCTAATGACTTGTTGGGAAAAGGTCAAGAATACAAAGATAATGAATATTTTCAGTAATAGTGGTAAACATTATTATTATTATTATTTTTATTTCTTTTAAATTTCAGTGAGGATTAAGCTGTGTACAGAGCCATGGAAGCCTGCAGAGCTTTAATTGCTCTGCACTAGAAAAGCTTAATTTCACTTAATAGAGTCTTTCATGATTTAGGATGTTTCTGATATGCCCTTGAAAAATCACTCACAGAAGACAAATAGTCAAAAACAAAATTACAAACTTTAATGCACCTGCAGAGAGTTTTAATGAAATTCTGTAAAAACACTGTGAACTTGTCCTAAAATTAGGTAAACTATTCTGTATGTGATCCTGATAGTTTAATTAAAACACCAGTGAAAGGAGTCAGTTAGTTTTGAATTTTATGGAATTACTAAAAACTAACTGCAGAAAAAAATTCTTAGAGGAATTTAAAAAAAAAAAAAGTATTCTGAGAGTTGATCATCATTATCTTTGTAAAAATGTGTGATTGTAACACATTCCTCTAGTCTGCCTTAGCTATTTTGAATTAGGCAGATTCAGTTCTGTATTGCATTTGTAGCTCTTTTTCCAAGTATTATTCAGTCTATTGTGCCACTTCATAGAACAGCCCATTGGGGCTGGTCATTAGCTTCTTTAAAGATTAATCTTATGTCTGTTGGCAGAGAGAACAGAAATATTATAAAAGCACAAAATTCTGCTTTCTTTTTAACTCAGAAGTGTGTTTAAGATTTATTTGGCTCTTGATTGTCATTTTCATATTTTTATAGGTTTATATCATTTGTTCCTTGGAATTTCAATATCATCACATATCATTGTATGATCTGTTGATGAAATAATTGCAAAAAATTAATGAACCAGCCTTTCAAAATTGTATGTCTGCACATCTGAAAAGCCTAAAGTGCAGTTTTCAGAAGCTAAATAAAAGCTAAACTGAAGGGGAGGACCCTTCTTGAAAGAAAATTAAATGACACTATAGATGCTATTATGTTCTAAGAAATAATCTTTTATACTGAAAAGAAAATCTGTTCAGCAGCATAGGACATACTACTTATGACAAAAGATTGGAAGGCAATTTAAAATTTCACAAAAGGGCATATGCCAGCATATTCCAAACCTCTGAAAACTGGGATGATGTTGTAGGGTGCTTTTATTTATAGACCAAAATTTTATCAAACTAAGACAAATAGAAAGTACTAGACTAAGTACAAATCTGCAAAAATGTTCAGTATTTTAATACTCAATGCTGAGTAAATCTGTGGGTTTTTGTTTTGTTATTTTTTTCTTTCTTGCCTCAAGACCAGCTGTAGGATCACTGATAAGAAGTTCAGGGGAAAGACAGCCTTTAGGCTACTTGTTCCATTATCTGTGGGTGAAGATACCCTCGACTGTGGATGGATTTTATATCCACCTCTATCCGAAGACAGGGAAAATATTTTTCAAAAATACACTGAATAATGAGTGAACATGCGATTTCAAGGACTCTTTTCCCTCCCTCTCATAATACAGAAGTAATGTCCTTGAGGGAGGACTGACATTAAGTCTGTAATGGAAAGTAGGAGCACCTGTCTCAAAAATCGCTTCTGGATTTCCCACTTATAGCTGTATAGAGTATGAAAACCGTGCAAGACATTCTCCACAGACTCACAATGGTTATTATGTTTTCTCTATTTGCTGTTCATAATGACTATGCCACCACCCAAGGGCGTCAGACTACCTTGCATGTAAGCAACATGTTTTCTGGTGTAAGACACCTTGTCCATTAGGTAGTGTTGTCTGTTACACTAACCCTTGCCATGTTCAATGCATTATGGATGTCAACATTGATTTGCTGTCCTTGATTCCCTTCCAGCAAGATGACAAGCGAGAAGGAGGTTATGATAGTATTGTAGTGTAAGGATTCTGTTTTTTACCTGCACTTTCATCTTTGTGGTCAGACCATTTTCTTTCTGGTCATGGCAATGATATCTGGCTACAGAAACAACCAGAATCCAGGTTTTTCATTAATCAATCCATGTGTGTTTTTAAGGTTTTATTCAGCTTGAGATTTGCATACTTAAGGGTCAAAGGAGATTATGTCTCTGGCTCAAGAGGTAAATGGCTCTCGTTGAAATTCTCTCTGTTCTTCTCTCTAAATAACCTTCCAAAATTTTTAGCTTTGTTCTTGAGAATCACATGGCTGAGAGATGCATATGATGACATCAGGTGGAGTCCATCATGCATGCCTTGATGTCATTACTCTGGGGGGGTGGAATCTTTTCAGAGTGACATGGAAGCCAGCCAAGAGACATCTAGATTTACCTTAAAAGATCCTGCACGCTGAGGACATTGAAAATTGTGTGTTTCCAAAAAAAGCAAATAAACTAATAAACCTACGGGTGCCCAATGGCTCTTTAATTCCTAATCCTTCTTTCCTTTCCATTTCTTGTCCAGCTTCCTATTTTCTTCCCATCCTACCTCTTTGTAACACTTCCCTTGTTTCTAATTTGCTTGTCCCCTTTTCTCCATTCCCTCCTCCCCACTCAGCTAACTTCTGCCCTTCTCCTTTCCCTCGGGTACTCTCTGCTGAGTCCTCGCTAACGTGCTCACAGACATTCCTTCCACTCCTCTGCTACAAACTTGAAGATGAAGGAAGTGACAGGCAAAGTGGACAGCTGGAGTTTGTATGACATGACAGCTTTCCCCTGTGCCAAAGATTAGTGTTGCCACTGTGGTAGCACAGACAAATTTAAAATACAGCCATAGTCTTTTCCTGAAATATATTCCAGTCTTTATATTCCTGTATAAATTCCAGTCTTTGGCTGAGCAAAAATTTGATATTTGGTATCATAGTTCTTTCTTTTCTTTCTTTCTTTCTTTCTTTCTTTCTTTCTTTCTTTCTTTCTTTCTTTCTTTCTTTCTTTCTTTCTTTTTTTTTTTTTTTTTAATGTGAACATACACAATCTATATATACTTTTTATATCTGAGCAGCCTTTAAACCTGCACAGTCTAAGCAGTAGCTCCTAAGGCTAAAGTGAAATACAAATATTTAGCTTTTAAATCCTGGTTGGTATTCTGTGTTAATTGATAACTAATATCAGGAATGTCTGCATCAACATTTAGCACAACCAGACAGTAGCTAACAATGTTTACTCTAATCATGAAAATGAGCTAAATTTATCTTTGTGGGAAAAAACATTTAATTTATCACTCCATAAAAATGCTGAGTGAGCTACAATATTACAAGTCAAGATGACCTGGATTTTATTTGGTACTGACATATTTTGGGAAACTTATTTAACCCTTTTGTTTCTTAGTTTGCACATATACCAAAAGTTTAATAACCTCTTTCTCACTCAAGTTGTAAAAATTAACAATTGGTAACTGCTGGGAGATTTTCAGATAAAAAGTGCTAGATCAAAAGTACCATACAAATATAATCATAATCAGCAGTTCTCAAGAAAATAAAAATGACATTAAAAAGATAGCTATGTGCATAATAATAGTATCCAATTACATTAAATCTACTTAAAACTAGAAGGAATAGCAACCTTCCTACTTAAAGCATATAATATTATTTGCCTTTGAGAAAGGAGGATTTGAGAATCCCAAATAAAATCCCAGAAATTCCAGATGGGAAAACTGCACTTCCATCCCCCCCCCTTCTTTTTTTTTTTTTTTTTTTTAGCTGATACTACTGCCCACTGCTTACAGCCACTATCTTCTAGCTTACGTTTAGCTGTATTCTATTATTTGGTTATGACAATTCTCTTGTTCCAGTTACAGAAATTTTGATTATTCTCTCAGTGATGTTAATATAAAGAAGCACAATAGCAGCTTTATTTTACTTACTTTACAGAATCCCATCATGCAGTAAAATCAGAATCTGCCTCCTTAAACAGTTGGAAATGTAGATATAAATCTCAAACCCATGTAAGAGGTAGAAGTTTTCACTTGAGATCACAAAAGTTTTTCACAATTATTTTGGACAAATTTTATGTTTTTTTCCTGTACCAACGTGAAATTTCATGGGTTTGTCATAGTTGATCTAAATTAATAACTAAAATGCTAAAGCTTTATTGTCATAAAAAGATTTCTGTTTCCCAAATGATAAGAGCGTTATGACATGTATTGATCTACTGAGGTGGTAGTAGTCAGTGAAAAGATGGATCTCCCCGTTTATTTTTTGTCCTTTTGTTATTATTATATTTATTGAGAACATGTCAGAACAAATGGCACAAAAGCTTGAGATGTTGATAAACTGATAAGCCGTGCATATATTTGATGCAGTAGTTGATCAATGTATATTAACTATGGTTATTTGGACAGGGAAATGTAATACTTTCCCCATCTCCTCTTGGAAATAAATTTAATAGCCTATCTCACCTCCCATGTGTTTCCCAGTAATCGCCTTCAGTTATTTTTTTCCCAATTAATTACAGTCATTTAGATGATGAACGGAGTCTCTCTCATGGGGACGTGTAGTCAGAATATGGCTTGGAAAAAAATCTTTTACAATGCAGTCTTACATTCAGATTATTTCTAAGGAGATTTTTTTCCCTATGTCATACTCATTAAATGTGTATCTGGAGACTCCAGAATGTATTCCAAGATGGTTTACAACTAAAATGGAGCACCAGAAGGAAAATTTCATCAAGTTTGTCAGTTCAAGCTCCTAGTGATTCAGGAATTATTCCCTTGTTTTGGTGGGGGTTTTCTGATCTTTCCTCTGATTGAGGCAGGGAAGTGCATAGGATTTCTAATGTATTATTTTTTTCTGTTGCACGTGTGTGTGCTTCCTTCCTCATTGTTCATTGACAATGCTTGTTTATTGAACACATGATGATGGCAACATTTAGTAGCTGCAAAAGTTTTTGATTGCAGTCATCCAAGACAGTGACAAACATAAACCATTGTATGTGAATTATGTTGCAGCAGAGAATATAACTGAAAAATAATAAGCAAACAGAAAATATTTGTTGGAGGTCAAAACTGGAAACAGGCCAAATTACAGTTTTCTGCAGTACCTTTTTCTTAAGCCTTACACCAGCCATGCTACAAACACATCCAAGAGCGGTAATTAACTGTTTAGGAAGGTCATGTTAATGGGGAAAATTTTAAACCATCAGGATGCATGCTGTCCGTGTTTCACCACTAGTAAAAGAGGTATCATTTGGAAGCATATTATAGTATATCTGCTAAAGGAAATCTTAATGTAGACATCTCGTGACAGGCAAGAATATGTGATATGCATAAATAAATAAATACAGTGTTACAGTATTCTCATGGAAATCACCATGATGTGGAGAATATCTTTTAAAAAATGTTCAGGATATCAAGAGCACATCACCCACTATGCTTCTTAGTTTCCTCTTGGATATCAGGGCACACTTGAAATCTCTCTTTTTCTAATGCTTTTAGTAGGCCAGACCCATGGTATCTAAGTGACTGAGTCCATGTATCAGCTTTTCACTATTTTTTTTTCACTTTAATATCAAGTTAGAGTGATATTTTTTGTGATCAGATTTATGCAGTGTGGGTTTCAGTCAATAGATGAACCAGATTACAGAATTGATTTTCATGGAAATTAGAACTGATTAAAACTAAATTATCGATTATTTCAAGTTGAAAAACTCCCTCCTAAAATTTACATTGCCACAGAACAGCTCCTAACTGATATGTTTTACCATTTTATAAATTATAACAAGATAAATGTATGCAGGTAGGTTGGAATTTGCTGATCTTTTTGAACATTGTAGAATGGACAGTGAGTCTGAATCAAAAGAATTCTTTCAAGAATTCAAATGTTCTTTAAATGCTCTGAAGGCCTTCTGATACATTCCTACATGTATATCACTTCTAACTTTGGATAGGAATGAATAACATTTGCTGTTTCACATTGAAAATGTAATCTGATTTCTTATTTAAATATAGAATTGAAAATATTCTTCCCTCTTATTTTTTTTTTTTGTGGTCAGATTAATTTATTATAAGTCTCTTCCCTACATTAAATTGCATTAAGTTTTGTTTCATCTAACCCTTCCAATTCTTTATCTCGAGTGATAAAATACTCCTCTTCCCTCCTATTTTTCCGTGTTAAATGATTCTTATGTAAAGAACTCACAACCTATGACATTTATTTGAGACCTACAAGAACAAAGTTTAATTCTTTAATTCTTAATTCTTCTTCAGCTCTGCTGTGTGATCCTTTTATGACACTGAACAAGTTAGTCAGGCTCCCTGTATACTCTTCCCTATCTATAAAAAGTAGATAATAGCACTTTACTAACTGAAAAATCTTAACAGTGAAGGTATTAAAGGTTATGTGTACTCATTCTGAGGTATAACCAGAACTTTTAAATAGATGGAATTTTTAGGTAGGTTGAGAGACATTTCCTTCCTTTATTTTGCTGCAAACTTCTGAAAAGGTTTTCTTACTGTGTGCCCAAAACCAGTTGTGTCTTTAGAAATAGCTGCAAGCGTTGTAGCTGGTCATAAGTATCAGAGATCCAATTATGAAATTGTCTAATTTAAGAAACTTTTGAAGTAAATTTCAGTCACATTTCACCTATTTAGTTTCCATCTGTGGGAAGTCTGTACAGAGGTATATCTTGTTGGTATTCAATAATCTGGTTATTACTTTGATTTTGTTTTGGTAACTGAAGATAATAGGGAGTAGATGATAAGTTCAACAGAATTTGTCTTCCTGCATACCTCTCTTGTGATGGCCTTTGTTTGGTTATTGGGGTTGGAGATTGCTTTTTTGCCTTCTGAGCTACATTCAGGTCATCTAACTTGCCAGTAATTTGAATACCAACAAACTGGGTCTTTGTGACAGCTGGAGCTTGACAGGCTGCTCTGAGTCCCTCCAATGAATTGTTGGTCTGTCACGCTGTTTCTCCTAGTAATGGTATAAGAGCTGATAGCAAGTTGAATACCTATAAATAGATGGAGAGAATAGGTCTTAGACTCTGTAGGTGGTATTTTATCATCTTGGCTCCCCCTGCCATTGCATGGTGCACTTTGACAGCTTAAAATAACTGAGTGCCAGTTTTGTGCCAAAAATATAAAATGTCATTCAGTATTACAGTATCCATTTCAGCTATGGACATTCCTAACACTTCCTACAGCAGATTTCCTAGCACTGCTAATTCCAAAGGCTGTCAGAAATAAAACTCTTGCAGGTGACCAAATTTATTCAATTCTTACTTTCAGGTGGAAAAGAAATTTCAGTCCATCTGCATCTGTGTCTTCAGTTTTTCTAGACTGTATGCATAGCATATGATCTTAGATGGTCCTTACAACAGCTGCTTTGTCTTTCCATCACAAGGCAGGCAGTGTGTTAAAGTATAAAATCTGCCTTGCTGTTTTAGACTTTCCTCATAGTCATGAACTAATTTTTGATACAAGGAGTGCTCATGCATATAATGAATATACAGTAGATTTGATGAACTGGAACCTTCTGCTTCAGATGGTGTTTCAGCAAGTTTAGTTGCTGTAATGCAAACAAAATGTTTTCTTGTTTTGACAGTGTGTGTATTGCTACCACAGTTTTAACATGCTTCTCCTGAAAAATATATCATGTGGTAGAATTACTCCTTAGAAAGCCAAGAGGCATTTTTAACAAGCTTAAAGATATGGAACTGTGTCGTCATTCATTTACCAGATTGCCTGAGCTACACTGCTATTAATCTCAGGATAAACACTAGATGAGCACTTCTCATCAGCTTTATCTTTCTGATACAATCAGATAGGGGAACTGGAGGTGTAAAAGCAAACAATTCTGTGTATTACAAGCCTTACTTTAAATCAGATAGAGTGACTATTTTTGCTGTTAAAATATCTCACCCACATCATTCTCTTTATCCTTCCTGTAATTTCCACAGTGCCTTTTGGTCTGCTTAGGTCTCTGCCAGTGCTCTGGTCAGAGAGGACACACTCCTGATGGTTTCTCAAATACAATCTCTGCAGTAGAGGATGTAACTAATGACATGGAAGGGAAGAGCTAAATTTTTCTGTTTTACTGGCACAGGATTTTTGAACACTCTTTTACTGTTCTCTTGCATTTGAGGGTCTAGCCTGAGAGCTCTTGATAGGTTGAGTTTACAGGTATTTACTAGTTGCAAAGTCTTTGTAGTTTGTCTAAACTTTTATTTTTCCTCTTGGGAATGCATTGATACCTCTTGTAACTGTCAGACATTTTAGTTTTGCTGTAGTGAGGGTGGGAAGGGGTGAAACAAGAACTGTACAGTGTGTATTTTATCCTGAGAAATAATTAGTGGGTAAGAGAGCTGGGCTGTCATAAATTTTTATGCCTGTCTTAAAGCAAAATGAATTGCTAGACAATGAGGGAAAATAGTATTTAGAGCGCCCTGTGTTTTTTTCATTTTTTATACTTTTGCTTCATATAGTTTCACTAGGTCCAAGTACTGCACTTCATCCTTTCTCCTCTCATTCCAATTGTTTTGGAAGTGCCAAGAGCATCTTGTTTGATTTAATAAATGTTTTGTCAATCACAGGCAGATTGTTTGCAGAGCTCTAGTTCTCTTAGGTATCTGTTTATGAAGTATATAAGCCTGTTAGTGATTATTTTTCTTCATATTCTCTCGTGTTTTGTATTTTTGTAGAGCAGAAGAGAAACATTGTATTGTGATAAAGTTGGGATGGTGACTGACTCATTTCTCTTTTCATCCTCCTGAGTGGTAATTTTGTGTTTTCATTTTTGTTCAAGCTTGGCAAGGATAGTTTGATTATGCACTTCACACTTAGTGCTTCTGAGGTAATGTTATGGATCTTGACTCTGTCATGAATTTGGATTCAACACTTCCCTGAACTGAATATTTGGATTGTCAGAAGTGTTTGAAGGGTGGCAGGATGGCCATTTTATCTCATGAAAGTAGGTGTAAAAACTAATGAAAGAAAACACATGACAGAGGCAAGAATTAATTCACTCAGGGTGGAAAAGTTGGCTTTCAAAAGAAAAACTAACTGCTCTCCAGAAGAATAATACAGCAAGTTGCTGAGCAATCTGGCTGGAATCTAGAAAAGCCTTCACTTGTGTGTTTAATTTTAAATATTCAAGTAGTGGTTTAGCTTTACAAGGAAATGTGAATGTGTATGTGAAATAAATTTGAATACAGTCTTCATGCAATCAAGCTCTAAAAACTTGCTCCTGACTTTTGTTCCATGTCTTCTAAGTGGTGATTCCACCTTGAAGTGATCTTGCATTTCATAGCACACATCAGCTTGTCCGCAGAAGTCTCATTTTCTGATGGCTCCTACTGAGCGATTTCCGCACACTCACAGAATTCTCAGAATTAAGTTTATTTCCTCTGAAATAGCAACAGAATATTGTTTTGTTCCTGAAACTGAACAAATCAGTTCTCCATCCTTCTCAGAGTGACAGGTTTCAACTTTTCATTACAGGAAAAGAGGACTGCTCACTTAGAAGAAAGTTCCTGTTGATAAGAGTATATATACATTAGCAGTTAGCTGCTGTATGATGGCTAGGAAAACACACAGAAAAGTTTTGCATAATAAGTTTCGTTCAGGAGAATGTTTCTAAAAGACCTTAAGGCCAGATGCTAATTAGATAATGACAAAATTGTTCAGAAAATAAGACTAGAACTGTAAGAATCTTGCCATAGTCAGACTAGCATCAGCAAAGATGCTTAATTATCCACTGCATATAATAACTCCCTTGTGAAGTTGTATGATAAGTATAAAGGGCATTGAAGTCAGAAATACTCTGCAAGTCTTTGGCCTGAAAAGCAAGAGTAATGAAAGATGATATAACAATGAAAACAGTGTGAAACAAGTTGCATCTTTTCAGTAACTTCTTTTTAGACCCTCAGAAAATAACAAAGCAGAGAAACAATGAAAAAGTGGTGTGGGCTGGAGTCTGTTCCCTTTTACACAAGCTTAATTGTGTTTCACTGTTCTATTCCTGATTTTCATTAATACTAGCAAGAATGAAGTCGGAGCTTACCATTTCTTAAGCTGTTCAGTACAGATCCATGCAATTCTTAGAAAATAACAGGAGCAAAGCAATCTTTGGGTAACATAATACAACCCCTGAACTTTGATCTCAATCAAGGCAATCTACAAAGAAACAATAATGTCATAACTCTTTTAAAGCTTGCAACCCTGAAAAAATAAAACAGCTATCAGAAACCTACTCACAGAACACTGAGAAATAATTCTCTTGACCTACAGCACTATTCCATATGTTGTATATACTGAAGAGTAAAACTGGTTTGTATGTGTACCTACAGCTCCCACCAATTATAGCTGAAGTTGTTGGCTCCCTGTGTGTTTTCATTGACACGGATAAAAACAGACACAGTGAATAAGATAAAGAATATTACAACTCACAGCTTTCAAGTTATACCATAGGCATGATTTAATTCTTTTTATACCTTTTTTAGCTTGAAATGTGCTCTTAGAAACAGCCTGACTGGGTGGGGTCTGTGTAAAGTAAACCTTAAGACTTTGTGTATCCATTCAAGCTTGAAGACACAACAGAAGGAAAACGTGATCCATCAGGGCTAAGGGATACCAGAGCTGTAAGCCATACGTGGGGAATATAGGCACTGCTCATTAGTGGGAAATGGATCAAGATATTCTGATCCATCAAGATGACCAATTGCATAATAAGTGATGTACCTGACAGGCAGAGGTCTGATTGTACTGGAGAAGTGGTGGCTTGAGTGGCAAATCTATCTGGGGTACCTTATTTGCCCCCCACCTTCTTCACTACTGCTTCTCCTCCACAGTCCTCATATCTTCATGGAGACAACGTGCCTGTTGGGGCAGCAGCGGCAGCAGCGTGTTCCCGTTGAAAGGCCGGCAGAGCCCTCATCGGCCAGCACTGGGGGCCAGAGCTGGCTCGTTGCTTGGTTACAGCTTTCCACAGCCGCACTGGAAAGTGCTCCGAAAAGAGGACTGCTTCATCCTAGCAGCAGTTACTGGGGAGGCAAGCTGCAGCTTTTACTTCGGAAACCAAACTGGCCTGCCTTTGCAGTTAGCATCTCATTAAGGTGTCAGCAGGCTTCCCGTGGTACCAGATGAGTCGTAAGGTGACAACTGAGATCCTAAGTTTGTGTCAACTGCAATCCAGTTCACCTCCAAACTATAAACTGGTTTTAAAAAAAGAGAGAGGTTCTGGAGGTAGCTGAAGAACTGATTAGGATGTGACTCTTCTAAAACCACACCTTAGTCATTTCTACTTCTGTCATGCATCTCTAGAATTTTGTGAATGAAAGCCTCCTGTCCTGGATCTGCCCCTTGGTTTCTAGTAGGGTTTTGCACAGTATTTACCTTAAATAAAAAACTCAGGAAAGAAAAAACAGGACTCTCTTCAGTAACTGCATGTGTGGTGCCAAAAGTCACACTTCCTGATACACAAGCCTACAATAATAACTGATTTTAAAATTAGAAGAATGATCACTACATATCAGAAGCCACAGGAGATTTGCCTAATTTTATAACCAGCTTTAGGGTTTTTGTTAGTTTCTATATCTCTTAGATTTTCTATTCATCACAAGTGCAAAGTGGTGTTTAATGACCTTTTGAAATTTGCTTTAATGAAGTCTTTAAACTGTGTCATAACCACCCTAAGTATAAGTGAAATTATTACTTTAAACTTGCAAACACAATGATCTTGATAGGTATGAAGGCAGGTAATGTTACGTGGATGTGATTCAGACCTGTAGCTGAGTAAAGTTGTACCTTTAAAATGGGATGTGGGAGATGGAGTGTGTAATGCTTTAAAAAGCAATTGTCCAAAGCATATGCTTTCAGTTTAAAAACATTGTATTTTGTGGTATCAAGAGTAAATGCCAGGAGAGCATAAAGGAATGAGAATGGACAAAAAGCTTATGAAAAGCAGGTAAATTTGAGGAAATACTAAGTGATTACTTCACACTGTACTCTCCACATTTCTGTTCTATGCAGACCTGTGGCTTAGTCCATAGGCATAGAAACTGAAGGATATGATACAAAATAAGAAGTGACGTTCTGAGAAATACTGTGCTTTGAGGGGAGGGCTCAGATGGCATACAGTACCTTTAAGAGATAATTTCAGTTACTATTGTAATATTAATCGTAAAATTTATAGCTAAGATATCTGAAGTGATTGGCTCATAAACAAACCAGAAATTACGTGCCAGTGTTTCAATTTAAAAATACGTTCTTGGAGATTGGGACTACTTCTTAATGATTTAGAAAACAGAAGTAAAGTAACCCAAAATTCATGATGCATGTAATTTGCTGTGCATAGTTTGACAGGCTCCCACTAATTGCTACATATTCTCTGCTGAATAAACACCAGCTTTGGTGCCACTGAAGCTGGGACATTACTTATGTTGGTAAGGGGCATTTTAGGTGTCATTATGAAATTGCTGCTCAGCTGCTGAGAACTGGCTTAGGGTGACACCACCAACTACTGACTGTTTCCATTAGCTTCAGTGAGAGCAGAGGTGATCCAGACTGGGCCAGGTCAGGCTCTTTTTTTTTTCTGCAGCACAGGAAGGCTGCTTCTCAGAATGTCTGGTGTGGTTCTCCGGGTAAATGTTCTGCTGTGAAGGAAAACTTCATCTCACAAGCATGTTTGTGAAATAAAGTAAACATAAACACTTGCTAATGTTTACGTGAAATTTCAAATCTAAGGTAGTCATTGTGATGGGAAGCACCTCCATTTTATATTTTATTCTTTTTATACAGCATTGGGGAAAAAAAAAAAAAAAAGAAAAAGAAAAAAAAAGTTCTTCCTATAAGACTTTTTAAACATAATCAAGAGCACTGGAATCTGCTGATTCGTCCATCCTCCATGTAGCTTTGTGTGACTATAACTCATCCACGACATTGACAGCTGTCTCGTTATCTTTAAATGGTGGTCCCTGGACTTATTTACTAAAACAGTAAGGTTACAAATGAATGGTGAGGTTGAACTATGACTTGGTTGCCATTAGTGTTTATCAGTGCTATTTGCATTTGAACCAACAAAGGAAGATTGCAAGAGGCAATAACTGTGCTGATCCTGCTCAATGCAACATAATTACAGGGTCAGACTTAACATATTTTATTTCAGTTTGTTCATAAAGCTGAAAAGGCTTTTAGGAGTCCACGGTAGAGCTGCAGTAAAGCATTTGACCTGCTAACTAGTAAAAATGAAAAGGTCATCACAGTCCATGTTCTTCAAGAACATTTAACTAAAATTTTTTTATTTTTAGTATGCATGACTGTGGGGATATTTTTGTGCTGTGAAAAATCAGTTTCCATGAAGAGCTCCCAGCAAATACCTTATATAATAAAGATTCAAGAATTAAAATATACAGATAGACACATGTAGGCAATGCTCTGATCAGGCTTCTCTGAAGTTCTTTGCTGATACTGTCTTCAGACATTGCTATACTCTCATTAGAAAATCCGAGGGAAAAAAAAAAATAAAAAAAAAATAAGTTAGAAAGCAAGAACATTTAATGATGAATTCTAAGATCAATTTCTTCCCTGTCCTATCCCCTCACACCCCCACCTTACAATGGATTGTTTAGAGAAAACACCTGAGGACAGAAAAAGCACATTGCAAAGGGAGATGCCTACTAGTCTCTCTGTTACCACTTTATATGACAGCATATGGTTATATATATAAAAATTCATACTGCTTGAGCACATATTCCCATTACTAGTGAGTTTCACTTTTGCAGCACAGTCTGTGTTTCCTATTTGTGGAATTTTTGTTTCCTATAATTACATGTTTCAGAAAGAAGAGATCTGAGTCTCTGGCAATGATACTGGTTTGCCTCTGTTTAAAGAGCTGTGCAAAATGTTGTGCTTGGGTTTGTTGATGGTCAGCAAAACTGAATAGGGATAATGGGTAAAGTCTGTGATACCAAAATGGTGACAACAATAACACATAAGAGGAAGAAGGTCCAACTGCTGTGTCACAATCTCATTTAGACTATGTCTTTTGTGAGTGAAGACTACAATCCAGTAGATGTGTTCACTGAGCAAGAGTACAGAATGTTCTGTGGGTTGAGCTGGACTTAGAATGCCACATTTCTGTGATGTTGCCTGTTGGTACGGATGGTTGGAAGGGAGGGGATTAGGCTGTCTCTGAATTGTTTTCCTTAGAAAAAAATCAATTCACTATCAGACATTGTTTATATTGATTATCAATTACTAATGAGTCAACTACTGCTTTGGTGCAGTCCTTTTTCTTTCTGAAGAGTAGGCAAAGTCCTTTTCCACAGTTAGCTGTTACTCTTTGCTACTGACTCTCTGTAGCAAAGGAATAGCCATGTTTTTCTGTGGCTACACAATACCTCAGCTATGCATCTTTCCATCTAGTATCACTTTCTCTGTTTTAGAGAATTAATTATCGGAGATTGCCAGAAATAACCACAAATCAAACAGCGTTTACCCCTTCCATTAGTATGAAAGTGTTTGCAGTCACCTTCTCCTGAATTACTAAGCCAAGAGGTCACAAGCAACAAATGCAATAGAAAGCCATTTGCTTTAGGGTTATTAGCACGTTTTGGAGATAATTACATAATTTTACAAATATTCCTGGGGATTTACTTCAGTAACACAACCATGAATGTGAACTTCAGCAAAAGAAAATTATAGGTAATTTCTGTTTATTTTGCTCGTTTCTATAGTAACAATAGTAATTATTAATAAACAGAACACTCTGTTCTGGCAAGTCATGTTAGGAAAGCCTCTGAAATTAAAATGAATTCTAAAAGTAGCTTCCAAGGAGGTTATCCAGTTACATTTCAAAATGGCAATGCATCCTCCAGGCTGTTAGCAGACAGTTATACAGTCCTCATCTTCATTTGGAACTTCTGCTATCAGTGGAGCTACACTGGTTTACATCACTTAGGGGTATAACTAGCATGTTTTAAATACACTGGAAACTAATATGACCTAGATACTTATGCCTGCTTGTACTGTGCATTGGTATTAGAAGTCTATTATTAGGTGTCTAGAGATATTAGAGCTCTAGGTAAATCTCATTTTGTGGAAATGAGAAATATACAAAAATGATCATGTGCACATGACTTTGTTCAGAGATTGCTTTATTAACATGAATTGTTCTCCATATCCCTTTTTACTGAGGAGACAAAAACTTGCTACTTAACTGTGGAAGTCAGAAACATTTCATAAAAGCAGGTGACTCTGTAAGTCATCAGATATTGGCATACATCTTGCGTAAATACTATGACTAGAGAGGTTTGCTCAAAGGTGTCGTCAGACCCACAAGTCCCTCAAAAATCTTGAGCAGTCTTTTATTCTCCATGGGGTTACTCATGGTAGTTCCTGGCCTGCTTTATTCACTTGTCCACAGATCTAAACAAGGACTTAAATAACTTCTTAAAAGTCTGTATCCAACAATGTATTCTCCATCTTTTGTTTTCTCTACCACCAGCTTTAGTACTACTACTTTAGAAGAGCTATGTGTTCCTTACTGTCTTTCCTGGAAGACAACCATAAATTTTGTAGGAGGTTTTCAGGACAAAAATAAATGTGTCTTTAAGTCCAGAGAACTCAGGGATGAAAGCTCAAGAAGTACAGTTATGCTCTGGAGTCAAGTCTAAAACATTAGCAATAAAATAATTTTTCTAGTGTACCAGTAGATATTGCTGTCTGAATTCAGCATTGCTTTTGCTGGGTTTACAGCACAAAACAGGGACCTGCGAATATGGGGGGCAGGTTTGAGAGGGGTAGTCTACTCTGAGTCTGGCTTATACATCAGTAATAGAATTGTTAACAGTGTTTTGATTACAGAATCATTTATAGCTGCTTACACAATATCAGAGACATTGATACTAAATTTACAAGTTTGTTTATCAGGATGGTAAGAGGGAAAACTTTTTTTTCTGTGAAAATCATTACAGTTTTAAATGAATTAATTGACATAAAGCTTCTATGCCAAATTATTAGCTGTGAGCTCTAGCTCTGCCAAAGTAAATGAATCTGTACCAGTTTACAGTGTCTGAGACTTTGGTCCCATCAGTTCATTTTTTTGATTAACTTTTTGACTCTGTATTTTAAAGTGTAAGATGGAATAAGGAAGGATGCATTATTTTCTTCTATTCCCTTAAAAGGATCCCAGTATGGCAACAGAAAAAAATAAATAAAAATAAAAATAAAAAATTACTCAGGCAGTTTCCAAAATTGCAGCTCTGCAAAAAGGAGGAAAGTGAGTTGTTTATATATAAAAGCATTCATAAATTGTCAAGCAAAGTAGCATATGCAAAAAAATAAAAATAAATGAAAGTGGTCATATCCACACCAATTAATCTATATATGTGAGCAACACACATGCATAAGTCCTTTGGCAGTATGCACAAAAGCTTGTGTATGTACAGAAAGCTGCCCAGCCTCACAAAAAGTGTGTGGGTTTGGGGTAAGTTTTGCTTTGCATTATGCACACTTAACTGTACCTAACTGTGCACACATCAAAAACCTAACTCTTCTATCTACTAGAAAAATTACTTTGAAAGAGACATAGTCATCCTTCTTGGATATATATGAAGATGAAGATAATGTCAAGCAGTTTGGTATATTCACTTATGAATAATTCATCCAGCTGCACACAGTTATTCTTTATTATTATTATTATTAATTATGTGTGTATTGCTGGAAAAGACAGGAAGGCTGTAACCACTGCCTCGTGAGAGATCCTTAATGTTTGAATTTGGTTAGACCAAGATGTGTGATATGAGGAAAGGGAGAAAGACAATGATAAATAGATCACAAGACACAAAGGCTTTAATAATGTTGATGGGGAGAAATATCATTTGTTTGAGATGATAGCCTTAGGAGAGCAGGCTACTCCTAGTTGCCTTGTCAGGAGTTCAGTTCTTTGTTGTTTTCTGAGAGCTGGGTATACTTAGAATAGGCTTGCCTGCATTACAACACGTTTGGCTTGGATCTGCAAAAAAGTTTGATCTGTACATGGGATCTGAGTTATGCAAGTATGTTTGGAAAAAGGGCAAGAAGTGTTGCCTATTTGAAACGAGACTTCCAGAAGACTCTGCATGGGCCCACGAGGAGCCCAGATACCAGCAGTGGTCTTGATACCACATTATTTAACTCTGTGTGTGTGTAATAAATGTTTGGAAGCACAAAACGAAGATGCAAAAAGAATTTTTACAGCAATCAACTACTCTCAGACAACATCTCACTTTCATATCCCCCATGCAATTTAGAGGTGTCACAAAATCCTGGCTGAAATTACATCAAATGGAATGCTTGTGATGTATTTTTGTTACAGCTCAAAGAAAATCTTTGCATTTCATGACAGGGCTGAGTAAAGCCATAATAATGATTAATCTCCATAGAGATACTTACAGTACCTATTTTCTGTGTTTAGACTTTTAGGAAAATGTATAAGGATGTAAATTGAGCTGAGTTCTAATGGAAGGTTATTAATCTGGAATCCTTCATTATGCAGCAAAAATGTAGCATAAGAGTGACCCTTCGGGCATCTTAATTTTTTTCATCATAACACATAAAATTATTGAAAACTTTTGCAAATGTAACTGAAAATCAACAAAATATTTCAATGTCATTTTGTCACTGTATATCTACCTTTAATATTTTTCCAGGCTGTAGAACTGCCTGTGTCCTTTAGGCATAATATTGACAGGAACCATAATACCAGTAATCTGTATAGAATAGCGTGGACCCTGCTGAAGCCTCACTTAAGTGCACACTCACGATGATGAGAGCATGAAAGACAAAATCTGATAGCCTGGGCTGCTGCTTAGGGAACTTTATGGTCACCTGTGACCAGAACTAGACTTGTACTGTGAAAAGTCACTCTGACTTCTGACTTTCTTTTTCTTCCACTTCAGCTCAGCAAGACTGGCAGCTTACTCAAACACTCACAAGTGTACTGAGACCAGCGCAACCTACACATGACCCACTTCTGTGCTGTATCATTCTTCACCCTGCAAGGACGCCCAAAGACTGCTTTTGACAGAGGTACCTCCCCTCATACATACAGATGGGAAAAGTATCTGTGCCTGTATTAGATATTTTTCAGAGAATTGAATTTCAGTTGTTATTGACTAGACTGGGTCTATGCTATGGTTTTCAGGTTATGGCCAAAATATTATTTAATGATATCTATCCCATTTGTTATAAAGATGTTTTAAGTTGGGATAAAATCAGTGACGGTTTGTTCTCTCTTTGAAATTAAGACTGCATCTGAAACTCAGCACTCTGGATAGTTTGTGGATTTTCATCACTCTCTCATCCCCACCCCTTGCCTTTTTTTTTTGAATAAGCCATATTTGAGAAATTTAAATTTAACACCATGTACAAAAATGTCTTTAATTTTCAGTTTTTATAAGGAAAGTGGAGTATTATTTTTGTGTCTGAAAGTGTTTCAGTTACTAAATGGATGAAAGCTTCAAAGTTGCCTCAGTCTCTCAACAGGGAAAATAGTAGTTTTGCTTCACAACAAGCTAGGTGTTGAAACCATCTCCAGATTCATTAAAGCGTACTGTGGAAATAATTTTCTAGTGGGAGACATAATGAATGTGCAAGGCATTTTTACAACATACAGGAGGCTATAAATTTTTAGAGAGCTTTTTATTATTATTTCTATGCTCTAAGTCATATTTTGCTATATGTCATAAAGGTTTGAAAACTTAGAATGCTTTGTAATTACTCAGAGAAAAAAAACTCATTACATCTTAAATTCAGATAACAAAAGAAATGCAGTGTTTGTGTAGGTTGTTTACTAGTTCTGCTTATTCCAATGGGCCTAGGCCAAGGGCAAACTGTTATAAAACTGTAGCTGTGTAAAACATCCTTTGCTGTTTGAGTGCACACAAACAATAACAGAATTCATCTGAAAGTGATGGCTGATGGGATTCAAGGTGAAAATGTCCTTAGTAAGGATGTAGTTTACATAGTAAGGCATCCACCTTTTGTTTTGTTATAAAAGCTCTGCATATATTTTTGCTTTGGTGACACAATCACTTCCTTTTTTCCTGCATAATTATTTATATGTATGTACACTATATCATTATTAAAAAGAAGCATTTCCTCCTGAAAAATTTAAAAACATTGATTTAACACTATTTCCTAGTTAATTTTCTAGTCAGTAAACATGCAATAGAATAACTCCTGTGCAAGATATACACAATAAGAAGGCTTTATAAGGATAGCCATGGGGCTAGTCCCTTGGTTAGCACTGGTTGGTATGATGTACACTTCTGTATTGTGTGGTATGGCTCTTAGTCCAACCTTGAAAATGTAAGTATGAAATAGAGGGGAACATATTTCATACAAGTAACAGAAGAATGCCACCTAAAAAATATCCAGAAAGCACTGCAGATGTCAATCCATGGGCACTATCGGTGAAAGGCTGCAGATTCAGGTTCTGAGGTTGTGTATCCCCTTTGATTGCCAACTCCTGCCAGCTGTGACACAGTGAAACTCTCCTGACTTCTTGTGCTGTTATTGTGGGCTAGGCTGCAGCATCTGTTCACACGTTCTGAATCTCCTTTGTTTTTATGTCATGTGTAAACTAGAGAATGTTTAGCGCTCTTTATTGCTAGAAGAGCTGATCAGTGTATTCACTGCACTAAATTTAACAGCCTTGATACTGAAAAAAATCTGCTTGCAGTTATAGTGTGGGTTAGGAAGAGCAGTATGTAGGAATTATAGACAAAAATGTGACATTTCCAAGGATGTACTAGTTTGAGACTGAAAGGGACAGCACATACATGGTACTTCATTTCCAAAACATCATTTTCTTTGGAACACATTTGTATGAATTATATGCACTTAGAGTCTGATTTTGTTAAGACTTGAAGGTGTTTGTTTACATCTTTGCACAGATGTCTGAATACATTGGCTTTTGTTTTCAAGGTGCTGTTATGTTTTTGGAAGTTTTAGTCTTGCAGAGAATTATTACTTTAGAAGTCACAGTGAAATTTCAGAGCCAGAGTGAAACCTTGCTTTTAAACATGTTCAGTGGAAAATAGGACACAAATCAGTAATTTGTTAAAGACAGTTCATTATATCATGTGCATGACCCTTTGTATTTCACCATCTGCAGTAAACATTTCCAAACTTTCATTTCTTTACAACATAAATCGTTGGAAATAGTTGTATTAATATTTCCAAACAAGACTCTGCCTGCCACAGAAGTTCTAAGTCTACAGAAGAGGATAGGATGCTGACATGCTTTGCATGTCAGAATAGTTGTTGTAATGCCTAATGAGCTGATCTGTTCCTCAGCATAGGGCTTGAGAACAGCAGGAAGCTCCTTCCCTGTGAAAAATTACAGCATTAGCCCTTGGAGTATAGAAAAGTGAAAATGAGTGCAGCATTAAACACTCTGTTAATGTGTGTTTGTACAAACGAACCACAGAGAGCCTTATTCCACCTTCACATCTGGAGCTTTAAAACTTTTTTAAACCTTATTTTCCACTATACTACCAAAAGAAAAAGGGGAAGATCTCTGTATTGCAACATATAAATTTCTGTCAGTGAAGGACTTGACAGTCTGGTCAGACAAGAGTGTTTGTCCTATTGTGAGTCAATTTTGCTTTATCTGCTGAAGAATAAAAGAGAAATAGCATAGGAAGAAGTAGCAAGAAAAAAATTAACAAATGGAAAAAAAGAATGTAGTGAATAATCCCAAAGTGAATTACCCGAAACTATGTTCTATCTCCTTGTCAGATAAAAATATATGTAAATATTTTTTTTTTGCCAGTGAGGATTAGGTTTCCCAGGGAATGAGAGAGAATTCCAGGATAAGTAAGTCACAGAATGTGATAGCATATTGCTATCCTCATCTGAAAATTCTTATTCTACTGTATTTTTGATATCTCTTTATTTTTTATTTTTTGTATTGCAGTATAAATGAAACCATAATTGAATGTGCCTTGGAAATATTTTAACTATAAATCAAAGAAAAGAAGGATAGAATGATGGATTTTTTTTTTTTTCTAATGGCCTGGTTTAGTTTTTTTTTTTTTTTCTTTTTGTCAGTAACAATGTATCTGCACACTTCTGTATAGCTGTCTACTTATGGTGCAAAAAGCTATCATTATATGCAATGGAACATCAAACAACTGTTTCATTAGTGGTCCCATTATGAGAAAGTACAGTGACATTAGAATATCAGCAAGTTGTTACTATAGATACCTGATTTCTCTGCAACACTCATGTTTTTATATACCCACATATATCTGCGTGGTTTTTATATTGTATGTGTGTGTGTGAAAATGTATATGTAGGTACATTTCTCTTTCCTTCAAGAATAAAGGTCTTCTTGCCTTTTTAAGTATTTAGCATACTTTGGTAGACAGCATTATCCAGAATGCTTGATAATCTGAATTTGAATGGTTTGAATTAGATGAAAGTGTTGTAAATGCAAATGTTCAAGAAAATAACTTTGTAATTCATCTTATCTAACAGGCAACATATTTACTAAAGACTCTCAGACTTGTCTCATCTGTTTTACACATTTGCATTGTAATATTTGCATGTTGAGAGTGGGGGTTTTAAGGGAGATCAGGTTTGGGTGCGATCGCTTTAGTTGAGGCACAGAAAATTGTTTTAAATGTGCCAGAAAATGAAAGCTATGAATAATTACCATTATTTTCCTCAGTTGTGCTCAGATAATATGTATTCAAAGCATCTCACAAACAGTAATTGTTTCTCACAAGTTGTATGAGATAGGGAAACATGGGAATACTATTTTCCTGACCATGTGGTTAGAAAAAATAAATAAATAAAAAATGTCAGGAACTACGTTATTTGATTGAAAAGAGGGGTGGGTGTGCATGTGTGCAGGACCAGGGGGTTATTTTCATAGAGTAAATCAGTGGTGAGCACTGGTGAGATTTTTACACCTATTTATATAGTATAGTTACTGGACCTAGAAAGACAAGACTACTGAAGGCTTCAAGTGGGCATCAATAAAGCACCATTTGGATTTTTCATATCGGTTCATTGATTTGTTTGTTGTTTTTTGAATATTTTGAGGCTGCTGCTATGTTTAGAGATAGAAGCCCATTGCTAAGTACCAGCATGCCACATATTGGTATTAAAAAAATGCTGGCTTCAGGAAGCCAGTTGGACCAGACCTTACTCATTAACTTGGTAACAGCTGTATCAGCATAAGAGAGGAGAATTTGTCCTCCAGCTAATGAGAAAGCCATATAGTCCAAATTGTCTATGTTTTAGTATGTATTTACTGGAATGCCTTTGAAGGCTTATTTTTTGTTCTTTTTTGCTGATATTTTTTTTCTATATTTTACAAAAATTGTTATTAAAATGATGTGGCAACTTCTAATGTGAAATATAGGCACTCTGCACAGCTGATGTCTGGAGCATGCAGAGATTTAAGCTCTTTGCATTTCTCTGACCTTGAAGTCATTTTGTTCCTGTGCTGTCAGTTGCAGTACAATCTGTGAGATGCTGAGCATCTCTGGCAAGCTCCCTTTACTTGACTGGAGCTAGTATTTTGCAGGATTAGCCCCCCTTTTGCACTTTCTTGTGAAAAATTCTATCAATAACCGAATGCACAAATGTTGGATCTTAGTTGGAAGACTTTTTCTACTTCTTCAACACTTAAGCCATAGAAAGAAAGGGAAAGGAGAAGCTCTGAAGTCGTATCACAGCAGCCAATTTTCTTTTGAACACAGCTGGATTGTGATGAATTGTGTAGTAGTTTTGTGATGTAAGCAAAAGCCATTTAGAGGTATAACTGTTATCAAGTTCCTTGGGGAGAGAGAGAAGTTGGAGAGGTACACAGTATTCCTTCCTGTGTGCCAGTGCAGGACACAATTGCAAATTTGATTTCATTCAATGGGTACACGGAAGAGCAGAGAGAAAAATGTGGCATTAAATTCAAATCTTTATTCCTGCTGGTTAAAAATTGTGGTGTTAATGCAACCAAGTCACTTTGCTCTGACTTAAAACCATTTCTTTTCAAAAGAAATACAAGGCCTCAGAAATTACAAGTAACAATTATTCTTGATAGGCTGTACTTTATCCCAAAGTTAGACAGGAAAAGGGGATAAAATATTACATTACACTTACCTTTACAGAAACATAAATGCATATGTAATTTGTTTATGACTAATTATGCCTTTATGTTCTTTATTACTGCTGAAATTTGGAGACCTGAAAAATGAGACAGCATCATCTAGACTTAAATTTCAGTGCTAGTAAAATTAAAGTTAAGGGGCTTTGTTTCTGAGATTTTCTTTTACTCCTTTCTAAATGCTACCATTTCACACAAAAATGGGTTCTGTTTGGATTAATACATTTGAAAATTAAGTTGATTTATAACCAATTTTCTCCTCATTTAAACAGCGACCTGCAAGTGTTTCTCCCGGGATCAAACAGGATCAGAGAAATTATGTGTTGTTCAAGTTGTTCACTGAAGCAGAATCCCTCACAAACATGTGCATATGGTGCTAGGTGCTTTAGGGATCAAACTAATACATTTACCTTGTTGTACATTTTTCTTCTCATCTTGAACTTGTATGTTCTCCTTACTAGGAATTTAAAAAAAAAAAAAAAAAAGCTACAACAACCTCCTAATAACTTGACAGCTGCAGAAATAACATATTCGTTCTTATTCTCTAATTCAAGTCACAATCTTGAAAGCATGTAATGTGCTAATGCTGAATGCATCTGTTTGGTTACCCTGGTCAGCTGCTTGAGGACAGTTGGCAATTCCCCACCTCAAAATCAGAGGAAACTGGGCAGCAAAACTACGCTCCCTAAAGCTTTGAAATAATTAAAGTGTTTTCTCTTTATATAGTCAATATTTAAATGCAGGCTATATTTAGAAAGCATAGCCATATGTCATCTGAGAATGAGACAAAAAATAAATGAAAACCCTAAATTGTTCTCTAAGCAGCAGAATTAACAGGACATGAATCCCTTTGGTTTATTGCCTACAGTGCCCTGAAGTTGTTTCTGTCCCCCCGGTATTTTAAGTCTGTTGAATACTATTGGGCAAAGCCAAAGTGCAGTGTCTGTCATCTGCTCTGCAGAAGCTTCCTGTACAGATGCACTCACCTACAGTAACTTCTTACTCTACAGCGACCTGTATGTGCATACATTGCCTATAATCCTGAGATATATGATCTGAGCTTTGATGGTAAATGATGGAAAAGAAATTGCAAGACTTAAAAACTGTCAATATAATTTCTCAAATGATCTAATCAGCTTTAGTGGTAGTCTTGTTTCTGCTAGTAGATAGTTCCCATCCCAAGTCGTTCAGTATGTTCCCACAAACCATCCTTAAGGGTGTGTCTCAATTCGGCTTGTTTTGCATAATTGCCACGTGTATCCTAAATATGTTGGATGGCTTGCTGCATATAATCACAGCGGGAAGTTCACTTGCTGCTTGGCTACCTGAAGTGATAATGAATGCCCAAAAGAATGATTTTAATGAAAATATTTAGGATATCAAATTCAGCATCAGGGATGCCTAGAAAAGCACTTACCCATGGAGTAAGGGCAGCATAATTATTTAAGCTTCTGCAGAAAAGGTCAAGGCTTAGAATTTATCCCATGACTTTTATGAAGGGCAAATTAACAATAACTAAAAAAAGTCATGAGAAAGCAACCCTAATTTTTGTGTATTCCAAAACTCTAAGAGGCTTATTTTCTTTATTTAACTTTTTCTAATTAATATAATGAAACAGTCTCAAACATTGCAAAAGGAGAATACTGATTTGATAATGAGTATGAATTATCAAAACCTACTGTAAAATAATTATTTCCTCTACATTTTAAATATTTCCACTGTAATCATAGGAAGGGATATTTTATATATTGAAATTCCCTGAAGAGACAGGGCTAGATTTCTCAAGCAATTCCCTTGGCTTAGATACCTGTCTGAAAGCTAAAAGAAGTAGTCAGACTTTCAAATGTCAGGTGTCGTCAATGTGGAAGCATTTCATTCTGAGAGGTGTGATGATTTATGCACATTAGCAGGTTACATTTAATATTGATAATACTACACACAATCTTGCACTGAAACAAATTAAGTTTTATTATCCTACTATTGATTGTGAATGATATTGTGGAGTCATTAATGAGACAAGTTAAGGTAGCCACAGATTTCAAGTGGTTACTTAAAGCAATAGTGGGAGCTGATTCCAAGCTCACTGGTGCCCGTAAGCATCTGGTGCTTCTGCCAGTTTTGGATCAAACTGTGCTATGGCATGCCTCTGTAGGTTAAGACGTAGAGGTTCACAGACTGAACCAAAAGAGCTAACACTGACACACCTTGCAGGGGAAAGATTATTGCAGCCAGAGTGACTCTCCAGTGCCTTCTACTGTTTCCAACATGCTTTGCTAATTATTTCAAGATGCAACGAGATAAGGGGAAGTAAGGGAGCAACACACTCTATTTGTAGTTGAATGGAACTTATGAGTGAAGCAGGGAAAGGAGATGAGATGCAGAGTTATTATATGAGAGAAAAGTTAGAAAATAAAAAGGACGAAAATGGCTGGGTAGGGTTAAGGTTAGTCTTAAAGCTAAGGATTCAAACTTGAATGAGGGGACTCATTAGGCTCTGAATAGGTCATCTCCTGCTTTCTGTAAAGAGAACAGTGATGTTCCCTGGTGCTCCTGTAGAAGAATGCGGGTGGAAAGAAAAGCATAGACAATGAAATAATAGGGAGAAAGCAGGTATTGCTATAGAATAATGTTTCCAGCTTTCAGAGTCTTCTGTTACTCAGGTCAAGAGCCAAGGAAGAGGAGAAAAGCCAATAAATTTGCAGGCTTTATTTCAGACCTCAAACTGTGATTGCATTTTTTCTGTTTTTTTTTTTTGTTTGTTTGTTTGTTTGTTTGTTTTGTTTTGTTTTTTTTTCCAATGTGCAGAATTTTAAATGGCTATTTTTTAAGATCATGTGTCTCTCATTCAATTCTCCCTTGACAGTATGCAGTATTACAGAGTAAGGCAAACAACATGAATACCAAATGAAACATATACTTAAGAGTCAGACACTTAAGGGACTTGTGGAGGAAATACCAAAATGCTGAGATGAGCAGACACAGAGGCATGTGGTAGCGGGAGGCAGAACTCCTTGCAAGGGCGAAGCCAGTACTCTGCCTCCTGATGCATCCTCACAAAGACACAGCTCTGGTCAGGATAGGCTCTTCACAGTCTTGTATTTCTGAGTCATGGCCTTGCTCTCTGAGCACATCAAACAATGTTTGTTGTAAAATACAAAATATTTCTTAGGGATTTCCAAGAGTTGGCTGCACTGTACTCAGCTCCATATCCTTGTTTGATGCATACAGGGAAGTGCCAGGGAAATGGTTATGTACGTTTTTTATATTCTTTTAACACCATTTATATTATAAAGAGACTTTTAAATGCATATAACAAGTGCTTTCTGGATGCTTCTCTGAGCTGCAGTGCAGTCTTTAAAAGGCAGGAGAATATAAAGCTGGTAAGACCAAGATGGTTTACACCTGATGGAAATTTAGTCCTAAGAAATGAGGTTTAAACTGCCATTGCTTTTGCATGTTTCAGTGGAGCTTGGAGCATGTTCAATTTTATTCCTTATCTCAAACACCTTAAAAAAGGAGAGAATTAAGGACAACCCTCCCAACCTGAAATACTTCCATTTTTCATTCACTATCACGGTCTGTATTTGCCTGATGACAGATGTTAGTTTCACTGCCGTTCAGTTCTTTTTTTTTTTTTTTTCCCTGTACAGATGTGATTTACTAGATCATAAATCAGTCACTACTTTTGGAAATTCAGCTAACAGATGTCCTCTTTAGAGATTTTAATATAAACACCGTTAACCCACAGATTCTTCTTGAAGAAATGCCAGTTCCATAGAAGAATGCCAATTGGCATGAATATAACTTGAAATTTGACATATTAATAGATTTTTTTTTTTCTGAGCAAAATAGATTTTTTTTTATAGAGAAGGCATGTCTGCTTTACTTCTCTATTAGAGTCCCAGCTTGCAATATCTGTTTGCTTGCAATGATGTCATTAAATAGAAAACAGATGCACTCATGAGCATCAGAAATCAATCATTGCTGTTGGCACTTTAATAAACAGCTGCCTTCTTAAATGGTTTGGAATAAACACTGATCATCACCAGCTCTTTTTGAAGGAAGATCGGTAGGTTATAAAACTGCTGATTGGGGGAGGCAGGGGGGACCTTGAAATTATAAACTCTGATTGAGTTATTTTAGACTGTCAAAAGATTTACAGTAGAAAATAATTGCAAGATACTGGCTGCACTGTAGAGTATCTGTCATATGGGCATTGGAATAGTGCCTGATATATTTACATGAACTTTCTTCTTCAGAAATAGATCTAATATAGGGGATTCAATTGTATTAATAAGTCATTTATCAAACTTGAGCACAGCAGAATCTTATTGCTTTATTGTGCAGTTTAGAAGGAATTTGTTTAAAGATATCAAAATTCCTTCCCTGGCTCTCAGATGCAAACTAAGAGAAAATGTGCCATCTTCCTCCTTTTCAGGAGATTCTTCTATATTCAGAGCCTTTTAATGACCTTTGTATGGGCCAAGGGATTTCTGTTTGAGATAGCAGCTGCAATTTACAAAAAGTGCCTGGAAAGAGAGGACCGAATATCAAACAGTGGCACAGTGAAATAGCACATCACATTTCTCATACAGTACTCAGATCAGCTTCAACTCTACCTTGCTAAGTAGCTTATCAACAGAAGAGATGTAAGAATAATTCTACAGCAAATGCTTCATATGGCTTAGTGACAAAAAGGAGAGATGTGTTACAATATATCCTGCTGTTGCTGGTAATCTGCTTGTTCTGGTCTCTGTTGCTGATGGATGTGCTAGGTATAACCTGCCCCCTCTATAGCTTCTGTGATTTTTATGTATGCTGTATTGTAGAATCAGGTCGTAATCTGAACCCTTTCATGGTGTCCCTGGACCATGCTAGTGTAACTCCTGCTATTGTTGCAGAAAGTTCCTTGTATCTCTTTGTCATGGTCCTGTAAAAATGTCTGCAAAACAGATTAGAGCTGAGAAAAGGAGTTTATCTGAAACTGAGGTTGTAAGCTGTGTGAAGCATAGACACGGGTTTGACATGTGCATTTTGTGCAATGCTTTGCACTTTGGGATTGTGATCTATGGCTACAGCTTTTGGGAACTAATACAGATGATGATAGTGATAAAATGGCATTCATGAAAGTCTTACTGGATCCTCTGGAAATGTTACTCATCTCACCCAGAGCACCCATATATAGCAGTTCCATGCTGCATTCTATTATGAAAAATATCTACTCTAGCATGGTTACAAATGCTATTTGAAACCATATTCTTTGGTTCCAGACTGATGTATTATTTCATATTTAGCTCCTGTTTCCAAGTGGCTTGCAGAGGCCTGCTGAACTAGTATTCAGTGGAATCAACATCACAGCCTATCCATTTTCCCTGGGGTCCTAATCTCTCTCTATTCCCAATCCCCGAGCATTTCGCTGCGGCTGTTTCCTCCTTCTGTCTGTGCTGCTTGGACTCTGCCAGAGGGCTGTTTTTTTGTTGTTGTTGTTGTTGTTTTTTCCCTCTCAGATCTGATGTTTCATACTGCTGTAGTCCCTGGCAGCAAGGAGAAGGAAAGAGGAAAAGTCCTTAACATCTTTCTGCATTGAGCAAAGCCAGTGCAGAAAGAATTATCAAAGATTTTAGGTGCCAAACTCTAACAAGTTTTTATTGGTCATATATGAGCTGAGATTTCAGGGGATGACCCTAAATGGCAGAATATGAACAGATTTGGATAACATATTTCTTGTGGGAAGTGGTAGTATCTTTTATTAGTTCGACCAGTGTCAGAAACAAAAGTAGGCTGGCATTATGACCTAAGAGTTCTAACTAAGAGTTCTAAAAGTCTAAAGGACTTTTGTCTACTAGAAACATTTCCCCTTCCACTCCCTGTTTGTCACATTTGGTTTAATAAAAGAATGTTACTTCTGACAATAAGCCTTGTCTGCCTACAGTACTAGCTGTGATGTTCTTCTTTATGGAAGTTTTTCACAGTTTTATTACTGCATAGGAAAAGCCCTGGAGCCTTTAAGTGCTTGACTGAGTGTGCAAATCAGATTATTACATATACACACAGTTTTTATTTGCCTGTTTTTTATTTTGTGGACAATATCATGTAAACATTATCAAATCAAACTTTCTCACACTGCAAACTTTTCCTATAATAAAAGTAATGACTCTAGGAAATTCTGGAAAAGCTCACCAATGCCTTTGACGTCAGCTGTCATGCAGTGGATGACAAACAAATGGTTTGCTTCATTACCAAATATTTGACTACTTTATGTCCCACTCTGCCTTCCCCACAAAAATGTCATACAAACACTTTGTCTTTCAAGTTCTGTCTCTATAACTGCCTAATGGCTGGCTGGGTTATCTGTTCTGGTGGTGTGCATTGCCATCATGGTGGACTGGTATGTGCTTCATTTATTCTCCAGGAATTTTTCACTGTATCTTAGAAATCCACTTAAAATCATGGAGCATAGTTTCTAGGCTTCATTAGCTGCAATACAAAAGAAGATTATGCTCCTTTTTTGTTGCCGCTTGGACCTTGATGCACACTAAAAGCAGCTCTCCAGGAAATGAGCAGTGTAGGGAGCTTACATGGAATTGTTATTAGCACAGCTGTGTGGTGTCATGGAAGATATAATTCAGGGCTGGCTCAGATGAAAAATATTTTCAAAGGGAAATTTCTATTGCTGACTTCTTTAGGTCTGCTTGTAAAAATCAAGACTCTGAATTTCAGCTTTCTCAGAAGACAAAATTAATGAATTGGCTTTTACCTTGGCCTTGCACCCAGGTTGTCAGAATAAACAGCTTGATTTACTAGTTTTTATTATGGGTGTCATTTATCCAGAATTTAAATTTTTCATTGTTAAACTGAATGGCATACCATAGAGAACTATATTTCTGTGACATTTTTAATAATTCTAGATATAAGTCATTTTTTGTGGCTTTTTGTTCTCTAAACTCAAAAGTATTCACAAACATAGACCTGAAATTGAGGATAAGGTACATACATTTCCTGTAATGCTAAAACATTCATGGGAAGCAGAACGTATTTTACATTTGGTGCTGCTTACATGTTACAGACCTGGATTTAAACCTAGATGATAGCAAAAAAATGATGTGGAATCTAGGACTATTTTTCTTAGAATCTGTATGAATATCCCGATGATAACATAAGCATGATTTGCTGACATTTTAGTCTGGATAAAGCAGTGTGCTTCCCTGGTTTTCATGCACAACAGAGATAAGACTGCGGTGTGGAGGATTGAGGAACAAATCTCCTTTTATGTAGTGAATTTTAGAAGTGAATTCAATTTCACAGAGACTTCTATGCATGAGTAGTCCAGTGCACTCTGTGAAGTGATGAGTGGAATTCTGGTAGTTCATTGGCACTCACAGTTGCAGCTGCCATTGTGCACTTTGCCATTGCTCACAAACAGCCTTTGATATTAAGGGGCTTCAAGAGAAAAAGTAGAGTTAGATAGAGAGGGAATGGCAACAGAATAGAAGATAATACAATAGCTTCTCCTTCACCCACTGCCCACAATTCCATAACCTCCCTCCATGTCTTTGAAACTTTTTTTACTAAAGATTGGCCTGAAACCTAACATCTTTTAACCTTGGAAAGTCCATTCAAATTTCATGACTTTTAGCCTGTATAATAAGCCAGGACGAATCCTTGTGCTTGAAAAAGCTTTGGATCTGAACTCTTATTTTGTGGCTCAGATGTCCTTCCATCTTTTTTTTTTATTTTCCCTCCCAATTTCAACAGTAAGCAGGGAAGCAGGGAAGGAACAGAACATTAAAAGATGTAATAGATGATTATGCCACATATCTCTGTTACATGTAGGTGTCTGTGAAGCTTTCATTGGCATAAGTGAAACAAGGAAAAGCCTCTCTCTCTCCTAATCAAATCCAGAAATAGGCATTACTCTTTTTTAGTTCTTCCATCTAATACTGAACCTGTAGTCACTGTCTGATGGGTATATAACATAATCTTAGGATTTGCAAAAGATTTAATTACACTGTTAAAGCCTAAAGATGTTTCTCTCTTTTTCTAACATGTTAATTTGCCTGTAGCACTCCTGTTTTATAAGCCATCAACTTGATATGGAGGAACTGTTGAAGAAGCATGTAAAGATTAAAGATCAGTTCTGTTGTTACACATAGCGCAACAATTTAATAAGACTGTATAGGCTGCTGAAAGATACTGCATAGCTAATTCATAGCAGGAAACTGATGGGTGTCAACTAGCAGTACATCACGGGTACGTTTCCGTTACTCACCAGCTGTGCATGAGAGTTTAGTTTTGTTTGGTGCAGTTATCTTACCTGCATCGTAATGTTATAATATGCACATCAGTAGATAAATGTCATACATGGCTAATTAATTTCTTTAAAGAGCATGTATTGCACAGCATATAAATGACAGGAGAACGTATCGCATTTTGCACAACAGTATATTTTGAATGAAACATCTTGCATTTTTTTTCACATCAGATGTGCTTAATTTTGATTTAAAATATGCATGATAAATGTTTCCTTACTAGTGTTGGTTTTTAACTCCAACCTTTTTTTCAAAGAAGAGAGTCATATTTCCTGGGCTTCATGCACATAGGAGAGGCTGAATACTCTGCTATGTGTGTCCAAGCACCGCTTGGAAAGCCAGCAACTTTTTGCTTTGTTTGCAAATTGAGTGTCATTGTGATCCAGATTAACAAGGAAGCATATTGCAAGTGACTGAAAAGAGAGAGAAAATCAGAAATAAGGCCAAGGACTTCACAATATGAATATTACATTTTCACTAGCCAAATCAAGGTCAAACATGGTCAATAAGAACATAAATCTAAGCACCTGCCCACAGCATTTGACATCTATTGTAGCAGCAAGAATAACATTTTAGAGGAATTAGGAAAAATTCTAGTCTAGATAGTTTTTCTGGGTTATGATGACCCGGATCGAAGCATTCAAACTCCAGAATTACTGATCATAGCTGAGAACAGTTTTGACATGTAATTCATGAAGAAAAATGAAAGTAATGATAATTAAGCTGCAAAACCCACCCCTCTAAATCAGTAGAAAAAAAAAATAATAAAGTAAATCACCAGAGCTATGTCTTTCCTCATTCCTCCCACAGGAGAAAGTAGCATACTTAATATCAAAAGAGCACTTTAAACTTAGCAGGGTGGCTTTATTCAGTCATTGCTCTCTTCCAGAAGCCTGTCCCTTCAAAGTGAGCAATATTGTTTCTTCCGCTCCCTCATTTCTTTTTTCCTTTTCCTATCCTCCTCTTGAACTGACTCTTCTGACACTCAGGTACATGTGGTCCTGTCCCAGAGCTCTCCAGTGTGTGAGATGTGGACAACAAGGCATCTACTATCAAAGCAAACGGGTTCCCTCACTTCACACTGTGATACTGTTTTTTCTGGCTACAAAGTTCTGAGTGGTTTGGGAGATGGGAGCATGCATCTTGCACTTGGTGACTCATCTTCAAAGTCACGTCTGTTGTTCCAAGAGCCTTTTAAGACTTTTTCCTCAAAATATATGCTAAAAAAAAAAAAAAAAAAAAAAAAAAAAAAAAAAGTTCATACCTAATGATCATGAAGTGATTGAACACAGCAAATGTGTACAAATTCTGTCTTATAAAATAGCAGTCTGGAGAAAGATGGAAGGTTGGTTTTATATCCTTTGTATTTAGAGCCAAATCCTGGTTCGGGAAAAGGATTTTGGTGGGGAAATGGATTATCTCCCAGCTCCTCAAATCATCTGAAGCTGTTCCTCTTTCAATCATACAGTTCTGGATGGAATTATACCTTATTTCAGCTTCCTCTTCACCTTTTGGCATTGATGTAAAGTGGGAGGCTGAATTTACTACTGCTAGAGCTTATTAACATTACTGCTCTTGCTCAGAAAGGATAATAATGCAAATTATGTGATGAGACTCTCATGTGATATAAACCAGCATCAGTTTAGTGAAGTCAGTAAAGGTATGACAGTTTGCATCTGCAGAACGGCTACTCCATTAGTCCATTTTATGATTGCAAGTTAATGAATTTCAGGATCATAAATATAACTGCACCGGTAATGTGAACATCAGTGACAGCCATCCATATCTAAGGCAGAGAGTATGGGAGAAAAAAATTCAGTCTTGTTAGGGCATTACCAGAAAGAAAAATCCTTTGTATAACTGAAACTTTTGCTGCCAGCTCAGAAATTTGGCAAATATATTTGCAGATTTTTCTCCTGTATGCAGAATATTTCAGCTGTTATTGGAAATTAGAATAGTGGAGTCTTTTGGCTAATAACTAAGACAACTGAACACTGCTGCAGCATTACAGTTTTCATTTTCACAAAGGACTGAATTTTTGTTTGAAGACTGAGGCTTGAAATACAGTTTGACTGAGAAAACATTGATCGGTCTCATTCATTGCAGTCCTCTATTTTATCTAATATCTGTCAGACATTTCTGTGACCTAGGCTTATTTTGGGAAATCCTGGACTGTGCTTGTAACTTACTGTGTATTTACATAGTTCTGTATAGAATAGCTTGGGGTGAGTTATTTTCCCTCCTCTCCCCTAAGTAATGCAATTTTTATCAAGCCCTCAGGGAGCTAGATGCCCAAGTCTCCCTGAAATTCCCCCAACTCCATGAGGGTTCTTTGAAAATCATAGCCTAAATTCAAAGTTTTTTCAGGTGGAATTCTCCAAACAAGTGAAATCAATGCCAGCGTATCTCACAGTTACACACCTGCAGCTCATTTTCTCTTAGGAACAGCTCACCACAAATAGCACAGAGAATGTAATTACTTGTAACTTTTTCTATTATTTTTCTATTAAGGAATTCCTTAATGCAAAAAATCCCACTTTTTTAATGAGGAACGAACAGAGAGATGTCTAAGCATCAAGAGGGTTTTAATTAGAAATCCTACCTGTAAGTATATCTAAACAGTCGGTAGCAGTCATGGAACACTTCTAATTATAATCATCATTTTGTTTTTCTCTCAGGTAACTTGGCTCATTAATTACTTTAAAAAAATCAGGTCTAGCATTCAATACTACTGTGCAATATAAAATTCAAATTAGACTAATATCACTACCAAAATATTATGAACTGATTTATATTAATTATATTCCATACACACAAATATCAGAAGGTTAGTTTCTATAAATAAGTTGGATGTCATAGTCCAAATTTTTTGATTCCAGAAATTTATTTTCAGATACCAAAATTTTATTCCAGGTGCTTTTCTCAATTATCCTCTCTAGATTTCCATATACATATACATGTGCTGACTGCATGAAAACCCTTTTACTGTATGTGCATGCCACTGTAAATATATAGAGTTTGGATAACTGCAGTTCTCACTGAGCGTGCCACTGTGGTTCTGTAGGCACCAATTGGTCTGAGCATGTTGGTTTATATACACCCAAGGAATTCAGGACAGACAGCAATTATCTGTTTTAGGATACCTGAGCAGAAAACACAGCCTCAACAGACAGATCAGTTGACAGAAAGCAGTCTGGCCTTTGAGAGAGTTCATAGAACAAAATGGAGGTATCAAGATAATGTAAGTAAATGAAGAGTCTGTGAAAGTTCATTTTCTGAAGATGAATGTTTTCTCTAATTTCCCCTTTTATTTTTACAAGGAATCCCTAAATAAGTTGACATGGAAAAGCTGGAAGACCTAAGAAACACAATTGTCTTAAGTGTTTGTGGGAACAAACTCATTGGGACATTATCCTTGAGCAGGCCAAAGGACTGAAGTGGAAGGAGCCATCTCAATGTTTCTTTCTTGTCAATAAAGCCTGATATAAATGTGGATTATTACATTCTATGACTTTGAATTAACCTCTGCATTTTGCTGCGCATCAGTAGCTTGCCTTTTCTGCAGAAACAGGACCCTTGGTTTCTGACATTGCCACATTCATTTCTCTGATGGCAGAGAAAAAGGCTCTGCTCTGGTTTAGCTGAACTGATAGATTTAATCAATGCAAATAGCTTGATGTTCAGTTTTTTATTATTTTGATGTATGCAGAGCAAAATATCTTCATGTATGTGGGCCTTCAATGCTGCTCCATGACAAATAGTGCATTACACTAAAGTACTATGTGTGGCAGTAAGCACAGTACAGCTATACCAGCCTTTGCTTTTCAAAAATGTGATAGGATGTTTGTGAAAGTCAGTCAATGGTAGAAGGAACTCCAGGTCAGGAATAAGACGGGCACTAAATTTAATCCAGTTTTTGTGTATGACAGGGATGAATGGCATGTTTTGCAAATTGTCCATGAAGCTTTTATTAATTATGTATATTTCTGTGTTTTCATCTGTTTCATAGTCATGATTATAGATGCACCAGGATACCTTTTTGTCAGATCAGTAAGCTCAGGACGTGGCAAGTGGTACAGACTTCTTTTCTTTCCTTGAAATAATGTCCTCACGTGAATAGTATCTCATGGGGCTGAACTTGAATTCCAGAATTCTGTTGGTTAAAGGAGTTCTGAGCTCAGCCTGCTAAAAATACAGGTCCTATATATTTGCTTTACTTTGCTCTTTTATGCCCCATTGACTTAAATGAGGTCACAATAGAAAATTGCTTTGAGTAAGACCCTGATAAAAACTACTGCTTTGAGAAAGACCCAGGCTAGGCAGAAAAAAGTGCTGGAAAATGGGATTACACAAAGCTTCTCACCAATTCACTCTCTGTTGGAGCCAGCATGCTCAGTCTTACAACCCCTTTGCATCTGGTGGCTTCGGAGGGTTTTGATACCTGTTGGAGATGTGAGATGACAGAATCATTGTTGCAGATCTGATATGCAGAAGTGCAGACATTTTAAGGAGCCAGACCTTCCTTCTAAGGGTAACGATGCCCTGTCTCCTTTTGCTGTGCTATATTTGTAGGATAACCCGACTGAAAGCCCCGGGACAAACGGACACAACGACCAGCGTTCTGTGCCGTAAGCCAATTTATTGCTGCGTGACAGTATCTTATATAGTGTTAAAACGTCCCACCCAGGAACCCAGGACCCCTCCCACTGTGCTCGCAGGCACCCCAGACCCCTCCTTTTGTGCACGCAGGCACAACCCAGAATAATCCCACAATATTCAGCCCAGTCTTCATGGAAATGTGTTATCTGGATGTCTGCTCAATGAGCCCATTATCTATACAGAAAGCATCTTTGCTTTCAAGTTAAATATTTTCACAACACAGTGCTCCTTCTGGCACTTTACTCAAATTCACTTAGTTCTATGAAGAAAACTAACCATGAAAAGTCACTCTACTTAAAGTGACTGCATCAGAATATTTTTTGTGCTAGTTTTTCTTAAAGAGCAAAGGAATGCATCACCTTCACCCCAACTTCAGAAATGCAGTCCTTTCTCCAGCTTTGTGATTGTTTACCTATTCATTTGTTCAAGAGATTATTTTTGTACTGTAAACAAAGACCTGGTGTTTAACAGAATTAATTTGACAGTATGCAGTGTTAACATATCACTAATATGCAGTGGTGCTTTTTAAAAGATGTATTGAGCAACTAAGCTGTATTGCGTTCAATAATAATGATGCATCTATAACAACGTCCATTTACTCACTGGGTGACTGAGGGTCAGAATTGCTTGACACAAAGTTGTCTGATTTTTCTTGCAAATCTTGGTAAAAAATATACAGGTGATGTGTTTAGTAGGTTTGAGAACTGGTCTGTCTTAAAGTAGAACTTGGCTCTCTGGAATTTCTGTTCCAATTTATAAGCAATGGCATAACTGGAAAAATCTATTCCCTTAAGGAGAAAAGAAAAAAAAAAGATACAAAAAAAATAAACAATACCCAATTGGTTAAATTTATCTGAACAGTGTTTAAACGGAATGCTTCAAAGATGGCTGTATTTTTTATTTTTAGCCTATTGCTCTGCAATTTAAGTCTTAAACTAAGTCACGGTATCAGAAACCTTACACCGAACCCCTTGTTTACACATTAGCATCAAATTCAGATGACATCTGTTTCTTGGAAAGCCACCAGAATTTCTATGGGAGACAGAGTCCTTGCTCTTGAACAAACCAGGATGAGAATTATGATTAAGACTGAAATTTAAAGAGAAATGAGAAATTGGATTGGGTGCAAAAACATTCTTAGCTACTTTCTGTTTTCAAGTGCTTGAAAAAAGTATCATTTTACAGAGGGGAAAGTCATTACTGTAAACTTCTTCCAGTTCAGTATATATAATAGATATGTCATATAGGAGATAAACCATGTTTAATTTTATTTTGCATTGCTGTTTATATATTTCATGTTCTGGGGAGGAGGGCAGGTTTTTTCTCTAGCACTATTGTTGCTAATACTGTCATATTCTGTTACAGTGCTGTGTAATATGTGCAATTTTTTCTCTCAGGGATCCAGAAGCCTTGTGTTGGGAAGTGCTGAAAGTTTAGGAGCTTCAGAATAACTGGAGGTAGTTTAAGACCTACTGAAGAGTGTTATGCCTTGAAAGATTTTAGATTGGATTTTGTTTGCAGCAATGATGTTGATAAATTCCATCATTCATTTGGAAATTATATACCCATTAAGTAGCTGGATTGCACCTGAAGGAAGTGCAATGTTGCTCACTTTCTCCTGTTCTACTACTCAGAAGTGTGTTATCACATAGGAGTAGTTAATAAACAGCTGCTAAAGTTGGCATGGTATGCCAGCAAGAAACAGCTTCTGTGCACTAGACTGTCTGGTGCATTTGCACATTGCTGCCTTCTGCTGGAAGGCGTCAGAGCATCTCAGCTGTCTCAGAACTGCAGCCAAAGCTAAATGGTCTTTTTCAAGTGTTTAGATGTCTGTGATTTAGTCAATAGAACAGGGAACTACATGTATATCTGGTTTTGCTGCCGACAGGAAATACAACAGTTCAAAGTTCGTCAACAGATAAAATATCTTTTCATGTTTTATAATTAGATTTTCTGTGATATATGCTAGTGGATTGAGGTTTTTACCTTAAAATGTCCTTATTTACAACTCAAAATCTGAAAGGATAGGGGGTTAATCATAAATATGGGGTTTTCTTTTAAATATTAATTTGTTTACATACTGGTGAGACTTTGCATGGGCACAGTTCACCAAGAATGTGCACTGTCAGGAGACATTCAGACAGCACATGCTGTGTCCTGGTGATGGCCCACTCACTTTAATTGTACAGGACTTTTGCTTGGAGAAAAACTGTACACTTCTGTTGCTGCACTGATAATAAGGAAATTCACATAAATTTGTTTTCCTGTTATTGTAGTTACATTTTCTCTTTTCTGTCTTAAAACTAAACCCAAACTATGCCCATAGTTGATGGATTACCTGAATGGAACATTATGGCCCGTATTTACTTGTGGATGTCACCTGGCATTTTTGGCATGTGGCAGTAGGACTGGAGCTGCCCAGTGACTATTTCTGTGTGACTGGGTGGGATGGGCAGATTGCTCCCTACTGCAGGGTCATATGAGTATGCCTGTATGGTGAGGCCTGGGGGAGGAGAGGATTCATCAGAATTTTCTCTTGGGGAGGATCATTTCCTCCCCTTTCTCTCCATGGCAATGCAGTGGAAGAACTTAATCATATATTTAAGAATTATCTTCCTGTTTGGATTTCTGTGGGATGGTCTGAGAACCCTTATAGATGGCTGTTGCTGAATCACAGTCTTCTGGGATTTGAATTTTGACTCTTTAAAATGCACTAACATCTAGCTGGAGTATCAGCTACTAACCTTCAGTAATTTATATGCTAGTAACCTCTCCCCTTCTCGTCTCTGCTTCTGCATATGGCATATAGTCATTTCATGCAACCTGCCTTCCTAGAACAAGCAAGGTGTAAACTTCATTTTTATTGCTCTCCTCAGTAGTGTCTCTAGTTTATCAATGTACCTTCTGGTGAGGAGAGCCTTAAAATATATGTACTATATCAACCTTGAGCCAAGTTTGTGTAATTGGGAATTAATCACTTCCACGGTGTAATCCACTCCCTTCAGGTGCTGAGATGCTGAATACCTTCTGTTAGATGTCAATGTTCCCAACTTCTACCCAGTTCACCCCGTGTAAAAAGTTCTCAGCTCACAAAACTGAGTCTCCTGTGTCTAGGATAAATTAGCTTATGCTTTCTATATGGAAGGACCATGCTGGTCATTCATTTTCAGTCTTTCTGTTAGTGTACTCCTATTACTCTTCTCTGCTCTTATTATTTTCCACCAACTGATGCTCTTTATTCTTTTATTTCTGTTTGTATATTTTTTTTCCTGTTCTTAGGAAATAAAAGGAAAAGATAAAATAGAAACTGTCCTGGATTTCTGCCCATCGTTTAAAATTTCTTTGTTTCATGTAAGCTTACTATCTGTTCTCTGTTATAACTGTGGCAATTTCCAAAGCCTATCCAATTATTCTCTGTAGATAAATCCTAATTTGACTGGGACAATAGTGAATAAGATATCACACCATGAATATGGTTATTGCTTTCATCAGCTGTGTTATCTAACAAAGCAGAAAGAAACATGTCAGACAACTATGTGTACTAAGGACGCAAAAAAAGATAACTTGAATGTGATTCAGTGCCACTAGATGACAAAGGTTACCCTAGCAAAAAGTCTTAACCTCCTACCTGCCAGAAATCAGCAAAAAGTAGTCATTGTGTGCAACCGGAGCAAGAATTTGATACTTACTTTCATTATAGGTATTTACTGTAGTAATGCTTGTAAGGGAGTTGTCCTCTGTCTGCCAAACTTATACTTCAGTATGGAACTTTTTTTACTTTAATTATAATTTATTTTTATGTTTTTAAAGAAGAGGCTTGACGTTCTGCTCTACAGATCCAGATACAGGAGCTAAGCAAGCACATATTAATAGTACAAGAAACTCTTTCATGAATGTGTACATAATAAGGAGATGCACAGTGAAATTGAATGACTGCATAGCTCTGGCTCTCATTCAGAGAACATACAGTTAGAAACTGAAGTTTTGCATATCCAATTTCTGAAAATTGCATTCACTGCCCTCTACCCAAAAATAAATAAATAAATGTTGTGGTGATCCAGAAATCAGAAAGGAGAAGGAGAGGAGACATGGCATCAGATATCCAAAAAACTTTTTAAATGTTCAGAGCAGTAGCTGCTATAACATTGCGTCAATGCATGATTTCATCTAAGGTGATGAAAGTCATCTAATGATGAAGTGACTGCCTGCTCTGCAAAGTTGGGGGTCACTGAATTGTCCTCTTCATTTCTAGGAAGATTACAGCTTGATTTCTTTAATCCTTCTGAATTTTTACTTCGTAGAGGAAATTATAGTTTAGTCTCTAATCTAGCCCATGTGTATACTCCTTTTACGATGGACACTTATCAGGCTATTCTACTTAATGTCATTAAATAAGACAATTGGGAAACAAAGTAATTTGTCACTAATCATCTCTGCTTCTTTGACAACACATACTGTATTTGTCTGTCCTTAAATGCAGTTCTGAACCATAACTTTAACTGGGAGATGTGTAGTAACATTATCAGGGAATGATTCATAGTATTAGATACTACCATCCTGTTGCAACGCATCTTCTCTGTTACACCTTTTTTTTTTTTTTTTTTTCATTTGTCGCATTAATGTGAGTTGTGAGCAGAGTTCCAGAGGCAATATATTGCACACAGGAGTTGCTATAGAACATTAAGTCCATCTCATAATTAAATGCTCTATCTATTTTCTTGTAAACAATAAGACTATAAAAGAGGTAATAGAAAAAAATGATGTCCCGAGTGTAATGGTTTATACAAAGTATTGCCAAAAGATCACAGCATTATAGCCTGCTAGGAGTGCCAAGTCCTTTGGCTTCGTCCTTAACCCCGTAGAGTAAAGTTAGTATCATCCATGGGCTTTTGAACACAACAGATCGTCTCTTCATGGGTTTTGAGCATTGCATGGCAAGGATTCCCCAGCTAATGAGTGAATACATTTCTCTGGATACAAAAGTACTTTAAAAAAGGAATTTTGTAATCAATTTAAAAGCTAGATCTGAATTAGTATTAGATTTTCCTTATGTTTAATTAAGTCTAATTAAACAATGCAGACATCTTCCTGTCACCTGTGGCATGATTATGTTAAATATTTAATGCTTGTGAAGGATTAGACTGCACATCTAATCTATATCTAGCAATCTGTTCTCTCTCTGGAGTATTTTTTTTATTTAGTTCTGCATTTGTATAATGAGTTGCATTTCAAAGGAAATTGTTAAATACTTTGGTGGGAAGGGGGACATGTCATGCTGTACTGTTTGGAGAGGAGAATATTGCTAACTAGGCATGCAATGTGTAGGCTGTAGTGCACTGCCAAAGTGGTATAGCAGGCATTCTTGCAGTCTTTCTGCAAGGAGAGGGAAACAAAATCAAACCTTTCAGTTTGTTTTAGGAGCTTCAGTTATACCCCTTTTCTACAGCATAGCCAAATGATTAAGGACTTTGAAAATAAGAACACAGGGTTCACATTGAAAATATCCCTTGCAGCATGCACACATTTCAAGGTTGCACATTTCTTAGACTTGTTTTCCCAAGGGGCTGTCAACTGTGTAATAGAAAAATGTATTTGTACATCTTTCCCCTTCTGAGGCCCCCTCCTCCTTCCTGATCTTTGCAGTGCTTCTGAAACACAAGAGTGCATATCTGGTCACCTCTTGGAACTAACCCGTTTAAAGGAGAGGCCAAGGGTGTTTTTCTGGGAGCAACAACTTTAGAACATGGGGGTTTGCATCTGGTCCTAATAATCATTATCTATATCAAAACCAGTGAAAAAAAAATAATTCAGATATTCCTCAAAAGTGGGTAAAATATATTCTTATTCATGCTATAAAAAGCCCATAAAAATCCTTTGCTAGCGGTTTATTTGCATTAGCCATTATTTGTATCTAAGGACAAAAGACAAATTCACATAATTATTTTTCAATTGGTTGGGTCTGTGTCTGTGTAATCATTTTTTTCACAGTGTATGAAACCCTTTCTCAATAGACCATAACAGTAATAGCTATTTCTTATTTACAACTTGAGGAGAAGTTCCAGCAACCGGATTTTAATATGCAGAGTGAACTTTTCAAAATTAAATTAGCAGAGCTAACACGGTGGCCCATAGTAAACTAATTAGTTGTTAGACTGTTGGCAGAGATAGTATCAACTCTTTCAGGCTTCCTAACAAATATCCTTAAAATTGCAAGTAAAGCTTTTATATTATATTTTGGGTAAGCAGACACCCATATGAAAGTATGCATCCTCTTTAGTCAAAATGAGAAGTTAATGTCATATAAGAAGCAGCTAAGGAGAAGAGAAAATAACACCCCAAAACACACTGATCAAAAAAAAAAAAAAAAAAAGCAAAGCTCAGTCAGTTGTATAACAGCTTTTCGTTACTACAGTTTAAGTAGCCTGAACACTGAATGGTAGCTTTATGATCTCTAGATAAGCCCACATGCTTTGATCTACAAAAACTGTATAACGTTCAAGAGGACTTTATTAAACGGAGCTCAGTAGGGTAACCGGAGTCAAACAATGATACTCAAACAAATGAACACACCCACTGATGTGCCGGGAGGGGGGGGGGGGGGGGGAAGAGAGAGAGAAGGAGGGAGGCTATGACTTGAATAATGTCTTCCTGGCACCTGTTGAGAGGCTACATCATGTATATTCAGCAGCCTAACTGGCTTTTCAGAAGTAACTTTGCACTTATGTAAAATTAATAGGGTATTCATTATGAAATCCATGCAGCATCTTATTAAAAGTGCTCTGTCACTGAAAGTAGAAGGTGGAGGCTTTTTAAGCTGGGGTTTTGTTGCCCTCTAGTGAATGAGGTCAGCATTATGCATGTGAAATTATTTTGATCACTGCATAATTAATGTGTTCTGAATTGGTACAAAAGTGCAGCCAAATTGCATCCTGTTCCCACTTGAATTAGTTAACCTAGAGATACTGCTTCTTACAGTGTGTTGCTTCCTTTCCCGTTCTTTTTTTTTTTTTTTTTTTTTTTTTTTTCCCTTGCAATGAGAATGCATGATTGTGCGGGTATCATGATAAGGCAAGGTAGCCAGAGACAAGGAATAAATCAACTAAATGGATCTGCAGCACAGTAGCTTTAATACATTGGTATATACTTAATATGTCTCCAGAAAAGAATGTCTAATTATACTGTCATGGCACAAAATGCATTTTCAATAGTGATAAATTATGCCATCATTTACTTTCTGAGAACATGCTGAGATTTATGAAAGATTACTGCAAAATTATCATGCTAGGATAAAAAAAAAAAAAAAAGCCAACTGCAGTTATCACTGGCATCAAGAAAGAAAGAGAGAGGAAAAAACTTTCTGTAGTGGAAAGGTGAGTAGAATTGATAAAATGATATGCAGTATAAAAATATGCTACTATAGAATGAAATTCAGCTTTACATCGTGCTTTTATTCAGACTTTGGTACCTGCTAGAGCATATCAGTTAGGCTCAGACAAGGAGGTTGTCCCAGTCCTGGCTATGGGGCCTAATTCTTCATTGATCAGAACTTGACATTTTTGCTTATCTGGTATAAAACAAGTGTAGTATCAAGCCACAGAAGGGCATGTTAGAAACTATGAACTTATTCATACTGACCTTTACTCAAAACAGCTGCCAACTCAACACCACTCTGCAGTGCACATATGGAGGCTGCTGGTTCTAGACATACGTGTTTGTTTAAATCTTCATTCTAAGGGGTTGCTAGAATTTATCTTTTTTCCATCACTTCTTTTTAAATAAATCTACAGTTGTTTTTTTTCGTTTGTTCGTTTGTTTTGTTTTGTTTTTAATTTAGTAGGAATCTGCACTGCCATTGCCATAACCTGTCTTTAGGGTTGCCAGTAGTGTATGTAGAGTCACCCCTGTCTGCAGGCTCAGTAGTGACATTATCAGGAAATTCGTCGGCTCCATCAGCTTCTTCACTTTCAAAGGGAGCATCATGTTTCATGCAGTGTGCTTTTTTCAGCATCACATACAATCCAAAAGTGAGGAAATTCTTTGCTTCCCTCCACACATCCTTATACTTATTCCTTTTGTGAGGTGAAGCTTTCTTCACTTGAAAGTATCTACTATGGCCTTGATTCAGAGACCAATTTTTTGAATAAGATTTTTTTTTTCATTTGTTCTAATGGGATTGGGAAGAAGCATAGTGTTTTCATCGTACAGGCACCACAGTCACCTCATGTGATTAGAGAATACAGTGTTGAAACAACAACTATTAAGGATGAAGATAGTCCACAATGATATGGGACTGGGTAACCCGGTGAGGTCAATTAGAGGTTTGGATGAGGTTCAGAGAAAGACAGCCAAGTCCTTTATTGACCGCTCTGGGAGAAAAACAGAACTTAGAAGCAAAGAGATAAATAAAATGTTACGGTCTTTGCTGAATTCCGTGAAAAATGGAGAGCGGGTAAAGATCAATATTCTCCAAATAGAGAAGGACAAAGTTAAGGCAAAAGTATTGCTTTCCAAGCCACTGAGGTGTGTACAAAATAGGGGCGCAAATTCTGAATTCTCCATGCAGAACAACCTTTGCTGTCAGCCTGTGGTGAAAGCACTATGGATTCCCCCATTTAATTCCAGTTTCAGGGATGGAAGGTGGGGTTGGGGGGTGAGGGGAGGGTGGAGGAAGGGGGGAAGATGGTATTCTGATCTGTATACTTTTATAACTTTTATGAGAATTTTACCTGTTTACACACCTTGGGGTTCTGCCAGGACACCTGTAAAAATAGTCCAATCTGATTATTTGAAAGTGTATGAAGGGTTGCCAGTTCTAATGTAGCTTTTATTATTATTATCACTATTACTGAGTGCTTAGAGTACTACTGAGTGCAGAAAGCCTGGATGGGGACGGAGTGGTTGGGAGAAATAAAATATTTGATCAAGATTCTTATTTACAATAAATCAAATATACTCAGGACTACCCAAGCAGACTCACCTGCTTTCCAATAAAACAAGGTACCACTGAGTGTACTGACAACATGATGGCATCTTTAAGTAATCCATTTACAAAAAAGAAAAAGAAAAAAGACTTTTCACCTTTCACCTATATTCTTACAAAATTAAAAAGGAGAACTTTCCAGCAAATCTTTCATGGTACCATTCAATTTTTCCACCTATTGGCTATTTTTATTTCCCCAGCTGTTCACTGTAATGGCACTTTCAGTACCATCACATGATAATAGCATTTACAGTAATATATAGTATACAGTTCATAGTCAATAATGTTGCTACATCCACTTGTTTTGCAACATGTATGATCTAAAACTAGGAATGTGAAATAAAAATGTATATGTTATTGACTGAAATGTTAGAATATGGGAACAGATTCTGGTCTGTGCCATGTTATCGTGGATGTGAGGTGACAGTATTGACTTTGGTGCAATTTGATGGCATTTTGTTAAGCGTAAGTGATGTTAGTTCAGGCACATTTTATTGGCTTTGCTTGATGTATGCAGCATAGCCTCATAAACTGCAGCACCTATTGCTGAATTGCCTTTCAACATTCTGGCTCTTCTGTAGCCACTGCAAGACATTTTCTTGCAAACAAAGGTGTTTGGCAGTTGTTTCATTAGTGTAAGCTATCTAAGAGACACCAGCCTCAAATTTGTTCCTAAAAAAATTTTTTTTTGGAAGCTCTTACTTCTATTCAGTAGTGTATACTCATGGCAATACTAAGATAAACAATTTTGGTGTATATATATATATATATATATATATATATATATATATATATTTTTTTTAAGAAATTCAAATCCGTCTTTTTAATGCTTTACACTTTCTCCCTAACGTTTATTTTTTTTCTCACATGGTGAAATTTTTTAAATATTGCTGGCTTCCTGTATGAGTCTACATACTCTGTGGAAAATACTAAAAATAGATGGGATGGCATTGAAAAGTAATATTTACAATATTTACTGTTTGTGAAATCTAACATGTTTCTCATGCTTAAAATAAAAAATATTATTGCAAATATTACAGTGAAGGTTGGAAGTGTTTCCTAATTATATGGCAACTGCATTAGGGAATTTTGTTGCTGTTCACAAAATGGCTGAAAGAATGGGCCTACGATGTGTTTTGTTTGGTTTTTATTTTTTTATATTTTATTTTTTATTATTATAATTTATTTATTTTTCTCTACCTGCGCATTCAATACAGAGGTGATAATTGCCTTTTTTTTAATTATTTTATTCACGGCTGGCTACTACGTAGACTACTGATGTACTTGCTTAGTTTCTTGTTTCATAAGATGTGGTCTGAGCTGATTTTTGTATCTCTAAAATGAAGGATACATTTTGTCTGAGTATGCAAATTAAGTACTTTTGTAATTGAAACCCACTGATTAATATTTTCTCTGGGAGGAACAGGGTATTTTGAGAGTTAGGTATTTCTCCCATTCATTCAGTAACGAAAGAACAAGTAAATCAAATGTCAGAATATGCGATCAATGAGAGCAGGAGAGCGATCCAATCAGCAAGCCACTGCTCTCCACTGCAGGAATCTTTGTGTCAGGAGGTGATGAACATCTATGAAAACAAAATTAGATGACATTTTTGTGCTTTGTATTTTTATTTATTTTTGAACATCTCTGGACAATCAATAGTGGAAAAAACAAACAAACAAACAAAAAAAAACATACAAAAAAAACTTGAATGTTTCCACATTCACCAGTCTTTACTTTCAGCTTATTTCAAAATGAATTTTCAATTTCTTCATATTTGCAGAATCATATTTATTACATTTATTACAGAGTACAATTTATGCAGAACAAATATTAGTTGCAGCACAAACTGACCTACTAAGCTCAAAGTCTACAAGAAAAAAAAAAAAAAAAACACAGTTGTGCTAATAAGATTTGGCTTCATTTACAACACATCTGCAACATGAATCACTTGAAAAACTGCTTTTTTTTCTATTACTGAATGAGCTTAAAGCAAGACATTAAAAACCAAAGAGATATAATTTATGCATGTATGTTTGTTCACAAATGCCTTTCAATACAATGCGTAATTAAGGAAGTCATATCTGAGTGTGTTGTTTCCACCACCCACGTAGCACTTACTTGCAACCCTAGCTCAGAAATGTCATCTCATCATTAGTGAACTTTTGTATCATGATTGCTGTAGAGCTTTCACAGTTTGCTGCATAAAGTCTGGGTGACCTACAAATTATTCTCTATCTCCGACGGGTGGGAATAATGGAGTGAGAACTTGGAGTCTGTAATTCTTTCAGACTTTATGGTTTTGATTAATGTTGTGTATTCTTATCATGGATCTATATAGCCCACTCAAATTTTGTTGTAAAAATTTTGACTGAACACAGGCAATATTTGGATTTCCACACCCACCCACACAAGAACTCTTTATTGGGATGCTATGGGAAAGATTGTCATAAAAATAAATAAATCAAGAACTTCTTTTTTATTTTATTTTATTTTATTTTATTTTATTTTATTTTATTTTATTTTTATTTTATTTCATTTCATTTCATTTCATTTTTATTTTTATTTTACTATTTTTTAAGGAATACCTCAGAATTTGAAGGGAAAAATAATTATCTTTCCTGCTGAATTATTCACACATTTTCTTGGTCAAGAAGGCTCTGATCTCCAGTTAGATTCTTTAGAAACTGTAATGATACAAATAAAGAGAAATAATGTTTGCTGTCATCTCTTAAAAATCTCCACTGGCTGCTTCATTAAACTGCATGCAAAATCTTAAAGCTTGGTTCACATGTAGTTTCTTTCCGCAGTATTTTTCAGTACTCTTTTGCTGTTTGTTCTTCTTATTACTAGTGATTCTGAGGATATTTTGTACCTTGTGCACATTTTTCTGTATTAAAAATCTAGGGGTAAATGTTGCTCTTGGCTGTTTTGGAGCAAATCCAGAATTAACTTTATGCTGTCATGGAGCTTCCTTCATTTCTGTAGTGCTTTATATCAGTGCTTTGAGCCAGAGTCCCCACATAATATGAAATTTAAATTCTAGACAGCAAAAATATTTCAGTGAAATGTTTTTTGATTTTTTTCTCATTAATCAAAATAACACATTTCAGAGAAAAACAAGCTCTGATCATTCTGTTTATGAAAAACTGAAAATGGATTATCTTTTTATAAAATGTAAATCCCTGAAACCTGAATGACACATTTCAACTACCCACAAATCAGATTTTCTTTCCCAATAAATTTCTTTTCTAGTTTTGTTTTGTTTCATTATAAAAACCTAAAGCCTGTCAAAATCTCAGAATGACACATACAACAGAAAATCAGATTGCTGCCCACCTCTATTAGTTTCTATAATAGTCTTCGACTATGAGGAGGAAAATTGAAGCATTAAGAACAAAACTGTTTCAATGACAAGATGATTCTGAACTTCTTATTTTCTGACAAATAAGAGGAGTATCTTTACTTGTGCCTCTTCTGCTTTCCAGTTTTCTGACAGTTATTTCTTTGCCTTCTTCAGCCCAACAGAAATGAAAATATAAATCTTCTTGATTTAAAAACTGCAAATACTTTTCTGTGGCTATGTGATTTTGCATATATATGCTAGGTACATTTTTTATCTGGTACCAATTAGAATTATGCATGTATTAAGGCTTATCTTTTATCTGACCCTGCCTTGATATGCATTTATAATAAGAATTTGTGTGTTTTTCATGAGCACTTTTTGCTCCCTCAGAGAAGTAGTAGGTTGGTGTGTCTTACTTGACAGATAAGGGTGGCATTCACTCAAACAGGATCATCAAAACCAACATTCTTTGACAGAACAGGCTGCATAAATAATGTGCATCAGCTTCTACCCTGACAGTGTAAGTGTATATCCTCCAGTACTGGTTTCCACTTGTTTCATCCAGATTGTTTAATAATAATGAATAGATCATGGTCCCGTATATATGTATGTATGCATATGTATGTATGTATATTTATACATAATTCATGTAATAAATATCTAGTTTGGTGTGGCACAGAGACCATAAGTAAAAGCAGTGATGTGCTATATAGACTCTGGTCTTTGCTTAACCTAAATGGTAAATCAAGATTCATAATCCTGCAGATCATTTCTCTTGGCAAGAGAAACAGATTAATGCAGGTTATGCTGAGAGAGATTTTTTTTTTTTGGTTGGTTGGTTTTTGTTTTGATTTTGTTTTGTTTGTTTGTTGTTTTTTTTTCCTTAAAGAACATGCAGAATTCATGATCACCACTGGAAAGTTCTTTTGCTTATCACTCCTGGCTTCCTGGCTGTTTCCAGTCATTAATTGGTCCCAAACTGATCATTAAGTTTTTCTTAGTCTACCAGTGCTTCTAAGCTGTATGTGGTGCTTTCTCTCTTTGGTTCTTCTGTCACATAAATCTTCATAAACAAAAGTCATTGTCTTTCATTCCATGTGTCTTTGGGTTTTGGTTTGTGTCAAGTTTTTCATTCCATACAGAGGCATAAATTCTTGACATACTCCTTTTTATTTATAACACACCAAACAACATGACCAAAATAGGACACCTTTTTTTTTTTTTTTTCTCGGAGCCTCATTTATTGGGCAGTTTTTATACAACCTTACTTCAGTAATAGTTAATGTACATGTGATTTAGTATACAAAATGGATAACGTCAGCAGAAGATTTAGTCTCTGTAATTACTACATCCTCATATGGCTCCCTTCTCTGTTCTGTCTTCCCTCTCTCCATGGGACAAGAGACAGCCTTTGTTTTATAAATCACTGTGCAAATCCCTGTTAATTTGTAAACTATAATTTACACAGCATTGCAGCACTTCAGTACTGAAGCACCTGAAAAAAAAAAAAGCTGTATAGAAAATGTGCAATATTGTCTGCAAATTAGCCCACAAGATTGTGGGGTGTAAGGTCCAGATTTCTGTGTCATTTACTGAAAAAGAAAAGAATTTGTACACTAATGTACAATTAGTAACAAAAAAGTAATATCTTCATTGAACAGGAAGGAAGGAATGGAAAAAGGTCCCCAAAAGAAAGGTTTCTAACTAGAACTGTTGGCACCATTCACTAGAACTGTTGGCTAATTCAGATGCTACTGAATTTTAGTAGATATGATACATTAATAAAGGTACTTGTCCTGCAGTACAGTACGTGCCTGTGTTGGTACTCTCAGTGCATTAATTACTGTGTATAACACAAGCACATTTGTGATATAGTATTTGGAAAGAAAAGTGTAACTGTATAATCTAAATGCTGTGGGATTTAGATTCATGCTGAGTCCCAGACCAAGTGCCTTCCACACAAGAATAGATGACAAATGAGCTTTTCTACTTTATTCTTTCTTCATTATATTTGAAATGCAAGACTTGGTCTTCTTGAACAGTTCTAGTCTACCTTGATCTCCCCACAATATGGGCCAATTCACAATACTTAAAAAGTGCCTAGTCTAACACAAGTTTAGTGTATTCTAGGACATTTGTACCTTTCAGATTAAACCTGATTATTACCACGTATTGTGCATTCTTGATGGCTAAGGGAGATTACTATGGGAGATTATTTTTTCAAATTCTTTCAAATAAATTGTAAGAGAAGATAGAGGAGATACATTTATCAAAGATGTCTTTAACATTTCTGCTTAGGCACCAAAGGAGGGTTTAAATTTTCAGGAGGGTTGAACACCTTCTAAATTTTTGACAACTGCACTATATTTGGATAAGCAAGTCTTTTCAGAGACATGACCCTTTTGCAGGTATCTGACTGGAAGATGAATTCTTTCCAAAAATAAATAAACAAATAAATAAAATTATCAGTCATTGGAAGAGAGAATTTTGTCTGAAAAGTGGAAAGTCTAGCTTTTTTCTACCCGTGTCTGCAGATGTGTTGTAGATCACCATAGCACCTGCATACTCTGCAGTCGCAGTGTACCTCTCTTACCTGGTAAATTCACCCACACTGAGCTACACACTGCCACCCCTAAGCTGTCCCAAATCCCTAAACTAACATGTTTATATAGCTCTGAAGTAGTCTGTAGCTGTGTAAACCTGACTTAAATTTAGGCTGTCCCACTGACTGGTATTTGCAAAATGATGCATGGAATGTTGTGCAGATAGAAATAAAGACAGATCTCTTTCAAATGATACTTAACCTCACCTTTTTCCTAAAAGTAGTTAGTGTCATTGTTAACTGATTATTAATGCCACCGTCTGGCCTTCTTTACTGATATGTGCCATTAATCAAGGTTGTTAAGTCCAGTTACGTGCTCACATCTTTGTATCTTTGTTGGCCCTGGCTGGCTACAAATACCATAATTGTGTATTGCCATAGGAAGCTGTGTAATCATTCCACTACTCAGTCAGCTGTGAAAACAGTTTGTTCTGAAATCCAGCACTCAGTGCGGATTTTGTAGAGCAAGTACAAGTTAAAGCAGTGTAAATAGAAAAAATCTGCACCAGAATAGCAGTGATTCAGTGGTGTGCTGCTCTATGAAGAAAAGGATCTACTGCTGGATCCAGTATTTGGTCAGTGTTTTCCCATATATCTCTGTGATCTTTAGACATGTCTTTTGGCAATTGCCATATTTTCCATCAAACACAAGGTTGGAAGGAAGACATGCTCAAATCCACCATCAGTCCAATGTGATTTCATTACCACCACATCTCATTTCACCAGTTTCAGGAATACAATTAATCCAAGTTATGTAACCGATTAGCAAGCTGTATGTTCAAATTTAAAATATATATATTAGATTGAAAATATGGAGGGTAGAGGGCTTCATCTGAAAGCTGCTTCATACTCAAATGATCAGATTAGCAGGAGGGAGGTTGCACCTAGCTTGGGTTGCTGGTCGGTCGGGAAGCTTGGAGCAATCACTGCAAAGCAGAGCAATGGCTTTGTTTGCTGTTTGTTCTGGTGAGTGTTGCACTTCAAGGTTTTGAAGGAACATTTGCATTTCCCAGTCAGATATGGGCAATCAGTGGTCTGGTAGGAAAAAAGCAAAACTCATTTCTAATTGAATGTAGTATTCAAGGGGGAGAAACAAGACAAATAGATAGATACTTATGTAACACTAAATTCTCCCTGTTCCTTCTTTTGTCCTAACCTCCCTGGTTTCAAGTCTCAAAGTGTGAACTTAGTGCAAGCTAAATGTTTACACTAGCTCTGTACCTTCTGTGCAGTGTGAATATTTCCTTTTCCAGGCTTTGTCCAAGAATGTCCAAACTGAGAGTTGGTGGGAAGTGCTGAGAATGCAGTGAATCCATCCCAGAGTATGCATGCTTAGATAAAGTGCAGCTAACTTAGATATGCTGCCCAGAATTCACTGGTAGGATTTCAGAGATGGGATGGGGTTTGTGCTTGGATTTGTTTGCTTCCTTGTTTGTTATTTTTTGGCTTTGAGGGAAGAAAAGTAGGTTTAAGTTATGGTCAGAAACTTGGCAAGTTTAGAATTGTTTGGCAAATCCAATATATTTCTTGCAAAGTTTGTGAAACATCAAACTGCTTGAGGTTGGAACATCTACAATAACAAGTAAGAAGCAAATCATGACAGACTGACTAGGATGTTAAATAAAGTCACAACAAAGCCTGTTGCAGGTTTTCTGAGAAGCTTTGGAAGAACACCTGACAAGTCACATTAATAGCAGCAGTTATTGTTTGATTACTTTAATGCTGTGAATGCAAAGGGGCTATTATTTTGACTTGCTGTCTCCTCTAGAAACAGTCTTTTGGTCATCACATCCTAGCTTGCAAAAGCTGCTGAGCAATTTTATTTTCATATTAATTTACAATGTCCCTTTTCTATGGGGAGATGATTTTATTTTGACAGAGTGCAGTAACACTCCAGAACTCCTAATACCTAACTTATAGAGAAGGTCGTGAATTCATATTCACTCTGGGGTGAATATAATAGTGTATATGCCAGAGATGGATGGCACTTGTGTTATGCTACACTGCTATGGAAGACAGTAAATCATAAGATGTTACTTCTCACCTTGCCAAAGTTGTAATATGGATATAACATTTTTTTCTATTGAAATATCCAGTTAGGGTTGTGGAAGGGCAGGTCACACAGAAATGGGCCTCCCAAAAACTAGCATTACCCCTTCAGGGTAACTGATGCACCTTTTGAAGACACAGAGAACAGTTTTGGCAGTCAAAATCAATAAATACTTGGCTGTCTATCACTGTCTCCTAGCATTGTCATAATGAAGTTTCCTCTTGACATCTGATTATAAACAAGAGATTGCATTGCTATTGCTGTTAACACATTCTTGTACTGCTCTTCTTGCAGGTCAAACCCACCGTTCACAACTGGTTAGACAGTCCATGAGAAATCCCATGAAATTATACTTGGGGAATACTTCGGGGTTTGGGGATGTATATTTTTTTCCTTTCCTTTGCTCCTCTCCATTGCCTTATCTAGCTGCAAATATGACAGGCTAATCTAAGGCCACAGTTACTTTCAACAAGGCTGGCCAACACATTTCCATCACCATAAGAGGGAACACTAGCACGGTGTGTCTTGTCCTTTTTGCCTGCCAACACAGAAAAGAGCAGACTTTGCTGTCTGTTGCCTCTAAATGAAAATGCTTTGCTCCTGGGGAACTCATCTCTCCCTGAAGTCCTGAGAACTGGTAAATAGCAAAGCTGAATTTATTACATTTGGAGATACTGGAGTGGGCTTAAGTGTAAAGGCCAATTAAGTGTACAGAGGAGAGTGGGACAAAATGTTAGGGACAAACATGCTTGCAGTAGCTGAAGAAACTGCCACACCTGAAAAAGAAGTGATGGACTGTTTTTTGTTCAGAGGTGTGTTCCTGGACAGGGCTGACCATCTCTCCAGCCAAAGTCTTTCATTTTTACTTTTGTTGCTTAATTTGTGTTTGACCAATAAATCATAGATCAGAATGAGAGATGAAAGAGGTTTTTAAAGAAACAAAATGGTTTTATATCCTTTCCTTCCTTTATTTTTACTGACTTCCTTCATCTGGACTTTTCTGTCTTTGTCATGTTACCCCTCTCTTTCCCACTTGTCTGCTATTTTCCCATATTTATTTTGGACATTTAATAATAGAAAAGCAGCTAGAAGATTTAGGAGACCTTGGTCTTTGTAGGTTGCCTTTTTTGTGAATGCTGGTGGCAGAGTAATTGCACTTTGCACCCTACTTTAACCACCTTTAAAAGGAGGATACAGATATTTGACCCACAATTGTAAAACATGTTTCAAATGGAAAACAACACCTGCTGGAGAAGTTGTTGTTGATTTTATTTTGCTTACTTGACCCATCTGCCCTAATATTGGGCAGGAATACCATTAAGGAAGCATTTTAGTATTACTTGCTTTTGTAGGAGCTCAGATATTTAGACAGATATGGGGCTTTGCTAAGGAAAATTCAGGTTAGTAAAATCAATTTAGTATACATGGACTAATTTCTGTTTAGCACACATCCACGTCAAAATACTTTGGGTAAGTGGAGGAAAAAGACCTAGAGTGTATTCTGTGTCAGATTGCATTCATTTATTTTGATTTATTTCATAAACTTGAACTTTTTGTTTCTTTTTTGTCTTAGTTTGCAGTGTTTTCACCTTGCACTTAGAATTTGCAGACCTTTAACAGACTGCTCAATCCCCTTCATACCTTTTGTAACAATCAGCCTTTTACAGCATTCAAAATACTGTAGTGACCTAAAGATAAAATGGCTTACAAAACTTTGGAGAGCATTGATTCAAACTCAGATTTTTATATTACCATCTTTATTTGCTGAAACAAATAGGAAGAAAAGGAAGCTACTGCCACAGGCAATCTGTGTCACCAGTTGCAATGTGCATCTTCACAAACAGTTCATAAGCAAATTCTTCAAAATTGTTTCTATCTATTTTGAGTTGGTTTATCTTTTTGTTTGTTTGTTTGTTTGTTTGTTTGTTCCTATCATATATTTGGATCCATGCTTGATAGCATATGAAAATAAGACAGAATCCAATGATAATATAATATCTTTACCTTCAGCCAATGATTTAAATACATTCAGTTGTGGGCATAGAAGAAGAGTTGCAGAGTACAAACCAGTGGGAAGAAGGATTGGTCTCTGGGAAAGCAATTCAGGGTTTGTCTTTTATGTTTGGTTCAAGTATATATCATTCAGCAGTGAAATGTGCAGTAGTTACAACATCAGTTGATTGGATAGTTAATAACTTTGACGCAGAGAAATTAACAAAAGAAAATAGATGGCATTTCTAATAGCAGTTAAGGGGAATAATTGTTGTATCTAACAATTAATTGAACAATATGTCAGGCAATATCAACATGAAAAGGAAGGTAAATGACAAACAAATAAATGAAACAATGATAGCTTTTCAAGCTGTAATATTTGATTGGGAAATAAACAAGCTTGGCATTACATAGGAACGTGTCCACAGGGAGGAATTCATCAATGTAACTATATTGGTATAATTACACCTTTCAAAGCAACATAAGCTTCAAATATTTTTATAAGGGGTCTTATAAAAACAATTGTGAGCAACTTTTTGCTTGGACAGACAATGACAGGAAAAGGGGGAATGGTTTTAAATTAAAAGAGGGGAGATTTAGACTAGATATTAGGAGAAAATTCTTCTCTCAGAGGGTGGTGAGGCACCAGAACAGGTTGCCCAGGGAAGTTGTGGATGCCCCTATGGTTCTGTGATGAGCTGCTGTCCCAGCTACCTTTGCACAGCCTTTGGGCTGAGCAAAGGGTGAGGCTAGATGGCATTCCCAACTCACCTCTGCCTGGCAAAACTGAAGACTGGAGTAGGGTCAGTGCTATGTGAGGATGCAAAACCAATCATGGTGTAAAGTGGCAGACCTTCATGGTAAATATTACTTAAATGCATTCGGTTTTACAATACACAAAACAACTCCCCTGTTGCCATATTTTACTATAGCATATTTTCCAATTGTAATATTATAGTTTTTTTAACATTCTCTAACCTGCTTGCTAGAAAGAAAAACAAGAGTCTGTTGTTTGCTGCACCATAATTAAGTTGATAAATATTATCTTGATGGCATTTGAATGAAAAGTTTACAATGAAATCTGAGCTATGTGTTTCCAAAGAGTCAGTAATTGTCATGACTCAAGTTTTGATAAGATGAATCTGAAACCCAATTAACTGGGGAGCAATGATTTAAAAAATAAAAATAAAAAAAATGTAGCATTTCTTTCATTGGCACCTCACGTCCTTGGCTATGAATCTCTAAAACATTCTCATGTACACAGAATAACTCTTTCAATAGGAAAATTCAGATCTAATGTTTAAAAAAAAAAAAAAAAGACAAAATTAACAGATCTGAAAATCACTTGCTGTCTGAGAAAGGCAATATTCATCTCCTGTCTGAGGGTTTGAGCACATTCAATGTGCAAAGATGGGTTAAGAGGAACAGCTAGCCTCGTATCTGCCTGCCTGCTCCCAAGCATTTGAAAAAAAAAAGCACTAATACAGACTATGCCAACAAAAAATGTCAATAGTTACACTTCCTAAGTGCTTCTCTATGTTCTGTTCCAGTGAATGCAGTTAGGCAGCGTAACACCCAACCTGTACACGTAGGAGTGTCTTTTGTTTTTTGCATCTGCAGATACTGCAACCTCCACTTAAAGGAGACTAAAGACAGCGTGGCCTGTAGAATATTTTATGGTTTTAACATACTTATGTACTATGTGAACTTTTTTTTTTTTTTTTTTTGGAATCACTGTAAATGTATAAAGATTATAGGTGTTCATGTACGCTATACTTTACAAGAAGAAAATCAATTTTTCATTCCTCTGTGGCAGCTTGCAATACAACAGGAATATTACCTCAACCAAGTAAACAGAATTATCTTCTAACCTGAATAAGAAAAATGTAGCAGAAAGTCTTTATCTCTCTATTTTCAACTTTTATTATCTAAGTTTGACTGTGATTTAAAAGAAAGAAGGGAGGGGAAGATGAGCCAAATGCAGAATTGTTATGAAAGAAGCTAAAAGGAGCCCTGCGAAAGGCCTGTGAAAGGTTCAGAATGGAAATGATTTTCAGTTTAAATTACTTTTGCAAGACTGGAATGTGGCAGTCAGGAACCTTCAGTGAAAAGTTCATTCTTTTTTTTTTTTCCACCTTTGTTGGTTTGTGTTTGTATGAATTGCTTGTGGTCCAGGCTGAAAAATACCTATTTTAAATGTTCATTCCCATGTATCTTGTCCTGGAGTATTATTAATATTTTCTCTTTTCTAACATCTGTAAACATTATATTGTTATTTCTATCCTTATATTCACAGATCTATGTTCCTCAAGGTCATACTAAAAGAACTGTGGATCAGACTTTTGTCATAAGCCACTTTCTTCTCTGTACATTTATGATGTATATTTATTTGTAACGTTACGTACAGTACTCGAAAAAAAAAAAAAAAAGGAAAAAAGGGGTACATTGGTTTAAAGGTCATTCCACTGGTAGCATACTGCAATGCAACCAACAGAAGAGTTGGACCTAAGACAGAAGAGCCCCTTCACTCGAACAAAGGAAAGAGGTTTATGACTTTTAGCTCTGAAACTCCATGAAGATGAAGTGGACTCAAAGGCATTGTCTAGGTACAAGTCTGAGTACTCAGATCATGACTTAAAATAGGACTTTTGTGCAAGAAAACATCCATGTCACCCTATACAGTGTTTCATCTCTAACAGTACATTTTTTCTTCTTAAATGTGGTCTTAAATATTCAGCAGTATACAGTTCTCTTTACTTTCGACACTTAAGTAATTCTTAAGGGTGTTGCATCTTGTTTTAAGACTTGGTACATTGTTTTCAAGCTTTGGCTACCTCTCAGTGACTGATACAGAGATGAACAACTCAGTTTGTGATGTGAATAAATTTTGTTGTTTTGAAGTAAGAATTGGGATTCTTATAAAAAAAAAAAAAAAGTTACATAAACTGTGAAAAGTTGTATCAGAATTAATAGAACTGCACCAGGGTATGTCAGTGGAGTGTTTTACTCAGGAGATTTTCTGTATTACATCCGTACCTCACATTTTGGAGGAATATTCATCCCCTGCAATAACGCAACTGGCCAATTATCCAGTGCTGCATATGGAAAGAACAAATGAAAATTCCTGCTGTGACCAGATGACTTTCACAGGGAAGTAGTTATGTTTTTTTTTTTTCCTTCTGAATGTGTAAGCAGAAATGTCTTTAATGTCTTTAAAATGTACATTATATAGTTTCTCTTACTTTACTCTCCCTTATAAAATCCAATTATAAAACTTTACTTCATGAGCTTTTTTGTGCTTTAGTGAAGTCCACATACTCATATATTCCTAATAAAAATAAGAAAACGTGGTTATCATTTTTCATTGTATATTGAAAACAACAGAAATACCATGCTGACTCTATACATGCAATATAATAGTAGTTCTCTTGCTCTCAATGTGGAGTGATTTAACAAACAAGGTGCACGATTGTCATGCATAATATTCAGCAACTATCCTGGAAACTGCTCTGTGCTCTTAACTTCATGGACTTAAGAATAACTGTTTCTTTTATGTACCCAAGATTGCAATTCTTAGTGCTTTGCATTATTTATTTTTGTTGTTGTTTATACTCCCAGATTTATTTTTAGTTTAAGAATTTTGAAACAGTATTGTTTTCTTTGCTTAAATTTCTAGATGATGATTTCACCTCCTGGAGCTTTTATTGTTTCATCCTGTGTCTTGGAAATAGCTCTCTATTGATGTGAAGATGATAATTGTTATGAAAAAATGTTTTTATTTAAACTAAGGTTATTTCTCCCTATAAATATTTCTAGATGATTTTCTTTATTCTAAACTCTTTAATATATTTCTTGAGTCAGCAGAAGTTTATTGTGTGAACTTATTTATTAGTTGCCAGTGATCTTTCCTGGAAAATGGATAGCATCTGTTTTTTGGTAAGACTGATCTTGTCTTGTTTTTTAAAGACACCATCTGCTTTCCAGTGCTCCAAAGGGGACTGTGGTGTCCAGCGGGATTTTTATCATATGTTTGCCTCCTTTTCTGAACATCTGAATATTTTAGAGAGCAGCTAAAGGCATAATTCTTCCTAAACTCTATATTTCTTTATGTATTAAAATTACATGGAAATATTTTCAACAAATTGAGGCTACAGTTATAAAATGCTTCTTATACTTTAAAATTTAATAATGGGCATTTAGTGTATATTCATGAAAAGCAATTCTCAGTACAGAGTCATTGCAAATATATTAAATTGACAAACAATGGACACATTTTCTAAAATGGGAGCTTTGGAATTAGTCCCCTAAAATTGCTTACAAAAATGCTCTCAGAAATGCTCTTTAGTATCCATTCACATCTACATTTTTAAAAGAACAAACGAAATCTAGCTTTATTCAACTGTAAATTCTATTGACCTGATTGAGCAACTTCTGCTCCTGTGAAAAAATCATTATTTGCATGCTAATTAGAATAAAAACCTTTTGTCAGGATCACAACCGCTTATGGGTGAGGATTCTGCTGGAATTTTATTTCCCTTAAGTCCAACTAAGATCCTGGTCCTTTTCAGCCATGCTGAAAATGCTGACATTAAGTATGTGCTTTAGTATTTTGTTGAATTAGAGACTTGGCAACTGCCAAGGTTGCTAATCTGAGTTAAATAATATAGGTGCTTAAAGCTAGAATGATCTGAGACATAGAAACAAGAGAAAAGTAAAATATAATTACATCCCCAATCTGAGGTTATATTCTGTGATTCTGAAACAAAATATGAGAACTGTGGTACTTGCCACTCTAAAACTATATATCTCTGTGTGTGCATATATATATAACCAACTTTGTGAAAAAAGAACAAGTGAAGTTTATGATGATTACTAATTTAATGCAGTATTTTCCTGTAGAAAATCTGAAGCAGTGGCTAAAGTATCTGAGCGGATTGTTATCATGGCTCATTCCTTAACAACGCTCATAAATTTAGTAGGCTATTCACACATAATTTTTCTTTGTTTTCCTGTATGTTCAAGATGTGCCAGATGTCATTTCCAGACTGATTTTGTGCGTGTGTGAAAGATGCACAACATGAGGGACAGCCCAGCAAATGCATTAACGGATGCAACTATACTGATGAGCAGCAACGTCTGGTGTTCAATGGCATCAGGCTGCATTCCCTATGGATAATCACAGGAAATGCCACCCCAGCCCCATCTGTTCACATTGAGGAGGTTTTACAAAAATGGGGAAGTCACACACCTGCCTTGTTTTATGACACTTACTTATACCACATCATGTGTAATGTCTTGCTTTATGAACAACACATTCAGCGTTTGACTGTCTTCATGCCAATTGCATTGCGTATGTCACTGTAACTTTCTACACTTCAGTTATGTAGATGCACACACGTGTATAGAAGTTGTAAGTACATATGCCGTCCGTACCACATTAAAAGAAAAAAAAAAAAGTATTTTGCTGCATAAATAAAAATCTCATTGTTGAATAAAAAATATTCCAGAGAAGCAAAAAATTGTTTAATACTTAATTCTTCCTTGTTGCATAGAATGGAACAACTATATCAGAACTCTTGATACAAACCTGACCATAATACAATGAATTTTAAACCTTATTTCATCCACTATGAAAAAGATTTCATCCACTATGAAAAAGAGATTATTATTAATAAAAGAGATTATTAAGGTGTGACTTTATCACATAATGCCAGTATATGTTGTTTGGTCTTTATTTTTACTATGGGTGTTAAGTAGGTGATTAAGAAGTTAAGAAGGATATATACCTGTTTAGTGACATTCTGTCAACAAGTGCTATTGAACGCAGAGATCCTGGCTAAATACGGTTCCTTTTAACTTTTCAGGTCATGCCACTCCTGTCTGTCAGACAAATACAATAGGAATTACTCAATTTAACACCATTTCAGTTCTAATTGAATTCCATTTGCTAAATCCTGAATAAATACATTACAACTGCTGCTTTGGTCAAACAGAGAGAAATAGCCATCTTTTAATGACTCCCCTGTGGATTTAATGCCTATTCTATCTGTTAGAATAATGATTCCTACATCACTGGAATATATTTAAAGGATAATAGTTATTTAAACATGCCAAGTCTTTATACAGCAGATAAGTATTTTTAATTTGCATTTATGAAATCAAAAGGTTGGCTAGAATAACTAGTTACCAATTTGTCTGTTTTCTAAAGTATCTCAATATCAAAGAAAAGCTACAGGATTATGAAAGAGTTTTGTATTTGCTTTTAATATCAGTCTTAGGTGGAGAAAAAGTATCACATCAAGGATGGGATTCACGTCACCAAATACTGATAACTACCATGTAAATACACTCCCTGCTCATCACCCTTGATAGTCTGTGGAGGAAAGTAGGCCACCTACATGTGATTCATCTTTTTGGACAGCAGATATACAGAAAAGCTTAGATGAATGACTCCATAAAAGTGATCTCAGGAGAATTAAATTCAAAGAGATTGTCTCCGTTACAGGCATCTGAAGTTATGTGAGATGACTCCCCATAAATGAGAAGTCTGTTGAAATCAGTAGGCTTACCCTGGAAAGAAAGCTTATACCTTATAAGGTATAATTTTAAGGGAAAGGAGGCGGTGAAAATGCCTCACTTGACCAGAAACAAGCAAACCCAGAATGAGGAATCTTGTTTGTTTCAGACCCGTTGAATATTTCAACTCAAAATATCACCATTTCTTTTTCTTTCTTTTCATAAAAGCTCTGATCCTTTGATGCTGCTGATCTCAATCATGTATCTGATAGACCAGTGGTCGAGCATTCATCTGAAACATGGGATATGGCACTTCCCAAAATCCTTCTGTGGGCTAAGCAGAAGGAAGACTTGAACCTACATGTCCCTTCATTAGAACTGAAAGTCTTCATCACTGAGACATGGTGGGCACGCAGTCTTCTCTGCCTTGCAAGTTTTGTGACCGGTCACTTAAGTCCCACTTTTGTTTTTTAACTTAGCCAAAGATATTCACCAAATTTGATTCAATAGACTAGAAAAATTCAGTTCTAATTAACTTTTTTTGAATAAACTATTCACAGCCTCCTACTCTCTCTGCCTCCAAAAATCCATCTTTAGCACAGATCTTGAGAAACAACGTAGATGATGAGAAAGAGAATCTAATATAAATCATGTACTTTGTAGAACTTCTTTTAAATGTAATGTGTTAAACATAATGGTCTTAAATATATGCTCTTAAAAACATATCAATGCTAAATGATTTTTAGGGCTGTTTGCCAATTAAACCCATTGTAGCTTGAGGTAGAGGTAATAGGTTGAAGACTGATACAGAACTTGTATGACTCTTTCTACAGAAGTAGATTTTGTCTCTTTGAATAAATGTGGTCTACCCTTTGGTTAAGGCACCACACTAGAAACACCCATTCCTGCTCTGCAGCAGTATTTCTGTGTGAGCCCTGCTCCCTTAACCTCTCCCACCCAATTAGCCAGCTGATGATATTTGTGTCTTGGTAGCAACATTTTTATGAGGAACCTCTTTGCCCTTTCTGGTGTAGCAGAGGCTGACTCTCAACAATGAAGAGTTCAAAGACTCATGTTATGTTTTGTCTCAGAAAGTTGCCTCAAACATTAAATAACTAGAATGAATGCTGCAATTGAAAGTGTTCTCTTATCAACCAGAACAGAGAGAAGAGTTACTTCTCCCACTACCTTCAGGCGTGCTTCTTTTTCTTCTTCACTATTCCCTCTTTTTTGCTTCACAATTTTCAAAACGTTCAAAAACTCCTTTGATTTTTGTTTCACCCTGAAGAATTTTTAATGTTTTACTAATGTTCTGAATGCAGATCACTAGCAGGATATAATTCACCCAGAAATTAGTTAAAATGTAGTGATGGCAAAAATATCACGTATGGTATGAGCTAAAAAATGTTTGATCTGTTGTGTGTAATTCATGCTGTTTTGTAGTTTCTGCTCAGTCCTTTCAAGATATAAGTTTAAAGGTATGCAGGTGGCAGAGTGGCTCATGACCTCTTTGCCCGTGGACAGCTTGCTGACAACACATCCTTGCTGACAACACCATAGGATAGTTGTTTTAAAATATATTTACAACTCACAGAAAATTTTATACGTATATATATATATATATATATATATATATATATATATATTTGTTTAATCATAGATGTCAGCAAATATACAGCCTGCGGTGCATTGACACTAAGGTAATCCACCATGGATTATGAAAATACGTTTAGTTCAGAGCTCTTAGCAAGTAAAGGAGTTCAGCAAGAAAGTTTTATTTGAAAGTTTGACTTACAAATGAATGAATGAAATACAGAGCTGATGACGATCTGCCAAGAGACCAGAATGTTTATTCATTTCTGAAGCTAAATTTTGATTTTACATTCCTCAGGGACTATCAGCCAGTACTACCTTCCTGATTTCCACTTGTTGGTAGACACTTCCCTCATAATACAATCTGATTCTATTTCTGATTCAGAGCCCTATGAATTCTTTCAAGACTTTTATAGAAATGGTAAATATTCTCATCAATAGCATGCTGTTATTGGAGAATTCAAAGGGTTACTTGTTGTCACCCTCAAGGTGATGCTGCTTGCCTTTAGGTTTAACAAGGAACAAGGTTGATGTGATTTTTGAAGTGATTTTTTTTGAAGTTTTTACCCTTTATTTTGGCATCCTTATTAGCAAGCTTACAAAATCTTATGAATAGCCTATTCCAAAATAAAAGATCAGAAACTACTAGCTTCTGTATCTCTGTGTTGTTTTAACATCTGATGGTATTTCCATTGTGATCAATAAAAGGAAAAACATGCAATGATTTTGCCTCTTATATAACTCTGAATAAACTCTGAAGTGAGGTAATTAGGATCATCTGACCATCCTATTTGATCTTTTGAATAACATGGTCATGTATTTGTCATGTCATGTTAATGTATTTGTGAAGAACTGCCAAGAGATAGTATATGGGTAAGTGTCCAAAGGATCCCATCTGAGGTTGTGTACTTTTATTTTTTCTATTCCTAGATATCTAAAATGAGTAAGAAAGATTTGATGAGGTAGTGAGTTGCAGTGTTCAGTTATGTCTTATGTAAGAACATATCTGGTTCCACTTTCCAGATTTAATTTAATCTTTTTCCTTTCTTTGTCTTTCTCATTATTTTACCTTTCATTTTTCACATTCTCTCTTCTTTCTTCTTTTTTCCTTCCTCTCCTTTTCCCTTCCCTCCCCTTCCCCTCCCCTTCCCTCCCCTCCCCTCTCCTTCCCCTAACTTCCCCTTCACCTCTCCCTTTCCTCCCTTTCCTTTTTTTTTTATTTTCTTTTTCCAGGGTGACCTTAAACTAATCTAATCTATGGAGACAAAAAAAAAAAAAGTCTTCTACCTAATGAAAAGATAAGATAAACCCACACAGATCTAAGGTATATGATACAGTGTTATTTGCTTACAAACAAAAAATGTGTTGGCAGCATACCAAAAGTGTCTTAGAAGACACACAGAAATAAGATTGGCAGGTAGAAACAATTATTGATCAAGACCTTTCGTACTAGCAGCCAAAGTTAATAACATTTTATACCCAAATCAAGTGTGGATCCTCAGGGTGCGAGATGTATTCTGAAAATGTTTACTGATAGTTAACTATGTGCAGACTTGTGGGGAAGTAGTTCATACTTAATAGCATGGGGGCTATTCATTAGCAGAAAAAAAGGAAGATCACACATACTTAGGAAACACAAAGTGCAAATCAGTCATTATTTTTTCTTAGCAGAACTGGATTGGATTCTTTTTTTGGATATAAAATTCCTTGACACACAGAACAACCATTTCAGGAAGGAATGGTCAAATTATTACATTTGCAATGTATATTTCAATTATTCTTCTCATTTATTAATGAGAAGAAGAATGTGTGAGGAAAGGAACATGTATGGGACTGAGGAAGCCTCAGATTTTATTTTGAACCTGGTCATTAGCTAATGGGATAAATATTCTGTCTCTTCTGTGTACAGATATGACAGAAGAGGCATAAACTGTCCTCAGGTCCTTAGGGATTATCTCAAATGGACAGAAAGCTTTGACAAGCATGGACCCAGTCTAGCCAACTTGTCAGCTTTCCTTCCTATGCCTGCAGTGTTGAAGATTCAGCAGCCTTAGGAGCAGAAAGATCAGGCAGGTGTAAAAAGGGTGGCACAGATGATACTGCGATGTTCATACTGAAGTACAGCATTAGTTTGCATCTAGGCAGGGACATGGAAAAATTCCAGGGTTTCTCCCTTGTTGCTGAGTGCACCATAGCCTGCATGCAGAAGAGAATACAGTTTATTGAAGATATCAGGCTGTAGGAATGGTCTAAAGTGAGGTTTTTCATCAACGTTTTGTCTCTGCCAACTAAAGTAACTCTGCTCCAGATTGACACAATTGTGAGCAAGGGAAAAAAAAAAAAAAAAAAAGGCATCCAAGCTGCATTTAAACCTTGACACTTTGAACTAAACTAACAATACTCCAGATTTTGATGTTAGGAATCATCTGTAACTCTGAATTTATATTTTCACAGTGGGAGGTTTGAAAACAATTTCCAAAGGCTGACAGCAGTCCTGTCTATTCGCAGCTCACTGTTTGAAGGTATCTTTTTCTCCCTCTCATTTCAAATTTACAAACTTTGTGTCTTTCTTTGGGTCTGACCATCTGGAGGCATGTTGTTCCTGTATTGACAGGTGCAGGATAATATTTCTTTAATGTACAATTATGAATTATGACTGGGCTACTTTTTTTTTTTTCCCAACCAGAAGTGATTTTCTTCTTTCTATGTCCTACACTGTAAAATTCTTTATTCCTTTTTTTCTTGCAAGCATTTAAAACTATGCTATAATTAATGGCCTTCCTCTTTTCTTTCTGTTACATTTGAAAAAGGATGCCTAGAGATGGCACTACCTTTAGGAAAGATTTCTAGTTACAGAGATTTCTATTCTCCCAACATCACTCAACTCTAAGTTTGTTTTACTTGAACACTCTTTTTTTTTTTTTTCCTTTATATAAAATACCCTTCCTTCTTAGGAAAAAATATATCTGAAATTTCTCTCAGACTTTGGAGTTTCCCCTGCATAAAGAATATTTCTTGTTTCAGGAAGAAAAAACAGAAATTAACATGTTCTCTTTTTCCTGTGTGTCTGATCTGCATCACTGAAAGCTCTGAGACAAATGGGCACTGGTAAAAAATACAGAAGTATCTAAGTGGAACAGTATTTCATCTGTTCTGGCAAATTAGAATAGCAATCCTCTGTCATACATTTGAAAAATGTGCTTTTAATTCTTTTCATCTGTAATCCACCTCATAACTGATATTGCACTGGTCTGTTTTTCCTAAAAGGTATTTTGAAAACAGACTAATATCAGGTCTTACATGATCTTCACAAGGCCATAAAGATGCCATAAATTTCCACAGTAGCCAGATTCCCAAAGGGTCCAAACCACCACCTTAGTGGAAGAACTCTTGCACTAAGGAAAAAAATGTCTTACCACTGAGCTAATTTTAACCTAATTAGAATCTTATCTTGTGAGATTCTTCTTGAGGCTGTATCACTAGTTCATTTCCTTGACACCATACACAGATAGGGATCAGCTTTTGGTTATATTGCACTTGGCGTGTTTCTTTGCCCTATAAACCTTTCTGCTTTTCTGGTGACCACAGTTAAAACTCACACTCATTCATATTGAAACAGCCACATTTTTCATAGCACGGATGCAGCTTTTAGTCTTCAGCGTTGTGAAGCATCTTGCTGGCATTTTGCTTCTCCTTTCTCATTCCTGAGTCTGAATTCTTCCTCACCTCATCAGAATATGGAAATCTACACACAACACCTTTGATCACTCGGAGCTGCTCCCACAGAATACAACCCAAGCCTTGTAATCTTTGTAAGATCAGTTATAGATGGAGGTATTTGGCAGTCTGATTACTGCAACAACAAGATCCCTTCCTTTGTTTACAGCTGGGAATGCCACATCTGCTCTCCCAGTGTGCTGAACAAAATCTTCTGGGTTAAGCAAGAGACCAGAAGGCAGAAAAGAAGCAGACAGACCCCAAAGGGGAGACCCGCTTTACTCAAAAGTTACCAAAGCAGAATTTAATGCTGCTACTGCAGTTTCATGTGGCAGAGCTAATTCTAATAGGGATCCTACAACGATGCTGTCTTGCAGGTATGGAGGCAATAAACTTTATAAGAGTAGGTGGTCTTGTGCCTTTAGATGTTGGGAATAGAGTCTTTGGGTTCTCATGTGTGTTTATTTACCAATTTAATGGTCCCTGCTAACTCCTATGTAGGTAAGCAAAGTGAAAGTCTCAGACTTGAGCTTCTTTTTCCAGTTAGATTTCTATACAAAGTGGGACAATCTGAACATGACCTTAGATGTTAAAACTAAATTGCATCCATGCTTGCTTCATTTGAATACGTCTTTGAACAGTCGAGCTAACATACAGTGAAAATACATACTGCTTTTTCATCCAGAGAAGCTTTGCAATATGGGCTGCTGAAAGAGACCATCTAGCCACGAGTTTCAGGTGAGGATTTGTCATAAGCTGGGGCAGTTACTGAAATGACTATGCTTTCACTCTATTGATTCTTGGCCCACCTAAATAAAATTACTTTTGGCTTCAGATAATTCATTTTCTGTACCTGAATATCAGTTTACTCTCTGCTGAGACCTATAAGCAAAAAATACAGTTGGTGTGCTAAATGGTAACATTTTTCTCATTCTGAAATCATCTCACTGTAGATTTAAAAAAAAAAAAAAACACAAAACAAAACAACAACAACAACAACAAACAAAAAAAAAAAACTACAAAAACAAAACACCACCATTGTGAGATACAGACATGTAAACGCCAGCTCGTATTTGTACCTTGTGAGATTTATTTCCAGGAGTCAGGCTGCTTACAGACACTACCAAAGTAATGAGAGGACCGATGTGATGGGTCCATGAGCCAAAAAGGCACAGAGAGTTAAAGGACTGATAGTAGCAGTAGATGGGTTAAAAGGATGCATGGAAATTTGGATGAGGTAGTGTCCTACATATTGGACTTAGTCACTGGCTGTCTAATTTGTGTCACTGTTGATTAGTAATGTAGCAGTAACCATTTAGAAGGCTTGAAGAAGCATTCTAAAAAGGTTATGAGGTGTGTTTTTTGTCCAAGTTGCTGATCTTCAATGTTTGCATTTTCTCTGCACATTATCTGTGCTTAGTCCCACAGGCACCTGTTTTTTTGAAAGCAGATGCAAATCTTCAGCATTAATAATTGTACATATGCAGTGAGGTACTCTGCTGAGTTGCCTCTGTGATCATCAGCTGGCGTGAAGGGAGCACCACTTAACTTTGGTTCTGGCTCATGCAGGAAACTAAGGATTCCTTGAATAAAGAGGATGCCATGTCTTGGTGAATGCAGACTGATTTATACCAGTCATTGTACAAGGAAATGGAAAACACAGTCTGTAAGTTTGGCAAACAAGTTGATATGTTTAGTGCTTGTAATAGAGTTTTTGTTGTAGTTGTTGTGTGTTGGTTTTTTTTTTTTTTTGGTGACATATCTGAATCCAATACTGTACAGTATTCAGTCATAACTGTTATTGTCTGATGCACAGATCCAGTAATCACAAAATGCTATGCATTAATGTATGAGAAAGCTACATTTGAGATGGCTGGAAATGGAGTGTTTGATTCTCCTTTATCTTGTGGTTATTTAGTACCAGTCTAACCTTCTCAGAATCAGCAATGTTTAAATTTCTCATTGCATATCCTTACTGGTGTAAGGCTGAAGGCTTCCTTGATGCCTGGTCGTTAAAACATAACCATTTCATTATATTGTGAGAGATGCACATAGCTCATCATATAGAAGTGTAGATATTTAACAGGTTCAAACCATTTTCCCTGGAGGTTAATAAAATGATTCCTGTTGATTTCAATGAGCGTTGGACTGGGCCCTTAGTGCTGCCTTTCCCCATATGTTTTAAAATTAATGCTTCTTGCCAATATTTTCAGGTTTATTGTAGCTTCCTTATGCCTCAGGCAAGAAAAAACAACAGGACACAATGACAGCGCATTATTGGAAGTAGCATGATAAATTCTAAATAGATATAATTAGCATGTGACCCACGAGAGACCTGCATATAATTAATATTGAAATATGGTGCATGCATTATATAGGAAAACATATTGTGTATTCAGAGCAGGGTATTTGGAGAACGGAGGCCTGTCTGTAAATGGCTTGTCATTTTTTCATTTTAATCAGAATTGAAATTTCTGCACTTGAAGAAATACAGCACGATCATTAAAAACACTTGGACTTTAGAAATGACACCACCTGCTTCCTTTTCCTCTTTTTTTATTGTGACAGTGGAAAAAAATCCTTAAATCTTCAACCGGGGAAATAAGCACTAATGGGGAAACAGATCTCTGAGGAGCCAGCAGACTGACAAGCTGTTCATGAGGATAAGGCTTTTCAGCATATAACATTCGCTACTCTAGTAGCGTTTGGTAGATTATGTCGTATCTAGAAGTCCATCCTCATTCGAACCCAGCAAAGTGAATGAGTAACAGATACATAATGAGCATCCATGAAAAAGGGAAAGAACATCTCAGATATAAGGTGAAGATTAAGAGGGGTAAAGCCACAAGTGAACTGTGAATGTGTTGCCTTCTGAGTGACATTGAGTTCATGTCACACAGCAGCTCATTACACATTCTGTTTATACCAGAGAGAAACAAATATTAAAGTTACTCCTTTATATTTCACATTAAATGCAAAGAGTTCAAGGGAACTAAAAGACTTCATTATGGAATCTGATACCACCCTTTGTGTTATGCAGAGTCCTATTTTAAGTAAACTGCATAATTTTAGTGGGTTTTTAAAAGAGTATATATCAAATATTTAATTAACATTTATTCCGCAACATTAGAAGCTGGAGCTTTGGATCCAGGATATAATTTTTGCCAGAATGAATAAAAATAAAACAGATGTTAAGCAGAAGCAATAAATTTCGTCTTAATTGTAACTCTAGAGAAGACTTTCTCAGAAAAACACACATTATTTTTTCTCTCTGTAGCTCTAATTCTGGTCTCTGTAATTGACACAGGGCACTGTCCAGCTACGCTTTGGGTTATATTAGTTCTCCTAGTTATATTTTTGCAGTATGAAGTGCAAGTTCATAGTTACAGATGCAAGCAGTAGTATTCACAAGCAGACTATGTTATGGTTTAATACGCAGTTGCAAATTCAACATTTTGGATTTTACAATTTTGGCTGATATGGCTGCTGCTACAGAAGATATCTGGTACTTTTACTCTTAAACTCCTGTATTTGTGGTTGTATAATGGACTAATGGAAGCCTGCTATCTGCAGGTAGACTGTCTTGCATTGTGACCTTGCTGCATTTCCATAGTTAAATGAAGTTGGATTTGAGTCAGAGCTATACAGAAGCTATTTAAGGTAAATCCAGACTGCTGGTGGAAGTGCTGTCAGTACGCTGAAGTCTGGCACTGTTCATGCTTGGGACTGACGTCTCTGGTTTTTGAACCATGGCCCAATAGAAAATTGAGCTTTCAAGTGTGCGTTCATTAAAGATTGCATAATAGTGTTCATATTAGTGGCATAATTGGACCTAATAGTTTGTTTCTCCATGTTTCATGTATTCTGAGTGTTTTCTTCAATTAATAATTATTCTGCATTATTCTTTCCCTTTGCTAAATAGTTGTGTAATATTATGGTTGAAAACAATGAAATTCTCCCCTTACTGTGATTTTCAGCCAATTAGTTCTGGGCAACGGGTTGCCTTTGAAAACTCCTGACATGTCTCATGGCCAGAAGAAATAAAAAAATAAAGCAAACTGAGGTTATTATAGAGCAAATTACAGACTTTTGCACGATATTGCTCAGCATTGTTGCCTCTTGGCAAGCAAATATTTGGATGGCTAGCCTAGAAAAAAGCAGAACTGTTTTGTGTGTGTTTATTGACATTAAATGTTTTTAGATTGAATCTGATACAGATTTAAAAGAATGCTGAATAGTTTACAAACATGGAAATATAGGGAAAAAAGGGCGAGAGTGAGGTTCTTTGCACTGGTCAAAATAATAAATTTATTTGGAAATGTTTATTAGTTGTGTCTTCAAAGTGATTGAATCTCCAGACTGTCAACTTTTCACTGTGCGACAAAAATGTCTTTTAGAATAAAAATTATTTCTTTCTTTTTCAAAATACATGCATACCTACATAAACATTACTGACTTAGATGCCAACAATCAGGTTTCTTTTGGAGCAGAGAAGTATCCAAATTTCAAGAGAATGCAAAATAAATTTTATTTTTTTGCAGAATGTTTTATTAGCTCATGTCTAAGAATGTCCTGTTATTACTCAGTGCTGATAGCAAACAGTTAATCTTTGGTACATAATGTACAACATGGACCTTCAGTTTTCATCGAGACAGAAGTGTTAATATGTGAAGTGAAACATTTCCTAGGCCAGTGTTGATTCATCCATGGCAGAGCTGCTCTGCAGTTTTTTTATGATGCTTTGATTAGCGATGAAGCAAAGAAAATTATATTTCAGCCCATTCATATTGAAATCTACAGGAGCCATTAAACTGGATGACTGAAGTGGATGATTGGACTGGACTGTTTCTGAAGACCACCAAACTTCTAGCAGTACTCTTTCCAAACAGTGCATGGCTAGTACCAAAAAAAATCCAAACAATGCATGGGTAGTATTTACAACATTTATTGTTAAAAAAAAAAAAAAAAAAAGTACAGTGCCCTCACAGTTTCCTTGATTTCTCTAGTCATATAGATAGTCCACTGTTTTTGCTTCTATTGTTGTTAAATAAGAATTTTTGTCAGTAAATATTGCAAGTGTTTGTACTTTACACTTTCAAACAGTGAATGCCATTTTAAAGTCGTTACAAGGTGCTGGTAGTATACAAAATAATGTTTCTGATGGTAAAATTGCTAGTTACATGTAGTAATTCCTTCGTTGACTGCCAGACCTGTCATGTTGCAGAAAGGTAGGTCACTTGAATTGGTTATTAATGGATCTATTCAAAAATAAGCACTTAGATTTTTTCCACACACACACACACACAAAAAAAAAAAAAAAAAAAAAAAAAAAAGCTGCATCATTTTCTGTGTGAAGCAAGTAATGTTTTTATTCTTTTTAGCTGATTAATAACCTGTGATACCTAAAGCAGTAATTTCAGGATCATGCCATTATTTGCAAATTTTTCAATTTTTCATTTCTTAAGAAAATATTAAAATTGCAGTTGGACACAGTAGGACAGGCCCATGCATCATTGAAGGAATCAGTAATTTATGATGCAGTTGGAACTCTATATTAACATTTCACGCTGTAATGAAGTTTCATATCGAACAAGTTCAGGAGTGATTTTATGATTAAATAATTTAAAAATGCTATTACAAGTTTGTATGTCTCTTCAGATTTTCAGTAGGTCTTTTATTATTATTATTTTGGAGCACTCCATTAATCAAACCCACATAAGTTTTGTTAGGTCATGCTCCTTCCATCACCTATTTATGCAGGCATGTAATGATCAGGTGAAACAACGTGGGACTTTTTTGTATGGTTGGTTTAGTTTTTGTTGGTGGTGCTTTTGTTTGTTTGGTTGTTTGTGGGTGGTTTCTTTTTTTTTTTTTTTTTTTTTTTTGGTATGGTTGGTTGTTTTTTGTGGGTTTTGCTTTTTTTTTTTTTTTTTTTCCCCTAAAACCTGGGAATTAGATATAAAATAAATACTGCTCTACTTCTAATCAGTTGTTGGTGGTGAGGTCATCCTTATACTCAGGCCATCACACTGTGACTTATTCCTCAACTAGGTGTCTGTACCTTTTGAATAGTTAATGTTCATTAACCATTCACTTCCTTTGTTACGGAGCTCTCAAGGCACAGAGCTGTGTACCGAGTAAATACTGGTGGCTCCAATCCTCATTGATATTTTGGGTATATCTGGTCCTTCAGAATCTGACAGATTTCTCCTGACACTACCTCACAGCACTGTGATCCTTCGCATGAGGAGAAGCATGCACTGAGCTGAGAGGACAGGTCTGAGATTTCTAAGGGCTTCCTGAGCAGAGGGCATGCTTGATCTCAAGTCTCCTAAATCACTTGCTTGAACCTAAGTCCATGTTTTGGGAAATAAGTAGAATCATTCTGCATGTCCATGAGTGCTGATGGTAATGGATGTACACCAACAAATGTGGGGTTTGAGCACAGGAGCAACTGTAGGTGCTTTTTTTGAGTAATAGACACTTCAGTCTATACAGCCCAATAAAAATAAACTGGGGTACAATGCATTAATGCCTTATGCACTTTTAATTAAATAGGAGTTTTATTGAGTTTGCTGGTTGCCAACCCCCATTAATATCCCCATTTCTCGTGTGGAGATCTGTGAAATTGAATCCTTCCTGCAAAATTATACAAAGCCACCTTTCATCCTGCAACTTAGCAAAGACCTTTGGTCCTTGTTTCTCGCCTCTTTTCCTCAGCTATAGCACTTGTCAGTTTGTATTATGCATACTTGTAAATAACAGAAAATGAAAAAAAGATATTATCTAGGTGGAAGGTGATGGAGTTTTAGCAATGTGCGCTTTGAATAATCTCAAAATGGAATTGTAGTGTTAAATGTGTATATATATATATTTGTTATGCAAATATATAGTTGTATTTTTATTTTTTATTATATATATAATTATATATGTAAAGTGTATATATACCTATATATATAAATAAATAAAAATATAATTTTATAAGCATTTACTTTTCCAGTAATAGCTAAGCACTGGTCCAGGAAGGTACAGCAGGAGTTTTGCCATTGATATCAAGTGTTGTTACCAGCATGCCAAGAGGATAAAATAAAAAATAAAACTGTCCCATAAGCTTTTTTCCCTATATTTACTTCCATTTACTTCAGCGGTAGAGCTAGCCATGGTCTTTGTGAAGTCAAAATACCTAATGAGGAAGGAGATCCATAAATGAATGCTGTTGTCCAAGTCAATCCTGCAGTTGAGAATAAGGATTGGAAGGCTGCATGCACAAAATACAGCAGCTCTGACTTTATCCAGGAAGCTCATCAAGACAAAAAGACCTTCAAAGCTGGTGTTTTTGCATTCACAACAAACTCATAATGCCGAGAGATGTGGTTATAATCTGAATGGAATGAAATGTGGAGCTTTAAATGGCCAGTCTCTGCCCTGTTCTCCTCTCTTTGTAAAGGTTAAACTCAGCAATCCGATAGGGATTTCTTGTGTAAAATTGAATTTCTGATGTTTTTAATCCACCTACCAGTGGTTTATTGCATAAGAAGCACGTCAGGGACCAGAAAGGGAATTTCTGGAGGGTTCAGCAATGCCAACAGAATGGTTCCAGATGCTGTGAAGAGGAACAGGCTTCTAGCTGTTGCAACCGTCAGTGCAGACTAAATACCCCGTCCCCATGTCCTAAGGAAAACGCGGGTGGTATGACACCCAAGACACAGCTGAGATGGATTTGCTGTCGTTCTGAATCTGAAAGTTTTGTTCCTCTTTTATCACTGAACTGTAAAATAAAAAATATGCATTTGTAGACTGTTATCTGTGGGCCTTGCCAGAGATATGTCATCTGATTATGCATGTAGGTAGCGTTTAACATAATCTGCCCTGACACATTCATAAGATAAAGACAAAAATAATATTTTATCACCATGCAGTAACAGCCCCTTATGAAATTCCCAAGTCTTAATTAAGGATTTCTCTCCAGGTTCCCACTTGTCTGATGACCACATAAATGTCTAAATTAGATAATTAATACAGTCCATACTGCATGATAGCATACAGCAATTTAAAGCCCTAAGCAGTAAGTCCAACAGAAACATTTCCCTTTTATATTGCTTGGGATTCAGCTAAATATTTTCAGCTAGATGTTCCTCTTATGATATTGATTTCACTTTTAAACTTGTTTATAGTTTCTGTGAGGGAGTGCTATTGTCTCCACTCCCCATAAAATCTGATAGATGAAAGGATTGAAAGGGTAGTTTATGGTATTTGGCATAAATGGCATTTTATATTTTCTCTCAGATTTTAAGCAGTATTTGTACTATTCTGTGGTTTGTGGTGTGCAGATTAGTAGACATATAAGATGTACTCATTCTATAGTGGGAAAATCTACCTGGTGCTTCATTTATATTCCAAATCTATTATCTCTATTTTTCTTAGCAGAAAGCTTCTTGCAAATTCAAACTGGAGCTTTCAAGTTTCTTATCCATTTCTACCACTGCAGGAATTATGTCTAATATTTAAAAAAAGTTTTTAGTGAGACTAACACTGAGAAGTAATATCTTAGTCTCTTAGTCGTATAAAGCCATATTTTCAGATTTTTCCCTTGATTGTTCTTTCAACGTAAGTAGTTGTATTCACTTTTTTCCAAGTAATTACTAAAGATAAAACAGTCCACGAAAGCAAGTTTTTAGAATATTAGAACAGTAACTGTAATGCCAAAAGCTGTACAGTTTATAAAAGCAATGGGCTGATGTATACCAAGCATTCTCAGAATTTATTAGTGTGAATTGCCAGGAGCTGAAAACTTGATTAAAATGTAGTAGATTTAGGTAGGCAAGACGGCCAGCCTTCAGCCAGAGTAGCATTGAGTTAGACTTTCAAAGAAGAATACATTCTTGTAGTTCCTGAACCATTGTTTTGAAGCCATTTCAGAGAGCGTATACAAAAATGGCAATTACACAGGGTATAGCACACATACACAGCATGTTCGTGTTGGCACCAGCAATGATTTCAAATATAAGTACTGATGCCCCAACAGCATCAAACTGCTCACAAATATAGCATCTCTTTAATGATGAAGGGGCTTCAGAACTGAACTTGGGATTAACAGCTGTGGGCAAACACAGCTGTGAATTCCCAAAGCCAGACAGTAAATCACTATAGGACTGTGTTCACTGTCTAATGCACTCTTGTACAACTTGTGTCTCCTAAATGAAGAGATTCAAAAAATAACTTGAAAGTCCTTGCAGGTCCAACGAGGAACGAGGTGGATGATACATGTGGGAAAGGATTTTAGGTTAATTTTCCAGGACAAGGCAGCTGGATAGGTGGGACCACAATTTTGGAATGCAGAGGTGCTAAGGATCTGCTCTGTGATGATGAACCCACTGATAGTCAAATGCTTGCCAGAGAAATTTTGGACCAATGTAGATATATTTTCAACTGAAAACATGTAAATGGATGTTTAAAATATGTAAATGAAATATTTCAAAATTTGTGAAACAATATGTTAACTCATTCATATATTTGATCTAGGATTTATTTATTTACTGAGATTTCAAGTTTTTACTGGCTTGGGACAGCTTATTACTTTAATATGTGAAAAGTGTAGTATAGATGGAGAATAATTTCTAGGATCACCTAACAGTTATCTGTTAGACCATTGTTTTATGCAAAGTCTTGATTTCCTTTTTAATATTTTTAGAGGTGCATGGGAAAGAAGTAACTGTCAGAAGAATCATGTTGCTTCTGAATCTGCAGCTGACCTTGTCTGTGACACTCTAATTTTGCAATTCTCCTGCTCTCTCCTTAGGACATTTTGAATTAGCTTCTGCTTCTTTTTATGTGTTTACATCTAGCTACTTTGAGGTATTTAGAAATGATTTAATAATATAAATAACTCATATAAAGTTAATTGGGTGTTGTCATTTCCTCTAAAATTGAAAAGGGTTCGTTCTTCTGTTAAAAGTTTACTTATTTTTCATCTCTTCTATTCATTGTTATCAGATTTTCTGGTATAAAACTGATTTACCTGTGATATTTCTTTCTCTCCTGAGAAATTCACATCTGTCTCTAGCATCTGTCTCTAACTTCATTTAAAAACAGTGGGGGAGGAACATTAATTTTACGGATATATTTGTTTCAGTGTATTTCCATCAATAAATCATTTGTTATTTTCGAGGAGAACCTGAAACCTCTACCTATCAATATTTTCAAAAGCAGAGCTGATGCACAGCAGCTAAAAATAATCTCATGGAGCAAAAATGAAAAATATTGAGGAGTCAATGTTGTGAGTTAACACTAGCATCTTCTGAATAGTTCCACCTGAAAACAACCAAAGAATCAGCAAAGCATTGGTTTGTTTCAAGAAAATTTATAGCAGTAATCGGTTCCTGTACAGCTTTGATACCCTTTCAGCTTGTGACTCTTGATTTAAATCACTTCTCTGGGAAGACGGTGTATAAGCTGACACCCTGCACACAAACACAGCCCACAGAAGGAGCAAATCCTCTCCGTAGAAGTTCCACCTCTTTTCTAAAGGCAGTTAGCTCAGCAGAACAACTCTATAGGCATATAGATCAGGCTTCAGAGTGAGGAAATATTTTAGGGTCCTTTGGTCTGATCAAATATGGCCAGTCCCAGATGTCAGATTGTGTCTGGGACCAGGAGGGGTAATGGAACGTGAGTGATGGTTCACTGCTCCATCCTTTCTCCTCACCTTTCCTTTTTCTAGGACATACCAGTAGTAGAGAAGAGAAAAGGAGAAAGCTGCTTCACCCACTGAGGCTGAATAAACTGCTTCTTCTTTAGAATAGGAGGCAAGTCTTGTGATTCCTGAATTCTTGGATATCCCATTCTTGGGATAGCACAGTTTTTTCAGCTGATCCATACCCAGGATGTATTGCACCAGCCACGACTGAGAGGCAACATGTATAATTGCTTGGGGCAAAGGAGTGTATGGGTATCAACATGTCAGAATAGTTCTTTTCTCTGCTGTATTTACACTTCTCCTGGGACTGAGGTAGACAAAGTTGCAAGCTTGCATTCTCCTTCTGAATTTACATCCTATTTTTACAGTGCACATTTTCTGGAGGGTGAGAGGGGGTAAATACACATGTAGATATCTACTCCAGAAGGAACATACTCTTTTTGTGTGTGTGTGTAAATTGATATAAAGTAGGGCATGTTTTAAAAATAATACTAGTTGTTTGAGAATAATAGCAAGTATTAATTAAAACCAGTTTGTTTCTCTGGTATTACTGGGTGTGTATTTCAGGTTTAAACACCCATAAGCTTGGAGAAGACAATACTAATAATTTTAAAAGGAACAAAATAAGCCAGATAAAGATTTTAAAAAATTAGAATTGTTTTCTATAATCCTCCATTTTAGATGCTGCATGCCTGGGCTCAGTCTTTGGATTTCTTTAATCATCTGGATTGGCCTGTTCTTCCTCCTGATTTATCCAGTGCCACAGAAGGATTAAACCAGCATAATGGACACTTGTTAAGTGTCTACATCAGTCTAATCAGCTTGACAGTGCTCTGGTTCATTCCTCCCTGTAAATGCAGTATCATAAAGATGCTGTACTGTATATAGCACCACTTAGTGGCAGAAAGTCTACTTGAAATGCTCTCGAAATCTAATCCGAAAAATTTTGTTCCAAGTCAAAACAAAACAGCGTGTCCCTTTTTCCTTCTCTCTGACTTTTTACATTCAGAGCCTCAGATTTCAAAATGCTGCTGCGAGTTTGTCTCCAGCACAACTGCACTTTGGCTCTGAGCAAGCAGTCAGCACGGCCCACTCCCATCCCTTTTCTTCTGTCCCCTGTGTGTGTGTGTGCCTGATTCGGCTGTGCCCAAGAAGGCGGACAGGTATCCTTTGCCTATGTTAGTGGCTGACAGAAACAGTAAACCTTATGTTGTATGTCTTGTGTAAACAAATAGGTGCTACCCTTACTGCTATTATACTCAGTTCTGAATACAATGCACAGAACAGAAAATAGGAAAATATCACAAAGAAGATATATGCCTGCATTCAGCAGTCAGAGCATATCAAAACAATACAGACAGGTAGTTTTCTTCGCAGGAGATTGGGGTCAGGGATGTTTATCATGTGACACTTGCAACAGTTTGTTTACTGTACTGCATGTTAATAATGTTAGCATGAACTTTCTAACTTTTCAGATACAAAGAAAATCAATCAGTATTTAGAGGTAAAGGAACCTATAATAACTGATAATGCCTGGAACATTAAAACAGACTGATGCCAATATTTTCAACAAAATGCACTGAACTTTTCCAAGGGATATTGTGCTGTCATTGCAAACCCTGCTCTGGTGAGAAGAACTGGAACATAATCAAGACACATGAAGTAAAATTTACTGTTTATTTCCAAAACACATACAGGACAGGCAATAGTAAGGTTCAAACCTCGGGTTTACTGTCTCTTGTTCTGTAACACTAATTTTGTTTTGCTGAGTGTTTCCTTACAGTACTTGTAGAAATGGCTCTTTTCAAACCATAAGTTCACGTGTTATGGTTATAAGGAAATCGGAAAATGGTAGTGCTAGAGATGGCAAATTCCATTCATTTTGTAAAATTCATCACAAGTTTCTGCTGTTTCTTTCAAAAGTCCTATCAGGTGTCGTATTTCTGATCATGTGCATCAGTTGTTCCAATACAGTATCGAGAAACAATTTTTTCAATCAGTTATGTGTCCAAAATACATATGCAATCGCACATCTGAGTTGTGTGTACAATTATGGAGAATCCATGCGTGCATTGGGTAATTTCTCACATAAATGCACTTAATTAGTCATCTGTGCATGAGTTTTCCTATTTGCATACATACTTACAGCAATTTTGCATGCAAATTAAGCACTTTATATATATATATGTAAAAGTTTGACTCTCATCATGTTTACTAAACAGAAGCTTATGTTAGATCTGGAATAAAATAATTGACTTGTCTGACAGTGTGCAACACAATGTGGTAGCTTTCATATGGATTATCATAGCATCTGCATCCTGCTGAGGTTTCATAGCAAGGTTATTGGGTTTATCTCTCATAAAAGACTTAAGGATCAGCTGTGTAAATGACCATTCTGTCGAAATATCCAGGTAGCTAAAGTACAGGTTCCTGATTCAGCCTATAACTCATACCAGGCATAATTTGTGTTTGTTGTTAAAACGTTGTAATAAAAATGTCCCATCTAAATCCCGTGCTTCTTCCTAGGCTACAATAAAATCTGTTACATGATTTTGCCATCCCCTAACGATGGATTAGCACAACCACAAAAACTGAAGAAATGTCATTTACAATAAGCTTTGTTGTGCCACAAGCCTGCCACCTGTAGCTCACAATGGAAGATGGTGCAGGCACTTGCCCAGCACTTCTCCCTCACAGGGACCAAGAGCACGCCCTCATCCACTGCCTCTCAGTTACTTGTTGGCAGGGGATCCCTGGTCTTGGATGTACTGATATTTTTAGTGCCTACACGTGTCCTAGACAAAGTTAGAGCCTGGCTTGAAAGCATGTGTGCAGCTGGTGATGTGAGACCTCAGGATCCACTCATGAGTGCTAACAGGAAAATCACAGATTATAGCATTAGATGAATGCATGAGCTTGAAAAAAATCATCTTTAGAGTTCAGATATTTCTAGACATTGGCAAATGAGGCAGTTATCCTGTAGACAGAACTCTTTGGGCTCATGCAAGAACCTCACCAACGTCCAGAAATAGAAAGTATCAGTTGAACAGTAGAGTTAGGTGATGACTGCCAGTGGTAGTTAACAAAATTTTAACCCGCGTGAGTCTACACTTCCTTTCTGTGTGTGTGGGTGGAGAAATTCTTGTTTTTATTATTCTTGGCTCACAGTCAGTCCATATCATTCATTTGACAATGCATACAGAATTCCTAAATAGTTCCCTTTCTTGCATCTCTCGGCTTTATTTAACATGGGCATGTTATGTTATTAGTAGAACTCCTCCACTCCATATTATTACCCTCATTTATAGACAAACCAGGGATTCAGATGTTCACAGAAATTTCATACACATCTTGAACTTGACTGAAGTTATACAACAAACTCTATACATTTCTCACTACGTTTATAATTGGGAATATGCTGAATCTCTCTCAGTGTGTGATATTTTGTCATAAAGTTATCTCTTACACATCTCTTCCTCTCTTTCTCCTCTTTTCAAATTTCCTCATTTTTACAGTTCTACTATCCATGTCCATTTGCTGTCAAAGCTATCTCCTGTGAAGTGCTTTGTCTTCCAGGTGTTTTTTGACCAAAAATGCTGACAGCTCCAGAAAATGACTTCTTTTTTAAAAGGTAACTGGCTTTCTCTGAGGAGCTCTGCCTCAGCATTTAGCATGCACACACACACACTATTTAGAGTATCTACTGAGGTGCTAAAACTGTTGGATATATTCAGGAGGAGAAAATATTTGGGAGGCATACAAACAAGCTGGGAGCCACAAAAGGTAGAGAGTGCTCAGAATGTAACTTCTATTTATGCTTTAACAATCTGTGCAGAAGAAAACTTTTTTCTTTCTTTTTTTTTTTTTTTTTTGATAAAGAAGAAAAACACACATTGTCAATAATATAAGAAAGCCTGATCTGTACCCTGTGTTTTTGCTAAATGAAAGCATGTTTCTTTACCAATATTGTTGCTTGCACTGGACTGGAATAAATTAATATGAGCACTTCAATGTCAATAGAGCCATGTCCTCCAAAAGTGGGGGGAAGGAGGGAGGGAAGGGAAGGAAATGGTGAAGTGATGAGAATTGCTGCTATAAACAACAAAACCAGAAAATCGCGAGTCTAGAAAACCCTCATTCTCCTTCAGCAGTCCCTATAAGAACCCAGGGACATAAAGTTAAATTACATTCATATTCATTTGGAAATGTTTGTGTGCAAAGAGTAGAAATTAGAGAACTGTAGATCTTCAGAGGTTAAATCCTGCCCACTTCCTCTGGTATCTTGTTGAATTTGTAAGTGGGAACATGGCCAGGGGCAGGACTTGTTAGATAAAGTGTCCCCTCCTCAGCCGCTGAGGAGGGTGCATAGAGAGGATGAGAAGGAAATCACTTGTTTTATATTATTTCAATGATGTTCTTCTCAGATTGCTGTTATAATGTAAAGGCTACTGTGAATGCAACCATTTTAGATGATGACTACTTCATGTAACTCTTTGTTTCTGAGGTGATGGCGCAATCATGCTTAAACACACGCTTGAATGAAGAGCACCTTAAAATCAGTAAGTTTTTCGAGGCTGCTTGGGAAATTGGGAAACTGTGGTCTTCCACCCACTTGTGAATTGGCACAATGGATATTAATCTTTTTTTTTTTTTTTTTTTTTTTTTTTCCACTAAATCTAGTGGGGTTTCATTGTTTCTGTGAATAAGAGGCATTGCATCACAGAGCAGCCTGGGAAGTTAACTGAGTCTGAGTCTTGTGCTGTGTTAGGCATCCCTTGTGATTTTCTTTGTCTGAGGCACACAGGTTGTCTCTGAAGTTGTTAGCAAGGGCATCTTGACATAAATAAGCACCCATTGTATCTCCTGAGAATAACACAAATTCTGTGTATTTTTTGTTTGTTAGTTTGTTTTGTTCCTGGTTTTTAATAACAGTGCTTTAAAGTGCAGTTCAGTGCATTGATAGAAATCTTAAACTGCTCAGACTACTGTTGCCTTATTCCTTAATTTTTGCAAGAATACAATAAATGAATTTAAAAAAAAAAAAAAAAAGTAGTTCTGCATAGGTCAATTGGGTTTTACAATATTAAAGTAAGAATGACATTAGTTTAAGGTGTGTTAGCTCACCTATGGTGAAACATATAGAATTGGGATCTCTAAATTGATTTTAATATAGCCATTGCTGGCAAGCTGCCATCAGTGCCTGCACAGTTCAGTGAGGAGACCACAGTGTGCCTCGTAATTGGAGGTCAGACTGCACTAACGTTGGCCTCCCTTGGTCACTGTAATTAACCGAGCAGGAAGGTTTTCTATAGGGCCTCTGAAGTCATATTTTCCTCATTGCCATTCACATTACCAACTCAGAAGGAGAATCAATAGGAGCCACAACATACTGATGAGAAGGTAGTGTAAAAGAGAGAAAGTTCAAATTCCTTGGCATCACAGCACATCTGGCAGGACTGAAAATGTGACTTCAAAAGATCTGTTTAACCAGAAAGATAGCTGCATCGTTCTTGCCATCCCTGCACACAGGTAGCACATGCAGGGGAGTACAGAATCAGCTTAGTTAATGAATATTCTGTCCTTGTTCTGCACTCCTTTTTACTATGTATTCTTTCTTCAATTCATTTTCTCCTCTGTGACTCATCATTTTGTCTTTAGATTTGTACTGGAGCCAGATCATAAGAAAGCCAGGGTCTTGAGCTGTGCCCAACCATTCGCGTAGTTCCTCCAATTTGCTGTTGCTTTTAAGAATTACAAAAAGGTACTAAAGTCTGGTTTTTACTGTTAGTTATTTTCCCTCTGTGGCTATGCTCTTCCTATTCAGGAGCTTCTTTGTTTCCTGTGTTGGCTTCTGTCTAGATCTGGTAGGTACTTACATCTCTTCCTGATAAGTAATTTCTCCACAGCTTTGTCTTATCTTTAACTTTACTCTTCAGTTTCATCCTGTCCCACCTACCCTGTACATTCTAAAAAGATCCCACATGTGGAGTAAATCTGAAGGCATTTCTCATTCACTTTGGTTTTGAACTGCTGGCACAAATTCATAGTTTGCCATTCTCAATCCAGAAGCAGGTTGCACATATATGAACTCCTTTGTTATTGCTTTTGACACAAACCAAAATTTGTAATAATGACTCTCTGATTCACCAGTTAAGTAGCTATCTCCTATTTAAGAAGCAAGAATCATCAGATCACATAGAAGATACCTGAAGTGTGGTCTATGCAATGTATGTTTTATTTCTCCTTGTTTGTCAGATTTTTTAATAAAAACACTTATTATCCTTAGCATCTAGGCCGTAAGTATTGAGTTGAGTTCAGTGTAACATTTACTTAACAGACAACTGAACAGGTTAAGCCAGCAGGAATATTCCCAAATAAGAAATTCAGATATCAGCCCTAAGCTAGGAAGGGAAAAGTCTCTTGAGACTGTTTTCTCACTTCCTGTCCATTTAATTTGTTATTCCCATGCTTTCATGTATTTGATAGCTGCTTGACAATTTTATTGTGTGTTGTACTGTCCCTCAGTGATCACACCTTCCTCTCTCTTTCTCTACCCATGGAAACACAGCTCACATCTGATACTCATCTCCTCTACTAACAGTTCTATTGTCCCCTTGATATGTACGTGCAACTCCCACTGCTGTCAATAGGAATTACGTATGTGCATCAAGGAGAGAAAAATCCCTTGTGTACTCTGTTCTCCTCATTATCTTGGCACAGTCAGTTCTGTAGATGTCTCATCTATGAGCCTTTTATTCTCTTGAGCGTTGTGTAGTATAGCAAGTTGGCTCTTAGGATCAGCAGTTTTGCTCTTGAGGTGTTTAGCAAGTTGATTTAATGTGCACATATACACTCTTAAATGTCTTCATCCAGCTAAATCCACATATTGTAGCATTCGGATGTTAGACGGGAGAGCTTCCTGTTTCCTTTTTTATGCAAGAATAGCAATTGATAACCAGTCTCCCAGCAGACTCAAAGTGAAATAAGAGTCTGAAGCTAACCCTCTCAAATAACACATGTTCAGCCCCAGCTCAGACCTGTACTCTTAAATGCAGTAACTTATGAAAGTTCAGTAACTACAAAAACGTAAATGGCATATTTTAATTTTCCTTAATGACCTGCAGGAGGCCATTTTTTGAACACTTTACGTTAATAGCTTCCAAACAAGGAGATGGTTTAAAAGTTAGCTAATCAGTTAGCAAAACTTTAATTCCTTCCAGAACTTTGTCAGTGTTGAGGGTTGATGGCAGAAGGTAGAGTGAAAACCACCACACCTATAAACCAGTGATTTCCACTGGCTGAACACTGGACTTGTATTCTCCTTTTCAGATTATCTGATCCTCCTGGAAACACCTCACTTTATGAAATTACCTTTGCTCTCACACAGGTCAGTGTTAATGAAGATGCAATTGGAAAACATACCCAGAAAGAATAACTCACTCCATTTGCAGTCATTCCCCACGAACAGAATTAGTAACTACAGCTTAGGAAAGAGGGATGGCAAACTAGTTTGGGAAAAAAATCAATTTGCCATCAGATTAGGAATCAACTGTAAACATGTTGAAGAATTCTATTTTTTTTTCACTACTGCTCTGCCTTTTCTTCACAATCTGTTGTGGTGTCAGACTTATTTTGACAATACTTGTAGAACTTGTCATATTAACAAAGTTATCAAAGAGAGTGAGCACATGCATAGCAACAGCTGTAGTCCAGCAAGAGTCAAAATAACTGACCATAGGTATGCAGAAGGAAATATTCACGCTTTAGTTGCACAAATCCAAAATATCCCCAGAAGTCTCCAGAGTACTTGTAGTTCTATTTACATAGCATGAGCAGCTGCCCTTCAGCCTAGTACAGCCTCCTCCAAACTTTGGAATTTAGGATAAAAATAAAAGGAATAAATTTAGATTATTGTATGTATATATAAGGATTTATTTTTGCTATCATAGTGTCAACTGATTATTTTTGTTAGTTTCATAAAAAAAGGGTATACACTAAATTCAGTACAATGATGGAATTTATTTGATGTTATATAATGTACTCAGAAATTCTTGTTTAAAAACTAAACAAACCCTATAATCCACCAAGACTGTAAATTGGTGGGATAGGAACAGTCTTTTCATTATACGTGCCTACAGAGCTTACTACAGTTTGTCGCTAACATCTCTAGGTGTTAACACAATGCTATTAAATCTACTCAATAGCAAAAGATGCAGTCAGTGGATTTATGTGTCTCATTCCTTAGAAAATGTGTGAATCTAACAGAATAGTTTAATGGCTAGATTTTTCAGCCGCAATGTCTGATTTTGCACGTACATCAGATAGTATGCATCTATTTATGCAAATCGATGTTGGATTTATATGCACAAAATATACATGCCTGAGAACGCTTATTTGCAGAGTTGAGCTGCATTCAGAAAGGGAAAAGATCATATTTGGATGCCAGGTTCAGGCTGGATGGGAATAATAGGAGCCGTACCTAGCACTTGAAATCGCTGCTTTCCCTTTCCAGAGTACTGCGCAAACCCAAACTGACTGGAGTGTTGCTTTCCAGGCCTGCTTTGATCTGCCTGTATTTTTACAGCAGGAACCCTCTCGTTTAGTGGAGTTAGCTTTACTCCCTACTGATGTGAATGTGGACCAGGCCTGACACGCCTGTTTCCCTTGAGGTGAAGGACGGGGTCATTTAAACCACCGAGGAGCCGGTTCCTTTTCCTCCCTTTCCCCTTTTCCTGCCCAAAGCTGGACTGAGGCGAGGGCAGTGCCCGAAGGCAGGGGACCCGCTGTGAGGGGCTGCCCGAGGCTGAAATTTGCCACAGGCCTCTGCAGCGAAGCGGCTGCGTTTCCTCAGGGCAGGCCACTTTTCCTCAGATATTTGTGCTTTTTTCTCCCTGAGTACGCTTTTCTTCTCTTCGTGTATTAGCTTTCCTCACTGACACACCAGTTTCTCCTGTGGATGTGCTTCTCCCCCTGCACACAGCCTTCTCCTCACGGTGTAGGCTGGGCTTTCCTCACAGAATCCACTCATCTTTCCCCTGTGTGATCTGTCCTTACAGATATATGAGTTTTTCACCTGGATGCATTAGATTTTTCCCCACTGGTTGCCTTTCCCCTGAGTACTTTACTTTTTTTCCCCTGAAGACCCTACTTTTTCCTCAGCGGATACATTTTTTCCTGCTGTTACACTAGTTTATCCCTCACCGGACACAGCTTTCCCTCAGATATGCTGTTATTTTGCCTACATACTCTAGCTTTTCTGTCAGTTTTTTCCCTGAGCTTTCTTGCCGGCTGTCCCTATGTGCTTATAGAGCTCCACAAAGCATGGGCAAGTTCAGGACCAGAACCAGAACCGGAACCAGAACCAGGACCTGGACCAGGACCAGGACCAGAACCAGAACCAGAACCAGAACCAGAACCAGAACCAGAACCAGAACCAGAACCAGAACCAGAACCAGAACCCCCACTACCACAGCCGCCTCCTCACCCCGCCAGGCGGCGGGGCGGTGCCTGCCGCTTTAAGGCGGCGCGTGCCCGCGGGGCCGGGGGGCGGGGCCTGGCGGCGGCGGCAGCGGCGGCGCGCAGCGAGCGCTTCACCTGCAGCCCGGAGCGGGCGCTCAGCGGCGGCGGCGGCGGCAGGAGCGGGGCGCGATCGCGCCGAGCCGAGCGGAGCCGAGCCGAGCCAAGCCGCTGTCCCCGGCACCGCGCGGCACGGGGCGGCCAGCCGCACCGCCACAGCCCGGCGGGCGGGCGCCGCCGGGGCGATGAGGACCGGCTCGCGGCTGCTGCTGGTGCTGCTCGTCTGGGGCTCGGCGGCGGTAAGTGGGGCGTCCCGGGGAGGTTTTGGGGTGACCGGCGCTCCCCTCGCCTCCCCCCCGGGCTGCCGCCCCCCGCCCTCAGCATCCGCAGCAACTTCGGGCTCGGGGTCGTCGGGAGGGGAGCGGCGTCTCGGCAGCTTGCCCGGGCTCTCCCTTCCCTTTTACCCATGCGTTCATTTATTTAATTTTTTATATATATATATATTCTTTGTAGTGATTATTTTCAGCGCCATCGCTCGCCCGAAGCCCGTTACCTCCGCGGTGCCGGCGAAACTTGCCCTCCGCGCTGCGCGGCGCCGCCTGAACTTGCGGGGAGCGAGCATCCGCGCTGCCCGCCCCGCGCCGCCGCCAACTTTTATTTTCCTGCGCCCCTCGACGCCCCCAGGGGGCCTGAAGCGTGTGACGGGCTGAAAAGTTTGTTGGTTATTCTTTATTTTTATTTTTTCCGTGTTTTTTTTTTTTATTATTATTATTTATTTTTTTATTCCCTCCCCCTGGTGAGGGGCTGGCTGCGGAGCATCACCGGGCGCCTGCCCGCGGTGTCACGGTGCGAGCGGGGCCGCTGCTCCGCGCCGTGCATGGGCTGGCAGCAGGGACAGGAGCCGCTTATTTTCCTGCTTAAATCCCCCAGCGCCGAGTTGGGTCGGCGATGTCCCGAGCCTGAGCCCCGGGGGGGTGCTGGGTGCGCAGGAGCGGCCCCGATGCGCTCCCGGCTAGCGAGCGCGATTACGGCAACGGGCTGATCTCCGATCCGGAGCTTGTTATCTTCAGCCAGCCCCTTTGAAATGTTTCCTAATTGCAACGTCTTGCCAGCGACGGTCAGAGTCCCCAGAGCCGCTGCTTTCTTGCACTTCCCATGCAGTAGCTGGCATCCGTCTCCCGGGCGTGATTTTTTAGCAGAGTCCGTTGGCTTGCGTTCTGCTTACTAAGCTCGTCCGAAAGGACCCTCCGCTTCTCCTCCCTCCTGGCTCCGTAACGCTGCGATGTGTGTGCCCGGGAGTGTGTCGGCAGCCTGGGGGATGCCGGTGGGCTCCCGGAGTTGCACTTTCTGTGGGAAGTGGCTCTCCTGGACCTCGGGCTTCATCCTGCCCTGCTGGGACCGGAGGAGTCTGGAGCGCAGCCGGCATCGCAAAGCGACGCTTTGGCTAGCCCAGCTGACAGCCCAGCACCGCTAGAAATCCCTCGCCACCAGCACTTGCTTGCGCATAAATCACCTGGTGTGGATCACAGGCTGGTGTGCTTCTAGGGAGCTGGAAGAGTGAGGTCTGGACCCTCCTTGCTTGGGGTTGGTGTCCCCATCCCGAGGAGCCCGGACGGCTGCGGCCAGGCAAGCTTGTCCCTGTGGCAGGGGCTGTCCCTGGCTGCGTGGTACGAAGTCAAAACGGAGCAGCTGAGTGCTGCCCCTGGACCCCCGCAGGATGTGCAAGGGGCTGCGCTAATTGCTAGGTTTTAATTGGGCTCCCCTCCATCCCTCCCTGCAGCCTGGGCAAGTGTAGAGCCTGGGGGGTCACAGGGCAGCAGCCGGCAGAAGCTCAGGGGCCGCTGCAGGGGAAGAGAGGGGGCTTTAAGAGGCTGTGAGCTGCAGAGACTGCTGTGAGCTGGGGGTGCTTCTCCTCCTCCAGGCCGGGGCCTTGCCCAGTTTCTCAATAGCAAAACTCGGGTGATTTGGGTGTTGCAACATAAGGCCTTTGCGTGGCTCCAGTGTAAGCGCTGCTCGCGTTGATGAATTGCTGCTCTTTGTTTCCTCCCCTCTTCTGACAGTGCCCAGTATCCCAGCCTTCCTACAAACAATGATTTCTATTGTACTCAGGCAACTATTTTCTGGCCCATTTTATTTTTGCAGCTACAGTATGGATCCTGTCCAACAGATAGGCACTTTAACATAAATGTTTTCTACTTGCACGCTGCTTTACTGTTCACATTTGCCCGTGCCTAAACACATAGTCATTGGGCACAAGGCGTTGTACCAAACCACAAAAGTCATGGTGTGTGCTTTTCTTGCTTTGATTTTGCAGGCACGCGATGGGGATCTTACAGTTAGACCCACATGCAAGCCTGGCTTTTCAGAAGAAGACTACACAGCATTCGTCTCCCAAAGTATCATGGAAGGGCAGAAGCTACTGAAAGGTAAGTGGAATAAAATGCTTAATGGGTGCTGCAATAAATGTGTTTTGGGGAGCTGAAAGGAGACTTAAAGATGCTGGGTTTGATGGTGAAATTGTCTGCAGAATTATGTTTGTAGGAGGATGAAACACTAAGTGGTTTACCTGAGCACAGTTTTGAATACAGATGAATCATTCGAAGTCCATGTGCTGTCTGCTTCAGGTGGATGCTTGCCTATAGTATGCGAGGTCATCACTTCACTTTTAAGTCTCGCACTCCCACCCTGTCTGAAGGGACTCTACATTTGATATTTTAGAAAGTATTTTTATGTATGAAATTCAGAGATCCTTAAATTATCTCTGCTTTGAAATGCATGATAAAGCAGACGTTGTTGTTGGAAATGTGGTAAACAAGCCTACAGACATTCTGTTCACAAATGTGGCATTCATTTTCATTACTGCCCCACTGACAACATGAAAACACAGGCAAAAAGAAACTACCAATTAGCTTTATAGTAATTGCAGGATTATAACCACTTTTGTGATTGTAAACTCTGAGACGTCTTCGTAATCTAAATAACAATAGATTATCCGGTGTATTGATCTGTCTCTCTTTCAAGTTAAAAATAATTAAACTTTGTATTTGCATGATGCAGAAAATCATGGTTTTACTCTGAAGCAAGTGTTTGAAGAGCAAAATCCCCCCCCCTCCTTGGCCCCCTTTAAGTTAAATCACTAACCACTAGTGGATGCTACAGCAGTTCTGAAAACATAGTACACTGCAGGAATTGAGGAGCACAACAGGTTTTGGTACTCTACACAAGGGGTTATAAACCCTTTGCTACTTTCTCCTGAGAATATTTACTCACATGCATATTCCTCTGCCAGAAAGCTGGGATTTCTGTCTTCCTCCAGAGCAAACACCTGCTCTGTTACTTTGATTTTCTAGGGAGAGGGGGAGTTGTATTCTTTCTGGCTTCAGCGGAATCCAGGACTGGATGCTTTTTCTCTACATGAGTTGGCAATCAGTTATGTTTCTAAGCTTGATTGTCTTTGTTTTGCTGTTTAGGAATTCTCTTGACTGGCCTGGCATCAGTTAGGAGATGTTTGGGAGTTTATTTTTAGTTGGAAAGCTAGGGACTGGACATAGACAAACCTAAGAATATAACAAAATAGTAAAATATTAGAGACCTAGTACCAATTGTTTACATATTTAGTAGCAATTTTTCCCAAACTTATAAATAGTATGGCCTTCCAGGTCAGTTTGTAAACTGAGTATATTTCACACATTTTAGCTTTGAAAATCATTTGATATACAGAGTACTTCAAAGACTAGGAAATCATGTCATTAATACGTGCCTGAAGAAGTATTTTTTTTGCGGTTTAGCACTCAATATATTGTGCTGCATGTTTATGTAGCTGGGCAATAGGTATGGAGCAGAAGGTCTGTTTAGAGGAGTTAGCTAGCAATGACAGCATAGTGGCTGTCATTTCATTTCAGCTGCAACTGATTATCTTTAAATATGAAATTATGTTTAGATAGGCTGTCAAGTTGATTTGAATGAAAGTATATATTTAATGAATGCTAATTTTATCCTTGGGGTCCAGTTGTAGTTTTATATTAGTCATGGCAAAACTGCCATTCATTTAGGGCTGAACTGGCCCTCCAAATATTATGTATGCATGCGCCACTTGGAGGACTCATGTCCTGATAACATTCTCACTAGTTACATGATTTATAAGAATTTTGTCAACTGAAGGAGAAAGAAAAAAGTGCAAATGCTGTGTTTGCTAATAAGTAAGCTATCATCTTTACACCTTCTAATCAGCAGTCAAATACATGCTGCTATTTATCATAGGAAACAAATATATCTAATTAACTTGTACAATAATGGGGGAGAAAATCTGCTGCATAAAAATTCTTCGTGCTTGTGTTGTTCTTTATATATACTCTAGCATGTAAAATTGGTAGTTTTCCAGTTTAGGTTTAATTTTACTTCCTAACACTTGATATGTCTGAAGCATAAAATGTTTATCTCTTTCTTCCATCTGGGTGAAGTATTGTACAATAGATCAGACCAAAAATGGGTTCAGATTGCTTACATTAACATGTTTGATAGATTGACATATGTACTGTTTCACACCATCTTACCACGCAAAGCTCTGCTGCCAGCTACCACCATCTTATTCATCAGCATTCAGTAATTCATCTTCAGGCCAAATGGGACTGTTTGCCTGAAGGAAAAAAAAGTAGGTAGGGATTCACCTGTCAATGATTTTATGGGTTTGGGGAAAAAGTGTGTGCATAGTTCAAATTGTTTTCAGGGGATTCCAGCAAACACAAAATCTGTATTCTGCGTAAGCCTCACTTTGTCCTTCGGAAAGAGGTATGAGGAGTCCTGGGACAGTTTATACTGCCTAAGGATTTGTTCATCAGAAATTATGTAGGATGTAGCCCTCAGCACAGCGATCAACCTCAGCCAGCGTCAAGAAGTTTAGATGCTACATGGCTCGGGGATAAACTGTGTGGCAATAAAGCAAGCATTTCCCTTTTAAGCTTTATAATATCCAGCTCTTAAATGTATGCAGTGTTATGAATGTATCAAAATAAAAGTGTGTAAAGTATTCTAGGTTTGAATCAAGTTTAAACAGATAATGGCTGCTTATAATTGACTTATTCCAATGGAAATAGCTTAGCCTTAATTTGACAACAAGAGCTTTTACAGAGTCATTGTTTTATTATAAGTATGCCATAAGCTATTAACTACTACTTTGTGGTTCATCTTATTTGCCTGAGTCAGCTCTCTAACATCCTCAAAACATACAGATTCTAGCAGGAGCTATTTGTTACACAGTAATTAACTTGTTTATGATAAATGGATGGAAGAAATGTCATGGCATTTTGTTTTATGTATAAATGAAAAGCATTTGCATTCTAAAAATTTCATGTTAATTAGACTTAAAATAGTTTTCCCCAATAGGGCCACAAATGCCACATACTACACATCACTGCCAAACATTGTAGCCTGATGATGGGATATTAGCTAAGACAATTTGTGAAGTCTGTACCTTCCTCTGAAATGCCATCTCCTAATAAAAGTTAGTGGGATATAATCAGTTGATTTTTGTCATTGTTTTTGTTTGAAGAATAATAAACTTGGAGTAATCACTGATGCATGATAATGTTTAAAAGGTTGGTTGATTATTTTCTTCCTTAGCCTTAGGAAAAATCTCAAAGCTGCTGTATGACAGAGGACAATTACAGTGTGGGTATCTTTTTCTCTTTGTTAATTATTAATGTTAACTTAAAGTGGTGAGAACATTGGTCCCGGGGGGAAGGGGAGGAGCAAAGACATGCAGTACTGCACTGAAGACAGTTCAGGACTGACTCAGGGGATCTGATCCCTGAGTTGATGCTCAGGTGAGTGGGAACGGTGACCAGGTGGCCTCACAGGGAAAGAAAAAATTAGAAGTAGGATTCTGGAACTGGTATGCAGCATGATCTAAGGGGAATGATACTGTTGGTACAGGATTAATGCCATTTTCGAAGATTTTTAAATATTATAATTCAAAAAATAACATTTTCAAAACTAGAATTTCAAAATTTCTTGACATTGGTGAGACCAGGGCAACTAACAGTGGGTGTAATGACATCACACAGTTAACTGCATTATTTTTACAGCCTAGTACCGTCACAGTTATCCCCGGTCACCTTCCAGAAATACAGCTAAACAACATTACTAGCATGCATGTCATAGCTTTCCCTACAGCCAAGAAGACAACGTAAGCAGTTGAGACATACGGCCCATTTTTTGTTTTTTCTTTGCATCTCTTCATCTGCAGTGATTCATGTTTCTGTTGCCCATCCTAAATAGTGCCTATACAGAACAACTTTGCTTGTGTAGGCAGCTACGTTTGGGTAAAAGCGTGTGGAAGCACAGTTTATTTTCATACAGGAAGATGAATAAACTGTGCCAGCATGTGCTGCTTTAAGCGAGTGTGTGAAACCAAAGGTAGCCAAACTTCAGGCAAATGTATAAAAACATAATTGTTTCGACACAAGGGTTTTCAGTGACATACCACTTGGTTAAAAACAAATAAATATATACATTTTACTGAAATACGTGTGTTTTTTCATATGAATTCAGCATGGAAGCCTTTTATTTTCCCCACAGAGGCTTCAAAACCTCCACTTTGTTCAACCCTTATCACCTCCAGCCGTAAAACTTAAGAAGGCTGTGAATGCTGTTTAGGAAGTATAGAACAGCTAGACCCAACACCCCAGTCTTCATTTGATGGTCTAAAAGCAAACCTTCAATTAAAAGAAGGGGTGTGTGGGGAATAGTGGTGGAACCTGAACAAACCTTTGCAAGCTGTGTTTGAGGCTGGTTGCTAGTGATTCATTTAGCAGTAGCTGCAGGGATATGTGCTGTACCTCCTTCTGGAGGTAAATGTGCTGCATTGTTGTGGCGAAGATGATACTGGAAACAGTGTGTCCTGTGGAGTACATGAGTGAAACAGACCAACAGATCTACTTGAAGATAATCACACAGCCACAAAATACTACTGCATACGTGAAGTCTGGGCCCTGAGAAAGAGTAATACGGGTAGGTTGGTATCTTAGGAGGAATGCTGATAAGTCAGCAAAATGCCCTGAAGGAAGGAGCATGCCCCTGTAGTAACAAATGCAAACCTAGCAAGTGCCCAAAGATTCACTGGGGGTATCGACAGGGAGCATGCAGCTGCAGCACTGCATGGCTCCGACACGTGAATTGGCTAATGAGGATGTTTGCCCTTTTTTATATGCGTGGTTTCCCACTTCTTGGATGTAGAATCCAAAAAATAGAGAGGTACCTGACTGTGGTTAACTGCGGTAGGAGCTTGGCTCCTAAAGGCCTTTGGAGCATGGCTGGGAGGATGCCCCATGCTGGTGACCACGGTGCCCCGCTGGTAAGCAGGTGCTCTGTTATGCCTCCGTTTTCAGAGTGCCTTTTGGTGTTGCGTGGACATTTTTAGGGAGCACGGGCTGTGAGGACTCCTGGGGCTTGTGTCAGTGTTCAGGAGGGCTTGGAACACCCTGAGGGGTCACTCGGTCCGTGCTGGGAGGTTTGGCTGCAGCCTGCTGCTGTATCCAGTGCCTTCTGTGAGCTGCTCCGAGTTTAAAAGGGAGGCTTTTCCATTCATGTTTTCTTTATTTTCTGGTCTGTGATTCTGCATGAAAAGTAGTTACTGAAGTTATCATACACATAATTAGCTTCACAGTTTCATAATAAAATCTGAAAGCAGGCGTAAGTCCACCGGGAACCCGGGCCTCTTTCCCTAACCTTTCTTCATTCCCTTCTTGGAGGAAAAAGGCAGAGAGACACCAGCTTTCTGCGCTAAGCTTGTACATGCTTGAGTGAAGCTGCTTCTCAGAAACCCTTCTCCCATTCCACAGGACAACTTCTTTTTAAAGCAGTTTCTCTTGATGGGCGTGTAGCAAAGGAAAATCACAACTTCAATCATGAATTTCAGGGGAGACCCCAGAAAGAGCTGCTGTAGACTGGGGAGCTGCTGATGCATATTCATTTGTAACGTTATTCTTCAGATCTAACTTCTGACGCAAAAATATGATGTTTAACTTGACATTTTTATCTAAATAAAATGCCAGTTAATGAGACCGGAGTAGTCAATAACACTCTGTAGAGTTAATCCCCTTACGCTGTTTAATAACTGTATATATTGCTTTCTAGTTCAGAGCTTTGAACCAAATTCCTCAAACCCAAGTAAAATTACTTTTTTCTGCATTCTGGAAAGGCAACTGATTTTTATCTGAATAAATCTGCTTCTCCAAAAACAGACTCAGAGCTTCTTTTTTCTTTCTTTCCTTTCTTTTTTTCCTTTTTTTTTTTTTTTTTTGGTGGGTGGGGGGAAGTTTGTCTGAATGATTGAGCTGCTTCAAATTAGGCACTCTGAACAAACAGATATTAAGGAAGAAAATGAAACAACAATTTCTAATGAATAATTTATTTTTTTATGCTTAGGCTGTTAGGAAATAAGCCATGCCTGGAATGGTATAAATTTGTTGTTTATTGTGAAATACCTATTGTTTTGAAGTCCAGACCAATAAGATGAGGTCTCTTAAGGTTAGAAAATGTTAATTTCAAAGTCACTTCTGTGTTCAGAAGCTGACTGCTGCTGACAGAGCTTGCGAGCTCTGATCTTACCGGGCAGATGCTGAAAGCATTCTGGAAACTCTGTTTCTGCATGTGGTAAATGCAGATTATTTATTCTAGCAATGAAATATTTTCTTTCTTAATTTTCGTTGACCTAATGCCAGTTCTCATAGCCTAATTTCATTGATATTTACGTGCAAGCCTCTTTCTGCCTTAATTTTCTCTCTGAAAATGAACATAATATTTTTCCAGAGGTAGCTTATTTCATTGCAAACTAAAGATTGTGAAGTACTTAGTTCTACAGTAGCCTGGGCCATGTGCATAGCCCACAGAATATTGTAGTAATTTAGATAGTACTAAAGTGTCTCATTTAACGAGTAGGAATAGATTTAAAGTACAGAGGATAGGATTTCATTAGAAACTTACTTTTTTAATATTTTTTTCATCTCATAAAATGAATTTGAATAATAAAGGGAAAGAGGGATATTTCTCTTCAATGTGAGGCTACAGGTATATGCAGAATAGCGCAACTCCTTTTTTCTTTTTTTTTTTAATATTTTTTTACATAAATGGTAAGAGTAAGAGCAAAGGCCAGAAAGCAATAATTGAAAAAGACTAATATTTGCGTTTTGGAACTGTAGTTTGGAATGATTTGACAAGGAAACTAAGAGCCTTTACCAGGGACCAGAGTCTGTCTCTGAGGGCCTGCAATAGGAATTTATGCTGGATGGATGGACTCAAACTGTACCTGGATTTAGTGTATGTAAACCTTGTATGCACTAGATGAAGACCATTCTGCTTCACATTCAATTTTCCTTTTTGTGATTAAGTGACCCCCCCAGACTTTGTTTTTTCAGGTAAAGATCAGAAGTGTCATGGGCCAGCTGTGCCACCAGATGTTTTTCTTATGGCTGAGAATACAGTGAGATTTGGTTTTGATATTTTGTTTAACTATTTATTTATTAGTATTTCTGCAAGGAGAAGCTGAGCAAGCTGGGATTGCTTAGTGTGGAGAAGATAAATCTTTGGAAGATTTCATATAATCTCATATTTCATATAATTTCATATGAATACCTCCTGGCACAGTGTAAGGTCAACAGAGCTGGTTTCTTCTCAGTGATACACAGAGAAAGGGCAGAAGGAAAAAGGGACAAACTGAAAATCAGGAATTTCCATTTAAACAGAAGAAAAAACTTTTGGTTCAAGGGTCATCAAATACTGGAACAGGTTAATTGGAGAGGTTGTGGAATCTCCGTGCTTGGAGATGTGCAGAATCCAGCTGGATAGAGTCCTGCAACCTGCTCTAGCTGACCCTCTGCTGAGCAGGATGTGGGACCAGCCGCTCTACAGAGGTGCTTCCAGCCTCAACATGCCTTGGTTCCATGAAACACTTCACAGGTGAGTATATGAAAAGTTAGAGTGGTAAACTGAGCTTTTCCACAAATATAGATCAAATAGCTTTAAAGAAAAACATTGCAACAGTCTGCAAAAAAAATGATTCTTACAGGGAAATGGTGTTTCTGTAACTTCTTGGAAGCCTAACTTCTAAAGAGAGAATAATTGAAACACCAGGGACCACTATTCTGTGATTTGCTTCCATTAATGTCCAGACTTAACTCAGGCATAGTTTGTCTCCCGGCATAAGGAAATGTTACACTTAAATTCAAAAAGCTCTTGATTTCCTCTTTATTTTTAGTAGAATAAAAGGAGAACATATGGAGTTTCTGTTTTCCCAAAATATTTGTCATTAGTACTGGCTGCTTCGCTTCTTTCAGCAGAATCTTTCCCAAGTGAGTTTTCCTGCAACATAAAAAATAGTTGGGTTGAACAAGATTTCTTTTTTGCCACAGGCTTTGTGATTTATCTTGCTTATATTCATTGTCCCTAATTTATTTATTAATTTTGAATTGTAATTGCAGAGAGGGAGAGAGAAGGAGCAAATGTTCTGGCATATGGGCTGCACTGTCATTGGAAATGGAGACTTTCAGCCGCTCTTGCTGCCCTGTGCCTTATGACCCCAGGCTCCAGATTCTCTTTTTTCCAGCCTGTTTAGATTCCTGCTTTCTGCTCCCTTCCGATACAAAAATTTAATTATTTTTGCTTTGCCCTCACTACTTTCCTGCCACTGTTCCTCACCAGTTGCCAGCATTTTGTAATAGAGAGCCAGTGGCAGTAATTCAGCACTCTGCTAGTTACGCGCTGCTCAGAGGGTCATATATACTACAGCCTATTAACATTAGCATAGTAATAGCAGCCAGTATGTGGAACGCACAGTGGGAATGTTGGAAGCTCCTCCAAGGACCCTGAAGATATGTATGGGCCACCCATGAAGCAGAAAAAAAATGCCCTTTCTGCTTTGAAATGAGCCAATCTGTGCGTTTCATTGATACCCGGAAGCACTGCAATCATTAAGGCTATTACTATGCCTATTATAAATCACAATTTCGTAGCAGTTCATAGATTAGTCACAAAAATTACTTTTAGTCTAATATTTTGTTATACTGAGTTTTTCTAGTAGCAATTTCAATCCTTATTAAACAAAATTGTCTTTAAAATAATAATGAATATAGCAATTATCCGAAGATAAATTGTCGAGATTACAAAAATTGTTCTAGAGAAAGCTGTGTATCAGCTCCTTCTGTCAGTTCATGTCTAGAGAATCATAAAAGGCAGGTCAGTGAAATAAACATTTTTTTACTCACCATTTAGCAGGAAAAATATGTTGGGATTCTTGGTATATGAAGTTAAAACATCAACAAATGAGCTTGTGAGGTTCTTAGAAAATAAAGAAATGGATGCACTTCAATAACTGCAAATTAGGACTAATTTAAAGCATAAAATTTAATAACCTCTTTGTTCCCAGTATGATCAAAGCAGTTGTTAATAGATGACCCTGTATAAATTAGCCCTGAGTGGCTGAGAACTAGCTGCCGTGTAGTTTTGTGTGGCCACAGAGCTTCCTCAGAAAGTCTCACTGATTTCACTGAGAGCTGTCCGTGTTGCTACCTGAGTCTACTCATGCTAGTTACTGTCTGTTCTGGGGTGTTTCATGGGCTCAGAGAAAAGTAAGGCCAGAAGAGTTCATGAGGAAGTCTTGTTAAGCACACTGCTTTGTAATCAGGTGGTCCTCAGCATGGCCTCAAAGGTGACCCCAGCCATTACACTGTATTGCTTCCTTCTCTTTCCTTCACATTTAGACTGAAAGTCTCTTAATACGATTTAAACCCATTGTGATTTGTCATATTCATCATAGAACAGTTGTTGGGTTTTGTTGTTGTTTTTTTTGTTTGTTTCTTTTTTCAACACACTTAAAAATGTTTTCTTCTCAGCTTCTGTAGGCTGGCCCATTTACTTGTTCCATTTCATGTGTCGTGCCCAGGCTCCCTCCTCTGAGCCCTCATCTTTGCTACTAGCATGATGACCCGAGCTGATCTGACTGTGCCAGCCAAGCCTTGCAGTGCTGACCAGACAAGGATGATTACTTCACCTGTTTTGCAGGCAATATTCCAGTTGATTTATCTTATATGAGGATTTTTTTTTAACAGTATGGAACTGTTGACTCATGTTCAGCTTGTGATCCAGTATAACCTCCCACATCATTTTTGAAGAACTGCTGCCTACCCAGTTATTTTCTATGTGCACAGTTGATTAATCCTCCTGAATTGGGTTACCTTGCTGCTCTTCCATTGAATTGCATCATTTTATTTTATTTTATTTTATTTTTTTTAATCAGTCTGATCTCTGTCTTTAGGATTGTTTTCAATTCTATTCTTGACCTCCAACAGAGCTGCAGTTACACCCTGTTTTTATATCACTCATGGATGCAACAAACATATGCTGCATTCCTTTATCTGTTCTGTTAATAAAAGCAGTGAGCAAAACCAGTTCCAAACAGACTGTTGCTGAGCCCATGTGATATAGCCTTCTGCTTTGGCCATGAACCATTGAAACTTATGTTCTGGGTATAGTTATTGAACTAACTAAAATTACAATAGTGATTTGTAATCTGAGCCTTTTATGTCTTTAAATTGTTTGTTTGCAATCTGTAGGAACACAGCTAAATCTAAACGACTCAGTTTGTAAGTAATTCTCCTAGTGTTTGTAACATGAGTTACAAAAACTGGGATCTTCAAATTTCCTACATCTAAAACATCCCAGATTAAAAGCCTGGGACAGATTCATGCAAGTTAAATACCATGCTGTTGCTGTGGGAGGGGAAGGAGTGCTTCAGTTCTCATTCCAGTATTGGGCACACTCCATTTACAGCTTGTTTGCTTAAATGCCCCAAACCAGCTGATGGAGCTGATGGACAGCACCAGAGATCTGGCTGTGGCTACAGGACATGTCCCCCAGTCAGGCCTCCCCCAGGGCTCCTGTGAGGTCTGCTCACAGGAGCCCTGTGAAGATTTTGGTTGAAGGAGATGTTACTAATCCCAATGTGAGTTGAAAGAACAGGATTAAATTAAGGCCAGAGGAGTAAATGGGAGTATTATTCCTATACGAAGAGTGTGGATTTTTAGGGTATCATCTGTGTTCTTACTGTACCAAGGGTTGGGGATTTGCAGTGTCCCATTTCCACTCCTGTGATTTATGTCTGATCTTGTGATGAGATGAGGGCAAGGCGTTTGCTCTACGCAGAACTAGTTAGATACAGTGCTGTTTCTATCGTAACTGCATTATTCATTAAGCTTGTTAGAAGGCCCAGCCCACACTTAAATATTATACAGTTTAGTGTCTTCAATTTTGCCTGTTTTTTTTTTTGCTCATCCTTCTGCTTTTGTGTGGTACTATTTTTTTCTTTTTTTTTTTCTTTTTTTTTCTTTTTTTTTGTAACTGGAAAGAGCTGGATGCATGCAGATCTGCACAAACTCCCTCTGCTGATGAGATCTGTGTCTGAAGCATCTCACTTCAGGGGGAAGGAAAGAGAATAGGGCTAGTGAATTTCAAGATGGAAAATTATATCTACTGTTTCACCGCAGTGAAAGTGCTTCCTTGGGGAATCAGAAAAAGTCATCATTTCAGGTCCTGCATGCCTTGCTACTTGTCTTTCAGGAGGCTGATTATCAGTGGCTGGTTGCATAGCTTACTTGAAAACAGAAGGTTTACAAAATTACACATGAAAGGCAACTGTTTTGCTCAGCTCCATCAGCTTTTTTTTGTGTGTGTGTGTGTGCCTGAATTATTGAGGTGCATTATTCTTTCATTTCTTTTTCTTTTTATGAAGACTTTTTCACTTGATTCTATGCTTTTTTTTTTTTTCCTTTTCGATTTTCTGTAGAAGATAAAAAATGTGGGTAAGTGACTAAAAAATGTCTTTTTGATGTTGGATTTATTTTTCTTTTCTGTGGAGAGAAGAACAGGTTGGGGATGAAGAAAGCTATGTGTACAGTTATTTGGAAAAAGGAATAACCATAGGTCATGGTAAGACTTCATGTGATGCAATCTTCTTCAAGGATGACAACTGCTGAAAATATTTGGATCGCGCCCAAGGATTTCCTGTTACTGTGTTCAAACTACAACATGAAACCATCATCAGGAACTGTTTAGTGATCTCCAGATTACGAAAACTCTACACACTTGTTCAAATAACTGGATAGTAGATTGATTATCTCTGTGTAAAGTTTACTGAGAGAGATTTTTGTTGTTTGCTTGGAGTCTGAAACATAACAGAAATTGAAAGTTAAAGGACTGGTTGCTGTACGTGATAATAAGCAAGCTGTTCCAGTCATACATTTTTACCATGCTGATTAGAAACCATGAAGAAGGATTGTATGGGGCAGTTAGACATGTTGGGTTTTGTTGCAGACATAAAAGAGGGGTTTAATCCTGAACAGATCACTGAATACCCATTGCCTGAGTCTGTGCAGGAGTTTCTATGAGTGGGGAATTAACTGCGGTGTTTTATTAAAGCTTGATGCAGGCAATGCATTTTACTAGAATATTTTTTCTTTGCATTTTCAATAAAACAAAGTTTTATTTTCCCTTTCTACTGTGTAATGAGACATAATGTTGGTTGTATCCTGTTAAAAAGCAGCAGAATTGAGCAGTAGTGGCACAGCTGGTTTTACCTTTATAAGAACATAGCAAGTTTCATTGCCTTGGGAGACATGATGACAAAGCAAAGTTCTGTTAATTCAGCAGTAGCATCTTTTTGGCAAAGCAATTGTAAGAGGGGAATTAAACATCTGTGGAGTGGGGTAGCATCTTAATTAAAATATATATATATTAAAAAATAAATAAAGAAGGTGGTGGGATACGACATGGAGAGAAGAGGCGTGCAATGCCAGGAGTGCCAGGAGTCCTGGGTGCTCCACAAACCTGCTGGGCCATGGTTCCTGTTGTGCCTGGACAACTCAAGAAAGAGAGGGTGTTACAAAGATATAAAGAGAAGACAAGATTGCTGCCACAGTTTATTAACTATCACCAAGGTGATTTTTCAACTTTTCAGCTGCACAAGTGTCTCTTGTGACCAGTTTCTGATGGCAATATGTATCTACACCTCAAAATGTGCAGGGAATCCACACACCAAGAACCTACTGTTTGTTGTAGGGCAAGCTGTCCTAAAAAATAAATGCATTAAATAAAACTAAAGGTTATATACATAAATCAGTAATTCACGCTCAAAAAACATTAGTATGTGATCAATGTCACTTAAATATATCCCTAGCTAGTAAATAGCTTAGGAAGTATAAAATAGAATAATTCTAATATTCTGATAGTATTCTAAACCTTTGAAGAATACTTTTACTTAGGACACTGGAAGGAGGAGATTTAATACTCACCTGTTCGGAGATGAGTACTGAAAAACATATGACAGATTGAAGCTACATTTCTTGAATATAGACACATTTTAGTTTAAGCTCCTGAGTTGAAACAATTAGCTCTTGAAACATTTTTTTTTAAATTCTTGGGTAACACATCATCCAAGCTGCACTAGTAAGCAGTCTTCTGTGTTTGTTGGTTTTTTGTTGTTGTTGTTGTTGGTTTTTTTTTTTTTTTGTTTTTTTTTTACAAGCCTAATCTGAAGTGTTTCTAAATCTCAGCTGGCTTTGGAGTGGGTCATTGTGCTACAGAAATAGTGTGAAGAGCAACTGCATGTCATTTTTCACATGGCTGTGCCTGAAGGATCTGTTCACTTTCAGTCTTAAAACGTACATCTGTTACCCATCGAAGGATCTCATGTACCAGAACGATTCTCACTTGCCTGCTGTTCTTTTCTCATCATGGTCACCTGTGATTCTGCTGAGGAAATAAATTTGATATGTGTGCATTTCTGAGGCTCTCTCAGTCTTGGATAAAGAGCTTTTTTGGTTTTATTGTGGAGCTCTCCTTGATAGCTGAGTAGATAAGCAACAGAAACTGCTCTGAGTTCACTGAGACATTATGTAGTAGTTATGAGTTTATTTAGAAATCGGAGCAAACCAAACTTTGACCCAGTTGGCTTGTTTCCTGACAAGCAATACCCCCTGGTTTTTCCAGTCATGTGTTTTTTCCTAATCCCAATGGCAATCACTTCTTTGGCACTTAAAGTAGGGAGAAAAAAAAATAAAATGAGGTAATACATGGCATTTATTTTGGCTTTAGTTGTGACTCATAAATAGGGACAATATCTGTACTGGTAGCTTTTCATGGCATATGATCAGATCAAATGAACAAAGTTTTCATTCTTCTGCTTGTTTGTTTGTTTGTTTGTTTGTTTTGCCATTGTTATATTTATGTAGGTCCAAAGAGGAAAAATGTGTTCATGTATATTACATAAATTCAGATCTATATATCAGTATGTCTTATGAATTTTAATTTAGCCACAGTTCTTTTTACGCTAAAAAAAAAAAAAAAAAAAAAAAAAAAAAAAAAGGCTTATTGCCTCTCCCTGAGCTTTACAAAACTTTTTCCTTCCTGAATCTCGGTCTGTTGAAGACTCATAATACTGCCAAGTCTACATTGTTCTTTTAATTAAAAGACAAAAAAAAAAGTGAAACTTCCAGTGGATGTAAATCCTTATAATCCTGAAATGATGTAAATCAGTGCAACTCCTGAAGTCATTGGAACTCTTCTGACTTACATCTACTGAAAATCTGGCACATAATATTCCTGCTGGTCTTTTCTTTTACCCAATAGTTGCTCTACACTGAGTTGGCACTACAAACAAAGCTTTCTCTTACTAAGTGATAGAGGGTGGCATGGCTTCCAGCACTGCTGATTCAGCACAGCAGAGGCCATTTTCCTCATTTCTTTGTGAGCTAGATTAAATTACTCTGCAGGCTGGACTGGAGCCACAGGCCATGGTTTTACAGTCTTATAACATGGTATCCCAGCCCATGGCATCTGAGTGGTCTGGCTGTGTGCAAAGCTCTTCTGCTTCACTGCAAAGCATTTTTCGATTCATCTGTGTCTTTACAAGGCTAATGCCAGCAGTGTTGAAAATATTTTGATTTTCTGGTTGATGCAAAATAAAATAAGGTTCCATTAATTGAATGAAGGGATATCATGAGGATCAGGTTAGTATAAAAACTCCACTGTATTTGTTTGTCATGGCAACGTTTCTTTAGATTTGCCTTACAGAACTACAGGAAAATAAATAAAGACTGTAGTTTTTTAATGAATGTAACACAGTGAGTTATCCTGTCTGAGTTATCCTGAGTTTGGGGGATTGTGCCATGAGAGCTGTTTGAGTGGTTCACCAAAATTTTGGGACCTGGAAATCCTTTTTTTTTGTGTGTGTGTGTGTGTCTCTGTATAGGGACATTTCTTGTCTATTCTGAATGGGGTTGGAATAGAACCAAGGGGGTGAGGCAGTGGGATGCACTTTGTGGGATGCATCTTTTTCACATCCTTGAGGGCTGAGATGTGGTACGTCTGTGACTGCAGCACATGGATAGAGAAATAAAGAGTGTTTTCTGCTCAATGATGAGTGCTGGCTTCGTGTATTCAAAAAGTGTGCATATTCTGCTGTGCTCTCCAGTTGAGCTTCATGATTGCAGCTCATAGCAAAAAGGCTTTCTTTAGTGGAGCATGGATGTTGCTTTGATTTACCCTTGCTCCTCCAATGTTCACGATCAATCCAAAAAGGATTCTGTTCTGGTGAATGGAGAAAGCAACACTGTTAATGAGGGGATAAAAGGTCAAACAGATCAAAAAGTAAAAGCCAGCCTGCTTCCAATGTAAAGAACAGTTTAAGTCGATGCTGTCTAATCCAGATGTTCAAATGAAGCTGAGACCAGGCTTAAAGAATTTTCACAATAGGTTTAGAAATTTCACTCCATCTCTTCTCCCAAGCCTGAGTATCTAATCACATTGTTGGCTGACTTCACGAGCTTGCAGTATATCCAAAAGACAGGGACACCATACATGTGGTTATCTTTGAGTTGCCTTACTGCTTTTCAGTGTTATCTATGTTGTTTAAACACACGCAATCCTCCTGGTTTGAACACAAAGATGGATGTCTTTTTGTGATTAAAAAATATTATACAGTCAGAATATTTTTCATTATAATAATTCCCTAAGTATGGTACAGAAATAAGGTTTATGTTGCCGGTTTCAATTCCAAAACAAAAATGGACAGATCAGGAAAGTTGTGTCAGTTATTTCTATTTTCTGAGACCTAGTTCCAGTCTCACAATATCAGGTAGTGTAGCTGAGCAAAGGGTTTATCTATTGATTTCTGAGTGTATTGTGCTGTTAATCTAAAACTTCTTTCCCCAGTGGAATTTCTATTCAGAAGACTCTAGCCAAGTTCAAGAAAGTTATTTGATTTTGGAAGTTTGAAAGAATAATAATAAAAGAAGGATTGATGCAGTTGGATTTTCATGAGCTTAGTCGTCTAGTAAAATATAAAGGCTCCTGCCTCCTGCACGTATCCTTGACAGTTTAGTTCATTATTTAGGAGCAAAGCATAGTACAGAGATCACTGAAGTTTTACTGTATGAGAATTTCCAATTATGAAACATTTTGGGAGGAAAGTTTCAAGCTTTGGTGATGTAACAAATTATTAAAAAAAAAAAAAAAAGTGCAGCTTTTCATAAATTCATGCCTTGTTTCTTAATAATTAGACCTTTTCTGCTAACTTTTAAACAATTAAAATTCATGCTAGAAATGCCTTAATGTAATTTCCTAATAAGAGAGTTGTGGTAAGGAAATTGCACTGTATATACAGAGTATATCTTACATCTGACATTCCTTAAGTACTTAAGGAAACCAAATGTTTTACAGGAGCAATAACAGGAGAGTAGATGGTGTAAAAGAAATGGATGAGATGTAATTGTTAGCAAAATTACGCATTTTTGTGTTTTGGGGATACAGTCTTGTCTTGCTGAAGTTGGTTGTCTGGTCTCATAATAGGATTATCCTGTTTCATTGGGATGTTGTCAAATTAAATCAAGGAAAGGGGACTTGTGTCTGAAAGAGCTTCTTTGGAAACGTTCCCTGCTCTGGAGTACAGGAGTTTGTTAGAAATGACAATTATTACTTCTTCAGCTTTGAAAGTGTACTTGTCTGCTGCTCTTTATGCAAAAAATTGAGCTCTTTGGAGGTGTCCGATTAATCTGAACTGCTGTCTTGTGGCATACCCAGATGGGAAGCTAGATGTTAAGAGTGTGATTGAAGAACTACTTGGTATGTGTTAATGTTGTATTCGTGATACAGTTGGTTTTTGTTGGTAGCATTTACAGTTTCTTCAGCCCTCATAGTGAGTAACACAGCAGAATTTATTCCTGAATAGTTCAATTTGCTTAAATGGGCTAATTTTCTTAAGTAGGTAAATATTACATTTTATTTTATGCTTCAGATTTACTTTAGATGAAAGCCCAAAGCCAGGTTGGACATACTTTTCTTTTCGAACTCCTATTTTAGTGCTGGGTGAATTGGACAGAGAGGATTTGGCCTGGTCAACTGTTAAGAGTAAATGAATTTACTGGAGCTAGGGTAAAAAACCTCTCACGTTTAAAACTGTGCTAAAGATACAAGTTTTTGAACCAGATAGAAAACAGTGATTTTTATTTTACTTTTTTTTTTTAATCCCCATGTAGAAATAAGTGCTCCAGAATATCTGAAACATCCACCAGTATCATTTCACTGCTGAGAATTGGGTAACTGTGTAAAATTATATTGACCTGAGGGGATTGAAATACAGAAGTAGCCATACGCTTAACTGTGCAGGAATCAAACTGTTTTACTGATAGCATTTTATTGATTCATCTTCTCTCGGTGTTACACGTAGCCTGAAGCTTTGCAAAATGACCTGGCGATGTTTTTGTATCGTGGACATTGCAATATTGCAGCTCTTCATAGGTATTGAAATTTCATATATGGACTGAGAGCTCTCATAATTATTGAGATACGTAATGACTGAGACTGCAGATGGGTCTTCCAGAGGTTTCATTTCCAGCTAGATAGCTGGCAATTCCTCTCTTCTGTTTAAGGATCTGCTGTCCTGCCTTTTCTCTGCAGCTATTGAGGCTTCTCCCTGTGGAAAGCTGAACCGTAGCTTGGACTTAATGAAGATGCGTAAATGATTGAAATTGCCTTAACAAGGCAGCACTTCATATACAGTAGCAATGAAAATGTTTCTTGCTGTTTGCAAGGGATACTTTGTCGTTTTCACAAAGGAACCATGGTTTCCAGCAGTATTATAAAAATAATAATAACAAAAAAAAATCCTTCTTATGACAAAGCTTTAAGAAAATGAATGGCTTAAGAAACCACAATGGCAGATTGTAAATTTAACCTGCATGTGTTAACTAATTAAATTCTTTTGAAAGAGCTAATTTCATGTATTTTATTTAATGAAGGCTTACTTAAAATTTTAATGATGTGGGTCTTTTCTCTTCAGTCGAATGCCATATTGACTCATGACATATTTTTACACAGGCTTCATTCTGCCGTGAACAACAGTAGTTGAAAATGTGAGCGCTTGATAAATTATCATTAAATTAGCGTATTGTAGTTGCAGATTTCTGTTAGGGTAGTTCAGTGTGATATGAATTGATCGCATTATACTTGCTGTTTTTTAAAGGTACAGCACTACTATTGATTACACTTTATCTCAAGTGTTTCATCAGCCTGCTGGCGGGCTTGTTCCCCACACAATTTTAGAAAGTACAAACCTTTGTGCATTTCTTTACTGCACATTTCCTGCATCTGCATGTCCTTTTCTACTGTGCATACTCTGAAAGAGGCTGAGCTGCTCTGAATTTGTGCTGCACCCTCGTGCACAGCGGCTCTGCCCCATCCTGGGGCTTTGGATGCTGCTGCAGGGTGCTGCCAGGAGACTCTCCTGGTACCCGGTCCTCCTGGGCTGATCTGCAAGTCTTCCTGACACCAAGGGTGAAATCAGTTCTGTGAAGGTTTTCTGCATACGCATGTGCGATGGGGGGTTCACCACAGCAGTTGGTGTAATTGTCTGTAGCTGTGATGTGTGGCACAAATGATATCGGAAAAGCGAGAACTTACATCTTGGATAGTCAATGCTTTCAGATGTTTTTCCCCATTAACTTGAATAGTGGATTTCTTCTGTAAATCTTGGAAGATGCAGACCTATTTCAATACTAAATGTATTGGAAAAGGATTGCTGTCAAGGCTTGTCCATCTAATTAAATTGCCTTATTAGCACTGGGAAACAGTCTTCCAAAGATGACATTAGATGAATAATCTCCCTAGCTTCTGTAGGTTAAAATTGTATGGCTTTTAATCAAATACAAAACTAAAATTATATGGCCTTTAATCAAAAGCAGAAACTAAAAGTCCAACAACAAAACACAGAAGTGTTGCTCTAATCACCCGTTTTGTGTGATCTGTGGTAATTCAATATTGCTTAAATACAAATTGGCATTTCAGCTGTCTGTGAAATGTTTTCAGACTTCAGTTACCACAAGTGCTCGATGCTGTGAGGGCTCTGCCGCCTTATGCTTCGGGCTGATGGCATGCCGGTGCTCACGTCTTTTGCACACTAATAAAGTTTGTCATGATTCATTTTGACGTGCTTAGCCACACGTATGAAACTTTTTGTCATAAAGTCCCGTGATCCACTGGGTTTCTTTGCAGTCCATCTTGGTAATTATTGTCCCTTCAGTCCTTACTGGAGAAGGAAGTAACAGGAGTTTGACAGAAAACCAAAATACTCAAATTTATTTGAGTAAGAGCCCTGATGTTGTTTTTGGACAGGTGGAGGACTTACCATGGGAGGAAGCTACCAAGTGAAATCAAATACACTTTGACCCTTGAGCTTTGCAAATCTGGTTTGAGTGACTGCCAGCAGATGTGCGTTACCCAAATATAAACTACTGACCCTGTGGGACCTGAGAGGCCAGTAAGAGGATGAAGGGGTGCTGCTGCCCTTCGACTTCATGAGCACCCTGTGCCTTCCACATGGGAGGCCAAGGATGTTGTGGAGGCTGAAAGCTCGCTTTCTTTTACAAATGGGAGAGAAAACTGTCACTGTGGCAGAAGAAAGGTGCATATTTGTTTGGGGCTGGTAACGGATAGAATCATCATAATACTGAGCACAAGACTTCTAAAATTTGTTAGAAGTTTCAAAAAACAAATGCTTGTGTTAATTAGTCTAGTTGCCTGTCATCTTTATTCACTAATTTAAGCAACAAGAAAAAACTGAGTGGTAGAATGTATTTCTTAAGTCTCCATGATCAAAGTTTACAGAAGGAGGAAGAATAGTTATGAATACTGCTCATAACTACTTCCTCAAATGCAGATTTGAGATATGTTTTCTATTGTAGTATGAGGACTTTTTTGTAAAATCTAGTTGATGGTGAAGTGTTGATGAATGTTGTTCAGATATTAGTCATCCTCATCACTTTCAGATGTACGTTGTGATGACATTGAGGTCATACAGAAAGAAATGTCTTCAAACAAGCAATTAAAACCTATTGTTAATGTTTATGTGCCTACACATATTGACTAATAGTCTCACTGTGTCCTTGTCTTCCTCTGTATCTAGCTCTTTATCTTTAATTAAACTGCAAATAATCTTTGAAGTGGAGATTCTAGTTTTCCTGACCTGTGTTTATAAAGCATCAGCATAGTGGGATCCTGGCCATGTGTGGAGTCTCCCAGTTTATTTCTTGAAATGAATGATTAAGAAAAACAAATTGGAGATGTATTTGGGTAACTGTTCAATTTCCTGCCCAGATATTGTGTCAGAGCAGGTTGATAAGAAAATCTGTCCAGTATTTATTTATTTACTTTTATAGGTCTGGTGTTTGTTTTGAAAGGACTGTGAGGCAGGAGAAGGAAGACAGCTGCTAGCTTTGACTAATTATGAGGGTTCTTCAAGGATGAATGGATGTAAATGGGAGAAAATAATAAAAGAGCTATGACAGCGTGTGCATTTGGAGGCAGGTGGGAAGTGGTGGTGGTGCCCGCGGCTGCCAGGCTGGGAGGGACAGTCGGAGCTGACTGTGGGATGCTGCGGGAAGCCAGCCCGGCTGGTGCCATAGCAGCGAAAGTTTCCAGTGGTCTCGTTTTGCTGTCTTGAAGGAGGATAGAAAATGCCAAGGAAACAGAAAGAAGCCTGCCATAATCATGACACAAGATAACTGGGAAATAATAGAGTACAGTGCAAGAGCTCATGTGCTGTCAGCCACTGATGTACATCTTACTCCATTCGCAGCTTCATAATTTGCAGTGAAAATCTTTAGTCAGAAACCAGCTGATTTCTTTGTTTCTTTTCATTCTGCTCCTTCTAGATAAGGGAATGAAAGGATTACTTCATAGAGACGTAATTCAAATGTCGATGTTCTGGCTCATTACAGAAAGCAGCACAGCCTCCTTAAAAGAGCAAAGCATCAGAATGATACCCCATCTGATCACCTACCTAGCCATACTCCTAGCAAACTCAGAAACCCCATTAGCCCGGAGGATTCGCTACTGTGTGAATTCCTCAGGTGCGTTTGTCTGTAGCTGATTTGTTCTGAATTACAGTTCCCAAATTGGGTGTGCTGTTTCTGTGAGGATTACTTTGAAGTAGCTTTTAATTTATGTCCTTGAGTCCACTTATACTGCTCTACTGCTGTGTCCATGGTCACTTTTAGTTTTTAGGTAAGTAGATGAAGGCAGAAGAGGAGGAAGTGGGTCTACTATCCTTAAATATATTACATATATTTATTAATCTGTGAAGAATAAAGAGAACATCTAAAAGTTGGCCACATGTATTGGATTTCCCAAAACTTGATTTGCAGAACTGACTTTTGAAATCATTGTCTTCATTAAAGGATTTAGTTAAATATCTTTCAAATTTAGATGTTGATTTTTTTGTTTGTTTTTTTCCTTCTTCCCTTTTTTGCTCAGTTAGATGAATACTTAGTAGGGAAGTGTGTGCATTTCTGCTGAAAGGCATGCCTAAAACAAGAGACCAAAAGAAAGAAAAATAATCTAGGAGAATTCAGTTAAGTGTCCGCTGGGTTTCAATGATAGTTTACATTATGATGTTAAGTTCTTTTCAGCAGTTCAGTTGCTGCGACCTTAAAGGAAACTCTTGCAGACTGAGCTTTCTCTATTTCTGGGAGAAGAAATTGTGTATTTTGTGCATGCATGCTTTTCTACCATATATGGTTCCCACTGAATTTGGACGCTAGGGGCAGTGGCTAAAGGTTTAGTTTAAGGATGAGAGTTGTGGGATGGCACTTCCTCATAGTGAGTTTCTAAAAATAAAAATAATCATAATAAAAAATGTGTTTAAAGCTTTTTAACAGCACTTTGTCTGGTTCAGAAGATTTTTTTTTAAATTATAGTAATAATAAAAAAGGCATAGAAGTGTCTCCGAATAGCTGATAGGTTTGTTTTTCCTTGTTTATGGGTAAATGACAGAGGTACATCTGTTCCTCATCTGTATAGTCAAGTATCTCCAGTTTTTAAGATATTTCTTGACATTCTTTCAGGTTTTAAAGCCAGGTGTAAGATCAGATAGAATTACAGATATCCCCAACTTTCAAAACAATGTTCCTGCCTGAAAACTCTTTTACTTGTATTTGTGGCTTTAATGAGGCACGGTATAAACATCATACTAACAGAAGCAGTGAAAAGGAAAAAAAGCCAACCCAACAATCCACAAGAAAATCTTTCCACATGTTTACAGTAAAGCCAAAATAATTGGGCTGTGTTTATTTAACTTAAATGCTCAGGGATATGTCATCTTATAAAAATGACATTACTGGGCTAAACCAATAAGTAGCGTGTAAGTCAAATGCCAGAACAGGAAATACTTAGCCTGACTCAAGATTTTATTATTTTTACAAGTTGCATATACTGCTGTCAATAAAGAGGGCAAATAACTGTAGATAAAGCTCTTTGCGTGCCATTAATTGTGAGAGTAAGTATGTGCCTTTAGATCACAAACAGCCTGATTTGCATGTGCAATCAGGCAGCTAGGTATCCTGTAGCTAGCCGTTCTACATCTTAATTGTATCTGCAGTATTGTGTCTGCAGAGTTGGAAGCTTTCTTTTAAAGATCACACCCCTAAAAGTGAAGAACACATAAGCTGTCTCACTGGGGATTTTTGTTTGCTTTGCTTTTTTTCCTCTAAATTCAATCATTCATTCAAGTAAATATATATACCCTTTGAAAGAATGGCCTGAGGAATCTGACACTGGCCATCAGTTAGTGGATTTTGCTTAGTAATTGCTTCATCTATTCAATACTATTGAAAATACCCTTGAGCAGAATATAGCTGCAGGGGAACAACACTCTAAAGCAGCCACCTAATTAATGAATCTTATTGCCACTTAGACAAGCATTATGCAGTTGGCCTTGCTTGTCAGTATAGATCTGTTCTTGCGACATTATATATTTGTCCAGAAAACTGTTCTGATTATTAGAAAAATGAATAAAGAGGATTTGCGAGGCTGTTGTTAGGGTCCACAAATGAAACAGATTGTATTTTCAGCATGCAGTTGCGTTCCTAGCATTACAGGTGTCACCAACATCTTATGGCTGCGTGGAACAACAAATGAATTCTCTTAGCGTTTATCTCAGGAGCCGTGACCAAGATTATTCACTGCATTTAGATGAAGTGAAAACAAAGTCGTCACAGCCAGAGTCTGAAAGCAGGTAAATTGTTTTCATATATTAGAAATGAGAGCAAAGCAGAGGTAAAAACGTATGTGTTTTTTTTTTGTTTAATGTTTAAAATATGCAAGCCTTTGGGTGCCTACAGTGAGCACCTGGATTTTGTAGACAGGTTGGTGGATAAAGCATTTGTCTCCAGTTGGATAAATTGGGTAATAATGTCTGCTGGTGATGAGCCTTTTCTGAATATCTTTTGAAGGAAGTTACTTTAATAAAAGTCATCCTAATAGTCAACAAACAATTAGTCCCTAAGAAAATAAATTATGTTTATTCCTGAAATCATTCTAGTAGCAAAAACTGTAATTTTGAGTCAGAGCTTGTATTTTGAAATGTATTGAAGTCACAGATGAATTTAGTGACCAGTCAGTAAGTAAAAAGGTGTATACACTTTTAAGAACTGTAATTTGAATCAATGGCTATAACAATCCCCTCTTTATTGAGAGGTTCTCTTCCAGAGCACAGTTCTGCAAGTCCCCACTACCATGTCCTATGGCTTCCATGCATATGAGACCCCACATTAAGACCCCAGTATTGCTTATAAATCCTTTAAATTTATGCAGCATTTTAAAATGTAAATTTCTGCTTCTCTGTGGAGGCTCACTGAAACCTGTGATTTCTACTTATGCTTATGAGAGCTCTTTGAATAAAATCACTTCCATTAGTAAATTCCTCTGATGGAATGTGGACGGACCTTTACTGTGAGATAGTCACTGGACCATTTTTCTGTTCTCTGAAGACCCTAATACATGGAGAATTTTGATCCTGAGGCATCATTACTGCTTTTACTGCTTTGTGTGTTGGTGGTTAGCATGGCAGCTTCTCTGCTTCAGTCTGTGTTGACTTCTGGGCTTCTGGAGCTCCTCAGTGAACAGCCTGGGTTGGTGTGGATCTGCCCCACTTCTGCCTTCCCTTCATAGATGATGCGAGCATTCTTTGGCTACCTCTTACTGTCTGGTCTTTGCTTCTTTTACTTTTTTTTTTACTTTTTTTTTTTTTTTTTTGGGTGAGACAGCACATAACACACCTAAACATGAAATTTTGGGAAGAATTTTTAACACTTGCAAGCGGCATTTGAGTGAGTAATTCCAGCAACTTTGATAGTCAGTGAAACAGTCTTTGCCTAATGGTTTGAGTAGTAAAAGTAGTATGGGTTAATATTTGTGGCTCTATATCATAAAAAATAACTTACCTAGCTGTTTTGAATCATTTTTCCCCAGCGGACATGGCCACAACATCTTTCAGTGCTGGTCAGTCATTTTCAAGTCAGTGAGCATCTGGGTTGGTTATTAGCCAGCAGAGAGATCAATTAGGGCTACTGGGGGTATGTTAGAAGGAAAGGATTGAAAAACATGAATTTTATTGATCAATTGTCCTGTACAATCAACATCGCTACAAGCAGGTCTTAAAGCTATGTGAGAACTAGATGGAAGTTCTTTTCTGCTCTTGCGTGTCTCTTGAATCGAGAGTGAAATACTTCAGTCAACAGAGACTGCAAATTACTGAGGTTCAGAAATCCAAACTTTGATAAAGCAATAAGCTAATTAATAAAGCATAAACAGTATTGTTAGCTTTAATATGCTGTGCATTGCTGAAGATCCTTTATTTTATGGAGTATATTTGTCTTAAAGTGATTATGTTGCTAATTATAAGGCTCACTAGTCTGTTTAACAGGAGTCCAAATAATTATAATTTGTTTGCAGCTCCCACCCTATGTATTTTCATGCACTAAGACAAATATTTTGCTGAATGATTGATCTTCTGCATGCCTTTTTGTATGTTTATGAAAATTCAATGTTTCAGTTTTGTACTAAGAAAAATATTTCCAATTTTGTTGCTCGTGTTCTGACAGCATGTTAGTAAACTGACGAAACTTGAGGATAAGGCCACAGGAGGGATGATTGACTCTCAGAACTTTAACTGAATGTGTTCCTAGTAAAGTTCATAACAAAATTCCTTTTCCTGCTTTTGTATACTTGTACTACTTTTGTATAATGCATTTTGCATTAAAAAAATGGACGGAAGTTCCTTCATGCTCTTAGTTATTGGTTGTCTTGAAGCAAGAATAAACCTTCCAGCCAGTTCCAGCCTTGAAAGCAATTTGGGAGACAAGTTCCACGACTCTCATGGGAGTAACACGAAGGACAAAATTCTTAACAGGCTTTTCTATGAATACTCAAGTTAGGGCCTCTTGAAATCAGTAGCAAGCATCTAAAAACCTGCATGAACTTGAACACCCAGAGAATGGGTCATTTAATCTTAGGAAAAAATTGTCGAGTTTTTATAAAAAGATCAGAAAATTGAGGCTAAACCACCAAAGTCACTGCTAGAACTGGAGCTGTACTTCAGAAAATGGCTTAAGTGAGAAGTCAGCGTTATGAAATTAACTCTTTGTTTTGTGGCCAAAAAAGGTAAGTAGAGTTGTTTCTCTGAATCTTGTTGTAAGTTTGCTGAAGTTTAGGTAGCAAAATGGTTGCTTGAAAAAATACCTAGCAAAAAATTCACTACCTCAGACTTAGATAATAGTTTCTGAAAATAGCTGGGCTGCCAGAATGTCAGTATTTGGAATGAGAAGATTGCTAAGGGGAAATGGCAAGTAATAAGGGGCCTAAAGAGACATGAAAAGCTAGCAGCTTCATTTTACTTTGAGGGGAGAGAAAATTGCTTAGCACTACTTATAGCATCTTTCATTCAAAGATCTCAAAGCTTGCTGAACCAAACATAATTCTTTGAAGAGAGGTATAGACTAATGATCACTTTACTCATCATTGAAATGCAGCCGTCTGTACTGGAGCATACTGACTATTTGGCAGCAGCCATCAATGCTACCTCGAAGTTCAGTACAGAAGGTAAAGAGCAAAAATGCAGCTGAGAAGAGGCTAGAACAGCAGAATGCACTGAAATGACATCAGTTATGTCTGTACATCACAAATCTTAATTTAAAGGAAAGAAAAAGGCTACAAGTGAAAATACTTCTTCTCTTCTGATACTCGCATTTGTTATTCTGCCAAACTTGTCCTTTATTAGGAAAAAAATGGGGCAGACAAGGTTCTTGATATTAAAATACCCTAGCAGAACTGTTAGGATTCCATTCTGCTCTAAAACCGGAGTGCCAGTTGGCTGTATTAGCCCTTAATACTTTTCTTCTTCAGTGTACATGTAACTGCATTAATTGGTCATTTACCAACAAACTTGAAAGATTAATACAATTTAGCTAGGAAAATAACTAGATTTTTAATATATATAATGGAGAAAAATTGAGTTAAGTTGTTCTTTCTTTTTGGATGATTGTATCTTTTTTCTTCTCTCCCACCACCTGTTTCTTAGAAGGACAGGAACTCTGGTTTAACTTACAATACTGTGAATCAGAAAAGTGCAGCCTTAACTGTGATGCATAAATATAACCTCTTTTACTCTGCAAGTAATAGCTGCACCCGTAGCTCTATTAAGAGCTGTTAAAGTGCATGAACAAGTCCTGAGAGGCTCCAGCATTGACGGTCTGGGTGCTGCAGGAAGAACCCATGTGTGCCCTTCGTAGCACCAGGCTTCAGAGGAGGCGGGGGGGGAGAAGACAGAATGGGAACAACTGATTAACTGCGGCATTAATCGGAATACTTTCTCTGAGTCCTGGAAAATCTTTGCAAGCAAAGTATTATTTGATCACTGCTGATTATATATTGTCAGGCGTTTAAGTACATAACTGTGTTTATGCCGAGCTCTCTGAACCAGAAGGAGAAGGAAACTTCCTAATGACCTCCTAGAGAGTCAAGCCCCAAGCATTAGGTCTAGCGCTGTGTTTTTCATCTGATGCCAGACGGTTCTAAAGAGGTCTTAATGCAGCTCCAACAGTTTATGCTATTTAATAAATCTAATCTGTAAAACAGGTCACGTAAAAAAACTAAAAACTTTTCTTCTAATTACAGTAAGATTTTATTGAATGCACATTATACATATAGATCATAATACTTATTAAAAAAGACTATTAAGATTTTACAGTTCAAGATTTTACAGGCAGTGGGAACAGTGGAAGCCTAATGCTTTCTGAGAATCATATCTGCATTAGCAAGATAAAGGACAATTTAGGAAGATTACAAAAGCAATGATTTAGAGTACAACATAAAAATCTGCTGAGAACTAATTCGCAATGCCAGCTGCTGCTAAGCTTCTTAATCTTTATCTAGTTCAATTAAAATCTGAATGTTTGGGATTTCATTAACAACTGGGGACTTGGAAATTACATGCACTTTTACACTGTATTCAACTGCTTATGCACATTATTGGAAGTTGCCTGGAATGTCTTCAGGTAGACTGAGATATAATTAAAACTTAAGTACTTAAAGGATAATGCAGAGGTAAAAGAGGATTATTTTAATTTTTCTGTCAGATCCAATTGACAAAAAAAAATCTTGCACAAGTCAAAATGAGTTACAGACCAGTAAGAATTTTAATGCAAGTGATATTTGTAGCTGATTGTGCAATCAGATGTGCAGATCAAATAGCTTCACTGGAGGGCGGAGTGAACTGGATATTGTAATTGTGGTCTGTACTGATTGTGTTTTGTGTGGGGAAGAAAATATTTCACATCTATCGTTCACTTCTGTACTGATGTAACCACGCTGCTATCAATTAATTATGCATTTCAAAGAATCTGCAAGTAGGCCTTTCTAAAATTAAACTAAGCAAAGTGATGAACAAGCTTTTAATCACTTAATACTGTGTATAAAAAATAGTTTCTTTCCATTAATTCTTCAAGAATAATTCTTCTAAAAGTTTTTTTTTTTTTTTTTTTTTTTTCAGAAGTAGAAAGAGACTTCATTTTTTTCCCTCCGTATTGTTTTTCTTCTTTCTATTTTCTGTGAGCATGTTTGCCATCTCTGCAATGCCTGCTGGTTTAAATAAGAGGCATTAAATACATGTTGGAGTTTAGTAAATCGTAAATATTTGGAAGCAGTCCTTAAAAAGATGAAGATTTGGTTATTTGATGGTATTCTTTGATACAAGAACACTGACTGATATTTCTTCTCCATGTAATGGGGCAGGATTCGTGCTGGCAGTATTTCCAAGGAGAGCAGGATGCTGGCAGGGTGATGCCTGCTGATGGGAGTGAAGCTGGGCAGGGTTTCCCCGGGTCAGGGACAGCGCCGTGGGATGTGCTGCCTAAGCTCCGGGTCAAATTCTTAGCTGGTCTGAATTTTTCTAAGTTTCATACTGGATTGGATTTCTTTCTCTTTAATTATTTAGATCTAATGATCTTAGGTGCCACTATAGGATGTGGAGATGAGAATATTTCAGAACAAATGAGGGTATTTAAGGTGGTGTAGGTACTTCAGGATAATTGGTACAAGATGTAGAGACAGCCTGGACTTGTTTAAATGGTGTGTTTTGATCAAGTTAACTTTTAAAATGCTAAAATGATAAAAAAGAAATTATTCAGTAGTGAAATTACTTAACATGTTTGGGGAAATTTTGTTCACTTTTGTCTTTAGAAGTCAAAGACTATTCTTAGCAGAAGAAAACAGTGAGGTTTTGCCTACCTGGCTCCTTGATCTATTTTTTTTCTCCTTAAGTTGTGCTTACAAAGCAAGACCAGTGTGTAGGATTGCTGCCATATATAATTTCCAAAAGCTATATGCCATTTTTTTCCCCTCCATGCTTTTTAATGGAAGCAAGTGTGGCAGGGATGCTTCAGAAAAGTGAAGAGTACAAGAAAGGAAAGTATAAGAATTTTCACTTGAGTGAAAATTTGGCCAAAGAGAATAGCAAATGTGTTCTGCTGCCCTGTTTAACATTTGTGCCTGGATGTTTTTTTATATGCTAGGTAAAAAGAGTGAAGCTACCCTCTGAAAGAAGGTTATATTTTATGCAAGCAGTTATCATGAAGTTATGTGTATTCACCATAGTGATGGAAAACTTTCTTTATGGCTGTCTGTCACATTTGCACAGGGTGGAATAGGTTAGCAGTATGATGAGCACATCTTGAGCAGATCTTTCACCTGTGTTCAGAGGGGTCCAGAGAGCCTTATGGGCCCCTCTTGGCCTTCTGCCAAAAAACACTGCAGTCTTGAGCATCCCTGCAAGGTGGGTGCTACATGGGCATAGCTGGAAGTGGGTCTTCGAGCTGGCAGAGAAGCAGGGCTGAGTCATTTTTGTCTGGAGTTGATCCTGTGACTTGAATGAATTCATCATCCAGCTACAGCGTTCCTCGTATATGGAGCCCAGTGAGGTATGTAGTACTTCGGCTTTATAGTTCTTAATTTGTTCTGCTATGTGCTGGGATATGTGCTCTCAAAAGAGCAGAAAATCTGTTCTTTCCTCTGACTACTGAATGCATTTAGTATATAGGGGCGTTTCTTTAATTGTAGGGTTTATTTTCTGATTTCAAATGGATCAGCCATTAAGTAGCCAACATAGTACGACAATCTGGACATAAGATCCCTCAGCTTTGGTGTTTTCAAAATTTAAGGGTTTTTATCAAAGATTAAAAATAGTAATAAAAAGGGCAAAAAAAAATCCTTCCCTTTTTCTTTTGTATAATGAGAAAACTGAAATAAATAAAATGAAGAATATTGATATATCAGAAATGCGAACAGTAAACGTGTCGCTAGGGAGATGAGTGGGAGTTGAGAGCAAAGATAACTACAGATCTGATAAGTATCTGTACATTTGGCTTCAGATGTGAAAATCAGTGCCACAGATTGATCCTACAGGAGTAATAAATACATATTATCTGTAATTATTCTCAAACTTCATAAACCTTATTTTAATAACATCCTTTGCATCACTTTTTTTTGGAGATCTTTTCTTTTTATGACACTGTCAAGCTTTTTAATTTTAATTTCAAGAAAATTGCTCCAGCTGTTATGGATTTCGTTTCAGCTTCCAATTGAGCATTTCTGTCATTCTCTCAGAACCTGATAAACTGTCCCACTTCTTTCCTCCTGAGGCTAAGAGTTTCCTTTGGAGAGTTCTGGCAGCAGCTTGGAAGGTTTCCGTTTCTGAGCTATACCTAAATGGTGGCTTTGTTGTTGTTTGTTCATTTCTTTGTTTTAAGGGGACTGAAGGCTGTGAATTTGCAACTTCTTTTACAAATACTATTTTGGATGTAATTCCACCTTCCAGTATTATCCTGCAGTGGAAACTCCACAAGATTTTGAAGCTTGCACAGCTTTTGCTGCAATCACTGAAATCACGTAATGAGTTTTATCCATGGAACTCCAGTCATCTGCAATATGACATGCAAGGAATCATCAATACTACCCTGAAGGTGAAGGATCAGCCCTTTGTTAGGAGTCACTTGGTTTTGAAGGGCTGGAGGCAGACCTCTGCTCATGCATACCAGCACCTGCTGGTTGCTGAGGGCTGCAACTCATTTGTGCCGATGGTTCTCCCAGCAGTAATGTGGTAACAGCAATTGCAGTTAACAAAGAAGTTTGTTCTTGTTGTTTTTGTTTTTCTCGTTTGTTTGTTTGTTTGTTTGTTTGTTTTTTGTCAGTGGCAGTGGTATTTTTGTTTTGTTTTATTTTTTTTAAGAGGATTACAAGTTTACCCGTGGAATGCTATGTCTGAAAAAATGTGCTTGTTCAAGTAGAAAAGTAGGGAAAAAAATGGTGCTCAAGCAAGTTGAGTAAGTACTTCTGAGTGGATGTGGGAGGCAACTTGGAATAAATCTCATGCAAAGTGTTGATGTTTAAATTTGGTAATATAAACAACATTTATTTTTTTAATTTACATTTTAGAAATATTTTTATGTCAAAATTTGTTGTCAAATAGGAAATACTCTTGTTGAATGTGTTACAAAATGTTCTTTTATCAACGGACTGAGTAGCATGGTATATGTGCTACCAGCACTCCTGTGGCTCTGTGTTGAGCTGGGATCGGCATCGATATTGGAAGTGTTATTGGGTTTCCTCTACTGTTAGAAGTGTGATCACATTTCACAGTGTCCTGAGGTCTGAAGCAATCATGAACAGACAGTAAGCAAAATTTCAAGTGCTGCTTTTTTGAAGATCAGAAATTAAACATAGAGCAGTGTACTCCTCTGCATATCTGTTGATGTGTTGACCACGTTTTGAGATGGAGATGCTGTTAGATCTTAAACCAGTAAATTTCAGTACTAAGTTTTCTTTGCTTTCCTAGTAGCAATGAAACAGTGAAACTTAACTCATTTACATTAGTGTGATTCTCCATCTCCTCTTCCCTAAGGTGGGGTACCCAGGTGTGAGTGGTAGGCCTTGTCTGCTCAAACAAAAAATTCTTTTACCCCTTAACTGCTACATTTTTGTCCTCTTTCCCAAGGGCTTTGCAGCACTTCTCTCATTGTGTAGCCAGAAGCATTTGAACAACCCGTAGACACCCTCCAGTACAAGATACAAGAAGATGCACATTCACATTCCTGTTGCACAAATTCGTGTGATGGGAGCTGCTGCAGCTTGGGTTTGGCCTGGCTGTGCTTATGGCCATGCTGGGGACTTGCAGGAGGATCAAAACTGTGAATTTTAATAAAAAACTGAAATACTCCACTTGTCCAGAAAAAAAAGATGCAATTTTCAGGTTAATGTCTGTCTCCATCCTGTTTCCCAACTTGTTAATAAACAAATAAAATAAAATTACATTTTTGGAATGAAAAATAAAAATAAACTTATAAAACTCTCCTGGTTTTTATTTTTGTAAAAATGAAACTTGAGTAAATGTGAACAACTTGCGGACAATTTCTGTCCTTGAATAGAGTATTTTTTTAATGTAATTCAGCTTCAATTTCAAATTTTATATTTTATATTTGTTAATAACATTTTTTTTTACTATATCTAAAGATTGCCATCTACTGGCATGTAATAGCTTTGGGGTCTGTTATTGTTCATAAATCTGAAAATTCAATAAAGTTATTTTCTCAGCTGATTCTGTGATTGCATTTTATTTCATAGGATAGGGGCAATAGTTGGGGAAACATTAACAGCATTTACTTTATCACGCCAACTACAGTGCAATATACGGTTAATTAAAAGGCCATTATAGCAAAGCACTGATTTTTCCCACGTGAATGATCTTTCTCTTCCCCCAAATTAAGCCATGTTTCATATTCCTCTAAGAACAGAAGAACACATTATTTAAGTAAAAAATGTACTGTTTCTTTAAACATTTGAAGCAATGCTGTCCTCCTGGTATATAGTGGTTTGGTGGCTCCATAAACAAGATGGGGGTAGAACTATGCAAATTCCAAAATTGTGGGAGACTCCTCTCCCTCCTCAAGTGAATTTTTAGTTTACCCTAAAATTCCTTAGATGTCTAGACCCTAATTCATCACAGCTTCCCCTCTAGTCAGCAGAGCATGGTGACCTCTGGAGGAATATATTAGCTGAGAAGAAGGGGCAGATTTGACCCCAGACAAGCTTTGAGCAGGTAAATAGGAGCACTGAATCCCTGTTGCAAGGTTCTGTGTTGATATGCACCTGAGACTACTACAGTCTTAAAAATTAATGGCAGCTGTTGGTAGCTACTCCTACATTGATTTCAGGTTGGCAGAATGTACTCCAGGTGTGCAAAAGGGATTGGTCCCATGTACAGGGACCTGTTTTTCCTCAAGAAGGTCAGGGGAGGGGAGGAATCTGGTGTTTGCTGGGATAAGCTGAGGATGTGGTCCCTATGTCTTATAGGAGCTGCGATTCCAAAGCAGGTGAGTACACCCATAAGATAGGCAGAATTCTGGTTTTACCTAGTTCCTTTATATTTCTTAAAGGCAAATTGCTCAGCATACTGGTTTTCCTGCGTCTTATTTTTAGATCTGTTTTTGTGAGGAAGCACTTAGGTGCCTGCGTGTGGCTTTGCTTTCCCTTTCGAGGACACGGAGCCTAGAAACTTAGCTTTGCCTGTTCCTAGTCACCTGTGTGGGACATTAAAGCTGCGTAGTCTAAAATTTTTGAAGTAATTTGCAAAGGCCCATGCTGTTTTTTTGGTGAAAACAGTGTACTTTTATCTGTGTGGAGAATCTTATGATTGCTTCTTCAAGAGAAAATAAACCACTTATACCAAGCAGATAATATTGTAAATGTGAACATCCTGCTACTTTTTCCATTGTTATGAAGTGTGCAAAATACTGTTTCACCAGAGAAAGTGGTCTCTACTTCAGGGGTAAAGCCTAGCTTTCATGTGATGTAAGAGCTGTTGCTATTCAAGCTTTATTGAACTGTAAAGGAAGTAGTCATGTAAAACTTGTGTAACTTATTGAGGCATTAACTAAAGCTGCCCTAGGGCTGCCTTCACACATGTGCTACTATTGTTGATTTCCTATCTGCTATTCTTATGTTGTGTAGGGATTTGCTACATTTGTATACTTGCAGCCTCTTGTCTGAGGTCTTCACCCCTCTCGGTTTCTGCTTTTTCTGGTCAGTAGAGAGAAGAATGTAAAATAATTTAAAGACAACAACAACAAAAAAATGGGTGTTTAAATATAAATTGTCCTGAAGTTATTCTGTATGAGCCTCATAAAATATATTTAGTCTAGATAGTCAACTGTTGACATCTTACTTGGATTTCTGCTAGATAAATTACTTCCAATTGTATGTCCGTGTATGTATTTACTGGTAATTATGAATCATATTCTTGGCTGTTTAAGGCAGATAGGCTTTCCACCATTTGCTCACATAAGCCTGTTCTGTACTTTGATGTATTAGGCATATTTTAGATGTAGAAGAGTAGGGAGATGTACTGAGAGGCCATATGGCATGAACCTATAACCTGAAGCAAAGTCAATAAAGATAATTGAATGCAAAGAATAAGAACACAAAATTCTCCCATCTTGTGTAGGTGGAGATAATTTTTGATGTGCACCAGCTTGTGGAAACACAACATTCATGTAGTGGTGCTCCTGAACTGTAGTCCTTTGTGCTCAAGGGATGTGGCAGAGTGAGTTAAGCCATCAAACCCGAGAGCTGTTATACTGTCTGCCTTGTGAGGGGTGAGAACTCTGAGGCAAACATTCTCTTTGGTGAGATAAATGTTGGCCTTCTCAACTCTTCAAGGCGGAGGAAGCCTTTGAGAGGTAAGTGCTGACTCTTCCCTTCTATAGGCGTCTTTTGTAAGTGAATGTGTTTGCAATAGAAAATAGCCCATTAATGTGGTGATTGATTGACATGAAAATGCAGTTATAGGTTTGGTAAGACAAATGCATATTCACAGAAGCTCTGATGAAATGCTGTGTAGGCCATACTCTCTTATTACAGATGGTTTCCTGATTTTTTAGTGTTTTTTTTTCTTATTATAAGCAGTCAATTGACTTCCAGTTATAATATGAACTGCAGTAAATCTTGCTGTTGTGGTGGCAGTTAATCGCAGATCAACAGGCATAAATTGTGTGAGGCAAGTCCTTGCTATTAAGAGGTGAGCCATTCATTAACTTAAGAAATTGCATTATTCTGGGTTCCTCTGTGGCATACTTAAGTCTCATTTCTCTTAAGATATTCCGGGTGCTTGCACTGGCCTGTAATACCTTTCAGTATCATTTGACTTGCTGTGGAGTGAAAATTACCTTGATTACACAGAATGGCAGAAACAGTTTGAAGTTTCTCAGTGATTTGCCCAAAAATTTTTCTTAAAAACCGTATCCCAAATTGTTCAGGCATACACCTGTTTTGAGTAGGGGTCAGTAAATGTGTTATGCTGACAGGAATGAAGGAAATGAATCCTACCTCACTTAGTCTTTCTTCTTGTTTTGGTGAGAGCAGTAATGGCTGTCCTTCTGCCCTCCATGCTGTTAGATGTTCCCTCATGTCTCTCATGTTCTTTGCCATCTTGTTGATCTTTGTGTGTTCAGAGTTGTTCACTACAACCAAAGAAATCTGCTTGCTCTGGTGCGCTTAAAAAAAAAAAAAAAAGTTTGACCAGAGAAGAAAGCAAGGATGGCAAGTGAATATGTGCCTCCTGGAGGTTGGAGTCCATGGTGAAGCAACTTCAGGTGCGGCCTCCTTCTAAATGCCTCTGAGAGACTTCTCATGTGCCAGACTTCCCAAGCTACAAAACTAGAGAGAGATACCTGAGCTGTCTTTTGAGATATTATGAATGTAAGTATATTTAAAGCTTGTGAGATGAGAATCATAAATCGAGAGTTTTTTTCACAGTGATAGTATCTTACTCTTGAAGTGGCCTGAGCTCAGCCTTAGCAAAAATTTCATGCGGATTGCTTCAGGTTTCTGAATCAGTGTTGCTTTTGTGATTCTTGTAATGTTTGGGATGATTTTGGAGGAAATCTGATAAGTTGTACTAGTGTCTGCTGGGTAGATTTACCACAGAGGCTATCAATGAGGTACGCAGGATGCTTTTAGCATGGTCGATGCAGCAGGAAGCAGGGACTGTTCCTGCGGCTGCAGTATGCTTGTGGTGTTCTGGGCTGTTAGAGGGGCTGCTCATCAGACCATGGAAGAGGTCAGAAATAGAAACAGTCCACCCAGAAACACAAGGGATGTCAGAGCCTTTACAACAGGCTGGGTACACATCTGAAGTCTGTATCCAGACTGGATCGCTCATTTGAATAAAACTGTATTTACAGAATACATCCCAAGCTATTTGGCAGCACCTGAGTGTTCTAGCCTAAGAACATATATTAGATAGTGTTCTTAACTTTATAGAAAGAAATCCTTGGAAATTATTACTGCTTCTGGTTTTGTTCCTGAAAAACCTGTTTAAAGGAAGTATGGAAGGAATCTTATTTTATTTTTTGGGTGGGCAGGTAAGCTTTATTATGGGAGATGATAATTAACAAATTTTAAGGGTCAACATGATTGTCATGTGCTACAAGGAGAGGTAGTTTATTCTCCTAAATCAAGTCTCTGGGAACAAAACAAATTTTGGACTGTTACGTAGATGAGCAGAAAAAAAGAAAGATCAATTCAGCTTTTCGGTTGTTGTTTATTTTTGTTCATTCTCATTGAAAAATAATGCATCTTTGGAAAAAATGTCACTGCTTGCTTAAGTTAGAGTGAACTGTCTGGCTGTGATGATTTACTAGGGGAAGCCATGTCAATGATTCCAATATTTGATAGTAAATGAACTTGTCAACAAGTAAAATTAAAAATGAGACTGTAACTTATATATTTTTCCCTGGTTTGTTCACCAGTATGAAAAGGGTTCAGTAGAATGCCCATCCCAGTCAATGGGAGTCTTTCTGCCAATTTTGATGGGCTTTGGAACAGGCTTGTAACTATTTACAGTTTTTTGGTTTTGCTTATTTATAATACAGGGTGCTTATAGTTAATTGTATGGTTTTTAAGTCCTTTGGATAGCTGACTGTGGATAATGCCTTTAAACATAGCCTTTAATAACAAACAAAGAGTGGGAAGGGAGGGAGCTGCTTGGTCTGAAATGCCCTGCCTCTATTGGCAGTACTTGCAAGAGCAGAAGCACTTCTCTCAAAAATATAAATTTTCTTGCTGCACTTTGTCTGCCTCAACAGCTTCTTATCTGTGAACCCATGAAAAATGAGTCTGTGTCATGGATCATCTACCATTTGCATTTTGATTTGCATCCTGGAATATGGCTTAGATCTGATATAATGGGTTCCTCCTTTATTGTGGTGTCTGTCCCTGGCTACACGCTATTACCTCCTCACAGGCTTTTTGTGTGAGTCTTATGCTTGCCCTGAGCACCCCCTTTTCGTAGGTCTATAAATTACATGTATGACCTCAGGAAGTTCTTTATCATCTCTGTCACACATGGAGGAATTTCACAAAGAACTTCCTTATCTCATTATGGCATTTTCTGGATAAATTTGTATGGGGTAAATACAAAGCTGGTGGTGGTGCTGCTGCTGTCAGTAAACTAGTCTGGTAATGCCCATGTATGGGTTCAACTCTGTCCCATGTTTTCATGTGTGAAGGCATTTTTCCTGTTTGATGAAAGCATTCAGGAGGCAGTTATTGTACATATTTGCCTATTTTTAATAGGTTTAAAAAATATAAAATGATTAAAAAGAAAAATAGGAACTATAGCATGCCTTCATTAAAATATCCAGCCTTATTCCTCTTCCTGATAAAATGGTAAAGTTGATTAATTACAGTATTTATTTTACCAAATGATAGACTTCCCATCCCTAAACTCAGCACAATAATACTTAGAACATAATGTGTACCTGCAAGAGGGCATCCTAGGATCTAGTTACCTAAATCTATATTTAGGCAATTTATTGTTTATTATATGTAAGCTTGACCTCATTAGCAGTGGTCTATTTCTATTTTTGTTGTTGTCCCCAGGATGTAATGGGGAGGATAACATCTCAATCTGTGCGATCAGACAAAGATTGTGTTGCAAAATTAGGGGGAATTGTGTCCTGAATAAGAACAGCAAATTAAATTACTGACAATGGAGTGAGTACAAAATGTTTCTGCATGCAGTGTTCTGGACAATGCACTGCTTCAAAAATCATGCAACTTCATCTGCACAACATTACACAGGGAAGAGTTACTGGATGGTAATCTGCTAAACTGAGGATGTGTGTTACTGAAAGGCTAGTGAAATGCTAATGCATTTTTTTGAGTGAAGCCAATGAAATAGCGAAACATCTAAAGAGCAAATATCAAACCCTGATATTTAGGTAGAAATAGTATTGAGAATGGGAACACTGTTCACCTCAGAGAGGCCCTGTATTTCCAGGAAAGCATTTTGTGTACAGAGAGCTTTATTTAAGGTGGTTACCTTACCACAAGAGCATACCTAAATAACGGTGCTGTGGTCCTTCCTCTGTAGGAAAAGGGCATAGGTGTGTAAAGGCAGGAGCCAATGAAGAAACATTGTACATATAAAACCATTCTGTAATAATTCTACTTAAGAACTATCAGGTTGAGACTCATACAGCACCATATTTCAGAGCCTGTGCATTCCGACAGTACCTGAAGGGGAAAAAAAAAAAAAAAGAACCAGAAGTTGATTACAAGCTCTAGTTCTTCCAGGACTTGCAGAACAGCTGCCTGTTGCCACATCTCTTGCTGTCTGGGAGATGTATCCCAACGTGCTGGAGGTAACGACCTTCTGGATGCTTTCTAATAAAACAGTGAAGAGCTGACTTTATCATCCTTAAAGCAAATTACTTCTGAAAAATGTTTTACAAATACCAAGGGTGCTCTTTAGTTAGGAATGTCTCCTATTAAATAGGTTTGAATGTTCTTCTGCCCTTAGGTGGAAAAGTTCTACCAGTTTAGCAAGCTGTGTGGAACAGCTCATCCAGGGAAGGCAGGAGCAAAGCCAGATCTATATTTCTGTCCAGATCTATCAAGAAGAGCAGGGCTATCAGATTGGGTTAAGTTGTCTCAAAGAAGACAGGTTTAGTAAATTCAGGTTCTTGTCTTCATCAACTAATGATATTGCCTTCATTCTTTCATCTAAAATGATCTTGGGTGAAGTTCAGTCTAGTAGTGTCTAAGTGTTTGTGTCTGCATGTTGGCAGGATGACAGCAATAATGCTGTCAGACCAGGACTGGCTTTACAGAACGAAAATTGAGAGATTTCCTGATCAGTCTGAAGGACACACAGAGCCCAGACGTCTGTGAGTCTGTCTTGTGACTCAGCCACGTGATGGTGCAAATTCTGGTGTTGCCTGTCCTGGTTACACAAACAGCACAGTTCGAGTACTTTAGTTATCTGTTTATGTTAATAGCAGATAACAACGAAAACATGAGGCTTGGCCCCAGTGTACTACTGTGGGCTTCCTGCTGACTTGTTTACGCCTTCTCATCCCACAGGTTTGTCTGTTGTCATAGCTCCCATTTTCTTTCAGTTTTTGAAAGCAGGACACGAGGTCTCTATGGAGACAGACATCAGTTCCACTCCTTGCACTAACTGTAGGGGTTGCTGTAAGAGCAGAGCTGCAAACACGCGTCTTCCCTGTGGAAGCCAAAACATTGCCACCTCGACATCCCAAATCCCTAATGGCTCTGGGAATTAACACTCCAAGGTCACCATGGCTTCACTGTAACAACACTGTGTGCTATTATCTTCATTGGATCAGTATTATAATAACACTATCATAATTGCTTTGCTATAGAACATCAAACAACTTTCAGATTTTTTCATTACCTGCATGAAAGACACCAAACCTTGTTGATGTATCCTTAGAAGCAGGACTCAGAAATTTCATCTGAAATGAGAAAGTTAAACTTTGGTCTAAGCTTTGTGTAGGTCACTGGGACATGGGCAAAAAATATTTATTTTTAGCTGTGGTACTGCCATAGAGAAGGAGGATCACAAGTTCACTTATCCAATGTGTGTATGTACTCAAATGTCTTGTATCCAGCGGAGCTGTGCTGCTGAAGAGCCTTATATATATGTAAGGAACGGCTGATGGTGCATAAACCAGGCACAGCAGATCACTGGAGTTGGGGAGCTATGTCTTGCATGCCATCTTTGTTTGGGGTTGATGTTCCTTTGATGTCAGCTGTGTGATGGATATGGTCAGTAATGCAGCCAGGTTTGCTGCAAACAAATTCTAGTCACATCGCAATGAAGTAGGTGTTAGGGGTGCAATTTTCAGAAGTACCTGAGCAACATGGGAACCAAAATCCAATCCTGAAAACTGTTGGACCTAATTCCTCCCCCCACCTCCCCATGGAGGAGAAGGGTACTGATATTATATGAGAATTTATTTAATTGAGAATCCTTAATGGATTGATTGTCCAGTCTGACACGGTACTGGAAAAAAATATCATCTTGTTAGTTTGCAGCATATGCTATGGAGCAGCAATTGAATTTTATAGTGAGTTTACTGGATAGCACACACATAATGAACCATGTGTACTTCTAATCGTACATCGGCTAAGTGGAACTCTAGAGAGTACTTAACAAAATGAGTGATTGAAAGGTGACTTAGCATTTTGTTCAGTGTTTGGTTCAGTGTTGTGACCCCAATGAGAAAATGATTTCTGGGATCTGGTGTCACATAAAGCACCCAAAATTTGTTAATGCAGATCAACAGCTTGCCTAAAAGAATGTCTGAATGTTGTCTTTCTGGACCAGTGGTCCTTGTGCCTGTCACTAGTAAAAACAAATCTGTGTAGCATCAGATTTACAGACAGAACGGTGAGACTGACCGTATGGTATGGGTTATGAAATGAAGGTCGTGTTCTGCCATCCGATAAATCTGCTTTCTGTCAACCTCCTTGTATGCTACAAAATTGAAATCAATTCAGATGAAGTCATCAAAGAATATTTTGGTGAGTGGAGGGTTGGTGCAATAATTCCTAACCTGCTGTGTTGCTCATGGGAGGGAGGGAGCAGTCCCCAGGGCTGCTGGCTAGCAATAGAAAGGCACTACAGCTCTAGGAGTATGCTGCGATTGCTTCTTGCTTCCCACCAGCTGCTTAGGGGCAGGTTCTTAGATCTCTTTATGCATAGGAGCATATCAGGTTAATACCAGCTCCCTTGGAGTTTTGTACAGCACAGCTTCTTTGCATATTTTCATAAATGAAGACAATTAGGAGGACAAGAACCACCTTTACATTGTAATTTAAGTTGGTTTTGAGGCTCTTGGTGAGGCTCTATAGAGACCGGAAGGCGTCTCCAGAGACATTAATTTTGTTTTAAGATTCTCTGATTTAGGTCATCCCCTGGGAATGTTTACTGGAAGGACTCATTTGCTATGTGCTCTGTCCTGTGCAGATGTATTTGGTTTTATTTCTCTGAAGATACTTACTTTTAGAATATCCCTGTTTCTTTAATACGGGTGAAACCCTTCTCAAATTGTAATGATTGCTTAAGGCTGTGACTTTGTTTGGCCTGCACGTAGTATTGAAAGAGTGTCATAAGATTGTACTCCTTACCCTAGGAGGAAAAAATTAATAGAAAAGTCTTCTGACTTACTAACATACTTCGATTTTCTAGTAACTTATATATATGAGCAAATATAGGAGCAAATAAGAATAGGCACCAAATCAAATAACAAAATTTTGAAAAGGTCAAATTAATATATTTTTTACAGCTATCTTTCACAGTGGATGAGGTATTAAAATTGTGATTACAATCCCCTCTCACGAGAACCTATAATGAGAACAGGAACCAGCACATTATGAATCCACTCTCCTGGTGATAATTTTAACTAGAACAGTGGCTGGTACAAATGTAATTTGCTCTTATGACAATTTAAAGATTGAAATCTGGTTGTTATCATGTGGCCTTCTTGTGCCATATCTAGGACAGTTAGACTAGTTAGAGTTGAGCATCTTACTGTTGAGAATAAGACATTGCAGAAAGGTATGGTTGTAAACTTCTTGAGTCTACCTTGTCACAACTGCTGCCTTCAGTAAAGTTCTTCTTTCAGTTAAGATTGGGTTGAAAGGACATTAAAAAGTAGTCCTGATTTGTGTTTGTTTAGGACAGATGGCTAATTTAACTTGTCTGATCTCAGTTTCTCATTGGACTACATCCAGTCATCCTTGGTAGTCTAATATCTGAATTCAACATTTCCTGAAGCCATCAGATGCGAATAGCAGAAGTAATTAAAAGACTGCTTCAAACTGTAAATATCCATTAAAAAGTGTGAATTTTTTGCTAATAACATTTGTGGAGCTTTCGTTATTTTGAGGAGTTTTATCTGCGCTGACAGTAAAGACTGACACTAAATATGGTGAGTGGTTTTATTTGTGTTATTTTTCCCCTGCTGCTTTCAAGTATCTTAAAAAAGACATAGTAATATGCCTGATGGTCACAAAACTTCTTGCCCTTGTTTTAGCAGGAGGGATGTAAGGATTTTAAGAGTTGGAGTTGTCCAAGATTTAGCAGTAGACACAGTGTCAGTCCTATCCTCTGGAGTTCCCCATAGCTGTCTAGACAGAGATTGGAGCATTTTGTACACTCCACTATCCTTTTGGGAGCCACTGATGGATGTGACCTGTGTGACTGTCACAGAAGACTTTCCTATGACAAAATTACTGTAACCCATCAATTTAAGGCAGCTAGTTTTATTATACGAACTTTCAATGCAAGAATTGTGTGTGATCTCTGTCAAAATAAATAAATAAATAAATATTTGTGACTGGGGAAAACCCTGGAACAATAAAAATCTGCATTTTAGTCCACAGTGCGTGTACATCATGAATAAAGTCCTGGCTCCGCTGAAGTCAGCAACAGAACTCCTTATTGATTGTGACTGGATCATTAGAAAACCTTAAATTATAAAATCCATGTTACTTGATCTTTTTTTGTTCAAAATGCTCAGCAAATTTCCTTTGCCCAGAGCATCTACTCCATATGGAGTTCTCCCCATTCTGCTTGTCTGCGTCAGGTAAACTGCCTCTTGTGTATCAGGTAATAGCTTACTGTAACTGGCTTTTCTGGCATTTCCCCCATGGGATGTGCATCTTTATTAAGATGTCCAGATGAACTCCCATATGAAGAACTGCAGCTGGAGAGTTTGCTCTTAGCACCTAGCTCATGCATACCAAATAATCGGTGCTTTATAATACTGGTGCAGGATCTGCACCAGTATTATAAATGCTTAGAGGTGTTAATGATGATCTTTATCACAATCATAGACTTAATAGAAGATTGTTCTGATAGGCTGTAAGATGTATATAACCACTGTTAGGGTGTCTTTACAAGGATTGCTTTAAATATCTATCTATTGGAATGTAATACCTGTTTTTGGAATTATTAAGCTGTAGACACTAATAGATCTTTCTCATAAATAATGTTTTTTCATGAACTGTCCATGTTTTGTGAAACATAACATTCTTCACACTATCTAACCATATTTTTGGTGTTAATCTTATAAATGAGAATCTAGACCACAGAAATTGGCAAGTTTTGTATCCAAGCTCCTTCTCACTCATGACAGTCTCAGTGCAGGTTTTCTATTCTAAACATTTCTTTAGTACCAGACTCCTGTACTATTATAAAAAAAAAATAATCAAAATATAGATCTTGCAATAAGCAAAACTGCAGTCATAACATGTCCTGAATGATGAAATAAAGGCTCTAAGAGTATAAGCAATAAATTGCTTTCCATAAACCGTAGATTAATTGAGCAGTAGCAGCAGATTATTCTATGAAGGAACACTCATTCTGTGTCAAAGTGCGGTACAGGTTGGTTAAACTGAAGTAATAAATGCTACTATGGATTAATTGTTGAAAAAATAATTTTATGTGGGGAGTTCCTGTAAGTAGTTAATCCCAGCAGCATGTGCGGGTTGGTGCAGCACTGTTAGGTAACGGGGCTGAGTTGTGGAGCAAGAAGAAGGGAAGCAGCTGCTGTGTGCTGCGCTTGGTAGCGCATCAATGTACTGCAGCAGCCAGGTGCCATGCGTGTCTCTGCATGGGTCCCAGCTCGGTATTTCAGGGAAGTGTGTAAAAATAAAAAGTTTATAGACCCTTATGAACATGACTGAAATTACTGCTGTAGGCTATTGAGGGAAATATGGTGTGAAAGTAGGGTGCATAATACTGAAATATCCTTATTTATGCTACTGTGAAGTGGAGAGGGGGGTGGAGGGATGTGTGTGGTACCGACTCCCTTTTGCGTTTTGGCAGTTCAGGGTCTGAGACCGGAGTTCCTGTTGGTGGGCGCCAACTCTTATCTTCATATGTGGTAGCTAAGAGCTTCAGCTGTCCTATTCCCCATGTCAGTCTGCAGTTGTCCAACACAGACACCCTCTTCTTGCTGTGTCTGTTACATGCACTCACTGGGAGAAACTAATGTAAAACTGACCTAGTATCAAAGGGCTGTAGATGAGCTCAGCAGCCCAGTTGCACAAATGCCAGATTTTTCTGCTGAGCCACAGCACTTGAGTGTGCAGGTCTCAGCTTTAAGATGCTGCAGCAGCCCTTTAATCAAGCCTGATGCACCAATGCTGTCTGCGCAACTTTCCTGTTGGAGCAAGATGTGCTTTGCTGCGGATTTTGCCTTTGCTGGGAGTCTATTAAGACATTAGTATTTGTAGTGTAGCTCTTGGTGCCCAGAACAATTTCCATTCCATGGGAGTCACCCTGATGGTAGATGTTGATGCTTCCTGGTATTCAAATCACTTTCTACTGTAAGTCAGCGTAACATCATCAAATTTAGGCTTTCCAACTGGAACAAGTGGGAGGTGGTTGATCTTTGGCTTACAGAGGTTCTGGGAATCCCTCGGTCTGCATTCTGGGAAGGTCACAGAGTTCTTGTGAACTGGCGGCTGCTCGGCTTCTCCAGCCAAAGAAGCTGCCGGCAGCAGAGTGGGGGAGTGAGCCATCTAATGTCTTGTTTTCTGTTATTTTCATGGCTATCTGGGCTTAACTGTGGAGTATTTTTGGTGCCTCAGAAGAGTGATGCAAGGTTTATTTCTGTCAGATGCAGAAAAGAGATAGGAAGTGCTTGAGTTTTCACTTAAACTTCAGAAGATCTAGCAAGGAAGTAGAAAATTCTGCAATGCCAAATCTCCCACAGGTTTTAGCAGGATGCAAGAACGATCTGTTTTAATAAACGTGATGACTGATACTATTGCTGAGTGAAACTAATAAGGTAAAGTATGTTAACAAGCCAGAGCTTCATATTCGTCTGGAGTAATAACCTGAAAAGTCAGCAATACTGGACAAGTCTGACCTCTGAAAATGTGAATATATTTACATGATTTGATATGTAATGTTGAAGTCAATTGTTGGAGTTACCCATTAACAAATTGGCTTTATATATGGAATAAAAAATAATAGGTAACATAGAAATGCACATTTTATTTTGGCTTTCTGTTTTTAGGATTAAGCCACATATTCAGCGTAATAAGGTAGCAATAACCTTCTTTTGATTCGATGATATATAGCACCTTTTATGTAAACCCATGAAAAGTGCTTACTGGTATCATGAGAAAACAGCACCTTAGGGAGATCGCTAGGCAAGGCAGACAGCTGGAACCCATAATCTCCTCAAAGTCTCATTGTCTGTGGATCACCATCTCTACCCTACGGTGCTGTAAGATGCTTTTTCTTTTTTTTTTTTTAATTACGCAAAACAATAAATTCTTTGAAAATTTTGACTTCAGAATTGCTGGTAACCGTGAAATTTAACCGTGTGTGAAGCCAGATGTTCAGCAGAAATTGTTCTTGGGTTAGTGCTTGGCAGAACTTGGTTTTGTGTGTAAATATGAGATTTTCTTTTTTTTTTTATTTTGACATTTAAGATTAATTGTTCCATCAGTTTAACTGAAGTTTAATTTAACTGGAGGAATACATGTATGTAATCTATTTGACAGTATTTTTTTTCCAAGTTAATTTAAAAGAAATGTAACTGCATCTTTAACTGAAGTGAGTCTGGCTTTGTGGGTATTTGCATTGATTTAATTAGATAAGCTTAGAAAAAAAAAAAGAAGGGCAACTTCAGTGAAGATGGAGTGACTGTATTTTTCTGTTTCAAAGAGTAAGCCTCTTGAGAAATGTTTCTGTCTGCCTGTCAGCCCTGGTGGTTGTGCCTCCTCATTACTGCTGTGCGTTGGTGTTTCCGAGGCTGCGGTCGGCGCGACTTCCTTACAGGGTTTACTCCAAGCAAATTCACTGAACTTATGAAGCATGAACAGTGTTTTCAAAAAGCAAAGTTAGACCAATCTTAAACCCTTTTCTCAACCATTCTTCTCGTATTTTACTTACTAGGAAGGTGAAATACCTGGACCGCCTCTAGCACACCAGTGATCTGCAATAGTTTAGTGTGATGGAGGCAGTGCAGAGCCCAGTGCCCCAAGTGGTATCCTCTGCCTGCTCCCGGCTGTGCAGTACTGCACTGCTTATGTTGAGGGAGCACTGTTCTTGGTGCTAATTGCAGAATATCGAGCTCCTAGCGTGGCGAGACAGTGCAATGAAACAAAAATTACTGTTTTCAGTCAGACATCCTGCTCCCTGTTGACTCAAAAGCTCTAATGTCACATTGCACGCTGCTGATTCCACAAGTGTTTTAGAGAGGATTGTAATGGATTCGGATACCTGCTAGAGATAGATGGCTGTGTTGTATGTCTGTCTGTCAGCTTTAACAGCATGCTAACTTTTCTGGACATTTGCTTCACTTTCTCTCAGAATTCTAGTGCCACTTGCAATGCTGGCTCTGGTCTGGATCTAAGGGGGAACTGTCTGAGGCACCTAGGAGAAAAAAAGGTGTTTGAGCTTTAATTGTTAAAATCTTACTTTCTGGGAGTCATTCAGGAGGGTGTTCCATTATCTCTGCAGCTAGAGGTGCTACTGAACTTTTCAAAGCCAGCTGTTGGACTTAACAATGTAATTTGCACCTGAAACTTTTTTCTTCTAACAGGTGATAATGGTTAAGAGTTGGATATTAAAAATCTGTTTGTTGTTTTTTTTCTAAGCTTTTCTTTTTCTCACCAGCATGAGGTTTTAGCCAGTCATACACACAGGCAGAATGGTTGTGTACCTTGATGCCTCTTTCTGACATCTTAAATGTCCTGTTTCAAGCAGCAATATATGCAGCAGAATATATGTTTCTATATTCAAGTCAAGCTTTTTATGTCTGACATAACTACCAGTTATTTCATAAAGCCTTGAGCTTTCCTTATCTTTAAAGTTCCTCTGAATATGTATCCCTGAACAGAGACAACAGTTGAAGTTCCTCATTGCATGACTTCTTGTAAACATTTCTTACGTGATATTGATTTTTACCTTCCCAGTATTGTAAGGCACATCTTCATGAAACTGGACTTGCAGGTCAGGCTAAAATTGTGTGCTGAGATGCTTTTTCTTAGACAATTTATATCTATTGCCTGTTGGCAAGAGGATGGATTATTTGGACTAATTGTTCTAGCCTACCTCTAATTTCTCGAGTTTTATCATAACTAGAACATTAAAAATTATAATGGGCAGTAACTTTACATGCCAGTTGCTAGACTACTCATAAGTTCTACTCTGGGACCAATACTTTCTTTCTTACATTTTATTCATTTTTTATTCTTAGTTATTCTTGGTTTTAAAGGTTTCTTATTTCTTCTTTTCCACATTAACATGCTGCGTGATTTTCTAGTCTGTGTTGTTAAGGGATATTGGAAGAATCCAGAGGTAGAGAAGGACAGACGTTTAATCTCAATGGGAGGGATAGATGGTGCTTTAATAACAGTAACGCATGTGGAATTTTAATAAGTTTTCTGTAGGTTTGGTATGTTGATACCATCTTAAGTAACAAGAATTCATGTAATGTTGTGTTGAAATAGTGCCTTAGAGCCTCAATGTTGTGCATAGACACCAAAATTGGAATGAATGATCTTGTGTTGTTAGGCTTTCATTTTCAAATGGTCATGGGTAATTGATATAGTCATTTTTCAGGAGGATTTAATGGTCATTTTTGGTGTTATCTGAGAAGCTATAGATTCATCAAGTCTTTCTTCAAGGTCTTGATGCCTAGGGTCATATGAGAATACTTAAATTAAAGGAATTATTTTGGATTCCAGGTTTCTTGTGTGCTAGTTTCTTTCATGATGTGCCTTGCCTGGAAAAACAAGGTAGAGGTGGGGGGAAAAATATTGCAGAGGTGCACTGAGCAGCTGCACTCCATTTATGAGGATTGCAATCCTGCTCAGGACTGTAGGGTAGTTTAAGTTGGATGGAAGCTTGGCTGGTCAACAGGTATCAGTTCTGCTCAATAGTACAGGCTGGCTAAATTAAAGCTGTTTCATGGGTTTGATGTGGCTGCATCACAGAGCTTTCTGGTGGGATAAAACAAGCAGCTTCTGCTCCCCTGTCCATTCTTGTGCACCGTTCCTGCATTGCTTCTAGGTTCTCTCTACGGTTCTAGTCCATTGTTAACTCACACAATAAGAACATGGATTGTAGATATAGATGGTGCATGTAACATGTGTTACAATTTCCTAAGAATGAACAGGATGACGATGATGAACATCTGTGCAGTTGTGAAAAGCTCCTGAAACTCTGCACATGTGCAGAGAGCAGGACATCTGTCTTGTTTGAGAGACTAAAACCCCATTGACAGAAGGATGCCACTTTGACCAGTGCAGAATACAGGCTGCCTGATGGAGGGGCACCAGTGTGTGCGTGGCAGGAGCCCCATATTGGTCCAGCACAGCTGAGGTCAGGCAGCTTGTGCAAGTGCACTGCCTGTGCTCAACCCACCTGCATAATACAAGTCGTGGAGTTGCTTGCTCTTCGGTAAAGATGCCTGAGGTGGCTTTGGGAGATGCACATTTGGTCTTGCTTAGTTGCTTAATTTGTGTGATGAGACTTTTGTTGCTTTTTTAATATTAAAGTTACAAAGCTTGAAAAACATGTAAAGTGTCAGTGTAGCACTTTGAAATGCTCCCATCTGGGAGAATACTTCATATATTGCAACTGTATTCTCTTTTTAAATCCATAACCTTATTTAAGAAAAAGTACCTAAAGAATTTACCTGGAGAAATACTTCCAGAACACTGTTCCTTGTGAAATGTTAATGAAATTCTGGCTGTGACCAGCTCTGTATTTCTCCATTCAGGAACACAGCAGTAACTCTCCTTAAAAACTAATGTTTGATTTTTATGACAACATTTGGGGGGGGAGGAATTCTGATTAGGCTGCTCCAGGCTTGCCCTTTTGCTTTCCTCTTTGCTTTACTGAGCGGAAGGCAGCAGGGATGATAGTTGCACAGAAGCAGCTCTGTCTCTCCACATTCTTTGGAAATAAACAAAATATCCTGCCCTCGCAATAAATGAAACTGCATGGGCAGCTTTCTTAGTTAAATAACCAATGGGCTGTTTTATGTTTTTTATTTAGAGCAGGGAAAGAAGTTATTTTGGAATCGGGTTAATAAATGCTGCAGTCTAGCAATTAGGGAATTGATTGGGGACCTAGTTCACTATAGCATAGTCCATCTTTTGCCATGACTGTAAATATCTCTTTATTGCTCAATTCTACAACAGCATGAATCGGAACCCTGGACACTTGTAAGAAATCAGCAGACCATGCAGTAGGCTCATCTGTTTGTCTTGCTATCTTCTTTTAAATGTTTATTCTCAACAAAAACAAGTTGGTGACAGATTAGAAAGAGCAAATAGTATGGTAATGTGTTTGAAGCTGAGAGCTTTTAACACTTGAGCCCTTGGAGTGGAGGATTTGGGGATAAGGAGACTTTACTTATAGGTTAGATTTTGTTCTGCGCTTGGCTTTTTTTTTTTGGCTTGGTTTTCCCATAGCATTAGTGGATGGCAGGTTGCTTGCAAGTAAAGATACTTAATTCTAGGGTCTCAAGCTCATAAAACACTTCTAAAAATGCAAAGGCAGCATTCACTGGAGGCCCTTTGGCACCCATGACACTGTGTCAGGATTATGGATTACTGCCAGTCGTGCATTTCAGTCTGAAAAATTGTGAGTTTTAGCTTTCTGAGAACACATTGATTGTAAGAGCAGTCCATGCCACTTAAACTACTTAAACTAGGCACCCTGGGCCTCCTGAATTCACAGTAGCTATATGCTTCGCTTGAGGTTTGCAGCGTAACTTTGAAGTGATTTTGTGAGAAAAGGAATAAAAACGGAACTGTAATACTTGAAAAATATATATCGAAAAAGACTGTATATTTTGCTTATGTACAGTGGATTTCCTGTTTGTTCCCTCAGACTTGAAAGTGGGCAATTGCAAGGCCAAGGGAAAAGTGTATTTACTAGAGCCAAACAGAATCATAATCAATTCCAAAGTGAACTTTTATACCCCTGGCTTTTGAAACCTATATTAAGCAACTGGGAAAAAGTATTAATGAAGTTAATGAAAACTCAGGCAGAGTCTTTGCTATTAGGGGCAGGACTGACGCAGCAGCATCTTAGCACTTCAGGAGAATGCCCCATGCTGGGGGGGCAGCTGCATGCAGCAAACCAGGGGCAGTAGTGGTGAGAGTGGGGCTCTGGGTGGGCTCCTGTGTTGCTGCTCCGTTTGTCCTCATGTCCTGGAAAAAATTAAAATAAAAAGCTATGACCTTAACAGCTGGCACCAGTGTGCTTCACTTGCAGAAGGCACAGCCCTGTCACTCTATACAAATGCACACCTACCTGTATTTGGAGACAGGTTAAGAATAAGGTGTTTGTTTTTGTAATGTGTATTTGACGCTTCTTCCACTCACATTAACAAAGAGGAAGAACAATGCTGGGTGTGGACTCCCACGATCATTCTCTGTGCTGCCTAAATATAAATATCTATGGCAAATCACACAAGGATGCTTTAATGGCAGTTGTCAGAGACGTTTAAAATGTATTAGACCTTTTCAGTTTTCTCTCTAATAATGAATATTTAGTGAGACTTTTAAAGCTGTTAGCTATTAATTATAGTACCTAAAAATATGATCATGTTCAGTCAAGTAGGAATCGGCACATGACTACATGCTGAAGTATGTTCTGTCTAGCTTTAGTGATACAGCTTACTACTTTATGCTTTCTTTATAAATAGAAGAAAAATTTAAGTGATGACAGCTGGTGATGAAGCAGCCTTGCAATTGAAAGTTGTAAGCAGGCTGAGAATATTAAAACTAAGGAGGTAAAAGGATGGATTAATAGTTAAATGTCCTGATACTTAAATAATATATGGTAAAATTAGATTAGCGGAAACTTAGTTTCATTACAGACATTAATATTGTTCTGAGGCTAGAAACTCGAATGTGGAAATAAAAGGCTAGTGTTTGCATTACTAAAAATGCAGACCATTGTCCTTTGCTGGTGTTGTCGCTGCTTTCTGCAGATAAGAAATTGCCTTTCTCTTTAAATTCGTTTATACTACCAGGGGTTACTCTTACAGATTGGAAATAAATAGGGTTATATTTCTGCAGCTAAAATAAATGTTTCCACTGTTGAAATAAATGACTTATTCCAACAATAGAAAGCTGATTATACTATTGATAAAGAGGCTGTCAGTCAAATAATTCTCATTTATGTATTCAAAAATCTTAACTAATAGTGCAATGAAAAAAGCTCTAGTGGCTTTATTAAATTCTTGCTTTTCAGGGTAATTTCTTTTCTCTTTGTAGCTGGAAATCATCTTCTGTTTGCAGCTCACAGTTATTTCCCTGAGTAAAGTGTTGATGGGGAAGGTTAGGATCTTTATGCTTTGGTTTCTTTGTGTTTGTGTGTTGTGGTTCTTTTCCTCCCAGTGCCTGACATGGGTGTACCTGCCCCGTGGGATCTCTGATTCCTTCCAATATTTGCTGGTCTATTTACTTTGGAAGAAATCAGTTCTTCAGAAGACAGCTTGGCGATACCTTTGTGCTTCAGGGAAACCTGCCCCACTAACCCCTTTTAGTAATCTGTTAGTCAACTCCCACCCTTTGCAGGCTCTGCAGACCATCCATCCTGCATCACTGCTGGGCAGCGTGCTGCTCTTGCCCCTGGTTTCCTGGCTGTGGGACTTAGCTCCTCTATGTCCTGTGGTGCTAGGCAGGAGAAGTTGGATATGTAGGCAGCACTAGTTTTGTGTGTTGTCCTGCATGGTGCATGTCTTCTCCTGGTGGGCTCATCTGATTGCTTTGTTGAAGGTGTCTTGCTCTGGTCATTGAGGCTGATTGAGACTCTCCATCCAAAGCTTAGGGTGAGATGAGCCTCACTGAAGCCTTGCACAGTTGCATAGGATAAGTCTGGTCAACCTTTGCTCTGTCGTCTGTGTATCGTGGTCTGATGTCCTAGCCAATGGATCTTCTGTTCCCTGTTTGACCCAGCCAGGGATATGGCTGCTGGGCAGCCCTGGCACTACATCTTCATTTAGGAGTGTACACCTTGTTCAGCTCAGCTGGTGGCAGGAACGGGACCAGAGCCATTCCTGGTGCTTTGGAGCACACTGCTCTTCTTATGGGAGCCATCACAGCTCCAGAGGGGACGGTGGGGGAAATCGTAAGCTTGTCTCCTGAGTATTTGAATGGTTTCCCAGCTAGATTTTTGCTGTAAGAAGTATAGAAAAAATGAGAGCCATAATGCATAGAGGGGAAGCCTGATGGGGAAGAGGGGAAAAGGAGTCCAAGGATTTATTCAGAGTCCACCTGTGTGTGCATGCGCATTTATTTCTACTTAAGAGCTGACACTCCTCAAAGTACTTTCATTTGATAGCTCTCAGTGCCCTAATGATAATTACATTTACACTAAATGTGGAGCGGTGTCAATACTGATATACAAATAATTCAAGTCTGCCAGCCAGCAGTCTTAACTAATCAAATGGAGATTGCCCCCTGTCTCTTCCAGTGAAGACAGAGAAGAACTCATCTTCTTTAAGCAGGAGCAACAAGCACTGTGAGTGTGATGGCCCTTGAAGCCGGTGACAGCGATGTGACAACAATATTGGCTGGCTAGATGGTTACCCCAGCCTTGTGTGGGATTGTGTTTGTCGAAGGGCTATTTTGAGCATCAGAGAACTAATTTTTTTCACTCTTGCTCAATGCACAATGTTTTCCCACTCCTCCCCTGATAGAGTGTGCTGTTGTTACTCAGGGAACGTACAGTTAGGTTTAATTTTTGAAACATCCTGTACAAGGAATAGTAAGTCACAATGTTTTATGTATAGACCAAAAGTACCAGATTAAGCCCAAACTCTGCATCAGAAACAAATGTCTGTTAAGGGTGCCCTAACGGGGAAAAATGATGTAGAAAGGAGCAAGCAGGCTTTGTCTGTAGCCTGAAGAAAGTTGTACTGACCAGCTCTGGGGTCTGGGGTCTAGTTGCGTAACTTAGAGAAAATTGTTAGTATATAAAACGTTCAGATTTAATAGCAGTGATTTGAATGTTATATATCTCAGACAGAAAAGTTTCCAATCCCATCCCCCTGTTGCAGCCATATTCCACAAGCAAAATCTACTTTCCTTTTTGGAAGGAAAATAGGCTTTAACCTTGAGGTGCTGAAACAGCAAAGAAGATACTCTGCTCAGGTACGGGTCTGTGACCTGTAACAGGTGTGAGGGGCTGCAGAAGTGACCTGCTCTTACTTCACAGCATAAAGTGGAGGGAACCTTGCTGAGTGCTAATTAATTGTTGCTTTCATGCAAAATAATTCTTACCTTCAAATGGCCTTGAAAAGAGTTTGCCCGGTCTTCTCATTGAGTAGAAGTTGTTATTCGATTACAGCTTCATAAAATGGGATGTAACTCCAAGGTCTGAGCTTATTAAAATTCTGGATTTTAAATGTAAATGTGTTTTCTACTATTTAAGCCTTATTTAATTTAAAAATAATCCTGTCTGTTTCAGTGTGTTCTAGTGGAAGTTGGGGGGGGGGGGGGGCATTGTCTTTTTTTTTTTTCCTTTTTCCTTCTACAGAATACCTCTTTTATTTCTGATATCACCTCTGGTCTCTTGGGGGCTCTGCCTGGAAGACTTCTACAGAACTAGTAATATCATCCGGCTCTGTGTCATGAACTTGCTCCTCACGTAGATGCTCACAGTGGGATGGGGACACACTCAAGCACCATTGGCAGGAGAAGGGGAACCAGCAGCCAAGGTGGATATGAGTACCTGGATTGAGTACCAGGCTTGCTCCAGACAACCTCCATACAAGGCCTATTTCATCAAGCTCATCAGCAATTTTGAGGGTGCAGAAGCCTATGTTAGAGCACAGGTGATATAGGCCAGCTGGCACCCTGAGTTATGGGATGGCCAACTTGCCTTTAAGTGTGTCAGTAGCTATGTGTGAATATGTACACTTGCTTTTGTTCATCCTCTTGAACAGTGGACATCATCCTGAAAAATAGAAAGAGTTTTGTACAAAAGCAACTGCCCACTCAAAACACACAAATGAGACTCTTTGATATGTAATACTTGAGAGCACAGGAAATTTACAAGGAGTTCCAGAGGTTTCAGTGTTTATTGTGGTGACAGGTAGAACCAACTGAGTTAAAAGCCTCAGTTGGCTCTCAGTTCTGGAAGGTCCTCATTTGTGATTATAGTCATGATGATAAAGCAATTAAATGCCAGTGCACATATATTTCCATGTCTGTGAGGCTTCTGGCGTAATTATATAATCAAAAATGCCATTAAAGAGCAATAATGTTATTAGCGCATCACTTGGAAATGCACAGCTTGGACGCCAAGTGTACAAAACAACAAAAGTCCCAAACATACTGCAGTGTTTAGTGTAGGACATGCACGATTGGCTGGTGCAATTGAGCTCTCTGCTGATTCCTAACGAATAGCAATTACCTAATCTTGTATGGCACCTTGATATTTCAATGTTGCATAATTAGAGTAGAAAAGAATGTAAGTACAGCTTTTGTGCTTTATATTTCCAAGCTGATTAATTTTAGGACTATCTTTTAAAACATTTGTGGTTCTGTTAGGGTGGGAGCCCTATTCAACACTGATGTGGTCTGGTCTGTTCACAAAACCTGTTCTGGATCTTGTGACCAGAACTGTCTCCCTGTACATCATTAAGACAGATTTGGTGCTGAGGTGAGAATTTATGAGGTCCTGGGTCAACTAATCATTATTTACATTGGAGCTTTAAGCTTAGCTCATAGGAAAGTGAGTTTTGAGTAAGTTCTTAATTTCTATTGCCGATACAGAGCGTGACATGCACTGGTGTCAGCTATTCTGGCTGAACCGTAACCAGTTGAAGGTACACTGATTGCTTCAAGGTTAGACAGCATTAAATCAATGAAGACCTTGATGCACATAGTTTACTTCTTAAACCAGAAACATGGATGGAGCTAGCAAGTCAAGTGAATGTGAATCCATCAACTTTATTTCACAGATATTAGGGTCAAAATAGCCAACTAGAATTTTTTTTAATTTCCTTTGTAGCACGTCAAGGAATGAAGGAATGTCATTCTCATTCATTCCTGTATAAGGTCTAATAACTGTATTTAACTAATGTATAAATGTGTTACAATAATGCCTGTGTCTATCACAGATTGAAATATTCAGCTGTATTCCTATGAATGTTTGAGTGGAACAATTCTTTTTTCTTAACCTTCTCCTTTCTCTGCAGAAAAGAAAAATGACTGAAAATAAATATTTAAATTAAAATGAACATGTTACTAAAATTAAAGGCAAATAGACAAATATAATGTTTTTCTACATTTTTATTATAAAAGTGCTAGCTGAAATGTATTTGTGGAAAATATTTTGATTTGTGAACAGTGTACTTTGGAGGAGATTTAAAAAAAATAAAAATAAAAAATCCAACCATACCGAGCTTAATGGTATCAACTTCAAAAGCATGGGGAGAGAAAAATCATTCTGATCTTATTTCCATGACTGGGGGGGGAAGTATCTACTAATTTATTTTGCATGGTAGATCTCTTCCTACCTGTTCTCTGTCAGGGGCTGAATTTGGATCATTTGCTTTTTTTTTTCTGCATTGATTTCTTTGTGTATTTGTTAGGAACACACCATGTCAGTTTCTTCAAAAAGCATTTTGTCTTAAGTATTTGTAAACTAAGGAGAGATGACAAACAGAAATGCACTGTGACTTTACATTTAATTTAATCTGTATTGATTGTAATTAATGTAAAATACAGTTGTAAACAAACACTAATATCTCCCAGGTATGTAACTCAAACTATGAACAGAAATGTTCTGTGCCTGTTAATTTATTGCAAATACCTTTGATGCCTCAGAATATCTTACATCTCCAACTAGACAAATCCTCTTAGCTGGGAATCTTTGTAGCTTGGAAAATCTAAAACCCAAGTTTGGCATAGTCCATATTTGAAAACAAACAAAAAGATGCTTAGTGATAATGCCAGTATGCTAGCTAGCATCTCTTTGTTCAGTATAACTGTGTGCAAGATCAGCCTTGTAAAAATATAACGACATTTCCAGAGCGCGGTCTATTTTATTCCAAATTCTGCATGCAGATGCATTTCTGTTCACATATATGAATATGTTTGGTCACTGGCACAATACTTTCTTGTATCTACTAAGATGTGCTTCATCACTACTGAACAACACACAAGCTGCTTTGGTCCTATCACTCCATTGTTGAGATAGTAACTTCCAAGTACTTCAGGACTTTGAGTAAGGGAGGGGTCTCAGGATAACTAATTCAATTTATCATATCAATGGAAGATTACTTGTTTAAAGATAGTAACTTGTATTGTATTCCCTACCTTTAACTTTTAACTCTTTTTTTAACTTTTGGATAATTTGTGTGAGGGACAAACATGAAAAAGTTCTAGATGTAGAAGCAGTTGAGGGAACAGCTAAAACCGGTCATGTAAGAAACTTAGGTCTTAACACATTATGTGTTTTCTATCTGAAGGAAAAATATTCCAGAATTTGACCTCTTGGTTTGACTCTTGAGATCATGGTTTGATTCATGGCTCCTGCTGCTGTATCGCTACTCTTTTGTATGATAGAGGAGGGCATGCCAAGAAGCAAGGGCTAGTCAGTGACTCTGAACTGATACGTGGAGGGTCAGGCTGTGACTGCTGGCCTTGAACTCCAAATCACCTCTGGAAACTTAATAGTACCCTGCATGAAAGGGGCGAAACATTTAGAAAGGAGGTCAGGCATGTAATTAAACTCCAATGTAATAGTTTTGCTTGTAGTCTTTTTGAAGTCAGAAGTTAAAAATATATCAAAAAGCAAATGAACATTGTACACTTATTTTCACTGATAAAAACAAAACACTTTTTTAGAAATATTTTAAGAAACAAATTGCCCTCTGAGTGTGTATTTATGTCTTTTAAGGCTTTTTTTTTTTGTTAGATGTGAGAGTAACACCAAATAATGGTGCAAAAGACAGTCTGAACTACTTGCAATTAATCTGGCTAAAAAAGCACAGATAGCATGGTCGGGGGGAAAAGGCAGCACGGAGCTGGTGCTGCCTGATTCATCACAGCAGTGCCAGCCCTTCTGTTGTGTCTGGAGCCTGCTTTGGTTTGCCACTGACTACGGAGAGCTCTGTTCTGTACAAGGGATGCAGCCAGCTCAAAGGCACCCTGCCACAATGACTTTGTCTCAGCATGTACGTCCTAAATCCAGCAGCCTAAATAAACTTACTGTGGGCTGATAGCCATTGCAGATCCGTTAGACACACTTGCAGCCCAGGCTTTGTGAGAGGAGAGCGAGCCATGTGTGGGTTTGGAGCAGGGGGTGGATTCTCTAGCTTGGGTTTGTAACAAGCATGGGGCAAGAAGATACCAGCTTTATTTAGACAGTGCTTACTCACACATGTAACGAGCCCTTTAATTAAGTTTTCACAATGTGACAAAAAAGTATCTCATTAAAATATTTATAGTTGGTTTTTGATTCGAGTCTTCACATACATAAAACAAAATTTGTCATCTGAGGTAAAGCATCTGGCGAGTCGGTAAGTGTTAGCTCATGAATCGAGTGGAACTATTTTGGGATCGGGGAGTTACTCAGATGTAGTAGATGTATCCCAGAAAGGGAATAGCTAGAGCGGGAGTTTGCAGGATGGCAAGTTTAGGGGATGGCAAATTTAGGCTGTGTTTTTTCTTAGGGCTTTAGTCAAGCCAATGAGTTTAGACACCAGCTTATGCAGCTACTTTTCTGGAGTTAGTTTGCAGCTGATGGAGACCAATGTGCAGGGGAGCCCACCTGGCTGTGAATGCAGAGATGGCACCTGTGGAAATCAGCCTCATACGGTGTGCTCAGGTCTTCAGGCAGTGAGGATTACAAGCACAAAAAGGCTTCTGGGATTTTTTTTTCTCCCTGCAGTGCTGTGATGAAGGGAAAAAATGTAGAATTCATCATTATTTATGATTTGAAGTATCGTGTGGTTCAATGCGTTGTCAGGAGAACAGAGAAACCAGCTGCGGACCTAAAGGTGAAGAGCAGCACCCTGGGGCCCGTCCTGGCTCCTGATGGGCAACCTGGACAAGGGGCCCCAGAACAGGAGCTGGAAATCCCTGGCTGAACAGAAATCTCTCCTGAGCTCTGCCCTTGGGGAGGGAGGGGAAGAGCTTTTTCTCTGGAGTTCTCTTAGATCCATTTTGAATCCTGAAGTGAAGAAGAGAGCCAACTATATAAATTTTCTTTTAATTTCAATGGAAAAGTTTACTATGTTTCTGCTTTTTAATTTTTTTAAGCATTATTTGTAAATCCTTGCAGAAAGTCTTTCTTTCCCACAGCAAGTCTTTTAAGAGTGCTTGTTTGATCTGTTGTCTTATCTAAGATTATGGCTAATTACTCAATAAAGAACTTTCTTTTCCGAGGCCTTTTTCCCCCTCTTTTAAGTATCATCTCACCGGGTGAAATATCTTCTGCTTTTGATTTCACTCCATCACAACCTAGCTTTCATCAAGACATGCCTCGGAATCTGAGGGGAGCAGTTAGTGCAAAACGAAGCTTTTAGGTTTTTTTTCCTTTTATGCTAAAGCTGAAAGATGAAGCATATGGGAAAGAAAATAGCATTAAATCCCCCACTCTGAAGGGAAAGGCACTAAGGATCTGGCCACTGCAGGAGAGGTTTGAGCTGCATGCTTCATTTACTACTTTGTGTAGACATAACAAAGAATTTACTTTAGTCCCCTTGGTACTCTCACAACCTATTGCGCTGTAGGCAGAGAGAAAGCAATGAGCCTAGTGTTGCAGTACAGCAGCGAACTGGGAATTGAGGTGGTTTAAAGACAAATGTTTCCTTAATAATCTCACAGTATAGACCTAGTTCCTTTCCATTTTAGATTTCCTATTTCTAAAAAAAATAAAAAGAGCTTTTGTGCAGTGTGCTGGTAGCTGGAATTTGGATGGAGCATAAAATGGGGCCCGTAGGAGAAACTTAATAATTCAGAAACTTTAAGGGGGGAAGTCCTATGATAGGAGATCTTTCAGGATTATTATTACTGTTTTTCACGAGCTGAAATTGAGAGCGGAATGTCCAAGACCTGAAGTGTGATTTTACTTGAAATTTGTGAAGTAGCTCTGTTGAGGAAGAAAAAAATGCTGGCGTGTTGCTCAGTCTAATTTTTTTATTTGGGATTTTATAATTTGTATACGTTATTTGCTTCTTCAAAGAGTCTTAAGATTGAAAAGCCGACAAAGCATTAGGTGCTGGGGGAAAATGTCTAAGTTTCTAGTCTGAAATGAAGCTTAATACCTTGGAAGATTGAAACACACAATGAAGCTCATCATGGTCATTTCTGTAGTACTGTGTTATTATGTCACAAAACACAGTGCTATCACTGGAGTAATGGGACTAGATAAAAAGGCTGATTTAAAGGCAAAGCTTTTGGTATACATGCATCTCGTTATATTGACAAGGAGAAAAATACTGAAAAGCACTGGAGCATTTAATTGAGTTTGTGAAAAATGTCCGGGTATGTATGGTGAGGCTGTATGTGCAATTTAAGCATTTGTGCTTGTAAATGAAGTGGGCACATCTTTTCTGCAGGTTGTTTTTAATGTCTTTTTTTTTTTTTGCATTAGGAATGCCAAGTAAACAACTCGCTGCTGTCCTACCCCTGCCTCAAGAACCAAAACAGCTTTTATGTTTTTTTTATTAGACATCCATTCAGATTTAGAAAATAATGAGCAGAGGAAAATGAGTTCATCTATATCCCGTGGAGAATAAAGTGGTAGAAATAAGGGAAATTTAATTAAAAATAAGAGGTCAAATGGATTGAGCTTTCCCCCTCTCCTGTCATGTTGCCTAGGACTAAATTGTCTTTCTGAAGGAAAGGTGTGTGTTGGGAAGAGGCACAGATGGGATCTGTAAATACTGACCATAAAAATTATTTAAAGCCCACTTTAAAGAGTACTGCATCATCTACTCTGGAATAAGGTTTCCTCAGTTTCCATACAAATTTTTAGGTGAAAGACCAGTTTACTAAGGTCTCGAGTATTCCCTGAAATACTGGAGTTAAGCCCAAAAGTAGTTTTAAAACAACTCATTTATTCAAACTGAGAAAAGCCACAAGTTTGAGCATAAGGACTTGCAAGCTTAATTATTTGTTCTGCATGTGTTTGTAGAACGAGACCCAGTGAAGCAAGGATCATGTATCTCAGGGAGTACCTTTATGGTGATGCTGGGGAGAGAAGATTTAGCAGATCTTGGGGCCGGATTGCTAGCAAACACAGGCCAGTTGGCATGTACCAGTAGCATCTGTCCTTGATACAGAACTTTTCCTGATTAGACATTTTGAAGCACATGTTGGTGCTAGTGAGTGAAAAAATCTGCTTTAATTTTGAACTTAACCAAATTAAAGAGTGTAAATTTAAAGTTGGCTTCTGAGAAAAGATTGCCTCTTTAATTGTACCCATTTTTGGCAAGCAAAATCTGCATTTGCCTGTTTAGCCTAGTTTCAGACAGATCTCTTCACTTTTGAATGTGAAAATGAAATGAAATCCAAGAGTTTTGAGGTCTATTGTACTGTGTTTTTCCAAATTTCACTGAAATTGCTAGACTCTGTTTTGCATTGTGACCAATGTTTTTTCCTAGCTTGATTGTGTCTCTATGTGATCAGTTTGACACTTCGCAACAAGAATGTTGCAGTTGTCAGTGTTAGAGGTCTAATTTCATAAGCAACTTTGAAGATTATTTAGATAAATGAAAATTTAGAAGTTAATTTAGAAAATTGATTTTAAGCCCTGTTTCCCCTGTACTTCATGAAGCTTCTCTGAGTAATCTTTGGCTCTGGGAATTTCACTTCTGATTTATATTCTAGTGCTGTAATATTATTATTATTGACTTGTGATTTTGATACAATAAAAGATTTGAGAAAAGATTTGAGCAGTGGTGGCATTGAGACAGAGTCAAATGTTGCAAGCCACACCATTAAACTGCCTAAGCTCAGAAAAGGGAATGTGCCTTGCTTATTCTGTTCTTGAAGAAGCGCTTAAATATGATTTTTCTCCCCAAACAGTAACTTGCGTGTGAAATACTAGCTCTTCGAATTGAATTCTAGAAGGTGTGGCCAAAGACATGCACTATGCAAGCTGTTAAGGCAGCAGCTGAGGTATCTTGAAAGCTGCTTAATAAAATGATTATGGAAAGAAAAGCCACCACGTGTACTCCACCTGCATTCTGATTACATCCTGCAGTGTCTGTTTTGACGGTAGTTGTGGCAGCCAGCGCAGACACTGTTCTGCGTGATTGTTAGCTGCAGGAAGCTGGTGCTTTCATTTATCCGCACGCCACCAAGTTTCCCACAAATGTTATACACCTGCACTACCTTGTTCAATAACTGAAAATTAGTTAAAGCCAGATGTTGGGATATGGAAAGGCACTTCGTCATACGTCTATTATTTTTGACATGTTATGTAGGAGCTTTCTTCAGGGGTCTAAGGCAGCGGCTTGAGAAGATGAGTCAAAACCCAAATATGTTCAGCTTGAACATACAGAGTTTGAAGGGAAAACGTATTGCCTTTGTGGAGATGCCTATATGCTCTGTGTTTGACTACAGGTATCTTGATTCCCTGTACATTGGCTGGAATTGTTATATTAGGAGAAGCACTGCTCATCTGCTGTAAGGCTTCTGATTAAGTATGTGATCAGGTTTCTGTCACCAAAAAAAAGCCACACAGTAGGGCCTTGCTTTGGTCAGTGTTACAAGTCCATTCAGGCTCTCACCAAGTAGCTGTGCTACATAACCAGATAAAACAACCCAGGTCTAAAGAAATGGTTTGACTCACTGTTAACTGTGCTGTTCAGGTCTAAAAAGGTAACTTTATATTATTCACAAAGCTGAAGGGGAGCCTTTTCACATTGTTGTTATTCCTATAAGATGTTCCTCCATCCTATATATTTGGAGGGTGAAGAGAGGACATCTGTTTCAGGGACTACAGTCAGGTTTAATGGATTGGGACGTCCTGTTTCCCCAAGGAGCCTCAGTACAGGAGGCGCTGCATGCTCATCCTCGTGGCTCCTGCCCTGCTTCAGCTGGGGAAAAAGCATTTTCCATGGCTATCCACAGGGATTTGCTTCCTGGATTTGCACAGGCCATGTCGATTTTTTCCCCTACCTCTCCTTTTAGCTTTCTCTAGTTTTAGTTCAGAAAGCCAATAAATCCTCCCCCGTCTCCTGTAGGTATTGGTGATGTGTATCAGTGTTTTTGGCATAGAGGGCAAAGCTGGATGTGATTCTTCCAGTTACAGGGCATGAAGAGTAGTAATCCAGCATGGTTCATTGCAGTATTCTGAAAACCCCCTATTTACCCAACTTTGTTCTCAGTAAAATTGTTGCTTTGCATGTAGCGAAATTGGTGCACTGAGTCATCTGCATGCCTCTTTGAGTACCATTATTTTTTTTGCTCAGAGTTTTAGAATGGTTGGAGATTGAAAGAACGGGTATTGAGTGGTGAAAATGTGATGACAAATAAGCTCCAGAAATGCTGATTGTATTGATTGTTTTGAACATAATTCAGTGCTACATTTTAACAGTGATGTTTTACCACAAATTCAATGAAAGCTTTCTCTTTGACTTCACATTAATTCCTTCAACTAGAGGACAAAATTTAGTTACTTAAGGTAACTTATTGTACAACAAGTTGGACTGGAGTTAATACTCTGTTAACCTAGGAATTGTTTCATTAACCAGATTAACTATTCCACAATCAGAGTATGAAAGTATTTCTTTAATATATCATTCAATTTCAGCTTTGTTTACAGCTCTGGCATTGCTGGAAAACCATGATGCTGTGTCAGCAGTTATTCTTTCTTTATACTACACAGACCTTTTAATTGCCCTTATTGTTAAGGAATTAATTCCTACTGAATTTTAAAAAAGGATAGCTGTTGAAGCATGTAGTCAGGTTGGGAAGCGTTCTGCAAACAAGGGTCGGTAGCTCCTATTGCAGCAGCTGTTGTACCACCTTTGTCTCTGTATGCGTTGCAGAGATAGGCACAGAATGAGCATCGAGGAAAAGAAAAGGAAGATGTTTGACTGGGTCAGCAAGCTTCATTTCTGCATTTGGTGAATAATTACACGGTGCTAATGCTATTGTGTTAGTTGAGACAACTCTTCAACTCAGATTTCTGCTTTGAATGGAGGTGTTTGCTATTTATGCTGCAGTGATCTGTATATAGTACCAGTACTTTGTGTTTTTTATCACCCCAAAATTACTTTTTGAGATTAAATTCCTAGTGGTGAGTCATGTTTTTTTGAGACTTTTTTCTTTGTTTTAAGAAGTACATTAAACTCTATTTGGCTTATCAGAGCATGCAGTGTGCCCTGCTGCGTGCTTGAACAGCACTCCCCCAGCTCTGTTGGTCGGTCACTCTTCTCCATCTGAGTCCCACTGTCAGTGCTAGCAGCTGTAAGGGGGATGCTGTGTTTTCTGTGAAGTTTGGAAATGATACTTTGATAGGGTTCCTGGTAGCTTACAAATGTGGACTCACTTTTCTCACCTTCTGACCTCCCATAATGAGCAGAAAACACGTGGGTTGCTGAGATATCGAACGCTCAGTTCGATTTCACAGAATGGGAACCTTTCTGGTTCCTTCATCATCCTGGACCTTTTGTGGACCTTCATGGACCTTTTGTCATCCTGTGAGTTCAAGTACTGCCCTACAACATCCTGTTGGATACAAACTGAATGGAATGGGACAATGGCTTTACCATGGCCATTGTAGTGATGTGAGCAGTCAGTATAACTGACTCCCGAGTCCTCAGAGAAATATCCAATGGTTAAAATGAATCCTTCCTAGGATTCTTTAAGAAGAAATGTAAATAATTGTATTTATAAATACCTTTACAAATTCAGGAGACTTGAAAGATTAAACGTGGGCTACTAGAAAGGTATATTGATTTTTTTCCCTTGTCCCTTCATAGCTGATGAATAGGTGACATGACAAAACTAGCTGGATTCTGAACTTGTTAAAATACAAGGTTTTCTGGGATTCTGTAGGGAATATATGCTTATATATATATATTTATATTTTTATTGAACACTGGCTCCCAGAACTCATCCGTATTTGAAGTAATCCATCAGCTTTTCTGTATGATGTTTTTGCAGCCTGGCTGTACGAGTGCTTGCGGTGCCAGCTCCCTCCTGGCGGAGCATTCTTTTGGGTCACTTTCCCTCCACTTCTGGTACTTGTGGAGGAGGAGGTATTGGCAATTTGCGTGCACTACTAACAGTAGCTTAGTAGGAAACTAAGTACAAATAGCGGGGCTGGGAAGGCAAGAATGTGGCTTTCTCTTGGTTTTGGCCAAAAACATAATCTGTTTTCTTAGTTGTTGTCTGGAAGAAGGTTTTGTTTCTGGGGGCGAGGGGGGGTGGTGGTGGAAGGAATAAATTGCTGTCCCTGTACACTGATATGAAGCTAGGCTCATGTTTAAGAGCAGTGCTCAGTGTTACGTGCTGGGCTGGCCCCGCTGCACAGAGCAGCCGCTCTTCATGCAGCTCCTGCAGGGAGGTTGTGCTTGGGTCCTTGGCAAGGAGGCATTGCCCTCACGTAAAGGTCAAGGTGGAAACTGGAGAGCCTGGCTGGACTTGTGGCTGTGTTGCCAGCAGCCGTGGCTCGGGGCCCTGCAAGGTCAGTGACCTGCCAGTAATGAGAGCCCTATGATAAATTCCTTGCAGGAGCAGCAGGCTGTCAGCAGCAAGCGCCTGACGGCTATCAGTCTCTTAAGCGCCCTCCCAAATAATTTTTTTCCAAGCTAGATGAATGAATTGGGTGCTTTTAGGAAAATAAATACAGGGTATGTAAATGACAAAATATTGCATCCTTGATAAAACTGTGAAGTAATCCTGAAATCCTCTTTTAATATTCTCCAGTGTGTTTTGTCCTATTTCAAGAAATTATACTCACTCCGTTAAGACTGTTAATTTTTCTCCCCGTTGCTGCTACTCTAACTTGTGCTGTTCTGTCATCTATAAAAGTTCAGTTTAATACTAGAGACAGGAAAATAACCTCCAAAATGCTTTTGCTATCTCTGGAGGAAATAGGGTTTTTATTTTATATATAAACATTGGATAAATGTGTGCATTGCCACTGCAACTACCACCTGTAGTTAAATGGCTGCTGTTTCTGCAGAGAAACAGAAAAGCTCTATTTTCCAATTACAAATGGGGAAATCCACAGGGTGATATTGGATTAATTGACAGGCAGCCACGCATGAGTAATCCTGCACTTCCAAATATAAATAACAAGTGCTTTGGAACAGTTAGAATAAAGATTTTTATATTTATTGAAATTAATCCAAAATTCAGAGATGTCTGTACACAGCAAAGAAGTAAGTGATCATTAAATAAAATCCGCTCCCTTGTCTATGCTGCACAGAACTTGTGTACGAGCTTTTTAAGAATCATTGTTAGAATAATTGGTTTTCTTTCTGCTCTATCATATAGCGGCTCTAACATCACAGTTTAAAATGGGAAGAAAAATGTGCTTTAAGTAGTTTTACTTAAATTATGTGCCTAACCATATAATTAGTTAAATAAAACGGCTTGATTTGTTAATAAGTTGTTTAAATTAATAGGAAGGGGGGGAAAAGTGCTCCAGCAGTTCTTCTTATACCCCTGCAGTTTAACATGGTATGTTACGTTCTCCTGCTGTTTAACATAGAATACCACTTTTAATGTGACAGCTGAACTTTTGGAAGTAAAATACCAGTCTGCTTTTTTCTTTTTTTTCTTTTTTTTTTTTTTTTAAAAAAAAAAGTTGAACCCCTGGTAAGATACATTTCTCCTTCTCACAAAAATTAAATCGATTAAATGAAGTCACATTATATGTGCATTCTTATATTTTGTTTACTTTTATGCAAATCAAGCAATGGTAGATGACTGTTTTAGACTTTATTACAGACTAATTTTGTATTGTCCTTGAAAGATGTACACTTGAATATTTAACAAAAGCAACAATGCCAGTGAGTAGATGACATTAAAAGTATTACTTCTGCATAATTTATGTTCTGTGGTGCTGATATCAGGCTTCACTTCATCACCCGCTTACACAGAGAGTGCTAGATGTTTCAAATCTCATTAAGCTATTTATTCATTGTAATGAATGATTTTAATGTACTGTATTAAGGTTATGCCACACTGCACCATTCAAAAATCCACCTTACTGTACGTATTTTAATGTTTGCAGCCAAATTAATACCTTTATTACTGCCTCAGTGGTTGAGTGGACAATGTTCATACATTAATCATTGTTATCTCTTCTTAATCCCACTCCCGTGCTTAAATTTATATTGCCATATTCCTTGATAAAGTTAGAGTAATCTGGCCATCTCTGTATGCAAAGCCTAATGTCAGAGGCTAGCAGTCACGTTATTCAGGTGTCCTTAGATCCACAAAACGTGTGGCATTTCCCTGTGCTTTGTCAGAAATGCACTGAATTTTGAAGTAAAAATGTACACACCCTCCAGCCCCCGCTAACTTCCCCTCCAAAATCCTTTGTATTGTTTTCTGTGCTCAGCAAAGACAAGCAACAATACTCCTGTGCACAATGGCAGGCAATTCAAATCAACTTCTGCCACTCCTTCGAGAGATCTGATCAGGTTTGTGCATTAGGTGCCTTTTTAAAAACATACAAATTGCCAAATGCCAGTATTAGGGCGGCAGTTAAGGGTTTCGTACTTCCCTGTAACAAAGCAAAGGGCAGATGTCAGCTCTTGTGACTGAACGGGCAAATTATATATGTTCACTTAATATAGTTTAATAAATGTCTATTCAATTGATTGTCGCATTCTTCCCTGGAGTTTTTTCACTCCTGGCTCTCTTTTTCACCCACTCAGTGTTGGAAATTGCAACCGTGTAAAAGGGGACTGGAAGCAGCACAGCTGAGGGGAAGGGGAGAGGTGGAAGCTGTATTTTAGTGAAGAATGGTTGGGAAAAAGTTTGTTAAATGAGCATCAGTTAAGGAAAGACTGATTCGAGTTCTAAGGCTGGGAATGCTTTTGTTGGCAAAGACTTGTTTCTTTTTGGGGAAAAAAAAAAATACAGCAAAATCAGGAAACTAAAACAAAACATCAGCATTGGAGGTCGCTAAGTAGACTGCCCAAATGTCAATTACCTTCAATTACCTAAAACCATAATTTCTCTCATGGTATTTCTGATTTTAGCCTTTGAATTATTTAATAACTTCAGATAATATCTGTGTACTGAAACAATTTGAGACTAAGGGATGTCTTTCAATCAAAAGTAGTTTCACATCATGAGAAAGCACAACAAAAGCTGAAATTCAGGCATTGAATGTTTTACATCGTATTTGATAGCTTTCCAAGAAGTAAATGCTTCTGTTTATTGATCTTCAGTTATCCTCTTTGTTCTTCCATGGTTACTGCCACCCTCATGTAAAAATATTTTATCTGTTTTTTTATATATATATATATTTTTTTAACAGTATGTGCCAATGAATGCTACATTGCCAACCTTTATGTTATAGTAAGGGGGAATGAGAAGTGGGATTTGGGGGCCCTGCTGAGCTCTGAGCACACAGGATGAAATGAGGTCCATCTCTGTGGTGGAGCCTCCTATGTTGGTCAAGGAGGGACTATAAGTCCTTCCCATGGGGAAAGGACGGTGAAACTTCTGTCCATATTATTAAGTTAATAAACTTGGACTGAGAGCTGTGGAAGGGCTGAGGTCCGCATTTTCTGGAATGATGTCACCTATGCATTTAAAAGACCAAATGCAGTTTAAACTCCTGCCCAGAAATATCTCCTATCTGAGAAGCAGCCTGGTACGAAGAAGCATTAGTAAAGTTCTTGGGCTCCTGACAGTTTACGGGACCAGGCTCTTTGGGAGTTTACTTTGGACAGATGCATACAGCATTGGCATGCTGCTGTGCAAGCTGAAAGAATTCCCAGCAATCCCAAATCTGGACCATTTTTTCATAGTTGACAGGATGTCACTGAGCCAGGAAAGAAATTTAAAGGGGTTATCTTCTCAAGATATTAAGCTCTTCTAGGCTGACAGCTTTGTTGCAGAGGTCAACTAAGAGGAACAAGAAAGAAGCCCTGTGATCTAAAGATGGACTGACAGATATGATTTCTTTTCCTTTTATTGATTTATAATGCCAGTGTTTGTGTCCCATTATTCCTATGAGACTGGAAACCTTTGTTTAAAACTGGAAGAGATGGATTTAATGTGGTGAAAACACAGATTTTTGTTCACAAGCATTCTTTAAGGTAGTTCAAGTGTAAACCAATATGTGGGGTCCTGACTGATGCAATCTAAATTAGCTCAGCACATTGCGTAAAGCAACATGAATGCAAGCAATGAGGGTTCAAGACTTTTTCTCAGTGATTAATCTGTTGAAGAGTCAACATTGCAGCCCCAAATAAATGAGTTTGTTTCATTCAACTGAGATACAAAATGTAGAACTTTTTTCTTGGATTGAATCATGTGTTTGAAAAGAAATCATGAGCATGGTTTTCTTGTGTAAATTTTCTACTTAGTTGCATGGCTGTAATCATAGTGGGTTCCTTTAGCTCTCATTTTCTATCAATTTATTTCACTTCAGAGTGTTGCTACATATCCAGCAAAAAGGTCATCTCGCCTTTTGTGCTCTACATTTGATGGCACTGGCTCCATTTTTACAAAGCTGTATCATCAGCTACAATCAGCTTTCCTTGTGTAATTAAGAGGAGAAAATCCTTAGAAAAACTGCACTGAATGTACACAATTATTTTGGGTGGTGTTATGTTCAGCAAAGGTAATTGGCAAGTTTGAAAGTACATCTTTTCAGATATGTGGAATGTCTAGTGCAGTATGTCTAATACAGTAAATGTATTTAATTTATAAGCTGTTGTATTAACAGCTCTGTCCACTGAGTAACGGGATCAGCAGAGAAGAGGGAATAGACATTGTCAGACAGTTGGTCTTATGGCTTTGGAGAAACCCCTCAATTTCTCTTTTCCAGTCCTAAAACGTCCTCATCCATAAAGCTGGGAAGGCAATTCCAGGCATCACAAAGTATGTGAATTAAGTAGTTATATATAAGAAATGTTTTTTACTTCATTTATTCTTGTCACCTAGTGCTCAGAGCAGCACAAGCAGCAGAACTTGGATCTAATAATACTGAACATGAGGCTTATCTAGCTGTCTGGTGCTCATAATGCATACTGGGGCTGCCTGGAGTAGCTCAGCTAATGGACAACTCATTCTTTAAATATACTAATAAGAGAACAATTCATTAAAATGAGCACTACATAAATAGATTGCCACTTTTCTTGAAAGATGACATATAAATATTGGAATTGTCTGTCCATTGGAAACAACTAAAAGCAGAGAGGTTAATTAGAAGAATGGATCTTGCAATAAATCCCAAGAGCCAGGGATCATGGATAGATGGAAAAAAAATGATTCTCAATTTTTTTCCTAAGAACTTATAGCGTGTGTATGAGATTGTAGCCTTTGAGAACTCCGCTCTCCTTATTGAGAGAAAAACCTAAGTTTTGAATTATCTGCTTGTGTCCAGCTATTATTGCCTAAGGACTGATCCAGATTTCCTTGACACCAGTGATTTAATTGAAAAGTGTGAGTGCAGAAGAAAGACAAGACTAAGCTGGCTCAATTATTATGCTGAATTAACTAAATTGTGTAATTTGTTGTGCCTTTCCTTCCCTGAGCAGGACAAGCCCAGCCTGCACAGTTAGCTCGGGAGATGGTGGAGCGTGAGGGCTCCAGTTTGAATGCTTCTGTATGCACCTACCCCTGCAAACAGAGTGGTGAAGGGAGAGCTGAAGGGCGTGAGGACCTCTGTGGACCCTCATGGAGAAGGCCAAAATTGTGGAGCCCTCTTCCAGTTGGGTTGTTAGAAGAGATGCCCATAGTGTAGATCAGGAAGCTCAGGAGCAAAAGGCACCTTGCACCCCCTCATCCTTACCTGTAGCTTTAATCAGTATCATTTAGAAAGCTGTTGGCAAAAACCTGTTTTGAAGTCCTTGAGGAGTGCTCCTGCTGAAGCTTTTGCACTGGTGATGTTGTGTATGATCTACCTTCTCTTGAAGTAGGTATGAACTGGGGGTACTGCTAAATAAATGGAGCTCTCCTGATTTAAGAGATCATCCAGGACATTGGTTGAATATTCAGCTAGGTTCATGTCAGTGTATTGTCATTTCAAAGCTATGCAGTTTTATATTTTAAAATGTAGTTGTGGCTGCGTGTTATCTAACAAAGATAAAGCATCCCAAAGGAGATGTAGAGATGTGAGTATCTTGGCCAATCTCAGCAGTCTGCAAGGGAAATGCTGCTGGCGGAGCAGTTCGTACAAATAGACAAGAACCTACATCATTTGAAATGGGAGAAGGTGCAGAGAAGGCTTATTAAAGGGAAAATGGAAACTATAAGTGCTTTGCTTTGGTACCTGCAGAACACATTAAATCTGACAACGGCAACTGATGAAGAAGGCCCAGGTGCGGGCACGTGGCCCCACTGGCTTGTTGACGGAGCACTGCTGGGAATAACAACAGTTTTCGGTGGTGACTGATTACACACGACGCTTCTGTCACTCCCTGTAGTGGACCAGAATGACAGCCTCCTGTGTCCCATAAAAACAGTTAAACCTTTTTATTGGTCTCAGAAAAAATTTAGGAAGTAGTGAAATGAGTTCTCTGTAACCCTGAATGCTTTTCATAGATGTCTTCAGCACAAATTATCTGTATGGCAGGAGAGGCAGTGTACATAACTGAGGCACGGCTCCTTTTCCTTTCTGAATGCAAGGAAGTGTGTTAATGCAGTTAGATTCTCATGCAGATATTTTAGATTAAAAAATGTGTGCTGGATTTAAACTTTATTTTCTGGAGAGCCTTAAGTTTGATTTAGGGAGATAGTTTTGTGCATATATATATATAAAAAAAAAAAAAAAAAAAAAAGCACTAATGCAGGCAGAACTTTATTTGCTGTCCACAGAGGTAGACTTCTCATGAGAAGAATTCTTGCATAACTCAAACAGTGCATCTGCCTGCTATTTGAAGCTAATAGTCATGTTTTCCTAAGGCGTGCTTCTGGGACTTAAAAAAACACAAAGTGGCATGAAAGAAGTTAAATCAATATACAGATTTTCAGAAATATATTTCAAAAAGAATTGCAGCCGTTGATTTCCTTCCATTTTTCAGGGAGGTAATGAAAAATAAATGGGAAGACTACTTAGTACTTCATGTCTGATAACTCAGAGCATATATACAAAACTGTAGTCAATTCTGAACGCATTTAAGGAACTATGTATTTATGTATGAAGACAACGTGGAAGGTGTCCTTGGAGGTATGTTTTAAATGGTGAGTGTTTCAGTGTAATGACCCACAGACATTGAATTGTTTCTCAGAGTTTCTCATGCCACCAACCAAAAACTCCTGATGTATTGACTGCTGTTCTCTCAGATACCTTTTGTTTTCTCAGATACCTCACCTTGGTATCAGGTGTTGATGTAGACAGAGTTGTAACCTGTCGTTGAACAATTGCAGACATTCTCTATCATGGCAACTAGAAATATTTTGAAGTTAGAGATAATTGACAGCCTACGTTCGTAACCTCAGTTTTTGTGCCTTCTACCTCTTCACTGCTTAACACTGGGTTTTTTTGTTTGTTTGTTTGTTTTTTTATTCTTTTAATACATATATTCTGGCTGTATGTCAGCAGGAATAATTAACAGGTGCTATCTGTGAGTGATCTTGCTCTAAGAGTGGCTCTGTTTGCGTAAAAGTTGACAGAAAAGGGAAATGGTATGAACTCTTTGTCCCACCGAAGACAGTGGCAAATATGTAATGACAACCACTACTATGATTTTGCCCATTTGCCCATTGGGGTTCTCAGTCTCTCCAAAGCTGTGAAATAATTTAGTGCCCTAAGTATCCATTTGTTCTGATCTTGCAGTAATATTGATCCAGTTCATTGGTTTTATTTGTTCCTCACTGTTGATGTGATTTCTATGAATTTTTAAATATATATGTGTTCTCAGAGATGTAGCATCTATTTGCTTTTTCTAGTATTCTAGCTATGTTATTTTATATGCATGATATATTAATATTGAATAATTAGTTAAGTCTTCAAGGATCATCAAAAATTCTTTAGTTATGTGAATTCAATTCATTAAGTAATTTCCAGAAGTCTTACCCTCCATGGTGACTAAAGGAAGCCTTGCTGAGAGCTGGAACATTTTGTAGATAGCACTATTTATCCAAAGTCCTATTATTAGCCCAGAAAGAAGGTCTCAACATGTATTTTTATTAAAAATGACCCTGTACTTAACATCTTTAATGAAAACTAACCATTGTGATATGAATTTAGAAACCTTGACACCTTATTTTATAGAAATGAAGTCCCCTAGTATATTAAAATTAACATTTTTTAATAACAAAAAGTGATATAGTCTGCTGGAGTAGGGCTAAATTTATCTTATGATTGTACTTGTCATGGCCTTGAGTATTTATTGAGTAGTTTTAAAAGTTCATTAAACTCAAGAGATTAAATATTGCCCCGAGCAGTGCTCCATAAAAGAAAAAATATAGTGCTATTACTTGGTAAAATGTTGTGCTATGTTGTTAATTTAACTCCCCTGAGTTCTCATCTTCTGATTCAAAAGACATTTCCCAATGCTGTTAAATTTGACATTTTCAAAGAATCTCGGACTGTCTCAGCATTCACCAGAAACTCCATATTTCCCATTCATTTCAGAAAGGCAAAAGGAAGAGAATAACTTCAACATACTGTCCTTCTGAAATGTCAAGTGTGCCGCTCTCATCCCTTTATCCAACTCTTGTTTTACCATGTCTCTTTGTTTACCGTGATCTAATTGTTCAATGAAAGCATGTTTCCTTTAGGTGCAAAGAATAACCTTAGAAGTTAATGCTGTCGCTTCTATCAAAATTTGAGCTTTCTTTGTCCCAAACTATAGCTGCTGTTTTCATTCTACTGAAAGTGCTAATAAAAACAGTTATAAAAAAAAAAAAAAAAAAAAAAATCACAACACTTGCTAACATCGTTAGGTGATGTCTAGGTTTGTTTTTCTTGTAATTTCCTGCAGAGTAGTTTCCCAATGAATCTCCATAGGAAAATTCTTTTTACCAGTTTATTCAGTAAGATGGGAAGATGGGGTGTATTCATTGAATTCATACTTAACATTATTTATGGCTTCAGCAACAGTGCTAGATGTGTTTATACATAATTATTACAGACGTCTTATCTTCTAACAAAGTATTACCGGGTGGGGGGAATGGGAGAGAGGAGCCTTTCCAATAGGAAACATCAAGCTTGCATTGGCTACCCAGCACAAAACCTGAACTGCGCATTTTTGAACTGTGCTCTCATTCTTTCAAGTCAACTTAAATGAAGTTTTGTTGTGCTATTGTGATTTTTATTAACAGCTTTTTGCTGCATCTTGCTTGTGAGCTTATGTGCTTTTTGATTCCTTTGCTATTGTGTACCTGCTCACTTTGGGCTTTACGTGTCTATAGCAGTTCTTCCTTTTATGCCTTATCATTGCTGGAGTTTGGGGATGAGAGAAGAGTCCTAGAAATAACAAGGTACTTTAAACCCAGAGAGGAATTCGCATCTCCAATTCATGGCTCCTCTGGTTTGTAACTGTGTGTCTCAGTAAGCATGGCACATGGTGAACTGATGGCTGACGTTTGGTGTTGGATAGAGGCAAAAGTTCTCTGTCTCATGGAGGTTGTCATCAATGATTAAAAATTCATGTGGAATGTTATTTGAAACTATGTAAATGGTTAGATAAATCATGTTTTGAGGCCTTTGATAAGCTGAAGGTGATGATGTATGCATGGCCTTTTTCATTGCCATTTAAAAATGCTCTGTTTGTCCTATGCCATTGCTATATCGAAGAAAACCAGTTCCAAGATCTCTGCTGCAGTTCCCATTTACAGAGCTCTCTTCATTTGCTCTAGCTGCAATCAGTAGTGGCAGATACCAAGCCTGCAGTGTTAGCAAGCAAGGTACAGTGCTTCCCCTGCCACACTCACCTGATGCATACCAACTGTCTGAGCTACGCAGCAGGCAGGAGATTTCCTTACGGGCAGAGAAGTAAGCGTGGCTTTCATTTGGGCACTTCTGAAATAGTTTATCAGAAGTGCCTGCCCAAAGACTTTTTACTGCTGTCTTTACAGTTTTCCTCCAAGAAGTTCCAAACTGCATTGTTTCAGATTCTCAATCTGAGAGTGTAATGTAAAGTGTGTAAAGTACTTTGCAATAGCATAGCTGATGTTGCATGTGATTTTTGTAAGCTATTCTCAAAAAGTCTTGTAAGAGCATCATCTTCTGGTAAAATTGATGTGTTCCTCTTTGATGACTTTCGAATAAATATCAGAGTAGTCATAAACTGAATCAGTTCTAAATGATTTAACATCACTTGCAAGAGATTGCTGTTAGCAGAAATCTTTCCATATCTTATACTGAATGGTTCTTCTTTGCAATATACCTTTGGATACCTGCTTTTATAGGTATTCTAGAAACTTAGCTTGCATCTAAGACTTGTTTATTTACTGGCAAACACTTCCTGTGCCAGCTGCTTTGTATTTTCTTGAGTTTTCAGTACTAATTTCTCCTTATGCAGGTGGCTGAGAGCTTTCTTTAATTATTACTTTTAAACCCCAAGATCCATGTGCATAGAATTGAGGTAGATAGATAGTTTTCCAATTATGTTTGTTTGTATAACAGCCATGCCTGGGGACGTACTGTTTACACATTACACATGCATACCAGTCAGGGTGCGTGTGTAAATCAAGGATTGATTTGAAAATTAAACTCACTGGCCCTGTAGCAAAATCTAAGTTTACAGTGACAAAACAATAACAGGGAATTAGAGAGAACCTCTCCTAAAATCAAATCAAGCTCTTGTTTTGCAGCAAGTAATTAGATTGCAGTTTGTCTCACTACAAAACTTACCATGGCCAGTAAATTAAACTATCACTTGTCTTATAAAAATAGTTGTCTTTGGACTGTTTGAAGGTGGCCTTTCTTTCTTTCTTTGCCTATATTTTCCTTTTTTTTTTTTTTTTTTTTTTTTACCAAATCAAGTAAAGTTTATTATTTTTTCATTAGCATCAGTGGCAGCTGTTGCTATTAGATCTGTGAAAGTCTGTTTACTCCAGGCTTCATTATGGAATTTAAGCTATTACTGATCTTTCTATTAAGACACGTATCTTTGAGCAACCTGGTTGCATCAGATAAAGTCTGGAATGAAAAATGCATTATACAGTTCACAGTTCAGAGAAATGTGACGTGTTAGGTAGTTTTCTACCCTTTCAGAGATTCTTCTGAATAGGAAGAATGAGCAGTTGCTGTTAGAGGTGTACAGCTCTGTGGGTCAGAGCTGGTGCATGTCTTCAATATTATTGTTTTAATCAGTGAGGATTCCTCTTCTCAATAAGTGACTGTCATGGGCTGATAGACTTCAGTAACCATATTTGAGTGGGGAAGTAAGAACTATAAAACCACGTGGGGGGAAAAAAAAAAAGTTTTGGAAATACCATGACATGTTTCCACCAGAGGTTTTCTTCTGTGTATTTGCAATAATGCTTTGTACATGCCTTGTTTTTGTTTCACTGAACCGGAGATCTTTGCTGGAAGTAAAAATTGTTTTATACATTTGAATGCAAATCTCCCTGAGATACCTCATCTCTAAATCAAATGCTAGGCTTGATTCTAGTTTTGCTGATATTTTTCAGCATGGCTGTTCTGTCATGCATTCGTAAGTTTGACAGGAAAGAGTCCAGGGCAGCTGTAAAAGGCTGTGTGGTTTTGAGAGGCTGGTTCCTTGTGTTATGTTCATAGTGGTGCAGTCAAACTTGGCTGCTGAGCTTCTCAGGGGTGGCAGAGGAAGGCTGCACGTCTGATTTTGTTGTGTGTGGAGCCAAGTTCTGGCACCTGACATGGTGAGACCTTCAGTGCCCGCATGTTAACTTCTCTGCTGTTTCTCAGGCAGTTCCGTGGTAGGTATTTGGGTCCGTGATTGTGGGATTTGTATGCAGGGCTGTTAGCAGACACTTGCCAAACCTGGGGGGCTGTTTTTTCATGGGTTAGATGGATTTTGTGGCTCGCTCTCTTACAAAACTGCTGCAAAAGTCCTGTAAAATATTTTGCATGTTTCTGAGGTTGAAAGGACATTTTTGGTCACTCTTCCTGTTGTTTCCTAGTTCTATGCCTGTAGGGTGGTGAAGCTGCTTCTCAGATGATTTTGCTGGAATATGGCCATTGATGGCTGTGATGGATGGGACAGTGGATGTAAGAGAGGGTGAGCAGGAAAATTTTGTTTTCCTGGATTTCTCTTTAAATCGTTCTAAATCACTAAGCAACAGACTGGGCTGGACCTTCATCCATGTGCTGTTTTGCAAACATTGTGATTCTTAAAGTAAATTTGATGAGAACCTTGTTTAGCATGTAATGAGGACTGCTGATTTAACTTAGTCTCTTTTCACTCAGTGTAATGATCCATACCATCTAAGAAGTCACACGGAATTTGATTTACAGGCCCCTTTGTTTGCCAAAACAGTGTTTGAAATTCTTTAGAATTGTGAACTTTGCCATTGTGCAGGACAGAAAAAATAATGTACAGTTCATCTTTTGCCTCTCTGTCCATTTAATGCCTTGTTCTCTGAGCAAAATGTTTTTAGCAATTAAAGGAGTTATGCAGAATATTTAATTTATCAACCAATTGCCCTTTTCTTTTTACTAATGTGTTTTCTGAGTCTCAAAATTGTTTGTCAGTTGTAGGGAGATGTATCTTCTGTCTGTACAAGTAAACATGAGCTTTAGCCTTTAGCAAGATATTTCAAGAGGGAGATAAATATATGTTTAACTTACTAAGTTATGCGGAAAAATGACAAAACAAAATTGGATGATGTTGTATTGCCTTTATGTATGCAGGGAAGATGAGAGATGTAGCTCTTCCACGGCCAGCTAATAAAAGCTGATGTTTGACCATTTGATTTCTGAACTCCCGTGCACCTCAAACACCTTAAATAGCTCACGGAAAATCTAGGAGGCATGCGAGCAGATGATAATTTGTTGAAAATGAAGCGTTCTGCAGACATCCGCTGTTATTGCTGAAGCTTTATCCACAGTCCAGGCATATTTAGAGACTCATCTCACTGGTATGTCCAGACAGTTGCCCCTCTTAGGCTGCCACCCCATAGTGGTAGCGCGGTGCCATGGGACGGCTGGTGCTGGAGGAGTGCTGATGCTCCTGTTGACACTGATAAGAAGTTGACCACGACCGTGCACATTTCATAGCCCCTGGATATGCTGTCAATAATTGTTATTTTATGTATCTGAGTATGCTTTCACAGAATCAAGGTCAGTCTTACTTGGTCATTTCTGGTGTGTGATTCAGTTTTACCTAGTGGCAGCATTTTTTTCTCAAAAATCTTTTAGGAAGAATTTAGTCATGAAGCATGGGGGAATTTCTGTAGTGTTGTGGTCACTGTCCTGCTCCTGCCAAGGCGGTGCCTCCTTCATCAGTCTTGTTGCACTGCTTTATTTGGTTTTGATTCTCTCTTAATTTGCTGAGAGTTTAGAGAACCGAGTCTTTTCCAAGGGGAAAGAGTTGTGTGGTTTTTGTCTTTGTTACAAGTTTGTATTACAAACAGATAACTTTATAGAAATGGTCAAAAGATTGATTCTACCACATTAAAATTTCACTGCTGAATTTAAACAAAGTGTTTAATGACAGTTATGACTCGACTGCACCCTTATTGCAAAATATTGAGGTGTTTTAGCTTGATCATAAAACAAGACGTGGACCCTATTGGGAAAAGTGTTCTATGCCTGTTGTTCTTCAACTTAAAGTAAACTGTAAAAAATATGTTTTTGTTAATTTATTTTCAGAAATAACTCCTCATGTAGGATTAGTTCTGAAAGAATGTTCTACTTATGGGTTAAATATTCAACTTTTCAATTTGTTTTGTGTTCAACGAGCAAATTATTTCTGCTTGCTTTTTTAATTAATCTAGTTCACGTCAACTGTAGCATTAAGGAACTATGGTTACACTCCTGGCATTTTTAGGTTCAGATAGACAGAGCCCTGGTACTTGAAGCAGAAAGACTGGTTTAAACTTGATGTGAGACTACAAATTCACGTCTATCACTTAATTTTTTCAAGTTCTAATTTTGTTTTCCTGCAATTTTTTTTTTCTGCAAGTATGACAACATGGACAAACATGATGTAATTCACTCTTATTAATGTACTAAACACCTTACCAGGAAAAGTATTTTTACATACAAGTATATAGATAAATATAGATAAACGCTTGGGATTGTTTACATCCCCAAGTACTGTGGTTCTGTTCATTTAAGTAATAATTGCATGATTTCAGCTTGTGGTTTGCTCTTTAAGTATGTAAAATCTGGAAATAACACTTTCTGAAGTCTACATACTGTAAAGATCTTCATGCATTTAATTGTTTTATTGTAATATTTAAATGACTGGTAGCCATAGTAAACTTAAGTGAAATTACTATATCCCTATCATTTATTATTGACCATAATGCTTATGGAGTTGTGACAAATACCAGGCTGCTTTAGATTGGCAGACTGAAAATGAGAAATGTCTTTGGCTTTACTTCCATCTGATTCAATTATTCTGACTCTTTTCTATGTAAAAGTTAAGAACAAGAGAGTTCCAGTGTGCTTTCAGAGCTGAGGTTTCCTTCTCCCCTCCCTCACCCCTTGTATAAGCAAAAACCCTGCAATCGCTGAAAATCCTTAACAATTCCATCTTTCGAAGATTGAGCTAATTTATTTAATTTTCACGGTTAGCACACTGTCACAATGGTGAGTTGCTGTCACATTGAACATCAGAGAAATTTTATGCTTCTTAGCATTTCAGAAATGACCAGTGACATTAAAACTGTATATTGCACCTGGCTTGGAGGTAATTCTTTGAAACTTAATTGTAATTATGATGGTTGCAAAAAAGCTACATGATGATTCTTGATGATGATTGCACAGGGAAATGGTAATGCTGTCAGGTGTGGAATAGCTTCAAGAAGAATTTGCTGCTTTATGTTTTTCCTCCAGTTTTTTAGTGTCACTGTGAATTTATTATATCTCTAGTACTTTAAAAATATATATAGTACATTTAAGAGAGAAAACTGCAGGTGTAGTCAGAGATTGCAATCCTTCAGAAAGTCCACAGTGTGCAATATATCACAGATGCATGAAATTTCTTTGAGTGGGATATCTTATGTATTTGGTTTATGCTGAGTTTAAGTGAAAAGACCCAATTCAGCAAAGAGCTCGAGTGCATGTGTAGTTCTGCACTGACGAGCAGCTCTTTGGGCTCCTCTTCACAGTTTGTACAGCACCTAGCACAGTCAGGTCCTGTACTAGAGCTTTGAGTGCTACCATAATTAACTTTAAAATGTATGACGTTCTCTACTGGCAGGAATGTCAGTGTTTTGTTTTCCTTTTTTTTTTTTTTTTCCTTAAAAATAAAATAATGGAAATATGTAGTAATCAGTTACTTTGAATAGCTTGAAGAACTGGCAACAAGAATGGAAGGAGGATGCTTGTAAGAATATTGGGAGGTGAGAATTTGAGGAGACAAGTGGTACTGGGAGAATGATTATTTTACAGAAGCACAGGACTGACAATGCCTTGTTTTTTGTAAAATTGTCCTATTGGAGAGAACCCTTTGAAGTCCCAAACACACAGTTCAAGGGGTTTGGCTAATTAACCAGCACTGGCAGAGACTGAACGGAGCAGCACTGAAGTCGTTATCTTTGGAAAACTGATTGAAAGAAGGGACATTTGTGAGAGATTTGGAAGGAGGGCAGAAATAAGCTTTCAGAGCACCCAGAATCCAGAATGGTTTTCCCCAAAAAGCTGACTGCTTTGGGGCTGGTGGCTTGCAGAAGTCTTTGGGGGACCAGTATGTGCCAAATCTGCCACGTGCAGGAGGTGAGTAGGAGAGAGGTGGGAGGTGAAGACAATCCTGTAGGCACGATGGGGATCAGCACATGGAGTGTGAGGATGGAAAATCCAAAATTTGATAAAAGTGAAGCTCACATAGTCAGAAATGTGGGCAAGCAGCATGTAGATAGATGAGAAGCAACAGATCAGAGGGCTGCCGTAGGCAGGTAAGAGTATGAGTTTGAGGAATTGCTCAGTGGCATTGAGTATGGATAGGATTTAGCATCTGTACAAATGTTTTACACCATTTTTTGGAAAGGACGGATTCTAGCAACTTTACGTAGGAAGAAGCAGCGTGAGCTGGCAGCACCAATTCCACTGCAAAACTGTTAAACAAATAAGTGTTACAGAAGTAAACCTGTGAGAAATAAAACATCTTTGTACTTTACTGAGCCAATTAAAAAAAAAAAATCAGGGAACCCTTCCTACATGTATTAGAAATCTGTTTTAAAATCTGTTAAGTGGATATTTTCAGTTGAAGGAAGTTATGTTGCTGTAATGTTTTCTCATTTGTTTCATCTCAAATATGTGAAACCTGCTGTTTCCTAAATAAGTAAAAGCAGATGGAGCAGCCTCGGTGATAGGTTTTGCTGAACACTTCAGCTCTGTTAGTTCAATTCTCACTTACTTAATGATATTACATTAGAGATGTACTTGAAGGTCGCAGTATGGAATGTCTCACAAAGATAACATTGACTGAAAAAGTCAGTGAAATATATGAAAAAATAGTATTTATCTGTTTTGTTCTCTTCAATATCTTCTAATCCAAAGGATTAATTTGGCCAAATCATAACATACTAGATTAGTGTTGTGCCAACCTCAAAATGAAAGGAGAAGAAAATATAAAAACTCATGAGTCAGTCTCCAGGTGTTTGTGAGATTGGCTGAAGGAGTTCTCAGTTGTGTTTTAGAGTTCTTTATTTGCTCCTTGTTTTCAAGAACTTCAGAGATATAGTCACTTTGTTTCCTAGCTTTTTGTGTTGCGCTTCGCAAAGGCTTCTGTTTATTTGTTTTGAAGGAAAACTTTTCAGGTAATCTCATTTCCATGATTTACAAGAAAGGAAAAAAAAAAAAAAAAAAAAATGTTCCAGTGCTTATACTGTCACTGGTAAGAGCGATTCTCATAACCACTAAGTGAATTCTCCATGGTTTTCTTTCGGTTGTTTGTTTTTACTGCTTTCAAAGTGAGGTAGGGGAATCAATTATTGGAGTCTCAAGGTTAGCAGTAAATTTTTAGTCATGCACGTTATGATTTGTACACATTAAGGCTCTGACCTTTTGATTTTCTTTGCCTTTGGAGAGGAATTGCCAATGAATGTATTGGAAAGTGTTGCAGAGGAAATGAAAGGTGAGGTGGGAAGGTTTCCAAATGGAAATCAGTCTAAAATCACATTCATGAATCTTTCTAAGAACATTAAATCCATATGTTGTAATCCTGCCTAGACCCAAGTTATCAAATTCCCAATGCTTCCAATAGGTATTTCATTCTGGAGCTCTGCTAAAGTATTTTGAGCTTTGATGCAAATAGCTGATACAGCCTAAAGTTATTGTTATGCTAATTAAAATGGATGTTTTTTGGGTTAATGAGTTTTCCTTAGTAGAACCTCCTCTTTCTTCATGTACAGTAGAATAAATTACTACGTGTACAGTAGATTAAATTCATATGTTCATACTATTTTGTGTGCTGAGGATCTGCTTTGAGTTGTGCGAATATCTTAGCATTCTTTATTTAATGTATTAAACTTGTGTAATAAAAATATCAACCCTGAAATTCATCATCTTCAAGGAATTAGTTTTGCCATCTGGTAGTCTGGAGTTAGAGGGAAACTTTATTCCCTGAGAGAAATGCGAAGGCTCCCCCTACCATTCATACTGTGTTTTCTTTAAATCCAGTAGTTTAAGTGGGGGAAAAAAAGTATCAAATTTCCATGATGGGACTGAGCTTCCATTAGCAAGACCTTGAATTTATTTCAAGATATGTGAAGAGAACAGCAGGAGTGGGATAACATGATGCTGTTCTTCGTTGCATTTGTTGGAAGTGCTCAGTTTCATTTATGTACACAATGCCCATGAAACTAATATATTTAAGGATAGTGGAGCAACTTGTGTTTTCTTAATGAGACTCATGATAGTCAACAGTGCAGGTCTTTTGAAAATGTTAGTGTAATAGAAGCTTTCTGTGATTGGTATTGCATCTTCTCGTCTGCCTTACAGGCTCTATGGCAGATGGACTACAAGGAAAATAGTTTAAATGGGGACATGGGTTCAAAATAACTAGCCGTTTAATTGCTCTCTTTCAAAATCATTGTGTATCCTGAAGGTTTTACCACTAGCTAACAGTGCATTTACAGTTCTTAAGTTGTTCATTATAGAAACACAGTCAAGAGTCTTGTCTGAAGGGAGCTGGCTTGAACATTCCCAAGATATTGTAAGCTGCGAGGCACAACATTTTGTTTGGTTTGAAGCAAGGTACTAAGTGCTTTGCAATGAATTTTAATTGATTCCAGTTGCAGTTAGTTTTCAGCTCGTCATTAAGGAAAGGCTTGTTTAGTATGGGGCAAAATATCTCAGTGTTTTTCATTCTGACATATAGGACTTTATCCTCTGTTGGTGTAAATCAGCCTAAAGCTATTGACTGCAATGAAACTGCTGATTTATGCCACTTGACCTCCTCTTCTTTACATACAGGATACAGAGGGATTACTGACTATCAAGAGCCTGCAGAATCAGGCCCTCCAAAACAAATTAGTCACATCTCTGTCCAAGCAGATTGCAATAAAACAAGAAATATGAGAAGTGCTCTTAGAATAATTTTGAACATAAATTTTTTTACTGTTTCTTTTCAAAGGAACTAAAATGTGGTCTCTTACAGATAAATATAAATGAGTAGACCAGTGAATTTGGATGAAATCATACCTTTTTAAAGATGCAAATTGAAAATTAAGCCTCAAAACAATAGATTCCTCCTGGGCCTTTCAGGAAGGATTGTATATGCTCATCAGACTCTGGTGCCAGGTTGCAAATTTTATTTCACAGTGAATTCCATGGGAGAGCTGCTGGTGCTCGCTTTTATGATGAAAAGAGAAAGATCTATTGAAAATTTGTGTAGCTTTTCCTACAATCTGGATCATCTATTTAGGAAGGAGATTCTTTTATGGGGAACGAACAGTAGTGTGAAGTGTTGAATTTACCTCACCTGGTCTGGGCCTTTGCATTAAAACCAATGTTGTTGTGTGGACATTCACATTGCTAAGGGAGAATCTCATTTTTGTCCCTGGTTTGCACCCATGGCTGTGGCAGATCTTTTCTTCTCATGCCATTGTAAAGACAGGTTCTTTCCATCTTTTTGTTTCCATCTTTTCTTTTTTTTTTTTTTTGGTTTCACCCACAGAAGATTTTTTCCAAGCTACTTTGTCATGTCTTTTGACTGCAGTCATTCAACCTGAAAGTTCATTTCCTGAAACTGAAAACACAGGAGGGGAAAGGTCAGTTTGGGAACTGTTACATGCAAAATATAATAACGATAAAATTAAGTTATGTACCAATTGGTAAACTCCAAGTGGAAGAAAGACTGTATGGTCCTGTGAGGAAGAAAAGCTCTGTAGTCTGGTTCACTTTGGTAGGGATATGGCAGTGCTGTTAGAGGTATTTTGCAGTGTCTTCATCCTGCTTCTGCCATTGACTGTTGCTCTTCATGGAATATGCATATGGGACAAATATGGGAAAGATGATAACCATGTATTTATTTGGAAGTCCTAATGGTATGCTAGAATCTTCCCTCAAGCTTCTGTTTGGCCATTGGATATGTTTGAAATGAATCTCAGACTTGGACTTAAGTGTTTCCACAGATTAATATTTACTGTATATTGCCATTAAAATAAATTATGTAGAAGCAGTATGTTTTCGTTTTGTGTAGTATAGAAACATCATGGTTAGTACCACACAACATACTGATCACAGAAAGTGGCTTAGCTTCAAGAGAGAAGTGTAATTCTCATTATAGAAATGTTTCCTTGACTTCTAATGCTATACTCACAAAATCCTTCTGTTTACGTATAGCTCCAGTTGCTGCAGATTAGGTATAAACACACAATTTTACTGGACAATTCTGCAACAAAGTCAATAGTTAAAAAGGCAGAGACTCACTGCCGGCAGGAAAGTATTCAGGACATCTCTAATTCTGCTGTTACAAATGTTTGTTGGTATTTTGACAAACCGACCCTCTTACATGTAGCTTCACTTTGGGCACTGGTTATAGTAATTATTGTTGTGCAGCTGCAATATTAATAAGCTCATTAAATATTATAAGTGCTGCTGTAAGCTGGCTTTTAGAGAGGAAATAAGAAAGGAAGTAGTTTAAATATGTGGCTTCGCATATGTTTTTCAGTGTGATAGAAATGTATTTTAACTTGTGAATTTCCAAGTTTAGTGGTGTTACTAGCTGAGAAGGGAACTGCACCCTGCGTAATAAACCAGCTCACTTTTCCATAGATTGATGCTTCAGACCATCTTTAAAACAAGCTTGTGTTTTTTCTGTACGCATCTTTTTTTTTTTTTTTTTAACTGCCAGTCCCAACCTCTCTGTGCATCAGTGCAGGAGCTGGGTGGAAGGGAAGCACATTGGCGTACCACGTGAAGCATGTGGTGTGCTGCAGCCTCTTCTCTTTGCCCTGGCTGTGAGATGGGGGTCAGAAGGCTGCTTGACTGCAGGGGGCATCCTGTCAGTCATGGCAAATTCCCTTGCCACAACCAGGCTGAGATGGACAGAGGCAGGGTCTAGTGACATTTCAGGTGGATTATTCTCTGCAAGACTTTTTAAATTTTCTTATTTGAAATGTTCTCTTCAATGCAGGTAATACACTGCAATTAGAATTTAATTACAGGGAAGTACAAGAGAGAATACCCTGACATGCCTCTCCTGTAGAAAGTTTCACTTATGTTGTTGGGAAGGTAGAGCATTAAGTAAATGAAGTAAGAGTAATAACTTGCAGGTTGCCAGAGAAGTGTATGCCTAGGCATTTTAAAAGTAATGGTGATATTCCACCGGCTCCTGAGTTATATATCAAAGGTTCATAGATTTTAAAGCCAGAAGGCACTGGTAGATCATCTATTCTGACAGCCTGCATAACAAGCTAAAAACTTTTCCAATAATTGCATCAAGCATACACAAAAATACAACAGAAAACAATTTTGATTAAACAGCAAGAAGTGTGCACGTTAAAAGTATCATTGTTTCTCCAGGCTTCAGTTTGCTGAAGTTTTGTTTGCTCACATGATGCAAATTCGATCTACAGCCTGACTCATCCAGCAAAACCTGAATTTTGATTCCTTGTTTCATCATTTATAGCCTTTAGGTGGATTGGATGTTTTTATGTACGAAGAAGTTGTTTCACACAAAGGTGGTTTAGTCCTGGAGGGGAGAAGTGTGAGCTGAGCAGCTGGAGCTAGCCAGTACTGCCAAGTCTGTAGATGTCCAGACTTTCCCCATACCATTGGTTTGACTCCTCATATGCATTACAAAATACCCAAGGGTTTTGGGAACGAAAACAGAAAACCTTAACTTGAAGATTTTACCTGTTTTGTTTCATTAGAAAGAAATCCTAAATAAAAGTCATAATTGCTTTTTGAGTATCAGGGTTTTGTTTGTTTCTGGAGCTAATTCCACTATTTCCATCAGGGTTAGAGTCAGTGTGAGCTCTTTGTCTTATGCATTATTTCCAGCTCTCCCTTTATTTACTTATTTTTGCCCTTCACCACACCCCAAGTAATTCTTTTTTGTTGTTTGCTACTGAAGTATGCCTTTATGCAAAGGCTGGGAATGGTATGCATATGGATCATTTACAAATAAATCTGTGTATGGAAAATATAGATTGCCAAGTAGGCAAAACATAAAGATGTTTGTATACTTGTGATTTTGTTAGTGTTACTGTGCACAAGGCTTATGCAGAATTAAGTGCTGTGAACTTTCCTGTGAAACATACATTCAAAGAAGAAAACTACCTGCGTTAATTTCCATTTTCACCTGTTACTGCATGTCAGGATTCACATAAACGGCTGATGTTGTACCTGAGCATCACATGGACTTGGAGGAATGACACTATGAACTGAGGTGCTGCTAACACTGTTATTTAGCTTCTCTGAACTCCATCTGCTCAGGTGTTGTTGTCAGTGCAGGTGGCCGAGGCTACTTGGATGTTACCTGTTTTTTGCTGTAGCTAAAAGATGGGCTTGATACATGGTAGTTGTCAGATAGAAAGTATATCAAACTTTATAGAGCGCTTCTCATATACCACTAGTGGTGTGCTGATGGTTATAATGAGTTTATATAGTGATAAAATCATTCAGTGGTGGTGCCTTTTTCAACAGTGTCAAGATAATTGAAATGGCTTGCACATTGTCTCTTGCAATTTATGCTTTGAAGGAACTTATTATATAAACATATTTGAATTTTAAACAATTCTAATATATTGGAGAAACATCAGTTTTGTCTGCAGAACCTGTGGTAGTTAGTCCCTATGTTTTCACATAGGTTCAATTTCCATTACTCTGTGTCCTGTTCACTTGGTGTGGCAGGCTACCTCTTTCTTCCCTCTCCCAGTTTTGTTTCCATATGTTTGACATAATTTTTCAGGCAAAATACACTGCAGATGGATGGTTGAAAGCTTACATTTGAATAAAGTGAACAAAATACTCACTAAAATCACTTACTGATGTGGATGTTGTGAGTGTTTTGCTTGAAAATGCTCATCATTTCTTGGTTAAGTGAGTGATCATGGTTAGGTTTTCCTCAGTAGTATTTAATAGTCCATTAAAGACTCTTTGAAATATGGCTTTTCTGAGAAACTGCGGATGGAAGGATGCTCTTGCTTTTAGTGCTGATTGATACCAACTTGACCAGCATCCACAACTAAAACAGCTTACAACAGGAGGTGAGATATGTGCCTCTCAACCACATTATTAACCATGAGGGGGGAAAGGATTATTCACAGATGATGTACTGTAAATTTAGTAGAGGCCACTTACATTCTGACCACAGATTGTTTATTCTTCTGTTCACAAGGAGACTTTCAAGGCTTAATGTTTTTTCCTTATTCAGCAAACCTCACCTGTGAGAGTATAGGTTGTGAGCTGTTGCTGAAATCTTTGCTAGGCTGGACCCACCTGATGTTTGAGAGAGAAATTCAGGGTAGTGTGGGTCTGGTTGGGCTTCAGCATTGGTTAGGGGAGTCCATAATAGCAAAATTTCTTAAAGCTTTTTTAAACAGCATTTCATGTGATGAGTCCGGAGTTGTTCTTTGAGAGCAGGTTTTAGGTAGAAATGGTCACTGTGTTTTGAATTTGTTGGCTTTCTCCTTTTGTCTGTAGCAGTGTGGTCTTTATTTCAGACTGGTGTCCCATCATCCATACCTGCTTTCTCACGTCATTTCATTCATTTTCCTTGTTTGTTTTTTTTCTTTATTCCTAAATGGAACAACCACCCAATATCTCTATTTTTTTTAAAGAAAAAACTGCATCTATGTTAAAAAAAAAAAAAAGTCAAAAACACTCAAATATGCTGTAATAGTAACTTATTTTTGGAACTTTGAAGAGGGTTTTCTTATCTGTGGTGAGACTTCAATCTAGAGCAGCACTTGAGAATTACAGCAAGTGTTGTAACAATGCCACCTAAGAGAAGATGCCAAGAAAGAGAGGAATAGTTATTTTATTACGAACAGCAGGTGGTTAAGTTAGAGCAGAGAACAAAGCCAAGTATGTCTGAATTTACAATAAATACAAGGGTTGAAAAATGTCTTGTTGCAGGATGGAGAAGGCAGAGTCCAAGATGCAGGTAGCAGTGACAGACATCCAGGGCACATGCGGTACTTGCCCTGGCATAGATCACAATCAGAGATAGATAAATAGTAATGAATATGTGACATTTTCCCTATGTTTACCTAAATTTCCTGCTATGCCAGCTGTTCAATTACCACTCAGGCACCTTTCTGACTTGTCTTACTAAGGCTGGCCCTGTGTTACTTACCAACAAGCAAATATTCAGAGCTTTATTGAATTTTATCAAGGTAACAACTACCCCAGCCTGCCTTCCTTGCTGGCATCTCACTGCTACCTGCTGGTGGGCTTGGTGGGGTTGGCAGCAGTGGTACTTTTGGGGGCTGTGTGTGCAGAGCTTTGTGTGTGTAATTGCTTGCAGCTTGAAGTCAAGTCAGATGGCCAAATAATCGCTGGGCTGCTCTCGGTGAGCTGCCAGCTCCCTCTCAAAATGTCTTTGCTACTTTTAGGAAGTGGAAACGTGTTTTAAAACAGATAAGGTGCCCTCCTGGTTGTGAGGGCTGGCATGCATGAATGTGCTTTGGTAATTGATTTAATCAGAAAATTAAGTGCATGTTAAATATCGTTAGTTCTGAATATTTTGTGGGGTTTTTATTTATTTATGATTGTTTTTAAAGAACCCAAAGCCCATTTTAGGCAATGACAGTCGAGCTTTCTGAAGGTGGGAAATGAATACTAACACACCCTTGGGCATATTTTAAAAGGTCTCTGTTGTTCATGGATAGGGTCACTGGGAAGGCTGAGGAGCAAGCTGTCAGTTACGGCATGCAAGGAACTGTTTGTTCCTGTTCATTTTCAGTGGCTAAATGCTGCTGCTTCACTCCTCTCTTCTTCTTCGACAGTCCCTTTGTTGTGCTGTCTTGCAGGGGTGGAGGGGACGAAAACCATTTATTATTTCAGACCTGTCTGAAGACTTGTCTTTTATGTTGCTGTTGACATCCTTTGGTGAAGGGTGTAATTCAGGCAGCTTGGATCCCTGCCGTGTAACTCTGGTCAGGGATGGGCTGAGAAGGAGGACCATGGGCACTGTGGCAGTGGTGGGTGTTTCCCTGTTAGTCCAGAACTTCACTTGTAGTACATCAGGAGAGGTGGAGATGTTGGTGAGGACCATGGCTTCTGCTTACCTTATTTCACCTCCTATGGCTGGTGTGAAAAGCTCAAGCATTCAGGTCAAAGCTGTAATTTCTGGATGGGATTTGTTCAGAGGTTAACCAGGAAGAGATCACTCCTTCCCATTCTTCTTGCCTCTGTAATGCTTGGGTACAGAGATGTCACTGCAGTTATGTTTGGCTCACTCTAGGGTTTGTTGTTTTTATGTAAATTGTGAAAAACATACCTGAGCTGGAACAAATCATGGTGTCAATATACTCAAATATGGAGAGCAGTAATTGTATTTGATACTTCCTTGTTTCTGTCTTAATATTAGTCGCAGCCTTCAGCTTGCATGTTGGAAATTAAGATGCTACAAGCGTTTTGCCAGTTGTAAAGATCCCAGCCTATCAGAAAGGCGAGAGCTACATTTATAGTCTCAAAGTGTTAGCACACTTTGGGAGCAAGTTATGAAATCAGAGGATAGTGTTCTGGCAGTGTCAGTTAGAGCAATCTTGTTGGTACTACTTACATATCTCTTTGTGCCTGTATGTGAAGGAGAAGGAACTGTTGAGGAGAGAACAGAAGTGGCTGCCTTGCAGCTGCTACCAGGTTTGCAGCACCCTGCGTGTGCTGATACGCTGGCTCTGCGCAGCTTCTCACAGGTAGGTCAGGAGCTGCATCCCCTCGCTTAGGAAAGAAGTAGAGCCTTGCTGAAGGTGGAGAAGGGGTCTTACATCTGAGAAATTAAACTGTTTGAAATAGCTATACCAACGTGGCTGGACTGCTTAAAACAGAGTAACAGGAGCAAGATACAACTTTGGCAGCATTGTTATTGTATATGGCAAGGCTTTGAGCATCTGAAAACCAGCCTCTCCTGTCCATTATCAGTCTGGAATTCCAGGTAGCCTTGTAGCAAAGAAACAAAACAAAAAGCCCACTATGCAAAGATGTAACGCTATAAACAGTCTTCTCGTGCAGACGGTGGCTTGCTCTTAGTGTATGCATGGCTTTCATCTCCTCTTAGAGGCAGCTCCAGTTAATGTTGATATAAAACTGCTTGTTAATTGGAGTACATGGAGATAATGATAGGAATAATCTCTAAGTAAACTCTTAAAAGCTCTGGAAAAAGGGTATTTAAAAAAAAAAAAATCTCTCCCCAAAACCTGAGTTTGCACTCTGCTTTGAAGATAGACTCATCAGTGTGCGAAGCAGACTTCTGCCTCGAGGCCATTTATAGTGCCGAAGCTTGTGAAGCTAAAACAGTTTGATGTGTAATTGCAGGAGGAAATGGAAAACCTGCTGAGCATGGCAGGATGTAGTGCCTTATCACCCTTTATGTGCATCCAGTGCTTGCTGAAATTGCCAGCGGATCCGCAACATCGACAGAACGGTGACATTTTTCATGGGCCGCCGTGTTCTGAATCAACACTGCAACAGTGCGATTAGAGTAGGTAAAGTAGGGGGAACAATCAAAGAGTTGCATGTGACAGATCAGGTTTTAGTCATTCCCTGCTCCTTATTGCCTGCTGTCTTGTGTGATATGCAAAACAGCTTCTCCAGACGCATTACACCTTCACATTACCTGAAAATTGAATTTTATTTGGTGGCCTGAATATAATTTATAGCACTCTTCCAATGCACTTCAGTTCTCATTTAGCTAAAAGTGTGTTCTTTATTTCCTACTGGCAGGGAAACAGAGAAATAAAACTGAATATTCAGCACCACTTACAGTATATAAGAACCAGGCTATTGAAGTTTTAAGCTGCTGGGATACGTTATTGACAAGAACTGTCTATTCTGGAGTTAAGTACACGATGTATTTGATTCCCAGAGGTATCATCTCTCCCTAGTAATTAATCAGGGAAAATGCACCAACTCTGAATAGCAGTACTTAAAGTTACGGGCCACTGTTAGCACTCAAAAAATAACTGGAAATTGAACATACCATATGAAGCAGAAACGGGCCCAGGGTAAGAACTTGGGAACAAGCCTTGCAGGCAGGGGAGGAAAAATACTTTAGTTATTCAAATAGAGTTCTTCCTCCACTGAGTGTTTCACTATATGGGAAAATGTACTGTAAATAATTTACTGCTTTCATTGTTTTGTGTGTAGTACCTGCTGTTGGAGTCAGCTGTTAGACCAGCACACATGGTACATCCATGTGTTCTGAAATGCATAATACCTGCAGCATGGCATCCCCATATCAACAAGCTGCTGACGTACAGAAGAACTGGCAGAGAAAATTCATTTGGAACCTAAAATAAATATTTATAGCTGTAAGTTAGGGTCTTCATTTATTTCTCTTCCACCTTAAAGCACAATGCAATGGGCTATAAAAGATACTAGGAAGTTTACTCAGTGAACAGCAAGTTAATTGAGTATCAGGATCCATGAAAGAGCTGGCCAATGGGTAAAAGAAGTCATTAGAAATAGAAAAGTAGATAGCAAACTGTGCTAGACAAGTAGCAAAACTTGTGACTGGCACAAAGGTAAAGCATAGGTGAAAAACGATAGCACAGCATCCCTTTTGGACCCAAAGCACCAATATTGTCATGTCTTTTTGGGTAGAAGATTCAGATTTTAAGCTTGTCTTGGGGGTGATGCAGCTTATGTTGATTTATGCTGCCCTCAAAAAAAAACATCTAAAACAAAATTTCATCAAGGCTCTTGGCATGTATTTAGGTCAAATTACAACTTAATTCGCTCTATGATACTCCTAGTGAAACTAGAGTTACTATGTTTAACAAGTAAAGTTAGCAGTGGGGGTAACCCTCATTCGTGGTAGTGCATGGTAGGAATTTTGACAAGGAGAGCCTCTGGTTTAGTTGGTGCTTTCTCCATTCATTCATAACTACTCTCCTTTTAATTGTGTGGATTCTTTTTTTCTCTTCATTTTCTTAAGTTGAATCTGCAGAACATCTGTTTGCTTTTTTGCCCGTTCTTTGTTTATATACTTTCTGAGCTTGATTTATACAGCAGGTCACTTGTTGCAACCAAACATTTATTTCGCTCTTGTTCTAACAGTTTGATCTTTCAAATAAAATCCTTCAAATTTGTTTTTATTCTTCAAGAATATTTCATCCTATTAGGCTTTCAAGTTTGTCAGAGAAAAAGGAAATCTTAAGCTTAAGTGCTCTTTCGAGGCAAAATGTGCGCCATGTAGGACAACTAGCAGCACTGTGAGTTTCCAAGTCTAATTGCAAGTGTTATCAAACATGAAATTTAGGATATTTAACTGTACAAGCATATGCTTTAAATGGGGGAAAAAAATCTGTAGGAACTGAGTGCAATTCATTCAAACTCCTTCCTCAATATTCTATCACAAAGGAAAGTTGCTAAGGTCACTGCACGGACAGAGGTGCCTTCAGTGCCCATTTCTGTTGGACTCTGCTTGGAGACTAGCCTAATCTATTTCCACATTGCATCCTGGATTTCAGAGGTTTTATTTTTCTCGTCTTCTGTGCCTTTTTAGTCCCTGCTAAGGCTATCCTCCGTTAGAAAATTGCAACTTTCAGTAAAGAGAAATCCTGTGGATGTGAACTGAGAATCTTATGTAGTGGCATGAACCCTATAAACTGCATGAAACCCAGTTAGAGGTATCCTACTTTCCATGGGGCATTCAATTATGTTACTTTTTTTTTTCTGTCTGGAGGATCCAAATGGCCCAGCTTTCCTTTTATCTCATAGACTCAAAGGCTTCCAATTCTGGTGATATTTTCCAACTAAATTTAAGAAAACAATTGCTCTAGATAATATGAGATAATGTTGTTTCAGATGTCAGATTCTTAATCTGACCTATGGAGTGGTGCTGCTGGATTGATGTGCTTGTTGTGCTAGATTGATGTGCTCAACTTGTTATGCTTTAAGACTAAAAAGGTCCATGTAAGCATGTATTGCCATGCATAAGAGACTGTGCAGTTTCTGAAGGATAGCAGGGGTAACTTGAACAACAGCTTTTGCAAAATTCTGATGCGTCTTCCAGGATATATAGCATCATAAATATGTCAGGAACAAATGGACTGGTAATATACAGCATATAAATATTAAAAGCACTCCCAATCAGGTCTGCTCACAGATCTCAGCAAATCCAGGAGCTGCACATTTACATCTAAACTATACCAGCTCAAAACTTCCTACAAGAAGTCTTCATTGTGAGATGCATGTGTACAGCAGTAACAGGACAAGAATTTTATAGATATGTACTTAGTGTTTTTGAGCCATGAAGTGTGACTGTCTCTCACTTGTCATTATTGTGCTAGTTCTTTCTACCATGATTGTAAGCTTAAGTAAACTTGCCTAGCAAGTGAATAACAGTGCTGTTTTAGTTACTGATTGTATTTAGCACTGTTCTAGGATGCTTTACTCAAACTCTTTTCTGGGATACAGCTTTGCGAAGCACAGCAGCAGACTTTTCTGTTATTGTGAGAACAAATGCAGTTACCCTGTAGGCTTGAATAACACCAACACAGGTCTATTCTTCCCAAGGTGGAGCTGGTTGTGACTTTGTACAAATTTAACCATTGCACTGATAGAAATGAAAGGTTAATTTTTCCACATATATCCAGTTATGAGGGACTCCTTGCACTTCACTTGCAGTGTGTTATCAAGATTAAAAATGTAATATAATTTAATGTCAATAAAAGGAAAACAAAGTGTTCTGAATATGCTCAGGTCTTGATTAGTCTTATCAAAACAGGGTATATTGTGAGAGAACTTCAGTTTTAACTGAAGAGCAAACAACTTTGTTTCCTCGTGCTTATTTAAGGCTCAGTTCTTATTCTCTAATACTTTGAAAAATGCACTTTAGCAGCTTTCAATGTCCTAAATAATAAACTTTGTTTAAATTATGCATTACATCTGAAGTGCTGTTTACTTTTTAAGCTTATAGTTGCATTTTGTTGCCTTTATTTCATATTTATGTGAAGTAAACAATGAGAGAATATGATCCATCCATCAGAAATGATGAGAATCTGTATCCCTCTCACTATTGGTCTGGACTTTCCTTTTTTAACAGGCAGTCGTGCTTTCTCCTAAATTTTAGTTTTATAGACTGTTTTGTTCCCCTTGAAAGTACATTATAAATCAATAAGAAGCATTTTACTGTAAAAGAAAATGTTATATGTATAGTGCTCCTTGGAAGACTTCTATATTTTATTGAACACTTGAAAAGTTGCAAAGTGGCACACTTGGTGCAAGAGTAACTTGGCTTTCCATTGATGCTGTCTTCTGATTACTGTATATCACCCCCTATGCAAAATTTATTGCAGGTCTGAGTATCTGTATTTCAATAACATCTCCAGAATATTTATTGGAATGTGTTATCCTCTGCCATGAGCTAGGGCAAATATTGCCTGGGAACAGATCGATACATGTCGAAAACCAGAGAAATAAAATCAATTACTGCAAAAAAATTCCGGGTGAAATCTTAACCCACTGAAGTGGGGAATTTTGCTGTTGAGCTCTAATGAGCTGATGGTACTTCTGTTCTTTATGAACATGACAGGGTCCTTGGATCCTTGTATAACAGCAGTGCATAAGTCTAAGGCCAATTCCAAGACTTTGCAGCACGATAGGCCAGGCCTTTTGAAAGAAACTTTGCTGCAGCAAATTACACAGGAGAATTGTTCTTGGAATTGTCTATATTTCCGATGTGGAAAATAAGAGAAAAATAAGGACTCTGGAGAAGGGTGCATAGATGCTTCCTGTTACTTAATCTTGATGATTTTAAAAGCTCAGAGGTTGATGAAGCCATGTGTAATCATGTGTGCCCATATTTTTGTGGACTGGATCTGTTCTCAGCTGCCTGTCACCTCCTTGTTCCCTTGGGGCTGCTCTGAAACCTACCTTTTAGCATTGTGGAGGACCAGCAGGTTTGGCCTTGGTGCTGGTTTTAAGGATCCTCTCCATGGCTGGTGGTGACTCCACCAGGAATTCTTCTCAGGAAAAACTGTCAGCCTGAGTGGGAGTCATACACGTGATGCCGAGTGCCCTGTGGTGCTGCTCACCATGCTTGGAAGGCGCACACACATAAATGAATCTCTTATAGGTGTTTCTGATCATGCTTATAGATGTGCCTCCTTTTCCATGTGGCTAACAGCCCCTGCCAGATCAGTTCAGTACAATTTCTGAGGCCATGCAAGGTCTGGATTTGGTTCTCTGGCCATAGGGTATTTTTAGATCCAACTTGTCCTTCTGCTAGCATCCATAGCAAAGCTGCTGTTTTACATTAAAATACAACTAAGCGGATACTGTCTGTGGCTTGAAGATATTATCGAGGATAAACATGCAAGGATTGCATGCCAATGAGTGTGAAAGCAGCATGGCTTAAAGGATATTTCAAGTGAAGCCTGACTGTTGCAGTCTGATATTGTCACCCAGTGGCTGGGTGGTAGGTTTAAATCTCATCCCTGGCATCTGGGATGAGAACCTGAAGTTCTTGCATCCCAGTGCACCGTTGTGGGACTGTGCTGGAGTCGGTCTGTGCTGGGCTTTCCCATTCGAAAGGTGGTGACAAGCATGACCCTGCGAGCATGGGAGACCCTGGGCAGAGCAGGAGTATGCTGCAGAGTTGTACTGTGTGGAGGTAGTATGACTGATGGTGTTGGGGCTGAAGCCTTACGTATTTTGGAGGGTCCTTTTCAAACAGGAGCTTCTCTGTGCTGCAGCAGGGCAGGACGCTCTGATGGTCGTCAGCTTTTCCTAACCCACCTGCATGTCAGGAGGGGCAGTGTCACAGAGCTCCAGGGTGGGTTTTTGCTCACTGCTTTTATATATGACACCGAAGGTTCTGTCCTTTTGAAAAGTGGAAATGCCATAAATTTAATGGATTAGACAAACAGTTTGCCCCTTGGTTCCAGTAGTCTCATGACCAGCCCATTCAGTTGAATAAGAAGAAAAAAAAAAAAAGCTTTTCCAATTCTTACTTGTTTTGAAGCATGATGTGCATGCCAAAGGGGAAAGGAAATAAATAATTCAGGCATGCTAGAAAAATTAAAACAGCTAAATGAAACCAAAATCCCAAATCACTGGAAAATACTTTGATTGGTATTTTCCCCTCTTACTCTGCTGTGATGGATTTATTTTAGTCATCAGTAAATCTGTCAAATCAAAAAAAAAAAAAAAAGTGTCTTAAAGGAAATATTTACAGCAGTGTTTTCATTTAGGAATCATATAAGCTAAAACGAAAAAAAAATCACTTTTAGCAATATGGTTAAAAGACAGTTCAGCAACAATAGAACACTTCATGTCGTTTCAGCTGGGTGATGCATTGCTTTTCTGTCTCAAAATTCAGTCTCTATTTGAATGCTTGACCTTTTTCTAATAAACATCTGCTATATTAAAAACCTGTGTTTTTTTTTCTTTTGCATTATCATAAAAGGATGCAAGGGGAGGAGAAGGGGAAGCAAGATCCAGAAACATTTGGAGTCACAACTCTTCCAGTGACACTAATGTCACTGAAATGCAATCAAACTATCTATCTTCCACGTTATTTATTCAGTGTTTTCTCATGGGGTAGTGTTGTCTATCAGTATATGCCTGCGTGTGGGTACTGATCCTATGTGTGACTTTTTTCTTTTAGCGTAGTAGAAAACCCTTTGGACATGAGCAAGTTTTTGTTTTTTGACTGAGGCTTTGCCTTCTGCCTTAATGCAGATAATAGAAGTTAAAACAATAGTTAAATTTCTCTGAACACGGAGAAAAAGGACAGGGGTAGCAAACCTCCATCTGAAGCATGCCGGTGCCTCTGTGGATCTGAAGCTGCTATTTTCAATGGGAGAGGGGTTGTTCCTTCTTTCTTCAGAGGGAAAAGAGGAGACAGCAGAGGAATGCTGCATCATTTTTGAACGAGTTCATTAGGAAAAGGACCCTTTTTCCTTTGCACCTTGTCCTGGATCTGTTTGGGGGAAAAGTTTTCATTAATATATTTTGTTAGCCTAGATCAATCAAATTGTTTTCAGGCAGAATCGTCCACAAAAAGAATTAATCTTTTTATGGAAAAATCAAACTTTTAAAAGCTTATATTTGTAACAATTTCTGCTTTTTGAATGAAGCTCTATGTTTCAGCGAAAAACATTTGTCTAGCTTTAGTTGCAAACATTTTGCAGCTGATGTGCACCTTGCTACCTGGTGAATAAAACTGTGTCCCTGAGCTTCCCATGTTGCCTCAGTCTCTGCGTATTTTGGACTTGGCTTTCTGATAGAAAATTGAAAATCAAGGTCTTCAGTAGTGGAAGAAGCTATATATTTGGGGTTTTGTTTCTTTGTGCACATGTGCCGCATCGGTGGGCAGGAAGCTAACACACAGCACAATGAGCTTTTTGCAGCGTGGCAGCACAAAGTAATTGCACATGGACTTTTAGAGACAGCATTTCAGGTAATGAAGATGCCCTTCCCTTCTTGCTGATGTACCTCAGTCAGGTTTTGCCTTGCTTGCTGTGCTGCAAGAGAGTAAGTAGCTGCATTGGAGCTGCCATGGTTGCACAGGCACATTCTGCCACCCAACCTCCTCATCACCCTGCAGGCTGTGGGGGATGATGCTTGAGACAAGAGTTAAATAAGTACTACACGGGCTTGCTGCATTTCTCTTGTTAGCATAATTTCCAAAGATGCTTCATTGCTGGAGTCAGTACTTTTAAAGGTTGTAAAGCTCTGGTTTCTTAAGCTCTCCTGGAAGCATCAGTGATGTTTTAAGGATCATCAGACAATCTAGTGTTTGGTGTTCAGACTCGCACAACTGTTATTTAACAGCAGTTAAGAAATGACAGGCTGTCAGTACTGGTTGTGAAGAAGCTTCAAGGAGCCATTGTTCTTTCAAATTAAAACATTTAAACATTTAAATCCAAAGCTAGGACTGCAGGCTCATTTTAATTATTCCTTTTGTCTTTCGGAAATACTTTCTTACTGATGATCACAGAGCTGTCACATATACATTACCTTTAGTCAGAATGCATGACAGTGCTTTCCTATTAGCTGTCATTATTTTACAAGGAAAACTGAAAACCACTAGAGCAGATATATTAATTTCAAAAGAAGACACTGCTGGCAAAGTTATTAAAATAAAAATATCTGAAGACTCGCATTCATTTGATTTATAGCAAAGATCTGCTGTAATGTCTCTTGGCAGTTGAGGTGACTGGATTTCTCAGCTGTCTTATTGAGGTGCCTACAGTCCTGTCTGTCTAATCCCACTCCATCAGGTTGAGGAACAATATTCAGAGTAGTCGGTGATGTTAGTCATTCCTCCTTTTTTTTTTTTTTGGTTAGCGAGATGAATGTACTACATACAGTAGAAGAGTAATAACCTTAAGTCATGAATTCTCAAATATCTCCACTCTCTTTACCTTCCTATTTTGATTTTGTGCTGTTAGTTACTGCTTATCTAACTCAACATTAAATCTGAAATATTAAAGGAATCCTAAAAAAAACGTGCAAATTTGGTTAAAAATGTAGGGACAGTATCAGGCCTTTTTGATGACATTTCCAAAGGGGAATCTTCATTACCAGTGTGTTTATAGCAGTTGAAGCACTTTGCACTTCCAGTATTGGGCTCATAACTGAGGAATAATTATTAAAGGGATATGAGAAGACTGAAGTTATATAACTGCATTTTGTAAGAGAGAAAAATGATGCTGCTTTCATCCCTTCCAAGATCACAGATTCCCACCAAAAAGCTGAAAGGCATGTCCATGCCATGCTAACTTTGAATAGTTTCATAAACTGTAGTTTTATGGGAGAAAAATAAAAAATAGTGGGTGTATATGGGGGTGGGTAAATGTATCGTATTTATAAAGTTTTAAAGGTTTGTTTTTTTTTTTTTTTTTCTTTTTGGTTTTCTTAATAGAGTTGTGTACTTGCCTCCTGTTTTGCCTTTTATTTCCCATTTTTTGCCTTCCCCACTCTGCAGGGTAATGACCGCACGGTAGCAGCTGCTCTGTGCAACCTTGAGCGCACAGAAGAAAGCTGTGCTTTTGCAGTCAGAGCTGTTTAAGTGGCTGTGCAATCTTCTGTCAATACCAGCATGGCCTAGTCCCATGGGTAAATGAAGGGGTTTTGTGGCGCAAGTTAAAATAATGGTTCCTGAAATTTTCTCAAAGCAATCCATTTTATGTAGAATATTTCTGGCGGTTTGTCCACTGAATTCACTGGCTTTTTAGCCACAACTAAACAGTTTGCTTTTAAGGCTTAAAAACCCACCTGTTGCTACAGTTAACTGCAGTTCAAAGTATTTTGTCTTTCCTGGGTGGATTAAATAGATGCTCTTTAAATCCTCTCCCTAGCAGAGGTTGCAGTAGGCAATCCTGGGCTCTGGCACAGTAGAAATGTTCCTTGTTTTTCACAGATATTCTCAGTTTCTTATGAGAGAACGCAGAAAAGAGAAAATCAAGAGTTCAGAGCACAAAGGCAGGATGGAGTTATTTGCCATTTACTGTTCAGCAAGATACAGTTAATTACATATGCTTTTTTTTCATGAGAAACCTCCTGGAAATATATAATGCTATTTTATTTTGATTTGTATTTGCTATGCTGGTTTGGAAGTAAATATATGTAATATGTTTTTTTTGAGAGCTCCAGAAGTATTTTAAAAAGGGCAAAACAAATTGATTTAATCACAGATATTGGTAAAGGCTTTTTTTTTAATGGAATGTACTATGATTTCTGCTGATAAGTTATATTTTTTACATTGTTATTGAAAGAGAATATGCATGCTCTGAGAAAGAACTCAGAAATGAAGAAAGTAAAAAATAAACCTAACAACAAAGAAGTCATAAGAAGAAAATATTGTTGTATGGGAATAGTCTGTATAAAAACCTGCAGCATCTAAAACTGCTTTCTTGCCTGGTGATACATGGGATAGAACTATTAGGGAACACAAAGAAACAGCAGCTTTCAGACCTCGAATAGTTTACTTAGGTGCAGGTGAGATCAGATGATGACTTTTCCTGGAAGCCCCTGAGTTCAAACAGAAATATTCCGTTCCCTGGTTGTTGTTTTTCTGCAAATGTGACGAGGCAGTGTCATTGTCATTGCCACTAATGGCTTAAGAGGACTGGTGAAGTTTGGGGGAGGGAGTTGTGTGTGATTGATTACTTTATTGCAGTGTTAATGTTCATGGCTTACAATGCTGAGAGCGAGTTGCCTTAATGTCAGCCCTGCCGGTGGATGCTGCTGAGCAGCGAGCTCCTCAGGAAGCTTCAACACAGGAGTAGACGTGTGCTGAGAAGAGGAAAGGATGGCTTTAACAAAGGTCATTTTCGATTTGCTGCAGGTAGATGCCATGAGACTGGAAGAAAAGGAAATAATTAAAGCTTTAAATATCCTGTTATACCGGTTTCCACTTTAGCCTCATTATATAGGACAAGCTGCTCTTTGACAAGGACCATTTTATTCTTCTTTTCTCTTCCCCCATTATGTTAACCAAGGTGCAGAGCATGAACAGCTCTTTATATAAAGGCTATTTTCTCCCGTATTGTTTGCTCTCAAATTGCTTGGCCTGAGCTTTGTTTTCCCAGACTAGGTACTTTGAATTGTGTTAAATTTTAACAAATATTCTGTTAGGATTTCTTGCCTTTTAAACATGAAAAGCCTTTCTCCTCTCCCCTTTAAGTGAGGTTCATAGATTTAGGAACCCATATCAATGATTTTTGCTCCCATATCTCCGGGGGTATGATAGCCTTACGTCGATCATTAGAGGTTGCCACTTAAGACCCTGCTATGCTATGTGCAGGAGGCATACTTGTGTCATTACAGAGGTGTTCACCCCATTTCTTTGGCTGGCTCTAAGCCCCAACTTTGCCAACACATACCAGCCTGCTCTCATGGGCAAGACTGTGTTGTTAGAGGTCTTTATGCAGCAGGGTGTGCAGGATTTTGAAGTGGGTGGTGATCTGAGGAGCTCACTTGGGTACCTAGCCTTCTAGGAGAATACATCTCATGTTTCCTTCTGATAAGAACACTTTGACATAAAAGAGGATGAAATGGCAAACTCCTGTTTTGGTGTTTTCTTGTTAACTATTGGTGTCATTGCTAGGTACCTGAAAATGTGTCAGGTTTGCACAATCTGGATACAGACAGATGCAAATGAGGAAGAAGTTGCCTTGATGTGGCTGAGCTAAAGCATCTCACTTCTGAATTATAATCCCTCTGGTGTTCTAGTGTTCGCGACTTCTCCTCTGACTGCCAATTTTTCTGAAGTGTGCAATGGCTTTGTGATGTACACAAGCGCTCACTAGGGACTAAGGTAGGTCTTTTGACCTAAGGAAAATAGAATTTAATCTCTGGCCCTTGGAGGTTTCCTTCACAGGTAGAATGGCTTTTCCATTACATCAGTGTGCCTACTGATTGTTGGAAAATTGGCTTACCTTATTAACGTGTGCCAAGTGACTTGGATGTAGTACATCTGAAAATACCCAGGGGTGTTTTTTCTTATGAGCAAAGTTGGTCTCTTTCAGCTTGAAAAAAGTACTTAGCTATGCATAATCTTGTCCTTTCAAAATTTCTTGACGTTAATTATGGCACTTACTCTTGCAGACGTAGACTAAGTCCTGACCAAGTGAGGACTTATGCAGATGTTTAGCAGTATGCGCTGACGGTGATCATATTAACTTCAATGGGTAAAATAATAGAATAAAAAGCTAAGATGTGTAACTGCTATGAGCTGGTGCCAGTTTTGAAGTCATTTGGTGCTTACGTTTATTTGTACTTCCCTACTCCTCCTGAAAAAGTCTGTGGCTGTAAATCCAATTGCTTTTGCTGTAAGTTTTAGTGTCCACAGGAGAGAGATAATGTACTTGAAAAATATGTTCCTTCTTAATTGGGATATAAGAATAGGAACTTTTTCATATGCATCTAAAATTGTGTAGAAGTTGTGCTTCAAGCACAGGATTGTTGAATGTACAGTGAAAATTGTCTTGTATTGAGCCAAAATTTGATTCCCAAAATCTGAAACAAATTGCTTCAATGGTCAATGAAATGACTGGGAAGGTATTCCATGAAGGATATTTTGTTTTATTTTAATGCAGCATGCCCTGCTTCAAATTGTATAAAGGATTAATTGTAATCCCTGTTATCCCACTGCAAACTCTGAAGCCTCCCCTGAACCTCAGTTTCCTATGTTCCTTAAGGAAACTGCCCTAGATGATTTTCCCAAAGTCAGAATTTGTGTGCTGGTAACCACAATGAATTCTGCACTAAACAATTAGCCTTCACCACCACTCACTTTTCTGTCTTCAGCTGAGCTTTTCTCACATCTTTCCAGAGGTTAACAGCATCTCCAGATCATTTCTTTTGTCCCCAACAAGGTGTAAGCCACAGGGAGCTGTCTCCATGGGAAACGGGGCATTTTTATTCAAATAATCACGCAGTGTTACACTACATGAAAGCCAGGGCTTATGTAAGGCTGGGATTTCTTTAGTAATGACTGCTACATAATAGGGCCACCTGGTGATTTGTGTGTTGCATTACTCTGTAGGAAACTTGAGTTCAGGAACTACTTTAGGGCTCTGGCTGACAGGGAACACACAGGGCATGTATGTTCAGCTCATTTGCTTCATCTCCAAGTGAGGTCATGCTGACCAAGCAGCACTTTGAATTTTCCTTACCTGCTGGCAGATGTAACAACAGTGAGGATGACACAAGAAACAGCTCAGAGTACCTGGAAGCTGGAAAATCATGGAAATGAACAGCCACCGCAATACTGGGATGTATATTTTTCCATGTATTACCTAGCAAGAAGGTTATCACATCTGATATTGTTTTATTAAACTACTGTATGGTTTGTTTTCTATCCCTTGTATTTCTTCATATAGTAAAAGGGTACAGTAATGAACACTGCTGCCTAAGAATAAATCCATTCAAATTGCATCTTTTTTTCATTAGAGGTTGTGTTTTGATAACTCCTGGTGTGCATACATTTCTTTTCAGAGTTCATAGCTCTAAATATGAGTTTTAATTACTCTGCTTATCTTCTGTTATCCATTATATGTTCACTCTTCATGTAGGGAAAATCACGAATGCCATGCCTTTTGTTGAGAACACTCTACAGAGAGACGCAAACATAGAAAGAACTACATCAGAGCAACATTATCAATTTATACCAGCACAGAATCAGACTCAGAAAATGGAACTGAACAGTCAGAGGCTTGGTTTTAGTATTGTGAAGATTCTCATAGAGCCAAGCTAGCTGCTTTAAGAAAACTGCCTTCCTGCCTTTAGATATGGTCAACTTATACCAAAGGTGCAAAGTTGTCCAGAGCATAGTAATATTTTTCCATCCTTTTTTAAGACTGAATATTCTTTTTTTTTTTTTTCCTGCCTATTTCCAGCTTATTTCCTTCAAGGAAAAGGAAGGAAAATAGGTCAATAAGGAAAGTCGCTATTGGATTGTGTCCCTTTGGGGGTATGGAGACAGGGTACCAGCGTTTGCCTCCCACCAGATGAGCTAAGTTTAGGTCCTGCACCTCTTCACATACATCCCGTGTCATCCTGGACAATTAGCCTAGTCTGATCTTCCTGTAAATGGAAGATAACTTCCCTTCTACAGGAATGTTTATAGGATAAAAACGTGACGTGTTTGTAAGGATTCAGCTAGTACAGTCACAGGACCCACAGATGCTCTCAGAATAAATTGTTGGTTCCCAAAATTGTATTTTCTGATCCATGTAGGCACAATCCCCAAATGGGTGAAACCTTCAGGATGCAGCCAAATTGCAGGTACTTCCAAATAACAGGGAAAAAAAATGGAAAAATGTATTTTCCAGCCTTCCTTTGCCATAATTAGGGTCTAAAATATAGCATGCAAAATTCACCACAGCTGAATTAACAGGAGAAGAGGCTGTTATATTTAAGCTATGCATTTTTCTGTAATTAAATGGGTTTCATAGAGGGAATGTTCCTTCTTGAGGAGAAAATCTCTTAATTGGCAGTTATGCAGGGTTAATGAACTACAAAAAGAAAAGAACAACCAAAAAAAAATCAAAAAAAACCTGAGGATACCGAACCCAAATTCATATTGAGTGCCAGAACTCAGCAAATCCATTATCAGAGAGAGCTGTTTTAACCAAAAACTGGTTACATCAGACTAGCTCTGAGAGAAGGCATTTTGCAGCAGGAATGAAAGCAAAGAGTAGGGATACTCAGTATGAAAAGTCGACTATAAAATGAACGCTTCAGGGAGAGACAATAATATTAAGGAGTCCATAAGTACCAAAACCTTAAATAAATAAAAGGAAGGGGGTGAGGATCTGGGAGAAGATGGTAGATCTGATTATTTTCTTTTTTAAAGTGCTACTGTGGGGAAATTGGAACAATCTCAGTTTGTGTTATTTCTGCATTTGTGAGGTTGTTCACTTAACCTGTGCAATGACCTGGAATACTCAATGCCACTGAGACAGAAAGAGTAACTGAGAGACTTGTGATTTCAAGGAAGAATTTTATTGAACAGCAGCAGATTTACTTTACACTTCAGCAGTAAGTGATAAGAGGAATTATTCAACATGCTTTCTTATTCTGGCCCTGGGAGGTGGTGTAAATTCTGAGGGCACAGAACATGGTGCCTCAAATCATGAAAGTGGAATCTATTTTAAAATTAAGATGAGAAATGCCATGTTTCATAGATGTTGTTTAAGTTTCTCTACCACTCCTCTGAACTTAAAGTTTTTAAGTCACTGTAATGCTGTTTGACAAGACGTTTCAACAAGAACAGAATACTGAAGTGATTAAGAGAAGAAATCTGAAATTTACTTAGAAGTTTCAGAGGGCAATGGTTTTGGCAATATACATAAACACTTGTTATGATGTGTCAGTCTGTATTAGACCCTGCTTTTCCTATCTTTCCATGGGCAGATGTTGCTTTTTTCAGTTTATAGGTTTGTTAAGGATTTTGTTCTGCCTTTCTGGCACCCTCAGGCTTCCTATCTACCCAAACAAAAAATGCATGTCATATAGGATTCACCTTTTCCCATTAGATTAGATACTGCTGGGTGGTCAGCTGGAAGCCTTTTTTTTTCTTTTCTTTTTTTTTTTTTTTTTTGTGGGGGATGGGAATAGGAGGGTAAATAGACTGTCGCTCATTGAAGTTTTGAGTTCATAGCTCATACTCATCAAGGAAACAAACAGAGCATGGTTATAACTAGATCATCTGTTGGTGATAAGTAAAAAGGCTGATTTAGAAAGAAAATACACACCTTAAACTGCTGTCTATTTGCTGGGTAGTCAGGTGACATTGTGTCCATCTGATTCAGTTAGTGCTGTGTGTAGCTGTGTGCACGTAAGAGATATTTTGAGACAAATCTTAAAATTTAAATCAACTTTCTGCAATTCAATAGTGAATTCACACATACGGATAGTGCTTTTGATTTTCACTCAGAGCTGTAGCATGACAGAAACCTTCTTTGTTAAAGAATAATGGCATAGTTAATAGAGCTTGAATAAGACACTAAAATATCACCACGATCTAGTCAATATACCTCCTAACCGGAGGAAATCAAGTAATGTTTTTGGCAAATCTGTTTTAGACTGTGTGCAGACATTACTGGTGATATTTGAGAGCATATAAGCTGTAGATTGTTTAATGAAATCTTGGCTCAAATACTCACTTTGTTCACCAGGCTCCAGTGAGCCTTCTGCATGCATATGAACTTTTATAGGATGTGTGTGATCAGCTATACCAAATGTGTACCTTCTGATATGTGTAAATTGTTAACCTAGTTATTGAACCTGCTTGAGCAGCCTTAATATATTTTGGTATTTCCTAAGGATGTGCCTTCAGGATTTTAGGAAGAGAAAACTTTAAAGGGTGATATTTTTCATCCTTTGACTATTAAATAGTTGACTATTAAGTAGGTTATGCACTTTTTATTAATGCAGTATTGTCGTGCCAGTGCTAATATAAGACATTTTATCTGGCATTGCCACACGTATCTTTCTTATGTAAGAAATCCTGTGAATGCTGTGTTGTCTAGCTATCTTTGGCTTTATATCCAAACTAAGAAAATGAGGATGGTATGTGTTAAATGTGTCCTCCCTATCCACCTACCTTCCTTCCTTTTTTTTCCAGCTTCTGAAAGGGCAAAGATACATATATTTTGTTAACTCAGAAATGCATAGTGTTTTAAATACATATAAAAACATGTACGTATCTGGTGTAGAAATGAACAATTCTATAAGAGACAGAGTAGTTTGGTGTTTTCTTTTTGTTGTTGAATCTCTATATGGCCTGTGTGCTTCTTTCCCAGCTTTTTATCTGCAGAAGAATTAGCTAACCTAGGAGAAACAAGTGCCAGGGTATGAGTAGAGTTTTTTGTAGCTGGGGGAGTCAAATGTGAAGCATAGAAGGCAGCACAGAACAACACAGTAACGTGCTGTGACTCAGTGCCTATCAGTTCATAATTACCTCTGAGAAATGGCTCTTAGTATGAATTAAACAATACTTTTAAAATGTTTTATTATATTTAGTTCTCTGTAGTGCATAATTCTGTCAAAGGTTAATTGGTTTGGGTAATGCTAGAAACTACAGTCCTTGATACATCTACTAGTCTGAGTTAGCACAAGAGTTGAAAGATATTCCTACCAATTTTGCTAAGTATCTAATAGCTAACTTGAATGTCTCAACCATCAAAAGAAGTAAGGAATAACTCTGAGTTTAATCAGGAATCTATCTAGAACAGAGCTGGACGGTGGAACCAAACTAGGTCGGATAGTTTCATTACGCAGCTTTTCATCCACTGGGGACAGAGTTGTTACCAAAGTAGTTCTGCTAAGAACAAAGTCCCCAACTTCAAAAACTTGGAAACACAGCAGAAAAGAATGATTCTTTCATCCAGGTCATGCATTTTACATTTTCCCTATTTAATAAGCTAAAGCCTGAAGATGTAGAATTTGGTGTTCGTTTTAGGCAAGTCTTTGGAGTTGCTGCAGGTCTTAAAAATACGACAGTTTGGGATTTTTATTTTTTTTTTCTTTAACACAGTTTTAGATTTAAAGGTTGCGCTTCCAGATCCCCACTGAAAGCCAAGAGAAACTTTGATCATAGACACTTAAATGTTGGCATGAATGGTTGCTGAGGGAGAAGAGTGGGCGTTCTCTTGTGGAGCACAAAACTGAATGCCCAGGGAGAACATCTAGGGGACAGGCTTTTTTTTCCCTCCCTTTCTTGTTTTTCTTTTCCAGGAAAACCCAGCTTACTAGCCTCTGAATTTTAAAACCTGCAGATAAAATTTAATAATGTGTTTGTAGGGAATACACTGGCACAGTCTCCTATTCACTCATCCGATATGCCTGAGATCAGAGAACTGGCAGGTGCTTCTGTTGGTTTTGGGACCCTTCTAAATTAAGGCAATAATTCTCTTCTTTTTCTTCATGAGCCCTCAGCTGCTCACTGCTATCTGCACTGCTTTAGCTTAAGGCAGTGGTTTTGACCTGTTTACTTTCACCATAATGCTTAAATCTCACACTATAATGCAACTTCAAGCTACTGCAGTAGGTGGTTGACTTGCTTGGAATTTAAAACCCAATTCTTCTAATGGCTGAGCAATTTCAAATTTGATCTCTGAGCGAGGGTGAGATTGGAAATAGCACTGTGGTCAGTTCACTGAGAGTGGTGACTTTACTAGATGCTTTGTAAATGTTGTGTACCTTTGGGTTCTTTCATCCCAAACATTAATGCTAACAAGATTGCACTTGCCCTGTATTGCAAGGGAGTAGCTGTTCCTTACAGAGATGCTTGCACTTCTCTGCCAGTGAACGTATTCTTTCAAAAATGAATGAAGGTAGGAATCCAGAGACATTAAGTACAACACGCAGTACTCATTCAAGTACTGAGATAGCATCAGAACAAAGATAAAGATTTCCAGCTCTGCCCAGGCATGAATGTCGCTATTAAAGGAAAAGTGTCCAAGTGTGACTGCCTTTGATCCAAGGTTGATGCTGATCTGGTGGAACTGACAGCCACTCAATAGAAAGCAATCATGTTTGATTCTGTGTGGCTATTTCCTTGCTACTTTAAGATAAAAGTAATTTAGAAAAGAATTATTTGAGTAACAAGTCTGCATTTAACAGTGGTTAACACCACCTCAAAGGCAGGTGTCAGTGCTTGTATCTACGAGTTCAAAAGGAAGTTTGAGCAGTCCCTGTGTGTGTGAATGCCATATAAAATATAAGCCAGGAAGTAAGGCTTCATGTTACTTAGGCTTTGGTTTACTTTTGGAGTTGTTTGTTTGCTCTGATCTGAAGAACCATGTCTTCATCAGGAAGGGCCATGCGCATTAAATCGATTTTCCACTCTGAATGGGGTATCTGTTTCCAGCGACTCCTAGGTAAAAAGTCACCTGCCACAACTGATGCGATACCTGCATCTAGTTCTACACTGCCTGCAGACCTTTGCTTCACTGCCCCCTTTGGCAGTAATTTTATGGTGAAGAGGACTTAATTTAGCAGGACAAAATGTGCTAATCTTCTTTGAACCACGGGGAATGACTTTATTTTCACTATTCACATGCCATCATAATGATCTAGTGCTTTCCATTCATAAATGAGAACACTAGCCTTGCCTCTGACCTCCATTAATGTATATCATAAAGGCTGCCTTCATAATATGCTTCTCAGGAAGACCTCATTCCCTTGTAAGCTGTTCTTTGGTGACAGTTCAGGTGAAAGTTATATATTTCTGCAAAACTTATCAAATGCATGTGATAACCCCACTGTCAGAGGCTATGTGAGCCATGATCGACCACATATTGGGTAGTCCATTTATTACTGTATAAGCTCTTTAAAATAATGCTAGTAAGAAAATAGTTGGATGCAGTCAAACTTGTTTGGAGCCTGCTGTAACAGGTAAAACGTGCAGCTATCAGAACTGGGATTCAGAGGAGGTGCAGCTTTGAATGGAACTGGTACAAGATCAAGGTGTTTGGGTGTCATTGGCAGTATCATGCTTTTACTCCAAATGCTGTTTGCACAGAGTGCTCTATGACTGCACATATTTAAGTGATGGACACAGCTTGTTTCTACTTCCAGCTGCATAATTTTACAGCCATTTGCGTAGAATTTAATCTTGTAGAACTTTATGGAGCTGTGAAACAAGTAGTGAATAGGTACTGAACAGCACTTGACATGCAGCGCGAACACAAAATACCTACATACATTCAAAAGTAAGGACCCGAATTTTCTTGAACAAGCTGCTGACAGCTGAATGGAGTGGCCAAAGCTAGTGAAGTTCTTCATGAAATGTGTCCTGGGTTCCTATTGTTGCTATTTTAGTTTTTTTTTTCATGAATGTGATGTCAGTTAATCCTAGCTTTATATAGCCTTAGGAAAATTACTTTATAAGCTATTTTTGAGTTTTCCCCCAATTGTTTGTGACATGAGATACGTTTTCTTTCACATAGATGTTGTGAAATAACTTTTTGAATACAGCAGTTAAAAAGATTATAAAAAATAAATGCTTCCATCTCATCCTGACATAATTTATTTTGTGAGAACAGAAGAAAGTGATAGAAGTAATGAATCAGAGATTGTATTGATCACACTGTCACTGTGATGATCTATTAAAATCTAGGATGTTTTATCATTCTATTAAACTGAAATCAAAATCTATACATAGCTAAGGATATAGTTATTAAATGTTGTGCTAATAATACTCATAGAGCTGAAGAGGACACGTGCCCAAGGTCACAGAACCATGGAGCAGTCGAGGCTGGAACTCATGGAGGTGATGAGTCCAACGCCTGTACTTGAAGATGGTCACTGGGTGCAGGTTGCTCAGGGCTGTGTCCAACTGGGTTTTGAATATATGCAAGGATGGAGGCTCCACAACCTCTCTGGGTGACCCATTCCAAAATTTGTCTGCCCTCACCGGGGTGGGGAGGGACATTCTTACGTTCATGTATTTAAGTTCATGTCCATTGCCTTCCATCCCATCACTGGCAGGGAGCAGCCATGGCCACAGAGACCATGGTGGCACAGCTCAGGACCCTGAAAGTCCTAAAGATTACTGAGGATGGCACTTGCATCTTTTCTCCTGTATTTTACTCATTCCACTTACATAATCCATTGTTTTCTCCAGACAGTTCTAGTCAGACTAGTTACACTTGATGGCCCATGCTGTCAATATTAAGTATGAAGATGCTAGTAATAGTAACTTTTTCACTAAACTCTGCATTTCTTGGAAAAGATTTTCTATTGTGAAAGAAGTACTGGGCATGGAAAATCCTGCTTCGGTAAGTCGGAATGAAGTTACTGTGGAGTAAATCTTATTTAATGCTTTGAAACGTAAGAGCACATTCCTATTTTGATACATATGGACAATAAATCGGGTCTCATGAAGCTGCTATTTGTCTAAGAATAGAAAAGTATAAAGAGAAACAAAATGAATTCATACTGCATACGGTTTTAAGTGTTAGTTCTTTCTGATATCCAGGATTTTTTTCCTTTAGAATATAATGACTTTTCACAATTTCATAATAATGAGTTATTATTCTAGAAGGCCAGTGATATTCCTTATAACTCATGAAGCACTGAGCTGTTCTGTTTTTCCCATTCATATGCCCACTTCAGACTTTGACCCAGAAAATCTGGGCCAAGAGCACAGTCTGTATCTGGATTGCAGGGTTTTTTTTTTGTTTTTTTTTTTAATTATTTCTACTATAAGCAGCACTTTTTGCCTAACTGTGCTAAAATACCTATTGTTCATCTAAATATGAAATTTCCTCTTTTATATTAAAGCTCTTGAGAACTCTTGTCTTGGTCATCTCCAAGCTCACTAGCAGCCCTGGTGGTCTCAGCAGCTTGTGCTGCTCTTGCAGGGAGGGGAGCTCCTGGTCCTGGGATGCTGTCAGGCTCAGGCACTGAACTTGATTTCCAGAATGTCAGAAATTGGCATTTGTACCAGTGGTAGTCTACAGGTGATGCAATATTTCCATCCGTAAGAATAGGAATCAAGTACAGTGATGATTTTTCAAAAGGAGCAATTTTGGTCTAACTCTTCACTTGTTGAAACTGAGCAGGAAAGAAAAAAAAAAAAAGAAAAAAAAAAAAAAACATTATTTGAGTAGGTGGTGTGGACTGCCTTACAAATAATATTTAGAAGTCTCTCAAAATAAGGTGCTCAGTAGTTTAAAGTTACAAATGCTCAGATGACAATGTCATGGTAACCAAGCCCGTTGTGATACCCTGCTTGCAGAAGAGATCTTTGTAGATCTTTTCTCTTGGGCTCAGCTTTATATAGTTAATGTACAAAGCAGAACACAAAAGAAAAGATTTCACAAAATTAACATCTCATATTAACACAAGGGTAGGGATGTGTTGTCCTCTATGGCATCATCTGCTTCTGACATTCAAGCAGTTCTAATTACTTTAATGACTCCCATAGGTCCCCTCTGTAACTGCTGGATGATGCCTGAGGAGACTCTTCATAGGCAAGAGAAAAAAGCCAGGGAGCAACCAGAGAAAGAAATACTGTCTTGCAGGCCAAAAAAAAAAAAAAAAAGTTTTACTGAAAGGCCAGATACTTTCTTCTCTTTGGATGATCACGCCTTCTCGTTCTGCTTCAAGGGAATGCTTGCATCTCTGAATTACTTTGGGTTTCAGAATCAGTGCAAACTCTCTGCTGTTTTCTGTTCATTTCTGTTATTATTCTTTTTTAGGTAAGCTTAATTTGATCAGCATACTTTTTTTGGTGGAGTTAGGCTATAAAGTTTTCCTGTCAAACTACATAAAACGTCTTAATAGTTAGTAGTCCCCATTTTTCATCCCGTTTTTATGTGGTGACCTACAGACACCTGAGATGATTAGATCATTCCATCTGGTGGGAGAAGATTGGCATGTTTTCTTGGGATCGCAGATACTGAGTTTTAACTTTTCTCCTTTTTTGTAATCTTAGACAGTGCTCACTTTTTTGAGATGCACTTCCATAATGGAATTGTACATTATTATTGGTGTTCTTTGATACAAAAGAAATTCAATACCTCCGGGGCTATAAATATCATTGATTCACTCCTAACAGAGAAAGATTCTGCAATCTTTTTTAGATTATTAAGACTTTTCCATTTATTCTCTGATGGAAGAGTTATGAATTTAGTAATCATTATGCCCTAGGTGACTTAGGTTAAGCAATCAAAACCTCTCTTTAAAACATAATTATGATTGTTTCCAACATTTAATTCTTTTTGTTTTCTTTTCCAAAATATTATTTTTTAATGCCTTGAGCATTTTTTGTTTACTGCTTCCAAAGAACTTCTCCTGCAGCCTGTGTTACAATAGAGAAAAGTCTTGGTGACTCTGCAGCAGATTATATATCTTACCTATAAAGCTTTTGAGGAATTATTGAGCGCTTCGAGATGTCGTGGTAGGAACCCAAGCTTGTAATAAATGTGTGAATTTCTTTGATTTCTTCCTCCCTCCTGAATGAGTAAGATAAAGCCAAGTCTTTTCCTTGTGGATTTCAGTTTCTTGACCAGTTTGTTTTAAAAAGAAGGGTGTAGAATTAGAGAGAAGGAAAAAAAAGGGGGGGAGGGATAAATTAGCTTCTGAGAGATGCTAGAATGACTCGTACACAATTGGATAGTTTTGCTGAGAAGAGATATAAAAGCATGAGCCAGAAATCCAAGAAAAGTTCATCTGGGTTTTTAAATTTCAGTCAATAATATATATATGTGTGTGTGTATATATATATATATATATACAAACATATATATATATATATATATATTATATATATATTGAGGTTAAGAAAAGCTTTGTATATGCATTCTGTGCAAAACTTAATTTCTAAATATCAAGGGCATTTTTTTGTTTGGTTATTTGTATTTGTTGTTCTTATATTAATCTACAGTTCTACAAATTGTCACGGAAGCAGGAAATCTGCCCTGCATGTGCTTTTTCTCATGCTGCTGGAGGGAAATGTTTAAAGTCAAATGCCACAAGGGTAACATGCTGGTACCTTTTAAGTCACTGGCATGGCTACTTTTGAATTTTATGGAGACAAAGGTGCAAATACAAAGGAAGCCATTCAGAGTTCATGACTCCAAATATCCTGCTGTCCACCACTCTTGTATCCAAAGCAGGTAAAACATGAGTCCTGCTATTTTTTATTTAATTTCTTAAACTAGTGCTTTTGAAGACTGTGAGCAGCTGAGAGCTACACATGAAGCAGTAGCTTTGCAGCCAAATATTCTTACATGTGGAGATCAGATCTGTAGTAAACAAAAGCAACAGTTGTGAGATGCATTGCTGTTAAACCACTAGCCTTGTTTGCTTTAGGAAGTTCCAGAAAGTTGAAGCATTTCTGTGGTGAGTATGAAGCATAAGTTAAAATATAAACTCTAAAATAGTGTGTGGATATTGACACTTGGGAGAAAAGCAGCCTTAAAGCTAAAACCCAGGAGGCTGTGCTCTCGAGTGGGAGCATTCACACTGGGGTTTAATGTACTGCAACTTCTGTGCCTTGACTTCACGCTATTAGTTGATTTGCCTCAACTTTTCTGAATGTCTTTAAGTTGATGTGGCCTTTGGTCCTGCCCTCTACACTGCTTTCAAACTTAAAGCACGGTGTTTTTGCAGGCAGACCTCATTCTACAGATACGGTGCAACGTCCCCCTTACATGTCAGTCATTTAATTAACCTTTCAAATTGTCTCTTCAGTACCAGTTTGAAAGGGCAAAGTCCCATGGCCTGTTTTAATATTTAAAATGAGAAACCGATGTTCATCACTGATGCTTCATTTCCTGTAGAATGATGTGCCTTGGAGCCCTTTTATCTGCTGGACCTGATACGCATGATGATGCCTCTGCTACATTAATACACACTTCTCAGCAGTACTCTTCCCAGTTTAGGCTGATTAGATTAAAAGAAGATCATCCAGAATGTGATGATGATTCAACATTTATGTTTTTTATCCACTGCAGGCTAAATATATTCTCAGCAGGATATTTGGGGGTAAGGAGGGACAGTGAAAATGCTCTGCTCTGTTGTGTTTCTAATAGGTTTAGTAATGCTCAGTAGAAATGGTATCTTCAGTTTTCTTGGTACAGACATTTATAACTGAGTACTCTATGCTATAAAGGCAATTAATTGCCTGTCTGATGTGCTTACTGTACGTCAGAATCTGCTGTTTAATTGTGAGTATGAAACTGTGGCTGCACAAAGGATCAATTTTTGATTTCCTAAGATATTTAATAAAAGAATGGGTTATGAATAAGAAAATAAGTCTACAGTCAAGATGAGCATTTTATTTCCTACTTTCAAGTAATTGTCAAAGTTATGAAAATATTTATGCAGAAACTAGTGTTTTAGTTGTCTGATTATATTAAAAAATCTGAACCTGTAGAATTTAGCAGTAGAGAATGAGGTTTTTTCTACAGTATCTAGTAGCTTTAGGCACATTTTACAATTAATCCAGTAGAAAACATGAGATACTGACACTGTCTCAAAACAGGCATCTAATTTTGGTGTCTGTTGGGAACCTAAGTTCTTTAGATAGTCTACAAAGTTTCCAGAGAACTGACTCATCTTTTGGAGGCTGCATCAGCTGAGTGGAAGCTTGGGTTCGTGTCTCTGCCTCTAAACTTCGCACCCAGTGAAATGGTGTGAATACACTTCTGCCTATGTAAGTTGACTTTTTGTCCATATGAAAATATGAATGGTTATTAATAGTCTTTTAGCTGATTATTGGAGATGAAATAAACATTGTTCTTGAGTGTGATAGTTATATCTGGGGGAAAAAAAAAGATTTGATAATTTACGTTCTCTTTTATAAAACTGAAGGCTACGTTATAATGGGATTTTGCAGGAAATTTGCAAGTGGTACACTACGAATTAATTTGCTTCTAGGCTCGAGGATAGAGCAGTTTCAAAATCATTAATAAGCATTGAGGGAGAAAATTTGATTTGTAAGTGCTTTATGATCTCATTTTGAAGTAGGATGGAATCCTTTATTCTTTTGAGTTGTGCTGTTGCTGCTGATAGAAATCAGTCTACAGTTAGCCATTGTAGAGCTACGACATAATGGAATTGGTTTGACCCAGAGCAGCATGAGTCAACTGCGGAGTAAACTGGCTGAAGTTACTGACAAGTGCTCAGCAATATTCATGATTACCCAGAAAAGAAAACGTATATGTTTATCCAATTAAAGCTCCAGAAATAAATAACCACTTTAGGCACAATCTAATTATCCAGTTGGGATTTGGCCAAGATACTGGGAGTTGACGGCCCTTGAGTTAGAGGTGTCACAGGAGATTTAAAGCAGAGCGTGACAAGTTTGGGTCTGCATCTCAGCTGTGGGGTGTAGGGCAGTACTGACCTTCTTCTTTATCCCTTTCCTTAATTAGTGTGCCCTGAAATAGCATGAAACACAATTAAAATAATCTTGAATTATGATATTGTGTTAAGTGCCCCTAACAGCGCTATTTGAGACAATGAGATAGATTAGTATATAATTTTTCTGGTTTATATTGTCCTTTTTTATGCCTGTTGCATCATAGCCTGTTTATACATAAAATAACTCTTGAGGAGAATCGTGCTGCATTATGAGGTATTACAGCATTTTGGGTTCTTCATCTTCAAAACAGGAAGGTTTTTTTGAGCTTCTGTTGGAGCAATCTCTGCAGTAGGAAGCCCTATTTTTAAGAAATAATAGCACATATCAATGCTAATACTGTTGTGTTTGCAAATGTTTTTTCACAGATTAGCTCTTTGCAGTCTTCCAAAGAGCAGTTCAACTACAGAGGATAAACTGGCATACTTCATTTTTAATGTGATAACTTTTGGTGAGAGTTTTATTCTTTAGCAGTGAAGTGAGCACCTGTGGACTCAGGGGGATGCAGATCTCAGCAATACAGTTTAAAATTTCATCCTTCCCCTCCACACCAAAAAACGGGATAGGATGGGTTGGTTTAATTCGAAGGATATTTTGAGGAGGGGAATTTCATGACAAATAACTTACACACTTTCCGTTTTCTCTTTTCTTTCTTGCTGTTGGTTTTAGCTGGTGTGCACTTGGGTCCATTTGGGCACACTTTTGAATTGTAGTGTTGATAATGATCACAAATGCCTGCAGGTGAATTTATATGCAGTGGTCACCAAATACAATTCCGACTTCTCTGAATACTGATACACTTTCAAAATGAGTTTGGCATATCCTTTACAAGCCTTTTTACTTGACAGCTGTTAATGGCTTGAAGTTTTGGATGCACAATCTGATCTGCATTTTTAAGTCTTGGCAAATGAGACAAAAGCCAGTGTCCTGCCTACTCCCAGCACTGTTGTATGCCCTGTGGCTTGATTGTTAATGCAAACATTTAATTGCTCAACTTGGTTCTTGGATGCCATGCTTCTATTTGATACCCGTTTGATCGAGAGGAACCCTGATCACATCACTGTGTATACGCCTCGTATTAAAAGTATTTGTGCTCTAGGACTCAAGGTTCAAAAGGTCCCAGTGGGTGCTTGTAAAACTAGATGAGGTTGCTGTAATCCCAGACAACACAGACATTTATTGCTTTGAGCACAAAGCTGCATGTTTTTGTCCATGTGCTGTGGAACCTTGCTTGGCATTAATCTCTGATAGATGTGAACCTATATTGTAGCGTTGTACCTGTGTAATATTCTCGCAGGCTTTTATGCATCTGTGCATGTAATAAAGTGGTGTATAGCAGAGACTTTATGATGGTTGTCTAGACAGGATGATCTTTATCCATAGAGATAAGTTCCCTTCTATCAATTAAAATAAAGAAAGATAAACACTGTGCTTTGCTTAAGCAGTACAAAGAGTAAAACTATTCTCATGGTTGATTACTCAACTGTCAAGGTGATTTGGGGAGTAATATTGAACAAAGCCCACATACCAATTGGGAATTAGCCAGCCGAGCTTAGTAACAGAGTGTTTCATACTTGGGTAGGAACAGGTTTTCACTCTTCTTTTAGGAGAAACAACTACTTTACTTTTTTATTAAGAAATTCATCTGCATCATTGTTTATGTCCTACAAAGTTTTCTATCATAACAGCAGCTAATTCTTTCCAGACCCAGTGCTGGAAACTCTGCCTGGTCTCTTCAGCCACCTGGGTGGCTACAGTTTCCCTTCACATTAGGAAATTGGCTATATAGCCTCTGCAAGCTGACACAAATAGCTGAGTGCCATCCATTTTGTCATGCCTCAGGCACAGGGCATTCCTGGATGCGTTGCAAAGTATGGCTGTGATTTAAGGGCAAGACACCACAGGGATGGTGTCAAGGATAATTCGAAGTCCTCACAATGGTCTTTAGGGAACCAATTTCTGCAGCTGCCAGACCGCTCTAAGTTACTCCAAAACCAAGTGTTGGTCGCTGGCTGGCCTAAGGGAGCGACTGCTTTCTCTCCACTCTTCATCTGCCTCTCTCATTTACTAATGAGGCTCCTGCAATACTGCACACTACTTCTTTCAGCTAGCACGAGCGAGAAGCCAATGTGTGGTGAACGAACTAATGAACGGCTCGGTTCATCTTCGCCTGCCCCCTCACTGTGAGTTGCCAACATGCCGCTCGCACTTTCTGTGCAAAGTGAATGGTCCCTGTCATAAGCGTGGGGTGTCCTGCATGGTGGCCAAAGGCTGCCCAATGAGCCTGTCCTTCATGAAGGAGATTTGTCATTTAGTTTGCCGCAGTCTGATTAATGCTGCCTGATGCTGCTGGTTTTGGAAGGACCAAGGAAATGAGCTGCTTCTCTTTTCTCTTAAGGAAAAACTGAAATGCCTGAATCCAGACTTTTTTTCCATCTCCCTGTGAAATGCCTCAGGGCAAGGTTACAGCAATGGTTTGTTATTTTTCCCCGTTATACAAAGTCCTATTATAATTTGGCTCAGTTTTGTAGCATTTATCTCTTGGGTATCTATTGGAGCCACTATTGCTATTAGACGGGGATCTGCCCTGTGTGCGAGTTTGTCACGAGGATGTCTTCCAAAGCATAGTGCTAAAATCTGCTGTGGTTTTTGTGAATGACAGATGGGTTTTTGCCCCCTTGTTGCTTTCTTTTTAAATGGGACATTGAAAATTAATATTTCTTTAGGCACAAAAGAAATACTTTGTGTAGTTGAGCTAGCAAATCGTGGTCTTGTACAGATCAAATAGTTGCACGGCGCATGGCACTGGTACCACAGTGGTACTGCAGCTTTTCACTCCTACCCCCGTTTATTTTCCTACTTGCTAATTGTAGTCAGTGTGACCCATTTCTGACCAGAAGTCTTTAGCTGATGCAGGGACAGATTAAGCAGGCGTTGCGTGTAAAATACCCATTTCCATGAAGTAGTGAAATGCAGCTGAGCTCATTTATTATCTACCTCAGGAGATGAAAGGGGCCCCTGTTTTAAATTTTGTCCTGCCGTGGTACATGCAAACAGCTGTCCTTTGGGGAGTGAAGATCTTCCAGGACACACACAAATCCCAAGTACTCATTTCTTGATGGTTGTTAAGTCTTTACAATGACAAAACATTAATTTAGGGAGTTAGAACAAAACCGGTTTAAGATGTCTTCCCTTTGTCACTGCAGCTTCACAGAATGGGTTAGTTTGTACTTTGTTTCCTGGCAGGATCATATTTTTCAATATAATCCATACATCTCTATATGTCCTCATTATTTGAATTGTGCTCCACAGCCTTTCAGACATGGGGAGCAGTTAATATGGATCATTCCTCTTGACCTCAACCACATCTTTGTCCCCATCGATTCATTTCATTTTAGAAGGTGATTCCCTTTTTTTTTCCTTTTTTTTTTTTTTTTTTGGCTGAGAATGAGATGCATGAAAGTTCTGCTTTTTCCCTATCCTTTTATCACCTATTTCAGATGCTAGAACACCTCTGTGGCTGCTTTGCACGCTGTTCTGTACTTCTTGTCTGGGCTGTGTGATATAATAGAAGGGACAGCTTGAAAAATATGAAGTGCAAACAGTGGTTTTAGTCATTACACCAATCAGTGGGAGTTATTCTCCTAGTATTCTGCTCTCCTGACCTATTTTATCCCAGCAGCTAGAAACAGTCTGACTTTGTTCACATCTATTATCCAATTCATTGCAGTTGTTAAAAAAAGATTGTATGTTTTAAGGTGTGCAGACAGCAGCACTGCATAGAAACTCCCTTTTAGCAAAAATAAGATATTCTGTAAACATGGGATGCATTAAAAATTTACAATGCAACTAGTATTTTCCATATTGTATATACATAAAGGAGTAATATAAGCCTTTGCTAGGGGATTTTGTCTTTCGCATGCAGCTGATTTGCTGTGTGCTCTGACTGCAAAAGCATCCCCATTCCTGCCTGTTAAACTTTGCCTTAATGCTTTAGCAATCCACCCCAAGCAGCTGAGCGCTCCTCTCATCTCATGGGTAATCTTGGATGCTGCACACCAATCCTTATGCAAGTTTGTAGCCTGACGAGCCTGTGTCAAGCTGGGTGCATTTCAGAGAGGAGGTGTTCAGCACCATTTGTATTGCTGTTGGACTGTAAATTCCGCTCAGATATTTATCACCCATGTGTCAGACCGAGCCTGCTGTGTTCCACACAGCTTCTTTTCCTGCTGGGGTTTGTCTCAATACAACTTTGTGCGTAGCAGTTTCTCTGCTGGACGAGAGTATTTGTTGCCACTTGAGTCTGCGGTTAAGCTCTGTTGAAGGAGCAAATGCTAGAAGTCCTTTCTATAAACAGCAGAGATGAGCAAAATACTCATCAAGAACAGAATTTTCTAGAAAACAGAACAGCTTGCTCTTGTTTTTGGCGCTGTTGCACTTTCACTGTTTGGTGTCTTGTCTCACTTCTGACAGCCTTAGTTATTTTAGCAGGGAGCTAAATCAGTGAAGACCATGTTGGTCATCCTTCAGGAAACAACAGAAGTCCACTGAGAGAAGAAAAGGCCAAGTCCGCTGGTGCCCGCTTTCCATCCTGGTGTGAGCTCAGACAGGGCTCCTCATGGCTGTCTGTGGTATTGGCACCAGCACAGCAGCACTGGAGCATGTCCTTCCTCTACAAGGGTGCTCAGGTGCTGGGTTAGAGGGGTTATGGGGACAGGAAGGGCAGCTGCAGCCCTCCCTGCAGTGTGGGGTGAGCTGGGTGCGTGTGGGCCACACTGGGCAGGAGGAGGCCATGGCCTTATGGCGCTGCAGGGCTGGGGCTTGGCCTGACAGGGAGGCGGGCAGAGAGCAAACTTCTGGGAAGGAGCCAAACACAGCACCAAAAAGCACCAAAATGAAATAGGGGAGGAGGGAGTCCTTGTCTGGTTTTGAAAATTTTCAGCCGGTTCCAGTCCCCGCTTCCTTTATGTACACATTTCATAGTTATCTACACATTTCATAGCTCTGTATAGTTTGTAAGACTGTTCCTTAGGGACCTAAGGGCTGTTCCTAATGAATTACAGGCCTGCTAGGCCTGCTAGTTTCTGTTTAATATATTTCTCTTTTATAAGTCAAATTTCCTTTGGTTTTGTACAGGGTAGTGGGTGGAATGATTTTTTTTTTTTTTTTTTCCAGTATGCACAGAGCATTATTTTATAAACTCTCTAAGAGGATTGGAGTATCAAAGCTCTGGATAAATCTTGCATTTGAATTTTTGTGGCTTCTTCACAAATGTGTCATTATTCATTTTCACCTTTACAGGAGTTGATTTCTGTATGAAATGTAGAATAACCAGCTGCTAAGTGAGTTTCAAATGGAGCTTTTCATTTTCTTCTGAGGAAATAACATGAGCTGTGATGGTAATAGATCATACATATAGGAGGCAAATCTATTTTTTATGGCTGTGGCGTTTTGATGGCAATTGCCAAAATTACATAAAAATAGGGGTACATATTGCAGATAATTAGGTCTGAGTTTTTTGAATGTTTGTACTAAACTCTTACTTCTTCATGGGCAGAGATGAAGAGATGTATATTGTAAATTTTCTCTTGGAGATCCACTCAAATGGGTACAAACAAATAGCCAAAATTAACAGGATTTATTACGAGCGTAGATGTAGAACAGAATTTTGAAGCCAGTGCCTGAAAGTAAATCCACACTACTCCAGCTGACTTCAGCATCAGGGTATTATACTGGGCACCAAACAACTGTTATATCCCAAATGAGAACAGGCTTTTGTAAATATTTATCCCACTAATTCTGCCCTAAACTCACTGAGTGATTCATTTGATGCTTTACCTGTGCCTGGTCATCCATCTGAATTCCCAGTTTTTTTGTGTTTTCACTGAGTGGATACAGTGGTCATGAATCCCTTGTAATGCAGCATGAAAAAGAGTGAGCATGGAGATTGATCTGCCAGGGTCACTGATACTGGATGGAAAGCTGTTAAGAGAATAAAGGCTGAGATACTTGTAACAAGCATTGCAAGATTTTAAAAGTTGCTTGAGTGCAAATCTTAAACAAGTATTTTCTAGATGATACCATTTTGTGCATGTGCCCATTTCTAATTCGTTCATTGTAATGTGTTTTTTTATTTGCAAAATGATGAAAAATATTATTGCCTGAGTTGAAAATGAAAATTAAATTTTTGAAGCAGTAAAGAAAAAACAGAAAAAAGGATTCTTCCATGATAATTAAAAATTATAAAGTCATTACTTAAACTTGCTTTCTGAATTACAGAAAGAATTAAACTGCTTGTTTCAGTGCAGAATCCTTGTAGCATTCCTTCATTAAAATTCTACATTGTCAAAACAGATAAAAATGCATATACAATGACTAATTTTCTTCAAACCTTGCCTCTGCTTTGGGCCTTATCTCTCTTCACAACAAAGCTCACCTTGAAGGGACTGAAGTAATGATATATATTTGCTGAGCTGGAAAAAGAAAGAAAGAAAGAAGCATCTACTTGCAATCTGTATTCTTTCCCCTCTAGATACTGAGAAGGAAAAGACCTGTGGGGTACTAAAGCTCTCATGTACCATAAAGTGGTATTATAATGAAAAGTATTACTTTTTATGGCATCTCTACAGTATTAGGGAAAGGCATTTTTCTCTAAATGTTAATCTTTAATCTTTATAAATTGCACTCTGTAAGACTAGAAGGTCTGTAAAGCATTTGTCCCGAAGGCTTAGAAGGATAAAAATAGTATTGGATTTTTATTATTTTTTTTTTAACTTAGAAATATTAGCTTGTTTGGAGGAGAAATGCATGAGAGCAATATAACCCATTCGACTTCCCTTCCGGGTAGCATTTATGCAGATGTTCAACTGTACATATCTACTTAAGTCCAGTTGATGTCACTGGGACTTAAGTCTGTGCTTAAATTCTGTCCTGAATAGGAAGATTAATGAATGGAAGCCACAAACACTGAGCCCATCTCCCACATTTCTGCAAGCCCTAATCATAAGATTAAAAGAACACAATTCTTTGGGCATATGAAAAATGCACACTTACTGATGTTACAAGGAAGCTCTTTCTAAGCAATAGTGAAAATAAACAGATTTTGCAAATAATTCATGCTGTTTTATACGTTTTCAGAATTCTTCCCCATTTTTCCTTCTGTTTTCTTCTACATGTTAGTCACTGCACTAAGTCTTTGTACTGGGTACTGTTTCTGAGCATGCTGAATGTCATTGTTGGGACAAGACATCCAGAGGTGGAATGGTTATTTTCAAATAACTGACTTAGGTGTCCCTGTGAATTGGAACATCATGCCTTAATGTTTTATTTTCGTATCGGCTAGCATATATCCTATATATGGATTTGTACAAGCCTGAACTTGGTGAACAAGGGGTTGATAAACCTTAATTTGGGAGTATTAACAAATCACTGCTGAAAGTTGTGATAGTTATCAACAGTTTCTAGTTTTGTTGTGCTTTTTGAAATGGGTTAGCCATTCCAAAAACCATCTATTAATAGTATGTTAATACTTGCTATCTAATTATCAATTAAATATTAATATAATAAAGTATTTATACCGTGTAATTACAATCTGTAATGAGTTTGTCCAATGCAATGTCATCATTTAAAAGGCAAAGCTTTCTGGAAGTTTTAGCTCTGCCTAATGTGTCCTTTTTTATTTTTATTTTTTTTTCCTCTAGGTAAGTGTCTTCATTCTTAAACAGCTGGAAAGTTCTCTGAATACTGAAAAGTTGGATGACTGAACAAGTAGAGCTCCTATGCCCTTCAGTTTTGGTAAAGTCTTTCATAGATTGGCAATGTTTTCTGAGTTTGCGAGAACGCTTATCTGCTTGTAATTTTTCTGCATGCCTAATGGATGTTGGTGGGCTCCTGAAGGAGGATCTGGGCTCACAAGAAAAATGGATTTTTAATTTAAATTCAAGTTAGTTTCCAAATTCTGTGCACTCTGCATATTTGTTCCACAAGTGATTAACTAGGGTCTCTATGCCCTCATCTCAGAAAGCTAAAGAATTAATCAGACAATTCTTCTTTTCCTTCTATTGAGAAATACTATTAAAAGCAGTATATACATGCAGTAGTTGTGTGGGATGGTCTTCAGTGGATGATGCTCCCACTAGGTATAGAACCTCAGATTGCTGTTTGTTTTGTTTTTGATTTTTATTTATTTAAGTAGAGGCACTAGCATTTACAGTTGCTAAGATGACTACAGAGTCACATTTATTGTTAAATTGTATGCGAGTATTTGTGAGTATCTGTGGTTGAACAGCAGCTTTAAAAGATGTGTTCAGTCTTTCATCATAATGATGGATTCTTGAAGATGCCCCAAAAAATATTATAACGTGAATATCTATACTTTTACCCATGGAGGGGGATTGAGGGCTGTCTCAATGTTTTCTTGTATGCAGTCAGCTTTGCAAAGCATTTTGTTTTGGTGTTAGGAGTGGCAGAAACTGGTTTTTGAACAGTGCATTGGAAGAGGATGGATCACTTCCATGAAATTCAACCCTTCCAAAAAATTCATGAGCCAGTGGTTGCTGACTTAGCAAGGAAAAAAAGCATCCTGGTGCAGTGCTTTTAAACGTTTTGGAATGGGAATTACTCCAAGTCTGGGAGTACTTCTCTTTCCCCTGGGTCAGAGGTTTTTAGTGTATCCATTATCTCGAAAACAAAAAGATTTGGTGCTCTGAACCCAGGTCTCAAAGGTTTCAGACAAATCCAGATGCACTTTTAAAAATTCTGATATAGTTAAATGCTGAACTACATCTCGCTTCAAGATCAAAATAATGAGGGCGTGTAGGGGGGGAAGGGGAAAGAAGAGGCTTTTGTTTCCTTTATACATAAGGTTAATAGATACATGAATTTGTTCTATGCAGATGTAAACTGTAATTGTAGCATTATGGTGTATATATTGGAATAATGACCTGAATTGATACTACAAATATAATTACATTGATTCTTTACTGATGGCTATAAACGGTGACATTTCCCTTGATCTCTGAATGGAGTTAGTTATAAAACACATGCTCCACTTTTATATTCACACATTGCATTCTCATCACTTTTGTCTCTTACTCCCCAAGGGCTTGATTTAGAAGAAGTGTCTGATTTAATGGAAAAAATGATGAAACACAGACAGCAGTTCAGAGCATTTCTAATGTAAAAGACGGTGCTTCTTTTTGGTTATGTTTCTCAGAATTTGTTGTTTAAACTTCACTATTTTGCTTAAGAAAAATATGATGCCAGGCTATTTTCACTTTTAAAATTATTTTAAATGTATTTCTTCTTTCGTTTGTTTCAAAGTGAGTATTACTGCAAGAATCATTGCACTGATCTGATTTAACAAATCATGCTCTAAAGTTCTCATCAGGCTACCAGACTGGAAAGAGCTTTTATTTGAAAGGGAAAAAATTAGACACAGGATCCCTTCAACACTGCAGTTTTTACTAGTGGAAAATATGTCATAAAAATAAGAACTAAGCACTAGCAGAAAACCTGTTGCAATTATTGCTTCTAGTTTAACCTCACAGCTTCATTGTGCTGCAGAGCAAGGTTGGTAGGTGTCTTTGGGCTCAAGGTGTTAGCATTTCCAGTAACCTTTGCAACAGTTGGTAAAGCCAAGTGGGTGTGCTGGCCAGGAGGCTCTCAGAGCTTGCTGTCCAGCAGGGCAAGCACGCAGCGCTGCTCACCTTCCTCTCGTTGAAGAGCATCCTTTGTAATAGACCAGATGGGGCTTTACAGGTTGGTCTTTAACTATGAAGTGGAAAAGCAAAAATTTAGTGGTGAACGCTTCTTTAGATTTTTGCCTCAAAACTACCTTGCAGGGCTATTGCTTGCTTCCCTGTCTCATGTCTGTCTGCTCCTGTCTGTTTGTAGTAGAGTATCTGTTAGGGCAGTGGAAAATGGTCATCGTGCCGAGTCCTGGAGGAGCCTCCTAGAGGCACGGAAACCAAGCTGAGACCCTGCTTACACAGTACCTTTGAGTTCTGTGATGTTTCCCATTTAACAGAGGTTCTCTTCTGAAGATACAGGATTCGGGATGTGAGAGGAAGCAAATTCACCTCAAGAGCTAGTACAAAAATCAATCTTTTTTTAATAAAAAGGGAGATTTTTGATGATGACATTTTCAAAAGAAATAAGTAAAATAAATCAGCAGAAGCTTTTGAATCATGGAAAAATCTTTTTTCTCTCCTCTCTCGTGAGTTTCCCGTTTTCAGAAGAAAAAAAATCCACTGTGGAAGGATTGAAGTATCACTGAAAAACAAAAATGCATTTAAAAAGACTGAATTTGGTATCTTAAAACCTTTTTTTAATAATACACTTTTATAATAACATGGGAAACCAGGGCACAAGTATATTTGGGTTACTTCTGAGTATACAAAAAAAAATGTAAGGGACAGTTGTTCTGAGCATTATTCTATAATAGGACTTCAACTCAGGTCCTTGGTGTTTCTGTGCAGCACCTTAATCATGAGACTAGTTTTTCTTTCATATATAAACACTGTACTGCTAGAAAAAATTGGAAGTCTGTGAAACAGCAGTCAGCTCACAGAAATATTAGTCTAGTAGAAAAATAGATTAGTATTAGCTATTTATTACTACTTTATCTGCTTGTAATACTGAGTATATTATTAAATACAGAATGCCATTTATTATTGTACCCTTGGATATAGAACTTGATTTTTGTGATTTAGTTTTATTGCCATATAGGAATCAATTGAAAAATAAAATTGACAGCCATCTGCTTAGAAAATAAGTACCAGTTTGTCCCCACACTGAAGTTCAAAAGGAAAAAAAAAGACATTTACAAAACTCTAGCAAGCAACATTCCCATGTCTGTTCTGGTCCTATTTGCTACTGGACATGGGAAGAAATTCTACTCAGAGTCTACATTCATCAAAAGCAATGTGCAAATGCCTTTTATACCACTGAAGTATGTCCTAGGTAAGAGGTCCTGCAGAAAACCCTCCAACTCCTGCATGGTGTTCTTTGTTGTATATCAAGAAAAAGTACTCACAAATAAGTGTTTTAAAACTATAGGTTTTGTTCAAGGATATTGTTCCTTTAAAAATGCTTCCACTGGCTTTTCTCATTCCATAGTCTACATTGCCAATTTGTGGTTGGGAACCACTCTCTGGGAAGAGTTCCTGATTTCTCTGTAACGTTGTCAGAATCATCATCCTGAGGATATTGTGAAATAAGACCAAAGTAATTGTAACTGTGAGTGCTAAATATACCGTCAGTGCTAAGATTATAAGTACGATTGTTCTGGCAGTATGCTGTGATCAAGCCACCGTGTTGTTTATTCTTATTTAGAGAAGAGTTTTTCTAGAATCTTATTTTAGGAGGCTACAAAAGGAATGATTAGAATGCCTTGTTTAAGGAGACAAATGCCTCTGACTGCTTAAACATGGAACAGCTTTGTGTATGGCTCTTAAAGAAGCAGTAAGTTAAGACAGTTTTCAATCACAACAGGGAAAACACCAGGTAACAGCAGCAATAATAAATTACTTTCAAAATCTCCCGTTTACTAGATCTGCCCATTTGACTTTCCTGAAGCAGAAGCAATAAAGTTGGTGTTTGTGTGAGGTTTCTTGTGTCACTTGGTATACACGTAAAAAGTAAAAAATAATGAAAGGTGTTTTGTTTTTTTTTTTCACCACAAAATCTGGAATAGTGTTTGCTGGTGCCTCTCATTAGGAGATTGCAGAGTAAAGCAGATCTGTCTTGATTATAATAACTATCTTTCAGATAATGCAGCATTACATTAGCACTTTGCAGTTCTGTTTTGTAAGATCTGCTTTATTTTCAGTTCTTAGCAGAAGCCAGATGAAAGGGACTTATGCATTTGACCACAACAAAGAAATTCCACCCAATCTCCTCCTTCAATGTCAACTGCTACTTTTAGAAAATGTTAGCAAGTTTTGGGGCAGATGTTATTAGTAAGTGACACTGTCATGGACCCTTCTCCTCTAGAAAGTTGGACCTCTTTGATTTTAGCAAGCTGGATGGTACCATTGGGCTAAGTTTGTTAGACTTCTGGAGGTGTCCTCCTGTGGAGTAGTACTGTTTGCTCTTCAGGTACAGATACTCTCTGAAATCTTTCATTGTCCTTCAGCTGAGACCTACTTCTTACATCTGGCTGAACTTCAGAAGAGGCAAATAAACATACATGTAGTGAAAGTCATTTGGCCCTTTGGCAGAAGGAAGAATGACATCCAGTGAGCCCAGCGCATGTTGCGAAGTACCTTTTTGGGGTGCGCAAGTTCATGTTGGTAGAGCACTGTTGCATGAGTAAACACAGGACCTCATTTTGCAGAGATACATGTTTATGTATGTTAGGTTATTATAAAACGTTAGCCGAAGAGGGGTCTGCATCTTTCAGTGTAAAGTTCTTAAATCCTGAGGGGAAGTGTATAGTCTGATTTCTTAGTCTGATTTCTGTTTCAGATACAGCACTGGCTGTTGTGCTCTGACTGCAGTACAGGAAAATGCTGCTGTTGCTTTAAATACCTGGGCCAATTATCACTGGGGTTTTAATATCACCTGCTATATTACTTCACTGTGATTAGCTTGGTGATATATTCCATAACCTTTGGGCTATTTCTTTGAAATGTATTTCCATTTTAAAAGTATAATACTATGACCATAGTAAGAGGAAAATTACCAAGTTCAAAAGTCAGTAATGCTGAATATCTTTAATGGCATATACAACACTGGCACATTTTGCAAAATGTGCATTAAACAGGCATCTTTCCTTAATTGGATAGACCCTGTTGTTTTCCATATCACATAAAAATATTGCCTTTACGCTTGTATCCATTCAAAGGAGCTCTTGTATAGGTAACTATTTGAATTAGCTGATCAGAAAGCACTGGAAGCACACTTGGGTGTTTAAAGAATTGCATATGTGTAAATTACGTGTTAAATACACTTTTCAATCACATCAGCATTCGTGAGGTTAGCCAATTGATTTATCTGGTGGAAATATTCAGCATTCACAGAATACGATTCTCAGTAAATTGTTATATGCAAAAGTACCTGAATTAAGGAATATCAGGGGCTAAACTGAGCACCAAAGCCTTAAGAAATCCTCAAATTAAGATTGTCTATGCAACCTTTATTTGCATCTGCATTACAATAATGTCTTCATGCAGTCTCATGCTATTTTTGCACAGGACCCTGGTCTCATTCAGTGCACAGAAAGTAGGATGCTCAGTTAATGAAAGGCTATTCAATATGTTGTTTTCTTTTCATTAATCAATGTGTCCCCTATGCCTTATTTCTGCTCATAATTCAAACTGTGTTCTGGAGACAGAATTATTAATTTCCTTTTGAGCTCTTCTGCAGTGCTTATCATTTTAGTATTTGACTGGTTCATAAGCACGTGGGAATTTCTTTTCTTGAATTAAAACTCCTTGTGAGGTGAGAAAGTTCCAGTTTTTCCCCATGTCATGGAATTTAACTGACCGACAAGAGATTAAGGTCAAAACTACCTGTTAATTTTAAGCGTCCAGTCTGAAGTGCCTCGGATCTGTAGGTTTGTTGGATTTTTTTCAGGCTCCTTAGCAATGTACAGCACTTCACACAAGCAAATTGCAGCTCCCACTGAGTCCATTTGCAGCTGTGAATATTTAGCCCCTGCACTTAACATAATGAAATCACAGACAGTAGTGGAGAGAGTGAATTCCTCTGTACAGGCTGGCGCCAATAAAGGTGAGGAAGGACTCTGTTGGCAGGGGCTTCTTAAATACGTGCCTGAGACCATTTGATCAGCCACTGGAATCTCTCAGCTCCTGCATGTTTAATCCTTACTGCCTCCAGGACCTGTGAACATCCATCCCCATTGCAGCCATGTTCTTCTCCCCACCTCAGGCCCCTTTTTGCCTTTCTTTGCCTGACTCCTTGCCTTGTCCTGAATCATTTTGTCTTTCATGGCAGTCACCTGTTTTCACCAGGAGCAATGACCTGTTAGGTATGAAATATTGAACAGTTACATTCTAATAAGCATTTTTGCTGATTGTGTGGGATCATGGATTCCAGTCTTTACCAGGCTAGAAAAAGGCTTATTCCATGATCACAGCCCACTCAGTTCAATTTGCAGTCACTAATCAAAATTATGCAGGTAATGTCTTTTCAAATACAAGATGGCCAGATTATTTTAATGCATGCAAATATTTTATTCTCCGTGACCTTGAAACCAGCTGACCTGTTTCAGACAGTAGTCAGAAACTCATCCAGGACAAGCATCTAGCGCTATGGTGAAAAATGGCTCAGAAAAATTACAGAAGAATTAAATTTAATAGTAGTCAAGTTGCAATGTATTTGAAAGGTACCATATACATGAGACATGAAGGAAAGCTTTGGATTGTAAGCGTGTTCCTTTTAATGATTTATATTGCACAAAAAAGCATTCTGATAACCTGACTTCAGTAAACTGTGAGAGCAGATGTTCAGTACACATTAGTTTGTATGAAAATTAAATATAATTGTTGTCTCTACTTTCTCATGTCTTTGAAAAACAGACAGTGTTTGCTGTCAGAATAACAATGTTGGTTGGTTTTCATGAGGGTGTGGGCTGATGAAGAGCTGTCTCTCTACCTGGAAACGTAGCCCAGCATAAAATGCCAGTTTCTATTTCCCACTCTAATGGAAAACATGTTTGCTTTCTCACACCTATCTTGCTTTTATTAAATAAGTGAGACAGTCACACCTGTAGTAGATTAGAATTGATCGTACTCGATTCATACTCTGCTGTGAACCCTTGTGGCATCATTATTTCATGAACTTCTGCATTCTGTGTGATGCATTATTACTGCTTTTTAAGGAACACCTGTAGCATTCATTTTTCTTACATGCCTGACAATACAACACTACGAAGGATTTGAAAGATAAATGAGGTAGCAAACCATTGTGAAAACATAATTTTGCTAATCAGTAGTTTCTGTGATGAGAACAGAGGTATCTTTGCCGTGCCACAGAAAGGAAATACATTTTTATCCAGCAATGCACTGATGATACAGATAAGGTGGATTGCTAACACTGGTCTGGAATTCTGTTTGCCTACTTACTACATATAGCAGCATATTTCATATATATATATGTGTGTATGTACCATGTGTGTTATATATGAGTCTGTCTGTATATATATACATTTAGGGTAAGGGAAAAAAATAAATGCCCCCCTTAGTCTTTGTGCTTGGTTGAAGTCCTGAGCCATATCTGTCCGCTTAGTGGAAGTTTGTTTGTTTTTTTTTCCTGCTCACTTCACTGAGTTCTGGAGAGGGACTCTTGAATCTATTTCATAAATGAGAGAGAAAATCAGGACATGCAGTATTTCCATGAGCTCAAACTATTACTGTGACTGTGGCTATTCTATACTACTTGGGGACCTGTTCTAGTTTTAACACTACTTCCAGAAGTAACATAGGCAGGAGGTATTAATAAGAATTACAGACTTTTTCAAAGATTGACGAAATAAAGCTGATGGGATTTTCTCTTTCCTTGAAGACTAGGTTAAGTAATAGTACCTCTGTGTCGTGTTCAGAGGTAACGTTAATTTTAATCAAGCAGGGAAAAGTGCTTGTCCCTTTCTGTCTATGCTGTGATAGACCCGAGAAGCAGTGGGAGGACATTGTTCTTGGGTTCAGGGAACAGCCTGTGCAGGGCTGGTTGTGTTGGGGGTGCAGAGGGGGCTCTGGAGGTGTGACTGTAGGATTAAGAACAAGGAATTAGGCAGATGGAGTGGCCTGGTTTAAGACCTGTCTTGGTGCTGCTTTCAGGAGAGGCAGAGGAGAGAGTCTGGGAAGCTCATACGTGCAAAAAACCCACACTGATCTTTTGTACAGGCTGCCTGGTCCATCACAGTAGATGCGGTGCTGAAGTCTGGGTTGGCCGTGAAAAAACTCTACTTCTGAATGTGTGTGTGTTCAAGAAGACTTCTGTGGTTTTCGGGTTTGTAAAGCAAGAGGAGACAGACTGGTGGTTATTTAAAATGGGCAAACAAACAACACTTTCCTTCTTACAAAGTGGGATATAACTAGAAAATCTGAGGGAAAAAAGGGGATCCTATTTTCAGTGCCATGATTATCCATTATCATCATTGCATAAAATTAAATACCAAATGTACTGGTGCAGCAGCTGAGTGTTTAATTCATGTAAACTGTCAGAGTATATTAATTCTAGAGTTAACTTTCAAATACTGCCCTTTAAATACTGTCTGAAGCATTCAGTAGTATTTAGACACACAAAAATAAGCACTGAAAGATCCCGTAGAATGACAGTTTCCTAGTGAAGCATATTAAGTTGGGTGCAAAACTTACCTTCCTTGAAGGTCTTATTGTACAAGGATGCCGAAGTGCTGTGAATGCCTTGTTATTAGCCCTCTAAAGTGGGTGAATTCACCCATGGTGATGAATTTCCATTTGAAATGAAATGCAAGCAACTTCTGAATAACAGCCTATGTGCTTCATCTCCCTTGTACTCACTGGGTTAATTGAGGTGGATCTCACCTGGAAAAAAAAGTCTTCAGAGGAGTCATATGCTGATTTTCTTAATAGTATTCACAGAGACAGAATCTATCACCTAAGGACATTGATACTACAATAAATTGGAAGGAACTATTTTCACATTTCTCATGTATATTGTATATAATGAGTCTCTGGGATGTCTCCATGCTGCTGATAAGCAGCCTGCAGCAAAGTAGATACAGCTCATTTTATCTTGATTTCAGTCTGCAACACTTGACTTCTGGGACTGAAACTCAGCAGTAAACCAAATAACGCCCTTCACAGGCACTGACTTTGCTGTGCTTCAGTCCAAAGTTGGATGATCCCAAACTCTTTTTCTGCTACAGAGCTTTGCAAAGGTGTCTGTAACTGGTGGTGAGGACTGTTAGGGTGGCCGAAGCAGTCCTCGGACCTTCAGCTGAAAGCAAGGCCAAACTTCAGTGGTTCTGGATACCTTTCCATTCTGCTCCAAAATTACATCAGCATTAATTCTGAGCATTCCCCAAAGAGACTGCAGGTAGCCTTTTTACCCTTCTCGTTTTCGCTGTGTCTCAGATAATCTCTCATCACACAGCTGTTGCCATCGTGGTGCTGTCTGGCTTAGGGAAAAAGACCCGTGTTAGGACCCTGTTGGTGGGATTGGTTTTGGTGCACAGAATGGCAGGATTAAGGTTATAACAGTGAAATTCAGTCAGTTCAATTGACCATGTTTTATCCAAGTGGTACAACTCCAATTGCTGTAATAGGCTTCATTTTGAATAGAGCAGAAAGGAATGAGAGGTTTTAATAACAGGGTTCACTAAAATGTGTTTTACTACTGTATTACTTGCGTGGTGACCCAGTTCTACTATTGTAAGTCTTATAAAAGATAAAATAGGCCATCAGATGGGGATAAATCAATGGAAGTAAAATTGAATGTGTTCATAATCATTTTAAGTTTTTTTTCTATGGGCAGAAGATTAATTAAATAGACAAAGGGAATTTTCAAAAGTGCTTTTTTAATACTAAGTCTCAGATAAAAAGGTAAATGGAGGAATATATCATGAAGCCTATTTTACAGGTGTAGCCTCAAAGTGTTTTGTTTATATTTGCATTCTTGAAGCAGCAGGACTGCTTCAAAAGGTTAAGGCAGCACTGAGACCTGTGTTCTTGGCGTTGCTCCTGGTTTGGCCCCAAACACCATCACTGCTCCATGCCCCATCTCACCCAGGTGAGAGGGGTGGCTGTTTACCCCTTGAAGAAGCCCCCCAAGAAGCTCGGTTGGTGTTCTGGCAGTGCTGTGTTGATTACAAGCACAAGTGTATCACAAAGAGGGGAAAGATACTGTAGGACAAAGGCAAGCATCTGTTAAGCAGTGATTCTGCAAAACGCACTGTATGTGTTATGCTCATGAACATTGTGTTGGATGGTTCTGTGATGTCCTTCATCTCCCTGAGAGGTATCTTTCTTCCTGCATCTTGCTACTCCATCAAGGGGATTTGTGGGCTCTTGGCCTTTTTTGTATACCCAAAATTATTTTTCTACAGACTTCTGCTATAGAAATCCTGCTCATTTCTCCAGAAATCCTGTTACTTCTGGAGCCACGGGAGAGCCAAGCTATGGTGGGAGCACCAAAGAAGCTGAGCATCCATGGAGGATGTTCCTCAGTTCAAATAGGCTGTGAGGCCCTGCTGCATCACCGTCACTGGTACAAGTCCCAGGGACTTCACCCTTGAAGTTACTGATGTTTGGGCCTGTATGAAGGCATCTCATGAAATACAAACCTAACTCTCCATGCACTCAGGATGGGACTGTACCTTTTTTCCTAGTTCCTTATTAATTGCTCTAAACAGCTTGTGTCCCTGATGAAAAAGCATAAATATATTTCACCCCTTATTTTATAAATCTGTGCTTTTATAATATTAATCTATAAAGTCAAAAGCAAATCTCTGATTCATGCCACAAGTTATGGTAGTGGTCATATGTGAACTCTGTGCAGCAGTTTCACTGCAACATACAGTGACGGTGGAGAAGAATGCAGTGAGATGACACCAATTTCTTTTTTTATGCTACCAGTCATTCCCTCTGTTTGCTACTCTCTTACTGCCTCCACTCTACCCACACACATCATTTCACACACACACACACAAAAAAAAATTCTTACAGATGAAAGACTTCTATTGAAGTCAGTGTGGTTTTGCAGATAAATCTTAAGGCAAAGTCTTGCCGTCAGAATCTATATTGCAATAACAAAGCAAAGCATTGGAAGCATTGGTAACTACATGATGATTCATAACAATAGTACATCATTATCTCAATATGCAGTAAATAATACCTTTATATTCCAGTTCTTTCTCAGCTTCAAGGTGTTTTTTGAAATTGAAGTCCTGATCAGTTAACTCAAGTTGCTGTCTTTCTGCCAGCCAGAAACCCCGAACCTAAAGCACTGTACCATGTATCAATGAATAGTGATTGCTGTAATTTCTGTCTCCCTAGCCCATTTGTCTGCAAATGCCAATTGTTGGTAGTATTTTCTTGAGCTTTAGGTATTTGTCATGCAGATATAATTGAGCTGTGTGCTTTAGGTAGAGATGTCACTGGCACTGAAATTTCATGGACACAACTACAATGATTCAGCTGATGCAGAGTCAGGTAAGACTGCCTGGCTGCTGCAGGTCATTGAATTTCTTTTTTTCTGTCACCAATTTAAAATAATAATAATAAATCATTGTTTGCAATTACAAATAAATGGACCATAATTGCATTTGACTTCTTTTTCATGCAAAGGAAGAAAAGTAATGGGCTTTCTTCTTCCTTTCTTTTTTTTTCTTAATAAGCAGTTATGCGTGGATATACATGTATGCTATTGCAAGGTTTGAAGCTTATGCTTGCACTTAGGAAAGTGAAGTGTACTGGAATGGAAACGTGCTTTATATCCCAACATGGGAGCAGATCATGGGGTTCTGGAGAACATACAAGAATTACAGGTGGAAAAATATTGTCTGGAGAATGAGATGTGTATCACAGGAGCATGATGTGAGATAAAAGATTTCTTGATACAAAAAACTCCCAATTTTTTGATGTAATTATACGTTGATATGCCACAATGGTGACAATTTTCCATGTACTATTTGCGAAGTTATTTGAACTTCTGCATGTTCAAGTACCAGTGTGCCACGGGGACTGTTCATCCATGGCACATCGATATCACCTTGAACCTCTCACCCTGGAATTAAAGAGACCTACTACTATGCTTAAAGATAAGTAGTTAATACACTTAAGGGTGTTGTGTTTTTTTCCTTTTCATTTTACTTTTAAAGTCAAATCTCCAACAGCCTCCAAGATGTGATGATTTAAAATAGAATATGTTGTATATACACCTATAAATATGAAATTGAGGATTATTTTGGTGCTTCAAATGGTGCTTCTTTCTGGAGGCAGGAAAACAAGATGAACAGCGTTACGAAACTTCTTTACAAGTCTTCATCTAAAAGTTAAATGAATTCACCTCGGCCACAATTGCATCACTTTGTTATTGCTTTCTGCAAGCATTTGGTCCGTCAACTTTTACTGCTGGAATTCAAAACCAAGCTGCATTTTGTCACAGTGTGAAACCAACTGCAGAGGCCTTAGAAGAAGAGATAAAGTATAACTAATTGAATTTTAGGTGTTTAGCAAAATCGAGTTTGGGGAGGTGTTCTTTCATTGATGCTGAGGTCCTACTGTTGTAATAAATGTGCAATGAAGTCAATGGGCACCTGTGCAGGCACACGCTGAACTCAGGGGGTTGTGATTTTACAAGCTGATGACAATACATGTGATGGCAATGATGGGAGTCAGGGTTGCTGAAAATTCAAAAAATCTGTGTGCAGCAGCTTTTGGTTGGCTGTCTCCTTGATGTCCCTCGGGACTGTGCTCTTGTTGCAGTCTAGGATGGGAAATCCCATTTCCAGGGAACAGAAGAGCATTTTCTGTGTAGCACTAAGAATACAATGCATTCATCTGTGTACTTTGTGTGTGTGTGTGTGTGTGTGTAAATAAGGTTAAAGTAATAATGACATTGCAGAAATAATAAGCAAAACACCCTTCACCCCAAGCAGCTACATTTACAGTGCCTGCTGTTGTTAGACATTAAGCTGTTTGTCCCCAGTTGGCATTTACATAATAAGGAATCTTACTGTTTTCTACATCTTTTGTGATTTTTTTCTAATAAAAGAATTTTTGCGTTGTGCTGGCAGTGATGAAAGATGTCATACTGTTCATAGTGTTTAAACAATAGGTTCCTAACATGGCTTTGTGTTGCCATTATATTTTATTACATTATTACAGCACAACTTTAAGCTGTGGCAGCATGTTACTTTGCAAAAATGAAGTATTTCCATTATGTAGAAACTGCAGGTCTGGAATCCAGTCAGCAGTACTTCTGAAAGACAGTTCTTGGTGTCAGCCTCCTTCCCCAAAATACCTGATGTAATGCAGAAAAGAGCATTTGGTGTTCAAGAAGGGCTTGTTGAGAAGTTGATTCAGGTGGCAATTAAGTACGTGCTTTATAGTCAAAAGATGTTTGTAAGGGAAAGTGCTGCTCTGTCACCTACTGTTGTGGTCATTAAAGTTTAATTTTATCTTTTTTAATATCATGCCCAGGTGTTTCTATCCCAGAGTGAAGTGGTTAGCATAAATCTGCCATGTGCGTTGCTATGTCATATGTATTAGCTCTTAGTTAACTTGGTAAAAAGTCATTTATTAATTGAACCGCTCTCCTTCCATCTGCCATCAGGGGCAAAACATCACTTGGAGATAGCATTGGGGGGGGAGGGAGGAGGGGTAAAAAATGATGACAAAACCCTCCAAAACAAGGGTATACCTGAAAGCCAGGAGCTTTCTGCATCTTCCCCCTTTTCCCTTGCCACAGCCTACAGAAGCTGTTTTAATCGCATGGTGCTCCATAACCTGCCCCAGCGCTCCCTTTCTCTCCAGATAGTAATGCAGGTAGCACCTGACCCGCTGTATGCTGCTCCTCTCCAAACACTGAGCATGTTTTGAGGTGTCTCCTGATGGGTCCCCAGATGGAAGGATGCTCCAGCTGTGCACCACAAGTACGGCTCTGCCAGCTCTGAGCGCTTTGGCTGCAGGAGCCTTTGTCTGGGTGTTCACCTGAGCCTTGCTAAGCACACTGAACATGAACTGATAGCTGTGCAAAATAGCAGGTGATAAATTTAAGAAGAATTTGTAGCACTGGGATGCATTCACAGGTAACTAGCTTTGGGATGATAATCTTCACGTTTGCCCAGTGCCTGAGCTAAGCTATTACAAGCCATTCAGCAGTGCCTGCTCCAGCTGATTGATTTTCCAGGGTAGCCGAGACTTCTGAAAGGGAGCAAGGAAGATTTGAATTCTAACAGTGGTCCATTGCCTGGTGGAGAGGGAAGTAAATATTGATACAGAATGCTTATTTACTGAGCAGGAGTAGTGTCAGCAGAATTAAGGCGTGTACTTTGCTCTCCGTTTTACAGAAGAAAGAGAAGAAATTGATAGACTTCCGAGTGATGCATGAGACGTGGTAATTCAGCCCTTACTTTTTTTTTTTTTTTTCCCTTCTCTCAGGAGAAGTGTGACTGGTCAGGGATGTGAAACATCTCCCTAAACCCATCAATTTTCAAGCGCCAAATGCCAAGTAGTGCGGCGCGGGGAGCAAGTCCTCCGGCAGCGGCCGGCTGATGCTGTTAGTGGAGTCTGCAGAGGTGGAGGCGCGGTAATCCTGCTTCAGCAGCTGCCACCCATGGCTTGGGTGCCATCACCTCTTCAGCAGGCTTCCTACGGGGATGGAAATAAAAAAAGCTGGTAGGGATCCAAGTGCATCGCTAGTGCTCCTCGGTTAACAAAGCTCACTGGCCTGTCTGAAGGGCATCAGCTGCAGACTCAGCCTCCTCCCTAGGTCTGGGTCACAGGGAGGAAACAGGGCAGGGAAGAAGCAGAGCTCCCATCCTCCTCCTTCCCAGGATGCTACCCCTGGGCAGTGTGGTCACGGCAGCAGCGGGCACTGCCACAGCTCAGCCTGAGCAATTGATACCCTGCAGCACCAGGGAAAATAAAGGCAGGGAATTAGCGTAACTTTCTGACTACCCTGCTAGTAATTGCTGCTGGATCAATGCCTTGTATTAGCAGGGCTCTGCTACAAGGGGAGTTTGAGCAGCATTGCAGTGTAGGCACTTCCACTGGGAATTAGCACAGTCATAAATGTAGGAGAGCTCAGAAAAGAAGTAACAAGGGAAAAGTATTGTATATCTGTTAATTATAAACCATAGATTGTACTCGCAGAAACAGTGTCAGGAATGAATAGCTTATATTGTCCTATTTCCAGCAGCACTTTAGACTATGAAAACTGATTTTATTTTAACAGGCTATTTTATTTTCAGCATTACTTCACTCAGCTTGCTCAGGGAAGCGAGACTGGTGAGGTTCACCTTCTAGTAATCATATATAAAACAATGCTTCTGACTCAGTGCTGGGAGTAGCAATAGTGGTATTTTTGCGATGATAGCCAGTAATTAAGATCAGGATTTCATTGTGCTGAGCACAGTGAAAACACATGCAAACAGACTGATAACCTCAAATTGCTTGCATTGTTACGAGCTGAATAGTGCAATTGTCCATTTAAAAAAGACTGTCAGAAGTTGCTGAGATTTGACTTTCTTCATGTAACAACAAGAATATAAATAAGAATTCAATAACTATGGATAGGGGTGGGAGGAACATCAGTGAAGGTGATACTTACACTAAAAAGGAGGTTTTAATTACGTTAAAAATAACACAACTCTCCCCCAAAAGAAAAATTCTGCCTACAGTCAAAATTTCAAAGACACGTTTTCTTGAAGAACCCAGCCTCCAAAATTGGGCTGGCAATTAATTGTATTTGTACATTTTGAGGCTTAAAGGCTGATATTAAGCATCTGCTCCATTACTATTTAGCTACCAAAACAGCTACATTGTGGTGCTGAACACTTTATTAGTGTTTGTTCAGAGTACGTGCAGGGGAGGTTAGATAGCCTAGAAATTTTAAATGCTAATTTGTCACCACAGATTGTTTATCTATTTTTTTATTCATGTTATAAGAGCATTTTATGTAGGCATAAAAGAGAGATATTTATCACAGATGCCCCTTCTTGGCCTTAGCCCATAATCACTCTCGTGGAGTTGAATACTAAGAGCTCAGTAATTCATGAATTGAGATATTGACAGAATTTTATACCACTTTTTTTCCTTGATTTTTGACGTGATTTTAAATAGTGCAGTCTTAGATAATTTCCTAAAAATAATTTTCTACCAAATTGTACGACTATGTTAAGATGACTAGTTTTGTGTGAAACTGAAATTACTTAGTGCTTACTTCAGCGACTAACTGCAAAATTATCAAATGATGTGTTTTAATCCAATTGCATCCTTACTAGAGTGAAACTTGCTGAACACTTTGCATGTATACAAGTAGGGCTTTGGTTTCTGGAGTGATTTTGTTATAAACTCAGCAGCGTTTAAAGGCTTATCAAGTTATCTGTTAATACATTTTGAGGTATTAGGGAGAGCCATAAGAGCAAGCAGAGTCTGGTGGACTTCACATTATGTTAAAGGAAACTAATAACCATACCAAAACATGTTTTACAAAATTATTCCCCTCCTCAACTTCTGTGGTATGTGTGTGAAAATACTTGTGAGATGTGGCCAGAGACAGAAAATTCAAAGCATTGGAAAGATTTGGTATCTTTAAAGTTTTGGAGTGGAGGATAATGACAGTGAAACATGCTTTCACAGCCTTGTTTAAGCGACGTGCAGCTGTACAGGGTGTATGAACATTAAAAATTGTAAGATGCTCTGTAAGGGCTCCTGGTTATACATCTGTGTGATCAAAAACCCTTTCCAGAAATGTAGAATCTAATTATGTCACATTACTTTTTAAATAGCTCGGTGTATGCACATGCTATGCCCCTATTTTCAGTTAAGGATTCTTGATGCTTTCCATTGTAAGACTTTTCTTTAGTTGTCTGCAATTTTGCCCGATTGAAATAAGCCACTTAAGTCAATATTTTGCCAGGTGTGTTTCTGCCTATACCAGCTAATTTTTCGAAAGCTTCAGTAATGGTTGTCCAATTATAGTCTGCAGTGGGCTTTGGTGAAAAGGCATTCTATTTTTCCAAGCTTGCATCACATATTTGCAGGTCTTAGGGTCTTGCATGCCCATACCTTGGTGGAGGAACTTGACGTTTGGTGCAAGGTTGGAGAAGGCAAGGGATGTACAACTTCTGTAAGAATTTGCAACCAAATTCTCTTAGACTTCAGAAAAAAAAAAAAAAAAAGCATAAAAATGGTCAGTAGAGATGAGTTAGTTGGATTCAGTTGGACACACCAGACAGGACAAGTCTCACCTTTCTCGTGCTCACTGTCACTTCTTTGGCACTATCACAAGCTTGTGTAGCTGTGCAGCAAAAGGTAACCCAGCACCACCACGCTGCAAAACAAGGCAGTGTAAAAGTTGCGCTGAGTCAGTCCCTTGGTGCCCACCAAAGGGGAAGGAAAGAGAGGAGAGGGAGGCTGTCCCTTCCAGTAAAAGCCAAAATTTTGACAAGAAAGATAGCTCAAACTAAGACCCATCCTGCTGTCTGCCTACAAGGTCAACATGGAGAGGGACACCGTTATTTCTCCGTTGCCTTTGTGATGAGGTTGCTTTAGCAAGGTCCCCCCTGAGAATAGTCGTAAGCTTTATAAATACCAAAATACATCTCTTGCTGTATGAAGGACTTCTTAGTACATCTATAAGTTCACAGCTGTTCTAGATATTTCTATATGTGCCCTTTACATTATGAGCTTGAAATATCTGAAAGAATTATAATGAAGAAGAGCTAATTATAAAACAGGTAATAAAATAGCTTATTCAGGTGATGCTGTTTTATTACCATCTCATTATGATTAAATAATTCCTATTAAGTTCTGGATCAAAGAGAAATTTCTCACAGGAGAGTTTACAGAGTAGTTTAATGGAGTCTATTTATTGTATAATCCCAGGGTGAGTATTGGCTTTTATGCTGTCATATTAACTTATTGTGACAATTCTGTGCAGCTTTCCTCAACGAACACTGGAGAATATAAGGGTGGGTTCTTTTCTTCCCTTTTTTTTTTTTTTTTTTTTTTTTTTTTGACATTGCTGTCCAACAGGCTGCAGAGTGGTTACTTTACTTTGCTGGAATATTTCAATACTGAGGCTTTAAACTAACCAAAATGACATGAGGCTGTCTTAAGGCTCAGATTAAGAAAAAATTCTGAGTAGCTTTTCACATTGTTTGAGCTGATATTTGGAAGGATAGAGGCACAAGTTCTGTCCATCAAAGAGATAAAGAGCATTTGACTTTAAAAATAAATAAAATCCTTGCAGAGCTGTGCATCCACTTACTTCGTATGCACTATGAGCTCTTGGCACTTTTTTCATTAGATCTGATGTTTTGGTGGTGTGAAGGATTTATTTATTTATTTATTTTTGCTTGTGGTGGAATGGTGTGTTTTGTTTTTCTAGTTTGTGAAACCTTCTAGGCCGAAAACTCATCTCACTGTGTTTAGGCTGCATGGCTGTTTGGCAGTCCAGAGTTGCTGCAGCCTGGGCAAGGCTGGTCACAAGATGGGGTGGCGATCACTGCTGGGAAAGTGCCACAAAAAAGAAGTGAGTTAGAATCTAAAAGGAGAAATCAGCAGAAAGGCATACCCCCCAGATTACGCAGGAGCAGCAGCTTTCCCAGGTACCTGACGTGCCGCAGGGATCTCCCTGGAGCCAAACCTCCCGAAGCTGCTTCCAGGCCTGTTCTGTGTGCAGAACTGTTGGCAGCCAGAAGGAAGCGACTGCTATAGGCAGAAGCATGCCTGGCCTCATTTCAGGATAGTCTCCTCCTATCTCATCGCTGGCTGTCAGCTCCTGGGTGTGAGGCGTAGGTGACCAGGAAGCCTGGCAGTCCATCAGAGATGTGGGCAGGCTCCTACTGTCTGCATCCTGCAGCTATGTTCTGAGTGTTAGGACACTGAGAATTTATTTTCTATTCTGTTTCAGTCTGTGTTGTTTCTGCTCTGGTCTGCTCAGCTTCCTCAGTCCATGGGAATTCAGCAGTTTTTTGAGGAGGAACAGGCCGGGCTGAGGATTTGAGCAAGCAATTGTAGGCTTCTGCAGTCCTGAAAACAGAAGTGTCTTGTCGCACCGTGAGGCTGCCACTTCGCACTGGGATTTTTAGCATTGCCAGATATTGACGACATGAATACGCGAGGGTTGTGAGAGGAGAGAGGCATAAAAGCTTGGTCATCATAATGTCAAACTAGATGGAAAAGCTCTGCATGAACAGTCTTGGTGTGGTCCCTCTGCCAGCATGCTGGGTGCTGTGGTAAAGCACCCCAGCGGCCTGTCCATAATCACAGTTCTCCCTCCTGTCCTCTGTGGCAGTGCCCCAGTGCTGGGAAGGAGCAGCAGGTTCTTCCTTCTCTAACAGATCATCTGGTCCCCTGCCAAGGGCTTTATTTATGTGGCAGCTGGATTACTTCAGGTGAAGAGTGTCCTGTGCAGTGCCAGTGCCGTCCCGTGGTGCCACTCTGCTGTGTGTTCCCCCCCGTGCAATCAAAGGAGGTGAGCGTGCTCCTGGGGTGTGAACAGGCTTCAGCTCCCCTTCACGGTCAGGGAGCAGCAAGCTGGCCTTCAGGGGTCCCTTGTGATAAACTGTGTTTTAATCCTCTGGTTCCTAGTACAATCGGAGTGTGAGAAAATTGCTATTTTCATATTTAATGTATTTTTTAGCAGTAAATTTCTTAGCTGCCTTGTGTTAGAAAAAAGCAGCCTGAAAGCGAGAGATACATATAAGGTAACAGGCAGTCTTAAAAGATCCCAAGATTTTTGTGTGTATTGTGTCTGATTTGAAGTCACTGGGATGATTTTGAGGGGATCTGACTCACGATGTTTGAGCGCTTTGGGATGAAACACTGAGCCTGGAACCAATACCGTGTGATGGATACAAACCATCTTCAAGTGAAGAAGAGCTATCGAAATACTTGGCACACGCATTTTACAGTCATCTTGATTATCAGAAATGTTTGTACACATTTTTAATGCAGAATTTCAAATGTATGTGCAATTTGCTCCATTTAGTTCACAAGCTGAGAAATATGTTTTAATAGAAAAAAACTTAATGTTTTTCCTCTATGGATGTATTTGTTCAAGAGTAGGTCTTGTCTTTTTGCTTATAATCCCCAATTCTGAAGGTCTGGTTTCCCTTATACCCTAAGGAGGAAAGGAATTATTCACTCTTTTTTTTATTTTATTTTATTTTATTTTTTACTTGAAGATTGCAGCATGGAGTTCAGTGGTACTTGATTCGTTTTCAGTACAGATTATTTTCTTTCATCCTGCATTATACAGCTATGGTTCTCCCATTGCCCAGCCCTGATAGCAGGGAGATTCACGTGAAAGTCTGCATACCGAACTCTTGCTGCAGTGCACATGCCAGTCCCGTTTGCACATGCAATTACTTGACCTGTGTGTGCACGTCCTTTAACTAGGGGCATGGCTCTGTGAGCCAAGGGGAAGCAGAGCATGCTGCGAGGAGATGCTGCTCAGATCAGAAGTCCTACACTGCTGTTGGATTGGCTTCTTAAAGCAGAGCCAGCTGGAGTACAATATTGTGGTTCACAGTTAATCTTCTAAACATGGCACAAAATAAAAACCGAAGCCAGGCAGAGTTTCCCCAATGAAACTGTTTTCAAACTGTGCTTGTACTCCAGCTAATATTTGAACAAGTGCATTACAACTGCAGCTACACAATGAAGGATATTGCAGGTCAATACACATCTCAACAGTATAAATACAACCACTATAATTATTTCATAGCTCTCCTAATTCACTTCAGAAGGCCTTTGCTTGCTGTCCTTTGAAGGACAACCTTTGTGGTGCCTTTTTTTTTTAATGTGCCTAAGGGTAGTTCCCTATGGTGCTATTAAGAATTAATAAGTTAGTGGTGTAAATGTGGCTGTGTTGCACTGTCATTATAACTGCATGTACAAATTAAGAGCAATAAGACGTATGTCTCTAGGTGCTTCTTGAGCTCATTCCTTGATTAATAACTTGTGTCTGTGTTATTTGAATTAGCACTCTGGACATAGGCTTCATCTTCAAGGCAAGCCCCGGCTCCTCCTGTTACAAGAAGTGCATCACTTTAGCTGGATGGAGGGTGTGATTATGTTCTGTGACAGATTTGGTGAATGTGAACGTCACTAGGTTCCTGGGGATCTTGTGCTGAAGAAAACCTCTCGGAAGGTTTCCTTCTCACATGGGGTTTTGGGGCTTTCTCTGTGAAGGAGTTACAAGGGACGTACAGGGTTTCAGCGAATATCACAGGTTCTGCTCTGGGTGCCTGAAGCTGGGAATTGCTTAGTCACTGCTGAAAATCCCAAATGCAAGTCTCTTTGCAAATGCGGCTCTTCACCATCCTTTGCTGCAGCTTCACAGCCATAAAAGCGTAACTCCACTTCTTTATCGCCTGAGGGTGTGGAGGGAATAAATGTGTTCTGCTGTAGTGTGGTCTTGCAGGCTGGTGGCTGACAGACAGGAGTGAGCAGTAGGGTGGACCCTGGTATCAGGGGACCCAGCAGCACGCAGAAGGGAGCCTGGAAAGAGCTAAACCTCCCGTTCTCAGGGGAGAGGATGAGGATGAAACCTCTGGCTGCTGAGATGAGCAGGACCAGAGTCCCCATGAGTTGGCAGGGGCTGAGGTTAATGCCTGCTGAATAGAGCTGGAAATTGGACGTGGTAACTTACTTCCCCTGGCATCACTCAGGGAAGCATGATTTTTTTAAAGAAGGATTTAGATAAAATTGCTTATTAGTAAAGTGAGGATTATCCAGGATTTTAAAGTTTGTTCTTATCTCTAGTGTTGTTCAAGTGTGCAAACTTAGGATGTTTCGGTCCTTCTTCATGGATCTACAGCTGCAAAAAGCCACAGACAGCCTTACTGGGCTGCAACCTGTCTGTAGCTGGAGGGCTTCTGAAGAATTTGTAGAGAAAAGAATAAAAATTATAAGCGGTAGCATCCTTCTTATTGTTCTTTGATTCCTTTTTTTTTTCTTTCTTCTCTTTGGCATCAAATGGATTATTGCAGTTTTAAAGCACATGAGTGAAATAGGCTTTTTTATAACTTGAACATTTCCTTTTCCCTTGAAGTGTCTTTCACTTGTACGATAAAATCCTGACAACTTCTCCCCACACCTGCTTTTGCCATCATCAGTCAGTGTGTGTGCTTGACATCAAAAAGACCTCATGGCTGTGCAGGCACTGAAAAGCCTTGCTACAGAGGTTGTTTTGCCTTGCAGTCACTTGGAGCTCTGCCCCCTGCCGAAATAAAGGTGGGGCGAAGTGGATGTGCCCTCATTCCTCTCCTCAGCTATTCCACGGCTGCTCATGTTGTACAGCAGCTTTTTGGAGGTGTGCATCTGTCGGTTTCTGGTGTCCAGCTGTACAGATGGTCAGGTTGCAAAGTTACCTGTAGTTGAAAGTTGCCGGTGCTGGAGCCCAGGATGGGGACCCATGCATGGCACAGCAGTGTCTGCAAGTGGGTTGGTGGGCCAGCGTGGTCTTCGTGGTGTCCCATCAAGAAATCCAGCTGAAGGTCCCTTCCTGCTTACAAATGAATAACTGATTTTCTAAGTTGGCAACCAAAGCAAAGAGATCTGTTTGGATTCATGTGCTTTTGAAGAGTTTCTGCTCCCTGTCTTTGTCTTCACATTTGAAATAAAGGCAGGGAGGAGGAGGAAAAAAAGTGAACAAAAAACTTTTGTTGGGAAAAACTTCCATTGGACCTGATAAGTGATAGTTCATGGTAGAAGTGGTGAGAAGCTAAACTTGAGGAGCAGAGCAGTGAAAGGATGCTGCGCTTGAACAATCTGTTGATCCTTACCTATGGAGTTCAATGTGTGCAAGACGCCAACTCACCTTCCCTTCTCCCATATGATCTGAGTGCACCTCTCCCATGTCCATGTCACTGGGCAGGAGGAAAGGGTGCTCGCAGCTTCCCTGGGTGCTGCTCTTTTGCTTTGAAAAATCAGCTGGGTACTGAGCAGATGGCTGTGTGTCTTACAGGTGCACAGTGGCCAGGTGCCTTACATCCAGGCATGTCCCAGAGGCTGAGCACCTCTTCAGGGAGCTGCGGCATGCTGAGATATGAGGGGCAAACTGGCTGCTCGCTCAGGCATTTCCAGTGTTCTGCTACACATCCAGGCTTGCTTCTCCTTTCTGAGAGTGCAAGAGTTAACAGTTCTCTCTAAAATGATATGAAGCACAGAGCAATGTTATTTTAGCCTTGGCAGAAAAGCAAGCTAAAAAAGTTGGGGAAGGAAGTACTCGGAGAAGAGAAAGCAGGAATGTGCCTTTTCAAGGCTGCAGCTCCTACCGCTCCAGCTGCTGCCGCAGTAAAAGCTGTTATTGCTGCTCCCCGGCAGTCTCTTGCCTAGAGGGAAGAGCGTGTTGTACGACTGTCCTGTAATGCATCCTCCTCGCAGAAAGCCTCCCTCGCGCCCACCCTCTCACCTCACACTTCTGCTCCTTGTCTCTCCCTCTTTCATTACGAAGAGCAACGTCGGTGGCAAAGCTGCTGCTGGCTTGGTGCTGTTGTTAGCTCCCTTCCACTCACGCATAATTTGTCTCTGTTCTGTTAGGTTAGTGAGTAGGCATCTAACAGGGCCGGAAAACATCTCAATTTTTCAAGGTAGAAAAATAGGGTGAATTTCCTCTTGAATGGTGTAGCCCAGCCAAGTGGATGTTACCCGGCCGCAGTCAACTGTTCAGCTACCTTGGCTCAATGCATGACATTCTTGAAATGAGATTTTTTTTTTAGAAGGGTCATTTGAATTGTGTTTCTGTGCTTCCAAAAGACAGAATGAGCTTGATTCTTCTGCTTTTTTTTTATCTTATTTTTAAACTTAGCATAAATTTAGATTTAATTCAAGTCTGCTTCACCAATAAAAAAAAAAAAAGAAAGAAAATGCATGAGAGTGGAGACTTTTTTTTGTTATTGTTTTTTAATTATTGTTTTATTTTATTTCAATATAACCATCTTGTTTATACTTCCAGCTGGCGATATTGATTTTTTAGAATTTTATATTTCATTTGCAAAGGTATTTGCACTACTCTGATGTAATATCAATCTGTGGATTAGAAATATTATTTAGATTGTTATTGAAGGAAATGATAGGCTGTAGGAACAAATGTCCTGTTGTTTCTGCTGGCTGAATTAGCAGTGCATCTCTAAAGGACACTAGCAGGAGTAAAAAGAGGAATATATAAGCTGTGCAGGAGATAAAAATACAGACAAAAATAGAGAAGAAAGGCACTGTTCTTCTGATGTCACTGGCAAATGTTAGCCTCAAAAATGGTGAGAAATTAAACCATTTCCTATGTTCCTGAAAGGCATTTAGGTTTAGAGAGGTAGCTACATGGAATTTAGCATTTTATTATTATTTCTACTACTGCTACTAAATCTTGTATTTTACCCTCAGCTTTGCTTCCTTCTCTTGTGGTGTCCATTCATGAAAAGAGTGTATCTATAAAATACCACATGCAACGAAGGAAGCCTCCTGTATTTTGTGTTAATGGAGCCAGGTATGTGAGCCAAGTACTCCTCTCAGTAGAGTATCTTTCCGTGCCCTGGAAACTGTTTGTGATCATGAAATAATAATTATGTCCCCCTTGTCACACATCTAAATTTTTTCAGCTCTGTAGCAACATGACATGCTCACGTGCCTAAATCCGACAGTGTAAGGCTGCAATTTCTTAAAGCTTAAGCTTGTGCTTAACTTTAATCATGTGCTTAGCTCCATTCCTATATGGCTAAACATTTTGACATGTGATTTTGTCCCGTTAATACCAAAGAGTTTTAGGGATATGCTTCAAAATGCTTTGAACATGTGAAAGTCCAGCTAGCAATGAAACAGGTGATTTGGGGCTAAAGCAGTGCATGTTTTTTTGTTTTTGTTTTTAAGTAATAAAAAATAAACACAAATAGAGAAACCCACGGGTCCTTATATGTTCATGCCCATCACAGAAATTCAGACTGAAATTAATTCCTCTGCCTTTCTACTTTCTGTTGTTATTGAGATGGCTTATAAATTGGGAGCATGTTGTAATTTAGCAGGGGAAGTGCTGACCATCAGCAGGCGCTTGAATTACGAGCAGATGTTATCACGCTGATCAGAGAGTTGCCTGCACTCTTGCTTCTCAGCACTGGAAATCTGGACCCTCTCTCGAGGCAGAACTGGCCAACAAAATCCAAGTGGTACCAAGTGAAGGTCGCCAACACACACACGGCAGTGTCCAGCAGCGGAACTTTGCTGAACACTCAAAATGTGAAACAATAAATAAAATATTCCCTCCGTGAGGGTGGTCCCGTATCTTTCATATTCCTAGGAGGTAGCGGTTGCTATGGCAACTCCTCATTTACTTGCCTTTTTTTTTTCTTTCATATATTGATAATTATATTAAGCAGAATGTAAAGGCTGCTTGCTGGTGCAGAGCTGTGTTGCTGTCCCAGAGCTGCAGTAAACTCTGCATCCTTCATTTTGCAGATACATGCATCTGTGTGTGTGCAGATATGCTGTGCTGCCCTCATCGCAGTATGGGCTGGTGGGTCACATAGCCCAGAGCAATATTAAATTGTGCAAGAGCCCTGTCTTCAGCTGGGTTCGTGGAGCCCTTCCCAAGGGTTGCTGCGGCACCTGTGTGTTCCTCTTGGTACTTGCTCAAGACTAAAAATGTTTGGGGGTGTTCCCCAAGGCGTACTTCTGTTTTCTGGGCTGGTAAACCTTCCCCAGCTTGGTGGGGTTGCGTGCTGGTGGAGGAACACCAAGTTCAAACAGGAATCTTGAAGAGCTGGGCTGGGATATTTGTGGGGAAACATATAAATTTTTACACCAGCACCACCAGATGTGTAAGGCTATGTCTCAGCATTGCAGCTTAGCACCTGCTCCTTGGCAGGGACTTGTCATTCGAATGCATCGAATGAAAACAAGGCAAAGCAACCAAAATCATCCGTTCTTCTCTGGACCAGAAAGAGGGGCTGGTCTCTGGCTGCAGCAACTGTGCCCAAAAAGATGGATGGCTGTGGGGTCAGGAGAAGGAGACTCCTGTCTCCAGGGTGCTGCTGGTGGTGAGTCCAAGAGCATCCAGGCTTCAGGGGCAGGCTGGTGACAGGGGCTCTACCTCTCATTTGAAAGCCATTTGCTCTCGGTTAATGTCCTACCAGTTAATTTAATCCATGCTGTACAGTTGTTGCTCCCTCATCTACGGGTGCATGTACCCATTACCAAAATATGAAGGGGTGTAAAATTATTTTATATATCCTCAGTGTCATGGCCAAGTCAGCAACCTTTAATTGCTTTGGCCATGTTCCAGCAGTGCTGCTACTGAATGGCTTCAGCATTATCGCACCGCCTTCAGTTGCATATAGTTGTAATCAGAATATTCAGTCAAAAGCTTTTTGCCAGTCTCTTGAAAGCTGTTTTGTCTCTGTGCATCACCTGCCATGGATAACGCCTTTTCCAAAATGGAAGTGGGAGGGTGGGAAGGGGATCTAACTAAGTAACTTGTTAATTGTACCATACCCAAGTACCTTTATGGTTTAAAAGGTGTGGCTTCAAACTGAAAGCCATCACAGAAAAGTAAAAGGGTGAATTTTCAACTGCTGATCAGTATTAGTAAATTATTAGAGAGCTACTTAGTCTGTTTCTTTAGTATCAAGGTGGCTGAGATAAGTGGATTAGTTTTTTCTAGTTGTTAAGTTTCTAGCAGCAAATTTTACCAGGTGAAGAAGATGATAATTTCATCACTGTCAGATTCTTTTTGTTATTTTACAGCTGCAATACATTACCCTATGACAGTGTAAACACAGCTTTATTCTCTTTAATTTTGGTGATAAAAATAAATTGTAAAACATCTGTGATTTGTTTCTGCTAAGAAAAACAGCAAAGATATTTTGGTGAATGGCCTACTTACAGCTAGAGCAGAATAACACTACACTCTGAAATAATTTCTTAAACATTGTGTGATTACGAGTAATCTTGGAAGTGTAAATTGCCCTTTTGTAATGTTTATTTCAGCTGAACTACTGAAATGGTACTTTCTTTTACCCTAATCCTGTTACATTAGAGAGACAAACACAAACCCATTTATCATGGCACGCAGCGCTAATTTTTTTTACAACTACTTGAATTATGCTAAGTGATCCTGTGCAGGCTGAGGAACATTAGCAGAGGTTTTGACCTTGCTCCTTTCTGCGATCAGCAAAGTTGAAATTAAAATATCAAGAGAAACAATTTCTGCAGCAAAACTGTAAAAGTTAATAGATTTGAATCTACTTTTGCATTCATGTTCCCGTTAAGTCAGTTCTATTCACATCGTGTTTCTGAAACACATGAAAAAATAAAGCCACCACTTTTTGCTATCTTTGATGTAACAGATAAAAGAAAACAGAAAAGCTTTAAATTGAATTTCCTATATGCTTATTTAATTTGCATTTAATGCAGCAGGTATTGTATGTTAATCGAATATAAAAATGTTTGTTATTAATGCATTGCTCTGTGTATGTGCCGGTCATTGCCTGATGGATCTAGATGGGCCAAGTGGTAGAGGCCAGGGGACAAATCCTGTGCTAGTTTCTGTCCTAACCACTTTCCTTTGATTCAGTGTAGCTGAATAGCAAGAGGTGTTCATTTAGGCTATGGAAGTGTGTGCTTCTCTGTATTCTTTATGGAGGAAACCAAGGTGCAAAGAGTCCTTATTTGATTGAAAGCTGGGCTGAATACCTGCTCATGTGATTTAAACCCATGTGGGGGTCGTCACTGCTGTGCTTCACTCAGCACTGAACACAGCCCATTGGGGAGCACACCAGCTCCAACCCGTCCAGATGCGGGATGAGCCATTTGTTTTTAAAGCCTTTGCTCTGCTGACAAAACAGCTATTTGTTTTAGACTCTCCAGCCTATGTAGTCTACTGTGTGACCAGATGCGAACACATGCAAAGTCGTCGGCCTCGAGTAGTAGAGGAGAATAAATTTGAGATCATAAATAACAATCTGCCTTTGCCTCGCACCACTGAGCTAAAATAGTACTGAGCTACAGCATATTTAGCTGCCACTAGTAGATGCAACAGAAAATTCACAAGAAGGCACATTTTAAGAAGACTTATCAGTAATCTGATAATATTTGTTTTTAAGGATATATACAGTAAGAGAAATTGTACTTGTCACTGTCTGGATCAATACTTTCAACAAATCATAATAAATGCTACTTACTGCTACTTAGCAGAGCATAATTAGTATTCAGTAAACCAATATTAAAATGTATGCCATGCTTTAAACTGTTTGACTGTATTAGCATTTAAATACCCTATTGTGTATTTGCTATTTCTTCTCTTCTTATAAAACCGTATTCTCCAGAGTTCAAAATGATTAATTTCCTTTAGAATATGTACAATGCACGGATTTAACAATTCCTTGTATTTAATAATTGCTCAGTAGCCGGGCTTATTATTTCGCACAAGCACTTGGGTACGGAGCCATCCAATATTAGGTCAATCCCACTAATAGTGTGATCTGCGGCACGCTGCCCCTCGCTGCCGCTGGGGAGGACGAGGTTTCCCCACGCCACCACTGCACTGCTTCCTCCACATGTCAGCCTTGGTTTTCTGCTGACGAGAACGATTGGCAGCTGGATCAGGGGCCTGACATGTCTTCAGAGTTTTGCCCTTCTTGGCATTTGCAGACAACGGAACAGCTCTGTCTGACAAACAAAACCTTTTTTTTCTTTTTTTTTTTTTTTTTCTCCTGAGCAAACTGTCTTTCCCTTCTCTTGCTCTTATGAGCAGCTATTCCCTACCATGCACATGGGGTATCAGCCACCACCAACATAGTTTCAAATCCAAGTTTAGCCTGTGTGTTATTATGAAAGGGCTTCCCTCCACTGTGATGCTTAATCAAGGTATTTATGGAAAGTCCCATATAACGCTAGGAAATTATATTCCCTCGTCGTCTCCCCCCATATAATCTAACCTTTTTTTCCTCCTGCAACTGTGAATAAGTTATTAAATACGTGGCAGCTGAGCTGGTAAAGTGATTTACATCCTGCTTGCAGGCCTAGCCTTGAGTATGATAAGTGTGCCTGTCTGGAAGATGGAGCTAAAAAGGAAAATTACCCCCAAAAAAGGTTGTGAGGCAACTTTTCTGTTAGCAGGGTGCTGAGAAAACCAGGTAATAAAAATGAACACAGAGTCTGGCTGGCTCGAGGGCAGTGTATTGTACCTACGGGCTATCTGGGGAAGCAGCTGATTTTGTAATCTCTGTATCTATTCCCTGAAATAGAGGTGAACCAGTTGGAGCTGCCCCTGCCGCAGGGGCCACACATATCCCTTGCTGGTACCAATGAGCGGAACTGATGTCCTCGCTGCTGACCGTAGGGCAGGTGATGTCTTTATTCCTATAATGGCTCTGCGCAGTGAGAAACGGCTTTTGCAGTCCTTCTCACAAAGGAAACTGAGGCCTGCTAAGGGATCTACAAGGAAGACCTAAAATAGGGCTGACTTGTCACAGTTCTTTGACCCAGGGCCAGTGTAGGGCATCTTGTGATACGTGGAGCATTGGCCACAGCATCTTGATGCCAGACACAGCTGTAGCAGGGTGCTCTGCTTGCGTCTGGGGAAGGGAATGCCCTGTGATGGGCCTGTTGTAAAAGCTTCCTCACACTCATGTCCTTTTTGGATGCGGTGGTTTTGTTTTGTTTGATTGTGTTTTGTTTTTTTTTGTTGTTGTTTTTCCCCCCTTGGCATTACTGAGGAAAAAAAGTGTTTTGGGGGGGGGGGATCCTTTCTTGAGTGTTGGCATCCTTGATCTGGTCATGATCTTCCTGTCAAGTGAGAGCAGGACACCAGTCCCTTTTCCTCCAAATAAAAGGCAGAAATGTCACTGGGGGTGAGCTTGAGCATTTTGGCAAGGGGAGGGGTAGGGTCAGCTTCGTGCCTTGCTTAAAGCCTACAAAGGAAGGCAGGGAGGAGAGCAGCACAGTTCAAGCAGGCTCACTATCCATGGTAAAGTGCTGGGATTTCATTTTGGCAAATCTGTCTCTGGTCCCAAAGAAGCGATTAACCAAAGTGCCCCCCTCATTGTTCACTATGTAGGCTTCGCTGTGGTTCAGGTTTGGAAATGAGAATGTTGCCCCACTACCTGCGGGGGTAGGAAAGAGTGCTGCTTGCCCACTTAAATGAAAATGTGCTTCAGCTGTTTAACTAGACACAATTAATAATTTTGATGAACAGTTTCCAAGCTCAGCATTTTTTTAAGTACACTAAAATCCATCTTTTCTTTGATCCAGACATACAAGCAGCTGAAAAGAGAAATGGGGTTGGGATTTTAGGAGGAAGGGGCAGGCTTAATAAAGGCACAAATTTATTAAGCTATCAAACGTGTTTTTTTAAAGGATTGTATGTGTGAGTTGAGGTGTTTCTGCTATGCAATGACACAGGACAGTCTTGGTTCGTGTGCTGGACTGTTGGTTTGTGCCCTGGAGTTCTCTTCTCCTGGAAGGAGAGGGGCAGTCACCAGCCCCCTTCTCAGAGGGCTTTGCTTTCATCTCTCATCTGTGTGGGCCTCTGGGCATCGGTACTTTTATATTAATGTTGCTGTGGGTGATTGCATAATTAAATTGTGAGTCTGCACCTCCTGAGGTGCCATCATTCCTGTGCAGTTACCTGGAGCATGGGAATTGTGCCCCTGTGACAGCGGGGGATTGCTCAGAGCTGTGGTGTCCTCAAGATGCCGTCCGCAAGGGACGTGAGAATGAGAACACCTTGGCGAGCCTCAGCAGGATTGAGGTTTTTAGATGAATGTGGAAACATTTGGCTCTTGCCTCCTGAGAGATTTTTCTTCCTCACCTGCAATCTGATCAAATCTCCTGCCCTGTTAGAGGATGTTTGCTGTTCTTACACGTTTGCGTGGCAAGGATGTGTCTCCCCGCTCAGATAAGCCTCTGAGTTTCACTTTGTGGGCTGAAAGTGTGACTAAAAATCACCTATGGCTTTAGAGTAATATTTTGTTTTTCACCTTTTTCATAAACATAGGCTTTCTAGCCTCTGTCACTGTGCTGCTCACAGAGATGGATAGCCTTGAATAAGCCTGCTGTCTGCTGTGGATATCGTATTGATAGGTGCTTAAAGAAGCACCGTGTATCCTTCTCTATCAAGTGGATTGCATCTCCGATAAGGAAAGGAACAATGGCAGTTGGATTGATATTTGATTTGAATGCAAGGGATTTCTTAGATCCTTCAGTCTAGCTAGGAGATGAGAGATAAGCTTTATGGAAGAACAGTGCATGGTCTCTGAAATACCAAGCAAAACTCTGGGCCCTCTCCCGGTAGGCTACTTAGCTGAAAAACTCAGCCCTGCATCTTGTGCAGATAAAATTGCCTTTGCATCTGCCTAAACTCTTTCTGCTTTCAGAAAATGTCTCTGAGGTGAAGATTTAAATCAGGCTTTTAAATTCTACTGGTAGTGGTAGAAGCACATTTCACAACACCACATTAATTGGTGAATTACAATTGATTTCCTGTAGAAGCCTGTATTATGTAATCCATAATACCACATTATGCACCATAATTAGTATTGTTATGGTGAATTCTGAATTAATTATTAATGTCATGCTGCTTATTTTAATGTCTCTGTTCAAGTCATTTGCACCTCTGGCAGGAAAATGCCATTATCGTCCACATCACTTTCGCATGTACTTTCACTGAGATCATAACGACTATTAGCTGAGGATCTGCTTAAATAGAATCTAACATTATCATTTATGAAAGAAACAGTAATTCAAAGCCCACGGCCCTTCATACCCCGTTGAGCATGCCAGCAAGTGTTCTGCTTCTGGTGATGGACTTCTTAGGGTGGTGAGACCGCAAGGATGCTGTGTGTTTTCCTCAGCTCACCTAGGGTCTGGGGGATATCTGAACGGTCAGTGCGGTGGGGAATGGTGGGGACCCCTTCCTCGTCAGGTGTAGTGCACGGTGCCTGGTTTAAACGCTGATGTTTGGAAAACTGATTCACCTGCATCCACAGTAGATGGTAAGGAGGAAAACAAAATGGCCAGAAAATACTTAGAAAGCTGGAAGTTGGCATGCAGTAGCTTTGATGGACACACCCTGACTAATAGCATCTGGAGATCATACCCTCCATGTTGTAGGCTGTGGATAAGGATGGAGACAAGAAATTATTTCTATGCATCAGAAATACTCAAGATGTTTCTGGTTTAATCTGAAATGTACTTACATTTTCCATATACCAAATAATGGCAGTAGGTATGCAACAGGTTACTTTACCCTTCTCCCCTTCCTTAAAGCGTTTTCTTCATTCAAGTTGGGTTCTCCCTCCTCTCCACTCTATTCACCCTAACCAGTGAAACAGTAATGAAATATTCTGTATTATAATATAAAGTTGTTTTTTACTCCCTTTTTTCCCTACATACTTTTTACTTTGGGACTTTGAGTTAAGCCTTCTCTCACTTCTTTGTATTTAACAGCTATAATGACTTCCTTCAAAATGACCTAGATTGTGAGAGCCTTTAAAGTGGAAAATATATTGAGCATTCATTCAAATATACATCAACTTAGGAAATACTTTAAAGACCTTCTTTCTTTACTGTATAAATAAAAATATTTGGGGGATCATGTTCACCAAGGAAGCTGATATTTATAATAATGAATAAATATAAAGTTGAGATGCTCCAGAGATCAGCAGTGGTTAAGATTTATGTTCAGTTTACAAATCGGGTTGGCTTTCTAAAGTAAGGTGAAGGTGCAGACTGTACTGGATTAATAACAAGCAAGGTACAGACTTGAAGATATGTTTTTATTCAAGAACATTGTCAGATTGAGTCTTGAGGAATACCAAATCAGGCTCAGCATCGATGAGCTAACTTTAAATATGAGGATTTTAATTATGACTGATATGGCATTAATTTTAATTGATAGAGCAGCATAGCATAGTGACTAAGGATAGAAAATACATGCTTCATGAAACAACAAATAGGATCATTTAATAAATTAGCTATTGATATTATGACATACCCAAGAAACTTACAATGTTAATCATTGTTAATAATGCTGAATAAAAGGCACTGATCTTTCTTTGGAAACAAGAGAGAGAACTTCACAATTGTAACATAGGAATCAAAATCCATGCAGAATTTTTTTTGAAAGCATCTATTGTAAAAAATAGTGTTTGTGTCATGGCAAGACTATGTAGTGAATAAATTTGCTGATTTAAAAAGATGAGAATTTTATTTATTATGAACTTTTCAAAGGAATATAATTGCTATCTCAGGTGCTAGCTCAAAAACTTGTCTTTAGTGATAGTCCCTCACACATGCTTAGGGAATATTAGAAGTTTGATTCTTCCCTGATAAACGCTTCCAGTGATCAACGAATGATCCTGTACACTTTCTTCAAATATTTTGTGTTGATGATCTTCTGTAATGCTTCACCCTGATGTAAAATCCAGCATCTGATTCTGTTTATATCTGATAGTGAAAATTCTGGTAGTTTGTTAAAGAGATTTGGAGGGAGAAAATTGAAGGAAACAAAGAAGTAAAATGTGTACTGGGTTGTTAAGGACATGAAGATGAAAAACGTGGAAAAAAATATTGGCCCTGATAATGTGCTATTAAATAATAATAATGATAGTTCGATAGGAAGACAAAAATCCATCTTTCAACCTAGATTCATAGAGAAATTGTAACTTTTCTATTTTGTTGCTACAACAATGAAGTTTACCAATGTTAAATCAGACTCCTGGACATAGTCCTAGCTGTTCTTTGGCTCGGTGTCTTGGGACTCAAAGTCATCGTTACTCGTCTGGTCTTTGATACTACCACCGCTGTATAACATAAGACCAATGTATTGTCTGACAGTAGTGTTAGCCACAACTAATTTGATCTTCAGGTGAATTAGTGTTCCTATTTTTTTAAGGAAAAAAAAAATGTCAGAGCAAACTCCTTACCCCAGTTATTTCTGTCCAGTTTCAATCTTTTCTCAACCACGGGTGAGTGAGAGATGCCTGTTGACATCTGAGTCTCCACCTCCTGATGAGCACACACTGCTCCCCGGACCGTGGTAGCATGAGGAGATGTCTACAGCCAGACCAAATTCCTGAGGAATGGGTGGTCCTGGGAGCAAAGCAGCACACCAGGGGCTGTGATAGCTGCAGATAAACAGAACTCCGAGCCGTTGTGCTTGGACTTGCAGGAGGTGATGCTGCTACAGATATTAATCCCTAGCTTTAAGATTATTGCTTGTAATAGGGAAACCAGTTCCATGTTCTCAACAGATGGCAAATGTTTTCATCTACTTTCTTTTTTTTTTTGCTAAGTAGATTTTATCCTTAAAAACAAAACCATTTTTTTGTATTATTTCTATGAAATTTTCTTAGACAAATACAGTGTTGTTATTTCATTTTGGTTTGTATTTGGCTATAAAATTCAGCTTAAATAATGCGGGTTATGCTTGTGTTAATTTTCCACTATCATTTTATACTGGCAGCTTAAAGCATATTTATGATGCAATCCAGTGCTGGAAAATGAGCTGTAATATACATTATACTCAGTTTCTTACAATGTAAAAATATCTTTGCAGTTATATTCCAAGCAATAATTGTCCTTAGGGGCTAAAAAAGCACATACAGTTTACTTTGTTTCTTAAAGTTAATCATCGCAACTCAAATGTAAACTTAAAAAACATTAAATGCCGAGAGAAGACGTAAGGAGTATTTTGTGGTATAAAACCATGAAGGATAATACAAAGCATTTTATTGCAAAAGGAACTTTGTATTTCCTTTTTGCAGAAATCCACTCTCATAACTGATGATCAAACAGAGTCTTGCATTGGCCACATTCGAAGCTACAGCAGCAGAATGCCAGATGAGATGCAGCAAACTGCACCACTCTGGCTGAGTAGCCAACTGAGGAAGAAACTACTGAATTCCTAATTTCCATCCAAGTGACTTGCTGCTTTTCATGCTCTTTGCCCTACGTCTTATCTGCAATCTATTGAGAACCTAAATTTCACTGTTGTGGATTTTTTTTAAATTTATTTTAAGTGTATTTTGGAAGTTGAGAGCAAACAGCAGAAAGATGAAAGAGAAGAGGTGTTTCACTTACCTCCATGCTTTCAGCCCAGTGGGTGTGTGAATTTCCCCGGCTGTTGGCAGAAGTCAGCCGGCCAAACGCCTGTGCGGCACTTAGAGTGTTGGGCAGCCTCCTCTGACTTGTTTCCTGCATGATTCATGACAGTGCACTCAGGAGTGACTTCTTCCTCAGTATAAAAATTTGAATTCTGCTTCTTGCTAAGGGAGTTTGGGCTGTGTGTCTTCAGAGTGGGCTCAAGCCTTAAAATGGGGAAATAGTACTGAAAGCAATGGCCTTTTGGTCAGGGCACAGTCATAGATGTCACAAATGTTTTTCTTTATCCTTGTGAAGTTCTGCACAGAACAATGGTAACAAGAATCAAATAGGTCAGGCAAGTTGGCTAAAATATCTTTAAAATAATATATGAGAAAGGAAGGGAAGAACCCCTTTTTTTTTTTTTTTATTAAATGAGCCCAGCAACTCGGGTGGCATGGTAGAGGGATATTTTCTATTAATAAGTATATCCATATGACATGAAGTGTCTCAGTCTAAAAGCAATTTATATGTAACTTAAGGAATAATCAATATTGATTTGGAATGAAGAACACTATAATCATGTTTTTAAAAGATCCATACAACTTGCAGTTGTATGAAAACTTGATTCTATTTACACCTTCCCTGCAGTAACAGACCATAAAGATTGATCATACATTAAAATTTCACCCAAATTAATGTTGGGGTGGACAAGTACACTTTATAGATTTTTGACTGGCTTTTCTCCAACTGCTCTTGCTTTCTCCTTTAAGAAATGCAAGCACAAATGTTTTGAAGAGGGGCCGCATGCATGCTCACGAATGTTTTGAAGAGGGGCCGCATGCATGCTCAGACCCTGGTAGACTGATAATGCTGAACACTTAAATGGTGCTTTACACCTTTGCAGCTCTATGCAGACAGGAATGGATTAGTTCTCAAAATAAGAAGACAAACTCGAATATTGCATATGAAAATGGATTAATCAGCTATCATATTTGTAACTTTTCATTTTCCAGGAATACCTGTTCAAACAAGTTTGTTCATGAATAAGAAAACATTTGTAAATACTCAAGTAAAACAAACTGTATTTAAAAGCTTTTGCATCAGTAGAATTTGATCACTTTGAAATCTTTCTTGGAGATTAGGAAATAAAAGCCAATCCTACTTCAAAAGGTTACCGACATATAGTTTAAGGTATAAACAACGTATACTCCTAGTAGTTTTGGCAAGTAGAGTATAGTTGCAGAGCTGACTGCTATTCAGTACTGCATGGACATATGCATTTTTTCTATTTGCTGTAGCTTGTGCTTCAGAATCTACATTTTTATTATCTGCACTAAAACCCCTCTCCCCCGACGCGCAAGTAATGCAATGTTCTGGCTTGAAAATCTTACCTTCAGAGTGTGAAAAAGAAATATGTAATGATTCATTTTTCCTTTCTGCAGCCAACCAGAGGTAGAAGTTCTGGGAAAGCCATAATTTGTTTCTTGCTATTCGTAGGCTCTCACTCAGGAGCCTAATGATGGGACTGAACTGTCAGTGTTGCTTCCATGTCAGCGCTGAGTAAACCACAGCAAGAGGCAGCCGAGCAATATTGTGAAAGCTGCAGGGTCTGGTAAGAGCAGCTTTTGACCACCCAGTCTGTACCTAGTGCTGCTGGTTATTTCAAGACGTTTCCTGGGTGCATGGAAAGGCACAGTTTGGGGTTTCTTGTACAAATTAAAATCAGTGCTCAGGGCTGGCACTTGGATGAAGCAACGAGAATTCCTTTAATGTTCTGCTAACCTGGAGAAAGCAGCACAGCTCTACTCCAATTAGCGTGCTACAACAGAGCTTTCATTTCTCGCAGGTTCTACACACAGACCTTCTTTTTCTACATGGGTGTATTTGTCTAGGAAGGTTTTTGATTACCTTTTTCAGTCTTACCCAATTTTTCCCTAAGTGGCACACGGTAGGAGTTCATGCGCTGTAGGTGTGAGCAGACCTGCCAGCTGAAATCCCTCCAGCTTTTGCCACTGCTTTATCAGTTTGTTACTGATAAAAAGCCACACTTAGGGGCTCGTGTGTTAAACAGTTCGTTTGCATGTGTGCAGTAGGACTTTTTTCTCGTGCAGTTCTTATGCACATGTTTATTTGGGGGAAAATCTGCACAGAAATGTGGCAGCTTTACTCCACTGTAGTCCTCTGTCCCAAGATGGGTTTTTAGTTATTTGTTGCTGAGGTAGTGAAGGTTCTGGGTAAATAGTGGGATAATACATGTCTTAGCTTGCGCCGTGTAACAAGCCATCTTTGCTGGGTCGCCAGTACCAGCAGTGGGCAGGGAAAGAAGCGGTGTGCAGGCGGCATTGCCCATGTGTTGAGGAGGATGACGGTTATTTAATAACTGATGCGAAGTCAAAGCCCAAAGTAAATGTGGAAGGTTTCCAATATCACTGAGATTACAAGAAAGAAGAAACTTGTATAGGCGAAGCTTAAATTGATGATATACTATTGTTCATGTTCTCGGGACTTCAAATCAGCTGCGTCCTTCCCCTGCTATTGCAGCATGTTTTCTATTAAAGTCCCTATTTTTCCAAAGAAATCCTGCTGACCAGTTGCTCCAGATTGCACTGTACAATTGCTCAAAGGCACAGTACCAAATATTAGAAAACATTTGGAGTACTAAATGTAGTTAGGGATGTTTGTTTGCAGGGGACAAGGATTTTGCAGAGGTTGCTAGACATCAGGGAAACTCCTTACCAGCTCATGCTTTCTTTCATTGGTTCAGGACTCAGAACTAGTGAGTTTTATGATGGACTTGGAATCCAAGGCAAGCACTACTGTGGTAATAATGTGAGATACTGTATGAAAATATAGTTATTCTACATCACATAACCTTTTTTCTTTCAATATTTCTGCATATTTTTGCTTATTTGAGATGATGAAGAATATCTGAGCAGCAATGTTACAATCATGGTAACTCTGAACAGATTTCAAACTGTGTTCATAAAATAGTTCTTAAGGCAAGTTAGATGTGATTTTTTTTTTAATGTACTTCTCTAACATGAGAATAACTTCCTGATTTTCCTCTTTTCAAAGTCTGACTCTTTCATTTTACATTGCATTTTATTCCCAAAGAGTTTTTCTCTTTTAAATTCAAATGATATATTGGTTTGGAAATAAATGCATGAATGTGAAAATAAATCAATCAAAAAAAAAAATCAGAATATAGGAATGAATGAAGCAAACCACTAGAAAATGGGAAACAATGAAACCCTGATCATTTCCAATTCAACATGCATAAATTTGCAGTGAGACTCTATGTGCATTAAGTTAACCATGCATGTAAGTGGTTGCAGGATTTCGGTCTGACTCAGTACAGTGTCACAGAAGTGCATAATTAAATGCATATACAAATTAAGGCACATATGTGAAAGTAGACTAAAATGGAATTGAGTAAACAGGACTTTAAAGTGTCCCCAAGCTTAATAGTGTTGTGTAATTCTTAAATGGAACCCATTAGAATACTATTTTTGTATATGTAGTACCGTATCTAAGCAACATGTACCCGTTCTTTATAGGATATTATAATTGGAGGAAATAGATACTCTTCTTAGAATGTGTAAAATAACTGATACGTTTTCCTTTATTTTTCAACTTCCTGAAATGGATGACTCCAAACAGGTGTTTGCTGTTATGGTATAGATGGTTTTGAAGATACCAAGATGGGGGTCAAGAGACCGTGGTTTGGGCTCTGCTAATGACTTTACTGGTTACCTTCAGCAGCTTGCTTCCATCTTCTTGATTTTTCTTCTTTTCCTCTGCTCTATGTAGACACGGATTTGGAGGGCACACATTTCTTGGTTATGTTTATATGGTATGTACTGTACTCTTGGCTCTCATCTATAGAACAGTTTTTCCTATACCATAGTAGTAAAGCGAAATGATGTTCCAAATGCCTGTTGTGCTAAAGCAAAGCTCAGCTTCACTCCTCATTGCCTTTACCAGTGAAAACTGGTTTTGGTCTAGGACCTTATGATGGTGTAACATTGTTGTCTTCCTCCTTTGGTAAGAAAACCCCACCTAAATGAAGATGGAATACCCCAGGTTGAAAGCAACATTAGAGCTTAGAAGGACTTAGTTCTCATGTTTTAGTGAAAATGAGCAGCATTCAGAAAGTCCAGACCTGTAAAGGTAGGGCTCATTTCTGGTTTATGTACATGTAAATTCTGTGTTAAGTCAGTGTAAAAACTCACCTTTGAACAACATCAGGAGAAAGAATGTAGATAGCACCATGCACAGGAGTAACCACATGCCCTGGTCCTGAAACACCAGCTTCTGTTCTCCCAGCCCACAAGCTTTTTGACATTTTTAATTTTGCCACTTATTTTCTTTCCTTTTATTTTATTTTTGTTGTTGTTGGAACAATAATAAACCTATGAAAAGAGATGGCTGTTGTCATGCTGACTGATCTGAGGTTTGAAAAATATGAGCTGGCTTAACCACAGTTGTGGGGACTCCGCTCTCGCAGAGCTGGGATGGTGTGGGTTTTAATCATTCTGTTCCGCCACCTCCGTGTGCCCTCCATTTCCTTCAAAAGTCTATCCTGAGTGACCCAAAGCCAAAAGTGATATTGTAGCACCAGACAGTGAAATCACAGGGATATAAATGATATATTAGGCAAGCTCTGGCTATACTGCAGAGAGGTCTGAAGGCATTCAAGTAACACTGCCTAGCGAGTCACCTGTCTGTAGCGGTCAGCAAACCATTGTCCCAGGGGTGACGGTAACAGCCAGCCTTGGATGAGTTTGTTTGGCAGCCTGCTGACCCCAGGCTCCAGTACTAATCTCTGATCAGTAGCCATCTGCTCAATGCAGCCCGAACAACTAAGCACTTCTCTAACAGTCAGGGATGACCTGGGGAAACTCATGGGGGAAATAAAGCTATCAGCCCCTGATTGGAATACTGATCGCCATCATTTAGTGTGGTGCTGCAGAAAACCAAATTATGCCTGCCCTCGCTGTTCAGCAATATTGTCAATTTGAAGTTTAAATCTCCTTAATCAATCCAGGCTCAATTTTGCCACCTTTTGTTGTATTGAATTATGCTTCCTAATGCAAACAGTCTCCTGTAATCCAGTGGTATGCATCACTCTAAGAAAGTGCCATTACGTGATGTGGTGGTTTAAAACCATTTAGTGTGTTTTCTGGTATTACTTGGGCCAGGCTCTGATCTGCGTTCTGTTTTTGCAAGTCCTGAATTACTCTTTCAGGTATGGTGGAAGCACAGCTGTGGTGCAAAGAAGCTGGGTCGCTGGAAATGATTACACATGGAGGAGAGATTTACATTTGATGTGTCCAGCTCCTCTGCCACAAAAGCAAAGCACAAAGACTTCTGTAGTTACTCATCTTCAAGCAGAAAACAGACTTTTGGCTGTGGCATGCCTAAAACCATGGAAGCCAAACACCTAAAATATGAATCCTTTGCCAGGCAGCATCAGCTAGTGTACACAATTTTCTAAACATCTGTTCAGTCATTACCATATTAAATCTGCAATACCACAAATGTCTGCTTGTTAAGGCAGAGATCTGTATTTTAGATGCCCTAATTGAGTTTAAATGCTATTTCATTACCTGGGTCACAGGACAGAGAGAGAAATATAGTTGTTTGTACAAACTGGGAGCCAGATATTGCAATCCTCTCCTGGTGTTTACTCTGGTAAAACCCTGGCTTGTTCCTGCTGTGGTTCAGAGTCAGCAACACAGTATTTGCCCACCTGTGGGAAGGGCTGATGACAATGTGTTGACACCACTGGTCCAGTATCATCATGATTACAGCCAGCAGGAAAATGATCGTGCACTGGCACACGCTGGTTTTCTGTACCTATGAGGCTGGTCTTCCTGACCTTCTCCCTGCTGTCCTGTGTGATTTTGATAATGGTGACATGAAAAATTCAAACACTGGTGCATATTGCTAGGCTGGATGTGTTGGGAGCAGTGGGCAAGTGCTCTGGAGTCTTCCTAAGTCAAATGACTCTGTTTTGTAAAGAGCAGTCCTGGGTAGGAGTGCGTTTCTGATCATGTTCAACTTTTGGAAAAAGCAAGTGGATTTCTCAAGATGGATAGGTCACAGGAAGAGTTGGAGCACTGGCAAGAAATTTTAAAAATAAAAGATGTATGGATAAAGGAAATTCTTTCCTGCCATCTAGTTCTAGGTCTTTGAAGTGATGTTGGTCCATGGGTTTATAGGGAACCTTATGTTGCATTATAACTATGCCATTTTATTGTGTCTCCTTGATTTCATTCTTTGGTGATGCAACAATGGCTGTCCCTTGTGCAGCCACTTGTACTTTTGTGACATTTACTCTGAGGTACATTTAATATCTGTTCATATATATGGTTCCTCTTTAGTCTGTATAGTCCTATAAATACTGAAGGGTTTCAATGCCTCTTCCCAATGGACTGTCTCAGAAGAAAATCTGAAAAGTGGACTGTGGTATTCTGAATATTTTGAATATAACTAAAAACTTAGAGTAAACTGCCCAGAATAAGAGGGAATGGAGGAGAATAGAAGGTGCAGAGACAGGGTGACCATTAAAGTGATGACGAGAAATGCAGTGAGCAGAACTGGGGAGACTTCTGTGAGAGAGTTCAGGCTCTGGGCTTAGGACTAACAGGAGATTTTGGTGGGATAGGCACCACAAAACCGGAGCTGGCAAAGGTTTTTATGCAGGAGCTTCCTTGTTGACTCTCATGCTGTGCCTGGTGGCCCTGTTCCATGGTGGGATTGACCAAGCAGCTCCCATTGTGCTTCTCAGCCTGAGCAGAGGCGGCGGTCAGATCTCACCTGGGCTTATGGCCAGGGGCACTGGCTGCCGGTCAGGAGCTGCTTCAGAAGATGGAGCTCACCTCTCAGGTCTTCCCTTTCCATCGCTGCTTGTAGCACGCAGGAGCAGGATGTACCTGGCCTTGCTTTCACATGCACAGAGGGGTGTCCACTCGTTCCTTATTGTGGCGGCGTCTGGAGGACGACCTGGCTCTGCTCCCAGCTCCAGTGGGCTGGGAGGGACTGGCTTGCTCCAGCACATGTTAGCCAAGGACTCGCAGGAGGGCGATGCCAGGCCAGCACTCCGGCAGCTGGAGCTGAAAGATGCTGACCCACATATTGTGTTAGAGAAAGCCACCCTGCCCTGCCCTCCTCCGTGGGCACTGCGCCTGGCTCTGAGTGCTGTGGTGGGGCTTCACGCCGGGCAGCGAGTCTCCACAGCCACAGCCTGAGCAGCTGGCACTTAATCACTCCAGCTATCCTTAATTAAGCATCTGAATACCCCGATCTGCTGGCCAAGTGAGTGCTAGCCCAGTCCTACAGATGGTGAAACTGAGACACAAGGAGGTTAAGTAACTTGCCCAAGGCTGTGCAGTGGATGGTGACAGATCTCGGATTAGAGCTTGCGAGTTCTTGGCTCACCGTGGCTCCCGCGCTCTGCTGGACCGTGCTGCCCAGCCGATGGGTTTGGTCATGCATGCTGCTTGCATTAGAGTTCTCCCAGCCAGAAAATCTTGTCTTCCTTCTCCAGGGGAAAATCTGTTGCACAATCAAAATTTTTCCTTTTGGTATATTGGTTTTGTTTTAACTGTTACTTTGGCTTCTCAGCTGATCCCCCCAGTCCTCCCAGGATCACCCAGCTGGTCATAAAGGATACTTTATCATTCATGCACTACCTAAAAAGTCCATAGGTGTGGAATAGCTTTCCTTGTTCACATGCTATTTGAAAGCCTTCACTGCATCATGCCATTAATGTTAAATCACAGGCTAGCTGAAGAGCAGTTCTTTTTATATGCCTTATGGTCAGTAAACAGGTGCTTTGCAAATGCTAGGTGGTGCATCGGTATCATCATGGGTGATATTTACACAAACACTGGTCTTATACAAGAAGCTGCTATTTTTCAGAGATCCTTTGCTGAAAAGGTCACCTCTCCCCATTGCAGGCAGTTGCATTTTTCACCACTTAAAGCCCTGGTTCATGCCAGTGCAGTTTGAGCACAGTAGTGTGCACCCCAAGCACTGGAATGCCAGGCACTGTTTGGCCCTCAGACTTCACAGTGTGGAGCTACTTGTTTGTGTGATAATTTCCTAAGAGTTAAAAGGATCAAATATGTATATATATTTATATTTATATATGTATGGTCCTTTTAACTCTTAGGAGTATGCGTATATATGTGTGTGTGTGTATATATATATATTTATATATATATTTGGTTTTTGGTTGTAATGCCATAACTGGATGACAAACTGCAGAAGGCAGCTCCTGGCTGTCAGGTTTCCACTCCAAACTCTGCTTCAGACTGTTTAAGTGCTTTTCTCTTTCAGTCCACATGTTGTGCATCCCCACACTTCTAGCTTCCTGCCACTCTGACTATATGAAATGTCAAAAGAGAAGGATTATTCCTGCAGTATCTCTAGCCCAACTGGAAGCAGCAAGTGCCAGAAATGTTAGGCAAACGCCTGTTGTGACGAGGCTGCCAGCTCCATTTTGCTGGCCCAAAAGGTTCAGGTAGGTTGAGTAAGCTTTGGATAAGTACCCACGCTGCTGGGCGCTTATCTGAACTGAGCAGCCAAAGTGTTTGGGATCTGCCCATTCCTTCTTGAGACCAGATGTAAACGCATATTGTGCTTGCAGGGACAGAGGGAGAGCTGGCATGCTTGTTTATGCATACTTAACAGTTTATGAGGATATTAATTACTATTATTTTGCAATATTCTGCTCTTTGAAGGCAAGTTTAAAAGGAGTGTTTCTGATTATTTGCTTTCCTTACTTCATTCTCACTTCACTTGATCAGGGCTGAATAAATAATTTAAGTATTTTCCTTTGAGGAATTCTTTATTAAAGATTTGACCAAGACGTTCCTAGAGTGGTTCCATATTTGGAATTATTTGTAAAGGTCTTTGAAGCATTATTCTGTGTTTTTGCTTTCTTTTTGGATTGTAGTTATTGCCAATTTTGCATGATATTGGATTTCTATATTATTCCATGGTTTACTTTCTTTTTTCTGTATTTGACTGTTATACAATTACCTAGCACAGTATAAACTAAAATTTAGAATTGAATACGCAGTTGGAAATTATTTACAAGCTCAAAATCTGTAGCTGTCTTATTCCTCAATGTTTGCTACAAAACCTGAACGCTTGAATGTTTGTAGAAAGTGGTAACAAAAGCTTTGTAAACATGGTTGAGCTGAATCTGTATTTTGGCTTTCAAACTCAAGAAACCTTTTTTATTTTTTTCCTGCTCTGTCTAGCTGTAAATTCTATCATAGTCCAGATTTACACAGAGCCATGGAGTTTATCGGTAAATCTGATTGCATTTACCCTACTGTAGTTTTCTGGGTGCATAATCCGTAAATATATTTTTATGCCAACGATTTACGGATACCCACCACTGCTGACGGGAGGCATGACAACCGGGTAGAGCACAGAGGGGGGAGGAAAAAGAGGGAGAAGGATCACCATGCCCTGCAGCAGGCACAAGTGTGGTGCTCTTCCATGGCTCCAGTCCACAAGGGCTCCTTTGCCGTGTAATAGCACAGCCATGTCAACAGAACCAATAACATTTCCTATCCCTCCAAAATAAATGCATAAACAAATAAAAATAACAGCTTGAGATGAAAGGAAACACAATATGTAAGATAATTAAATTCAAACCTCAGGTACGCTTCAGGCATTTCAGGACAAAGAACGGCTCACTTCTGGGTGGGACTGTGGGGAAGCAGAGGCCATCGTTTGTTGTTTGTCAGCACTTGGATTGAAGTTTGGAGGGTCTGAAAATATTTTCAGACGGAAAGTGGTACCATTGCTCGTTTGGCAGAGCAATAAAAGGAATACTCCAATGTACCAATTAAAAGGTGTGAATGGCATTTTTATGGCTTTGTTCTCGTGCAGACTTTCAGCAACAAATGCATCCTGTATTGTAAGCCTGCTTTGGTCTGAAATGATTCACTCTGATTTATACTCTTTAATTAAAGGCTTTTAACATTTAATTATATTGGGAAAATAGCATTGGTTCTTAGGTCAGTTTATAGCACAGGAAATAATCTTATGTTTATTATGTTTATTTTCTAGACTGTGGTTGCAAAACAGAACTTCAGAATCTCCCCAAGTGGGCAAAGCTCCCAAAACATTAGGTGTGCAGAATTGTGCATGCATTTGCACAGCTTGCAGAGCAACCCAATTATTGCAGTTACCTGCTTTGCATGCATAATCACATTAATTACTTGGGCAAGCTAGCTATGCATTATGCATACTTTTACAATCACTGGTTGTACTGTACGCTTGTAAATATAACTGAGCTTTTTTCTAACTGTAGTATATAATGTAATGAGAAAATTATCTGTGGAGTGGTAAAGTGGTAGCTTCTATATTGCCAGGAAGGATTTCCAGCATGCAGCAATTCTAGCTGTGAACATATCTGATTAAATTACATGAGTTTAGAATGAAAGTTGAATCAGTAAAAAGTGTTTTCATCTTCTTACTGAAGGCCAGAATTTTCAAGCTGGGTGTTCAGCATTCTGCAGCAATTTTTCTCTTCTTCATAATAATCCCTCCAAAAAGTATAAATAAAAGACTGCATAAAATTAGTACATGTTTAATAATTTAAAAAATCCAACTGATTAACCTCAAATTGTACAGCACATACTTAGCTTTTGGGAGATGGACGTATTCTGCAAGTCTTTCTTTTTATCTTCTATTCTTGGATACAAGCCTACCCTTCCAAAACTCTCAACACAAAACTATCTCACAGGTTGTCTCTATCTGCCTGCCAAAAACTGTTGAAGCAGGAAGGGGAAAAGATGAGGACTGCACAGAGCCCACACTTCTGTCACACAGAGACACCAGGGTGGCTCCCTCTTCTCTTCCAGGCACCATTTTCTTTCTTACCTCTGGTACTATTGTTCCTTGCTGATGTGCAGTTGTTGTTGTGATTAAGTGTGCGTTTGAATATCGGTGCAAGTTCTTGTCATCCATGAGATGATGTCACGATTTCCAGGCTCTGCATATGTTGCATTGCTAGGTAGCACTTAGCAATGTTTGGATCCCCATCTGTTACCTCAATTTGGCACATTGTGCCTGCACTTTAAACTCTAAAATGTTATGACACTGTTTCCTACGTTTCTGGGTGCCAGGTGGATGGGAGCCATTCCTCGAAGGATGTGCATGTGCCATGTAGAGGAGTAAATAACTTGGAATGGGCGCGCGTCCTTGCTGTGGCGGACTCTGGGTGTCATTGCTCACTACCAAGCGTAGCCCATGCGCCAGCTACTTCCCAGAGTGCTATTCCAGCTCATGTTAATTATTTACTGAAAAGGTGACAGCTATTTGGACGTGGTTAACTCTGGTTGTATTTGTTGAGTAAATTGCACACATTTCTTAGAGAGGAGGTACTTTCCCATTAGTGAGCCTTAGCCCATTGCAGCAGTACGTGTTTGCATTAAAATGCTAAACTTCCTGCTATATGTCTGTGTGATAATCCCCCCGCAGCCAGTTCGTTGTCCATGCTAGTTCTCCATGGTGAGAACTACATTCATCCTTTATGCATCCTTCCTTTCCGCTGATTCCTTACCTGGTAAAGCTTTAACACAGTTCTCTCTGCCTCTCAAGCCATCATCACCATCTCTCTTTTTCTATATATCTCTCTAGTTTGTTAAAAGTTCCAAGCCATTTTCCTCCTTTTTTCTTCACCTATTTTTCCCTAATTTGGCTGGAGAGTTAGTCCAGGTGACCTCCTGAGGTCCATCCAACCTAAATTATCCAATAGAGGTCTTTTTCCCATGTTCTTCCTTCCTCTTTTCTCACTGGGAGCACACAGTTGGCATGGTTTCAGCTTGTATGGAACCATAAGCTCTGGAGTGGTCAAGACAAAAGCAATCAGTTTAATTACTTTACATAAAAATGATGAAATTCTCTCAAAACAACCTCACTGACATTACTTTCTCACTAATTTAGTGACCTAAATGCTCACTTCTGTCTGGATTTCTCCTAAAAATCATCAGAATTTAACTCTGTTTTGTTGGCATTCTCAAGAATTGTGCTGAAAGAGCTAGAAAGTGGAGGAAATAATAAACTAGGCTTTGTAGATAGTGCAAATATTCCAGTACTGACCCATTTCTAACACATTATTTTTAGTGTATGACATTTTGTATCACTTTGCATTGAGATTTGATGTGACAGTATTAATAAACTTAAAAAGAGAAAAAGAAGAAAAAAATCTTTTTTTTTCTTTTTTTTTTTTTTTTCTGGGCAAGTACTGCTTAACATCCTGTGGTGTGATGGAGCCAAGGGTAGCGACCAGGACAGTGCCACCCTCAGGGGCTGGCGTTTCCCATATGATACCTATAAAAAGCTATCATGTAACAAGATGGTACATTTATCCAACCCTCTCAAAATCATTTTATAATTTAGCAGTCATGGCCTGAGAAGCCCAAGGGATTTAAGCACAAAGAACAGCAGAATAGAGCAGAATCCCATTAATGGAAAGGGCAACAGGGCTGGAAAAATGGAGCATTGTTTTTGATAAGCTACTGGGTTTGTGCTGGTCTCTCACACGTCTCTTGATGGCAGGGTGGTGACTCTGACCTGGAGGGCCCAGCAATTATAAAACCAAGCCTATCTGCACCATGTGGGGAGAAGCAGCAAGAAGAAAGAGCGAGACGTTTGCTATCAGGCAGCACTGGAGTAATAATTAATGGACTGCTACTGCCTGCGGCGGTGGTGCCATGTCCTGCATAAAGGCTAAAGACAGGAGATTCTTACAGACTTTTAGGCTGTGATCAGCTAATAATAAGAATATGTAACAAAATTTCTTCCATGTAGTTGATCATGATAATATCTGTATTTTCCTGATAGATATTTTCAATGCAACAACTAAGCATCCATTACTGATTTTTAGGACACAGTGTAGCTATGATGGAGCGTGCATGTTTGCAGGATTCTGTTCGTGCAGGTCATGGTGCTCTGTCCTTTCTGCTGTTCATTGCAAGGACTTCTCGCAGACCTTTGACACACTTCTGACTATGCTGCTAACATCAGTGAGCCTGGATTACATGTGCAAACGTAACCTGGTGGTATTGAGCCTTGTACAGACTGGCATTTCTGGAGTCTAGCCCAGTATAAGTGTAGTGTTTTTTGTTTGTTTGTTGGTTTGTTTGTTGTTGTTGTTTTTGTAGTGTTGTTTTCCACTTGACCAATGGAAGAGAAAGAAAGGTGGGCTCAGTCTTCATGTGCAAGTTTAAGTAGTCCTTGATAAAGTCAGTGACTGGTGGTAACAGAACTTCCTCTAGAAAATATACTATTTTTCAAAATAATATCCTATCTGTATGTGTAGTGCAGAAGTTCAGGGAAAATCTCTGACTCTTGGACCTACCAAAGACACTATGAACTGAAACAGCTTTGCAAAAGCAGTGGCAACACCAAAGAAGCTGCTGATCTTTGACGGAAACTTCTAAAAGTCTGTATCAGAGGCTGTTAATGTTGCCCAGGTCAGGAGCATTGGAGAAAGGCCAAAGGTTTCCAGAGGTTTGAGCTGAGCTTTGCACCCTTGATGCTAACGGAAAAGCAAAACCAACCCCAGCTTTCTGTGTTGTTACTCGTCAAAAATACAGGTAATACTTTGCAGTCAAAGAGTATCTAGATGTCACAAATAATTTACATGAGTGCATGAAAGAGAAGAGACATTAAAATTATTCAGAAGCCTCTGGTTTTGCAAAACAAGTATTATAATCGTATGAATGCAAAGTGGTTAAAAATACATATTTTATGTGTTTTTCTTACAGAATTAATTGGCAGATGTAGGTGGTGCTGGTCAGTAACTCATCTGGCTATAGCACTGAGCTGCCCACATGGTGGGAATTCGGCTCAGCTCTGCTGCTATGCAGGAATCTAGTACAAGGCAGGTTCTGGTGATTACTTTGTGTTTGTTTTTGTTTGTTTGTTTTGTTTTTTATATCATGTTTCTGAATTTTCTTACTGTTAAATATCTTTGGTGAATGAGCTGTTGAACAGAATTCACTACACAATAATAGTGTGGGTGGACTCAATAGCCAAAATTTCATAGAAAAAGAGGAAAAGTACTTGGAATTATATTATGTCATGCAGAACTCATGCTGAAGTATAGCTTCTGCGTAGGTATGCCTGTTGGTATGTATATAGCAGACAAGTTTTTTATTTGTTTGTTTTTAATTTACTTTTATTCAGTAGCCTTTAAAGTATTTGCTCTTTTTTGTTCCCCAAAGGAGCTAGCCTCTAAATGAAGTTTACTCCCTGTGTTCTATCTATGTTTGGAACATGATTGAAATACAACAGTGAAAAATTGAAATGATTTGTCTTTTTCAGTGTCTGGTGTCTTGCTTTTTTTTCCAGTTTGTTCTGCAGAGATGTTAACTCTGCAGAGAAGTAACAGAACCCAGAAACTTGGCTGTAAAAGAATTCTGCTTTTAATAAGAGTGTTTGGTTTGTAGTCATTTCCCAATTAACCACAGCTTTGTCCCCAACAGAAGCTGTGACCAAAACCAGAGAACAAATGCTTAATTGAATTGAAAAACTTACGATTTGGGCAACAATTGAATTGCTGCCATCCTGTTCTGTTTTATCTAAATGCTAATTACTTCCTTCTTGTAACCTTGTAAGTGGGAAGTGCTGGATACTTCTAAAAGTGATCTAAAGATCGGACATGCAGAGGATGCCAAAAAATACCCCACAGCTGTTATAGTTTACAGGAAACAAACTTATTCTAGACAGCTACATAAGAGAAAGGACTTCAGTGCTGAGAAAATACATAATATTAGCTAGAGAAGAGGCTAGCTTATACAGCATTTTAGCTTCTTTTTTTTTTTTCTGTTTTCCTAAATTTGGTCTGAATGCTTTCTATATCAGTTGTTTAAGTAACAGAACTGTATTAAGTACAGGCACCCAAAGCTAATTACTTCTGCTTCTGAGAGGAACTTTTCAGTTTGTTCTTGACTGCATGGCTGTTTCCTTTATGCTGACCAGATGTGTGTTTCTTTGCTATATGTGGAGCAGAGGGTTCAGAAAAGTATGTACGAATAGATTTAAAGTTGACCAAAACCGTGACCAACTTGAAATACAAATTGCTTGTCCCTTAACTCATTGCTTTTGAGAAAGCAGTGCTGCTCTCTGAAGAATAAAACTGCACAGTCTGAAAATTGTGCTAGACTATAGGAGATTTGAGGGTTCTTGACTGAGTAGATAGTGGTGAAAGTTTTGAAATTCAGAACCCATTTAAAATCATTTGTATTTTTGGAAGACTCATTTAAAGCAAAACAAAAATACAGAGCTAGCAAATATAAGCCATTATGAGAATTGTTTTATTTGGTAATGACATCCTTTTCTATGTAACTGCTTTTGACTTCCCTATAGCCTGCAGTTTTAAGTACAGCTTTTGTCTAGAGTCAGTAGTGATACTAGAGTGGTTTGGTTTCAGCCTCATGTGTGTACTGTACATTTAGAAAGCACTGAGCCAAATTTAATCCCATAGTAAATTCCAAAAAGTGAAATTGCACCATATGAGAAGGGTGAGTTTTAAATTGTGCCTTAGTGAGATAAACAAATGCTCGCTTCTTGCCAGAAAGAGGAAGAGATACAAGGCTAGGTTAGGCTCACCCCGTGGCAAGGCACAATATATAACCATAGCCATTGCATCCCAGCAAAACCTCTTGGAAACAGAGATGTGAAAACACTAATGGCTGGAAGTTTATGTCCCTTATGTCCTGAATGAGGTGCTACCCATATTGTTGGGATTGCCTCCTCCCCATCTTCATCTTTATAAGTCTCTGTAGAACTTCTCTCTCCAAGAAACACCTGGTTGGGACCAGATTCACAGTCCAAGTGTGTTTGTGCCTGTATTTCAATAGATGAGCGGGGACTGTCTCTAAACAAACCACAGCCTATGGTTCATTCCAAGAGTGTTTTTCTTGTGGATTGCCTTTCTGTAGCACGTAGGCAAAATAAATTGTCAAATGCCCAGAAATGTGCTGTGAGTGCAAGCACGTAATTAGTTTTAGACAGAGCATTCATTAAAGCAAGTCAGCAAGCTCCTTAAGAACCATGGGCCTTGAACCTCAGGGTCCTGAGCTGTGGTAGCATCCTGCTTCATCTGCCCTACATCTGGGAGAGGAGCCATCTGCTGAAATGGTCTGTAAGCTTTCCTAAGGGTTGTGGGCAATAAAAGCTCCTCTTTAAAGGAAAAGAGTTGTCTGAAGTGATGTAACATCTTAGAGACTGCAAGTGGTTTCAAGCCCTCTCTCCTTTACTTATATCAGGTTAAATTCACTTTCTACCTTTAAGTAAGTAGGAACTGTTTTAATTGTGGCTGCCTACGGGTCAGCTGCAGCTTGGGCTTGTGATTGATTGGGTCCTCCAGAGCAAGCCAAAATGAACACAGAATAGTCAGCAGGAGTAAACTCAGGCCAATTAGTTCCCAGCGCTATCGGCAATGCTATGGGAAATCCATTTTTTTTATCAGTAAGACTGCAGCTTGCATCAGCAGTCTCCATTCCTCATAAGCAGATCATTGACTTATAAATTCTTCTGCTATCTTTGGGATGTTTTTATCCTCTAGCCTATTGCATGTACTAAATTCGAGAGGACATATCACTAGCTGTAGCAGTGGCAAGGCTAATATTTTCTTTTGGAATATTGTGTTATATGTCAGCTGAAACAGCAAATGCATTTTTATGGTGTGTTTTGCTGTCAGAGAATTGCATATAAGAAACAGAACATGCTCCCGCTAGCAGCCTGCATTTCTCCTTCTGATTTAATGGGGTAAATGATCAAGGTTTCTAAAACTGGACTGAAAACTGTGTTATGTATTGCTACTCGTTTAGAAAGCAGTAAAGCTTACTAAATCAAGGCAGTTGATTAAGCACCTATCCTAAATTATAACACAACAGATCTTCAGGCAGTGGCACTGGTAATGTGTGTATGGGATTGGGCATGTATTACTGCATCCTGCCATTTAAATGGGTTCTCATGCATAAGGAGTTCATATGGGATTCACTACGGAAAATTGTCTTTACTGGGTAGGGGCAAGAGACCAGTTAGTAGCTGGAATTGGGGTCAGCCAGAACTGACGGTTGAAATTCTGGCACATCACCTCCTGCACTTAACCTCCAGTATGTTTAACATCCCGTCTCTGCCAGTAAAGTGGCCTTGTTGTGCAACTATTTCCCATTAGTCAGCCACTGAAAGAGTATGAGGTAACCCATCACCACTTCCAGTGCCCATCTGAAAAACATGAGGATTTCAATAAAAATTTCACTAGCTCTAAATTTCACTCAAAATATTTGTTTCTTCAAGATTTTAAATATCCTTGACTGCTTAAAAATGCTTGTTTGCATTGTCTTTCTGAAAGCTTTGTCAAAAAATTTAGCTTGAAAAGAGGGCAAGGAAATGTGAATTGATGGTTAACCTCATAAAACAATCTGTGGGGTTTGGTGGTACTGGAGAGGTACAACCTCCTTGGCCTAGAGAAGTTTAACAGCAGAGCAAATAATAGTGTCAAAAGCATCTTAACACATCACCGAGTCTCATAATAAATGCAGATACACCACGGATATTGCATAGAAACTTCTACACAGCAGAGTTTGCGTGCCATTATGCTTTTTTAAAGTACTTCTGCCTTAATGTTTAATATGTAAATTAGTGATGAGAAATGTATTTAACATTTTGGTCATAGCAGAAGGCATTTAAGAAATGCGGGTTTAATGTGTACACAAAGGAAGCCAAGGCTTAAGGGCCAGCACAGCGATATGACTTTGGCAAGCATCTTGTGAAAACTAGTCAAATGATGGGAAAAGAAATGATCCCTTTTCCCATCTTCATGTTCAACTGTATAATTTTATTTTTCTGACAGCTCCATCATTTATCATTTGTGCCACTTTTTTTTGTTTGTTTCTGTAAAATGGTCCTATATCCCCATGATCAGCCAATTGTTTTGTAGGGGCTATCTTTCATCATATAGAGGTACAGTGTTGAACACAGTGGGCTTGATCTAACTTGGGATACTGTCATATTGCTGCTAACAGTAAGATAAGTAGTAAGATTTATAGTTTTAATTAAAAGAAATGAATCCATCAGCTGTTTGAGAGGCAAATGCATCTTCATGCATCATCAAGGGACAGGGGTATTCTAAACAGTGATAGATAGGCATTTGAAGTAAAAAGGTATTTTATCCTTATTATCAGTCACTGTCAATCAGAGCTAGATGACATTTCCTGTGAGTTGCATGAAAGCAAGGACACACAGAATGAGGTCGTGGTTTTCTTCCTGAGTGTGTAGGTGAGACACATTTGCATTCACAAATACTTTAAACATGCTCCCTTATTTTCCACCCTGATAAATCTAGGACTTCAGATTATAGGGGACGACCCTGGGAGTTGAATATAAGTAGACTGTGTGATTCAAGTGTGTGGCTGTTCAGTAACTACGTTATGCTATAGTACTTTGCTTTTATCACAAATGGTGGAGTGAAAACAGCAAATAAGATGTTAACAAGAGACTCTGTCTTGTTTTGCACATCTCTTGCCAATGTCTCAGTTCAAGCATTTTAATTTGGATGGTTTTCCTTCAAGACATAACTATAAGGCAGGAGAGGAAGGGCATATTTTTATCCACTGGCCACAAAGAAAGTTTTTTTCAAATGAGAGTTATGCAGGAGCAGCGTGCCTTTGAGGTCCTGCCTAAGTGTTGGGTTGGGTCAAGTAGTGTGCAGGCTGTGTCAGCTCTCTGAGCACAGGTAGATATTTTATCTCGGTGCTTTTTAAAAGTAGCTGGTTGACATTTGGCTCTGGAGACTATATGTTTTTGTTTATCTAGATATCTTGGATATATTCATGGCCAGGATGTCTTCCCTGGGGTGCCTGTGCTGCCGAACAGCCACGGATCCAGGAACTTAATTGCTGCGTTTTCTCTGGTAACACCCGCGTGTCAGATAACCCCTTTAACAGTGCTGGGGCTTGGAAATGAGCAGTCACATAATCCACATTCTCCAGTAACCAGATAAAATCAGAGGCAGAGGAGCTGCTGTAGTAAAGGGCAGGCGGCGTGTGACGAGCAGCTGGTGGCTTTGGGGAGCTCTGCGGGATCTCCCCTGCCTCGCCTGTGCCGCCACTGGGTTTTGGTGGGGCTGGGGTCAGTGGTGCAGACAACCCCAGGCAAGCACTCAGGTTTTGGCCAGTCTCTGATGTTCTCAGCCTTTTCATTAAGAGTGAATAATATTTAGACGCTTCTGCTGGGCATTGTCACTGGTTTTTCTTAGCTAGGTTTAAACAAATGAACAGGATTTAAAAGCTTAAAATCAGCAAAGCGATCTCCATGCAAGTGTAGCAGAGCTGTGCTTCCCGATCATAATGTCTCTGATCAGAAGCATAATGCTTATTTTCCGTGCACTCGTCTGCCTCCTTTGTAGACAAACCCCTTGCATTAGAGCCGTTCCAAGTCCAACAGTGCCAAAATGTATTTTTGTGAAATAAAATGGCTAATTAGATCACATAAACTTTCAGAATGTAAAAAATAAAACTGTAAAACAAGCAGCTGTGCACTTGAGGTTCGTCCAACCCTTTCTGCACAAGTTATATTTTGATCAGCATGAAGACTAGGAGTTTGTGGCATTCGCCCTTGTTTTGATCCAGCCTCAGTGAAATGCTTGAGGAACTGCCTCTGTTGAAAAAGTCGAGTATTTAACTTTGTTGGGCAGAAGCCCAGTTGTGGGAGTGTCTCTGTAGCACCTTCGTGTAAGCATCAATACAATTTCACCTCACTGTAATAGGCAGAATGATGTCCTTAAAAAAATGGCTTTGCATAGTCATGTGTCTCTAAAGGAAAACACCATGAAAATGGAGAGTTCAGAGTTTATTTTCCTTACCTTGGGTAGGAAGAATGCTGCCACATTTCTTTGTGCAAGTTTCCATTGGGAAGTGATTTGCAAGGAAGAAAAGGAACATATTTTTATTGATTAATGAAGTAAGTTGTGTATTCCTTACTGCTGTCATCTGGCATATACTAAATAACTCTTTGCATGACAAACAGTGAGTATTGTCATTATCTCTGCATTTCCACTAACGCTGAATAGATCTCCAAAAATGCCTGCATGCTCCAAGACCCAAAAGGGCTGACATCCATATGAGGAGGTTTCTCCCCGTTACCTTTCAAAGACCCCGGACCACAGTAGGCATGCCATGGTCTGTTGGCACCAACAGTTGAGCCAGGTGGGATGTCCCATAAATAGGTGTGTTGGCAGAGAGGATATTGCTGAGGTGTGGAGAGCCTCCTACTTTCTTCTGCTGCTTCTATCAGGTAGCGTGAGAGCAAGCAGCACCCAAGCTCACCTGGCCCCGGAGCAGACACAGCACAGGAGGTCCTTCCCCACCACACTCACCTCAACTGCAGAGAAAGCTGCTTTAAATGCAGTGAGGTGTTGGCATGTGCTACTATTTTTGTTTCCTTTTCCTAATATTCACATCCTTTGCTGAAAAAAACTGTGTCTGTTCTTAGAGTTTGTACGATCAATATTTACATTAGTTTATAAAACTATTTAATAGCAAATAGAAAGGAAGTATTAATGCAATATCAACAAGCGGTTGTTATTGTATTGAGGGGGGAAATAACTTGAAAGATCCAATTATTAGTGTCAGGTTTTGACTTTATTTTTCAAAATAACTTAGCTTCTGAAATTATGAGTAGATGGCAGCAATAATTAGAGAGTTCTTAGATTCACAGTGCAATCAACAAGTCACTTGTGTAGTCTTCCTTACCATTTTAAACAGTTTTAGAAAGGCAGAAAATTATGTGTTTATAGAGATACATGTATAATATTATGTATTTATGTTTAATGCCTGCTAATCTCCATACTTCATAGAAAAAAAAAAAATCCTGTTTTCTTCTTTTGAGACTGTAAATTTTCATTTCTCATGAAGAATATCCCCAATGTATTCTGCAGCTGTTATTTTTTACCATGTATTTATTTCTATTCACTGATGATGCGCTACTCCGAGACCTATGCATGTAAACTGCTCCTGAAAACACTCTGTGCTCAGAAGTCCTATTGAAATCAATAGGAGAATAAAGAATGAATACTTGCAATATGAGCTGTGCAAGCTCACAAGTACAGCTGTGCTGTGGAAAAGATTGTAGCAGCTCAAATGTTGCTACTTGTATAGTTCTACAGAAATGTGTTATACTGCAGAGATAAAACCTCAGCATAGCTATCTCAGGTAGGTAATTAATATTGCCATCATCATTTTACAGATGGCAAAATGGCAGCAGAGGAGAAGTAGTTTCCCCAAGGCAAAAAGGTGCATCCATAGCTGATGCTGAAATTCAGCTTGGCTCGATCTCTGCTCCTCTTTGCTAAGTTCTCTAGAGCTGATGCCAAAGCAGATGCTAACTTAGTGTTCTCTCTCACTTCAGTTAGGAGCATAGTTGCTTCTCTGCTCTCTACCTTGTTAGTGAGAGGTATTTCCACTGGGCAGTTCAATCTGTTTAAAATTCAAGCTGTCGCTTTGCTCTTTCTTGACTTCATCAGGAACCAATGTGTCTTTAAGCTCCTTTAAAAGTGCTTTGAAAGTGTATGGGAATTTCAGATTTGGGGGAGAAAGTGCAGTTTGACTCACTTTTGCAGATACTCTGGAGATGTGAAGTGTCCTCCAGAAAATACAAACTTTCAGTTTGTCTAAAAAAGAGGAGTGTGCAATACTGGCACAATACTCAGCACCCTGGCTACCCCACTGGCACAGGTACAGCCATGTGATGTTTATCTGAGCGCAGTGAGCATCCCAGTGCTGAGGCAAGGTCCTTGCACTTGGTGATGTTTGTCCTGTGAACTTCTCTAGTCCATGGGAATAGTGGCATCAATGCTTTTGGCGCTGCTCTTTGTTCTCTTGGCATCATCCCCAGCCCAGTGGAGCCTGCAGAACAGATCCCATCTGCTGATAGAAATGTGCTCTTGAAATAAACCAAGAGCTGGGTAGGCTGGTCACAAGATAGAAGACTGCTGTCCCAGTAAGACCGTGGTTCTCTGTTCTTGATACCCGGAGGAGTGCTGCTGTCAAAACAGAAGGTAAGAGAAAACTAGAGACAAATATCAAACTCTTGGGAAAAATAAGGGTAAGAGACAGAAGTTGATTTTCCATAGATTTCACATTGAGACAGTCTCAAATAGAAAATATTTCTCTGTATGTTAGGACTAATAAGAGCATTTAGTTATTTATACAGAAGAGCTGAGAGTGGTTCACAAAGAAGAATAAACATTAAATTACCATAAGTCTTCCATCTTTCTTTACAATAAAATTTGTAAAGGAGCTCTCAGAGCCCAGGAGAAAAGACTAAGAAAACTTTTAGCTTAAATGAGAGCAGGGGATTTTTTCCCAAGCTGAGATTTCAGAGAAAATACAATTTAATATTTAGGCCTTGGAAAGCAGAGACATTCTTTTGTCATGGTCAATTCAGTGCACAAATAGGAGCCAGCTTTTACTGTGAGAATGTTCACTGTAAGTTAGATTAGGTTTTTGCTTTGGAGGAAAGTGTTGTAGGGCTAGAGTTTAACTGGAGTTTTGTCTGTGGCAAGGGACTATAATGATGGGATTTATCTGTAAGTGGAGATATGGCTGTATTACTTTGTATAACCCGTATTCAAAGCATTTCAGTCTTTGCTTTCATTTCTGTTATCGATCCAGTGAAAGGAGGGGATCTGTGGGTACCTTTGTTTGTCCAGTGACGAATTTGTTCATGTGTCCAGTTCATATGGGTCAATAAAAAGGCTTTCCTAGCAGGCTAGCACTTCAGGATATATTAAGCAATGGAAGAGGGCAAGGAATAGGCATTATTGAAGCTGAATTGGAAAGTTCCCCTAATAAGCACTTCGGAAGGTGTGATTTGAAGCCAGAATTAAAGTTGTCCAGTCCACATTAACTTACACAACCTGGTGCTGCTTAAGAGACCACAAAGGGATAAATGAGCCTACCTTGAAAGGTAGCCGAGGTGGTTTTTGTTTCTCTTTTTGAATAATCCCTTGATGTGTTGTGGAAAGGGAAGTAAGGGAACAATGTGTTTTAATTCACTGAATATTGTGCAGGAAGGACCACAAATGACTTTGTTCAACTTAAAGAAATATGCACAAATATTCACCGTTTCCCTGGTAGGCATTAGCACAACCATTAGACACTATTTCAAGTTCAGAATTGGGAGAATACGTTTGCGTGAATGCAGCTTAAATAACTAACATACTCTATCATTATTTTTGTTGTGTTTGTACAGCTCCTAGCACAATGAGTATATGAATTGACTTCGTTAGTAGTATTGCAATAGAAATAATAAACCACGTTAATAAAAGAATTTTGAAGTAGAAGGAATGAAGAGATGACAAATTTGCAGAATGGTAAATTATTCTTTGTTTTTGTTATATTTCTAAATGCATGATAAGCTGAAGGTATTTGAGTCTTTTAATCATAAAGCATTGTCAAGACAACCAGGGTAATGTGTATCTTTGATGACTGCCTTTAATTGTGGAGGGGGGGGAATCAAGAAACACTCTCTCCCTCAGGAATACAGACAATAGTACTAGCAGAATAGTTAAAATATATTTAAAATTGACTTTTTTTTTCCACTGTTTAAGAGACATTAGGCTTCTTCAGCACTGTGCAGGCTTCAAGAGAACAAGAATAACAGGAACTCATTTAAATTCCAAATGCATCCCTGTCTGTGTAACCAGCTTGTTGTTGTACTCTGCAGAATTGTTCGATGTGGATTAATATTGTTGACTAAATTTACAGAGTGCAGGGGGAAAAGATTGAACTTTGCTGGGATCTGGATTTTCCCTGTTTCTTGAAAAGAGGGCAATAGATGTGTAGTATTTGTGCACAGAAGAAAAAATATTTAAAAAAAAAAGTCAGTGTCTATTTGCTAAGGGCAGAGAGAGGGCACAATTTGCTTTAAGTGATATCTCCACATTTAGCTATTGGAGGAACAAGTGCTTGGGAAAAACCACATGGTGCTCAAAGCTCTCTCTTCCTATTAGAACAAAAAATAAATCTGTCCATGCTCAGCAGTCAAGATGGAACATTAATTAATGCAATACAGAAATCACTAGGAACAAAAATGAAATTAATCCCTTAAATATGCTATTTTTATTCCAAGACCTTAGCCTCTCTTCCCAACTTGCATGTATGTATTTCTCTATCTCCAGTGCAAGTGGAGCAAATGTGTGAATGTTGGCAGCATGAAGACATCCTTGTAATCCTCTGTCTCTCCAGGGGACAGGAGAGCAATGACCCTCATTTTTTTTCAAAATGAGCTTGAGAAAGGGCTATTTTACCACAGCTCCTGTGCTGGTGAGCGATTATTTGATGACTGCCTGTAACAGCTACAGCTGGGATTTGAGTATGGGTTGGGAAGAGTTCTCAGACTTGGCTGGTCAAATGTCTTGGAGAGCCAGAGCAGTGCAGCACTGCCACCAAAGCAATGGGCCCAGCTGATTCTAGAGTAAATAGACTACAAAGTGTAGGTGGGACTTCAGAAACACTAGGCATATCTGCTAATTATTTTAATTTCTTATTGCTCACTGGAGCCAGATCAATTAAGAGGAGAAGGTGATAGTAATTACTGTCTGAGATGTAGAGTATATAATTCCTTCTGGGTCGCCAGGAAGGGGGGGATTGTCAGTGAAACCGAAGGCACCCCGAAGGAAAAGCTTTTCTGCAGCCTCTAATTAGTCTGTGGAGCTCGCTGACACACAATATCATTGGGAAGTTTCCAAAACCTATTTGGCTACAGCAGTTGTGACGGGGAAGATTAGCAAATAGCTATAAGCAGGTGAATAGCTGAGGCCTGGATCCCTGCTGGTGTCTCTGGGAGCTGCCGCCTCTGGCGCCTGTACTCCGATGTCAGTGTTTTTGGGGCTGAGTGCTCATGGTGGCCCTGTCCCGGGGGGCTGGTGGGGATGCAGCAGGAGCCGAGCTCATGCTACAGCTTTCCCCAGTAGAGCTACAAACAGAATCCCTTCCCAGCTGCCTGTTTGTTGTGGAATACAAAGTTCTCAAAATCTCTGTCTTTCTGGCAAATTCAGCTGAAATGGGCTAAAAGCTTCTGAAGGTACCCAGGGAATGAGGGGAGTGAGTCAGGATGTCACAGATACACAAAGAAAAAAAGGCAGAGAGGATGCTTGAGTGCTCTTTCCACCAGAAACTAGGCTGAAGCACCAAACAGTCATGCTGCCAGGGAAAGACATAATCTCCTAGCCTGGTAAATCTGCAAATTTGAATTAATGGTCATGAGGACAGTTGCTAGATTATTCCATGCCTGCCAACAACAGACAATTTTGAACTTTGATCCAAATTAGATGTTTTGCAAGAATGTCACAGACCAGATAACAAGAGAGATGACTACAGTGCCCTGATCTTATGTGGAAATTTCTGTTGTTCCTTATTAATAAATACTGCTAGTAAATCAAAAAGTAAAAAGGGTAAGAGAGGTAGAGGGAGAAGAGATGAGGTAATGATGTTTTCTCAAGGACATAAAAGCATGATGCCCTGATGCAGTCTCTTCTTGGGAAGAACCTTTCAAAAGATAAAAAATTCCCGAGTACAGTTTTTAGCCCTCAATTTGTTTATTTTGTGCTTTTCTTCCATTCTTCTCATTTCCCCAACTGCAATGTTGTTTTTGTGACTCCAGCTCTCATGTTTCATGATCTGCTTGTAGGAGTAAGACGTAATTTTTATTTTTTAAAGAAAAAAGCAGTGTAAATGTGTAATCTCTAGGTTGTCTCAGGGCTGATCTGTAGTGTGGAAACCATGAGAACCTGAGAACTGCTTTGAGTTTTGGTGCTTCCCATGTCACATCTGATTCTTTCTCATTCTTTCCTCAATTTACTGTTCCCACAACTTTCTCTTCTTCTTTCATGGTGTGCAGGCATTGCCTTCCTGTTACACAGCCTTTTCCAGTTTTCTGGGGATGCATTTCTGGTTGCAGAAATGTCTGGGGAATCTCTGAGGCTGCACAACATTTCTCCTAGCACCCTTGCTCTAAGGACCATCCAACACGAGATGTTGTCTGTTGACTTACAGACAAGCCAGGTCTCCTTGGATGTGAGGCAAGTCTCTACAGATCAGTGGCCAAGGTGGCCTCTGTTTTTTCTGTGGGTGAGAGCAGTCACTCCTGAGGGACCATGGTGGTACTTCTTCCTAAGCATGCTATTCAGCAGCCTTTTCTCCTGAACTTCCTTCCTTCTATTTCATGGTTGCTTCCAACAAAAATTTCTGTGCCCGTGTGTTCTTTCTTGCCAAAATGAAATTCTGTCTTATTGCCATTTACGTATGTGGTGCCATGAAGAAAGCACAGACTTTCAACCTGTGCTGTCCTGGAAGGAAAAGAGACCAGGCTAATGGTCATTTAATGAGCTCTTCCCAGCAGATGCTAATATGCCCAGAAGTAACGTGGCACAGACACAGTTTTAATGAATGAAGAATGTGGAACAGGTTTTATTATAATTTTCAATTTGCTTTTGAGTTCAGCAAGCTGCATGAATATCCAAAGACATTTCTCTCTATTTGTCAACAGATGAATGCCCTCTGAATTGTTAAGGGCAACATTTTGTGAGCAGAGAGATGTTAGCCCCAGGCATCTTGGCTAAATTGCAATTTGGGTAATTCTGTTTCACCTGTGTAAATTCCCCTGTAGCTCCTGTTGGATGCAGAGCTCTTCTTTGCTTCTGCCCTGCACTGCTGTGCAGTCGTACTATCCACTATTAAACAGCTGCTGCCCATAAGTAGCTGAAACATTTTGGGATCCTCTGGGATGAATAGCACTGTATAAATATAAAATGATACCATTATCATGTTTGAAGTAAGATTTAATATAAACAAACGATTGTTTCAGTAGATGGTGCTCAGCTGAGTTATAGCAGCTAAGGGGCTCTGGGGAAGCAATGGAGTACCAGCGATCCTTCCCACGTACCGCTGTATCTGTGAGCCTCTCAAAGAGGGAGTAAGGAGAGAAAGCTTCTTCCCCTTCCAGCTCATGAAGGGAATGGTGCCTCCGAGGTATCAGAAGCAAGCAAGCCAGCTGCTCCTACCCAAAGCAGAGCCTGCAGACTGAGGCAGCCTCAGACTGATACAAGTCCATCTCTTCTCTGACTTCAGGAGGTAAGAAAGGGAAGATAATTTTTCTGCCTCTGGAGAGAGGTTCATTACTACCTGCTCTGTTTCCAGTGGGATAGACAAGTACCTCCTTGAGAGAGCACGTCAGTTTAACAATTTCCGTTCACTGGCTACCAAGTTACCTAGCCTATTTTTCAAGTTGTGGTGACTAGTGAGAAGGAACCGTTCCCCTGTAAGGTCTCATAGGTCAATTTTCATAGCTGCTGTTGAATTATTGCACAGCACTGTTGCGGTAATGACCCGGCAGTTAGCTTCCAGACACCAGCTTCTCTTATTTCTTGAAATGTCTTCCCACAAAAATTCAAGATGTCACTCACTTTACACTGATGAGGGAAAACTGTTGTAATCTATGGACAGGACATCTATGCTTGATGCAGACATCCAGTCATGCTGGACAAAACCCAAGCTTTCCAAACTAAACATACTTTTCAATAAATATCCATTTGACTCACAGCATACTTGGTTTAATACATAAGGTGCCATTAAAAATGTGCTATATAGTGACAGAGTCATTAATTTTTTTTAATGGCATTTTTAATAATTCCCCATTAGAAGCATTAGTAAGGATGGAAATACCATTAATAATGGCAGGGAAAGTTGTTAAGGCACTGAGCAGCACATAAAATAAATAGGTTATTTCTAGATATTACAAGGAAAAGAGATTGGTAAATATATAGCCAGGACAGTGGGGATGGAGGTAGCTGTTTTTTGGGGGCACAGACACATCTGTCTTCTGCCCCAGAGATATGAACTGCTGGAGTCAAACCTCCTGGACCTTCTGCCATTGAACAGATGCGGCGTGATCCTGGAGTTTGTGGCTATAGCTATGACCGCAGACTAATTAAAATTAGGGTTTGAGAGGAGCCCTTGCAAGAATGCAGCCCATGCAACTTCACTAAAAATATTTTTATTGAATAAATGCAGTATTTAAAAGATTACCCTGTGTGTTTCCGATGGAAACCTCTACTTCAAACAGCTCCTTCTTTGTTGCTTACAGGAACACCAGGAGAATCACTAGATTTACCATCTCATTATCACCTTCGTGGGGATGCTTCTTTTCTATTAGTGTTTTCATGTTGCCTGACTGAAAAATGAGAAATAAGTGTATAGAGACCTTTGAACAAAAGAAACCATGAGACAAATTCTCAGCTCAAGTCTAATATTTAACTGTGATTGTAATCAATGGAGATGTATTGATTGACACAGCCAGTGAATCTGGGCAGGACTTGGGGTGGCTGCTGTGGCTTATCATTGACTCTCAGAAAAGCCTGTTTCTGAATGTCTCTGATTTTTAGCATTAAGTGCTCTGTAAGGTGCACACTGCTTCCTGATGTGTCATCTTGTGACTCACTAAGAAAGCTCTCAAATAATACTGAGTTAACTCATCATCTAACAGAAGCAAGTTCAGAGCCAAACATTCCAGGTTTAGTGCCACAAAACACATCTTCCTTAATGGAGCTTCTGTCATGAAGTCCATGCCCCATTTACCTTTTATCAGAGGGGAGTGCTTAAATACCTTCATGCAGGTCTCTAAATGAGGTGACTAAGTCAGAGGGCTGTTCTCCCCAGGTGTCCTGCACAGTTAGTGCATAGAGAGATGCTCCATCTGTGGATGATTCACCAACTTCCAGGTGAGCCCATCTTTCTGCTTTACAGAGGAGCACAGACAGATGTCTAAAATGGTTGAAAATGCTCCCAGAATGTGTAAGAATATTTCTGTTTGTGGTCTCTTGCCTGGTCTCAGTCACCAGCACTGTTTCTCCTGGTACTAAAGCTTTAAGTATCCTGAATGCTTTATGTACCAGCCTTTTATTGTGGTTTGTCGCTGGGAGGTCACAGTCTTGTTTGTCTAATTATTTTCTTCTGATAATTACAGCTAGTATTTTATCCTTATGGTTTTATGCTACCACATAGGGATAGAGTCCTGTGGTCTTATGGTGCTAAGCACAACGCAAAACATAATAAAAAAAATGGTGGCTACATGAAAAATTTACAAACGTAGTATGAAGTACAGTCCGTCATTTTAATAGGCAAAAGGACTATGTGGCCTTTTGGTGGTGATTAAACATGATGGGCAGGATGCAGCCTCCAACTCCTAGTTCTGAAACAACAGCAAACACTTACACTTATAATAAGAGCTCATGGACAGCAGTAGGCACTGAAACAGTTTTGTTATTTCTACCAAAATGGGAATGTAGTTGCTAATTTAAAATGTCAAGGACATAAAAAATAAATAACAAACCTTCCCTGTGAAAGATAGAAAGGTTTAGGGCTTGGTTTTAATTACTAGCTTATTTCTTTCTGGTTAGTCAATAGTTAATGATTTTGAATATCAGATTTATCTGGAAAGGAAGGCTCAAAGTAATCTTCTACACAGTATATTATCCATACAGAAAAAAAATGGAACTTGATAAATGTAATGAATTAGCAAATGCAAAGGTGAAATTGGTGAGGTATCTTCACAACATAATAAAAAAGAATGCTTATTAGCCTGTTTATCATAGATTTACATAAAATGTAAGTCTGGCTGCAGTTCACCCCTTTACCCAAACAACACATCTAATTTCTGCGTCAGGAAATACAACTTATTTATAAACCGTGAACAGGTTGGTAGGGCGTTCCTTAATCTTGCTTTTGAAATGCTGGTGGTAAATTTACCAAGTGGGTTGAATCAAACCAGCATTTCATAGGAGTTCCCGTTGTCATTTTTATAGTGAATAAAGAACTTGGAGAATGAAGAAAAAAGTACCAGTTAATTAGTTGTTGAAATCACCAGATATGTTCTGCAGACTCAATTAAGGCAGTGCAGTGATTTATAAAAACTTATAGCTGCTATTTTAAGAGAAAATATTTTGATTTACGTATGCTTTTATATATATGTGTGTATATATATATATATGTAGATACATTCCTCGTTCAAGAATGCATTCTTCTCTTCTTCCAAAGCATCATAAAGTACATGCAGGATTTGTCCTCGCTCAAAGTTAGTCCCATTAATTACTTGAAGTGAGGCTGCAGTTCTCTACTGTTCTCTGCTGTTTTGGTGGTACCACACCAGTCCTCCCCACTTGCTTTTCCTTACATGTTATGGAGCTCATTTTCTCTACACACTGATGCACCCAGTACTGCAGGGGATACCAGGCGTGTGACAGTAGTCACCAAGTCTTTCATCTCCCGTGTGATATGAATAAAATAGGGAGAAATAGGAAAGCTTTCCAAGCAGAAAAAGCAGCCACTGACTCATTTTCTTCTTAGGGCATGAGTGGGGCCTTCCTGAGAATTTCTGTGGACTTCAGGAAATCCAGTGCTGCCTTTAATCTAGCTGTTTGATTACAGTTACTGAAGCAAGTCTTTTAACTCCACTTCCCTGCAAACAGGACTTTTCTTGGCCTTTCACTACGGTGTTTCTTTCAGCAGTGTCTGTCCATTACCTGCTATCAGAGCAGTCTGCTTTAAAAAGCTGGAAACCTCATCCTCAAGTTAAAAGGGAATTTCAGACAATTTTACTGGTACTAAAATCTGGCAGAGTTTCATGGACTAGGATGACAAAAGGGATTGATCTGTGTAGTCAATAGGTCGTCTGCCCATTTCTCCCCGCTCAACGACCAAGCCTTCGCAGACAAAGAGGTTCTGGTGAGCTTCAGCATAACATCATGCTCTTAGGCCGGTGCGACAGAGAATATAAAACAAATATGTTGAGACAGAAGTTCTGTACTGATCTCAGCATGCTACATTGGTACGCCAGAGGTCCTGTTTTAGTACTTGTTGGAGCTTTTTGCTATAATTTCACCTTTAAACAAAAAGAGTCTCCTTACACGGCTATCAGTTGACTTCCAACATGCTGCTAACAAGACTGCTGTGTCTCTCAAGGGACTCGACCTGCCTTAACTGTTCTGGTTCAAGTAGTTCCTCACGCAGTCTTTCCTAAACACGAATTGCTTGAATTGTCCCACTTATGCCAAACTATTGCACTCATCATTCAATCCAGCTGTACTAGGGCAAGTGTTTTAGGTGAAGATCATGTTGATAAGCATCATGTCTAAAAAGGTTTAAAGAGATGGGTGTCTTCTGGCTGCTCTGAGATTTAGGTGATGTGTCAAGAGGTTAAGAAACGCATGTCTGGAAATTGTGGAAATGTTGGGAGCCACGTGCCATGATTCTATGGATAGAAAATATTCCTGTAAGATTCTGCTGTGCAAAAATACACTGGGTTTTGTGATTCTGCCCTTAACAAGAAGTGGAACACTAGAAACATATACCCATTTGTAGTTGCTAAACAACTTGCTCTGATGATTAAATGTAAGAAATAGGTATGCTGTGTAAAATAACAGTCTGCATAAGTAATTATACTACCTATGGCTATGAGCATAATTTCAAGAGAAATAGAAATAAGTAGCATATAATAATTTGAGAGAGAAATCAAGATAAATATTTTATCCAGTGGTTTATATTGACAAGGGATTAGACTTTGCTCTGGCCTCTCAGGGCCAGAGCAGTGAGTGCATGGCAGCAGGAGGTCAAACCCTGCCTGCGGTATACCTGGAAAGTGAAGTGTAGACAGAGGTCAAGGCTGCTTACCCATCTTACCTGGTTTATTAATTTGTCAGCTCAAAGAACCACTGTGGTATGGCACTTTTCCAAGTTACAACTAATGTGTGGAATTACTTTGAAACCAGTGGGAATACTGCAGTTGGTTTAAGTAGGAGAAGCAATTTGCTTGTTGTAGGGTTAAATATAGAAGCAGTGCCCTCTTTCCATATTTTTTTTATTTATTGACTTCTTCTTAAAAAGCCCACTTTGAACCTTAGTGGTCATTTTAGAGCTATTAACTCATCACGTAGTTAATGGTTTAAAGAATTTTAAGGACTGTTCAAAGGTTTTTAGACTAAATACTACAGTATATCAGTTAACACGTTGCCTTGCTTTAAAAATGTAATGTTTCCAATGCAAGTTTGACATGCTTGGGGCTACTCCAAGTCTTGATACTCAGAAGGAACTGACTGCAATATTAGGCTTTAATATTTTATGATGAGAGTCAAGCTGTTTACGAGGTATGTAAGAAAAGTGGATTATATTTTGTCACAGTGCAGGTTTTCACTCAAGGCTAGGTACATGACTCCTATATAATGGAACAAATTTAGCTCCTCTCCAAGAGAAGACACAAAAAGTGACTATTAAAAAATAAAGAATATATTGTAAATGTTGAATATATGCCTTGAAATATCTTTACCATAATCATATCTTCTTTTAGAAGGCAGGGGAGTAAAAATAGTTCAGATGTTACTGACAAAGATGGTACAAGGAGGGCTTTTGAGCTATTAACACCTGGTACATGCTTACCTAATATATGCATATATGAATGTGTATATCATGAGTGGTAAGGTTGGCCTCCCACAGAAACAGGCAGATTTTCAGTTCTGATGCAGGATAATGTTATTTCTGCCCTTTTCTGTTTTTTTCCATTCCTGCTAGTGTGCATAGATCTGGAGTGGAGCAAAGTGGAGCTCAGCCTGAAGTCATGCCCTGGCAAGAAGCGTTTTGATGGTTGGAAGGTCCTGCCCAGTGGTGATTTTGATATTATGGCCCTTTCATGACATTTGAGGGTGCCAGAATGACTGTAACTGGACTGTAGAATGTTGGTTTTTTTTTTGGTTTTGTTTGTTTTTTACAGAGGTTAGAATAGGCCAACAGAGATGTGATTTGATGTGATTTGTCCATTATTATTTCATTAAGGGTGCTAGATGAGCAATTTAAGCTGGCTCCCAAAAATGTCCATTCAGTTTATCAAATGCATGTTTTCAAGTCATTTCTATATGATTTCAGGCTACCCTAGAACCTTGCATTCATTTTCCCCCAAACAAAATGATCCTTTTAATATTTATCCATATTTAGTAATTATACAGTTTCAGTTTACAGTTTCTCTTGACTTACTATTTCAGATAATTTATTTTCCCCATAGTAGTTTCTTAGGCTCAGTTAGTTTCATATTTTTTTTTAGTTGGATGTTAATATCTTTATGAATTAGAAGAACAATGGCTTGATTCTTTTTTTTTTCCTTCTAATAGTGTGACCATTCAAAACTGAACAGCCTTAGTGACTGGAGAAATATTATACAGAGCGTGAATTACTGCAAGATGACTGTAAAGTGCAGTTAGAATTTCAGACTTTGATAATAAAGATTCATCTCAGATCTCCTGAGATTATAAAGGTGTTAAATGACTTTCTTTCTGTGCCTTTCTAATATTTCAAATTTCACAGTAACATCGCTGTCGAGATCTATTTGACATTCTATAACACTTCCTCAAACAACAGGCTGTCTCTCCTCCTGACAGAGAGCATGCTTTGAATGAAAGTTCATTAGTCTATTGAAACATCTCAGTTAATTGCTAAGCTAGTACCCAGAATTGTCAAGTTCATATTTCCATCTGTGCCACAAGCATAGCAATAAAGAATTTTTTTGGACAGGTTAATTTGCCTAAAATACCATGTAGTCAATCAGAGTAACAAAGTTGTTGATGGGAGCATCTGTCAAACTGGAGCTTTCATCAGAGCTGTCCCTCTTTGCTAGATGAACATCTCTGGCTTCCACGAGTTGGCAGAAATACAGCAAACAATAACAGCAGCTGCACTAGAATAATGTTATTCCGATGCTAAACACCAAACAGCTGGGTGTTGCATTGGTAAGAATGGTTTATAGTTTAGCTTCTTATGAAAATAAAATTCAGTCATTCAGATATAGCATTGTTTTAATATTTAATTTAGATTGTTTATATTATTTGCATTTTGTTAATTTTACATTTCATATAATTTGCTTGAAAATAGTACTTTCTTTGAAATTGTATATGTACATGTGCAAGCATAAAGATTCCATGGTGCTTTCCTTTTTTATTAAAAAAAAAAAAAGGCAAAAACAAATTAAATGTCTGCATTAAAAGCAAATTAAATGTATAAACTGAAATTATTTAAATGGGTTGGGAACTTGCACTGAGGTTTCCAAGGCATGCACTACAAGGCCCGCAGTGTGCCATTAATTTTCTGACAATCAGAAAGATCATTTAACAATTAGGTTCCAATCTTCTACTGTATTTCTCTCATCATTGGTAGTGCATACAGTGACTACATCCCGTATTTGTTATATGAAACACATCAATGTTAATGGAGAGAGAAATACAATAACTTCATTTTCCTACAAATAACATTTTTCATGCTCCAGGAAGCGAGCACAAAACTCACATAATACCAGCTAAATCAGTGGATTTAGTCTAGATTTTATTATAGTATGAGAGGGTAAAATTTGACCAGTAGCATTCAGAGCTGCAGAACTTAAAAGGGATGAGATGTGTTGAAAATTACAGCATCCTAAAATAAGTTTGACTGTGCCTTTTCTCTAGCTCTAAGAAGAATGGAGCTTCCTTAAAACCTTTCCTTGAAAATGTCTGTTTTTATTGCTGATAACTGTAAAAACACGCATACCTGTGTGAGCTGTGTAACTGCTGTATGGAAGATAGCTTCGTATACAAGTGCTTTTTTATGGGCATGCCTGTTTTCTGTTGCAAAATTTAGCATCTTGGAAAACTGAGTTATGGCTGAAAAGTGGTGAAAGTCCTAAATTAAGTACTGATTATTTGACTTGGTGTTATATGACACCATGGTAGGAGTTTTAACTATTAGATCTCTGTCTGCTGGTACAAGGCATTGGTTCATGCAGTACTCGTGTGGGTACTTGAGAATTTTTAGTAAGCACACGGCATGTTCTCTACAGAGGGAGCACAGTAGATCTCATAAATTATATACCCTGTCTTAAAAGTGTGTGTGCATTTGGGGGACATGTAAACAAGGATAAATAATCTCTGTGATGTAGCGCAAAGTTCAACTTTGCAAATTAACCATGCTTATCAAACTAACAGAGATGTTGTAGGCTGTTTATTTGCAAAGCACTCTAAGATCTTCTAAAAGATGGTTGAAGTGTACTCAGCATTAATACTACTTCAGTCCTTCCTTGAAAAAGTTTTGTTTCTCCTTCTGAATACATCTACTTTTCCAACATGCCTGGGTTCACTGGCAACTTGTGAAGTGAAGACAAATGTGTCTGAGAGAGCTGCTACTGAAGGGTGTTTCAAAGGTCTTCCATGGGATGTGGAGCACCTTTCCACTACCTCATCCTAACACTGGGAGGTTTGAGGAAAGGAGGGAAGATGATGGGAAAGCCTCAACATAGATTTGTGGAACATTTGATTCCATCCTCCACCCACACTATCCTGCTTATCTCCCAGCCTCTTAGATGATGATGAAGGAGAGCAGTCAGCAGGGAAGATTTGATCAAAAAGAAAAGACCACAAATTTTGGAAAAGTATAAGCCTATCAGGTAGTTGGTATTCTGTGAGTCCGTGGAGAACGTAGCTTGTCTTATTAATGTCATATAAACATGTCTTATTAATAATGATAGAACTACTCGATACCATCCAAAAAGAATATAAAAAAGATCAGCTATTAGAAGAAGAGACATTCTAATAGAAGAATGTCTATTAGAAGAGTGTCTAATAGAAGAGACATTCTAATCATATTCTAATTCTGGACATCAGGAAGGGGTTCTTCACAGAGAGAGTGGTTGCACACTGGAACAGGCTCCCCAGGGAAGTGGTCACTGCACCGAGCCTGACTGAATTTAAGAAGAGATTGGACTGTGCACTTAGTCACATGGTCTGAACTTGGGTAGACCTGTGCGCTGTTAAGAGTTGGACTTGATGATCCTTAAGGGTCCCTTCCAACTCAGGATATTCTATGATTCTAAGAGGTCAGGGCATGGAGAAATCTTTCATGAATACCAACATCCATATAAATGTCTAGACAGGTTTCTTTCTCTCTCTCTCTTTTTTTTTTTTTCTTTTTTTTTTTTTCCAGAGCTTTGTTCTTCACAAAGTCAACAGAGGTTTGAAGAAAGCCTCTACTGTTTTTGTTGTCCTGAAGTTGTGGGCTTTGCCCTTGGAACTGACCTGAGTTTCTTAGTATCTGCAGAGGTTAGCAACCAGGTATTCAGTGCAGTATGCTTCTGAAAATTTATCCTCATTTGCCCCATGTCTTTGAGCACTGGACTCAGTCCTCTCCTGGGAGCCATTTCCTTCCTGAATATCTCACTAACAAAACCTGTAGCTTCATTTACCAGCAATTTGCATGCACACACATGCACCCCAAACTTACAGCTACAAAGGAGGGCTTTGTAGTTGTGGTGGGTTTCTGCAGAGCTTTGCAGATGTGCCTGTAGTGCCAGGTTAGAAATCTGGGTGCTGGAAGTCTCTGTGCTAGGTATCAGGACATTCCAAGCTCATCCTAGAGGTGTTTTCTCCTTATTCTAGTGTCTGTCTTCATAAATCTTCTATGTTGGAAATAATCACTTCCAAGTTACAGCGTGAGAGCAGGTGATTCCAGATCATACCATTTTTTTCCTTGTTTGGATTATTTCAACACTAAAAAAAAAAAAAAAAAAAAAAAAAAAAAAAAAAGGATGAATTAAGGATGAATTGAAGGCAGCTATGAAATTTTGTACATGACTTTTAGAAATTGAGTTCAGTTGTGATTGCTCACTTTATTTAAAGGAAGAATAATTGACTGGCTGTTAATGGCCAACTTTTAAAGAGAGGTCTTGATCCTGTGTTAACTTTACATTCCTGGAGGACAATTTCTCATGAAACCAACATAATGTGTTGCTAATGATTATCGAGTCCATTCGCTCCCTGGGAGCCATTAAGCTAGAAGACCATCTGCTGCCATTAGTCCATGCATGCCATTTGTGTGGTTTGACCTGCAGGTGATGTGCAGGGAGTTTGGCCAGTGTCAAAAGTTGGAGGTTTGGGCAGGTGTGGGCTTGTAGTGTTTGCTTTAGTAAACTCTCAACCACTACTGAAGAAGTGCTGAATGTCGTTAAGTCAGACCAGTTCTGAACTTGCAAGCAATCCCCAAACATAGCAAAACCAAAAGAAAACAACAAAAAGTAAATTAAAAAAAAAAAAAAAGTAACCATTTTAACCAGCTTAGTGGGATTAAGTCTATAATAGCCAGGAACAAGAGAAAACCTAGAACTAAATCATTTCCTAGACAAAAAGAATAACAGGATAGATTAGATATTGCTAGAGCATCATCTTTTAACCAACCATGCTGTCTTAATCAGCTCCTTTCACTCAATGAACTGCAACATGAGTCTGGACTCACAAAGCCCTGGGTGGCACACAGGACATTCAGAGGTTAATGCAGTCTGATGCTTTTAGGGACTAGTAGGGCACTGAGTGACTTTCTATAGATCACAGGCTGTAGGATTTTACCCAATAACTCTGTTGCTTCTTTAACTTCTATACAGCTGAAATGCTCTTTCCAGAAAGGCAACTAGTCATGATTTGAAAGCAGTGAGATATGGAGCGTGCCCCTCCTTTTGACCCTTTGTTCCACCTCTTAAGTGCCTTCACTGTAAAGAAAGTTGCACCCTACAGCTTATTTTCTGCCTTCAGTCTGTGACCATTAATTCTTGTCATTTCTTTGTTGGGTGGAGTTCCTTTGTATCTGTATTTTCGCCTTTTGGTTTTACAGAAACCTTGAAATATGACTGTTGCAAGTCCAGAGGTCTCACAAGTACATGCTAGCAAGCTTGCCAGCTTTCATTCTGCATATCAGTTAGTCTAATAAAACACATTACATCCTCCTATAGACCCTGATAACCTAACCTAAAATCTATTAGAGCTATGGCAGTGCAACACCGTGTTGTGTTCATATGTCGCATCTTATATCTGCACTATCATTTTGGGTATGCGTACGTTTTGCTTCCCTTATTTCTGTCTGTGAGCTCATGCACTTTGTGGCACTATAGATTATATCGTATAAGAATGACAGTTTTATTTGCTTTTATTGTCCACTGTGGAAGCATTGCGGGTTTGATTCTAAATTAATCTTTATTGTGTTTTTAAATTTCTTCTTATTCCTTGACATAACCTGCTATCTCTCAGACTTTGCTGGCTACAATCAATTTATTATTCATAAATTCTCTGTTTTGACAGCAGTAGACTGGATTCAATTACTGCCAAAAGGCCCAGTCATACCAGGCTGTGGTGTTAGAAAATGAATTGTTCAGCGACGCGATCTGTCTTAGTGAACGTTAAGTGATGCTTTGATAATTATATAGACATACATATGCAGCCAAAAAAAGAGAGGAAAAAAAGGCTTTGGGAACATTTTTTGTTACCCCCTGTGGAAAGCGGTAGTGAACAGTGGAGGAAAGTAAATTGACAGATTGTTATTAGCTGAGGCATCATGTAAAGTCAGCTATGGCTTACTGCTACAGCTCTGCTGTGCGTGCAGCTGGAGGGTGGACAGCAGCCGAAGACTGAAGACTGCAGCAATACAGGGAGCAGTAGACAAAATTAACACCATCATTTAGTTTTATTTGTTACAGTTTTAAGTGAGCTGGAAGACAAAAATGTTTAAAATAAGCCCTTGGAGAGAGACTGTGCCAGAGAATCCCAGAATCTTCATATTTTCCAAATGACAGCACCGTACCTCTTCTTTTATTTTTATGATGAAAAAGGAAAAAGGGAAGATGAGTCCAGGTTATCTTTCAGGCTGACAGGTGTGAGGATCGACTGGAGGAGTTTTGAAGGCTGCACAGGGTGTCTGTCAGAAGGCAGCAAGTTTTGCTGACAGCATCAGATTTACACACTTGCATGGGTGCGCACATCCTGTACACCCAGACAGTGACTAAATGCTGGTTTCCTTCCTCAGACTATATTCCCCTTTCAGGATAAAAGCAATTTCATATTGAAATAAGACCCTGCAGACACTGTGGGTAAGGAAGCTATTTTGCCTGAGGGTCCTCATTGAATCTTTTTGAGTGGTTCTCTTTTTTGCTTTCCCTAACTGGAGTTGCTCATGGGATTAAAACAGGTGTAGGAGGAGGCCAGAAGAAAGCTCTGTGCTCATATATTGTGTGGCCAGGTTTATTTGTAGAGCAAGAGCGGAGAAATTTGGTGTGTGCTGTCTTTTTTCCATGTGGAAATACACGAGTTCAGGTGCTGAGATCAGCCCCATGGTGATAGCAAGGGATGGATGGATTCTCAGGAGAAGCCAAGTCCCTGCTCCCAGCAGCTCAGTGGAGCTGCGGGAGTTTTAGGAGAACTGCTCTGCAAACGGTGGGATCCACTGTGGGCAAAACTCACTTGGAAATGCAGTTGTTTCTGAATGTCTAAAAATGTGCCAGAAATTGGAGCTCCAGGGAGCTGAATTCTTTTGAAGGTCAAGTCCTAAGCCTTTCAGATAACAATTTCATGTAACGCCTTGAGGGGGAAAACTGACTTTTCATTACTGAGTCAGCTGATTCACCTCACCAGAAGACAGCTCAGAAACTAATAATAATTATGCTCAGCTCTTCTAATAGTGTTTTTCATGAGTAGGTACCAAGGCAATGAGGCATTTCAGGAAGTCAATATCATTACAGCTATTCTACACTCAGAGAAACTGAGGCAGAAAGGTGCATGCAAGGTCATTCTGTAATCTACTGGTAGAGCAGTGGATACAGCCAAGCCCTGTGCTCTGTAAGCTCTTTAAATTGTTGACTTCTTGAAATTGCTAGAGAGGTTCTGTTTAAAAGCAATTTATCTTTCATGAACACCAGCAAAAACAAAACAGAAGAGTCCAGTAATAACTCTACTCTTCCATACTCTCTCACACATACATTTCATTTCTATTTCACTTTTTTTGCTTGTTTTTGTTTTTCTTCACCAGTGTTTAAGGGAAACATTCAAGAAAAAAAAAAAAAGAGAAAAATGTGAAGGAGAAAAATGAAAAACCCCTGCAAGTCATAGACAGGAATTAGAGAAAAAAATACTGATGCTGAAGCTAATAAATGTATTGATATTTTCAGGGCAGGAATCCAAAGGTTTTTTGTTTGTTTTTTATCATTAGTCATTCTCAGAAGAGTGCCTAACATACAGCTAAGAAAATAATTCAGAATAGGATATTGCAATTTAATCTGTGAACCTGTCTGTGGTTGCTATATTCTGCAACATTCTGAACCTCCCACAGCAGTTGCTGGTATGATACCGGATTTTACGCTACTGCATGCAGTTACTTCTGCACATGGACATGAACAAGCACAGTCCACTTCATCTTTATTTTCTGTATGTTTTTTATGAAAGCAGCCAGTATGGGCCTTCTCTACCTGCTCAGTTGAATCTGCATCTTCTTCCCTGCATGCTGTCTTGCCCCTCTCTGTGACTTTCTTCTGGCACCAATGTTGATGGTATTATAGCTGTTTGCAACATTGCAGTATTTTGCAAGGAGCAAGAAGCTGTAGAGCATGTGGGTTTATGGCCTGACCGCATGCTTTGTGAGTAGCTTTTTGGTTTGGCTTTTATGACTAGTCAGGTCACTTTAGGCTTTCTTTGATACCTTCTGTTACTTGTGCTACAGTTAGTAGCTGTATTGAATGACTCTTCAGTTGTTTTTATTCATGTAATGTGTTCTGCCCATTAAAATTTTTCAGGGGGGGGAAAAATCAATTAATATCAATATCAAGCTCTTCCTAGAATCATGCCAGAAAATTCTAGTATAACTATTTTACCTATTGACAAAAAAAAAAAAAAAAAAAAAAAAAAAGTTTTCCATGTTTTCCTTGCAAATGTTTCTTGTAATGGAAAAGAAAATGGTGGAGGAAAAAAAGTAGAAACAAATCACCCTGCTATATATTTCCTGTATTAACTACCATTCTGTGAGACAGCAGTGGGTGTTTCAAACCCCAATGTTTCTCCTTGTAACTGATTAATCTTAGTCTCTAGTACAGCAGGAGTTGCATTAATTGACACTTTTGTTACTTTTTTCCCTATTCTTATGATAGCTTGACTCCAATATAAATAGGATGTTTCTGCATTTCATTTTTTGGTTACCTGGTCTAACAGATATTTGGAATTCTCCATGCATAGTTTGGCATCTGTCTGCATCCCTTCATTTTAAACTGATTATCCTCTACTTCAAACAGTGAGTTCTCCAACTAATAAAATGGTTCCTGGAGAAGCTAAATGGAATGTGAGTGGAACTGAAAACGTTGCCAAAGAAACAATTTCCTTAAGTCATGCCATCACTGGTAAAACTCTAGAAAAGGAAGAGCCATACTTTCCTTTGGGGTTGGGGCAGGGAGATTGTGTGTGCATGTGTGGATAGACAAAAGGGCATTTGCAATGGACTAAATTGGCTGAAGTATGCCAAATAATTGTGCTAATTGTGAGCTTTGGAGGGCTGCAGGTAAGCTTCGGATGCTCAGTAATGGTTTGGAATCTGTCTACTGACCTTCCAGTACCACAGCCTGGTGGTCACTAGGTACCTCAGGTGATGTCTTTTTCTCAATGGCTTTCAGTCTTGTGCATTACAGATAGGGAACTTGCCATCTACTTTTCATTAAAACAATACATCCTCTCCTGAGATATGGAAAAACATTCAGCTCGAAGATCAATTCTTTAAGGGTTGAATGTTTCAGGAGGTCTTCACATGCCACTAGATCTGTCTTTAGTATACCAGTAGGAGAACTACTTTTGCAAGCTCAACTTTCCCTCTCCCATGCTTTAGCACACTGGAACGCTACTTTCCCTGCTGCAGCTGCCACTTCCTTTTGTATGCTCAGTTGTAATCCAAATTTCATGCTGTCTTTGGTCATCCACTTTACTTCCTACCAAAGCAGTTTCTCTTCCTTTCTGATAAGGAAATCATCATCAGCTTAAAGTTGATTGCAACATCTGCACTTCCCCCTTTCTCCCTCTCCCCATCAGTGACACCATCAAGTCTGGTTCCACTGATAGCGAAGAATAAAAAGAAGAAACCAAGAAACCAAGCAAGAATGGATATTGCTATCAGAAAAAAAAATTATGTACATGCAGCACATACCCAAGTAAAAATATTGCAGCCTATAAGATTTGGAAAACATTTCATGGAGCTCATCAAAAGAAATGAATTAAATATGCTAGATCAAAAGTGTTTTATTATCTATCTACCTGATCCATAGCTAATGTAATCAATATATTTATGATCCAAACTGTAAAGTGTCTAAATTATATAATGTGCATTCTGTGGTATCCTACGCCAGCAGCAGGCTAAATAACCATTGGCTACATCAACTCACATGGTAATTTAACATCTTTTGTCCCATTGATTAATGGATTTTTTTTTCATTGGATGTATATATAATTTGCTGTATTTTATTATTATCTCTCTTTCTCTCTTAGTGAATACTTTGTGCCTTGTGGTTTTCAGTGTACTGTAGAAAAAGAAGAATGTGTTTGATGTGTTCAGGTCTTGAAGGGTGAGAAAGGGTGGAGCATTTCTTTATATCATGATAAATTTGCTAATAAATAATAATCTTTTTTGTGTCTTATGCATGAAGCAGTTAATGAAATCTCAGAGCAAACTCTGGTAGTCTTCCTCCCACTGTATCTATAGTGCAAGATAAGAACCTGTGAAATACCTGCATGGAAAAGGAGTGCAGTGCCTACAATGCGAAGTGCCCATCGATAGGGTTTTTCTCCAGGAGGTAGTTAATGAGGTTCTGCAAGTTAAAGGAGCACGTGTGTCAGGCTATGTCTGCTAATTGCCATCAAATTATCAGTCTGTTGCCAACCTGCCATGGTACAGAGCTATTCTTGCTAATTGTTGTTTGCTAACTCTACCTCCCAAAGCCCCCTTTATGCCATGCTGCAAGGCTTTTTCATAGATTTTATCTTAGAAAAACATGTTCTCACAATATCTTCACGTGAGTTCTTTCAAGATATCTTTCTAATTGTGTTCAAAAGTACCCAAAACTGCTTTTTGTTCTTTGTTGTTGTTTTTAATCTTCAAAGCAATTTATAATACTAGCTGATAAATATTATGTTACAGTTAATACATCAACACATAATTTTGTGGTCTGAAATAGAACTGGTAGGTCATCCATCTGTGTCATATGACAGGAACTGTTTTCCTGGTCTGTTTTTCTATTGCCTTTTTGCTTTACCAAACTAAAAGACATAACTTTGTAGTGAGTCTTCAAAGCGATATTAGATGGCTTTCTCCTTTCTCCATCTCTTTGTAGGGTTTTGGAATAGTTATTTTTTAAACAGATCACTTGGTAGAAACACTGGCTAAAGAAGTCTGCATTTTCTCAATTTCACATAAATTCAGTTCTGTCCCTTTAGACATTTGCTGAAGATCGTTAATATTACCTTATGTATGAAAATTAGGCAGTGGCAAGATCGCAGAGTAATCAGAGGGAGCAGTGCATCTGAGAGAGCAGCATTTCTCATTCATGTCTTTGCAGGCCATTAGATGTGCAGCTCCCATCAGTCACATGAGAAAACTCTAAAGGTACCTGGTGATTAAAGCCACCTTTCCAAAGATATCCTCTAAAAAATACACACAGCAATTAGCTTAGTAAATCATCTTGCTTCCTGAAATGTATTAATTCTCTCTGAATTATTTAAAGGGACTTCTTTTTAGTTTATAAAGCTAAAGATTTATTGGTGATATTATACTCTGTGTCCTCAGACTCTGAATTAAGGATAAAATTAAAAACACAAAGCCCATGATGAAATGTGGACAACTGCCAGCTATGGCTGCAAAGTTTTTACAAACGGAGGTAGTCCAGTGCTCCCACGACTCTGTCAGCCTACAGCAATTTATAGTGACCCATACTCATATCTTTATTTAAATCTATAATCTGATACTCTTGAAATAAGGACCTTTGAAACAAGAACAGTGGCTACCATCTTTAATTACAATAAATAAATAAATAAATAAAGCCGGACTGCAGTTTCTATAGTCTTTTATTAAACTGTTCTATGATGCAGAATCATTATAAAAAAAAAAAAATCTATAAGCCATCTTGAAGCCTTTAGCTTGAAAAATAAAAAGGAGTATAAACAAGGAGGTTCAGTTATAAGCACAAAGCTGATACGAGAACTGAGAGCTTGAGAACAAATTCCTGGGAAGCAGATGGAGCTTGTACTGCTCCTCTTCTAAAACCTCAGTTCTCAGCAGATCTTATGGTCTGCTAACTCCCCACATTTGAAGGGCAGATGCTCTTGGCCCTCTAGAAAGCACAGGCACTGGTAGTGAAGGAGCTGCCACTATAACAGAGACTATTTTGTATGTAGACATGTATTTTGTATTTCTTATTATCATTTTTTTGCTGTGCTAAGGGAGCAAACAAAATGGATTTGGTAGCCAGTTATCTTGTCCTGGACTCATGCGTGTTCCTACTGTTGCCTTACATGTGTTTCTCTTCTATCTGATGAAAAGTGTTATTTTTATTTCCATATTACGCTAAAGAATTAAACTTTGAGAACAGCGTCTGGTTGCATTCGCTAGGAACTGAATTCTTTAACTATAAAATTATGTACTATTTATTCATGAAAATGGATCAATTAAAGTCAAGGGGACTGCTCACATGAGTAAATGCTAATTAACAAAACTGATGCTCTAATGAAGAGGACATGGTAACATTGCAGATAGATCCTGAATATTAAACATACTTTGCTCGGCAGCAGAAGAGGTGTTTACTCTATAGCATATAAGCAGTTTATTAAATTTCTGGTTGTAAATAAATGCTTTTGGTTGGCTTTTTAATTGGTAAATGTTCTGTACTTTCAGACTAAAGTGCTGTCTTGTGAAGGTAGGATGCATACATCCTAAGTGCGCTCTCTTAAGTCAGTGCTGATGGGTACGTTGGTGGTACAAAGACCACTGTTGTCACTGGTTCATCAAACTATATCAGCTTGTGATGTTGCCATCATGGCCAGGTGGCTTTTCTGCAGTAAGAATTTAAAATATTTCTTGCCTAGCTGGAGAAAAATAAATAAATAAATAAAAAGCGTTCTCATTCCTTCTGAAAAATATATATATATATTTTTTTTTTAAATAAAAAAAAAGCTCAAAAAGCCTAATAATATAAAGAAGAGACATCCATTATCACATGTAAGTCAGTGGGAGAGAGCCTTCAGAACAGTCTGGTAGCTGAGTTTTCACATTAATTTATTTTCCTATTCATGGAAATTCTACTTTCATCAGCAAGTGAACTTGGTGCTAATTAATTAAATATGAACTATTGATTAATGTATGAAGAACAGTAAAAGCTGTGGCTATAGGATTGGTCTATTTTCAGAGACTTCTGTATTTTAACTAATATCTTGATGTTTCATGGTTCAGGTCTAAATTAGAAGAAATAAATAACCATTTTAAGGAAAATGAGAGGTAGTCCCAATGTGTTGTTGTGGCAGGGCTGTTCCTCTAGTGTCTGTAGTGTCTCTTCTACTCTTTCTGCTTTCTATTCCTCCATTGCCTTTCCATGCTTTTACTTTGCTTTTCACATTTTTTACTCAAATTAAAAAAAAAAAAAAAAAAAAAAAAGGCACCCAGCAACTCTTGTTGACTGTGCTGTTGACACCCTGTAGATCCAGCCATGTCCATGAGACTTAAAGCTTAGGTGAAAATGTAAGCACGAAACCAAGCTGATTGAAGTGCCTGGGCATGCCTCCGGCTTAGAAGTCGTTCACACACATGTGGCAGGAGAGCTGAGAAATGTTAGATAAGGATGTTCAGATGTGACAGATCCTGAAAATTGGGATCCTGGAAAGAAATTTTCTCCATCTATTTTTTAAACAATGGATATTTTGTAAGAGAGCTAACTTTGAGATAGTCTGGGCATGTATTAGTAGGGCATCATATCCATGGAAAATGTGACATACTGTTACTGAGGATCTACCAATAAAATGTTTCATGTTGCTTCTTACACAAGTAGGTTATTTCTGATTTCTAAAATAACATTTGTATGTTATCACAGTTCTATTATAGCCTTAGCACTGAACAGCATGAGAAAAGGACCATAACGAAGTAAATTGTGTGGAAAAAATAAAATAAAAAGCAAAAGCCAAAGGATTATATTAGCCTTCAAAAGCTACTTTTTTCAGTTGGTATCATGTTTGTGAAAGTTTAATCTTTGCATTTTCAGAAGAAAATAAGTACAGTACCTGTACAATGTCAGGCAAAATCAAGCTATCCTATGGCATGTATGGTTGATGGTATATCCAGACATCCCCATTTTTGCAAGCCCATTCCCATGGTGTTCAAAACAGTGAACAGATATGATTTCCTTGATGACATTAATTTCATCACACAAAAGTTTTTTTTAGGGAAAGTCTTTCAGACTGAAGTGGTGGAAAGACGTCAAGACTTGCTGAATGTGAGATTAAAAATTAATAGCAAACAAATGATTAAATCATTTATGGGGTTTGATTTGGCTCAACCATGAAGAATGCATCTCTTTCGTAGGTGGGCTGGAGTGTTATCAACCCCCCACAACATCTGTCACTTGTTCATAAGTATGTGGCAGTGACCGAATATTCACTAACAAGGGCTCTGTGCATGTTTATCACTTGATCCCATCCTCATCTGTCGCTAAGATCTAATGTACAAAATTTGATGTATTTTCATTCTCTGTACAGATATTACTAATGCAGGTCTCCACTGTAACTTCTAATTTTTCCAGTACTAATCACCAGAAAACTAAACATCTCTCTACAAACTAATCTCATTCTAGCACTCTTAGGACACAATAACTTTCAGTCAAAAAGGATATGTCTACATTGGAGCAGGGTTCTCCAAGGTAATGCGTTGCGATACTTGGTTGGTATCGGTTTGCATGGTAGAGTGCATTTGATGCGTGATCTGTCACATAGCTTCCTACATCCCCATGGCCATGGCTGGCGGGTTGGAGCTAGGTTATCTTTAAGATCCCTTCCAGCTCAAATCAGTCCGTGATTCAGTCTGTCAGATCTTCATAAGCCCAAGAGATGAGCAGGTGATACCAGGCATGTGATGAACACTGAAGCATTGGCGGGTTAGCTTGGAGGGCACTGCGGTGCTAATTAAGATCTCTGACATGTCTTAATCACCTTTGCTCTGCTTGTACACCTTGTGTGAAGGGATGCAGTCAGGTGGGGTCAGGACAGATAGGTTGTACTCTGACATATTAAATATCAGTTCGTTAACACAAAATGGCATTGGAAGAACTTGCAGAAAGAAGGATTTGTAAGTTAAGTTAGTGAATGAACTAAGGGCGTGGAGTCTAACCCATGTTTTATTGAAGTCAAAGGAATCTGGAGGTTCTTATTATGCTTAAGGAAATGAAAATTAGGTCATTACTAATCACTGTGGACAGTGATAGCGGTGTCTGGGTTTCCGATTATCATGTTCTTTGTGTCTTACAGAAAAATATGCGTGCCTTTTTTTTTTTCAAGGAAATCTCAATAGCAGATGAACTTTTTATGTATTTCACAACATTTTTACAGGATTGAAATGTGAACTTACTTAATTTTCTGGGAATGCACTGTCTAACAGAAGTATCTTCTTCCATTTTTCATTATTTTTGCAATAGCATTTATATAAAAAATAAAAATAAAATATTTAAACACAACACACTGAAAACATTTGTTCATGCCTGCTGGCCAGATTCCAACTTGCATAATTAAATCTCGCAGCCTGTTACCTAAATACTTCCCACAGTTTCTACTCAGTGCAGTCTCCTTAGTTTCTGGCCTCAACTATTTTTACTGTTGCTTTGCAGCGCAGCACAGCTGCCACGTTGTATCACAGGGATGGCTGCATTTCTTTGGGAAAAATGACTTCAATATATAAATAATTGTTCAAGTGCTTCAGAAACCTCCCTGGGGTGAAGAACACCATTGAAAAATAATAAGTCTTACAAATACATTATTAATATTGATCCCATTGCTGATCACATTCAAAACCAGTGACAGGGAGAAGGTTTATCTTGCAGCAAGTGTTATACTTTGGGACTAGGAAACCTGGGTGTGATTTCAGGCTCTGTCCCAACCTTCTCTTTGTGATTGGACAAGGCATGTGTCCCTTGGTGCCTCACCTGTCCCTTGTACTTCCTTATTCTGTGGTTTATTTAATATTTATCTTTATGCTTTTCAGAACAAGGGGTTTTTGCTCGCATGAGTGCCCTATTCTCTATTTGTGCTATTGAGGTGGAATCTGTGAAGTAGGGCTGGAGAGGGCAGCCAGAAAGTCCTGATGTGTGGGTTCAAGTATATACTGCCTTTTTGTCACTATCCTTTGCAAGTGGACATACATTGCTTTTAATTTACAAAAATATCTATTGTTTCTGTTTCACTCTTGTATGCAAGGGATCCTTCAGAAGACTTCTGCCTTGATTTCCTGTTGTGCAGTGCCAGCATTTCAGCTCCATCCACTGTCAATTTTTTTATGCTTCTTTGCCCCTTATCTATTCTTCTGTAACCTTGGAGAGCAATTTGTAATGCACGTGAATGTGTAGCAAATACGTGATGCTGATTCCTGTAAAGTAGAACGGTTACTTATAGCTGTCCTTTAGTTTGAGTGAAGTCCTTCACTTTATGCTCAAATTAACCAATGTTCCAACTGAATCTGATGTTATCTCTCTTTTATTGATGTGAATTATTTATAGCAGAACTGTTGAATCATCAAAATGTGATTCCAGAGACTATTATTTATACTAAGATATTAATCCCATGTTCCTATTAAGATTTATCCCTCTGTTCCTCATTTTGGATTCCTGAATTAAATTTAATTATTCCATCTTTCTTTTTTGTAGGCTAAGTGCAGCTAGGTTGGTATAGTAGAAGTATTAAATTGTGGGTGACTGTGTTGAGGTCAACCACAAAAACTTGTCCTTCTTGCTTATCTGTAGGTGTGGATTGGAATTTGTATCTACTTCAGGGTTAAAGATAAACCTGTTTTATACATGGTATATTTCTGCACTTACGGATACAATACTTGGATTTTTCCAGATAGAGACTATTACATATGTTCTTTCCAAAGGTCATGAGAAATGACTTTTAAGCTGTTGCTGTTTCCTGTGTAATCAAGTTTACACTTGGGGTTGGGGAAGAAAGGGTTGTCCGGTCAAGCAAATGTGCAAAAGCTGCCTAGTGCAGAAAATCCTTAGCCTAAGTAACAGATACCAGATTTCCCTGCCCTGCTCCTTCCCCAGTCAAACAGTAATGAGAGAAGCGATACCCAAGCTAGCAGTCAACCTCCAGCAATTCAGCTTTCTTTGCATATTCGCTGCAGTGTGGGACTTTCCATCTGAGACCTGCAGAATGGCATTTATTGATGGATGCAGGTTTGTTGGGGAATTGCTCCTTCCCCAAAGAGCGAGAGAACCTAGGTGGTAGTGTGAGCATAGCCCAGCAATTTTGCTGCTCATGGGGATGCTTCTTCCTCAACTGCCTGCTTGTGCCTCTTTTTTCTCTTGCTGTCCTCCTTCTGCAGGATCAAACTTCAGGAGCTAGGTGCAGGTGGCAGTTTCTCTCTCCAGCACACAGTTCCATGGTTATTTTACAAGTAGCTTCTTGGAACATGTGTTTCCCTTCTCCCTTCTGTTTTTCTCTTGCTCTGCACCAAGGAAATATGCCGTTGGGTCTGGTGTGCAGAAATCCGTGTGCAGCCTGGAGGTAGCATCCACAGCCCACATTGCACCAGCTGAGGGAGAGGGTGTTGGAAGTTGTGCCTGGGGCAGAAACATGGGCTGAGCATGTTTCGAGAAATCCCAGCAGCCTGGAGGAGCTATGTTTGGTGAATGAGCTTAATCACTCTGAGACTGTTGCAAAGGCAAGTGCCCAACTGCTTCTCTGTCTGGTAGCCCAGATGATTCTGCAACTTCAGGATGAAAAGGGGTTACTTCTATTTTCCTGTCTTGTCTTCCCATGGGCAGAGGACAACAGGAGAGAGGATGCAGGTCTAGGATTTCTCTCCCTCACTTTGGGAAGGAAGAGTAATGAGACACAAATTAACAACTACTAACACAGACGAATGAGGAATCCATGATTAGGAGATGCACCTTCCCAGCACCACCTTCTGCAGGCTGAGCCTGGCTGCTCAGCACCATTGTGTGCTGCTGTTATCCATACATCCCATACATCAGCACCATCCCTCTGCACCTGCCCTGCTCCATTGCACTCAGAGGCTTCCCATGCTCAGGGGGATGCAGATGATGGCATGATCGACATTCATTTGTGCTAAGAACAGAACTAAATTCATCTTCCTGAGGGGTAGCAGGATTAAACATCTTCTGATACCATTCAATGGAATAATAAGTGTCAGCCAATAAAGCACAGCCCATTTAAAATCACTCCTAATTATTTAAAGGAGGAAGAATGTTACCCAGAAGGACCATTTCTGCATTTTTTAAAGATTTTTCTACAATATTTTTCCCTGAATGATGTGCTAGATGCAAGCCCATGATCTAGAAATCATTGTTACCTTCTCAGAGATAAATGGCAGTTCTGCTACGTTTTTGTGTAAGTACATGTATTCAGGTGTGGGGTATGGTGCTGCTGGAGTGACAGATTCCCTGCACTTGAAGAAAACAGAGATGTGATCATTTAAATAATTACAGAGAATATGCAGCTCGTCATATCTGTTCTTTCTGAAGACCTTAGCTGACCATTTGAAGCATTATGCACCATTCACATAACCATTACTGCTGTCAGTTGCACTTCCTTAATTTACGATTCTGGTAGTTAGGTTTGTGGCTTTGTGTTTTGCTGCTTTTTTTTTTTTTTTTTTAATTTGAGATCCAGAGTACAGCTTGTTTGCATTGTGGTATGTAAATAAGAATAATATTTAAAATATATATTACTTTACATATTCAAAACACTGGCAGCATTTGCTGTTGTTCTCACAACACCCTTGTGAAGTAGGTAAATACTGTAATTATTACTTTGATACAGTTTTGCATGGGAGATAATATATTGCAGTATTGCCAGATGCAGCCTTTTCAAAAACAAACATCAGACCTCCAAAACCAAGAGTGACATGAAGGGACCTGACACATTTAATGTTGTTTATATTTGTGTCCTTGTTTTTGAGCTATCAAAGAGATGACTTTTTCAAGTTTTCTTGACAGCAAGGAATACTAAAAAAATTCTCTGCTTGTAATGAGCGATGAAATGATGTCACATTTCCTGGGGCTGGAGCCCCTCAAGAAGTTAACAGCATTTCACAAGACTCAGGCAGGGACTACATTCTGAGCCCATGAAGCTGGTAGAGATACTGTCATCAAATTCAGTGGGATTTGTGTAAAACCCATATCTCCTGGGTAGGGTTGACAAATTTCATGGGCTGGTCATGGCAAAAATATCAGATTTCATGGTTTCCCCGAGATTAATAGAAGAATCATACTAATACAATGTGTAATTACTGAAGATGAAAATTTCTGGGGAAAAAGTAAGAGAAAAGTGATTATCTTTCTCCACGCTGCAGTGCTATGTGCATGCCTCCCGCTGGCCCCATGCTCTCTGTCTGCTCTTCGGTCGTGACAGCCTGGGTGTGCGGGTGCTGAGCGAGGAGGCTGCAACCACAGCCCCAGAGGTTCTTCGTCTCCACATAGCTGACAAATCTGTCAAAGTGAACTGTTTTCAGGTGGAGAGGATGAATCGTACTGGAAGTGACATGCCTATTGGGTGGGAATTAGGTTAACAAATGTGCAATATGGACTGTGATGTGGTGTTTGGAAAAGGCATCTGCGGGCTGGAGTGGCAGCTCTTGAACTTTGCCGTGGCTGCTCAGCTTGGGATGCTCTGTGCCAGGTTGCCTCTTATTAAAGGAAGGATAACTGCACTGCTGAAATTACACTGAGATACCTAGCAAAAGATGGGGAATTTGGCAGTGTTAGCCTTGTATTTCTCTAAGTGGATTTCCATTTCTACCAGGAAAAAATAAATGAAACAACTGCCCCATTTATGCACCACTGTCAGGAAGCGAGTGCCCGCAAAGGGAGACCAGACATCCTGTAATCTGTGGTGCATAGGAACTCTTCATTAAAAAGAAAAAGAAAGATGCTTATCCGTGATGTCGCCCTCCTGTATTTATAGGGTTATGAATGCATATACCCAGTCATTGGTACTAATGAGCTTATCAGAGTCTTTAAAGTGTTTTCCAAATTAACTAGACAGAGCTTACCAGGCTGTCCTTGAGGCAGCTTTTTTCTTTTCTTTTTTTCCCTTTTTCTGTGTGTGTGTGTGAAATAGATGATTATATTTCTCTCTCTAAGGGATTTACGTGATCTCCAATACTGAGTACCGATCTTCAGTACATCTGCAGGAATATAGATGGCACAGAGAGGAAATGACTGATTGGAAGAGTGGGGAATTGAGACCTACTCTGATATCCTGAATCCTAAGCGAGTACCCAGCCTACTGCAGTCATCGCTGTCTCATAATATTCATGGGGCTATATTCATAGGCAGATGGGCCTTCCCTCCTGTGCAACACTCTAAAAGTAATTTAAGCTTATGAAACAAAACAAGTATTCCACAATTATTAAGAGTTTGTCATCTACTTTTTGTAATTCCCCCCATCCCTCCCCCCCATGGTAGTGAAGGATTTCAGCAGCCCTACAGAACTGCAGCAATTTGAAGCTTGCAACACTTTTAATGTCAGTTTTAGCAGATTTAATCTTTTACTTCTCTAATACTTGATACCATAAATGGCAAGTGCACATTTTTACAGATTTAGTTCATCAGTAAGATCAGTAAACAAAAAAAAAAAATGTAAAAATGTTTTATACCAAAAGGTCTTTCAGCTCCATCTACAGCAGAGAATGTAATTATACCCATATCATTGATCAGGGACTCCTCCCATCTCTACAGCCTGTATAGAATCAGGATTTAGAATTTAAACTATATTTAAGTAACTGAGGTATTAGACAAAGGAAATCATGCAGTAACTGGATTGCCATTCTACTTTTAGCTCAGCATGCTTATTGAATAAGGGCCAAACGTACTCGTTTCCTGGCGTTTCCTTTATTGTAAGCTGAGCAGCAGTGAATAGCTGTGTGCAGTTGGAGGTTTCTAGCATTTCACTTCACTGAATTCTCTGTTCCCTGTTGTCTCATACAGACTGTCAACCATTTGTATTTCTGGGTTGGAACTAATCAGACCCATCTGGTCTTGCTGACAGTGCGAGCCAGGAGAATAGCTCTGTATCCTGATACAAGATTCTGGGACTTGGGACACTGAGAAATTTACTGCCTCGCCTGGTCCTGTTTTTTAATAAACCAAACAGTGCCATAATGCAAATGATTTTCTCCTTTGTTTTTTAATCAAAGAAAGCAATTATCTCTCAAAGCACAAATACTCAAATACTAAGCAATCTATAGATTAAAGCATTTCCTTCTTGCATAAACTGTAAGTTGTTCTTTGCATTTGTACTGGATAGAGAACTTGGTGCTGGAATGAGGCTTTCAGCCACAGAATACATTAGAAAGCAGACAAAGAATAATGATTGTCTTTTCAGTGTTTCTTAATACCAGTTTGTAAATGAAGGTTGGTAGTGTAAGAGCGCCTGTCTAGCCTGTACTGGAGAGAGCATCCAGGCAGCTCCTGCATTACTAAAAGAATGCCAAATCAAAGGCAATGCGAGGTGCTAATGTTGCATATTGTATGAAGTGTGCGTACCTGTGAGTATTTGAATTATGTGTTCATTGTACATTAGAGGGAAAATTCAAGGCAAATCAAAGTTTGTATTGATTTTGGGACCCAGGGAGGGGTTGGGGAGGATTATCTGAATAATTCTATTATTCACCTTTCTGTTGGAAAATTAAAGTGGATAGTGCAAAGAGCACTACTGAGAGAGATAAATGAGCTGCTTCATTTCAGAATGAACTCTCTTCTCAGAAAACTGTTGATATTGTGTGCCTAAATTCCTTATGTACTTAGCAGAGTTATCTGCATAAAATATCCTCTAAATTCAAGAATGACTTCTATCAGCCTTATAATGATATCAGGGGACGATTGTGCTCCCGTTTTATTTCAGTGGGTGTACACAAATACTCCCATTGTATAAGATTATTAAATTGCAAAGGGCACATTTGGTGATTATTTAGGACAGAATCCATTTCAGCAGCTCCAAACCTTGCAAGCCTGTTCAGAGCATGAAAATAAAGCTGTAAGATGAAAAGAGACATTTTTGTCCTTTGAGCAAACTGAAGAAGGTAAGGATCTGTAACTGAACTTCTGCTAGCACTTTTGCAAATGTAGTGGCAAAGATGCCTAATTCTATATAGCCAGTTAGTTACACAAACCGGGAGCTGGAAATGCTGGGCTGGGCTGTGTTGTAGGGCTTAGGGACTGTACTTAGAAATGTACAGGTCACAGCTTGTGGGGTCTGGAGGTACATTTGCTTCCCTTCTCCATCACTGCTCTGCATCGTCTACTCCACCATGAAACTGCCATGCAGTTTCAATATGTTTTTTGTACCAGTAAATTTAGTTTGGCAGCATTGGTTCTTTATATTGATAAACTTGAGAAAAGGGATAGTTAAACAGTCCAAAATCACAGTCACCAATAAACATACCTGGCTGAGGAGGGGAGGAAAGGGCAGGAGAAACAGGGAATTGAACTAAACAAAAACCTCAAGATGTCACGCTGCACAGCAAAACTCAGAGGTAGAAAGCGTAAATGAGGGAGAGCACGCTCTGGAAATCTGGCACGGAAAGAAGAAACAAGAGCACCATCACAGCTACAGAACTACCTTACAAGGAATTTCTCAGCCTTTCTGCTCCTACCCCAAAATCTGTTAGGGAATGTGAAGCATATTTGTTCGTGCTGTAGGAAGGGGTGAAAAGAAGGTGTTATATGGGTGAACAACAGTGCTGGTGGAAGCAGGGTGCTGAAGGAAGAACTCAGGTTTCTGCAAAAGCTTTTTGGCAAGACCGTGCCGCTAAAGATTTTCTGTTGATGTGAGCGTATCCCAATTTCCTCAATGTACAGAGGAAGAAGGTGCTGGAAAAAAAAAAAAAGAAAAAAGAAAAAAGAAAAAAAAAAATTCAAACTACTTTTGAGCATCTCACAGGTTTTTCACTTTGCTTTTTGAGACCTGTCTCAAATAAGCTTCTGCTTGAGTCAATAGAAATTTGCTTTAGTCCTAATGCTATAAAAACTGAGTAAGCACTTTGAGATTTGCCCCATTGATTTTGCCAAGTTTTGGTCGAGTGAGAACTTAATAAAGATTTTGGATTGTGAAGATAAAGAACTGACTTTTGACATCCCGATTCAATTTCTAGCCAGCCATTTTACGGATTAGCTCCCATCGAGTTCAGCGGCAGCGTGTCAGTGAAGGGCCTGAGTCAGGATGCAGCCCTCCGTCCGCTGCCAAGTGGCCATGTCAGCCTCCCTGAGGCGGCCTGGCCTTCAAGCGAGGGTTCCCAATGAGGTAACATTGGGAGGTAATGAGGTAACAAGCAGTGTTTCTGGGCTGAGTTTGGTCACGGAGCAGGGGCCGTGTGGGCTGCAGGATGTTAAACGGAGCCACAGAAGAGGGGAGAGCTATGGGGAATGTTTGGTCCATATTTTTATGGGCCATGAGGCAACTCTCCGCACTGCTCTGCACCCTCAACAGCCAAACTGGGTGGTGCTGAGAGACCAATGGGCCAAGAACATTTCATTTCTCTGTAACCCAAGCTAAGCACAGGGACTTCAAATGGATTGAGGAGCCCACCAGTTTCTTACTCATGCTTGGAGGCCACCCCACCTGGAATGACCCAAGTGGGGTCCCTGGGGGCTGCGGATTGCAGCAGGGCAGCTGGCTGCTGAGGTAGTGTCTGGCTGCCCCATAGAGGTGCTGCCTTGCCCCAGCAATGCTATGCTTTGCTCTCACACCCCATAGTGTGTGACACGGGTCTGTAATCGGCCCAGGCAGCTCTCCCCAAACTGTGGGAGCAGCCAGGAGGCAGCTGCTCAGAGAAGACATCCAGCGACTCCTCCTCATGCTGTAAATATCCCTCCCTCCTTCAAAGGCAGAAATCAGACTGTTTTCGTATGGCTTCCAGACTTGCTGTCATCATTATTTTTCCTTTTCTATTATTTTCTTTCATGTCTTTTTTGAATCATTTATTTCTACCCATTTGAGCATATTCTTGATGTATCCAGGAAAGATCAGATGCCCATCTGAGTTTTGTGGGATAGCACATAACATTCGTACAAGTTCTTATATATAGAAAGTACATTTGGGAAGGTGGGAAGATCTCTAATTTTTGCGGGGGCACGTTTGTGTATTTTTTTATTTTTTTTTTTAAAGCAAGTCTGCATGGCTTATGGTGGAGACTAATAAACCAGCAAAATTTTGTTTAAAAACATGAATTTTATTTTTGAGTTACGTAAGCACAGAATAGTCTCTTAAACATTTTAAATCAATTTTCTTTGCACTCTTAGAATTCAAAAACCACGAAATGGATTTCTTTCAAGTTACTTGTATGCCAAGGTTCAGCCCAGAGGGATTTTTTTTTTTCCTATGGCTTAGAATAGGGTTTTGTAATGAAAAGCCTTGACAGATCCTTTACTATACTGTCACTAGGTACAATGCTCTAATATATAGTGTGAGATTAATTCATACTTCATAAAGTATCTTGAATAGAATAAAAGGAGCATTTTAAAGCTATTAGTCGAAAGCTCTGTTAATTTGGTTAAACCCAACATTAAGAGAATAAACCTTTATTTGTTTCAGTGATTCGCTCTAGCAAGAGCATATAAGAAAGCTGTGATATAGGGAGCTTTGGCCTTTCAAAAGGTTAAATATTTCAGTACTCTGTTCCTTTCAAAAGTTGATTCCTTTTGAAAACATTGCTCCTCTGTTAGATTCTCAGAATAATAAAAAAGTGCTGAATTTCTTTGTGGAGCATGCCCCTTTTCCCAATTTCTTCCTTAAAATAATAGGGCATGACCTTTACATATGTCTATTTTAAACCCTGACGGTCTTACTCACTCAGCGAGTATGGCACTAGGGCATGGCCATTCAAAAATGCAGCCAACAGGATAGAAAGAGCATGTTGTACACCTCACTAAAGGGTGAATTCAGCTGACACAACAAAATGGTCTCCCATGTCCAAAGGAACTAAGTACAGCTTGCAAGATTCATACGGTGATTTAATCAAGTTTTTCTTTCATTTGTTTTCACCTGCACATATGTGGGATTGCTGCTTAGTATTGCATGTTGGATTATTGAAGAACTGTAAATTGTTTGTTATTAGAAAGCTTGTTTTACATATATGTGCATTATAAGTATTCTGTGTTTTCATTTACACACACACACGAATGTGCATGTATACCAATACACACATGTATGTGTGTAAGTAGGTTTGTTTTTGTGCCTTTGCATTACGTGTTTAAAATATCTAGTACCAGCCCTGGCAGTGGTAAGATGTGGTTCATAGCAGGACCTTTGATCTGCTCCAGTGTATTGAATCTTACGGGACATAAAGCTTGATAAGATTTGTGAGATACCTGATTACTTCGGTAAGAAGGATGGGCAGAGTATGATTAGTAAAGACTATAAGCCTTCATTCTTTGGAGCAATCTCCAATTAAGGGAGTAATGAGCAACATCCTTGTGCTGATGATGTCTTCCGTAACTGGCAGCAGGGAGGTTGTTAGATGGGCTCTGCAGCGCAGGGTGGGCTGCAGCTGGGGGGAGGTTCTGGGCCATTGGCCTCATCTCCAACAGCAATTTCCATCTCACAGTTCACATGGTGGACTCGAACATTAATCGCATTAACATTAATATAGAATAACTTCATATAGAGTTATTTCAGCTTTACCCAAACTAGAATCTAGTCCACACTCAGTAAAACAGGAGCACGTATGCAAAATACTGTGTGCTGTATCTTTTGTGTCACTGATATGTTACAGCCATTGGGCACTGAAGGGATTAAATATGCACTGAATTGATCTTTAAATTTTTATGGGTGCTGTAAAAACAGTCCTTTTCCCCTAGTTTCTGCTAGGATAGCTGTATACCGTGCGTGTCTGATTCCTGTTGCACATCCACAGTGACTTTGAAAGTGGAAGCTATAATATTATGTAATCCTGTCTTGAAGGCAAATATTAGCTAATTTAACCAGATATAATCTACCCCAAAATGTCTACACTGCTCACCATTGAAGCAGTGTTTTTAGAAGGTTTCTTAAAATAAGCACAAATTCTAAATTGTATGTTTAGTTCGCAGTGAAATAACACACATTTAACTTGATCATTGGTTTCCCTGTGCTGCACACTGCTGACGTACTGAAGTTGGACAAAGTAATTCCCATCAGCAGTGATTGAGAATGTCCAGGTTTTGCCTTTCAATTAATTATGAAACAATCTGTTGTCAGCATTCCCAACAGAGAGTGAGACTTTGCCATTCGGAGTCAGTGTAGCTGCACCGAGACACTGGGAAGAAAGGCTGTCATGAAACTCAGACTAAACTGAACTGGAGGAGAGGGGCAGAGAGGAGAAGAAAAAAAATGAGCTCGTTGAGACCCTGGACAAATAGAGTGAGGCTGGTGAAATGGTTAATCCAAGAAAGCAGCATGGCTGTTGAGCTCAGAGGGATTGGGCATGCAAAGGGAATAGCTCTGCAGAAGTTATCAGAGTCTGTCAGGGTTCCATAAGTGATCTGGGCTGGGGCACAAGAGTGGTGGAAATGTAAAACTGAGAGCTTCTGTCCTGAGCTATCCCCAAGGTTTACATGCTCATCAAGTCTTTCTAGCACTCATCTGCAATAAGGACATAGCAGTGGCAAAAACTTTCAAAACAGATCAGGCTCACATAGCTCTATCATCATCATATCTCCTTCATTAATGCTTGCTTCTAGCTAGCTCTCCCTCAGAGTGCAGTGAGGAAGGTTTTGTGATTGCAGATAAGTGCAAAGATCCAGTGGTGCTGATTGCTGACACATTTGCATGGGTAAGACCCAGGAGTGCGTTGTGTTTCACATAGGCATAGGTGTCCCTGCAGTACGTGTGCATGTGTGTTCCTCTCTGGCTGTAGTTGTGCAGATGTGCAGACACGTATAGCATTCATCTGTCTGTCTGAAGAGATTCAGTTCCCCAAGGATGCAGGCGGGTGCCTGGTGGGATTTATAAAATGCCAAAACCAGGTGGCTCCCTAACACCCGTTGAAATGAGTTTGATCAGGTACGTAATTCACTCGTCACAAGGCACTGGGCTGAATCTTTGGGCCAGCAAAATGCTTTTTTGAAAATCTGACCAAGAAAAGTCATCTAAAAAGAGCTTGATTGTGCACAGGAAATGTTGCATATCTAGCCAGTGCTATTTGCACTGCATGACACAGATACTGCATGAGTGTGCTTTTAGATGATATTTTCCCTTCGGTAACTTTAGAAGTTATTTTCATTCTGTATTTTTAATGCCACGGGGCTTGTGCCTGCTGAGAAATTAGCAGAAAGCCATGCAGTCCATCCATCATTGTTGGTGTTTTTGTTGCTTTTTTTCTCCTCGCATTGTATATTGAAACCCATAATTAAGACTAATCTTTTAAATGCTTTTGTAGAAGAGGAACACAGCAGGCACGGAATGGACTTTTTATTAAAATTAACAAAGGAAATGAAATTTGTACGTAACAAGTAATTGCTGAACATAGACTTAATAATTAAAATTACTTCTGTAAGCCTGTTCTTATGGATATTGAGTAAATAAAATTGCTATTTGCTCAGAGATCGATATTGCTGTTCACAACAAAAATTTATAACTTAAGATAAACAGTTCTTCCAAGGGAGGCTATGAAATGCAGTGGAATATGTCCAGCATGATAACAGCAACAAAAATAATTAAGAAACACCAGCAGTTATTGAGAACTGTGTATTTATAGTTATATCTGAGCAGAAGAAGTTCTCTTCTCAAGTAGAAGATGCTTTACAAGTATTAAGGTAGTGATGTTAGTAGTGTTGCTGCTTAGAGTGTCCATCATTTGGACCTACACATACCCTTTTTTTTTTAAGCCAGAGCTTATCTCCTCTCCTGAATCTAACTAGTGACCTGTGCTGAATGAATCAGAGCACATGTCAGTGCATTTTAGAGCCGTGAAGATGATGCTATTTATGGCTATCAAAGGAATGATGCTATAAATAAGCATTGATTTTGTCTTTTTTTAGCCTCTCCAATTTAGCATTTAACAGTCCATTTTTTCATAACAAATAAAACCACTTTTGGTACTTATTGATATTGATCATTCCAGACTGTGCTTTAATATTCTGGAAGAATTAAGAAAATATATTTGTCCCTCTTTAGATTGTAGCTTTACTTAAAAATCAACTCCAGATTTTAATCTCCTTAAGAAGACATGAATGTTCAAAAGAGGGATTGGGTGATTTCTCTCTTGGGTGGTACAAGTTGATTATCTTGCTGATTGCCATTTCTCCCTGTTAAATGGTTTTAGTGACTACCTAGGAGCTGGAAAGTCCCAGATGTAGCTTCTTAGCAGATGATGAATGCCTTTTATAACATGCCCTTCGTAGGGGCTTAGACGGTCTGGAAGGATTCACAATAATACCTCAAGATTACTCTTTGAACACATACAAGAAAGCAGACCAGCTTATGTTTATTCATCTTTCATGAAGCGTGTGTAGCCAAGGAGAGCAAGGTTGATTTGTAATTCGCTGGGGTCATTCAGCATCACACATGTCCATGACCTTTCGGTGTATAATGCTAGGGATGTGCTGTTACCATGTGCAAAGATTACATTTTTATCTGGTGCAGTTTCTTGTCACGTGTCATACTGTCTTCCCCTTTCCCCCTTTACCACCTTTTTTTTTTGTCTGAATCTTCCAAAATTATACTTGTTTACAATGACTTTCATTTTTGAATGAAGAAGCTAACATTGACAGAGGGGCAACTCTATGAGGAGCAGTTGCTCTAAGCAATCATATTAAGGTTGTGGACATTACGGAAAAGTGACTTTAACCCCCCAAATAAGTGTAATAGAGTTGCAACCTTGAAAATTGCTTTCTTGAGGAGTGCTACTGCAGTTTCAGCAAGGGGGTTTAGTTCACGTCATGTTGTTCCTTTTCCTTAATGACAAGGCTTTGGGAAACAGGGATCTCCAGGACATTGTGCATAACTTCTGAAACAGGGATTTTCATTCCTTAAAGCATGGAAACATTTGTCAGACCTTTATGGTATGTTCAAATCCTATTCACAGCCTTGTCCCGGAGTTAAGGCTTGGCACAGCTCGTCTTCTACAGGGATGAGTCTACCCATGTTTCAAAATTTTCCTGAAAGGCAGGAGGAGGAGAATGAAGGAAGAATATGGCCAATAATTGCAGTTATATTAACTAAATTACTAAAATTAATCACACTGTTAGCATTCTATCTGGATTGGACCAGAGTGCACGGTGATTTGGAGATCAGGCTTCAGGAATGATACTGGAGCCCTGCAGAGACCCTAAGGGCTAATTGCTGCACTGTGGCTGCAGATTAGAAAAAGATCCAGTTGTGAGGATATCTCGCCACATTCTTCATTTACAGTAGGGAACCCTTGTTTTTTTCTGTGATAAAGCTACGGAGTTGTGTGAAGCTACAATTATTGTATTACAAGTCTTGTCATCTCTTAAAGAATAAAGGCATAAAATAGAGTTTTTTGTTTGAGCATCTCTTTTATCTTCATGGACAGAATATCTGCCATGGAGTTTACTTGTTCTGCAGTATTGTCTGGGAAGCTTTTCCTTTCTTCTGTATTCTTGATATTTTCTCCTCTCTTCCAAAAAAATCAGCAAAAAGCAAGCAAACAAAAAAGAAGGCATCTCAGCCCTGACCTTCTCCCCCTACCAACACATTGAAAGGCTTTAATGAGAATAACTTTTGGCAGCTCTGTTTGAGTGACCTATGTGGAATGGGATGTGACATCGGAGCATAAACAAAATGTATAAATGTATTCAGGATGCAATACTACAGCTGGAATAAAAGATTCAGATGCCTCTTCCTTTTGACACATTGCATTGTAAGGTCACAGACCAAGCTGAAGATGCAACTTGAGGAATGAAAATGTCCAGGTTGATGTAAACTGGTTTTAACTCCCTCAGTATTTCAAGATAAATAGCATTAACTTGGAGGAGGCACATTCTTGCTTTACATTCAGCCTCTCAGCTTCCTATAAAGCATGTTGAATCTTAGGGGCTTGAGCCAGCCACAAATTAGGGACTAATGGTGATATCAGCAAGGTTGTTTCATGGTGATGATTTCTTTAAAATTAAAGGACCTCTTGGTGGATAACCAGCAGCTTTCTTTTCTTTTTTCTTTTTTTATCTTTTTTTTTTTTCCAGGCTTTTCATTGTATTCATTTTAAAATTCTTCAGTGAAAATTGGCGTGATAAGATCAAAATCAGTGCTGAGGGGGGAAAAAAAAAAAAGGAAGTTTTTAGAGTTCAGTCCTTTTTCTCTTTTACCTGGTAAGAAAAGATGTCATTAGGAGGACTGGCAATTTTCACCTCAAATGAAATGTCAGATCTAATATTTCATATGAGTATCTACATCTTTGTTAAGGTCTCATTATCTCGTGAACATGTGGACCAAGTCCAAAAGAATTATATCTTTAATATTTGTCTATCAGTTTTACGTCCTTTCTGCTTTTGACAGAGTTGAGACAGAGAGGGTTTGTTAGTGCAGGGGTTACTTCATTAGTTTGATTCGGCATGTCTTGGATTCACAGTGCTTTCAAGAGACATCATGAAATAAATTCAGAATGTGTTATGAGGATGCCCACAGAGCAAATAACATGGGCAAATTACCTCACTGCTAAAGGGAAAATAAAAATCACATATCTACTGCAGACAATATGACAAAATAGAGCAGAATGCAGGGGGGAAATCTCCTGTAAATACTGCACATTCATATTCATGTGTTTTGCATTAAAGCAGTAGAACCCATATAAAACTGCACTTATTAAAATAAAACATTTCTAAGAAACAAAACAAATCTCGAAGTGCTGTGGAAGCAAACTGAAGTCTTTAAAGTACTGCTTCCTAAAAAAAAAAAATAATCTTCTTATGTAACTTAAAGTGGCTTCTAATTATCTGCAGAACTCCAGCAAGCGGAGCGGTGGTGAACTTGGTAATACATGGCACCATTTCAGTTTTAAGTGTTACACATTTGGCAGCAATATTTTTTTTAGTAAGACAGCACCTTTGTGAATTTTACTACAAGTAATTAATTTGGAAATTCTCCTATGTGCCGTAGCTGTTTTGAAAATGTATCTGTATGGATTAGCATTTTCTGTAGTGAATTAGCTTGCACAGAGTGACTCCCAAACTCAACTGGTTTGAGTAACATATGTATATGTGTGTGCGTTCCTTCTGAAAGAAACTCATGAGATTGTTGTTTCTGGAGGTGTGGATTTGAGCATTCATAGTGTAGAGAAACTGTCAGTAAGTTTGAAGTTTGAGAAGTGTTATCCTGTAGTGGTAAAAGTGTAATATTTTATTATGGGTCTGGCAAATCGGAAGCATAATGAGGCTTATAGAGATGTTACTGTTGACTTCAGCAGCAGCAAGATTGGGTCTTTAGAAGTTTGTGGGAATAATCTCTGTGGATAGCTCATTTACAAACATGAGTGGATCATTTAGACTCATGGGGCATGCTTATTATTCACATATAAGTGATTAATATGCAAGCAGAAGGGAATTTATTCCTGTTACTTGTTTGCCTTGTAGGAACTGTCCTTTTCTTCCATCCCAAATACCCCTTTCCCACAAGTCCTACCAAAAGTTAAGCGTACAGGACAGCAAATGAGAGGGGCTCCATGTGACACGACCTGGGAGGGTTTGTGGTCAAGATGCAGCTTGCCCATTTAGACCAATTGCGCTTGTTTCCTGACTAAACAGATTATTCCAGGAGTTTGGAATGCAAATTAGGTATGGGCCTTATTAATTATATATGAGTAAACATACAATTCTAGCTGAAATTGGGTTTCCCCTTCTTTCGGTCACGTTGTTATTGAAATAAACTCCACACCAAAGTAGGACGTAATTATCTATAGCAAGATTGCCTCTTCCTGTTGCAAACACTAATTGTTCATATACTAGAAAGCATTTATTTAAACATTCAATTAAAACTACGCATCATTGTACTGTAAATAATGCTAAAATTGACAGAAAATGGAAAGTATTTAACTACATGCAAATTATGAAGGATGGCGTTTGGGGCAAAAATTTCATCTGAGGCCTTGCTTTGGAAATGAACATTTTCATATATATCTTCGAAGTGACAAAACCTCAGGAGGAAGCACATCAGGCAACCCAACTGCTTGGTGTTTTTAAAAAGCTCTCCGAAGACTTGGCTCCTTAGAATTCAAATGTTAAAATACTGCAGTCATTAGTAGGGGGATTGGTTATGTGCGAGCTAGCCTGTATACGCATACTGTAATTAGGATTTTTATTTGATCTTTTATATATTTGATGAAAGTAGCACGAGGGAAAGAATCATTTTGAAAATATTTCACTGTATTCGCTCCCCTCACGGTGCCTGCAGTGCTCTTCAGGAATTCTTGCTGCAGCTGGGGGCAGTGACAGCCACTGGTGAGATGCTGCAGGCATGCGGAGCTGCCTCGCAGGCGCATGCAGAGGGGTGAGAGCAGCATTCCTCCCCACCTTGATTCCTCTTTCTCACCAGGGAGGAGGGCAGAACCAGTGATTCCTTTGCAGCACCGTCCCTAACATCTACCTGTCAGGCCACCCACCTCGGGGTAAATGCCATAGCCTTTCACAGAGGAGATTCCTAGAAGATAATTTGCTGAAATGGCTTTGAGTTTTACTGTTAGTACCAGGAAGGGCTACTCCATTAAATGAATCCTCTATATTTTTACTTCTGCTTTCCATGCTTCAGGTTTATGTAAAAGCCTTCTGATAAGCTGCCATTCTGCTTTTTTTTTTTTCTTTTCTTTATGTAAGAAGGAGAAAAAAGTCAGTGTTTGACCCAAACTTGAAGTGTTTACCTATGTCTCAGCACAGCCTCGATGTGTGCTGAAAAACTGAGTATTTGCAAACTTCCACTTTGCAGGTGCAAAAACAAAAAAACTGCTAACATTTTGACGTTTTTGGAAATTCTTTAAATAACTTGACACCTACGTGCCCCAGAATTTTCTCCTGGATTAGTACAACAGATAGTTTCTGCTGCTGTTTGTGCTTATTTTTGGATTCCAGCATGGGCATTCATCGGTGTTAATGCACACACTAAAAGAGATGCAGGTGTGTGCTGCCTGAAGAGTATGAATCCATCCCTTCTCCAGGATAAACTCTTTTGTTTCCTCTAGACTGTGTTTGAATTTATTACAGAGAAGAATGGGACTTTGCACTTCTGGAAGCCAGTACATACCACCTACTTAGCTTTTTGTTACAGTGTGAGGGAAGCATCAGCAAAATCATACTTCATTGGGTGAAGAAGAACCTGTGATATCCTGACACCCACGTACCAGAAGAGAAAAAATAAAAAGAAAAATGAGACTAGATTTGTAACTTTACCCTCCTTTAAAAAAAAAAAAAAAAAAAAAAAAAAAAAAAGCAAAAACCACCAATGTTCTTTCCAGTGTATTTTGTATACCTGTTTTCAGAGTAATTTGGAAATGAATTTATATTGTGTCCTATTTTGTAGCAAGGTCCCATTAATGGTACCAAAATGTGGCCCTTCATTTAGGGCATCCATTTCTCCACAGGTTCCATGTGGGAAGAATGTGCCTTATTGTATAATAATCACAGACTCCCTATGCAGATATAACATTGTCATTCTCGCAGGCGTATCTTCTGTTCTGCAATACACAGTGGAATGGGAGATATAATTTAATGTGAATTACCTACAGATTGTACCCAGTGCCAGTAAGTAGCTCTTTGCAGTACCTAGTATGAATTTGCTCTTACTGACAAACTGTATAACATCTTCTTTGGATTTTTTGTTTTAAATATACATATATTCTGATGCAGTAGAATACAGTGAAATTGCGATGTGGCAATATACGATAAATAATTTCTCCATCTGTCTCCATGTCTGTCTTTCTTCCTCCCTCCCTGTATTTATATATATACATATATACTTCTAATGTTAATTTGACATAATTAGCAGGCACCTGAGTATCTTTCAAAATTTGGGTACTAAATTGAGAAGACCAATTTGGAAGGGTTACCTTAATGCTACCCATCGGATATTAGGCACACATCACTGGGTTTTGGCAAAATGACTGTTTGCCTGTGAATATATAGGAGCTGACTTCTCAGCAGACATGGCAATGCATGCATGAAAGGATTGAATCCGTTAAAAATGAAACAATAGTTACCTAAAAAGAGACAAGTTATTCTTCCATTAAAGCATATGGTACACTTGTAAATTTTGGAAAGCAGGGTGAAAGAATGGACATTAATATAATCAGATTTGTCATCTTGTCCCTACTATGGTATGAAAGAATTACTGGAGCCGAAAGGGCTCTTGTCACTGGTACAAGGCAGCTGCTGAATGGCTTTTAGGGCTGCGGCTGCCTCCTGCAAGCAGCCGCTGCTCCCAGCTGCAGCTCCGTCTTGCCTCAATCTTGGGTCTCACCAAGAGTGAGAGCTGGGTCTGATGTTCTGGGGGTAGGATGTGGGTCTGGAGACTCCCAGCTGTGTATGCAGGTATGCACAGCTGAGCTGCTTCTAGTGCTCTGCCTGTTCTGCCTGTTGCACAAGTGGGGAAAAAAAGGTCAGTGTCAGTGTGCCAGGCTCTCTGTTAGCGCATATTACGTGAAGTCATACAGAATGCACAGAATTTGGCAGCGTGAAGTCATGAGTTTAAAGGGGTGTAATCTAAAGACAGAGTTTAGTAGACCCAAGGCATCATGCAGCCACGTGGCCAGCAACGGTGTTGAAGAACTCACTTCAGATGGGCTAAAGACAGCGTCACAGCCCAGTAGTGCCATGTTGAATGTACACCAGCCATATCCCTAGCTAGAGCAGAAGTTATCTGAAACTTTGCTCTTCCAGGTTGGCTAAGTGTGCTGCTGCCCTTGCATTGCCTTGGGTGCAGCACTTCGATGTGTCCAGGTCTCTCCTGGATACTACCAAAACGTTGCTGACAAAGGCAGAGAACAAAATGGAGATTTTCGAATCATTACCCGTCAAATCTGAAATGAGTTTCATGGACCAAGGAAAAGCCTTCAGGGCTTTTTCTGAATTTCTGAGGCAAGCTGCTAACAATGACAGTGTTAAGAACTCAAAAAGGGTCACAATAATATTTTAAAGTAGCAAGTGTTAGATAGTCTAAGTCCAAGGGTTGGAGTCTGTTCTCCCTATAAATAAAATATACAAACAGAAAACCAAGGGAGACGAGATCTGTGTTATTCCTGCTAACTTGCAGCAGTATCATTTTAATGGTCAAAAATACACCCAGAAAAATATGTGAAAGTACAGAAAATGTTGAATACTTTTTTCAAACCGCTCTTGAGAAACTCAGTGTCTTTGTATAAAGATGGGAATGACAGCTCATAGTGCATTAAAGTGAATAGAGTTCCCAAGTCATTCAGCAGTGGCAGAAATTCACTTAATCTCAGCTTGATATAAGGCTATTTTTTTTTTCTTCCCACCAGAATGATTTCCTTGGTATATGTATGTGTGCCCTCACTCCCTCTCCTTCCCTCCCTTCCTCAGGTAGGGTGTTTGTGTATGCACACATACACACACCACTTCTGACATTCAGGGTGCTAAGGAACATTGCAGTTGACTTCACTCATACCGATGTTCAAATTTACAGTCTCGGTTCCATACATTTATGGTGTTCAGTCCCTAGAATAAGCGTTCAAAATGATTTTGAAGCCTGACAAATAGTATGAACCCTGAAAACCTTTTAGTTCTTGCTATATGCCCAGGAAAGCTACTGAGAAGAATAGGCATTTATTTTGTAGCTTCTCCATAATGTTTTTTCAACCACGCTAGGAGATGTGGAACCTCATGAGATGTTGTTGCAGGCAGACATGCTTCCTGCCTTCAAAATTCTGCTTAATCTTGAATGTAAAATCTTTGGCTGTCCTCTTCGCATTCGCAGAAAGCCAGCTGGAGCAAATTCAACTCTGTTACAATAAAAATTCGTAGGCAAGGCTTCTCTCCAATACTGTTCTTGCTGCACTCCTATAAATCAAACCTTGGCAATCTATAAAGTTGGAGAGAGGCAAAACCCAAATTTAAGATTTAACTGTAGAGCAAGGGAGCTTGGGGTTTGGTATCTTAAATATATTTGGATAGTGAGCTGACCTCTGTAATTACACCTGCACTAGGCTGTACATTGTGATTTATATATGCAGTATATCCAGGTGTGTGGTTTTGCCTGCTGGACCAGTACAGGCAAATAGCAGGTAATAGATACTGAAGCAGGTGCAAGTACAAAGCACGCAATGACTAATTTCTAGGATGCCCCTATAATTTCATGCATATTAAGCCAGTTATGCAAAACAGTTTCAGTACAGCCTTTACATTTGGAAGCAGAGCTTTTGCACATTCAAGTTCATCTGTGGAAATAAAGCTCATGGCTGTTTGTGCAAATTAGCATTTGAATATCAACCTAGCCAGTTTTGGGGCAGAAAGGGAAATAACCCATGTGATCAATCATAAAAGTAATTTTAGGTGGTTATTTTTAAAACTCCAGTGTCAGTAAGTTATTTTTGAAACAAAGTATTTCTATTTTTGTGGTTAACTAAACTGCATTCACGTTCTGTTGCACAATATTCAGTATCCTGCAGAATTCAATTGCCAGTTACTTTTAAACATCAGCAACTCTGTTATCCATTCCAACACCGGAGGAATTTGGAAGAGAGCTCCATACAGAAATGATCTGATCCAGCAACAACAGGGTTATGTTTTGGGGTGATTTTTTTTCCAGGTGGAAAAAAATGCAGTATGTTCTCAAATTGTAATTTTGTATATATATTTTTTTTGCCAAGATGCAGGAGAGCTTGCCAGTTTTTACTGAAAGAATAAGAATTTTCACAAAACTCCTGTAGATCTACAAACTGTTCATAAATTTATTGACAGTTGGCAGCCCTGCTGTGCGTGCTGTACTGTTATATATCTTCCTTCTTCACATCTGCTTTGTTGGGGTATGAGACAGCAAGTCAAAAGTAGCTTAAGGAAGCTTAGCAGTGTCTGTAAATAAAATGGGGGGAAAGCTTTATTTTTCCCTTCCTCCAAGATTTTCCTTTTTTTAACATGAAAGAATTTTAATGAAATTCTTAAGTCTAAGAACAGCAAGCGCAAAACAAAAGGGTCTAGCTCCTGTATTTCATCTGAATAATTCCCTTTGACATGACATGAAGGAATGGAGGAGAGCGTACTCCAAATGCAGAAAGTAAAGTCTCCATTACCAGGAGAATCATTCTGCTGCAATTGCTTTTACTGTTGATTAAAATAAGTAACACTGCTGCTAGGATTCCTCTCTTAGCAGGTGCTACTTGTTTTGTAATAGGATTCTGTCTGTTTTCTTGTCTTTTTCCTTAAAAAGGCTACCAGTCACTTTCAGCATGACAGCTCGGAATATCAGTATATTTCTAAATCTTTTATTTTACAAGAAATACAGTCTGCTGTAGCTTGTCTCCTGTAAAGGTATCCTATACAGCACAAAGCCTGAGGAGCTCCTGCGGCTGCTCGGCAGTGATGCATGGCACCATGGATTCTGCTGACCACGCCGTATAAATTGCACCCCTCCCACCCAGTCCTGCAAAATCAAATTTAACTGGTAAAATTGAAGTACAGTGTCTGGGGCTTAGTGAAGCAAGGCAAATCCCTTCTATAAGCTATAGAGGTGACCTTTTAAACCACCTCCCGCACCAAGCCTCCTACTTTTATTTTTGACACTAAATATAAAGCATAGGAAGGGCTGGTGAGAGTGCTGTAATACTTGCACTCTGCTTGTGAGTTTTAAAAGAATTTTCAGCAAAACTAGGAAGCTCTCCTGTTGGTGATTTGACACACTTAGAGGGACATTGGTGCCATGACAAATGACAGTATTAACTCAACATCCTAATTCAGGTGAACAGAGCCATTGGCCAGATTTGATCCTTCCTTAGGCAGTGGGTAAGCACGATGACAGAGCTGCTGAGTCAGATGATAGTTTAAACATCCACTTCGTTTTAATTTTACAAAATGAACATAAGTATTTTTAGGGAATGCTTAAAGTACAAAGGAAAACTTGTGTAAAAATAGATTTTTGATAATTTAAAATAGGTTACTACTTCCTCTGAGGCAAACAAACAACCCACTTAAGAATTAAAAATTTCTAAGCAAATGATTTGGAAACCCTTCCTTCCTGAAGCATGATCAAAGTTAAGTCTTGACAGGTAGCATTTATCACAGGTAGTACTTTCTGCTCAGTAAGTGCTTGATGAGGCAAAAAGAAAAATTAAAATGGTGGCTCCTAGTTACATGACTAACTATTGTACTTTGCGCACAAAAAAGACTCCCTTCAGGGAAAACTTCAGTTTGCACAGAAGGTGCAACTCTGTTTTGAAACTACTGTTTGTCATTGTGTAGCTGAATTTCTGATTATTAAAAATATATGTATATATATAGAGAGAGAAAAGAACTGTGAAATTGCTCCTTCCTGCCTACCCAGCAAGATCATTTGGTCACTCATGTGTTCACCAAGGTGCTGGTGCTTTGAAATGTTCCACATGGTGGGACTTCAGCCTTGCTTCTACAACATCATCCCATAATCTTATACATAGCACTTAAGTGCTTAATTTTCAGCCTGGAAATGGACCAAGTGAAATGAATAAGGATTAGTTAGGGTCTGAGGAGAAAGCTTCCAAAGGTGCAAAGGACAGTTAGGGCATCTAATTCCTTTGGAATGCCATAGGAAGTCAAATGTACACACATTCAGAAATGGTAAATCTTTCCATAAGGCTAAAGTATGCATTGAAGTGTTGTGCTGCATTAAGGGAAAGAGGCCTTCCTTAGGAGGAATTCCTCCCCCTGTCTTAATATGCAGCCTTAATTTCTCTTCATTAATTTCATTCCTTCTCTCCTAGGTATAGCAGCTGACACCCTTCTCAATATTCACTTTCTTCTTTCTTGCTTTCCTTGAGGTCAGGCTTTGAATCAGTGTATTGTGCTGTAGGTGATGAAAAGATTTTATTTTTTGTTTCAAAAAGATTTTTAAAAGAGACATTTTTGTTTCCATCTTCTTTTACTTTATTTAGATGTCAGGACATTTCCTATTCTCAGAATAATGCTTCCTCATTTTAATTGTGCAGAAGCAGAAAAATTGACAGTGAACAGGGAGATAACATGGTAACAGAGATACTGGTGAGAATGCAAAGAAGGGGCCTACGTTGCTTGGGATATTTCTGAATTGTCATCTTGCTTATAACTTTAAACACCTTTTCAAGAGGTAAGGTACAGTAGCAACAGATTTCAGATCTTGCTCATAGTGTAGTCAGTCATAAACTTTTTGAGTAGGTAGAAGGTGTACAGTTAATTGTGCCCCCTGATGAAAGTGTGTATTTTCAAGAGCAGCCGTGTCAAAATTTAGTAAGCTCTGTAACTGGTTATGAAATATAGCTGCAGTGTGTGGAAGGCATCCAAATAAATCCTATTTCAGCTCCTCAGATCCACCATTCTAGATTTATGGGCACTCATTTCTGTGCATGAAGGGCAGGATCTCAGCATAAGGAGTGCTGATTCTGATTTCTGGGTGAGAAGCGATCCTTCTCTGGATTTTACTGAGGAGCTGATGCTTAAAATAAGTGGACTAAATGGGGAGAAGATTTATTAGGAGTATTTGACAAGTCACAGCCCCACCCCAAATATAGCAGTATACAGCCTAAGCAAGCTCCAGCCTAATGGATCCAACTTAGAAGAATTTATTTAAAGAAATGTTAGTTTCTCAGCCATCCTTCACAACAAATGGGCTTCAGTCAGCAGTATTGCCATCAGTGTAAGTACAGAGCTGCCTGACGCCGGGATCCCGTGGGAACCCGAAGTGCAGAAGGCACATAGGTCTTGGGTACCTATGCCTACAACTGATGTTAAACTTTTAAAATATTTAGGAAGGTACAACTGCAAATTGCAAATAGGAGCATTACCCGTGCCGTGCTTTTAGCTTTTTTTGCTGGAGGTTGCAAGACTTTGCAAGGAAGGCGTTCAGACTCTTGGCTGCACTCAAATACCCCAGCTTGCACTTGCAGTGAAAAATGAAGCCTTTGAGCCAGCTTTTTTCTTTTGCAGATGTAGACACTTAACTACAAGCCACCTGATTGTCAGCAGTGGTGAGCAATCACAGCTTCCATTCATCTGTTTGAGAGCTTCAGTGCTTGCTACTGTTGGAAATAAGGCCACTTGTGCTTAGGTGCCTAACTTTCAGGATGAGTTTGAAATTGTTTTGCCTTGAAAGGCAATTACAGTGATTTGCCTTCTTGAAGATTACTGAGCCTATTGACTTTCATCCATACTTGCATCGACTGTGGAGTGTGGGTTGTTCCTGGAAGGCGTCATGGATGAGTTCACAGAATTTGATAGTGCTTAGGAGATAACAATGCTTTTTCTCTCCACTGCATATGTGCTCAGTGTTTGTCTTTGACATGGATACACTGGTCAACTCTTGATTATTTTCTATGAAGCAAATGAAATGCTATCCTTGCCATGTCCGTCTTGATCAAAACAAGTAAAAAAAAGAGTAGTTAATTTACTCAGTGTTCTCCCAGCAGCTGTTGCATGCACAAATTCTTTGGTCTTGCACGTTTCTGGAGTTGCTCTAGTTCATGCTGGTTGCAGACTTTGTCATGTGTTCTTCCCATGCTGATGCTACAAAACACATTTCCAAAGGCCACAGGTGCCAACAGCCATCTTGTTTTTGTAACCCTGGATTACACAAACACAGAGGGCTGTCATAAAGCTCTGTATTATTTAAGAACAAACAAATACAGAATAGACATAATCTGGCATGGAAACAAACCCAGTTCCTGGTGACAAACATCTACAGAGTTTTGGCTTTTTGAAGGGATGGGACTTCCAGACTCCTGTCATCAACATTTCATCTTCAGCCTATTGTGAGCTAAGAACCACTTCAGGGAAAAGATAACATTCCTTCATGTTTGCTGATAAATACAGATTAGTCACCTCCCTCAGTACTCACAAACCTTTCTTTATCTAGTTCAGATATCTATTCCTTGTAGGAAAAGTCTCGTTCTTCAGGCTTTCTTCAACACAAGTCCTCTTTATGATATAAATCATCAACAACCTGTTTTTAAATCCAGTTGAACAAGTGACCTTCACTGAAAGTGTGTATGGAAGTAACACCCTGTCTCACAAAGCCTTCTGCTGATTCAAGCCCTCAGAGATAAAGGCATGTTTTTTTGCATCAAGGTGCTTGCACGGATGTCCAGATTCTGATGACTTTGGGCTTCCTGCCTCCTTATTCCTGGTTGCTGGGTCTGCAGAGACACCTCGCTAATTGGAAACATTAGGTGCAGGAACTCAAGTGGAATTTAGACCATCTAAATCCAGGCTCAAGTGCTTTCATTTTGCATATTTTCAGATTTGCAGTGGAAAAATAAATGAATGGTAATACGTGTAAAATAACACAATTGCTTTTTAATTACTTGTATAAATGGGAAACAATTATCAGGAGAGTAAGCAGGATTCTGAACAAATGTTTAAAGAAGTGACAAAAATTCAGTGTTCATTCAGTGTTTTTTCTAGAACGCTCTGTTTGCTTTGAGACACATGACTGCAGTGAGAAACAGAGCTCTCTAGATGCCTTGCTGTAACATATTTCAGAGGTATTTCCAGTGCCTGAAATCTCTAAGTGCTAGACACTGAGCAGACCATTCAGCCAGTTTTCCAAACTGAAGAGACTGAGATGTACTTGGCATTATTTAATGCCTTGCAGGTTGCCTGTTAGAATTTCTGCCTTTGCTAAACATTTTCTCCTCAGGCCGTATGAGGCTGGTTGTTGTCTGTCTTTTGTATTTTATAATTCAGGACTCTACATTCAGAAATATGAAACCTCCTAAATATTTCACGTGTCATTTATTGTGCCCTTTTTAGCAATTTGTACATAATGGTTCTAGGCTGGTGTGCTTCCCCTGCTTCTCTCCTTCCAGGATCCTTCTTTCTCCCAACTCTTAAAATCCCATGAAAGTAACCCGAATGGAAATTAGCTTAATAATCCTACTGAATTTCCACTGACAGCAAGTGCTGATACGTGAAAAGATGGGTAAATAAGCTGAATATTGCAAATGTTTTAGAAACAACCATAATGTAAAAATACCCTTCTGTTTAAGGCTGTCAAAGGCCTTGACCTCAGATTTGCTGAGAGTAAAAAGATTCCTACTTATTTAGGCAGACTGTGTATCAAGCTGTAGACTTTTCTGTGCTTTTTTATACTCACTAGACCAACAGCACAAAGTGACAGAAGAAAGTCTAAAAAAAAAAAAAAAAAAAAAAAAAGCATTAGAACAGAAGGAAATGAAATGCAGCTAAAGAAAATTGATTTTGTTTCATCAAATACTTTTTGAAGTTATGAAGTTGTGGTACTTATCTTAGAAATACTTATTTTCTGCATGGATTTCAGAGCTATAAAAATATACATTCTCCTTTGTCAACATTTTTTTTCCTAAAAGGATTCAGTTTAGATAGCTGGACATGCACTAATCCCTTTTTATTCTACAAAAGACAGAATGGAAAAAAAAAAAAAAAAAAAAAAAAGAGAGAGAAAACAAAATTGTTTGAGTCCTTATGAACTCAAACAATTTGGTTAAGCATATTTTATGCCACATTTGCATACTGAGCTAGGAAGCTCTTGAGATGATTCAATGGGACTTCACAAGCCCAAGCATTCAAGGGGTACAAAGGACATGAAATTTGAAAAAATAGCGTATATGTTCTGGTTTTGGTATAAGCTTATATATTTTAACTTGGATAGACCTTTGTATAAAGCTTTCTGCCTATCCCTCTGATGGGCTGGCATTTACCATATGCTGTAGCAAAGAGTTCATTGCCACAAGATGTCACTGACACTAAGAATTTACTGAGGATCTTCAAAGGGAAATATGGCATTGAAATGGCTAAGAAGCACCCTCAGCTTTGAAATACCATTCTTGATAAATAGAAGACAGCTTGAAACTGCTTGGGACTGAGATGATGTGCCATGCTTGGGGTCAGGACACATTACACCATTTCCCTGCCATCTTCCTCCTCATCTTCCTCTGGCCCTGATGGGGTGCAGCATCTTGGGATAGGCAGCTCCCGGGACAGATCCTGGGCAGCAGTTTTCAGCATCACATTTAGTTTCTGGGTTAGTCAGCAATGCATTTTTGCCAGATCCTCAGTCTGTTAGATGGAACTGACAATAATTACTCGTTTCCCAGGGATGCTGAAATGCTTAATTGCCTGAAATTGTAGTCTTGAGATGAAAATACTTGGAAACAAAAGCCTTATTGGGATACTGTATTGCTGTTTTAAAAAGTGGCTTTTCTTGTCATTAATATATCCATAACATTGTGGGTAGAAATTCACATGAAACACAACAGAAATGACAAATAATGCCAAACACATTATAATAGTGGGTCTGTTCTGTATTCATTGCTAGATTTGCGGTTAGTCATAATGAAAAGCAAGGTGGAGGCATATCCGAAATGGTGTAGTTGGAGCACCTGGAGTTCAAAGACATATAAATACTAAGGGCTCATTTGCAAATTTTGCCTTTTGTGTGTCCATGCTGCCTTTTGGCTAAATTCTTACAGCTGCTGGGATGGGTTAGGAGAGATCTTACCATGATGCTGGGATCCCTCAACCCATCATCTCCAAACCCTTGCTAAGGAACACATCGATGTCCGTGGGGTGGGAGGCTGAAAGAGAGGTGGTTCACCCGGTGCCTCAGGGCAGGTTGCTGGAAGAGCTGGAAAGATGATGGACCTTGGTGCCCAATGGGCCAGGTTCTGCTGCCTGTGTGTGTGCTGCATCCTACGTGGGCAGGGTGCAAATATTGCAGCTACGGGGTTTGGGTCTCCTCCAAAGTACTGAAGTAGCCATGTAGCCAGGCGTCTGGAAGGACCTGGGAAATTATTCACTAGTAGGTGTCTACTGAGGAAGAAATTGGCATCACCAGAATGAATTTTGTAACATATATACTGATTTATTAATGGGAATATACTGAATTTCAGTATACCCTCTGAATCAAGGGCAGACCAAGCCTCAGGCAGGAGCAGAGTAAAATTGGAAATATCCATTGTGGGGGGAAAATTTTGGAATTTCACACCCAAAAAGGGAATGGAAGTTTCTCATGAGGTTGGGTGTCTGAAAAAAAAATCAACTAGAAATTATTTAAATAATCCTTAAAAAAGGTTTTGAAATCAAAATACTTTATGGCAACTTTGTCACTGGACTGATATACTTCAGGCTCTTTCAGAATTTTTCAAGCCACCTTTATCTCTTGTGGTAGTATGAATACTACCTCGGGGAAATAAATGTAACTGAATCTCCTATATAATATTTTGGGATGCTAGCCATCGAAAGGTTAATAGGAAACCGTACACTGCACTTCCATCAAGTTATAACTTTTTGATTGAAATTTGTAATGTGTCAGAAGAGAGTCTTCTCTGTGAGTTAAATTTCACAGAGGAAACTCTAACACTTCCAAATGTGTCTACTAAGTAAAGTAGTAGTGAATCAACAACATAAGCCAGTATCTAGTACAGCTTCATGAAGCATTCCCCAGCATCCCCAAATCGCTCCGACATCCCTGCCTCCAGGGCTCCCGCTTTCAGAGGCGCTGCCAGGAGTCTGTCACAGGCTTTGCAGAGGAGCGTCTCTCCTCGTGTTGTCATGCTGCTGATTCGGAGCTCCAGCAAGGGTGCCATACCTCTGGAGGTAAACCTTCAACACGCTCTGGGTTTGTCTGGCTGTGCAGTGGGTTGGGGTGAGACGTGCAAAGTCAGTCACATCCGTGATGAAGCCAGGTCTCCCTGTGATTGCCAGCTGGCCCTGTTGAGGAATGTCCCTAATTCCCGTAATAGTGTGCCTATTTCATGGTACTTTAAAGTGAGAAGTCTCGAGTGGCCGGCCACATAAGCAGCTTTCACGTAAACACTTCAGTTCTGCTTCACCGAAAATGGCTTAGGTGCTGATAAGTGAAGCTACACGCTTTGACATGGCACAGAGCTGTGTAGTTTGTGTGGTACAATTAAATTGTCCCAGACAAGTCAGACCCACCAGGTTTGCATGTACCTTATATAGGTGCCTAACAAACTCCCCAGTGCTTTGTGCTTTTGGGGTAAGATCTGTCGTGTTACATTCCTCCTCATGTAGCCTGTGCCTTGGGTAGAACCAGAACTAGATACTATGAGCAAAGCCTTATCTGCTGAGCATATTTACTTAAGCTCAGCTTTTTGTTAAGGTATGTGTGCAGGTAGAAATCCCTGTGCAGCTGTGCACCTGTAGGTTGGGATCATTTCAGGGACTCTTGGTGTGAATGGCAGCGATGCACAGAGCGCACGCACGCACTGAGTGTGTGCAGACATCTGTCATTGAATTTGTACATCAGTCAAGTTCTTGTTTGGATGCTTGACCTTTATAAGATGGAGTGTTTGAAGACCTAATATGGAGGTCTAAAGTTTCAATAGGCTTTACTTAAAAGGCATTTTATATGAGTTTCTTATTACTTTCTCTCAGGCTAAGTCAAGCCCTATTTGTCAAAAACTCCAATTCCACACATTCTGTTGGATTAATGAATCAGGAGGCAGATGTACTGCAGGGTCTCACTTTTTGCTCACCCATTGTTGGTCTGAGCCTCTTGCATCCTGGGGCATGGCAGAAAGTCATTGTTATTTGGATGATAATTGTCATTTGACAATTATATTATCATTTGGGTGATAATGAGTCATTGACTTAGCAGGTGTTTTCTGTTCTTCGAAGTATTCCTTCCACTGGTGTGGTCCTGTCTGGTTTGTACTCCTGAAATGCCTGTCATCTTCATCAACGTGCTTCCTTCTCTGTGATCCCAGCCAGCTAACGAATATTGAAAGGCTCCATCCTGAGTAGTTTCATGGAGCAGGTGGTGAACTTCAGCCCTTGTAACCTTCCCTTCTTAAGCTAGTGGTGAGCAATAGGTTCAGGGGCACCTCTGGATCGTTTCCAAGCTCCCTGCAGGAGGATTCCCAAGGGAGGCATGTTTCTGGCGTGCATGTTTCCCCCTTTCGTTAATGCACTTTCACCAGCATTAGCAGCCCAGTGATTATTCTTGTCACATATTTTCAGAGCCCAGAACTATTTAAAGGGACACAGGAATGAAAGCTGTTATACAGCAAAGACTTGGAGATCATTTTTCTGCTTCTACAGCTGCAGCACAGCTCCGATGCTCGAGCTGTCAGTCAGCTTGCACAGGGGGAACACGACATTTTTGTTGGAGGACCTGCAGTCTGCAGTTTGTTCCCAATATCCTCACTGTGCTGTAGGGCACAGCTTATAGGCACTGCCAGAAGTTCTCCTCTGCCAGGTTTTTCCAAAGCAGATGGGTTGTGAAGGATATATATGTTAAGATATTGGCGGAGAGTGGTTGATGCTAAGCTGTTAGAGTTTGTGGCTGAATGTTATTACTGAGAGAGGTCTCCTAGCAAAGCGTACATGTTTTAGGATTTTACATGCATCTGAATCACAGAGTGGACATTTTTAAAGGGTAGTAAACACAGGCAGATTATAAACCAAAACTTGCTTTGCCATGGGAAAATAACACATGGGTATTAGTGAGAGTGAGGTGGTGAGACTGTGCTTGTTTCACATGCATGAATGAGGATGAGGAACATTTCCAGGTAAGTTCTTTGATTCATTCATATTTTCATGTGAATGAATCAAAGAACAGCTTTCAGCATCTCCCCTGCAGGACCACAAGCAGACATGGTGCCCCTTTCCTATCAGCTTTGTTTGAGGAGGTTTCAAGCTTTATCAGGCAGGGCGATAGCTGACCACTGAAGGTTGATGTCTTCTGGTATAGCGCTTGGTAGGGAGGTATGTCAGGATTTAATCTGCACATCTACCCAGTGCGGCAATAGTTGCAAGCTACAGAGACAAATAAGGCTAAAATAAATGGCATTCAATTATTTTTGTATGAGTATCATTTATAGTATAAATTTGTCTTAAAGAGTTGGTCTCTCTGGTATTTTGTTTTCTTCTTTGGCTTTTTGTTCCTAATAGATTTATGCTGAAAGACTCTGTCCAAAAGAAGAGCTTGACTTTATTACAAAATGCAGCATTTCAGTTATTAGCAAAGTATTTAGTGTGGTCTTTTGTGAAGCCAGGTCCTCTCATATGAATGCTGATACAAGCGTAAAATAACTTAACAATAAAAATAAATTGAAGAATCATCCCCAGAAGTGATTGATAGTCCTTTGTCAATATGAATTTCATAACATACATTTTCTGCCAGGGGATTTTTAGGTAGAGGACAGGCTTAAAAAATATTATTCTCTTTCATTTTATTGTTTTCTTGTTGCTGTTGGCAAATGCCTAACCTACTGTCTGTTTCTACTGTATTAGTTTGCAGAGGGAGAAAAATAAATAAATAAATAAATATTTAAAAAACAGAATCTTTTATTAAAGGGGAGGGATTAAAAACATATTCGTATGAATATCTCTATATGCATTAAATGTTTCATGAAGTGTCCTTGTTTTGTGGAAACAATTTTTAAATATTTGACAAAGAACCAGGCTCCTGCAGACTGAGATATCCCAGCTAAATACCAAAATACTCCAGCACCAGGGTGAGGAGCAGCTAGAAGAAACACCCCACTGCACTTATTTCTTTAGGCGGTTTGAAAGTGTTCTTTTAAAATGTAGCTCTGGTGCGATGGTGGGAGGATTTGTTCTGTTTTTTGTGAGCTGTGGTTGTGTCCCGCCCCTAGAGGTGTGAGGCTCAGGGATGGGTGAGCAGGAACCCATGCCCAGGGCACCCAGCCCGTGGTGGCAATGGCCATGTCCCGCTGGCACCCCAGAATCAAGCAGGAGGAAGGAGGGCTTCTGCAGAGAAAATCCTAAAGCAAACAAAGCCAGCTGAAATAACTTCACAGGCGGCTTTTTGCAGGCTGCCTTTGTTGGCGAGGAAATACAGTGGGAATATCCGTTCTGCGCCGAGCGGAGCGCCTTCACTTAAGAAATTCACCACCCAACTTCTCAGTACTTTAAAGGAAAGATTAATGAGCACTTTATCCAGCGCATATGAGCTGCCTATCAAGAATATTTTCAACAGTGCACCAGTGATACACTGCAGATAGTGCTGACAGAAGCTAAAGTGAAATGTCATACTTTCAGATCTAACGCTGTGTGCAGTTGGAAGAGGGCCTGTGCTGCCTTCAGAGACTGACAGCTAAATCCTTCATTCTTTCAGCTTCCAACATATGGCATGAAGTAGGGTGTGAAAGATAAATTTCTTTGGATAGGTGCAGAAAATATGTGCAACATTTTTACTGGTTGGCTGCATAGGAAGATCAAAACAGACGTGTTTTCCGAGAGCAGAAATTGAAGGCTTTGAAATCCTACATCCAGATTGCCCATATTAATGATGTACGGTGGGTACCTACTTGGAGTAATTAATAGCTTTCTCCCTAAGCTTAGCAGTGACCACTTGAGGAAAAATGGGTCAAGAGGGCTCAAGAGTTCCCTGTCGTTCCTCTTTTGCCTTGTGCCAAAGTTGTTGCTAAAATAAATAATTGGAGGGAGGTTCCAGCTATGACTCAACTTTTCTTTACATTGCCTGAAGGTGTCCACACTGATCTGTCTACATAAGCATACCGCTGTGTGGCTGTGTTCATGTATCACATATTCCCAAATTATTGCAAGATTTCGAGACAGGCTTGACTGTGAAAGAAAACAGCCAGTCTTAATCATACACTAGCCTGATACAACCCTGTCAAAAATTTGGCGAGTGCCTAATATTATGTTGCTTAAAGATTTCATCTTTGCAACTGAAGCAAAACGCTTCTTACAGGTGGGTGTTTTAGCCAGACAGAAAATAAAATATTAATCTCGATTAACTCAAAGTAAACAGATGTTCTCTGATGCCAATATTACTAGAAACTATATTTGTTTCTCTATATATGAGGATCAACGAAATTTATTCTCTCAGGAGATCTGAGCTTTCGTGCATTTACAGAAAAAGTAACCAGGCAAATATGGAAACCAACACATAAATGTATTCTACGTAGAGAACATGGAGCTGTGGAATTTAAGAATAAAAAAAGGCATTTTATATTTTGTCCTTTTATAATTAAGAAAAATAATCATACCAATCAATTATGTTCCCTATTTTCAAATCTCCTCCCTTTTCCATCTTTCCCTACCCGTCTGCAGTCTTTTCTCTTAATTTTGAGTTCTGTAGGACAGGACTGACTTTTTGCTTTACCTTCCCTGTCCCCCAGACAGCAGCTCCACTTACCAATGGTATTGAGGTGAGATAATGGTACAAAAGATACTGTTTTTTTCTGGCTTGAAAATTAAGGAAAAATTCCATTACTTACATTTTTTGAGTGTTTATTTTAATTCCCCATAATGTTACCCAGAACAAGTCAAATATGTAATATTACCTTTTCACTTGTGATTTGGTGACATAAGCAGCCAGTGGGGAATGTTCCCAATAGAAAATGCAAATGTAAAAGATTTCATTTGGGTGAGTGTGGAAATCATATGCCTCTGGAATTATGATTGCTTTCGAAATGTCACATTATGAAAATAGGCCTGGAAGATTTCAAATTTCACAGAATATTGGAAAATCATTATATTTATCCCTCTGTCTCAGAAACACTGTTCCATGCTGTTGTGTGTCCTCATTACAATTTCTGTCATAACAATGATGTATTTGAATTTTAATGGGAAATGTGGTCATCTAGGTCATACTTTGAGATTTTAAGTATTTTGTGCGTTAACTGGCTGACCGTTGCACACTTCCATGTAGGTTACCCAGGCTGCAAACAGAGCAGTGTGGGGGCCTGCCAAACAAACAAAAATACTGATAAAACCAGAGCAGCACACTCCACTGCTGCATTTCAAAAAACATTTAGAGCATTCAAGGTGTGATGTCCTAACTCAATAATACACGTAGTAATTGAAACACATCTAGCCCCCAAGTTAATAGCTATGCCATGGATAGCAGGAAGACTGAGAAGAGGTGTGAAGTTAACTCGCACTCATTACAGCTTTCAGCTTTATTCTGCTTTTCTCCCAAACTTCTGCCTTTCTAGCAGTGAGAGTGAGAATTTGAATGCTGAACATACCCACAAAGTGTTTACATTGTAAAATCGTCTTCAGATTTATTACACTAGCTTTTCTGCAGGATGAAACCCACTTTAGAGACTAATAATAATAGCAATAATTTACAGAAAGGTGTTTTCTAACACGGATAATTCTAAAGTATTTCACAGTCGCGTGTCACCTTGGTCCTGTAACACTGCTTGCACAAAAAGATAGGCTATCAGCAGAGAGGCTGCTCTAAAATGCCAGCTTTAGGGACAAGTGTGTTCCTTCACCTCCTACCCTCTATACACGCCCCTCTGCCCTGGGGCCAGCACACCTACAGATCCCATGTCTATGCTTTAGGGGAGCACGCAGTTCTCAGGTTCAGAGACTGGCCAAAAAACACAGCCTCTGTAGGGATTTCTGGAGATCTGGGTCCATGGGAACTCCTAGTGGGAAGCAGGGAAGCAGACCATTCAGTTTACTGGAATGCAAACTGGGAATAATGCCAGTGAAAGCAGTGAATGTGCTACTATTTAAACTAAGGCTGAAATTAGGCTCCAGCTGCATTTATGGATATGCGCCCTGGCTATTTGCAGTATTAACCAAAGGAGCAAACACCTTTGAGTGCATTCTTCTTTTTATTTCCCCTTTTTGATTACAAACTGCAGCATTTATGTATAGTTTATTCATATTATTTCTCCGCTTAGCGCTTTATGAGCAAATGAAACTGCCCTTGAAGTTGCCAGTTAGCTCCAGCTGAGATGGGAAATGCGCCCGCCTGTGCCAGCTGTAATTCCACGTTGGCCATTGCTGTCAAAAGGGACAAACACAGCACCAGCTTTTAGTCCCTGCTGATCCAGCCTAGCTCTCACTGGGTGGATGATGCAGGGGAATACTTCATCCCAGTATTGTTTCTTGCAGCCTATCTTATATTTAATTGAACAAATTGGGAACACAGTGGAAGAAGGTGCAAGTCACGCCATAACAGTTCACAGAACACGTTCAGTTCTCCTCTACAACATGTAACCTCCCTGTCCTTCACTCTACATCCCATCTGTTTTGAAGTGGTTTAATGTGTAGCTTTGACATTTTTTGTCTGTGAAAAGAATGAGACAGAGGCAATCCCATAATGTTTCTTTCAAAGCTGTTTATGATGTGCCTCTGCCTTGCCTACCACTGTGGGATCCAGCCTCATTTTGTAACTCTCTGAAATTGCTGTCAGGAGAAGGAATAGAAAAGCAGATTGGGTTATACTGGATCAAAGCCCAGTCCTGGTGTCCTGCTAATGGTGATAAATAAAATGCCAGTCCTTTGTGCTTGGCAGAAAGTGTGTAGTGGTGGACAAATCTAAAGTCACACATGTAAGTTCATAGATGTTAGGGGAAATGGGAATGTCTGTGAAGTAGCACCTGGTTATCTTCACATCATGGGACATTCCCTTTTAAATCTAGATGCAAAAATTAATCTGGTGCAGATTTAATGAAAGTTTTTTAGTATCCAAGTATCTCTATATTATGACCTTTAGGCAGGCTGGATGCTGAGCCATGGTGGAAGCTGTGTGAGATGTAAAAGTTCCGTAAGCAAAGAGAATCGTGCAGCTCACTGATTTTTGCAGTTTGTGCATTTTCCAGTGTATGGCAGCAAGAAGTTAGTGGCACTTACTATTTTCATTCTTTCTAAAAAATAGATCTTTTCAGTGTCAAAAGGAACTGCACAAACATCAAAAAGACTGCGAAGGAGATTAGTAAGCAGTTCTGAGAAAAGCCCAGGAAGTCATTACTCTTGTCCATAGTGTTCATAGTACTGTAGGCATTAATATATGTAATTCAAAAATTGCAGACCATTAATTCATGCATGGATGCCAGCTGATTGCATTATACTGCTTGTTTTCCTTTGAGGTACTGAGTCATGGCCTTTCTGCATGCACAGATTGGGTGATTTGGATACCAGTTGTGCTGACAGCTAGTTCCAGGTTCCGTGCAAAGCTCATTTTTAATGTGAGTATTTCTTAGAAAGACACCAAGAGTCTGGGAAACTGAAATAGTATCTGGACCACAGGAATTAAGTTAGTTTACACAGTATAGAAGCATCCATCGTTGTGGATGAAGATAGGCTGTGAATTGTAATTCTGTTCTAGAGAAGTATCACAGAATGGTTGAGGATGAAAGCAGAGCTTGGGAGGGGGGTAGTTATTGTTGTCTGATTAGACAATTAGTTTTGCTAATTAAACAGGTTGCTCACAGAATCACTTCCATGTCACAGAGGTCGGTGGATACCCCAATTTGCCAGTTTTTCAAACTGAACTTGTGGAGCACGGGTTAACTTCACTGCTCTAGCTGTTTGGCTTGCTGGATTTAAGGATGCTCCAAGTATTTGGTTTACTGGAACCTGGGATTTGGAGAGACCAAAGTGTTCTTCTAAAAGAGGGTTCAGCTGATGTGCTTGTAGGGTTGTTTCCCGGCATAGAAAGTGGGATAAGCAGCTTTGTATTCACTTTTCTTACTCAGCTGTAACTTTAAGAACTAATGTAACAAATAATTAAAGCAAGAAATTTCAAAGGATGCTAAGCCAATTAGACTCAAAATACAATGGAAAGTCAAGGTGAGTTAGGCTTCTAATTCCCTTAGGGTAGAATTTACAACGAAGTCTAAAAGATTATGTTAAGCCTATTCATGCAATATGAAATTGTAAGTGTTTTATAAAAAGTTATCTCGTATAGCTATCAGTTTGCTTCAACCTGACAATGCTGATCCTTTTCAAAGAAAAAGGGAGACGACAAGGAAGAGAAAGCTGTAGAAATTGTCTGGCAGTTAAACCTGCTTGGGAATAGAGAGGAGATTTTGTCATGCTCCCTTGAAAAGCGCGACACGGGTCTCATAGGGAAGCTGTTCGTTATGGCTATAATGGCTAAAAGTCGTGGGCAGTTTGTCACAGTCATGGTTTGCTTTGGGGGCTGGAGAGACTCTCAGCCAAGGCTGATGGCCCCTGGGACCTTCGTGTCGGGTCAGGGCTTGTTCTACCTGGAATATCCCCAGCTCTAACAGCCCCAGCTGGTTGTAGTGTCGCTGCCCTATTCACAGACACATTGGGAACTGTCTTCCCAGTGCCTGCACCAGGGAAGTCCTGCAGGGGCTGGGACGAGGATTTTAGAAAAATGCTGAGTTTGGGAGCTGTGTTGTGGCATAGAAACAAAGTGAGGGCAAAAATCATGTCCTTGATGCCATCCAGATCTTGTAATCCTTATGTTGTCTTCTGAATCCCAAATAATGCCAGCAAACAACAGGTGGAGTGCAAAATTTCTTGAAACACCCATTGATTTTGGAGTCTAAGAACCAGATGCATGATATAATGGAGTAACAAGTTACTGTGTGCCAGCTGATCTCTGATAGCTATTGATACCTACTTAGAAGCATTAGTGAACACCGGAGTATTTCACATGTTCAGCCATCACCACAGAGTTTAGGTAAGGTGCTTAGTTTGCACGTTTTTTTTCATTTTTTAGCCCCAAAGAAAGCCTCACTGAAAGCCAAAATACTTAGCCAGCTTAGCAAACTTATAAAGGCGAGGCCCTTTGATTTATTTTAGTGCACTTGCAGAAAAACTTTGTTTAATAAAGTATTCTTTCCTGTGTTTCTGAAATGCATGGAATTATTTTTAAACACAGAAATTTGAAAACATCCCTTCATATTTTCTCATGGCATGGAGAGCTGCATTTGAACATAATCACTTCTTATGTCAAAGCTTTAATTATATGATTTACACTTCTAAAATTAAACACACAAGTGCCAAAAGTAATAATAAAAAAGTGTTCTAGTTAATTCTAAAATTACTTCAGCTAGCAAACGTATTGTACTTGTTCCTCAAGTTTGGGAAATATTTTGCAAAGAATAGTAAAGGCTGAAGAATGTCATCTATAATTTTGTTCCTAAAACATCTATTGGGTGTGTGTGTATTTAAACATGATGTGACTGCAATCTTAAAATCATATGTAATTTTGCATTTGCTAAAAATACTACTCAAACACATGGATGTAGACATGGACTGTGTATGAGAAACAGCAAGTCCTACATTGTTTTAGGTCTGCATGTATATTCAGTATTCATGTATTTGTACAGTGCATCTGCTTTGCAGGGAAAAATACTAATGGGTTAAATATGTCTCTCACCGAAAAGCACAGACAATAGTGGAGCACCCTCATTGTCATTTAGGCAACTTGTATGTGTAATGCAGGTACATGTGGCCAAGTGAGCTTCCTTTTAAAATCTTCTTTAAAAGTCATTCACAAAAAAATAAAAATTATTAGGGGTTTGGGGGGAAATGATGACCCTTTCCAAAGATCTTGCAGCTAGAAATGACCTGGCTGGGCTCTGTAGATGTCAGGGAGTGCTACAGAGCATAGCCAAACCCGTAAGGAGTTCATACAAAATACAGTTCTCTTCACCTGGATGAAATTGGAGGATTAAGGGCTTTTGTTTATATCTCTCAGTAAGAAGAAAAGTAAAGATGAGAATTTAATGAAGCTGGGTGTAAATTTAAAAAAAGATGCAAAGACACCATGATCTCTACCCTGTTTGCTAGCAAAACAGCTTCATTGAGTGCTTATGACTATTTCCAATTTAGTATTTTACTTTTTAACTTCGTAAACATCAGATTTTGCAGTTAATTATTCCAGTGTACATGAAACTCTTGCATTGAGTGGATTTGTGCTGTTGAAATTAAACAGGGAAGCAAAACAACTGTTGGTAATTAGACACATTTCATGTATCTGTGTACGCATCTTAAAACAACAAAAACTGTCTATGTTTGCACTGGAGCCTCGGATTTGATAGCGTTCAGTAAATCTAATTATAGGCTACGGGAGTTTGCAGAAGTCCCTGAATGTTTATGTACAGTTTACCATTTTTCCCCAAAGTACTTTGATGGATTTTGCAATTAATCTTCAGTTTCATTTGATTGGAATTTAGAATTGTTGGGTTACATCTGTCACTGGTTTTGTGGAGCAGGTTTACCCTACAACAGTTAACGTGGTGTGTCCTTTGTATACTCTTGTACATATGTTTTTTTCTTACATTCCAATAACTTTTCTTATATAAGTTTCAAATGAAAACAGAATCAAAGAAATGAAGCTTTCTTAAGTCCCAGAAGATTTTGAGTTCTATAGGCATTGTTGAGGTGCTGAAGATAACAGGGGAACAAAGAAATCCAATTAAAATAACATTTCTCTTCAACATCCTTCCTTACTGTTTTCTGTGAAGTACACGATCCTGTTAATTTTCTACCACATCATCAGGGCCCATAAAATCTGAGACGCTTCAGTTAGCTCTGAGATGTCCTTTTGCAGAGGATTTTTTTTTCTAGATGAAGCCATAGAAAAGTCTTACTTTTGCATTTGCTTCAGATACCCTCTATGTTTGTCTTTTTGTTGGCTGCTGTTGCTGGCCCTCTTTTTCTAAAGCTGCTTCTGGAAGGAAAAATTAAGAAGAACATGTTCTGAGGCAAATCCACTTTGAAAGTCCTGTGGTTTCTCGCCTGCTGGTCCAGAATTGCAGGACAGTGAGCCTGCCTGGAGTCAGGGCTCCACAGCAAGTCAGCAGAGGAAGTGGAATTCCCTCTGTCTTGATTTGTTATATTTAATTTACCTAAGAGCCTAATATGACAGAATTCTAATAGAAAAAGCTCACCTGTAACTGGGGGGAAAAAAAAAAAAAAAGTTTTGTCTGAACACTTGCACTCTACCTGCTTAGTTCATATCAGAACTTGCAGCATTTTTCTAAACAAATATTTGAGGCCCTGTAAAACAGCATGATCAGGATTTCATTGCTTGCTATTCCTGCTTTTTGCTAGAGGAGTGCAGAGTTGCTGGTTAGCACCCTGGCAGCCCCTGCCTGTGAATTTCTTCCCAAACTGCAGCAAAGCCCTGCAAGCCTGTGCCGCTGCTTGAAGCTGGAGGAGTTTGGATGGGCCAGGTGCCACCAGGCCCTGAGGACACCTCTTCTGTCCAAAGTCTACGTCCCCTGGCACACGGCTTCATTGGGATTTCCTATTCATGACTGTTTCTATAGCTGGCAGTATCACTTGACTGATTTTTGTGCAGGCAACCAACCTGTTGGCTCCTGGCCGATGAGGCTTTTCCCCTTCTCCATCACCTGACTTCAGCTGCGTCCCCCATCACCTGGGGAGCCACGTGCAGTCAAGGGGGTCATTGCACGCTCTGATCACAAACTTGTGATCATCACATAGCTTCACGACTACAGAGACCCCAAAGTCTGGCACAGAGAGAGAACAGATCTGTTCCTGAGCATTGCCTCTGCTACTTGCACGGGTAATTCCCGGAACGACCTTCTGCGTTTGAACACATGGTAGAAAGGCACTTGCGAGATGATCCCAGCAGTGTCTTTATAAATCTTAGCAATACATGACAGACAGCAGTTAGCAGAAACAGCAGGCAGTGAGTGGCCTTTGAGACACCTGCAAAAGGGATACTTTGACACGTTATCCGTCAGCGAGGCGAAGTCGCTTGGGAGTTGCTTTTGTATCACTGCAGGGGAGTACAAGTAGCTGCTGAATAAAAAGTGGATTTAATCAGACTTACTTGGTGATATCCTTTCACCTCAGCATCCTGATTGTATCTTCGCAGTGAGGAGCTAGTTAATTTTAATGATAAAAGCTGAGAATCTTCTTATTGAAATTTAAATTAGGTTAATGACTAGTGATATGGCTAAAGGGTATAATTTACAAAACACAAATCCCTTATGCAAAAGTATGTGTGTGTTCAGTATCACACACGGAAATCCCTTAATTTTGATTTGACTCATTTAAAGCCAAAAATCAAACACACAAATCTTGTTAGCATTTCCAAGACTGAAAAATATACGCTGGAGTGTGTATTGGCTTTTCCTCTTCCAGAGGGGTGTCTGCCTTTGAGCAGGCTGAACTTCTGCATGAACATCTCCTCCTTCCTCTCCTCCCTGGGATAATGCCTGGGTGGTGAGGAGGGTTCACTCTCCACTGCGAAAGGAGGATGGGGTCATGTACTCAGATGTTCCCTTCTTGTAACTAAAACCACATTTTTATGGACAGAGCTGTCCTTGAAACGCCTAATGAAGTTACCAGGTTTATAGCAAGGTTTGAATCCGCTGGGGGCTGACCATCTGTCTGCATGTGTTGTAGTGGGAATGGAGCATCTCTGGTATGATGCCCTTAGTTACATGGTACCCATGTTTCAGCAGAAACTACTGGGAAGTTAGTCTCTTGGAAGTCTGACCTTGTCTGTTTACACTGGGCTTTTACTTCATTGCTTGATACTAGGAGATAAATAATATACATAGGTACCTTGTTATGATAGGGATATCCAATTTAAAAGGTAATGCAGAGTAACAGTGTTCAGCCAAAGTCATTGTAATGTAGTTAGGACACCACAAAAAACTCATACACCCCAAAATGCTACAAATGAGTGGAACGGTATGTGATGCAAGAACATAGCAGTGAAGGAGTGTCGAGCTGAATCACCACCAGTCAGCACCATTTTACCTTTCCCTTGCAGTCATTTACTTTACTACATCATGGATGCTCATTTTGTGTCTTCCCCTAGTACGTGTCTCCTAAGCTCTCCTTACCTCCTGCCCGTTTATGCATTCAGTTGCACCTTTGTCAAGTAAACTGGAATGAAATGATGTATGTGCAGGTGGGAGACTTACAGCTCTATGTGGCAAAACAGTATTTTTTTTCTGACTGGTGGAGTGACAACAGCAGCTCCTCCTGTGCTCAGTAATGTGGGTGAAAAAGAAATCACAAGAAGTAGTCCAGTGCAGAACATCTAAAGCATGGAGGCAAAGAAACCTCCAAAAACCTTCAATCCTGTTTCTCCTCCTGCCTGGTTTTGTCACCCATCACCCATTGGATATGAGCTGCTAATAACAGAGGGTAGAAAAGGGGCATGATGCAAAACTTTTGATGAACTTCTGAGCTACAGCTTAATTAAAATGGGAATCTCCTAAGCACACCTTTAAGGGACAGAAGATTTACAGTGTTCTTTGAGCAGTACATGAATTGCTCATCTTGGAACAGCACAGAAACTAAACTCGTGCTCCTGTGCTGTCCTTGTAGGTTGGTGTGCCTGCCTGTTCAGACCTGCAGCACATCGCTGGGATGCTAATGGCCAGACAGTGCTGAAGTGAACATCAGTTTGCCATTAGAACCAAATGTTTCCTGGTGTCTCTACAAGCTGTGGAGTGCATGAAATGAAAACCTCTGACGTTTATGAGGCTCTTTACAATGCAGGAGCAAACATTTACTTTTAGTGTCTTAATTTCATATGGGCATTTTACTTGCCGGGTGCGTTCAGTGACATCCTTGAAGAACAGGAATGACATTAAAGCACCATAGTGAATTGCTGGTAATTTGTATAACAGAACTCACTCTTTTCTTATCATTTCCCATTTTATGAAGATGACTTTGTGAATTGATATGACTTCAGAGTACACTTAGGAGATAGCAATGCATGCATGCTTTTCAAAGGCAACTCACACTAAAGTTGTGCTACTTTCTATCCAGTGGGAGTCTGGAAAAAGTTGTTTTAAAACAAATTAATTAGGATGTAACACGGCTTAAATGAGTACAGCAGCAGTAATGAAGGTGAGTACTCTAAAAACTTCAGCAAACAGGGCCATGCTTCCACATCCCACAAACAAAAGCAGTCAGGGGAGAGAAAGTGGGGAGTATTTTAGGAATAGAAATGAAAATGGGTCAGTTGGAGAAAATGGTTTAAGGCTTTAAAAGGGTTTAAAAGGCCTTGGACTGACAGGGCAGAGCTCAGCTCTGTCCACGAGAAGGTTGGGCAGTGGTTCAGTCAGAGGGCATGAGCTGCTGCTACAAGTTAGGCCCGGCCTGTTCTCACTGTTGAACTTGACCATTTGTAATGGGTAATTCTCTTTGTAGCAACTGCTGTTGAGAGAGGAACTGCGTTCCAGTAGATGCTTGGAGGCTGTTTGCTTTTGTCTGTGTGAATAATACAAGAGAAGTTCACGAGTGGAAAAGCACCGGGCCTGGAAATGGCAGCACTGTGTGCTCTGCTTGGCTTTAAGGCAGCAGCATTCCAGCTTGGCATTACACAGAATTGGCATTTGCTCACTGTACACTATTTGTTTTCATTTCATATGAAATGAAAACCGTTAATATGATAGCACTCCAGTACACACTTCAGAGAGAGGAGCTGAATGGTGCATGGAGGGATGTTTTCACACCGGAGCCCACTGGGAGGAAGGGAGGAAGATTGGGAATAGCTGGGGGAGCAGCTTCTCCAGGTGTCCTGCTGCTGGTGTTCAGAAGACATCTACATAATTCAGACTCTGCTCTCAGCCCTTCTCACTGGGCTTCCACCTTCTCATCCGGGTCTCCAGCTTGGAGACAAGTGTAAGTTTGTACAGAATTTAAAATGCTAGTCATTTTTTCTTGCAAATAACCAGACTGCTTTTGCAGCAGTAATCTCTCTCCTAGGGCTAGGAGTGCTAGCAAGAACCCAGCGGGTGCAGGCTGCAAGAGTAGCCTGCCCGGTCACCCCTTATTTTTTGGAGACTGAAAAATATGTGTTCTGCATCCCCACTGTGTTTAATTGTCTCCAGGGATTGTTATACAGAATCAGGTGAAATCCACTCCTGATAAGTTTCACTGCTGTCCCTCTGAGGCACTCATCAATATATAGTATTTTTCATCAGATGCTAAAAGCATCCCTTCCCAAACTGCTGCAGTGTTGTGCCTTCCTCCCTGAAGACCCCAGGCATGCAGCACTGTGTGTGCAAGGACAGAATACAGCTCGCCACTAAACTCAGATTGGAATGGTCTGTGAAATGTTATTCTGTCTTCAGGCCATGTACCAGGGTTCAATTCCTGTTGCCGTTTTGTGTAGGTGAGCTGTAAGAGTTGATCACGCACCAGCACTCATCACCAGTGTTGATAACTGGATAAAATTGATGTTTTAGCAAAGTATGTTCCAATGTGCTTTAAAATCTTCAGAATTAATCAGTGAATTGTCAGAGAGCTTCAGACTTATTACTTTTTAATAGCATTTTTTATTACTTGCTAATTATAAGGTGGAAAAGGTGTGAGGCACAGCTAGTATTATAGTTCCTTAAGTAAATTAGAGCAGAAGGTCACAATAAATTGAAAAGTTATTAAGTGCATACTTTGCTGGAGATACAATACTTATCATTATAAAACATAGGAATACAGATACTCTCTCTCTCTTTTTTTTTTTTTTAATGTCCACAGATGGCACAAGCTAATTATTCTCATTTGTATAGCACCTTACACCTCTGTAGATTTTTTTCAGAATGTTGAAAAACAGATGATCACGTCTGTTTTTGTAGCTGTGTGAGAGTTTTTCATTAACAAGATCAGGCAGGACCATCTGTGTGTTCTAGTAAAAAGTTTACCACCAACAGTGAATTCCAAACTTTCAAACAATGGATGAATGCATAATTTGTCATGTGTAGGTACGGTGCATTGGCTAATCGCCCATGCAGCTTAGTCACAGGTTTCTGAATGCATTTCTTGTCTGTCTTGAGAGGAAAGAAAATGCAAGTCACATTCAGAATTGTATTAATGACAAAATGGGGTCTGACTGAACAAGGTGTTCAGGTTTGTGTCTTTCATGTAGGTACATGCATCCACCTGGCCCCTCTGCAGGCACCTCAGTCAGGGCTCTCACTGGGGAGGAGCAACCCCAGGGGATGCTGGCTTCTCTCCCCTCCATGTAAGGAAATGGAAGAAGCTACCCTGGGAAGGGAAGGAGCGAAGGTTGCCCCCATCACAAGTTATGTGGTTTCTTCTCTTGTGTAATGAGTCCAGCAGATGGACAGATGGATTCCTGCGCACCATGATGAAAAAGCACTGCACAGAGTAACTTTGATCTAAAGAAAAAAAAAAAAAAAAAAAGTGTTTGTGAGCTGCTAATGTTTAATACAGCTGGGAGTGCAATAAAAAAAGTATATGCAGAGACCACCTCCAGCAAGCCTGGAAGTTAATTGTTTGGTAAGTGTGATACTTTAAGAGTGTCATCCCTGTCCTTTCACACTTCCCATACAATTTCACACTGCCCCAGCATTTTCACACTCCCAGGCTGCCTCTCCCACTTCTCCTAGGTTAAAGCAGCAACGTGTGTGGAGAAAGGTGACCTTATAACTTCATGCAGGACCTTGTGCCATCCAGAGCCCTCCTGCTGTACAGTCTGTGCCAGGAAAACTGTCCTGAAACTGTGGAAAATGTCCAAAAAGATAGTGAGGCAAACCACATATGTCCCCAGTCCCAAGCTGTTCTGCTAAAGGGATGGGTTGTAGGAGATGGTGCTCAGCACAGGGAAGTTCTTCAGAAAGGCTGATAAGCTGTGCAAACAGATGGGGGCAGAGATATTCGTGTATTTTCATTTTATTCTGTCCCTTGTAATTTCAGCATGTTGGACAGAGCCTCAAGCATTGAATGGGCACTTGACAAATATTCAGGAAATCAGTGATTTGTAGCCCTGATCACTATCAGCTTTTCCAGTGTAATCTCCGGCTTGTGCATCTCCCCTGTGAAGTTGTCAACGTTTGCTCAGAGGTTGTATGGCTTGTTAGCTCTAGATGCATGTTGCTCGTTAGAGATAGAAATGCATCTTGTCTTTTCGAGGGAAGCATTAACAATTCTACTCTGCAAAATGAGGGGTTCGTTTAAGTCTCTTCCAACAGTCTCGTGAAAAATTGTGGCTCCTACATAGGCATTCTCATCTGGCCTCGTTTGCACCAGAGCACACCAGTTTGAGAATGGTTTTCATCTCAGAGTGTGGTTCTTTAATGAGAAGATGCTTTTGTGTCCTACATAATCCACATAATTAGTGCATTTTGGAGTCAGCTCAGATGGGATTTTCAAAAGCTCAGTGCACAGGCTACTCTGAGCTTTAGCTATTGAGAAACTTACAGCTTGACACAGGCTAAAATGGGGAGCTTTCAGTAACCTCCTACCCAGTGTGAGAGCAAAGGGAGTGTTTCACAGTTTGGACCCTGTCATCTGGGCTTTCTTGGAGGAACCATTTGCTTTTTCTTCTTCTCAGGTTCCTGATTTTGCAGAGGGGGAATGGTGATGCTTTTGTACCACAAAGCTTTTCTGAATTTTAATTAATGACTGGCATGTTTTGGTACTTGGGGAAAAAGTCTCACTTGAATTATTGCTTTGTGAGATTATTGTTTTTAGAATGGCATGTGAAGAATTTCTTCACATATATTTCATCTACTCTTGGTATCCTTCATCTTCCTTGTTCATATGTCCAAAATGTAATTACAAAACGTTCCCTTAGGAAATAAAAATTCTAAGTGGACTCTTTCAAGCCATGCTTGAAATTTGGGAAGAGGGAGGGTTACTTTTGTCACTTATTTTGTTATTTTGTTTGTACCGCAGTGGTATTTAGCAACTGCAGTTGTGGAAACCATTGTACAGAATAAACACAGAAAACTTGATCCTTGCCCTTGTGGCTTTGCCATTTCAATGTACGACGGGGTATGTTTGATGAATTGAGATGGACAGGTGGGGCGAGTCCTCAGAAACAGAGATAACAATTTACACAGAAGAGGCAGTCATCCAGCACACCAGCTGCCCAACCGCTGTCAAGATTTTTGGCAAAGGAGATGTTCGAAGGAGTACTCCAAAGGGAAATGTGAAGGTAGCATTGCTGCTGTTCACCAGCAGCTCTTCCATCATTTGATGGAGCAGCAAGGGAGGAAGGGTAAGGCTGCTTGCTCGAGAAGATGACAAGGAAATGCCAACGCCCCGGTGGCACAGGAGCAGGGCTGGGGGGGGCGGTGAAAATTGTTCAAGGGGTTGGACACTGAGCTGCTGCTTGGTGCAATGGCAAAAGAGGGTGCAGCAGTGAAAGAAAACAGCGTCATTAAAGCCTGGAGGCAAAATCCTAACTGGGGCTTGAGGCTGGACTCAAGCAGATGAGAATGACATCTACAGAGGTGAGAGGATGTAGGCAGGGATGAAGCTGCACAAGCACTGTTAAGTATTTTGAGGAAGAAAACCCACTCTGTCACTGAATATGACCCAACTCAGATGTGCATAGTTTTCTGATTATAGTCCTAATTTTATTATAAACATAGTTGTTTGTGGTCCATTTTCTAATCCCTTTCCAATCCAGCTCACCCACCCCAAACAAATGATGGTGTAGTGTATGCCTTAACTGGCACATAATATAATATTGTTATACAAATATAACCTTCTAAAAGTAATAGCCATAGCATTTAGGTACAGTGTTCTCCAGACAGGGAGGATGCAAGAGTTCATTTTCAGATTTAGCCATATTTGGGGGGGGGGGGGGGGGAGAAAAAAAAAAAGGTTGAACCTTCAGGATATATTGATGTCTCCTACAATCTGGGAATTTGGGATCTATATACAAAATGTGCTTTGCTGCACTTTCTTTGACTCACCGTGTCTCCTTTTTTTAATGATAGGCATGCTTCCAACTGAAACTCAACTTCCTGCTTTCTAATTAAAAGCAAAGGCTGAGGACAGGTAAAGCATTACAGTGAGAAGACATGTCACAGAAAAAAAAAGAAAAAATAGCCATCTACAGAAACCATCACAGTCAGATACTTATTCTCTCTTACATCCTGAGAGATATTATTAGCTGAAGTATTGTTCCTGTATTTATCTAAAGGCATAATTAAGAATCATTTTGCAGACTGTGCTCTTTGGTATTTTAAATAAATTAAATAAAATATTTTTGTCTATGCCTTCTCCCTTACAGGAAGAAAAACCTCTGGTTACTTTTAGCCAAGGTCCCAGCCTTAACAGTTGTGCTATACGATGATCAATAGCCTGGTAATGAGCGAACTTTCTGCCTCCATAGGAGCTGAGAATATTACTATGGGTGTGATCACTTTAACTCAGTATTGTGAGATGATAAACTACCTTTTAATAGAACATTAACATTAATCTAAACAAGATTAGTGGAGCAAAGCATTGTACGAATAAGCTTGCTCAATTAAAACAGATGGTCTTCCATGCTGAATTCCATTATGTTAATAAAGCCTCCCTTGCATACCCACACACTTGTGTGTGCTCATGAGTTCTCTTTTTCCAGTTGCAAGGAGTGTGGTACATATAAATTTGCTTAGCTTTGTGCTACAGTACTCATTTTATCATCTATTCTGAGAGCTCTTCAGAATTTCATATTTATCAAATTATTTCTGAATGATTAACACCAGATCTTTACATTTTCTTCTAATTACACGTCTGTCATCAATCTTCACTATTTCTTTTGCCCCAAGCATTTTAGAGAAGGTGGAGAGTGATACAATTCAGCAATTAGAACCGGCTGTAAGCATGATTAAGGCTGTCTAAAACCAGAGGAGAAAAAAAAAAATCTGACTGCAACAACATTAACGTGTAGTGTTAGCCAAAATTAATGATCAAACCTTGCATCCTAGCATCTTAATATTGTCTCAAGCAAAATGACTTTACATTTGGAAGGAATGCAGTTGCAATCTAATCACTATTCCCCCCTAGACAAGATTTTACTGTTCATTACTAGAAGAAATAGAGTTTTGTTGCTTCAAGAATTATTATTTTTTTTCTTGGGCAGGAACTCAGCAAAATATTCACATGTATTAGGAGGCCCTGAGCTTTTCATTTTATTTTATTTTATTTTTTAATTCTTTGCTTTAAAGAAGCCTCTTAAAGGATAATTCATCTCCAATGTAATCCTTTCAGCCCAAATCAGCTAAATTAAAAGGTGGTGTAAACAGACATGATTTCACTTCTCTTGCCCACACCCTGCCTTGCTGCTAAGATGGAAGAGAATATTTTAGTATTCTGTCTACCTAGAGCTAAGCAGAATAAATCACTGAATACTGTTTAGCCTAAGTTTTAATGCTTAGAGCTAGCAGAATGCAAGAATAGGATAAGAGTTACCGCTTTTTCTCTTTGCTTATCTTAGTGTATTCTTTACAGACTTTTCATCATCTTTTGCCACTTGAACATTGTCAGGAAACTGCCTAATATGAACAAATAATGTAGGAAACCTCTGGTCAGAAGGTTGCTATATAGGTGCCAACCAGCTTTGGATGCCCTAAACCTGCTAGGTCTCAGTTGGCTCTTCTTTGTTCCCTGTTAGCATTTCAAAAGATGAAGTGTTGGTATTTGCTTGCCAAGCGATGTGACTTTTCAAAATGAATACTCTTTGGCCAAGCCAAGGACCTTCATCTTTCAGTCTTCCCTTTAGATATCAGCTTGAAAACCAGACAATGGCAACAGAACCAAGATTTTCCAGACTGTCACCACCAGACATGGGGGTGAGAGGTTGGAGAGGGCGCGAGCACTTTTGTTGGCTCTTCTGTGGGATGTGGAGTAGTAGGTGAATACAATTTAATAATGCCTTAGGTGCTTTCCTGACATTTCTAGATATTTGACTCTGCACAACTAAAGCTCACTTTTAAATCAAAATGACCTAAGTGCTTTTCCTGTACCCAGGAATAGGGGGGAGATGCATGGAATGGAAGTAAGCCATCATTAAAAGAATGATTGTGTGTGTGCTCTACATTTCAGGTGTGAATTATTTTGGGGGGAAACATGCTCATGAGAGCAGGTCTGCCTGGAAGATGTCAATGTCAACTTGGTAAACAAGATTATAGGGTGAGCAGAGGCTATTAATTATTGATGGTCACTGGAAACTGGCAGATGGATATGTACACCACTGCTCAATCCACTGTGACTTAAATGTAAATGAAATTTAATGTAAAATCATGTATGATTGACAGCTCATCAGCTATGGGCTAAAAACAGCTAATGTGCTGGTGGGAGCATTGGCTTTTCATTTCTCGGGTTTCTGTGGCTGGCTTTTCCACAACTAGAGCCTGAGATGTCTCTAGTTTGTAACTCAGAAATATCGGCTTTCCAGTAAAGATGAACAATAAATCAGAGGAGAAAGGAGGAGGAGGTAGTTTGGAAGGGAAAGACTGTTTCAGAGGATAAGCTTTCTACCTTTAAAGCTCACAGAGTTTGCAAGATGAGGGTTTGCTCATGAAGAAATTTATCCATTCACTTCCTAGTAATAGCGATTGGTACAAGTCGTCAATCATTGTCAAAAACCAGCAGTGGCACACAAGGACGAGAAGTGTGTGAAGTGAGCTGCAGAGCAATAGCTCACTGTTTTCTCTTGCACCAACTGAGCATAGCCAAATGGGATATTGGTCCTTTGCTGCTTAAGCAGCCAGAAATAACAGGGTAGACAGCTAACATATAATATCACCGCTCCATGGGGGTGTCGTGTAGCACAAATACCCAAGGAGGAGGGCTGCATAAACATATGACAGTGGTTTTAAACAAGACAGGCTGTATTTTTCTTTCTGAAACTACTAGTTGGCAGGATCTTCCCCAGATGGTTACATTCCTCCCCACTACCTTTTCATTTTACAGCTTCAGTACCTTTGGTGCTCAAGGAAATAAGTGGCTAAAAAGCCAAGCAGGTAGGTGCCAGGCAGGTTTCCTGGCTGTGTGCACACGCCCTGTTGCATATCCCACCTTCTTGTCCGTGTGCAGCTTTATGACCTTATTTTCATCATGTGAGGACACAGGCCACAGAATATTGGGGAGGGGATCTGCGGGGGAATATCCTGCAAAGCAGAAAGACTTGCCCATGGCAGCTGGGTTCAGCCAGGTTCAGCCCCAAGGTGCTCACATGCCTAACTGCTCAGAAAATGGAAAGGTTTGGAGATTGGCTTGTAGCAAGTTGGCTAGATCGAAATGCTGGCCATCAGGTAGAAGCAATGGCAGGAGGGAGAGGTGGTCCTGAAAGTCTGTGGTTGGAGGGGGCTACCCCGTAGCACTGCATCCGGCCATCACATGCCTGGGCGGGAAGGGGAGACTGGCAGTGGTTGTTCCTGAGGCAAGACAGAGTGCAAAAGTTTTCTGATTTTACTTTGTTTTTTATAAACATTCAGGAAGACATGAAGAATAGCTATGCAGATGTTAATCATCTTTATTCTAGGCTTATGTTGCGGCTGGTGGGGGTTCAGTGGAGCTCAATGTCTGTCCCATCATCTGCGTAACAGCTTGGTTGTGAAAGCAGATAGCACTGGCTGGTCAGATAAGAGCAACTGCAAATGGTTTAATAGAATAATTTGCAGCATAATTAACTGGCTTTTGCATGCAAGTGTGGTGAATGAACATCAACTGGTGCTATGCTTGAGCATAAAAATAATCAAGGTCACGTATTTCAGCACTGAAATGTGGGATATCTTTAAAAGTCCAGGACCGTGATATTTTATGCAACCAAAATAAAGTTGTTAATATTTCAAAGAGTCAGAATCAGAAGGGTTTGTTGATGTTTGTATCCACTTCTGGACAGTTTTCAGTAACTGTAATTTGGGTGACAGACTGTGGGCTCTTCCTAGTGTTTACGTGCAAGGAAAAGAGTCGTTTTCTGTTTTGCCAACCACGTTTCAAACAGTAAAATGTCTCTAATACTTATGAGAAACTCTTAGATATCAGAATAATCATAGGAACACCCCGGTGGTTGATAAGAACCTTCTTCAGACAATGTGGTAGTGACTGGTGCTGTTTGGTGGTGGGTTTCTTTTTCTTTTTCTTTTTTATTTTTAAGTGGAAATTTGGTCCTGTTGAAGCTTCAGAGGATTTTTCATGGGTAGTTCCTCTTTTCTTTGCTGGCTTTTCTTATCTTTTTTTTATTATTATTATTTGCCCAGTGGTCTGTATGCATTGTTCATACTGTTTGTTTTAAAGGTCAGAAATGTCATTAAAACTGTATGGTTTTATGGACTGAATAATATCTTTCTTGTTTCTTATTTCAACCTTTCACATGCTTTTTATTACACAAATGTAGAAGCTGGTTACTTGTAGTTAAGCCCCCAATTCCCCAAAATGTTGTTTTTAATTAATTCAGGTATAGCACCTGGTAATAGAAATGAAATTGCTAGTTGATGCAGCATTTATTGCCATAGCAAGTATGGAACAGAAGGCAAAATTCTTCATGAAACTGTGCTAATTTCCATAATATAATATGTTATTAGGTCAATTCACTCATAGTGGTGAGGGTATTAAAAGCAAAAAAAAGAAGGAAAAATCTGCTTGCAGTCTAAGTCAATAGTATGAGCCATCCCTATACACAAATACTTGCTTTAATGGAGTTTATTCATGAAAGCAAATTTTGTAGAATATCCTGCTTTTCTATAAATCGCGTCTTTTTTTTTTCTTGTTTGGATGTTTGCTGTTTGTTTTTTTTCTTTCTTTCTTTTTTCTTATCACATAGCAGAAAAGTAATGTGATTAATGAACAACTTGAGTTAATTGGAAAAAAATGAGATAAAGAGATAAACAAGTGCCCGTTCTTCCTCATGTTTGCATATTAGCTTAAATTCAGACATGATCCACAATGAATAATTAAATATTAAAAATTAAAAGTGTGGTCATAGAAGTGCAGTATAAATAAATGCATATGTGTTCTGTGAAAAGATTTATTTTAGTAGTTAGAATAAACCTTAAGGTGTAGTTTCATCACGTTACTAACGAAGTGTTTACATTGAGCTAGACATTACTGACAGCAGTAGCTGGCAGTCCTTACTAAAGCCTGGTTTTAAAAAAACTGCAAATGTGTGACTTTAAAGTGTTGAAGTGCTACTACCAGTGTTGGTAGCAGCACGTAAGAGCCAACACAGTGTCCTCTTGGGGTCAGTGCCAGCTGCTCCCTTCACATCTGTAAGAAGAGGATGAGTCTGCAGCTCTGGTTTCTTCATGACACTCTGGTACCTATCAGTAAATTAGGATAATTATATCTTTAGGCTATTGATGTCTGTATAGTTCATAAATGAAAGGGGTATCAGGGTTGAATAGGGCTTTTTTTGATACCATTCATCATGCTCATTTAACCTTTAAAATAAATCAGCCAGTCAATGTGTCTTTTTCAACCAATCAATAAAAAAATAAAAAACAAATAAAAAGGCATACCTCATAGTTGACTTTTATGGCCTTACATGGCCTGACTTTGTGATGTCAGCTTAAAACTCTCACAACTGAGTTGAAACGAAAGGGACCAGACAGCACAATGATGGGCAGAGCTAAGAAAACTGCCCTGGAATATGATTTTTTTAATAGTATCTCCTCTAGTAAGAAAAAAGAAGTAGTGGATGTCAGTGTGGATTTGAAAGAAGGGAAGATAACTGTTTGGATGAGGTACTTTAGAACTGAAAAGATGATTTTGAGCCAAAATATTTCTTACAAGTGTATTACTCCACCTCACAAGTTTGTCAGTGTGCAGACATGGGCTCAGCACGCTATCGGTGCTTTCTGCTTTCATATCTTTGCAATTTCGGTATCTGTGGCAAAGTCTATTTTCCATCGTACTCCCAGAGATTCTGCCACGTGAATAGGGTCATGGAGGAATTAACGAACACAGGATTTCTGCACAAGCACTTGGACCTGAGCTGCTCAATCACTGCATTTGTTTTGCAGGGAGGAGGGCTGCTGGTCCTCATGGCTTTTCTGTAGGACCGCTAAACGTTTTCAGCAGATTCGATCATTTAATAGAAACATTATGACATTTCCAGAAATAGATTTCAGTCTTTTTGTAAGATAAGGGAAAGGCTGGTTGGGTTTGTCACATCCTTTGTTTTTTACAGAATTAGTTTTGATGGATGAAGCAGCGGCAGAGAGATCTGAAGTTTACAAGTGGTATTTATTTATTGCACAGTGTGTTCTTTTGTGGTGTTAGTTATTCAACCGTACAAATCAAAAAGTTCCTTCTAAATTAACTTATTCCCAGAAAGATCAAGAGTTTCATCAGGAAAAAATAAAAAATAAATCCTAAAAACCTCTCAATATGAAAGCTTCTAACTACTACATTCATTATTGCATTACTCTTTCCCGGGGGAGAAAGGATGTTTTATTCTTCAGGCACAGTCAGTATGCCCGTTCTGCTGAAAAAGTGCCACCTTCGATAGCTTCTTTAAAGTGTTGACACCTGACCATCAAAACTAGTTCAGCATCCCCAAAACAATTCCTGTGAGCAGAATGGTACAATAACAAGTGAGTTTTGGCCATTACCATGCTGGTTAACATTAGCAGCAGTAGTCAGTTTTGTGTGTCATTTTCCTTGTTTTTTTACTGAAAGAAAAAGCAGTTTCTTTGGTCTCTTCCCATTCAGGAAATCAAGTAAGTACTTGCTTGCAAAACATTGGTTTCAGTGGTACTTTTACTTTGTCTAAATATTCAGTAGAGGGCTTTCTTCAATAAAGGCCATGCACATATTTTTGTGGGTTTGTACTATTTTTAGAACTACATGCAGCTTTCAGTTTGTAGTAAATAGCTTGGAAAAACATCTAGATGGATAAACCAAATACAAATGTAATAGTTACAAGATCTAGTTATAATTAAAATCCAGGGGGAGAGAAGAGATGCAATAAATCAGAGTGTATATGAACCAGATGTTGTCTATTTTGGGCAGCAGTGGGAACTCCATGTGGCTCTGAGAGATGAGGCCGACGCTTTGTGGACAACAAAATACGCTTTTCTAACAGCATCTGCCTGCCTGTCTTGTGCCAGAATCCACCCACCTCTGTCGTTAGCTGCTCTTCATCCTAAAGGTGTCTTCCTTTTAGCCTTCTGCACTTGTATAGTTTATGCGACTTGGTAGTTGTAAAAAGCTTTAGAGATGGGAAGGAAAAAAAAAATTATCGCCTGTAAGAGAGAATCTGCATAGGTAGTGGGCTGCTGCCAGTGAGGAATTGCATCCTGCCTCAAAGAACTATGCCATCACTATAACCATTTTGCAAAAACAGGTCTGTTTTAAAAGCAAAATGAGAAAAAAAAATCTGATATATCAAGGCTGATGCTATCTGCTCTCAGGAGCAATTTGATCATAACCCTCTTTATATCTGTCTCTTCCCCTGCCTGAAGTTCCCTACCTTAAAATGAATTTGTTCCTGAGACTACTCACAGGGGTAATCTAAACTGGTCCTCGCTGTCAATGACACGTGTATAATGACATTTTACTGCTTGTCTTAGCCAGCCTGTCTGAAGAATCCTACTGCTAATTGTTGCATTATGAGCTGCCTGCAGCCCCAGGAGACAAGACAGCATCGGGGCCGCGGCACTGTGGGATGGGCTCGTACCTGGCTGTAGGGGATTCACATCCATCCCACTAAACATCCCTACTCCCTGCTGTCCCCTCCAAAATGCCTGGCGAAACACGGGGCAAGGTGGGCTCTGCCCCACTGCTCTGCAAACCGGCTGCTACCAACAGGGGGTAAAATGCAAATTTTATTGCAGCAAGACAATGTTTTCCTTTTGGATTCTGGGTTTTGTGTGCTTTTGGAAAGCATTTGGCAGCCACAGCAAGTATGTTTACAAAAAGAGCAGAACTGGTAAAGTTCAGGTTCGTGTTTGGATTCAGCCCCAGCAAACTGAAGCTGAAGCTGTGCCAGACGTTTGAAGCTGCCAGACGACAGTTCATCTCAAACAGAAAGCTGAAGAGGGGGAAAGAAATTTGTCAAATGTATTCCATGTGGAATTTCAGGCAATTTAATTTGATTCACTACACTCTGAAATGTCTTGGACTTCCCTATTGTTTCTTTACTTTAACACTAAATTTGATACCTTCTGGGATCGGCAGTGCTTTGTGCTGCATTTGTCACGTCCTCTAATTTACTGGCTTTAGTCTCTCTTTGTTTTAATTGAGGATGGCGAGCCCTGCCAAAAGCACTCTGTCAACTTTAAGGTCGTTTGAGTCCCGAGGTCATTCTTCAGGGGAGGTCAGTGCTGCCTTTCGGGTGGGGACTGCTGCAGTAAGAAGGGATAAAATGGGTACATGTGAAGGGGGGAGGAAAAATGATGGAAAAACCTCATCTGCTTACCTTCATCCAAAACACCAGCAGCTGAGCCCATGGCTGCAGAGACACGGATGTCAGGACATGGCCACAGCAGGGTGGTCTCTTGGCCAGTGACCAACATGGGAAAGCGTGGAGCTGTGTATGATCGTGGTGTCCCTTCTGCTGTGAATTTCCTGCTGTGTGGGTGAATTTCCCATGAAGTCAGTGGGCACTTCAGCCTGGCCCCAGGGCAGGAGCATCACGGCTCTCTGCAGCAGTGCAGCCCCTCTGTCTCTCGACGTGCCCAGTATTTATTACCTGTCGAAGTGCAGCTCCAGCATCACGGCCACTTCTTCAGCTCCCTCTGACCAAGTGCCAGAAACAGAACCCAGATCCTCTGGATCTGTAAATAAAGCTGCCTAAATTTGTCCAAACGTCAAAGCAGAGGAGCACACAGAGTACCAAACAGTGTTTGAGTCCATATAATATTAATTTCTCTTGAAACCTGAACTCTTGTGTAGGCTACAGCTGAAGGAAAGGACTATTGCTGGTTTTGTACAGACAGACAAGCAGAGGTGCACAGGCTGCAGGTGAAATATAGCCTTGATTCTTACAGATAAATATATATATATATAAATCCAATTCTAATATTCCTGCCTGAAACATCTAATTTGCTATATTATGATTGGCCTCCCTGGATGAGTGCATGTTTGCTCCTGAGCCAGGCTCAGGAAGATGAGAACAGTCAAGCCCAAAGTTGTCATTGTTTACACGCAAGTCAAGTCAGTGAGGAGTTCAGTGTCTTTACTGGTACGTCTGATTTTTTTTTTTCCTGACATGTGCAGCCTCTGTTTCTAGGAGTTGAGAGTTTGTTTGTTTTTGAAGAGCAGGAGAAGAGAAGAGCCGGAGGCTATCTGACACAGCTGCGGTCAGAGCATCTCTTTCAACTTCTCTTCCTAGGCTGCAAATGCCTGTGTTCACTTTTTTTTTTTCTCCCTGAAATTTTCCTTCAGCTCCCTGTGTATTTCAAATACCGTTCTGGCAAGTTGCAATAAGATAGATCTGGGACAGAGGAAGAATCCCTGGAGGTGCGGGGCTGTTATCAGTGGGGCTAGTGGGGATGGCTGCAGTGGTGCAGATGTTGTGCGTGCTCGCCCGCCTCCCACCACTGCTCCACACTATTGATGATTCTGGTAGTGGTAGGGCTTGGGCTCTCTGCTCTGCCCAGAATTGTTTAGGGGAAGGTGCTTGGTGCAGCACACCCCAGGTTTCCCTCAGTCCATTCCACCCCATAGCTTCTTACGGTGATGCTCCTGCATGGGAGGGTGGGGTCTTTAACCTAGAGGTTGCCCTGCGATTACATAGGAGCCTCCCTTTATAATTATGGCATTAGGCTGCTATAAAATCTGTAGCTTTTCCTCAAGAATCATGTAGTGATTCTTAAAATCATGTAGTGATGCTTAAAATCTTTTCCCATGTAGGCAGTTGGACAAACATGGGAGTGTTGTGAAAATCATTAGCGCTACGGGTAAAACGTCCAGATAAAGTGCCCTGGGATTTACGTACTCAGTGCTGTAGTAATAATAATTAAAATGCATACTACTGCAGGTAACTCCCACAACTTGCACTTTGCTCTGAAGCTAAGAAACTCATTGATTAATCCATGGGGTCAATCAGTCCATCTTGTTTGGAGAGTTAATCATAGAGAGTGTGTGCAACAGGACCAACACTGAAATAGGTTTGTTTACTGCTGCTTAATCAGAGAACCCAAACTCTCCTGTAGAGTGGTGAGAGGTTTGTTTCTACTTAGCCTTTAATTGCAAAATGATCTCATTAGTGCCATCGTGAATCTCGGTACTATCCTACAGATGCATGGAATTTAAAGAGCAAAGAGTAAAAAATGGTTGTCCATAAAAAGTTAACATTTGACAGGAAGTGCCATGCAGTTGATATGATCAAAATTTACTGAACTGGGGTTGTCTTTATTTGCATTTTTATCAAAAGCTACATCTGCTCAGCCCAATGGCTTTTGGTCTACCTTACTATTAAGAACAGAGGAGGACTGCAATAATGAAACTATGTCAAGGTTTTTAGCCAAAGATAAAAGTGTCTATTGAGAACAAGAGTGGAAGACAACAGCATATTTACTGTGGCATTCAGTAAGGGGTAATCCTCTAAGTTATCCCAGCTCATGGTGCTGCTTTGCCCTTCCCACACAACAGAATTCAGACCATATATGTGTTCTTACTGGCCTCTGTCTCATTTATTATTTAATAATTTTTGAAATGTCTCAGGAGGTTGGAAGGAGAGTGATAGGATCTCAAACGGGCAAGGAAATCCCAGGCAAAGCAATTGTTGCCAAAATAGGTGCTGGAAAACCAGAGGCAAGGTTGCATACCCAGGGTAAAGTATTAAGCATAAAAATGTGGAAAGCAGCAACTGTCTCTAACATGGAACACTAATAGGTGCAGGTTCGTGTTCCTGTACTGGGGGAAAGGCTCAGATTTGAGTTCCACATCATGCAAATCCAATACAAACTCACTGCCTTTTGAAATCTGGGTAGCATCTCTGCCTTTGTGGTAAGCTTCTGGCTTGGATTTAGAAGATTGGGGATCAAATGACTCCTCCCAGCACAATTCTAAATACTAGGAAGAGAATAGAGGATAATATTCCCTTTACTAATACTGGTTTCTAATCAGATAAAAATAAGTGACAGTGTAGGAAGAATCCCTCAACTAACTGCCAGAACGTGTCGATTTATCAAATTTTTTCCGCTGTTGCTCTTTTTTTGAGCTAGCCTCAGAGCTGACAGTGTGTGTTTTACAGTGCAGCAAGGTAGATTGATTGATCCTAAATAGAAAAGCCTTTGGGGTCTCGAGATGATGTTTTAGCTTCAGAAAAAAAAAAAAAAAAAAAAAGAAAGAAAGAAAAAAAATGAATAAAGCATGTTAATGTAGAGAAAGAAGCCTGCTTTAATTGGACCAACTCCTGGCTTGCTGAAAATTAATGGCTGGCTGGCTGTTGCCACAGTGATTCATCTTTTCTATCATGTTCTGCAGTCCTTCTCTCCAGGGGGTCTGTACTCCCCTCCAATTCCAATACCAAAAGTGAAATACACTTTTTTTTTCCCCTCTTAAAAACATATATTTTAGTTGAATTGGCTTCAAGTAAATGAAAAATAGCACTGGTGGGAATATGAAGGAGGCAGGCAGTGTCTGGGAATTGGGTTTTGTTTACTGTAGGGCTGGCTTTGTTTTGTTTGAATGGGATTTAGATCTTTTTTTAATGTACTCTCAACTCCTCATTGCTACTGGCTGACTGTACAGGTGACAGAATGACTTTCGAAAGGATCCCGATTTCAGTGTGTTGAAACGTATTGTTCCTATTTCTTTTCATCTGGCCATAGAAACAGAAACCGTGTGTAAGCAAGAGCTGCTAAAACTGAATATAAAGCTGGAAAAGGCATTGAAAGCACTTAGGTGGCTCTGGAAATGAAAAGATGAATTTTCTGTACAGTTCTACCAAGCCCACAGTTTTGTTTTGCTTTGTTTTCAATAAATTACTGTGCATGAACAAGGATTGCAGTTTAAAACCTGTTGGAGGCAGTACTGGTTGTGTGAGGGCACAACATGAACTTGAACACGAGGTCATTAGAAGTTTAATAACGTGTGCCCAAATCCTGTATGGATCATTTGATCGTGGAGGGGGTTGAGCTTTGGAACTCAAAGTGTGGAAATTCAAAATACATTTTTAAATGTAAAATACTTTCATGTGCCTTTTCAAATTTATCTTATTGCTGCTGGAGATAGATTTCTCCTCATTGGCTGCTGCAGAGGTGTTACTGGTTGACTAGCACATGGAGTCACTTCTAACACATATGCAAGAGGTTGGAAATGCCAGGATTTTTGTATTATTGCATATTCAATATAGGATGATTCACTGTATCTGAAGATTACAAGAAGATAAATAAAGATCTTGTTTAATGTAATTACAAATGGTAAATTGTTATGGTAATTTATTATTATTCCAGTAAGGCAAATATTAGAATTCATAGCTCAGAGATCATAAATAATCCTCAGAAAATTGGTTGTGATGTTTAACATTGACCTGAGATACGGAATATGGGTAAAATTGAAGCAGTACTGCAAGAAAGTAACATAAAGAAAATGCTAAATCATGCTAAACATTTTCAGCAGCTGATACATGTTGGGCAGTTCATTAATTCTGCTAACTCATTCATTGTTTTTGTTTTTCACTCTGTGAACCCTTAAAGAGTAATCAATGCTTTATCAAGGGTGTGGATACGCACACTTTTTATACACATTTGTATACCAACCAACATACATCCATTTATTTCCAACGTTTTTCTGTATCAAAGCATTTTCTTAAACTGTACACTCTTAAACGTGATCACTAGGGATATGTTTATTAGTCTCTGAAGTAGCTTTTTGAATAGCTGTTTTTACCTTTTACCAGTAAAGTTGGGTTTTCCCACAGTACTATAAATATTAAATAAAGACACTAAGAGTTTATTAGTGTAATATTTTTATAGGGATGTGGTTGAAAATGTAACCCATAAAATTAGTAATGACAGGTTGAAAATTATACATTATTTCTATCAGGTTTTACGGCTATCATTGTTTCTTGTTTTTGCATTGCTTTTCTTGTACAGAAGAAGAAGGGCTCTGAGTATTTTATTAACTGCAAAGCAAATCTAGTGCTTTGTATGATAATATTGGATTAACTGTAAGCAGGAGTGCGACAGAAATAGCACTCAGGACTTATATGTTGCATTGCTTCTAAGTGGAATGGCTCAAATTAGGTTTTGTTTCCACAAAACACTGAAACAGCAACATTTCCAAGTTCTTTCGCAGTGCTTGAAAAGCCTGCTGTACCTGTATGTATTTGTTCTTTTAGTACAAGAGAAACAGGATCCTTTTGTCTTCCTCTCAGCATTAGCCTTTTGTACATAAAATATTTTGGTCCCAGAATTCCACCAAGCATTTATGTTTCTCTGTAGGACTCTGCTTTATTGAACAATTTCAGTAATAAGCTGTGTGACATTTCTTAATTTTTTAACCCAGTGCTAATTTGGAAATTTGCTTTTTGAAGTGTCTGTAAAAGTCCGTTTTCCCATTTAAAATTTTTCTCTCTTACATTTGGTTAGCCTATGTATGGGTGATTGAGGCAGTGCAGTCTAACAGTTTGAATAAGAAACTGCGAGCCTGAATTTCAGGATTCAACACCCAGCTTTGCTGTGGGTTCCAATGTGGCCAGGGGGAATTCTCTTCACTGCAGTTTGTTCCCACTGATGTAAAAGAATTTCCTCACAGAATCATAGAGGGGTTGTATGAGCATAAGGAAATATGCCTCGAAAATGTGTCCCTGTAAAAGTTTGTACTACGTACTTATTTTCTCAAACAAATGAAACTTTCCAGTGAGGCACAGCGCTCTTTGTTTAGCATTAGCACTTAATGGAGAAATCAGCTTGGAAGCATGCAGTGGGCTCACAGGGTGCTGAGGAACACGCAGGTATTTTTGCTTAACTAAGTGGTTTCATGCCTGTTCGTAGACAACAGGTTCCTGTCCACTAAGAAGTTCTGTTCTTGTTTGTTTTGTTTTATTTTTGATGTGGTGACACAACGGCAAATGCTGACCAGGGCTGCTGACAGCCCCATGCAGGTGATGAGTGCTGGTGTATGGGAGCATTGAGCTGGGAGTGCCAGGGCAGGAAAAGAAGCCATTTGCTAGACATCGCATAAAAGGGATGTTTTTGTACATGCTCAGGACTCTGCAGTTCACCCCGACATCCCAAATTTCCAGAGGTCGTCGTTAAGCTATCCCCATATTAGAGGTGTTTGTGAGGGTGGACTTGGTGGTGCAGGTTCATCACAAGCACACCAGGCATACGGGAAGCTGCTCAAGAGACACGACCTGAGGGAGAGAGAGGATCCTACTATAAATAGGGGTATGTATTTGCTGCTTTGAAGTTCATCAGGAACAAAACAACTTTGCAGTGCTAATACTTGAAACCATGGTGAAAACAGAGTCCTGGAGGGACCCATATCCTGAACCGTGGGCTTATGGCATGCCAGGGGGTATATCCTAATAAATAAGTGTTATCCTTCTAGCTCTTGCAGCACTGTGCAGCTTGCCAGAGGGGGCACTTTTTAATGGACTAGGAGAAGTTAAAGGAGAATCCAGAAGGATAAGGCTTAAAGTGAATTCTTTGGTTTATACCATTTATAGTCTTATTAAATTCAATGTATTTCTCAGACATTTGGAGGGCAAGGAGGTTCAGTGTATTCGTACATCTTTCAAGATCCTCACTTGATCATTTGACTCTGTCCAGCTAGCTTAACAAGCTAAATAATAAAAGGGAACAATGCAAAACTTGTTGAATTTTTTTTTACCCTGTGTCTTTTTTGAAGAAAGATACCATTTTTTTCCTTAGATGCCCAGCAGTTTGCTGCAGACTCCTGCAGTTTCTCTGCCCATCACTCAATACCTATTTCAGCATATCAAATTGTTGTATTTCCTCCTTTCATAGAGAAGCAATTAAAAATGATGAGGGTAAAGGGTTAAACCTAAAAGCCTGCTAATGAGGGTGCCTTCTTGGTTTTCTTTTCATCAGGCATTTGATGCTGTTTTCAGCATAAGCTTTCGATAAGCATCACTGAACATTTTTCCAGAGTATATTAAAAAAAGTTTTCTTTTTTTTTTTTTTTTACCGTCCTGTAAAAATGATAGATGTGTGGCTCTGCTGTTTATCTGAAATCCTAATTACTGATGCTCCAGCTTTTGAATGTTAAATTCATGCAGTGTTCTTTAGACTTCAAACTGGTCAAAGAAAGATAGATTTGTGTCCACAGAGAGATCTAAGTCTGGTAAACAGAGCCAATGTTTGTTTATTTATTAAATTATTTTAAAGTCAAGAGTTGCATCAACTGCAAATTGCATAGATTTACAGCTTTCTAGATGAATTTAAAAAAATGATTTTCTGCCATTGAATGAAATTTTAGTTTTTGTCTTGATGAGAGCATAGAGTAGAGGTGAGGTGGAATTTGAAAATATGGAAGACGCCTCCTTTCCTTGAGTTATGCTGTTTAGTACAGAACAACGTTTTTTCCAAATGTATACACAAATATTTGAAAAAAAATATTAAATATGTGATTCTATATGTATATCCATAGAAAAATACATATGTGTGTGTGTATACATATAAAAACTGATTCCTAGTAGTCATGTAACATTCCAAAGAATCATTTTCACAGGGAAACAAGGAGGATGAGCATAGGATTACTAATGGCAGTCCTTGCAACCATGTTGTGAAAATGTGAGCAGTTCATCTTTACTGCATCTGTGCTGTGTACAAATGGTGCCTAGAGCAATAGCAGCAGCGGTACCTAACAGCAGCTCAACGTGGTGGTCCCTAATATTCAGGCCCTGATGAGTTTCTGAATTGTCTTCCCTCTGTGGTTGAAGTGATCTGCAAAGTTAAGCTCTCTTATTAGTAGTGGCTGTAGGAGAACATTTGCATTGAGATCTGTTTGTGGACGTCCCCCACAGCTGCCTTGCCTCAAACTGAGGGAAAGCAGAGGGCTTAGTTCGAAGGATGATTAGCAATTTTTGAGGCATTTATTGTACTCCCTTACACAAGACAATGAATGACTGTGTGTTTTGCAGTATGTCCTGGGAGTGTGGCAGGGTCTTTACTGGTGGAATAGTGGAAGTTTTTATTTGAATTTAGTGCTGAGTTTTGTACATCACCTGGCAGTCACAGGGATTCAGCAGTTAATTGAAGATTTCAGGTGGTACTAATGTACAGTGGGGTTTTCTGAGAGCCATATCTAGTTTTCATTGTTGTGAGAGATGCTTTGGAGATCAGTGGTGGTGTCCTCGGAGCCACCAAAGGTGCGTTCACCCATGGCCACTGTGGTTGCAGGGCCTCAGCAGTGAGAATAGCAGCACCCACAGGGGTGCGGCAGGGGATCAGCCTAGGCTTTCTGCACTGATTTATTAAAGCATTTTTTTCTGACATGCAATCGTGTATCATCTAATTGAGAACATAAATTGCTGCCTGTCATGGTGCATCGATTAGTCAAAAACTTGTCACAAAAGCGTCGGTGCATTTCATCACGGAGAGGTTGAATTGTAGCAGTATCGAGCTCCTACCTGGCTTTTGTAGTAGCAGCGAGGCCTGGGACAGCACTGCGGGACATGCCACGTCACCTGGCCTGGCTTTAAAACACTTTCATACTGCCACATATGTCCCCAGAGTTCCTCCATGCAGCTTGTGGGGTGCCACTTGGGTGAGCCGCGGCCTATTCGCTGCCTTCCAGGCCATCGTGTGAGGTGCAGTCCCCAGCAGTGACTAAGTGTTATAGAATTCCTGTGTCCCTGAAAGCTTCCTGTGCTTTCAGCTCCTAAAGCCTCTTCGGAGGAGCTGGCTGTGTCTGATTTATTGCCGAGCATTCATCTACCTGTGCTACCTGGGAAGAGCAATGTGGAACAGACATGTTGCTTGTTTAAAAAATTAAACTTAATTTCTCTCAGGATTTTCTCTGTCTCTAGTCAAGTTTGTTTTAAACTAATGGAAGTAATTAGCAAGGCACAGAGGGACTTTGTCTAAGAGGTAGCCATTTTTAGATAATGGAGCATAAAAGTCGACACAGTGACATATGACACCAGAGCAGCATATTGGAGCAATGCGCTGTGTCTTAAGCAGATGTTTAAGTACTTTGAGTCCTGAAATCACTACATACATGTATAGGAAGGGATTTATTTTATTTTTTTCTCTCAGACTACTGGTACACTGTGGGGCTTTCTTTTAATCTCAATAAAATCAAAGTAAGCTCTGAATTGTTTTTAATGTGCAGTCATTATCACTCCTTTCTCTCTTCTTCAAATGTCTTTTCTTATATGATATGTTGGTACTTCAGGAGGTATAGATAGAAGTCGCTTTTTTGCACTGCCATTATATAACAGAAGAGTGCAATAATAGGCCAATTGATGTACCTTCTTTCTAATAATGCTGATGGCATGGAGCTGAAAATAAATAACGCATTAGCAGCGAAGCACTCAGTGTGTTCGCACATGTTTGTTATAGCTGTGAATGCAAGGGAGATTTTCAGAAGTTCCTGATAGATGAAGTGCAACAGGGTGGTCTCAAGGGGTGCTGAGACCTTCCCTGCTGATATCAGCCACCTCGTGGGTCTCTGAGGCCGTCACAGCTGCTCCAGGTGTCCAGTGCTGGTTCTTGCAGCTGCCAGTGACTCTGTGTGTGACCTTCAGTGTTTCATGAGTTGCTATATTTCAGGCTAGTCTAAACTAAATGAAGGCAATGGACAGGCTTGTTGGCTGTGTTTTTACTGTTAGAGTGAGTACCGGCACAGGTCTGCGCACTGACCTGGGATTGTCCCTATGGTCAGGTCAATGATAGCACAGCAGAGTTTTGGAGTTAATGTGGTCCATGCGTTATTCTCAGTCAATCATTTAGAAGTAATAGAGATAAGAAGTTTTGATGTACTGGAGATGAGCCGTTGTGTGCCAGTTGACCTCAAGGCAGAGCACTGACTTGTGTGGACTGGTGGTCATTGGCACCAGTTGGGTTTGGCCCATGCATTTCATGGCATGTGAAAATTCGAGAGGGGCCTGAGCTCCAGCTCTGGCAGTGCTGAAGTTTGAAGCCTCAGCACAGAGTCATAAAACTTTTTAAAGTTTTGCTTCAAGTTGTATACATGAACTTTGAAGTTTGAGATGATTTTTAGCTGCTCTGGGAACCATGAAAGCTTTCTTCTTTCTTTATTGAGCTTGGTGGAAGTCTCACCTTCATAAGACAGAAATCCTCCACTCCAGATTGCTGAATCTGCAGTCTTCTATCTGCACCTTGCTCTGACACTCACTGACTAAAAGCAAGATGCCAAGAGCTTCAAACTGTGGTCAAAGTGGCAATTAAGTTATATCCTGTCCCTTACAACAATGGTGGCCAATGTTTCATTCAGACTGTGAGTAATGCAGGAGATGCTGCTTCCTATTACACCGAAAACCATTTGTTATGCTTCTGGAGATAGAAAGCAGAGATAACTGGTCAAATGTCTGGACTAAAGCATTTCAGATGAGATAGACATGGAGGTTATTTATTACAGGCTGAATGACAGTGAAAGATAAAGACAGGCAGTTTTGATTTCCAAAACAAAACTAAGGGACTTTTGTTTTCCTTGGCTTTCCAGAATCTAGAGCTGTAGTCTAAAACGATGAAATTGCTTAAAAGCATTACCCACACTTTTTTTTTATATACTAGGTAATATTAGCCATCTTTTTTTTTTGTAAATCAGTGTGTGACAGTTACTTTGTGCTGAATAATTTACTATTATATATATATATTATATGCTATAATATATATATATTTACACACATAAAGAAGTACTAATGTGGCTTAAATAAATACAGAGCCTGAAAAAGCCTTTGTAGATGTATGGTTATGGCATGATCACAGCACCCCAGTTATGGGAAGAAGTTCCACCACAATCTGCTCCTCTCACTTCTCTATGGCATGGTGATACTGGGGGCTTTTCAGTTAGCAGTTTCCTCGCTCCTTTTTCTTTCCCCTTTGGCATCCCCTGGGTGTTTTCCTTTAAATCCAGATTAGTCCCTGATTCAGCTCAAAGCAGCACTGCACAAGCAGTCAGCTATGGAACAGGGAGAAAGAGATGGCTGGGGTCAAACTGGCCCCAGGAGCTCCTCTAGCCTGTATTGCCTCTGCATCCCTTCTCCCACCACAGCCAGTCTAAGCAGGACTCATCTTACCTCGCTTTTCTTCTGCAAAGTGCCTGCCAAGGCAACATCAAACCTGGGCTAGATGGTATTCCTTATCTTGGAGCATTGCTGCAAAGCTCTCGGAAATTGCAGCGTTACAGAGCCCATGTAACAGGACTAGCTAGGAAGCTGTATATCCATTCACACTCACTTGAGATATTTTTACGGGTACAATATGTTTTCTTTCACCACATGTGTGTTCCACCCCGTGGATTAGTTGAATGGCAGAAAGTGTTTTGTTTCCTATGTGATTAGCTGCAGGTTCAATTTCTATCAGATTTGTCAATTTTGTCATACAATAGTTTGGTTTTTTTCCAGCCTAATGTATGTGACATGCTTCATAATGCCAATAAAAACAGTTTTCAAACTAGACTGTAAATGAATTTGACCGAAAAACGCCAAAAATAAAAATACCAGCCATTGGGGAGCTTGGATCCGACAGTGTATGCTTTTAAATGACGAGTTGTGGTTTGTGAAGCAAAGTTTTACAGTTCCTCTTTGCTGTAGCTGTAATGTACGGAGTGGTCAGCCAGGGTGGGATGGGAGCTCTGGTTGTGGGTACCTGCTTCCAGCAGTGGATGCGCTCCCCAAAATTGTTTTAATTTTTCTTCATGTAATTTTTTTTGCCTCTATATTTCTGATAATGGAATTGTTCTGGGCTTTTAAATTTCAGTTAAGAATGTGCAAATAGGCTATCTGGTAAGTAGGTTATTGAAGGGTTAGGGAAATGGAGAACATTTCGTGCAAAAAAATACCCACAGTGTGGGTAATAGACTCCAGTCGAATTTAAAAGATAATGGCAACAAGGGAGAAATCCACTTGTAGAAATGGGGAACAGCTGTGTTTGAGATCTAATGAAACTGTATCAAATACTTTAAAAATGGCTTACAACTTCTTCCCCTGGGAATGGAGATAAAGCACAAGAGCACTCCTGAAAGGTCGAAGAAACAGTTAAATCATTTCCTTGATGGTTATTAGAGATATAGAAGACATCAGTGAAAATTAAATGTCTGAAACTTGTATTTGATTGCTTTTCTTATCACGCCAATCTCACACGTTTCTTCCATCTCTTGCTCTCTGTTCTAGTAAAATTTAATAACTGTGCCGGTAACAAGGGAGTTCAGTATGAAACCAACAGCTTGGACTTCAAGGTGAGAGCAGATGGGACCATGTATGCTGTCCACCAGGTGCAAATGCCCTCAAAGCAGATGATCCTGATGGTGACCGCCTGGGATCCCCAGACCCTGGGCAGATGGGAGGCAATCATCAGGTTTCTGGTGGGAGAGAAGTTGCAACACAATGGACACAAGGTAAGATATTTTCAGAAATCGTTTTCCTATTTCGTTCTTCGTTTGCCTCTGTTCCATAAGCCTTTAAAAGTAACATTCGGCATAGGATTGTTTGTGTCATCTGGTCTATGCTTCCAGGGCATGTGTCCAGGTAGAAAATGGCACAAGCAGCAGCAAATTTCATGCAAATATTCTTTGATCTTCCCTGATGTAAATGATTTTAGGTTGCCAGTGGGGAAGCATTCTCTAAGCTCATACTTTTGTATATTTAAATAACCACTTGGATCTGTTATGTACTGCAGGTATATGCTATTATATACCTTGTGTTTGCTTCTCATTGCTAATACTCTACCTCAACTTGAAATAAAACCTGCAGACAGAAGGTGCCTCTCTCTCTCTCCAGAGGCCAAGTCAACCATAATCTTGAAAAACACAAGGTTAAATTCAGATTTCTTTGTGACAGTGTAGTCCTGGAGTCATGCACTGTCTGCTTCTGCTGCGCTGCAGACATCTCCCCAGCTTTCACAGTGCCTCATTGCTCTCCACGAGCACTCTGCATGGTCCTGCAGCTCCTCAGGGGTGATGCGTGCACCCAGGCAGGGCTTCCAGATGGAGATCTGGGCTTGTTTTCTTCCAGAGCAGCAAGGACAGGGAGCATTGCTGCTGCCTGCTAAGGGACATTTGCTCACAGGCTGTGAGCACCAGCAGGGCAGCGACACACAACGTGGCACCGCAGTGGCAAACATCCCCTCCGCTCAGTGCCAGCGTTCTCCCTTCACAGCTGGAATCAACACCAGCTCCAAAGCCTGCACCATTCTGTGTTTCAGACAGGAGTTTATCAGTGCTTGCTTGCTTTCTTAGTTTCATACACATAGCTCAAAAGCAGGAAGGATCTGTCCCTGCCCAGCAATCTGACAGCAATATTGCTTCACTTAAATACAGCCGTGGGCTGCACGGTGGCAATGAAATCAGGGACTGCTCCACAAAAACACATTTCTTCTGCTCTGCTCCTTGCATAGCTGTCTCTGGCCTACCTCTTCCATATTATCTTCAGCAGCAGTTCTCCTTCATTTTCAATGTTAGTCTGGGCTGAAGATCATGTGTGACACTGAGTAAACATGGTTATGCTGTCTGCTGCCTGTTAAAAAAAAAAAAAAAAAACTTTGATGGTTGGGCAGTTATGCTTAAACTGCTTAAACACATTGTTATAGTTGGGGTTACCTTTAGCATAAATTTGGCAGGAAATTGGCTGAGGAGCCTGATTTATTGCTGGATCTTGAAGACCTTGCAGAGCAAGGGTGAAGGTGGATGTCACCTGGGAATGGACAGGCAGAGCCACTTGGCTGTGGCTGTAGACTGGATTAATGCACGGTGGTGGCTGTCAAATAGCAAGATTGGCCTCCCCCCTCCTCTCCTCTTTGCTGTAGCGCTTGGGCAGAGAGGGCAGAAGAGGGGAAAGAATGAGAGAGGTTTTTTGTGTCTTATTGTAAGAATGCTGCAACGTGACAGTTTGCAACATTTGGGAAATTTTTTATCACGTGTGAGACAAGATGGAAAAGACTTGGAGAGGCTTAAATCTATTAGTCACCCGGTGGGCTGACCCCTGAGGTTTTGCATGGCTTAGAGTCATATAAATACATTTCTGCTGCTCTTCAGTAAAAGTCTGGCTTGTGCAAGATAGAGCTAAGCCCTGTATATTATGTCAGCTGTATTTGCTGTTTTCTAACCAAAGAAATACTGCTTCCCTCTAAAAGTAATTAAATATTGAAGGCACAAAGTAAGGTGTCTTATATACTGCTTTAAATTTCTTCTTGTAGCAGAAAGAAAACTGAGTAAGTACACATTTCTGCTTTAGTAAAATATTTGGTTCAACACTCATCTAATGTTAATATAAGCTGAACTCTGGTTCAAAATAGAGAGCGTTAAGCTTTTTAAAATTCATATCCCTCCTTTCTAAAAGCCTTATTAGTGTGTAGTTTGAGGCTGAAAAAATATAGAAAACAAGACTAATGACAAGGTCACAAGGAGTTTTATTGTGGGTTCCTATAGCAGGCATTTGACTTCTATTTTATTTAAATGCTTGTGCTTTTTTGCCAACAAAATAATCCTTTGTTTACTAAAGAAATAAATATGATTATGAGTTTATTTCAAAAATAATAGTGTTTATGCTAAAAACAAAACAAAACTACAATATCCAGTATAATATGTTTCAGGCCGTGACCCTAATATACTACATTTCATGGCTTTTACTAGAAACAGAATTCACATTTGTTTTTGTAAGGTATAATATGACTCAAGCGTAACTACATCATTGTTTTAAAGACTTTTCACACTATTGTGGTATATTAAGGATATGGAGATGGCAAATGCAAGAGAGAAAGGAGGAGGTAACGAGAGAGGGAGAGAGACCAACTCTTTGTTCTAGTGCGTGCATCCGTTTCCATTTTACTTGGTAAATATGTGACTGATTTTGTGAAAATGCTAAACAGCTCCCAGACATTAAAAATAATTGGCATGAAATCTGCCTTACTGCACCTAGTGATCTCTGTTTGCTGGCACCTACAGCACAAACAAGTCCTTCTGGCTCGCTCGCCCAGCATCTGTGTTTCAGGGTGCTTCTCCGTGACTGGCAGCCCTCAGCTGGGGCAGCCTCACTGCACCAGGAAATCTTGCTGCTCCTCTTCTCCTTCCTGAATCATCATTGAAAGGCCAAATCTGAATTTAGTTTATGATTTTCTATGGATTAAAGCTTCAAGAATATATGATCATCACACCTTGAAAGGCCCTTATTATACATTTGGCTTCTTGTGGAGGTTAGTACAGAGTAAAATGGTTAGTACGGAGCAAATGCTATAGAAGTTGATATTGTTGAGGTAGCAGCCAAGGTTATTGGGGGCTCAGAAGCAAGGTCCCTGCTCTACTGCAAATTCACAGTGTGTCCTGAAGGACCAAGCCTTGTCTTCCATAGCCTGCCTGCAAAAAGCAGCCTACTTCCCAGGAGGGCTCAGATGAGAAGACCCTCAAGAACGCGATACTTTGTGTTTGTGGTCCTTTATTATCACTGTATCTAAGAAAGGAAATTCACATAGCAGGTTTGGAGAGCTTTGCTGGTGGCCAGCATGTCCTCAGGGTGAGTAGCAAATCAGTTCAGGGTAGCTTCTGTCAGGATAGGAATCCCCTGGGGTGCTTTCATTGCAAAATCAGTGTTTGTGCCTGTGCCTCAGATTCCACAGCTGTGCAGTTATTCTGGGTGCAAGCTGGCATTTTGATGGCAAGTGACCCAATACAGTGACAGCTTCCTCTGCTTCTTAATGTTGGCGTAATAAATGTGCTAATTGCACTGAATAACTGAATAACCTGGGCAAATCTGCAAATTTTCTCTGGCAACTGCTTTAAAAAAATAAAATAAAATCCAATGACTACAGTAAAGTTTAATGCTAATAGGATGAAATCATGGCAAAGAACGTAAATATTTAAAAACACATTTTATGATACATGAAGCATACATTTTCCTTTCCTCCCCAGAAAGCATTTGAAGGTAAACTTTTTGGTTAATACAAGTGGTGTTAGTAAGTCTAGGAACTTTTTTTGTTCAGTCTTGCAGGAAACCTGATAGCAATTCAATTAGAAAATGCAAATGAGGTCACATATTTCCCACAGGAGTGCCGAATTACCCCAGAGGAAACTGAGTGATATTCTAGCATAACAATAAATACTTAAGATAAAGTTTCTTACACTGTTCTTGTCTGGCTGCCTGTTGTTCCAATTGAAAGTATCAGTCAGACCTGTGGGTATAATTTGGAATAAAGAAGCAAAAGAAAGAAAAGAAAAAAATTTGTTTATGAAATAATATTAAGTCCTTGTAGCTTGTGTCAGCATTTATGAAAGATAAACTTGAGTGGGATAATTCTCCAGAAGAAAACCCAGTAAAGCCAGACTTTACTTATCTGGAATTAGCAGTGCAATGTCTTCTTTCTAAGAGAGCATGCTGTTATGTATAACAATTGGATATTGATTTAACCACACGTCCACAGATGAAGATTATGTCTGTGAACAGTGACATTGCTGAAGACTTCAGTCTTCAGAGTGCCCTCTGCTTCTTATTTGCAGAAACTCAAGTCTTCCGAAGTGCATGAATGCATGTATAGCCCTTCGTGCTCCACTTACCACACTATCCCCATGTCCATACAGTCCAAGCTCCTTGTCATTCCTTGCTGATCCGTATCCTTCACTCCCAGTGCTGCTTTGTCTCGTCTGAGGTTCTGGCCCACTCTTTCATTTTGAGCTTTATTTTTCAGTGGTTGCATGCATGTAAAAATAAGACATTTCTGGCATTTTTTTCTTCTTTAGTTTATCCTGTTTCTCTGTTGTTCTCTATGAATTAAAATTGGGATCACAGAAATGCAGCATAGAAAGGAATTCATAGCAAAAGAGCTTGGACATCCAAGATAAATTCAGGACATGTAAGATGACAGTCATCTTTGCAGCTAGTGATTTACTTAAGAAAAAAATTAAAAGTTTTCTTTGATTTTCTTTTCTTTGTTTGTGTAAACCTAAATTTCTCATTGTCTTAGCTTCTCAAATTCTGAGCATGGAAATATGTAAATTTTTGTTAAATCTGTTAACTGTTAAAACTGTTAATTTTCACTGTTAAATCACTGGAAATCGTGCAATTAAAATCTTGCAAATATGTGGATATGCAGCTAGTATTTAAAACGTTGAGAAATATTGTCAAAAAACAATCCTTGCTTAAGCCTAGCTTGTGTTTTATTATGTCTCATCTTATTTGGGGCTTCCTTCATTACTGAGGTAGGAATCCACATCCATACAATATGAATGTGAAAAGCTGATTCTTACAGCCAGCTTTTTTGATTTAAAGCCTTTAAATAATCATCTCTGGCATTTTACCTAGCTGAGATTTTAAATTCCAATACAGCCTTTTATTGCTGATCACAAATACAAAGGTCTCCAGGCAAGGAAAGGCTTATTCAGCACCGATCATGTTTATGACCTCAGTTATTGTGCTAGCCAGGATGCTCTGCATGGGGCCTGGGAGCGATGAAGACGTATCCTTCCCTTGATGGAAGAAAATGACATCTTGAGCAGGAGTTGTGCTTCCATTGCTCCCGTTTACCCTGACACTTTCAAGTGCTTGGAAGGAGCAGGGGGGAAAGCTGCCTCAATTATTTCACTTCCCTCCTTCCCCTGTATTGGGATGAGGTATGATACATGGCATCAAGGGGATGGAGTTTATGGCAAGCTGTGTTATCCCTAGAGAGGGGATGAAGAAAAAGGACTGTAATTTTCATCCTGCCTTTTTCTAGCCCTATTTATGCACATTTTCAGGACCAGCTCATTATGCTGTCCCATGGATGCCCCAAGACCGCCCTGTTTGACCACTTCTGGGGGTAAATTAATACATTAATATCATATAGCTGTTACCAGTGAAACTGATCATGGTAATTGTGGAAGTCTGCTGGAGACACATCAGGTGAGCCTGTCTGACTTCATGCTTAAGTGAATTTGAACATCTAGCATTTACTCGTCGCGTGAGCAGAAAGTGCTGTTTGTGACAGCATGTGAACTTTCTTGACCTGATTTTCAGGTGTGTTCAATCACATTGCCTTGCACTGAAATCAAGATAAGATATGACATACAGGTGCTCATTGCCTTGGAAAATCAGCCCACTACGTGAACTTTCTGAGCACTGCACTCACTGCATTTAGTTCTTAAATAGTCAGCATCTTACCAAGGGTCAGGCTCAAAGCCATACTAGAAAGATCATCCTGAAGTGAAATTCACTCCAGATCTGTCTTCCTTCAAACAAAAAGAAGTCGTAAGGATCGAACTACCTACACAGAAATAAGTCTTTGCTGATAAAACAAAGCCCTCGGACTGCTGCGTACTGCCTGCCTGTGATGTACGCCGTGCCCTCGCGAGATCAAAGCGCTTGACCTCTGGTTTCACATTCTTTGTTGTTAACTGCTTGAGTCTGACTGCTGCTTCAAAAAAACATTTTGGACTGAATCTCCTAAAAAAACCTCTTCGCTGTTGTGGTGATCCATGTTGCATGTAAACACAAGTTTGAGTAAAAGACAAAAATGCCTTCATGCAGCCACATCCTTTAGAGAAAAAAATAATAAATAAATAAATAAAAGCCTTTGTCAGGGGCCCTGAGAGTCCACCTTTCTTTTCTTCTGCCCAGCGAGCTGAGACAGTATCACAGTTACAAGCTCAGGGTGAGGACGAGCTTTGGATCCTCCCAGCCTCTGGAGGTCAGGTCCTTGCTGGCTGGATGCTGGTAGCACAGCGGCTGCATGCTCTGCCTCCTTGGTATCACCAGCTGAAGGAGCATGGAGCAGCAGGCAGCCCCGAGTGTCCAGCATAGCCGGGTGGGTCAAGCAGGCTGTTGGTACCACCAGGTAGCTGTGGGATTTCGAATACTCTCTCTGTCCAGCAAAGCATTTAAACACTCACTTAAATTTCAGCATGCAAATGGGGATAAATTGAATGTGTTCATGTGTTCAAATTTAAGCATATGCTTAGGTGCACTCCAGTACTGGGGAATAAAAGAAGAACAGCCTTTTCTCAAGAGCCTCTTGAAATAACCAAAGGATAACTTGAAAGGGCAAACTCACATGCTAGCACTGGGGAGAAGTACCAGAATGAATTACTTTGCTTTGTGCTAAAGGAGCAGTGGTGCTTGTGATCTCTTAAATCTCTTGTGATCTTTTTACTTGCAAACATTATGAAGAGAAGGAATATTGTTACATTTAATTCGTTATGATTATTTTAATTCATGTAGCTTTTGAACCTCATGGCTTTAGAAAAATAAAAAGAGATTAAGTAATGTTTCACAGGATTGCAGGATTGTTAAGGGGTAGATTTTCTCCTGCTTCTTTCTGTGATGAAGTGCAGTTGTAACAGGCTGAGTTCTAGAAGCAACAGAAATGCTTTTTGGAGCAATTTTGAAAATGTTGCCCATAAAATTACTCATTAGAAGTTTTATTGGTGTAGACGAAGAGGCTTTCCAGCCCAGATATTTCATGCATTTTTCTCGATGAGATACTTGCAGAGTAAGAGAGCTAATATCAAGCTACAGTAGTGTGTCGGTTTAGGGGTTTTTTTGTGTGTGTTTTTTTGTACTTTATAATATATGCCAAGATCCACCACCTTTATTCCTGTCCTATAGATATCAAAACAGGTAACATGTAGAAGAGCACATAGTATTATGCAATTTAATAGTCACACTCTTGAGAAGTACTTGTAGTTCTGAAGCCATTGTGTATGGCTTCTTCCAATTATGAGAATGACATTAACTTGAAGGTAGAAGTGTCTTTTTGTAAACACTAGAAGATAGAGTACAACAGTAATTTAGATGTTTCTTAAACAATCCTACCTAAGAAGCATTGCAAGATTAGATCTTACAAAGGGAATGTGAAAAGGTCAAGTTGATGTGGGGAGCTTTACAAGGAAACAGCCTCATCAGAACTTTTCATGTTGGGATAAGATGTTCAAGCCTTAAAATGAGAAAGAAAAGTACATCAAGAGCTATGCTTTGTAGATGATGTCATCTTCTTCTGTTCATTGAAAGCTCTTGTAATATTCAGAGCCTGACAATGACAAGAAAGGATCACAGGTGCTTGAAACCTGTGGGAACCATAAAAGATTCTACCAAAGGCAGAAAGATTTCTTATGTACCTGCTTTGGTATGCGATTCTTCCAGAGAATGGAAGAGGAAGAGTGTCATTTGAAATCTTGAAAGCCGTGCACAGTACAGGCAATACCTCTAATCATCGGTGCAGTGTGGTACTACTGAATAAGTTTCAATATAATGCTGCCTCTCCAACCCAGTCAAAACTCCTCTCCCCTTAGAGACATACATTTTGCATTTTGTGACTGTTTGGTAATGTGTTTGTTGCCTGCAGGTCTCCCTATTCTGCTAATACAAAAGCAAAGCATCTGAGGTGCCTTGGTGATGTTAACCAAACTTTGACTTAAAACAATGATAATTTACCAAAGGTTTGGGCAAATGAAAGGTGTGGGTGAGTGCAGGTAATTTCTGAATTTCAATTAAATTGATTAAATTGTACTGGGAAATCAATGTGTTCTGTCCCAAAGTGGGTCTCCTGGTCAGCAGTCACATGAAAAGCCATGCTGGCTCAAGACACAAGTTTGCACGTTGGCTGCTGTTTGTGTCTACAAGTTACTTATCTGCACCACTAACCTTGTTAGGTTTTCTGAACAAAGAGATTAAACAGCATTTGTCATTTTGAATAAGAGTCTTCTGTGGCAACCTCGTGGGCTTTGCCGTGAGCTGGTGGGTGTCTTTTCTCTGGAGTCCAGACTTCGCATTTAATTACAGTTGCCTAGTAAAGGCCCTGCTGCATCTTTTGCAAAAAAGCGATCTTTTCCTGCCTCACTTACAAACGAGCATTATAGTCTACCTGTTTCAATATTTCCTGGTTTCACCTTGTATTCTTTTTCAGCTTTTTTCTTGCTTTGCAGTCCCTACAATGCTAAAGAACGTTTTGGTTCCTCAGTCACTCTGATCACGTTTTATTAGTTGTGCTGGTAAAAATTTTCCAAAGCCTGCAAAGCCAGCCAGGTACCTCACAACCCTAAATCTGCATGCACGCATCGTTTTTCAGAAATCAAGGAACACTGCACATTCAGACAGTTGCTCAGCTTTGACACAGACTCCTTGTGTGTTTGGCATGCCTGATGCATGTGTGTGCATTTTACATGGCTCATTCTCCTCCTCTGGGGGCCATAACTCTGTTCGATTTTAGTCAAACTTTTCCTTCCCTGTCAGCTGATGTGTTCTGGAAGCTCATGCACTTGCCAAATCTGACAATTTTTCTTACTAATTGACTCTAATGTGAACTGCTCTATGCAGCCCCACTGCTAACTGATAAAAAAAAAAAAAAAAAAGTAATGAATTTTTGCTTAACTAGCTGATTTAATTAAAATGTTTTATACTGTAATTGTATGGTTTCTATAAATGGAGAGGTAATTTTGTTTAATGAGTTCCTAACCAAACATAACATTCCTGACTGTATGTAGCCAGATTTGATAAAGGTCACAAATGCTGAGGTTCCACTGTTTGCTTTTGTAAGTCGTGATGATCAAACAGCTTGATTTGGCACTTGAAATATCCTGTCAGGATTGGTTCCCTCTATTCCTGTTTACACCAGGAATTATTAGTATAGTTTTAGGAGCAGAGGGGGTTCTGCTCTATATCTGAACACTGTTCATTATCTTTAAAGTGGAAGTCTACTGCCAAAATCACGTCTCATTGTCAATTAGTGGCTTCTCTGCAAACACATTAATTTAATGCCCCTGTTGAAGTACTGTGCACATTGGAACATCTTGCTGCTAAAACACTAGTTTTTAGAACACTTTGACACAAATCATTCATGAATAGCAATTTATGTCTTGATGGCAATGGGATGTGATATGATGCTCTCTTTGATTAAATTTACCACTGTGCTTAAAACTATTAGTAAATAGAGCTAATATAGATAGTCATTGCAGAATTCCAGGAGGTAGATAAGGAGAAAAACAAATTATGGATTCCTTACCTGCATGGTTCCTAAAGAATACCTTCACATAGACAGACTGTAATAAAAGAAAGTCTAAAATAGGAAGTCTCATCTTCTTAAAACTATACTTTCCTGCCTTCAACTTTGGCAAATTCAGCAATGACCTAAATACAAAAGAATCAATTACCCTAAAATAAATAAATTTGCCTTTTGTTCTGCAACCCTTTCATTATACTGTATGAAAACACAAAATGAAATATCTCTTTCTGCTAGAAGATCAAAAACTGGGAAAATGGTGTATTTTGGGAAAAAAGAGCTCATTCGTCCTCCACTGCCATCCCTGATGTCAGCAAAATGTTGTCTTCTTAGAACAGAATTCGTGCAACTGTTTATTTAGCAGCGCTCTCATGTTCCCTTTGTTAAGGAACTAAGCTATATTTTCATTGTCTTATTTTGTGTTTGGTAAATACCATTTCCTCCTGTCCTTTTCACAGCTACCATGGAAACAAGCAAAAATGCTTCAGATTAAATATTTTTAAATCGATTTTTTGTGGTAGAAAATGGTAGAAGTTTTCAAAATGTATATTGATAACAGAGATGAAGGTGAATATGTTTGAACAATGGACTAAAGCTGTCTTTGTATCTCCTAGCATTAATAAAAGTGTATTAAAAACACGTACCCTCAGTTAAACGCTAGGAGTGACACTTGAAACAAAGCAAGCCAAGTATTATTTCTTTCCTGAAAAATGTCTAGTGCAAAATCTTAAAGATTCTGTAAAAATAATAAGACTGGTATATAAATAAAACAAGTTAAATCGTAAATAATACTGATACTTGGGGAATAAAAGCCATATTACCTCACCTTCTATCACAGTTAGATTTTATTTCAAATGCAGGAATAGTCTATTTTATTGCTGAATCCAGAGCATCCATCCATTTTGCGGATTGAGCCCTATAAAATTAATAATCTCTAACAAACATACCCTAAGACGCACAGTTATTTATATGCAGAGAATGGTGGCTTATTTACCCAAACATTAGAGTGATCCAAAATGTTCAGCTAAGCAGGAACACAAAATATGATATTATATTATGTAAATGGGTTTGTGATACGCTCTGCTGGATAATAACTTCCAGATGTCTCTGTAGCCAGAGGCTGACGGATATCAAAGGCAGGTTGGCTGGGAGGGGAGACGTGCCAGCTGGCGAGACTGGCTACTGCTAAGTGTAGCGGAAGGTGAAAGCTGGTATTTCTTCACACTCACTGGTTTTATTTGTGCACTAGTGGAAAGTCAGTGGTTCACAGCCTTCTTTTCACTAGTAGACATAGGGTTTGGTATTACAGGGAACCCACACATCCTCTTCTTACTATGTATTTTCTTCAACTTCTTTTGCAAGTGGGAATTGAGCTTAGCCCGAGTTTCCCAAAAATTAAAGGTCTTAAGCCACGGACTGAAGTGGCAGGAACCTAAAGACAGCCACCAGCTACATGGCTATTCCCCCTTGTCTTTTATTACCAGTGCTAAATGCAGGCAAGGAGTCTCTATGAGCTCTCGGTGTCATGGTATAAATGGGCTCCATTGGAGCACCTAACAACCTCACCCGTTTGGAGCAAAGTTTGCTAAATCCATTTGGTGTTCAAGCCTGAAACCCAAGTCCCTAGGGTTGTAGATAAATGTCCTCTTCTGAATGCAGCAGGTTTTATTGCATCGTTAAATGCAATGCTAGACTGAAAAGGCATTGAAAATTACTCCATTAAGATGCCACTGAAGTCACTGGCATGGACTTCAGGAAGGCCCTACACCTTCTGTAAAGCGGCCTTTGAGAAGAAAGATCTTTGCCACATTCCTCACAGATGAGGCTGTGCTACCTTCAACCTCACATTACTTTCTGAGAGCTTGACCTGCCATTTCAGTAAAAGGTTTTGAGTTCACCTCCGTACATCTCAAGTTCATTTTAACTGATAGACACCCTATAAACACAAGAGTTGCAAAGAGAATTAATTCTGCCACAGTGTCCTGCAGTTTATTCTCCGTGTATTAATGACTTCCTGACCAAACACAGGGAGGATGTGCTCTGAGACAGACTCCCTGTCCAACCACTGCTCACAATGAATACTGTAGATGCACTTTTCATAGAAGGAAACATTTTATTAGCAGAAGATGCAATGGCTGCATTTTGATTTAACCTCAGTTGTGATGTCCATATGTGTATGGATGACAAGCCTATTGGAAGAGTCAGTGGGACACCTCAGAGCAGCACGTAGGTGATCCCAGGTTTGCAGGATGTAGGCTTTAAATAATACAGCTAGCACTGAGTGGTTTGCATTGCTTCCTTAGCAAGCTTTAAACAATTCTGCCCTAACAGGAAGACTAAGGCATTAAATCATACCAAATCCAAATCCATAAGAAATTTACATCTCAGCATGGTCTTTTGTCCTGTTGTTTTTCTTCATCCCACACTTTGTAATCATTTTTTCTCTTTGAACTTGAAGATTTTCATCCGTTTTGGTTTAGCTGTATTTCTCTAGCTTATCAATGTCCTGAAGTAATAGACAGGCATAATTACTAAATTATGACAATTTTATATCATAGAATCGTATGCTTGTTTAATTATCTGTATTGCCAAAGACCATGCTCACATGTTCTATGTTTGGTATTTGATCGCGTTGTAACGAATTATAAACGTCACCGTGTCATTTTCAGACTGGAAAGTGGATTTAAATTTCCATTTGGCATGTGTTTCTCTTTCTGCTGTAGAATGAGCTGTGGTATTGCAACTTGGATTTCATTACCCTTGTAGCCTTGCTAAAGGGATATCTCCAACATGATGTAAAACAAATTCAGTTGTTCCAGACATATTAGGTAGTCCTGAACTGTGTTGGTTTGTAGATGCCATTTGAAAACCACTGGAACAGAGCTCGGGAATCATGCTCAATGACAGTCGTCCTGGCTTGTATCTTAAGGAGATGATGTGACTTCATCAGAGCAGAGCATGTGGGCTTTGAACAGAAAATCTGCTTTTCTTGGTTTCTGGTTTTTAGTTTCTGCCTAAAACCAAAGTTTAGATGCCAGAGACCAGGAAAAGCATGCAGTATCTTCTGGACAGATTTCCTGACACGCAAGAAGGACGGTTCTTCTAGCGGTATGTCTGGTGAATTTGATGTTGAGATGACATGGACTACAGCTCATCAGGAAAATTGGGAGCCGTAGATTTGTCTTCCCTGTGCTCATGAATGGATCTGAGATGTGGGAGTTGCTGAAGAGTAGGTTAGGCTGGAGGCATTTCATGAATACTGGCAATGTTGTTTGTTGGTGTAGAGAGGATGGTTTTATGCATAATACAGACATACTTATAAAAATCCAGTTGTGTGAACACAGCCTTCAAGTATAGAATAGAATCATAGAATCATAGAATATCCTAAGTTGGAAGGGACCCTTAAGGATCATCAAGTCCAACTCTTGACACCGCACAGGTCTACCCAAGTTCAGACCATGTGACTAAGTGCACAGTCCAATCTCTTCTTAAATTCAGTCAGGCTCGGTGCAGTGACCACTTCCCTGGGGAGCCTGTTCCAGTGTGCAACCACTCTCTCTGTGAAGAACCCTTTCCTGATGTCCAGCCTAAACTTCCCCTGCCTCAGCTTAACTCCATTCCCGCGGGTCCTGTCGCTGGTGTTAATGGAGAAAAGGTCTCCTGCCTCTCGACACCCCCTTACGAGGAAGTTGTAGACTGCGATGAGGTCTCCCCTCAGCCTCCTCTTCTCCAGGCTGAACAGGCCCAGTGCCCTCAGCCGTTCCTCGTACGTCTTCCCCTCCAGGCCTTTCACCATCTTCGTAGCCCTCCTCTGGACACTCTCCAACAGTTTCATGTCCTTTTTATACTGTGGTGCCCAGAACTGCACACAGTACTCGAGGTGAGGCCGCACCAGCGCAGAGTAGAGCGGGACAATCACCTCCCTCGACCTACTAGCGATGCCGTGCTTGATGCACCCCAGGACACGGTTGGCCCTCCTGGCTGCCAGGGCACACTGCCGGCTCATATTCAACTTGTTGTCTACCACGACCCCCAGATCCCTCTCTTCTAGGCTGCTCTCCAGCGTCTCATCGCCCAGTCTGTACGTGCAGCCAGGGTTTCCCCGTCCCAGGTGCAGGACCCGGCACTTGCTCTTATTGAACTTCATGTGGTTGGCGATCGCCCAGCTCTCCAACCTATCCAGATCCCTCTGCAAGGCCTTTCCACCCTCATTCGAGTCCACAACTCCTCCAAGTTTGGTGTCATCAGCAAACTTGCTCAAAATGCCTTCTATTCCTACATCCAGATCGTTTATAAAAATATTGAAAAGTACCGGCCCTAAAATGGAGCCTTGAGGGACCCCACTGGTGACCGCCCGCCAGCCTGACGCAGCCCCATTCACCATAACCCTTTGGGCCCTGCCCGTTAGCCAATTGCTCACCCATCGTATGATGTTTTTATTTAGCTGTATGCTGGACATTTTGTCCAGTAGGATCCTATGGGAAACCGTGTCAAAAGCCTTGCTGAAGTCCAAAAAAATCACATCAGCTGGTTTCCCTTGGTCTACCATACGGGTGATCTTATCATAAAAGGAAATCAGGTTAGTTAGGCAGGACCTACCCTTCACAAACCCATGCTGGCTGGGACCAATGACTGCTTTGTCCCCCAGGTGCGCCTCAATACGTTCGAGAACCATCTTCTCCATGATTTTACCAGGCACTGACGTGAGACTGACAGGCCTGTAATTGCTAGGGTCTTCTTTCTGACCCTTCTTGAAAATCGGCACAACATTTGCCAGCTTCCAGTCTACCGGGACCTCTCCAGACTCCCAGGATCGTTGAAAAATAATTGAGAGAGGTTCCGCGATGACGTCCGCCAGCTCCTTCAGCACCCGGGGATGAATCCCATCCGGACCCATGGACTTGTAGGGATCCAGGTGGAGTAGCAGATCCCGCACACGTTCAGGGTCGGTTGGGAGTTTGTCATCCCCACCGTCCCGGTCCTCCAGCTCGGGGCACCCTGGGTCCCGAAGCCCATCATCGGCATTGAAGACAGAGGCAAAGAAGGCGTTAAGCGTCTCTGCTTTGCCTATGTCATCGTCTGTGAGAAGACCTTCCCTGTCAAGGAGCGGCCCTATGTATTCTTTAGTTCTTCTTTTTCCATTCACATATCTAAAAAAACCCTTTTTATTTTCTCTCACAGACACAGCCAGCTTCAACTCTAGGTGTGCTTTAGCCACACGAATTTTCTTCCTACAGACACGAGCAGCATCCCTGTATTCTTTCCATGTCACCTGGCCCTCCTTCCAGTAGCGAAACACTCTCTGTTTCCGCCTAATCTCCATAAGAATGTTCCTGGTCAGCCACGACGGCCTCCTGCCCCGCCTGCCTGACTTGCGATATTTAGGAATTGCCTGAATATCACATCAGGGTACAGCTTTAGCTTCTATTCCTGCTCTGGGGATGCAGCTGGGGCATATGGAGGAGGGATGGACAATGCTGTGCTGTAGTAGAACCTCTTGCAGCTGGACACAAGCTCAGTCTCAGCCTGCATCGATGGTGCAGAGCATCTCTTTGGTGCTGCTGCTGTCTGCTCTGATGCTGAACTCAGCACGGTGGGAGCAGACCCTAGCACATAAAATGGTCTTTCTGAGGCTGTGAGTGCAGAGTGAATTGGAGGATATCATAATTCATGTAACCCAATAATTAAGACACTAGGTGGAGTTTTGGGAATTCATGGACTTCTCTCTATCTTGCTGCAAATGCCTGTCATTGTTTCTTCATGCATAACAGGGTGAAAGCACCTCACAAAGGCAACAGGAGAGAAACCACCCTAAAGCAGCAGCATCAGATATGTTTGATTTGATAGCGATAAGGACTGTGGACAGATTGTGTTCTGATGACACTACAAAAGGTAGAGGAATATTTTATCTTTCAAAGATCTCTGCCTGAGATTCTGGAAAGCATATGGCCAGTAAGGCAATGAGAGAAGGAGCAGTTGTTATCTCAGTGAAAACTGTTATTCAGCAAAAACGGAATTTGAAGCTGTATTTTATAATTAATTTAATTTGGTGTCATATTCTGGTTTTGAGTTGAACTTTAGATCCCTGAAAACTCAAAAGTACAGGAGAGTTTTCCGGGGCTTGTGGTTAGTTGTTGCTGTTATTCCAGAGATGCTCTTGGATGTTTCAGTTAGAGATCTGAATAGTTCTGGCATTTGTACTCACCAGACTTTGTTACTGCATTTGTCTCACAGCTTTTAAACAGCAGAAAACATGTACAACGTATTTAAACAACACCAGAGAAATTAAGGTCATGAGAATGCATCGTCAACAAATGAAGATAAAAAAGAACTGTTGTTTAAAAAAAAATTGTTGTTGCAAGATGCTTTTGAAATTCTACATACCAAATTCAGAGTCATGTTGATGATTTATTCTAATGTAGGAAAACATCATCAAGAGTGACAAGCAAGCTAGTCACTGTCTAGTCACCTGCCAGCAAATATTTCATAAAGACTAAAAAGGCTGGTACTGCCTTGCTGAGCTGACACTAATTATTTCAGTATACGCAGAGCTTTGGGATTCATGTTAATTCTCAAGTCTGTCTTTAGTTCAGACTCATTCCACTGTGTAAACTCAGCAGAGCACAAATTATTTGACCATCCTTTCATAATCTGTCCCCACGCTCACTTGCCAATTATATAAACTGATCCAAATACCTGCTCTCAAAGGAATCCCATTTGGGAATCACAAACCAATTAAAAAAAAAAAAGGGGGGGGGGGTGTATATCTACTTTTCTGTAGCTCTTGTCTGGTAGTCCTATTTCATGTTGACATTCATTTCTGAGTATCTTCTTGAGATAACATTGTTTTCATCTGTGTTCAGAAAAGATATCTTTCTGGTGATAAAGCCCCTTTTAGATGAAAACTCTATCGGAAGTCACATATTGCATCCCATAGGAAGAATGAGTTCAACAGTACCTATCAATTTCCTGAATATCCCAAAAAAGTCTCCTGCTGTTGTAGCGTGGTGCTCTTTCTTTGTTCATTACACACTTAAGTGAATATTTTTAGAACAACATCTAAATATTGAGCAGTACTGTAGTGATCTTGCAGCAGCTTAGTGACGATGCTTGTTGAAGGTGTATAAAACAGCATTCAAGCAAACACAAAACACCAGTCACCTCGGTGGCATGAATTAGCATGAGACAGGATTTGAGAAATGTGGCTATGCGCGTGACTGAAAAAGACTGCATTTTGTCTCTTCTGTGAAAACTCTGCTCTGTTCGAACTGGCTCATTTTTAAGGTTTGCAGTAAAAATAGATGCATTTTTGCACAAATGCTTCCAATAGTTGCAGCCAGTAGATGTTCGCACTCCACAGGTAACACCAATCAGGGCCACAATCAAGCTGTGAGAATGGCCTCCTTGCTGCGATGTCCAACTTTCAGCATCCAGAAGGTTCACACAGTTTGGGAACCACCGCTGAGATGCATATACTGTTTAGTTTTCAGGTGACTGCCTGCTTCATTCCACTTCCAGATCAGGAATTGAAATGTGTTAGTGGATGGATTTACATCAAACTATAAACTCCAAAGCCACGAGTCTCACTGAACTCAGTGCCTATAAATAACTGCTTGCAAATGTGTGTGGGATGTTTTAGTTTGCACCTTTGGAGTAAAACTCAAAGTTACTGTAGCTTAAAATTGTAAGAGTCTCCCAAACACCTTTCCTGTTTATTCCTAATGGTGTTCTCAGGTTTGGGGTTTAAGGGTTTACAGAGGGAAAGTGTCTGCTCTTTTAACAATACCCTAAAGGACTAATGACCTTTTCCAAGGCAGCAAGGGATGAGGAGGAAGAGGCAGCGATGGGAGCCAAGTGCAGGTCCCCCACTTGTGGTGCCAGCTACTGGAGTGAGTGGGGCCAAGCATCAGCTACTAGAGCGAGCTGGGGCCTTCTGCCCCCAGCCCCTGGAGTGGGAGCAGTGTGTGCTCCCAAACCAGCTGCTGGGGGGACTGACGTGACTGAAGTGAGCATGGGCTCCACACTGGCAGCCAGAATGGGGCCACAGGCCACAACCCATGTGCCTGGTGCCAGCTGCTGGCCATGCAAATGTCCATATCTTCCCCAAGATGGTGCGCATATATTTTCTAGCAAATCCTAAGCTGGACCAGCTGGTGAATAGCAGGGCATTGGGTCCAGGCTGGGGTATTTGGTGGGCAGGGGGGTCCATGCTGTACATCTGGTGGATGTGTGAATGTGGTGTGCATGAGGGACAAGTGTGAGTGCTGGTGCTGGTGCTGTATGTGTGCAGCAAACTTCAGGCCGGACCAGCTGGGGAGGAGGAGATCTGGGAGGTGGGTAAGGGGACCAGCATCCAGGTAGGGTTTCTGGGCTGACAGAGGGGCTGTGCTGGTGCTTGAGGAATCTGTGAATGTGCTGGAGAAGCTGGAGAACACTGTGTGTGCCTGCACCAGTGAACTTCAGTCCCTACCAGCCAGAGAGCAGGAAGGGGTCTCGGCTGTCTGTGTTTTATGTGAGCCCTGTGTGTAAGTGCTCTCAAAGGTTGCCCTGGTCAAGTCAGTGGCCAGTTGTGTCAGTGACCTTTTTCTCTCTGTGTGTCTGTGTGTCTCTGGGATACGTGCTCAGCTTGGCTACCACCTGAACCTACAAGGGGAATGTAGCAGCCACATCCCCCGACGTGGGCAGAGACCCCAGGGCACCCGGCTGGGCCGCAGCGCCCAACAGGGGTGATGCTGGGCAGCAGTGGCTGGAGGAGGTGGCCATGCTCTTACCACCTCACCTAACATGAGGCATTGAGTTTTGGATAGATTGAATTTTCTGAGTAAAAATAGCTGAAAATTTTAACTTTCAAAGATTTGTATTCCCACTGGATCTTACCTCAAATCGAGAGAATTTGGATTCCAATCTTTCTGATCTCTGAAAGTTTAAATATTTTCTTCTGGTAGTGCAGGTCATATGGAACCATGAAATTGCTTTCAACAAGCTTGTCTTTGTTATTTATCCTTTTCTTTGGACTTTTCAGTAACTCCTGGAATCTTAGAAGGCCACAGAGTATTTAAACATCAGGACTCAGTAACTTCTGAAGGGCCTAGATTTCCAAATCTGCATTTTGTTGATTCTTTGTTCTGTAGAGCAAAATCTTCTAACATTGTACCAGGCTCTTGAAGTCTAAAACATGGTTCCACCATTTCCATTTCTATGCTGCAGGATTTTAATGTGAACAACACCAAAGGTTGCCATGGGCAGAATCAGAAGTTTAAAAAAAAAATCACAAAGAATGACTCAAAAGCATTCCAAATAATGAAAATTTCTTACTGACTGAGATATATTACACTTCCCAGGCTACAAAGAAAAATATGTATTCGGGATTTGTATTCAAAAGCCAGCTCTTATAAAAAGGTCATTTCTCATGAAGTACTAAGAAGTTGAACTAATTCACCTTTGTAGCCGTGGAGCTGACTCTCCCTCTGGTCATGATTTGTTTGGTTTGGCAGGATACATCTGCAGAACCACAGACCACAGGTTGTTGTAACCCTGTTAATGCCAAGGAGCAGGGTAACTTTGTAATGTAAAACCTGAACCCATGACATAGGCATTAAAGGAATTTTCTTCTTTTTTACTGTGTTCTGGTAGGTTGCATTTATTAGAAATTTGCAGAAACGTCTTTACCCCAAAGTGCTGCTAAAGCTCCCTGCAGCTGGTGTAATGAAGACGATATATTCTGGGAGGCATCTTGATTTGAGAGTGACAGCTCCATATATCTGTGAAAATGAAGTGGCAGCAGAGTTGCCAGTAAAGCATATTGTGTCTTTGTGATGCAGAAATATATCATGTTAATAACAATAATTTTCACAGTTACATGTGACCATTTGCACACAGGGAAGCGCTGCTGTTGGGAGAGGTCCTAAGAAGCGAGGAAAAAACTAACTGGGTTTGTTTTCTTGCTTCCTAAACAGCCAAAGGGAAGGAAGAGCATACCCGGGGAGCTGGCACAGCAGCAAAGTGACACCCTCCTCCCATGGCGCCAGCATCAGAGCGCTAATGGCCTCCGGCGGCAAAAGCGAGATTGGGTCATCCCACCGATCAACGTGCCAGAAAATTCGAGAGGCCCCTTTCCGCAGCAGCTGGTTCGGGTAAGGCAAAATAAGAGATGGAAAAAATGGTAATTTTGCCATGGGTCTAGTGAAGTCATAGGTGCAGTCCAAGCTCGTGGCATGGGAAGGCTGATTTGAAGTAGGGGCTCTCTGTTCTTCCTTCCTTGCGCAGGAAAAGTTGCCTTTTGCACACTGCTGAAGCACTGCTTTTCTGAAGTGAATTGTCCCAGTTTTCCCTCCCCCAGCTGAACAGCAGCCTAATCGCCTCCTTCCAGCCAGTCCCCCAGGAGACGCCGGCATTGATGCCAAGATGGCACTTTGCCCGCGCTCTCATCCAGAAAACGGCTGCAGGTGTAAAGCTGGGCTTGGTGACACCCAGCACTGAGGGGGTGCTGCATCCTTCCCTTCCTGCACCGAGTCGCAGTGCAGATGCGTGGCGGGGCTCAAGGAGTTTGGCTGCCTGCCGCCGCAGATGGATCCCTCATCCTCTGCATGTTGCTGGTTTCTTTCTTTACAAGGATGATCACTGAGATCAAGTTTGCCCATGTGGTTTTCTGTGATGGTTTATTGGATGACAGGAAAAGAAAAAGAAGGGGAAAGAAGCCTTGACAGACACATTTGGTTGATATATTATTGCTATTGATAAGTGTTAGCAAAATACAATTACACATTGCTATTCCTCTTACGGGCGCTGGTTGTATTTTTTGGAGCAGTAGAAAGATTGACTGTAAGAAAAGAATTCTCTGGCAGGATGTTTCAGCTCTTCCCTTTGAAGAAAATGGTGACAATTATAAAATTTCAGAACTTATTTTGAGTGACAGTGGTGTGCAGTTGGCATCAGGAACTTCACCTAGTCGTCTTGAAACAGTGCCTGGATTCAAATGAGTTGTTATCATTATCCATTTCACATGAATTAGCTCAAACTGTTATGCACAACCAATGTCTGGGAGCAGCACACAAGGAGCTGGCTGAGTCTTTTAGAAGTCCAAGTGAACTTTGCAGTGACTCTTGTAATGACTGAAGGTACAGGTGCTCATTTCACTGAGTATTAGGTACACTTGAATTGTTGGTGACATTTCTTTGTGTAATTAGGGAGATGTTACAAGGAATAGTAATAACTGGAAAAAAAAAAAAAAAAAAGTACCAGGTGGCAAATGTTTTTGTGTGTGTCCTAGAAAAAGGAGTCTGCCAAGGAGTCACTGTATGTTCTTCAGTGCTGGGTGAGGAGTGACCTGCTAATGTTTTGGCCTAGCAAGTTGGAGAAATGTCTGAAGAGGAAGATTACTGAATGTGTCAAAATATTTCCATAAATCAGATTAATAGTTTAGAATAATTCCTGAATTTCTGTGAAAAATAAGTGGGCTACTTGCAAAATGATCTTATGCCCTGGCCCACTCCCTGCTGATTTCTTTTGGGTTTGACTAGACAGCGAGGACAACTTGACACCACTGTGCCATGGAAAATTTATTGATTTATAAGGACTGAAATCTCTGTGGCAGTTTTTATTCTTACAGTCTGGAGATAAAACATGAGGCCTCGGGAATACAATACACCAGTATTAATGGAAGTGGCAAATGTTAAATTTTATATAGGTACAGGAGAATTTATATTCATCACTTATACTACTGGTAACCTTGGAAAGGTAACCTTGGAAAGACAACCTCACTGTTGGAAACACTGGGCTCCCAGATTGTCAAGAAAATACATTCCATTGTGGTTTTTAAATACAGATGCTAAAGAAAATACTGAAAAAATAAAAATAAAAAATAGGGTAGGAAAGTGAGAATTTTTTTTATAAAGTGCTGCTTTCCTTTTCTCCTGACATGCAGAAAGTATTGTAATGACAGGGAATATCATAGTTTTGTATAAATGGTGTAACTTGATTAAGCATGAGAACCCCTGATGTTTCGGGCTTGGGTCAAGTTTCTGCTCATCTGCAGCAACTGGCCTACTTGCTGGCCCCTGAATATGAAGCTTGGGTGATTCCTAGCAGGAGTTACAGCTTTCTCTGTTAGGCTTTGCTCTTTAATTATCCAGAACAGGACAAATCGACATCTTCAAAGACCAGCACTATCTGGTTATTTCCATCCACATAATCTTCAGATTGCCCTGGAGCATTCTGCTGTCTCCTAGATCTAGGTAACAGTTTTGATCTGATTTCCCATGCTTTTGCTCACTGGGCGCTGAATATTTTTGTGTCCATCTGCTCACAAACTGGAGCTAGAAGTGCACATGTGAAGTTACAGCACAAATCTCATTTGTATGGAAAGAAGTCTGTCACAGTTTTCTCTGCTAGTTTTTATAAAGTGTTCAAACTTAATGCCAGTTCCTGGGCACTGGACTTTTTGTGCTCCAGAGAGCCCTGCTTGTATTTCCATTTTAGAGGTATAACTAATGGAAACCAGTCCTTCCATTATCATATCTTTGGTTCTGCTTACATGGAAGGAAAGGAAGGGATGGCATGAAAAATCTGAATACTAAAAAAAAAAAAAAAAAAAAGGCCTACCAGAGGTACATTTTCATTGTACCACTTGCTGGTTGCGTTTTTATAGGTCAGACTAATTTGAAATGCATAGGCAAATCTTTTTGGTTCCCTCCCACTCCTGCTTCCTATTGTGAAGGTAAAAATTCCATTTTATGGAAGTTGATTAGTTACTTGTCAGTATTTTTAGCAAGGCTGTGCCTGAATGAAGTTTAAATTATAGCAAAGGTGAACGTAGCTTGATGGGAGTCACACACCTCAAAATGCAGCCCTATCTGGTTCAGCTGGGATCAACTGTAATTCTGTGCTCATTAAAGCATTTCATTCTGATAAAATACGTTAAATGAAAAACTTTTAAAAAAATGAAAAAAGGAAGAAGTCACAACATTATTCCTGCCAAAAAAACCCTCTGTTAATTACAGGGTTTTTTCTTTCAAAGGAACATCCGTGTCTGTTCATATGCATCAACCACACTAACTAGAAAATGTGTTTAAGAAAAACAGTATGTAAAAAAAGTAGGAATTTCTGATGAGTTTCAGTGGCTGAAAAAAATCTACCTATAAATACAAATACAAGACCAATTCTTCGGAGATTGTAAATAAACATCTTATGTATAAGGTATAATTTTTTTATTGGTATCAGTGTTTTTCAAATTTTGGTTTTCTGTTCAAGCTGAAGAAAGTTATTAAATTTTATCGGTATATGCATATTTATTTTGCAAACATTTATGAAATTCTTGGTTTTAATTTCCTTGTGCTTCATTTCCACCTTTGTATTAGGAATAATATTTTACACGCTGTGAAATATTTTACTGTAGTGAGGATAATTTCATCACTAATTGTCAGGTACTCTCATTATTAAAACTATGAGGTCCATAAAAAAGCCTATTAAAAATACAAAAACAATATGAAATCCCTATCCTTCCCCAAGCAAATGACTCATGCAGGCACACTGATCAACCAAGATAGCATATTAAATAGTTGCTTCTTTGCAGAGTACCCTCTAGTTTCTCACTGATTCATGCTTTTTAGCTACATGCGTAGCTAATTCTTAATTATCTATTATCTAATCATCTATTAGCTTATCCTGTATTTCATCTTTTTTTTAACTTCAAAAAGTTACCTCAGTTTTGGGTCCAGTCTCTGATTTCCATCAGTCTCTGATGGAAATATTCTGATGGTTTTAGATGCTGAAGTCTTAGCCAGTCTCACTGGGCTGTATGAAAAACATTCATTTAAAAGACAGCAGCTTTTAGTGGTGGCAAGCTTAGATAACAGGCTCTTGTATCAACCACTGCAACTGTATACACCCTTAGGAATGCTCCAAACTTCCAGCTTCATCTCTAGGTTCTTTCTAGAGCTCTTATGAGCTGCCTGTCTCCATCTTGATCTGCAGTGACCCTAATTTTCCCAACTTGCCTGTGTCAAATCTGGAACTGAAACAGGTGAATTTTGCCTGTGAGATCTCTTACAATAAACAACTTGTTTGTTCTCATTACGCTGGCAAGAAAATCCATTGCGGATGACCAAGACGGGATCTCAGTGCCCTTACAAACTGCCTTGATTGCGTGCTACAGGCACAGCATGCTCCCTCATATCTGAACGCTGGTAATCTCAGACACAAGAATACTATAAATAATCTAATGTGTATAACAGGGAATAAGAGGGAAGGATGCATTTTATGTAAATTTAATCAGAAAGTCCTGAAGTGGTTTGGAAAGTTGGCAGAATATAATATACCTGAAGACTCTCGCCTTGCTTCTTAGCAGAGTTGCAATTGATTGGTTGGGTTTCATGCAGCATGATGCATGTTAATGGAGCAGAGAGCTCTTTTCAGCATGCTGGAGAACCCCAAGGTTTTTGTGGATGGGTTTAGCACACGTTAAGCTATATGGTGAAATCAGATATTTAATATGAAAAGACTTGATAACAGAGTCTTGAGCTCTGCAGACTATTTGGGTGCTGTAGCCTGTCCTAATTCAATACATAGTTGTAGTGAGACAGTTCTCCAAAAGTCTAAAATCCCACTGCTGGACGTGCATGTAAGGTATACTGAGAAAATCCCCACTGTCATGGACTGTCAGCCCTCAATACTGCCATTTCCCTTGCTCATCCACAGGTATTTCAGCAAGCACCTTTGTGCTGTTTTTAAATAGTTTTATTGTAGGAAATCCCTCATGCCTCCTCTATCAATGACGTTGCTTACTGCTGTGAAATTGGCAGTTCAGAATCCATTAACTCCCAGCTGCAAGACAGATGGCATCTGTCTGTGGTGAGAGAAGGTTTGTTGAGAAAAGGCCTCGCAAATGCTTCCCCAAGGATGTCAGACCTCACTTCTCCTGAGAGAGACACAGACAGCCTTGATTACAAATAGGCCTAGATCTTCCTTATTCTTTGTGGGAACAGGTGTTTCTTTTGCCTTATTAGCCACAAACAACAACAACAAAAAAATATGATTCTGGCTCTCAGTACATGTCATCTTTGGTACCACTATGAGCATTATCGGCCAAAATTTGAAAATTAGGTGCTTTGGTCTCTATTGCGGCAGCCAGAGAGAGATGAAAAGGAGCAAGCCAAGAAGGTGGAGAGGAGATGGGCCATCATGCACATGGTGTTGCTCTGTAGAGCCACAGATTTCTTTGAAGGATGGTAGATGGCAACAGCCCTTGGCTGTGATTTCGTGACACAAACCAGCTTGAAACCAAACGGAGAAAGATTAGCAGGAAAATGTTTCAATAAGCACGGTCAGGTGTTGCCACAGTCCCAGCTCTGGTATGAACCTGTCCTTTTGGAGTGTGCATTCAAAGCAGGAATCTGCACACTTTGGATGAATGGGGAAAGAAAAATGTACTCTTGACACCTCCATTTGAAATTTTTTTATAAGCAGGCAGTTTAAAGCAGGTTCCTAAATACATACCACACTATATACATTCTTCAAACTACATTCCTTTGTTTGTATTCTTGCTGGCATATGAAGACTGGATGTCACCCTTAACTCTCCCATCATTTCACAGAAATTGCAAGCCAGATCCTGATGTGAATTCAGGCATCTCTGCCAAAGCTGGTGGGGCTACACCAGCGTATTCCATTTGGGAATCTAGGTCGAAGAAAGCAGATGCCCAGTGCTTTATGGGCATTACATGCATGCGCACACACAGCATTATGGATTGAAAAGTGCAGCTACAGCATAAATGCTCCATTTGAAATTCTCTTACAACAGCATTCAAGCCTATACTGTAATTATACATATTGTATTTCCTTGTATTCAGACCCATGGGGAATTTATATTGTCCTTGCTAAAGCCAGAGGGACTGAAGGAAAGCAGTCATTTAATGATTCAGCTGTCTTGGGCTCTATGATTTAATCAATCATATGAAAGAAATTTTTAGATTCTTTGTGTTTAGAGTTCTCTTGTCTGAGCAGAAAATGTTCCCTTTTTGAATTGCTTTAATAGCTGTATTTATGCAGCTGAAAGTTCCTTAAGAAATGAAAGTAAAATCAAATTGCTGAGAATGCCCAGATAATTTATCGCAGAATATTCAATTAGAATATATTAATATTTTAGATTTCCATCATTAATTTAATATTCAGAGATTTAATTTAGTCGTTGAATTGCTGTAGTGCCATGCGTGGGTAGATTGTTAGGCTGAGTGCTTAAAACACCTGCCACAAATGGGTGAATCTCACTTTGATTCCCAAGAGCACAAATGCCTTTCTACTGACATAAGTCTTGCAGTAAAAACTCAGACAGTAAATCTTGCCTGTGCTCTGCATTTTTCCATAATTGCAGAATGGAATAATACAATCTTCTAGCAGAAAGAAATGCAAGAGCCTTATTTATTTATGCATTCAGATCCAGACTGAGGGGGAATTCGGTGCCTTGTGGTTCTGAATATGTTGGTATGTTACTGAAGAATTCTATTTTGCCAGCCCAGTCTTGTTACTTACTCATGGAGAACTGTTGAAAATGAGGTTGGGGTTTTAAGGTGATTGACACTTTGCGGACAAATATCAAGGAACTCCCATTGCCCAATACAGCTTAAAAAACTTCCCCTGAGATTTTGCCATTTACCAAAACGCTTTGGGAAAAGTAATGTAAGCAGGAAAAAGACCCACTAAATCATAAAATAAAACCAAATCCTAAAATGCCATGCAATTTGGAAGTGATAAATTTTCCATGAAATATAGTCCCAATGGCTTTAAAAATAATAATAAAAAAAATAAAAAAAATAAAAGTACAAATTTTTAACCTGAGGTTCTCTAACACCTTTGGCAGCAATGAGACTCTGCTCCCATTCAGATCAGGAAGCATCAGCATAAAATTTCAGAAGCATCAAAATTCATTGATAAAACTTAAGTGAAATCCTAGGATGATACGTTTTTGGTTGATTGTTCAGGTGCCATTGTTACAGGATCAGAGGTTGTGTTTGGTACTTTGTGTCTTAAAACTTACAGCCATGTATATGTGTGGTCACCTAATGGTACAGATCCTGGTCAGATAGGTGCTTACATACATTCCTAAAAAGCAAAGGCAACATGTAACTACTAATATTGAAAGCGTGAAAACTAAGATGTTATGAAGAGTGAAAGACAGTGAAAATTTGGGGTACAGTCAGTGAAACAGAAAGGGTAGCCTGATAACAGACCTTTGGTCTGACCTCACATATGATGTTTTAATCTGTTTTGCAGTCATTCAGAATCTTCACGGTACAGCAGAGAGGGCCACACTAATAGCTATTGGTGACCATAACACCAACTGCTACTTAAAAAAAAAAAAAAAAAAAAAAAAAAAAAAAAACAGTTTATATCTATACAGTCTTTGCTTTTCTATACAGGGGCTGATCTTTTCAACCTGTTTGCATAAGTGAGGGTGGCCTATGTTTCACAAATAAGAAATCAAGTCTGAAAGGGAGAGAGACTTTGTCCAAGATCACAGAGGTATTGTCACAACCATGAGCACCATTCTCCAGGTATCAGCATTTGGTCCAGTCCTTGGGTTATTAGAAAAATCTCATAATGGATTCAGGTTTTACTGACTATTCAGAAATCTTTTCTTGATGGCTATATTCAGTCACTGTATTTCATGTCTGAGTTCAGCTGCAAGGTCTGCACATCTGGTCTGCTAATGTACAGGGATGCAAAGGTGCTTGTCTGCCACCATCCAGGGACTAAGCAGCAGCTCTCTTTCCCTGCTTGCTCTCAGTTGATTACACAACCCCCATTTTGCCATTACCTTTTAGCTCCTGCTCTGAGTTCACCTAGAGAACAGAAAAAGTAGGAAGCACAGAAGGATAAGTACCCCTCGCCTTGAACTGTCGTACCAGCCATACTGCAAAATAGTTCATCAATCACTCCAAAGAGTATTTAGCTGTAATACCCCATTGCACATATTGCAGCATATCATTACATCCCCATCCTCTACAGAAAGTGAAATAACTGTAATAGCCGCTCAGTATGGCTGTCATTATGTGTAGAGGCAAAGGCAGGAAGGCATAGTCTGAGCTAATGTACACAGCTCATGAAAGCTATTGAAAATCTGTAAAGACAGAGGGTACACACAAACAGTGGGTTAATTTGCTAAGAAGATGATTTGGGTTTGCTTATGCCTTTTCCAAAGAATAATAATGATAAAACTAAGACACAAACAAAGGACTTGCAATCTGCCTCTCTGCTTCAATAGTTCATTATTTAACACTCATCACCCGAGTTAGTAATAGGTTACTGTGGGACGAGGCTTCCTTGATGAATTGGAGTCCCAAAGACGTAGTGGGGGCTGTGTGGGTGTGAGTTTGGATTTGCAGAATGATGGTGCAGATGTAACCTTGACAGATAAGCTGTTGCTGAAATTCACTGTTTTAAGCTGGAATAAGATATGAAGAAAAAAAAAAATCCACACTTTTTCTTTCCTTACTATTGCATATGTTCTCACTAGTCTGCACCGCTGAAGAATTAAATTCAGCACCCTGGAATTTAAGATGCCAGCTTTTAAGATTTGAGAGAATTTACTCTTGGGCTAATTTTAAGCTTTCACTGCTGCAGTTAATTGTTTTATTTATAACAGCTGAGATTTTCAGAGATAAAGGTGTCACTGGCTAAATCCTTTCTCAGCTATGTCTAATGCAGACTGATGAGAGGTGTAAGCCATGCCTAGATTGGGGAGCAGTAAAGAGTGGATGTGCAGCAGTTTACCACAGTTTTGTTAAAGTCTTCATCTCTTAGCTATTTCTGTTTTCCATTGCTGTTACCATATTTTTAATAATGACCATATTTTTAATAAGATTCATATTTGCTGCTAATTTCCTTAATTTAAAGGACATTTTCCTCCTAGCCGAACAGTTAGACAACTGAAAAACAAACAAACAAAACCTTGGATTATATTAAGGGAAACATTTTGCCCAAGGCAGTTTGGGTATATGCAGATGGTACTGAACATTTTGGCCAATGTTCAGCAGAGATTTCAAGTACGTGCCTAAATTTGAGCCTTTACATAGTTGCAATGTCTCTTCTGAGTCTATTTAGTGACTGAAAGCTGAGGACACGAGTCGTGCCTTACTGGATTAAGACCAACCATTGAGCGTTATGCAGCAGCAACCTCTTTGGCCATGCCTATAGTTTTCCTGACAGTCCCTATGTTATTCACATTTCTGTTCGCAGACTGCAGGCATACAGAGGCCATGCTTCCAGATGTACACACCCATCCAAGCCTCACATATGCTATGCAAGTATATTCCTTTCTGTCTAGCAGACACCAAGCCAGGAGCCTGCCCTGGAAAGCTATCCAGTAGACCTCAACTTCATACTTTGGGGACTCGGTTTCATATTTTTGGTACTAGTTAAAGAAATACGAATTTCTTTCCCCCCTCCCCCACAAACCACGAGAAACTTGTGCATCCTCTGAAAGCCCCTGCAGTTGCTTCTCAGACTGAGCTCAGCCTTGCAGAGGACAAGGATTGGCTGCAGGTGCAACAGATATAGTCTTCCTCTCAGGGGAGGAATGAGGTGTGCTTGACTACGGCTGACCTAAACAGTGGGTATTCTGCAGAAAAAGCCTCTAGGAAGATCAGGGACTGTTTGTCCTTCATTAAGGATGAGGGAGAGATGCTGGCAAAGAGCTTCAAGGTGAGTAAATGTGCAGAGGGTGTTCAGGGTTCAGCTACAAAAGGCTGGAGGGGAGAGCAAAGTTGCTCTGGCCAAAACTTAAATGTCTCATGTGAAAGAGAGCAAGCTAGCTAATGAGCGGGTAGAAACTGAAAACAAGGCCTTGGCATTATTTAATATTGATGAGGGACTGCTGAGCATGGACCTAGCCTTGCACACCCCTGGTGCCATCCTGCCAGTGACTGATCACATCTTGGGTATGAGACGGTGGGAGCCCCATGTGCGATGGGGCTGTGCTTTGGTGCAGGCTGTGATTCCGGTGAGAGAATGCTTTAGAGCACTTTTCCATAAATGTGTGTAAAGGGTCTTCTCCCTACTCCAGCTCTATGCATGATTTGGGGGATATATACTTTGGATTATATGTAACATCTAGAAGTAAAAGAGAAAGTCACTCAGTATGTTCGGTCTTGCCAAAACAAACCACCAGGGCATGGCCTCCCCCTGCAAAGCTTCACCTGAGTATTTCTGCTTTGGGCATTGGGTTTTGGAGACCAGCACAAAGCTTCAGTGACTTGAGTTATAAACCCACAAAACTGAAAGTTTACACTGGAAACATTAACGGAGCTTTAAATGCTGTAGTGCTGGCAGGCATCACAGAGACAGTTCACCTTCCAGCCATTATTCACTTGCGATCTCTGCTCATTTTAATCAAAATATTAAATGACCTGAGGAGGTGTTTGCACCTGTACTTGGTTTTACAGCCCTGCTGGGCTGTTTTGCAGTTGACTTACTTGATTTGTGCTCCGAGGCTTCGTGAGCTGTAACATTTACTTAAGCAAAGTAGCTAATTTTATTGTCATAAGAAGTGGGGTGGTTTAAGGCAGAAGAAATGCTGGGCAGGCTTGTTGTTTTTGCCTATGAAACAAAAGGCATGAGTGACACTGTGAGAAAGTTGTATATGGGGCCAGTACTTTCCCTGTTGGAGTAATTGGCCACACGTACTCCTCCAGCCCCTCTGTGGGAAGCGGTGAAGCTGCGGCTCACTGCGGTGCCACGCTCAAACAATTCAGGGAAAATGGCCGATCTGCTGTATTTCCAAGCCACTGTTGAAATTGTGGCAGCTAAAAGGCGGTGTTTCTGCACACACTGTAAGCTATTTGGAGTTATTTCAGAAGTAACAGTGCTGGAAGGAAGCGTATTAGGTGAGAGAGGGAAAGGAATTAAGATTAAGGATCCTAACTAAAAAGTGTTGCTGGTTATTCCGCAACTCTCTTTAGGGATTTCAGCTAGTTGGAAAGCAAAAATAAATGTTTGGCCATCTTAACGTTTTCAGTGGTGTGGTCTGTAGTGAAATGATGACACAATTTACTTACCAGTAAATAGCATTCAGCTGCATCTAACAAAAAGAAATTAGAGTGGAAACATCAGACATCATCAGAACATAAATCTTTAACGGAAGATTATAGCTGTTATTTATTATTTGAAAGCAAACAATTGAGAAGCAAGGTGGCAGTTTTCTTTCAGTGATGGGAAATGCACCCTCTATTGTCTCCATGAAAAAAAAAAAAAAAAGAAAAAAGAAAAAGAAATAATGCACCAAAGCTTTCGCATTCAGCTTGATGGCAAAAACACTATTCGTTAGCATCTGTTTTTGCAGGGAAACTCCTGTTAAGAGAGGAATTTAAATATTGGAGGAAGCATTTCCAACAACTGTCTAGGTTTACTGAGTATTTTTCAGACAGCATTATGTTTATGGTACAGATTTTTGTATGCTAAAGGAAAAGGCAATTCAAAATTTATGAAACAGCTGCTGTGCCTTTTGAGCACCTAAGGGACAGAGTGACACAACATATATGTATTTCTGAAGTCATTAAAATACAAAAAAAACTTTCTATTATTCCTTTTGAACCATAACCCACAGTATCTGCAAGTATTAAAATGTTTTCTTATAATTTTTTAATTAGACATGAATACAAAATTTAACATTCAGGTATAACATGCTATTAGGAAATCAGCTCTTTTCTTCTTTCTGTATCCATCCATCCAGTTGTTAAAATGTCCCCCTCCTTTTATTTTTTTTAACCTCTTGTTCCTAATGAGACTTCCTCCTTCTCCCCACGACTCTTTATGTAAGCAACCTTAGCTCTTGATTAATCAGTAATTAGGGAAGGAGTCATACTGATTTCAAGCCTCTAGTATCATACTCTCAAACTGAAACTCAAGACTAAAATCTAAAGGAAAGCTGTAGTGTCAATATTATGCTATGTCTGAGCATATGATGACAAAATCATATCAGAGTCAGACCAGGCAATATCTATTTATACAGGCGTGAATCTAAGCTGCTTAATATGAGGTGTAACATCATTGTAATTCTCTCCCCTAGCTGTTTTCCACACACACTCCCGTTATTGCCTATTTTTGTCATGATCAGCATTCAATATTACAGCTTAAAGTTTACTATGCCCTCTGTCATCGCAACTGACACGTACTGTTTCACTTCACTTTGTATTTGCGGAGCAGTTAGGGCCTAATTCAAAATTTAATGAGCCCTCATTAACCTCAGTGAGCTTTGGATCAATCCCTTGTAGTCTAATATTGTAATAATGCCAGGGTATTATGGAGTTAAAAGCTACCATACAGTGGTCTGAGGATAAAGTCACGGCAGGCGTGCGGCTTAATGGGGTATTAATTGGATAGAGGGTATTCATAAGTACAGAGCACTGAGTGTGTATATTGTTGAAAGAACAGAATAACTGCTGAGTGGTAGATCTTGAAGTAAGGAAAACCTGAGTTTCCCTCTCCATCAGTCTTTACTATGATTGTGCATCGGGCATTTAAGGAGTTAATCCAGATTGGGGAGAGTTTTCTACCCGGGTTAATGGATGTTGTAATTGACAATTCATCTTCTCTGGTAATCCTGTTCTGAAGTTCTGCCCATGTTGGCTGCATCAAAACTGTTCCTCAAGAAGCAAAGTATTCTCACAAAGGTGGTAGTGTTGGAAAGGATTCATCAAAGGGAGCTGCTAATTACACACAACAGCTTTTTCATTTCCCTTTTCCTTTTCTGGGATAAGGTGCTTTCAACACATAATTTAAAATAATGCAAAATGTTGTGTTGTCTGAGCTCTTGAAGCCAGTACACCTGCTGTAAGCAAGGCAGGCTCTGCATTTCTATGCGCTGCTCGGAATACTGCCTTCGGGCTGTGCTGATGGAAGCCCTGCACCAAGGCTCATCAGAGCAGTCCATATCAAATATTTTATTCTGCTTTCTGCTTTTTACTCTGTACAGATTTAAATATATATGTCTTGGAGCTGCTATATTTATTAAGAGACACAAATAGAAGAAACCAGGGCCAGGCTGTTGGGAAGGTAGGAAAAGGTAGCCCAGAGTGGGACTGTGGGTGGACCCGCTGTTTTGCTGCAGCCTTCCCCTCGTTCTTTACACAACATCATACTTACTTCTCTGATAGCTGCCCCAAAACCCTCACCCAGAGCAGGGTTTGTTCACTGAGCATGGAGCAGAAGCAGAGCTTGCCCCTGCACTCAAAGGCAGCGGAGATGCAGCCTGCCTGACTCCATCTCAGCGCTCACCTGCACTGCCCAGACAGGCACACAAAGTACCTTGTACCTTGCAGGGGATGGGAAGACAAATACGTTCCTGTGTTCCTTTGTGTCAGGAGCACTGCGATGATGGAAGCTACATCTGTACCTCAGGCGGTCTGCGGGGGAGCATCGGGCAAAGCACAGAATCAATCCTTGTTGATTTAGATTCCCTTATGGGCTGATGGGAATTGGATAGCTGGGTGCGTTAACAAATCCTGTCTTAGGCCCAGATTCCTTTAATGTGCGGATCTCTGATGCTCAGGACCATTTTCCACTACTGTGCTCTGTCAGGTGATACACCCTTAGGATAAAGAAAAACAGAAGGTAGCAATGGTGGTTCTTGTCTTTTTATACTGTTTTAGATCTTTAAAGGTAAAAGCCCTTGAAAGAAAAAGCATAGCAGCTTGGAGCATCTGTGGAGCAATTCCAGCACCCTTCCAGTTCATCCCAGTAACATGGGCTGATGCAGACCTCTGTGGATAGGGATGAGCCCCCTCTGGCTCATCAGCTGCCCAAACCCACCTGGGCCAGGCCAAGGGAAAAAAAAAAAACAATCTCTGAAGCTGAGCATCCAGCACCATTTCCTCTGTCCAGGGGACACCAGGTCACACCTTGGTTTTGGTCCCGGTCTGGTTCCAGCAGGTTTTGCTGTCCCAGCTCTGTGGCTAGGACCACCAGGCTGCCTCTGCCTGGTGGTAGCCAATCTCATGTGCATAGCAACTGAGGGGTTTTGTTAATTTTCACATCTTTCCATAGGGGAGGACTGATTCCTTTCACTTATAGAGCCTAGATATATTCTGCATGCCTTGCCTTTTTAAAGAGCTCTTCCTTTCCTTCTGTGAAGCCACAGATGTAACAAGTCCTGTCTTTCCCCCATGTAGCCAAATGCTTTTCCCTTTTGGCTGGTGACAAGTAGCTTTTTCTCCATATAGCTAGGGAAAAAAAAAAAAAAAAAAAAAAAAAAAAAGAACAATCACATATGTAACCATTATAGAAATGTTTTTCTGGAAACTCCCAATGCATGCTAGCTCCAGAAGACAAGTCCCAATTATATTTTATTTTTAAGCAAAAGGCTGTGTAGTAGCAGTCTGGAATACATGTGCCAGTTTATGGTTCTCAGCACCAGTTCTTGCCTATCCCAACCCCATCTGTGAAACAGCCTTGAACATACATGCTAAGAAAGACTAGGAAATTCTGCTTGATTTGGTGCTGTCCATTCATTCTTCAATTGATTAAGCAGCTGCTAAAATGACCTTTCCCTCTGAGCTGTTCTGCAATGCTTTCCTCCCCTACAGAGCAATGCTGTAGCCTACATTCCTGCCTCCCTCTTCAATGAATTCTGACATTCCCTGTGCTGGACTTGTCTCCTGTTCCTCCATTTGGTGGTCTTATCTGCTTCTGCCTTCACGCTTTCATTTTTGTTGTTGTGCAGTCCTGGGAACGTTTCCCTCTGTGCATTCTCCATCTCAGATAGCATCGATCCTGCTACTCAGCCATTCAAAACCAAGAGTCGGTCATCGTCCCTGAGAGCTGTGAGGTCAGCCAAGTCTCTAGTTCTTGCACTTACAGTCTCCATTCGTACTTCATTCCAAATCTTTCTTTACACGTATAAGCGTAAGAAATATTGAAAAATAATAGTAATAAAAATTGAGTGGACTTGTGATGTCTTTGGGAATTGAGCATGTAAATACAGTACAATCTATGATGAAACCTTGAGAATTCCCATTGCCATCGCTCCTTGGACTTAAATACCAGTTAAATGTCCCAGTTACAATATTCTTGAGAGGTTGCTGTTATTTTCTTACAGGACAGTGTGGGTGGAAGTGTGGACATTTTGCAGCTGAGGGTATTGCTTTAAGGATTGAATCTAAGTGTGGGAGATTTCATTAATCTTTTTCATTCAGCCCTTCTGGTTGATTTTTTTTTTTTTAATTTATAATTATATATCTATGTGATTGAGAAAGTTGTTTATTCATTCAAATTGATGATGAATGATCAAGAAGAAAGTATGGACAGGATGTTTTTAGAGCCTTTCAGCCCTGTAGTTGTAGCCACTTAAACTGATAGCTTGCACTGGAAAACGGAATGTGAATCAGAGAAAACATGGGAAATAATAGGAGGAAAATGCAGAAGCCATTTCTGATGAGTTATATTAAACCCAAAGATCTTCCACTTCATAGAGAAATTATTTAAGTTTCATGCAGCTTTTGAGATTATGACAAGCTGAACAACTTGTTCTGGCTTGGTGCTCAAGCGCCATATGGTACTACTTCAGCAATTTGATGTGATATTATGAATAAGAGTGTATGAGTAGTGAAATGTTTTGGGTTTTTGTATCATATTGGCCTTCTGCAGTAGACATTAAAAACGAATTCTGTTCAGAGTAAGGGAAGGGGAGAAGGAAAAAAAAGACCTGCAGGTTTCAATAGCGTAATTGCAGCAAGCAAAGGGAGAATGAATTTGTGGTGATTAGGAAACCAGTTGCTAACAGAATCCCTTGGACAGGTGGGAACTATCCATATTCTACAGGCACTGCTTTCCTTTTAGGTGTTCTCTGCTATAATGCTAATGTTGTCTTCGAGGAAAATGTGTGTGCTGGTTTCTGTGTTCGAGTCTAGGGATTTGCAAATAATAATTGCTATGAAAGTGGAAATTAACTCTCTGTAAAAATAAAATTATGAGATAATCATTTAATCTCAGACAAGTATTTGAAAATAATGGACAAGACAAGATAAAATCCTGATTCGCTTGTTTGAAGAAGGGTCATCACTATTCCTTATGCTACTTCTTGACTAGTGATAGCAAGTTCTTCCCTTACATCATGTTGCAAAAGCAGTTCTTGGGGAGCAGAAAGTGAATGTGACTACTAAATTTTTGAAAGAAGCTATCTTGTATTTATTAATTCTCTTGACATATGTAGTATGCATGCGTGGTACACCTTATACATTCATTCCTTGTGTGATTTAGGTAGTGCCATAAATTCAACTTGCAAGAACCTATGTAGTGCACAATTGATGAGGCTTTGCCAATATTCTGCATTCTTGTAGCATCTTGTTGTTGAGATTTCAGAGAAACTGTAAAGCCTGCCAGAGGGGCTGTTAATAGATGGAACCATAGTTTCCTATTTGCAATTCATGGTCACTTTCCATTATATATAACCCTTTCATAAAGCAATTCTGAAGGACTCTACAGCAAATAAGTATATCAATTCAACCTATAGGTAAATTGAGGTTCAGATGAATTAATGGACTTGCCAAGGTCCCAGGTACTAGTGGATGGCCTAGGAGAAGATGGAAAGTCAGGTATAATTTGCAGTTAGTGATCTGTACGAGTGTTTTAACAGCCAGCACATAGTGAACTCTGTACGCATAGCAAAAGCAATTTCTGAATATATGTTATAAACTAGGATGGATTTGATGTAATTGCTTGTGTAAACCACGCATCTGAGAGTGTGGTAGCAAGACATGGTGAATGGAGGACCATGTCAGGACGTGGCTGTGCCTTGGGATGTATTAGCGCCAGCCCTAGTGAGCCCAGAAGGGATGGGACGGGACTGGGCCACCAGTACAGGGCTTCCAGGAGGAACCCCTGGGAGGTGGAGGGGCAACATGGGCTGTCTGAGGATCTACGGCTTCATTCTTTCAGCAGGCCAAGATTTTCAAGTGCAGGAGAGAGATCAAAGCTGGGGCTTCGACCTGACAGTTTGTGGGATATCACTATTGGGTAATTTTATCTTCTGTTTTCAAATAACCTTTCAAATGGACAATAATAACAAAACCATGACATACACAGAAGAAAAAGGGCTTCCAGCCTGTCCAGAGCAGAGACCCTTGAGGCGAGGTTGTGTGTCAGCCCTGGTCAGCTATCGCTAAAGGCAGATGAGCCCAGGGCTATTGCTGTTGCTTTTGAAGTGCTTGCTCAGAAGCAGCAGAAAGGTCTCCTGACCTTCGGGGTGTAAAGGAGCATTTATCACATACTCACCAAGACCTTGATCTCTGTGTCAGCTGTGAAGGAAGGAAGAGGGTCTGTTCCGTGGGCAGCAGGACCAATGCTCCTCCCTGGCAACAAAGGCTTTGACAAATGCACCCCTGTTAAACGATGGAGTTGGGCCACCCTTAACCCAGACAAGCAAGAGGAATCTCCTGTGTATTACTGCCCTCACAGAGTCCTCAAAATAATTGATCTTTGCAAGGTTTAGTTTCCTTACTATGCAGTTACACGTATATAGTCTTTTTTTTTTTTTTTTTTTGGGAGGGAGAGGGGGGTTTAAAAAAAATGCCAATAGCAAATTTTAAAATCTTGGCATGCAAGAACTTGTGGAAATTTGTGTGTGAAGCTTTGCACAAAACCTACATGATGGACCAGGGAAATGTGGTCAGTGAAAACACAAGCGACTGCTTAGATTGATGCAGAGCTGATCACTTGAGTGTTTAATGGGATGATGGAATAAGCAGTAGTACTAAATGCATGCCTTGAAAATTTGGCCCTGTTTCTTAGTCTGCATTACAGCCGGAGTAGGAGAGTTTTAATGGACAAATACTGCTTTGAACACAAACTGTTCACGTGGATAAGTGTCTATTTTTAAAGAAAAATAATAATTTTCAGGCAGTGATTTCTGGGTTTGTCGTGTCTGGATGTTTCCCTGAACTTGTTTTTCAAATGGCTTTTAGTTCTGAATAGAATTTTAGTTCATAATGTGCATAGTGCCTCATGCCACAGAGCTGACTGGCTTTCACTGGCTGTTTTGCATTGGTTTTCTCCTCTGAGGTTTCCTTTCTTCTTGTCTTAATATATTCCCAGTTGGAATTGAGTTTCTGAAAAAAAAAAAAAAGGAAAAAAAAATGCATTGCTGCAGTGATTTTTAGCAGTTGTATCCTTTTATGCATCATTCTCACACAGTGTGAACATTTTAACCTTTTCTTAATTATTAGCATTTCCATTCCCGCTGTTCATTAATCTACGCTGGGCAAGGACCATGATGTGTCACCCAGGGATGCTGCAGCAGCAGCCGCTCAGCTCTTGCTCTGTGGAAACCTCCACCTACCGAGATTTTCGTGGGGCATCTCCTGTTTCCCTTTTGAAGTCTGAACTTAAAACTGATTTATTTATTTTGTAATGGATAGGTTGGCTTGCCGTCCTGGTGAGTTATCTCCTTTTCTTAAGCTCTTTGAAGCACTAGATATGCTAAAATGTTGTATAAATCCAAGTAGCTCTTACTGCTCTTGAGTAGTAAACGGTGCATAGCGTATTCATAATACAAGTACACAAAACCAATTGCAGCTGAATTATGGCTGACACCTGGTAAAATGTAAAATGAGGAATTGATAGAAATTAAGCAGGGAATTTTCTAACAAGTTTGAGGTCCAGCCTCTCTTCCTATGGCTCCAGTTCTTACTTGCAAATTGATTTGTGGATGAATCTATAGCTTTAGCTACCTGACTTTTGTTTTCAGATATTTAGTAGTACGTGGTTTCAGACTTCAGTTCACAATTGAATTGCAGACACAAATGCTGTTGATGCTGAGAGAGGCTAAATGACTTGAAAAAAGTCAAAAGGGAAATCCAGGGTGTATTTGAGAACTGAACCAAATCCCCTAGTGTAATCCCCCACTGCCTTACCTGTTTTCTGTTTGCTCTGGAGCTGTTAAGGTATTGATGGTGGTAACTTTTAAGCAGAGCTTACAGGAAATTTTCATCAAATCTAGTTTTAAAAATAAAATTAAACCAAATTGAAACTTAGTTTGTGTTTCACATTCACATTATCATCTTTACTGATGTATTTTTCATAATGAACAGAGGTCTGAGTGTTCAATGAAATTATTAAGAGTATATTTTTTACGAAGTTTTTTTTCTGTTTTCCATTGCTTTTCTGCAGATAAAGGAAAAGCCCCATTTCTCAAGAGCTGTTCTTTAGAACATAGTTGTGTTGTGCTCCTGAAATATTAACTGGTAACTCTCAAATTCATTCAGCCTAAGGTTTCTGAACTATGTATAGTAAAAATGCAACCACTTTCTTCTTGGTGAGAGTATAGTACTTAAAAATGTTCAGAAGTTCAGGGCTGGACTAACAGTGCTGCTTTTGATGTTTACAATAAAGCTTTAATAGCACTTTTGAAATCCTCATATGCAAAACAGGAGCTCTAAACTAAACAGGAATATCATCGCATAAAAACAAGGCAACCTGCAGTATGATCGAAAGAGTAATTTTTCCTTGTTCTACCCAGCATGGTTACAGCTTTCATACTTCTCTTTTAACACTTTACTGCTTGCATCGAAGCAAGAAGTGTGTATTCCCTGCCACCACACAATAATTTCCCTACCGTCTCATAACTTTGTCCCGCTCCCTCCTGCACGGAAACGCTGAAAGCTCTACTTGAATCCAAACACACTCCTTAATTTCCTTAAGATTTATCTGCAGCCAAGGCGTATTTGAACAGCTTGCTGCGTTCACGGCTTCGCTATGTTTTGAACATGTTGCCGTGTTTGGATGGCAGGAGGTTAGGAGAAGATAGCACCGCTCGGATGCGTGCTGTCGTTGGAGAGGTGCTGTTTGACCTTTAACTCCTTGTTTTCATGCCTGATGTGTGGTGCTGTTGTGCATATGTAATGATATCAGCTGTGTGCTGGTAAAGCAAAAGGATTTTAAAAATTCTTAGTAGCTGGGAAACGGAGAGGAAAAATGTGAAATTGGGAAAACACTGGTTTTCTTCAGTGGCTGCTTTGACTGCACCTGCCAGTGGGTGCTAACAGGGCTTTGTTCACTTGATTGGACATTACTCAGAGGAGTTTTGGGGCCAAGGCTCCGTTCTTGCCAATGGTTTCTTACTCCTCTTTAATTTATTAATTAGCAGCTATACCTGTTTACAGAATTAAGCATGGGAGAGCTTTTATCAGCACGTCACCATATGAAATGTCATGGTGTTCTCTTGGTCAGCGTTAAAAACATCTGACCAGAAAGTCTACAGCATTTCAGGACAGTGTGTGTGAGTCATGAAAGTGAGCAGTTGGTGGTGCTATTGAAAAAGTCAGTCCAGGCATGTTTTCTCCAACATAATTTTCCAATGCTCAGATATTTGAAAGTCAAAAGATTTAATACTTTTATCCATGGAGTATTTAAATTCAAGCTTGTATTCTCGAATGTTTTAATTCAGTCACTTGGTTTTGCTGCAAAATACAGAACTGTCACTGGATTGCACGTAAGAATGGTTGGGAGTATGTGGTCCTGCCCCCCATGGTTGTCCTGCCTCACTGAAGCAGAGCATGCAGGTGCTGGAGGACTGGGTCCCATGTGGGGTTGTACAAAGTTGATAGGAAATTGTATGAGGTTGGCACCAATGTGTGCTTTCATTTATTTAAAAAAAAAAAAGTTGGCAGCTCCCAGACAGAGTAGTGCCGCTGATCCAGCGTATGATAACATGCCAGAAGGGCAGTTCAAACACAGGCATGGGTAGTTTTCAAACGTGAGCTGCACAGCAAGCAGGCTTCCTTGCAGGACATCCACCTTTCCATTTCAGCTGCTGCCAGCTGCATACAAAAACAGGTACAAATCCTAGTGTGAAGTCTCTCCAAACTGTTTGGTCTCATTAGGTCCCTCACCAGTTTATAATAAATGCTGAGATGCCAGGTTTACCTTGCTTTTAGAAGTGACCGTGATTGGGTTTGCATCTGTTTAGCTCTTTCTGATAACCAAGTGCTGACAACCTGATACGTGGAGAACGGCGTATAATGCCTATGAACTGAAATCACAGCTTGCATTGGGTTGTGCTAATGAGTTTTGTCTAGGAATGCATAGATTTCTGTGACTTTGGCTTGGGGAAGATGTAGGGCTGGCAGCATGGAGTATGCTTAGATGGGGGGAGATTGTTTTTTCTTTGTTTGTCAAGGACCTGCCTCACTTGTGATGTGATTGGAGATTAATTTCAGTGGATATTAGTATTTAAAAGGATTTTCCCCTGTCTGTCTCTTAATCCCTTTCTGCTGAATGTATGCTTCATTTCTCTCTGTTCTAGACTGAGATTTGTTGAAAGGGATGGGGAAGAGAGTTTGTATTTGCCTTTCTTACAGCCTGAGCTCTATGTGGCTCATGTGAATTCATCTTTCAGGATAGAACACTTAAAAGCAAGAACTCCTCTTTGTGTCCATGGAAGGGTAAAATCAAGCTTCTCCTACAGTGCATTTCAAAGTGCTTCATTAGGAAACAAGAGCATTTTACATTCACATATCCTAACCAGAATTCGTTTTGAACGGGCTCGAAGGCAAATAGAAGGGTTTTATAATGTGTAACTCAGCTGAACTGCTAGCGTTCTGCAGAGAGACATCCTTTGTGCAAAGCTGAAAATGTCATAGGCTAGAATGAAATGATAGTATAAAGTAAAATTCTGAGATTTTCCTTTAAAAATATGCTTCAAACATACACAATAGAGCTGTGCTTTTAAAGCACTCAGACCTATCCCCTACAGATTAATTAGTAGTACAACACTTCGTTTTGAAAAAGGAAGATGGTAAAGGTGCATGGATTGAAAAACTTGCCAAAAGTCTTGAAAATATGTGGAGAGACTAGCCAGCAAGGATGCTCTGCAGGGATGCGGAAAGATATCTAGAGACACACAGAAATGCTTCAGCCACGTGCCCTCTCCTGAGAAGGCAGCATTGGCCTTCTGGGGTTCGGCATGCTGTTCCCTCCTGCATGCAGCCTCTCCTCAACCCACTCTGGGACTCTCAGATAAATAATTCCTTTTCTTTCAGTCTGGGGATTATAATATCCCTTGGCCATCACAGGAGATCTGTAAGGCAGAGAGACCAAATCCTCTCTGCACTCCAGCCTCTGCCTTGCTGAGAAAACAGGTCACATTCTGATCCTGAAAGACGTTACTATTAAACTTTACTATTAGTCTAGAGGGAAGAAACAATATCAAACCAGATAGCTCAGCTTTGTCGAGGATTTAACATGCTCTTACAGTGACCTCATGTGGAACAAACCAGCCACCTTGGTGCCCTACACTGGGGCAGTAATGCTGCTCATCAGAGCCAGTGGCACCTCTGATCTTGCACAGTTCTCTGCCTGATGCTGCAGCACATTTCGTTACTCATCCTGGGGAAGGAAAAGTTGATTTCTTTCCAGCTGGAATGAACTCTCACCCGTAGGAAAGGCTTCTCCATTTATTGTTTCAGAGGCACAAGCTGCTTAGTTCGTGTACATTCGAGAGGCCAGAACTAGTGCTTGTGTTCAGCAGTTCAAGTATCCAACCTTGTTCTTTGCATAATGGCTTTAATAAATGTTATATTGGTTTTAATATCGTGGGTATTTCATTTACAAGGTGATGATGTGTTTGTAGAGCATGCAGTGCATTTCATTTAGCAGTTACATGCACTGAGGGATGCATTGAATAAAATATTACTTTAAAATTAAATGATTTCTTTAATTCTATATACAGGCTCTCCGGGTTGATGCATATTACATCTGATTCAAATGCTGATGTAACTTCTGTAACCTAGTTCTTCATGCAGTGTAATTTTTTTCCATTGTGTTGTCCAGTGAATTTTATGAGTATGATTTGTTAATATGTTCATTTTTATGCTATTCAAATAAGAAGGCAAGTAATTCCACTGCAGTAACTGATCATGCTGTGAAATTAGGTTTTGAGAGCAAGCTTTAAAAAGAAATAAGGGGTCCATTTGCTTTTTTTAGAGAACTGTTCCTGCCATGGTGTTGGCTTTGCCTTTGTGAGATTCTGTAGCTCTGGAGTGTTTCATGGGAGACGGTGTTGCAGCTCCTCAAAAGCAATTCCCAGCTGAGGTTAGGGAGAGTGAACGTGAAGTCTGAGACTCACCAGCCTGGAGGACACTTGGTCCAGCAGAGCCAGCACCCAAGCAGAGGTAACGGACAAGGCAGTGAGAACACCTTGCATCATGTATGACGGACAAGTGCTTTGAGCAATGCCAGCTGGAGGCAGGACAGGTTCCTATTTTCAGCCTTCCTCACATGGATGGAGCTGAGGACATGCCCTCCTTCGTGCTACCTGCTGGTCGAGGCTGCGGGGCCCCTCACTGGGGGTCCCACCTTCCCCAGCATTACACACATCACACCAGTAGCCTTCCACATTTAGGATGCACCAAGAAACATTAAATTGAGGTCAGCTAGCTGAGGGCTTTCCTTTTGAATGCCTACCTTCTGCCTTGTCTGAGAGCGTGTAGAAAGAGAAATCAAGGTGTTCAGCCTCCATGCTACATGAGTCACTCGTGTTGAGTCACTTAAAAGACACAGGAAAAAAAAAACACATCCTGGGGATTCTTCGGCTGTGCTACTGAAGGAGTCCACGAGACCTCTCAAGTACCTGCAGGCACAGTTTCTAAGCCCTTGAAAGTTTCATTCCTGTGGTGTTTGATATGTTATCCAACAGAATAAAATATTTCCAGTCAATGTTTTAAACATGTTCGGCACTAGCCAGCTAGTGCAGAAAGGCCAACAGCAAGCACGGATGAGACAGCCTGCATCCCAAACTGCTCCTGTTTTACACTTACCAATAAAGAACTTCTGGAAATTGCAGCCCCTTCATTTGCTGCTCTCACAGGGGGTGGGAGGGAGAGGAAAAAAGCTTTTGGGGAGCTGAAGCTGCCAGCTCTGTGCTTTATGTGCCCTCCTGCACGTAACAGGGAAAGGTGCTGCTGCTGCACTGCAGAGTAGAGGTTTTGTTGCGTGAAGTAGAGATAAAAGGGGAGCGAGTTCATCCTGCGGGCTCTGGTTCATCCGTTTCCCATCCAGAAGATGGTCCTTCCCTCCCTAAAATCCTGATAATTTCTCAGAGAGATCAGGGATGAGCCCAGCCTGACTGCTCGGAGGTAGACAGCTGCTTTTGGGGTAGGGCACAGGATCTGAACATGCAGATCCAAGTCCTGCTCCTATCTGCAGCTGGGTCCATGCTAGAGCCAAAACCAAACCTGAAAGGGAGATTTTCAGGGCTTAAGTCTAGGTGAGTTGAAAGTCCAGCTCAGCATCCTGGATTTCTACATTTTAGATGCAATCCACCTGGGGAAGAACAGCTGGATTCAGTCCCCACAAACCAACATCATCCTCAGCACAGCCTGGAATTACTGCTGCAACCCAGAAGGTACCGAAAGGCTCTTCTTGGCAAAACAGACATCTCTGATTTCAAAGAGGAAAAAAATGTCTGAATAGTGGTAGATTGGCTTAAGCAGATGATACTTCTTCATGTCCTTGTAGTATGATTTCTAAGGCTGCGTGAATACATGTGTGACACAGCAGCAGGTGTTCAGCAAGTTTCCACCAGATCATTAGTTGCTTTGTAAATCAGCCTTGTCTGATGAAGTGGGGGGAGAGGGGAGGCATTCAACTCAGTGGCTGGAAAGTTGACCTCAATGAAGCTATATGGGAATTGCGTCTTCTGGTAATTACGTTAATTATATTCTCAGGGACTTCTCATTTTCCATGTATTGAGAACAGGTAGAAGTTGATTTTGCCCCTCATTCCATTTTCACCCTTCCTCCCCCTGCATAGGACTGCTTATCTAATCAGCCACTAGTGTTTTCTCTGACAGTCTCGCAGCTGTAGTAACACTCAGTCTCAGTCACATCAAACAACTAAATGACTTTCATTCACAGCACCTTTTGTCTGATCAAATAGGTAATTACTATGTGAAATTAAAGGCTTCTTTAACAAAAAAGTTCTATATTGTTCCTGACTGACAGAAGCAATACAAAGAGAAAGTGCCATGATTCAAATGCCATGGTGACACCAGCCCCATCTTTGAAGCAATCAAAGGCATTATTTATACGCACTCCACTCATTTGAGTGAAAATAAAAACTAGGCAGAGCCAGACTGACAGTCTTCCTTTAATCTTTGCTACCCCCCAGAACGCTTTCCCTTTTTTCCTTTTTTTAAAGGAGTGTATCAGCTTATGCAAATAGTAAATATGACAGGAAGATCCAGATGTTTGAAATGTATTAGTAGGAACAGTGAAATTCCCACTGTCAGTAAGCAGGGTACTGTCTCTGATTGCCAAATGATAACAGGCTAATTCGTGCTATTGCTTTTGGGACTAGCGCTGTTGATTTCCTTGAAGGAGAAACCAAAATAAAGGTGCCGCTTTGAAAATGAAGAATTTCAATATTTATCCCCAGAATTTCTTCTTAAAGGCAACATTTCTTCCTCTGTTCTCTCCCTCTCTGTCCTTTAATCGCTTCCTCTCTCCACTGACAAACATCATTCTCTGCTCTTTGCATTTTACCTCTGGGAGAGGTAGATTTACCACCGAGGTGCTTTCAATTCAACTTCCACAAAGGACTGATGATAGAAAATGGAACGGATACAGTTTCTTGAAATGCTTTTCTTTAACGAAGGCCACAGGGTTACTGCAGTCAGCAGAACTAATCGGGGAGCCTGGTTCTGCAGCATTAGCTGGTGCAACGGAGGTAAAGGGAAAGGTAAACATGAAGTAAATATGCCTGTTTGTCTATCAGCTATTAGTGGCACCCGGCTGCCAGAGACTGAGTCAAGGTCATGTTTGAGCAGGTATCAGTGACAAGAGATCGCAGTTCTGAATTATGCCAACAGGGAGATACACTATATTTGCACTCACCTTTCCTATGCTGTAGGCCAAGTGGGTAAACTTTAAATGTAAGCTGCTTGGTTTTTCCCGTAGTGATTCACAGAGAAGCTAGAATTTATGGAGCTGGTTTGAAGTGAGGGGAGTGGAGGTGCTGAGATTGGCACCCTGCAAGGATGCTCATGCCTCAAGCATGTCCAGTCTGTGTGGCTGGGTCAGACCGTACCCACCGAGCTGATGGGAGTCACAGAGCTGTGTATTAACATGATATGTTATCCGAACCCACACACTTACAAGTACGTAAGGAATGCTAATAGCAATGTGCTGAAAAAGTGTGGTGTCTCTGTTATATGTGCCTACGTAGAGGATGTGCTTTGTACCCGTGTAGGATACACCCGAGCAAGTTCTAGAGGTGAGATGACAGCTCAGGCAAAGTTTCTCAGCAGCAATCACACGTCTTGGAAAGAATACATTCCCCTCATCTGCAGAAGTAGCACGGAGCTAGCTAAAAGCCACTACTATACAGTACCGGCAGGAATTACTGGCCACAAACCTCTTTGGATCAAACTGCGGGTCATAAATCCAGCTGGTTCACAGACTCATTTGCCATTCTCCAAGCCTGCATCTTCCATGGCCTTCGCTCTTCACTATGGTGTCCCCACTGAGCGCAATTGAGTGTGGAGTTTTATTAGAAGCAGAGCTGCTTGTGGAAGATCAAACACCAATTGTAGGCAAAAATAGGATTTTTCTCATCTGCCTCTAGCTTGGAATAGGAGGCCAATCCTTCCTCTGCTGCCCGTACTGTACATGAGGTTATTCATTAGGACTAGTCAGGAGCTCGAATTAGAACACAGCTGCCAGTCGTTGAGTAGTTCATCATGCAGAGAGCAGCCCCCCTCATGGCTTGCAGGATTGCGTGGGAGTCAAATGAACCTCAAGAGGCTGTTTTTAACCTGCACATCACCAAGCAGTGAGAGGGAGTTGCTTGAGGGGCAGCTCCAGTTCAGGATCCCTTGCAGATCAGTCCCTCCTCCCTAGTCCTGGAAGGGCTTGTGTGTGGTACTCCAGCTAGAAGGTACATGCACAAAATACGTGCTTGGCATCAAAATGCCTGCTGAAGCCTGGGAAGAATGGCAGTATGTGGATGCGGGCTTTCTCTGTTCTTGTGCAAGGTTCCCCGTAGCTAAGGTTTAGCAGCATAAGGTATTGCTACCTGTAAACTGAAGGTTTTGCTGATTGACAAAGGCATCTATAGTATTTGCTGGTGTGTAGGAAAATGTGATCTAAAAAGCTTAAGGGAAATGATGTATAGCAGACTTCTAAATGGGTATTTAGAAAGAAAAAAAAGTCAGAAATACAAAAAAGAATAGAAAAATGCAAAAAAATTACTTTGAAATGTCCATTTAATGATAGTTTGGGAGTGGAATGAACAGATAAAAAGGCAATAGGGAATAAAGACAGCAATACACTTCACTTAACATAGCACCAGAGATCCCGTTTGCATAGCTTCTGGTGTCAGAGCTTAGCCCGTTACCAGGAAATGTGCACTTTAGCAATGGAAAGTTTGATTTCTAACCTTAAAGATACAATCTGTTTTCTTGGATTTGTTTCAAACTCTGCAGTGCCAGCTGCATAAAATACCACTAAGCTTTTGCACAAAGAGACATTTATAATCACTTTACCCTGTAGCAGAAAAAAATGTCTCCATTTAGACACTCATTTTGAGTTCATAGGCACATTAAGGACAAACTTTAGATCTTAATGAGGTGTAGGAGGTTTTTTTTTCCCCTTGAGTTCTGTTTTCTGTTCTCTTATAGATCACACTATATTTCAGAGCATTAGGAAGAGAGATGCTGAATCTTTAATGTGATGTGAAACAAAAGAAAAATTCTGAACTGCAACAGAGATGAACTTCAGAGCTGTAATCTCTTTAAATCCTGATCCAGCTCTCACTGAAGTCAATAGAAAGACTTCGATTGATTTCAGCTTCTAAAACTCAGTGGGTTATGTTGGTTTTTGTCTTGTTAGTATAACAACTTTCACTTCTTCCTTTGGAATTTAGTTCTGGTAAGTTTATCAGTATAATAGCCTTCCAAGAGTCACTTTAGTAGTATAATAAAATTGTGTTGCTTATGTTTAGGGCTGGCTGGAGACAGTGATCAACAAAGAAAGGGTTAAACTGAGACCTCCTTCTCCACCTATCCTATTCTCTTCTGACTCCTTTCATCCTGCTAGACAATTTTCCACCCATCTTTGGGAGTGTGCCTTTCTTAACCCCATGCCTAGACCCAGCATCAGTGGTTCAGAAATCACCAAGGGATGTGCTGTGGTCTATGTGCACGGCCCACCTGGAATGCTTACCCATTTTTTCATGCCCTTAACACCGTGCATCAGCCTTGCCCTGTGTCAGGTTCCTTCCACTGTTCTAGTGTGTTCCCGAAATCCACCACAGCAAGAGTTTCCGAAGCTCCTGAATTTGTTTTATAATGGGATGAAAATAAAACACTTCAGACATCTTTACTTTGGGAAAGCTAAGTTGTGTGAAAGCATTCCTTTCTTTAATCAAAAAGGTCATGTTGTTTGGGTATTTTGTTGTTGTTGTTAGATTGAATTTTCCGCTCTGTGTCTCTGATGAGAAGTGACCACAGTGCAGTACTGTGGACATCTTCCTATAAGCAAAATGCTCAAACTCTAGAATATTTTTCATTTCAACAAAACCTCCTTGTTCAGCTAAAATACACATTGCAGAAAGCATGTTCAGAATTTTGTCTTAAAACTGCAGATCTGATCAATTATGTTAGAATATCTAGAGCATGAACATAAATATTAACCAAGGGCTCTGTTTGATTCAACATTTACTTGTCAGCCTTTGTCCCCTTGCACATCTTCTATAGCTAAGATACCAAAGGTTTTGGTTTTTCTTCTCGGTTCTGAAGTATGAAATTCTAGAAGCTGGCTTTGATTATTAAAAAGTATCTATCTCAAACCTTTATTTGCATCTGAGCATTTTGGCTATCTTCTTTGTGTAGCTGGTTGGCTTTCATTCATATTAAATGTTTGCAAGTAGGAAGAGAATAAAGAATGCGAACAAAAGGCTTTTAAGGCTGTATCCTGCTGGAAAGCAACCTAGAAGTCATGACCGTGAAGAAAAAAAAAAAAAAACTAGTAGCTTTTGCGGTAGCTTTTATGTGTGCTGCCTTTTACTTCTGCAGATCTTAAATGTGATTTTTTCATTGTGTTTCATGACAGACTTTACCATCGACTGTAGCAATAGAAAAGTTATATACGTGATACTTGTGTGCAAAAGTTAAGGTCTGAATGGAAAGGGAGGTCACCTCTGACTTTTTTACCATATCAAGCTTACTAGGTACTTTAGTAGGATGATCATTCTAATCCCACCATACCCGGTTTACTTAGCAATGAGCATTTTCAGATAAAAATAGTTCTGATAACTGTGAGTCAAATCGTATAAAATAAGGACCTGCTTAGGACCCAGTCCAACTGTGGCTTGCTCATGTGCAAATTGCCACTGATTTCAGTAGTCTTAGAGCAGCTGTAGAATTGGAAAATTGTTGGAATTTGCCATTAGGATTATATAAAAAAATATGTTCTTAAAAACCATGAGGGAACAATTGATGAAATAGGTTATGAAGATGTGCCTAATTTACCATGCTGTGTAGTGCTAAAGAGCAGGCACTAATTTCTCAGCTAGTGTGCAAAGGTATATTTTTTTGTTCTTGTGTACCCTCAAATACAGGGGTTGTTTTAAGTGTCTAACTTGTGGATGAGCTTGGTTGCCTGAGCAGGAATTGAAATACAATTTTGTGGTATGCACTGATACAGCCAATGGGACTGAGTTAATGTTGATTTGAGGGTACTTTTTTTTTATTTTATTAAATAAATAAATAAAAAGTGCTGGGTAGCTGGGCACTAAGATGTGCGTACATAGTGTATAGAAGCTGCAAAGAAATTTTTTTGCAAAGAGTTTCAAAGAAATTCTTTGCAAAGAATTTCTTTGCAAAGTTTGCAAAGAAATTAATCAGAGAGCAGCTCCAGGATGCTCCCAAGTGATGCTCGCCTTGAAACACTCAGTGACAGAGCCAGAGCCCGCCGGCTGGCTCACCTGGCCTGGGTCATGGGGAATGAGTCAGGAGCATGGAGAAATGGGTGCCTACTTCTTCGAAGAATTCAAGTTCACAAACTGCAAAGCAGAAGTTGATCTTAGTCTCTGTGAATGCAATCTCAGTGCTGCCACTGATTTGCCATTGAATTTTTTGCAGGTGACTTTAACCTCTTGGTCAGTTTTCCCTATGGAAGGACAATTTATACATGCTATACATGTGCCCTTCTATGGGAAGATGCTAAACTGGAGCCAGATCAAGGCTTCCAAGCACTGCAGGTGAATTGCAGTGGCTGGATGCCACAGAGAGGGGATGGAGCTGGGAGCAGGAACAGAGAGTCCTGGGGGGGCTGAGCAGAGCAGTGTTCCTACAGAAAAGACAGATGTGCATGGAAATGGTCACCCCAGCCTTTGGCATTGCCATTTCCTTTTTTTTTTTATTCCTTTGGTGGTAGCAGTGGCAGCAGCCAGACTGGTTTTCCAGGGCACTGAAATAACTAAACGAGGCTAAAGGGAGCAGCATTGGTTTTGTCACAGCTTCACAAATTGGCTTCCCCACATGGCAGCCTTCTGCTCAGAGCCAGCCCTGTCACAGGAGCTTCATCTCCTTTCTTACAATGTAAATCCAGAGCAGCCCCAAAGCCCAAATGGAATCTTTTTTAGATTGCCCAGGTGTTACAGAGAGAAATCTATGTGCCGTTATGCTCGCTCACTATTTCTATGGGTTATAGTGTGTGAGCAACCCCGGGCACGGGGGGACCTGAAACAAGCATTGCCTTCTGCAGCATTGCAGGCTGTGCTCAGATTTCCATCTCTGAGCAAAGCATCCTGTGTACTCCTGGTGCCACCAAGGAGGGCCGCCAGCAGCCCCACAGTGGGTGTAGATCCAAGCCCTGCCTTGAAGTGTGGTCAGCTCAGTGCTGGCTCTGGAGGGACATTGTGGGGTTAGGTCTGGGCAGAGAGGAGCCTATCAAAAAATAAAAATGAAAATAAAAATAAAAATAATAAAAATAAAAGAAAAAAAGAAAGAAAAAGAAAAAAATAGAATAAAAGCACTCCTCCTGAGAGGGAGGAGAGTTTGCAGGGCTGGTGCTGGGGCTGCCAAGCCTCTTGCGGCACAGGTCTGAGGAAACAAAAGTTGCACCAAGGGTGATCAGTTTTTGAATCCTGGGAAATATAGTACCTAACTATTCAGATGTGAAACAGAAATCTCTTATTTAAAGATTTTTACATGCTACTTTTCCAGTTTCTTGAGGAAGGAGGAGTGTTCCTCTGTCAGGCTTGCTGGGTAAGCGGTGGCAGTGGTTTTGGGGTGGCCTCTTGCTACAGGGCATTTCCCTCTGAACGGGAATCTCGGGTTCAAGGAAGCAGTGTGCTGCTTGCAAGCCACGTGAAAAGCAAAACCCCTGTAACTCTGACTGTGTGCTAGAGTTGTTCAAGTCTTAGAAGGAGCATAATATCTTTGCCAAACACATTTACAGTGTTGAAGCTGCTCATAATTACAACCTTCATGAATTTATAACACTGTATGTTCCAGCAATGGAAAAGACTCCTACATTTGAGTGATGAGATTTTGATAAAATAGGATTTAAATATTCTATTACCAGAAATGTTATATTAAATGATGAGGAGGCATTCAAATACTGCCTGACTTTCACCATGTGACTGTGAACTACATTATGCTTGGGTCAATTAGGCTATTTTAAACCCCTGGCTTTCTTGCATTAATCCTCTTCACAGAAAGCTAGCATTCCTCTGAATTCCACCATTTCTCTCCTGTGGCCTCCCCCTAATACATAACAATGTCTCCTGCTATCAGACCCAGCAGCCTCTGCTTTTTTACGTTCTTCTGCACTACGCTATGAGGTGAAGTGCATGACCACTGGGAGCAGGGTCAGCCTTGATCCAACTTGAAATAGGTTCCTCCAGATAGACTGCCAGCTCCTGCTTGTTGAATCTCCTTCCCATCTCCAGCTGCACCCGGATCAAGGTGTCTCACATTTGTCATAACCCATCTCCACCTCACGCTGCAGCAGGTATTGCTCTTGGGGGAGTACAGAGGCATTAGTAGAGCTAAACATCCAGAGAGGCTGCAGAGGGAGCAGTTTGGTCCGTGTCGTGTCATTTCTCAATGACAGGCCAGTCATTGCTCAAAGGGGAGGGGATGGCTCTTCCCGGTTATTTATTTCCCATATTGTAGCTAAAAGCTTCAGAGATCAAATGGGAGCGTGCAGTAAGAGAGGGAATTTACTGCACCCTCATTATTTGCACGCAGACAGTCTATAAGGAGTATTTCACTGTGAAAGTGGAATAAGCTGTCGCCCACAGTGACATTTCTAATGCTAATATCACCCCTGGGAGTGATAGTGGGAAATAGGCACGGAGCAGGAGAGAAGCAGGACACGCCGATGAGCTGGGTGACGCAGAGAGGTCTGCCCAGACTTCATAGCTATGGTCCAGTGGTCGGTACGTCGTCGTATTTGAGTTGACTAATATCTCATATGTCTGCGTGCTGCTCTTTAGTGTTTGAGGAGCTTTATCTTTTCTTTTTCTGGTGGTCTCTAAAGCCAAACTGGTGTGCCTGTAAGTTGCTGGTGTGCTGCAATAATGCTTGTCAATCATACTGGTTCTTCGTGACCAAGAGCTGACCCAGTCCCTCTCATATACCAGGTGATTTCAGTGATGCAGTATTAAAACACAACCACTTTAGCGGATCTCAAAAGGGATAAATCCTGTAATATTAAACATCTAGTTAAATATTTTGAAATGTGCTGAGGACACATAATTCCTAATCTTTTTTCTGTTTTTCAACAAGAAAAAAAAAATCTGCAAGGCCTAAAAGATCACTCAGTGATGTTTTTTTGGCACAGTTGGCGAATGTACAAAGGCATTGGATGAGAATCAAGCCAGAATTAAATTTAAGCTCAAGAAACTTTGTTCTAGGGTTTGATTCTCAGAGCTGCTAATCCTAAATTATCATGAGAAAACATGTAAAAAAGAGACATAAAGACATCAGAGTAGCTGAGCTTTCAAATGGAAAGTCAAGTCAGACCTGCTGTCTGCACCCTTTTCGCTTGTTAGAGATGGAGCATTGTAATTGAATTGTGATCAAGAATAATTCTGTTTACCTAAACCTGCGATTTCTTTCCATTTACAGAAGTCTTAAGAAAGCTATTTCTGTGAGCCATTGCAAGAAAACAGACAATAGTATAAATCATTTTCCACATCCCCACACAAATCAATTCTTGGGGCAACCTATATTATTTTGGGATGTTTTCTCACATCTGATTGTTGTAAATGGTACTTCATGTAGCATGAATACCAAAAACTATAAACATCCTGCAAAACTTGCATTTTGATGGCAGAGTTGAAAAGCAGAAGCCTTTGGCTTGTTAATGAAATCCAGACAAGCAAGCGGTAAGGAGAAAAGTGCAAATAATGGCAAGGGGGAGCAAAAGCATGAGAAAATTAGGGAACATCTTTATTTATTTTAACCTTTCATATTGACATCTCAAGTAATTGACTGGGATGAACTTCCATTAGCTCCTCTTTAAGGAATAGCTGAAGGTCATGCAATTTGGCCAGGCAAGATTAACCATCTTTATAGGCTAAAAAAATAATAATAACATTCAGACATCACAACTTGCATTTAGATGCAACGTATTACAAATACATGTTTTAAAACAGCTGTAATGCGTAGAGTGCAAATTGATCATGAAAACTTTTTAAAGGTTGTTCCATTCTTACAGGAATGAAAAGAACGTTGAGTTCTTCAGATTGCTGAATCAAGTCTCCTTCATGCGTTCACTCAAGCAGCCTTTCTAATTGTCTGTTACTGCTTCTAATGTAAACTTAAAAAGTATCCCATACAGCATGGATCAGTTTCATTTTAGTAAAAAAATAAAAATAAAAACTCCTTCTAAATTAGTAATCCCAAATTCTGTAGAAGTATGTGCATGGTCATGAGCTGATGGCAGCACAAAATATTAGTTTTCATCTTCATTAACATCTCTATATGTAATTATTATTGTTTGCATTGCAGCAAACAACAAATGTCATCCCATTGCTGAAAACAAGCAGGTTACTGGTAGGTCTTCTGAAAGTTCAAATGTTTCATTAAATGGTTTTATGTTAGGTATGTAACTATGCTGGTGATAATATAGTGTAATGGTAATATAATAGAAGCTACAAATAACATTTTATGACTGTTTTGTTCTCTATACTACTAGTCTAAATGGTTTCCCTTACAAGCCAAGCAGAAGGTATTTTATAACAGTGTCTTAAAACCTCCTAATTAGCAGCAGTTTTAAGATACACACTTCTTGGCAATCTTTTGGGGATCGATCAAGTATAACTATAGCAGACTTTAAATCTTCTGCCTGGAAAGATTATCCTAATTCTTTTTCTAATTCTCTTGTCCCGAGGCGCCATGACTGGAGATCTCCTAACAAAACATTGTCATGCTGGTTTCCCTGGCATGTAGGTCAGGCACTCCAGACGCATCATTTCCCATGTCATTTATCCCATGCGGCGGTTGCATGGGGTTTAACAAACCAGTTTCCTTATCGCATCCCAGAAGCTGTTGAACCTCAATGTTTAACCGCAGACACGCACACACACCAAAACCAAACACACACACAAACAAGAAAAACTGTAATACTCCAAATGTAAAACTCCGGTTCATTTGCAATACATATTTTTTTCTACAGAAAATCTCCACATCTTCACATTCCATGGGGTCTTTTAACTCAGTGATTTATCATGTCTCCTGAAAATACATCATTAAGATGATCATATGCATTTAGAGAGGCAGCAAAGCTGTAGATGGAACTAATCTTACGATGACATTTCAGTCCCTGTTTTCTAAGGTACTATTTTGCCGTGATTTAGTACTTGTGTGTATCAGTTATAGGGAAGTGTCATATTTGATGTCCTCAGTGTTGTTTTTTTCTTTTTTCTGTGCTGATTGGTATAATTTATATGAATGCTTTAAATCCCCCACTGTGTGTAGTCTACTTGGAATGCACATATAATTACCAGCCCCTATTCCAGTTTTGTTTGGCCAAGTGGAAGTATTTTTAATCTATTTTAGTTCTGCCAGTGGATATGCACCCACACACACGCGTTTTGGGTGCATGGCAACTTAGTCTTTATAACATACTGTGTCTCCCTGATAAGGTTTTCTCAAGAAGTGAACAAAATGTCTTAAAGATAACAATATTTTAAGGCACAATGTGCAGAATAAAAAGGTTTTCCTTTTTTTTTTTGGTCGTCTTGCTAGGCAAACAGTATGTCTCAAAGGAGACAGGCTGATTTGAATAGGATTCAAGTTTCTGTTGCTTAAGTTTTTATTTAGTTTCTGAAACAGTGTTTTTAAGTACATTGGCAGCTATACATTCTCATTCTGATGAGCAGGTGGGCCATCCCTTATTAAAAATGAAGGATAAATACTCCTTTGGATTAAGATTTTGGATTGAGATTAAATTGGGTTAAAATTCAGAAAGCTAGCCTTTGGGGGTACAGAGATGGATGAATACATACAAATGCATCACATTGTGCATTCAATCTTTCCTCTAAAGCAAGCATCAAAATATAAATAAAATACTTCAGGCTTAATTTTTAATAAGACCTCAAAGGCTTTGGTAGTGTTGGTATCAATTTTAATAATGGAATTGGGCATCTTGTATGCCACAAACTCTGCTTCTAAAACTCAGGGTCTGGTTTTGAAAATGGGATTCACAACATGTAAACAGTCAAATCTATTCAGCCTCCTCCTACTTAGCAGGCTTAAAAATAAGGAATTGGTGTCCTTCAGAATCTACTTACAGCGCTAGTATATCGAGGATCAATATACAAATGTTGGAGCTCTAGTTCTGTGTTTCAGGGTTACTCATTTTTTCAGCTGATAGTACATCAGCCTTTAATCCCCCCAAGTGGCTTTCGCTGTTGCATGAACTGCCAAATTTGCATTTGTTTTGAAGAGTTTGTTTGCGCACGGAGGTTGCAAAAGCTGGAAAATCAAAATGTAGCCACTGGTCTCTAGATACTCTGAATTCTGCCATTTATTATTCCACCGTGGAGACTAATAAGAAAACAGATTTCATTTGCAGTGTAGTGTATAGTTTCCATAAAGACCCTATGCTCCAAGGACCGATTGCTGCAGCCAGCGCATCTGCATTGCCCACTGGGGCTCTCCAGGAGAGAGCATCCAAACTTCCGATCTGCTTGAGTAGTCTCCCTCCCTCCCTCCTTCCCTCTCTCCCTCCTTCCCTCCCATTATTTTTCCTTCCTTTAAAACATATTTGTTAGCAACATCTGTTTTTGTAGCACGGCCGGGAAGTGTGCACCTGAATGGAAACATGAGACAGATGAACGATCGTGTCTCAGTTCTTCTGCATAAGGATTCAGAACAAATGTTAGCCATCGGGACCACTGAGTTGCTGTGGACACTCCCTGGAGTATGCGTGCTCTAAAACCGCACAAAATCTGTTTGGCAGTTTGTGAAGGCTGTCATCTGGTTTCCATATGTTTTCTTTCCAAATTCACAGCAACATCAGGAAACTTAAAGTCACTTCCCAGCACAAAGGGCCTAGGTCCCCTGGTGAAATTCCTTTCCCACCATGACTTAAATTTGCACTTTCCTGCAAGAAGTCAAGTGCCTCTAATGGCATGTGGGGCTGTGAACAATTGTTCTATTACATGTAGCATTGCTTGCTGTGGAGAGGGTACATTGTATATCGCCGCATTGTCCTTAAGTACACTTAGGTGTTTGAAGTGCAGGCAAAGATCTGATTTTCATCTGGTGCTTGATTTTTATGACAAGAACACAACACGTTAGGAGGGGAACGCTGTGTTGTCCATGCTGAAGCACTCTTTGCCTTACTTTGCTTTGCCGTGTTGTTGTGTTTGCTGTGTTCTGGCATGAAACTGGAATCACTGGTGACCTGAGGCATTTCAGACCTGTTTCTGCTGTTGTGGTCCTCCTGCTTCTTAACTGCAGACGTAGAGCATCTGCCACTTCTGGGTGGCCATGAGTGCAAGTGCATTTGAGTTAGTGAAGAGAAAGGAATGTAACTGAAGGTCTATTTGCCAATCAGATATATTACCTGATTTAGGATTGCCTTGTAAAAAACCTTAGCAGATGTACAATAATATGTGTGACCTTGATAACATTTTCAAGCCTGGCATAACTCTGAACTGTGCAGAGGGGCTGCACAAGTGGCTGGGGAGGCACCTCAGATAACTCAGTGCTCCCTGTAAGAAACCCCATCGGATAAAATGCTGAGTGCTGAGCAGGGTGGCCAGAGACCAGGGATGCGCTAACATGACATTGTTTTCCTCCCTTTTTGGTATGGGAGTAGTCAGCATTAATTTAAATGCTCATTAGAATTCAAAGAGCCCTAACATTGCCAACACTGTTTTAGGATTAGAATTTGTTAATTAATTTAATCCTTTCCCCTTCTTCATCCTCTTGGATGCGTCAGAGGCAGATGGCAAATCCTTAATACTTTGGTCAGGAAGAAAGGGTTAAAATCCCAAGGCCTGGATTAGATGGAATTGCAAAAAAAAAGTGCATGAACAGTTCTCAGCATCTTTCTTATGATCTGCTTGGGAACAAACTGCTGAAGTGCAAAGCACGCAGAGTCCCTGGCCATTAGCAGCATTTAGTTACAGTAGGTAAGATTTGGGGGCTGCATTTCCTGAGCGTGTTGCTGTAATAATTTACTTGTTTGTTACAACTGGTTTCCAAAATCACAGGATTGTTCCCTAATGTGTTGGTGAATAATGTGTTTATTATTCTTGTCTGCAGTAAAGGGCATCTCAGTGCCTGGAAAATCACTCATGTAATAAAACCACTGCCATTTTATCATTTTAATAGAATAACAATTTTGTATAATGTTGCAAATATTACTCTCAATATACGATGGTGGCGGTAACAACGGAAGACAGGCACTTTTATGGCGCAAAATTATTACCTTGTTTAGATTATCAGATAAAATTTTTACCGTCACATTAAAATGAAAGCAAAATGAAGACCGATAAAACAAAACCAGTCCCTGTCCAAGCAGAGTCGCGGGGAGGTTGGCTGCGAGCCTCAGGCTCAGCCAGCATGCGTGCAGGGCGTGCATCCAAGGGAGCCGCATGGAGAGGTCGCCAGCCCATCTTACACAGAGGCATTCGGCTGCCCAGTGTGCCAAAGCCAAGCGAGGATAACTTTCTTCAAATATTTTCGAGGTATAGCAGCGAAAGGGAGGAACGCAGAGCAATTCTTGAGCTTTCTCCTGTTGGGTCTTTGGGAATAAGAATGAAAAAATAAGGAGGATCAGGTCTTTTGAACTTTTTTTTGTATTTAACACTCAAGCCCTTTGGGGGAGCAATCCAGTTTTCACTGATTTGAGTCAATACCGGAGCAACCTGGAATATGCCATGAACAAGCTGGCCAGTAGGAAAACAAGTCAGCCGTGACACAGCCCTGGCTCCTGCAGCGCCGGGGCTTTTATCACTTGGCCCCAGCTCTGCCAGAAATGGCTGAAAAATTCAAGCCGGAGCTGTCTTCTCAATCCCTCATCTTCCACCACCGCGCAGAGGAGGTGAGCAGGAGTCTGCTGTGCGAGTGAGCACTGACACTGCAGCCTGCTAATTTAAAATCAAATTTATGACTGCTTCTTGCAGGTCAGTGCAAATTAAATTGTTTCTTGTGGTCTGAGAGATATAAAACACAATTTTTAGTATCCTTATTCTCTTACTGCACATTTTCCTCTCTTTCATCATTTGCATCCCATTTGGTGTCTGCTTTTGATACCTCCTATTAGATTTGTCTGATGCTCATTAATATCTTTCCTACTGGCTCACAGAGGTTTTACAGTAAAGTCTGCAGATACAGTGAGGTCCTTCTCCTTTATCATGCTGCTCTGTGTGATTTCTTTCCCATCACTTCTGCCTAATTTTTCCCTGCCACAGTGTCAAACAAATGTGTAGTTCAGTTCAGTGTTGGACCTACATTATGGTTTTGCTCCAAGAACTTAATGTTACACCAGCCTCACAAACAGGGGCAGCTCTACTCAGCAAGAGCTGCTCTAGCAGTCAGTGATGTATGGTTTTGGAGAGGTGCTCACAAGCTTACCATCAGCTGTCAGGCTGGTCAGTGTGAGCCATCTGAATATTTGGAAAACAGAGGAATAATTCTACTGTGAACTGTTTTTAACCCTGTTTCTTAAACAAGTCTGCTGAACCTCTTAGCTGGTTGAACCAAATGTTACAGAGGCATAGAATTCATTCTTACACATACTATGAAAATGGGCAGCCAGATAAAGGATGCCTTGCTGGGATAAAAAGCCCTGTCATGGCTTCAGTCTGAGGATCCCATCATTTTTTGCCTTTGAGGAATATTATGCAGTGCTCAGTTTCCAGAAGAAAAACACTTTTGGTTTTGAAAGCCTGGCTTCTGCATTTCAGTTCTTCTCAATATGTCATCTAGATCTCAAAAACTTTTGAAGTCTAAAAAGCCCTGTTTATTTCTTTGGGCTGGGTTTCTTTTCCCCAGTGCTTAGGATATCACATGCAGATCATCTGTCCATGATGAAAATGGTATGTGTGTTCATAACCTGCATTAGCATCAGTGATATAACACAAATTCCTGAACTAGAGCTTTATTAATAGCTCTCAAAAGAGCAGGACAGGTGAGTATTCATTGCTGAAAGACGTTCATAGTTCAAGGTAAATGTTTCCAAGTAGAATGTGATATTCTTTGCTAACTATGTTTGGCATGTCTCCCAGCATGTCCCAGCCAATGCAGAATAAGGTCTACCACGCGTCGGTGGGAACTGCATAGATAATGTATATTCAGATATCCTCTAAATAAATTACTGTACCCAATGCTGAAGCAGCGGGACAGTTTATCAGAAATAAATTGGCAGTGACCTAATGCAGTTCCCAGCCTTGCCAGCTCTCTCAGGATCAAAGTGCAGCGCCCTGCCTCCTCCATGGGATTATGCAAAAGGTAAAGCAAGGCAGTAGCTCCGGGATGGAGCCTGGGACTGCAGCTTCAGAATAATCAAGCTCGTTTATCTGGTCAGAGCTTGCTTTACCAGCAGCACGTGCAGGAGGCAGAGCTCCCCGTGGCACAGCCGCAGGGAAGGTCAGCTGGGTGCAGGGCAGCGGCAGGTGGAGATGACTGCGGTAGCTGGGGGCAGCCTGGAAAGGCTGCCGAGTGCAGGGCAGTGCCCTACCGAGCCACCAGCCCCTCTCTCAGGAGCAGTACAGCTTCATTAGTGTGGCACTCTGCCCTGGCTACTGTACCCAAATTCTCAGCAGGACTAATTAGCGAGGGCAGGCTTAGAGACACGGCTCCCCGTTCTGGCGCTAACTCCTGTGCCCTGTAGCCATTGCATCAAGTGTTACATGCTGAGTGGCCAAGCTGTGTCACTGTGCATGCCTGACCCCTGGACGTTTCCATGACCAAGGCCTTTCCTGAAGACTGGCCCCCTTTTTGCTGTTGTGCTCATCCTGCCAAGTGGTCCTGGGGGGGGCAGGGAGCAGTACCAACACCTCATGCCTTGCCCCAGCAGCTCCCCATCCTCGAGTGTCCCTGCTGGCAGAGTTAAGACACAACTTGTCTATTGCAGCATAACTGTAGCTATATAGCCTCTTATTTCTATCCTCTTTTTTTTTTTTTTTTGGCTTTGCTCTGCTAATTCCTTAAATTAGGTATTTTTCACATGAAAGGTTTTGTTCCGACTTCCATCCGCATTTGTCAGATTCTTAGGGCAGAGGGCAGAATTCAGAACCAGCATTCAGCAGTGCAGTTCCATTGATGTCAGCAGAAATTTGCCTGCTTACATCAGTCCTGAATTTAGCCCATAGTGTTTCTTTTGTAGCATCAGAAAGCTTTGTGTGCGTCTGATCTGAATGTCCATGCTGTAAGATCAGAGTGTGTCTGGGACAATTGGCATGTGGGTAATTGGTACGTTTCTGTAAGAGAAAATGGTTCATGATCCTTGGAAAGGAAAATAAAATAATGTTATTCCCTACTGACATATTAAGTGAATTGATAGTGTTTGAAAAGGCAGGTATTAAATCTGGAAGCAGCATGAGTGTTATGAAGTAGCTTGCAGTTTTATCCCAGCAATTTAAAATTCCTATCATTCAGCTCTTACTGAATTGAAAGTCACACATTTATTTTAGATTGTAGCCATGAATTTCTTGGGAATTACCAGACATGAAAGCATGGAAGAGTCACTTGATATGAACTGACAAGACAATATCAAAGAAAACATCTTGATACGCTTAATCTGGTTGCAAGTGACTATATAAAAGTTCTTTCATCCAACCATATAATTCATTAGTAGCATTTTGATATTAGGAAAACCACTACATTAGATAAAAAACTTAGGCATCCTGTAGGGCAACAATCTAAAGCATCCCCTGGGATCTGATTTCAGACTCCAAATGGATTAGGTCTCTTGCTATCCTTGTATGCCTGGTAGTTAGTTTACTCATGAACACGAACCGTCTGGCTCTTTATTTCCTTGTTGTGTTACTAATGTGAAAAATGTTATGTAAATATTTGGATTGTCAGGATAAGAAACTATTACTGAGGGAACCTGAGAGTAGAATATTACATGTATTAGAAAATAGGACTGAATTTTTACCTTCAGACTCTATCTGCCCCTTTCTGCCTGTGTTTAATGGTCCCATTTTTCATGATCACTAAAAATTCACCAGCTGATCTATGCTTTGAATTATTTCAAAGTGAAGGTGTGGAAGATGAAGCAAACAGGAAAGCAGCCCAGATGCATTTGGCACGATCTGACACCACCCCCGGTCTGATGTGGATGACCAGCTGTTTCAGTGCACGGGAGATGTCTGGTTTTCTTTTGACTGTGCTGGTGCCCTGATGCGATGTCAGAGCGCTGAGATGTTCTGGCTCTTGCTGCTGGGGAGCTGTCTCCTCCCATTACTCCACCAGATGATTTGGAAACCGTGACCCTTTTCCCATGTGTGTAACATCCACACCATCAAACCCACAGGCTGTCAAAGCCAGCTGTTGCCCCGAGGAAAGGGCAGCGCCATAGGAGGGGAAAGGGGGCACATGCTGCCCAAGCACTCACAGGTTCATCTTCAGAGGATGTGAAACATTCTCACGGGCTTCTCTAATGCTCCTGTGGGAACTGACGGGACAGGACATTTGGTTCAGGTGATACAGTGCTTAACAGTTGCAAAGAGCTCATGCTCCCATACTCCGAATTAAAACAACTGAGTGAGCTCAGCACTGTCTTGCTATTGCTCCCTGGTAGGAAGCTGGGAGAAGCAAGACAGGGAGGTATTGATGTGTTTGCCTTCCTTCCCTCAAGAGAAGAAAGTATTCTGGGTTGGTGTGTTGTTTTTTTTTTGTTTGTTTTGTTTTGTTTTGTGTTGGCTTTAAGTTTATGGTCAGCATCTGTTGCTGATGAGCAGTGGGAGCTCTGAAGTGCTGACCAGCTCTTTCAGAACTTTTAAATAACCAGAAAGACACACAAAGTAATAAAAAGAGAAGAGGAGATGAGAATCCATATTAAAAGCATTAATAACATGAACAGAAGTCTTATTTAAATAATGTTTTGAAACACGCTGTCAAATATTTGTTTATCTTATGGTGGTTTTGACCCAGTCTTTTCTCCCTGAAGACCTAGAGACTGAAGTGCTTCAAATCACACAAGTGCAGTTCCATATTCAAGAATTTTTCATTAAAATTCTCTGGAGATATTGACATTCTTCTATCATGACCATCAGTGGAAACATTAAGACCCTTACAGAAGGTTTTAACTACCAGCATAATGAATGTTTATTCTCTTGCAAAAGTTCTTGTGAATGTGTTTCTGTGTCAGGACTAAACAGGAATAAGGCTGAACAGTCGACATTCTTCTCATTAGAGAGAGCAGATGTTTGTGTACCTTATACCCTTTTTTGAAAACTAGCTTGTACCTGCAAAAGATATTTCTTAAAGAATAAGCAATCAAATGTTTCCGAAGGATCTTCTAGCTCCCTTCATGTAAACAGAGTTCTTTTTATGCAAAACATTTTTAACAGTATTTTCCAGGAATACATATTTGCACGTCTCTGCTCTGTTTATATGGTTTCTCATAGACTTCCTTGAACAAATAAGTATTTTGAAGGTATCTACTCTGGGAAAAGAAGAAGAAAAAAGAAAAACAAGAGCCTATGACTTCACAAGTGATAATTGTATATTCTAGGTGTTATTTCCGTTCTGTATCTCTGCATGTGCACCTCTACATCACGCCTGTCTCTGCAGTATCCAGGAACCTCAGGAGAACCTAACATGGAAGTAGACTTTTCTTAATCAAATCCATCTACCAGTTTCCAAGGGAAACAAACAATTTTCCCCCATGCTTATTTTCATACTTTCACACATCATGTACACAGAAAACGTTTCCGTTAATTTAAGAATTATGACAGTTCGCCCCTTCTTGCCTTCGCAGTACAGCAGCAATGCAGTTTGAGTCACATCAGTAGCATTCCTGCTGATCAAGATTATAGCTCAGCAGGAAAACAAGTCATTCCAAATTGTCTCCTGGCATAAACATTTTGGATCATTTTTATATTACAACTGAAAGGGGAAGCAATCTTGGGTTTCAGACTTTTTTGTGCTCTTGTCATGTGAAAGATGACAGGGCTTTTATTTTTTTCAATGAACATTACTTTCACTTCTTTTTATTGCTTCAGCAGTAGCAAATTTTAAGGGAAAAAAAAAAAAAAAGTGGTTTTAGTGGGCTGTTATTACATGTGTATCTGTGGATTAAAGGCTCCCTAGGTACCTATTGATACAATAGACTGTAACAGGTCCTTTGGAGTCATGTCAAACAGTTATAATCAACCCTGTCGGTGATCCACAGATAATAGGACATTAAGAGGTATTTGAATCATATCTTTCGATCCCAGCCATAGTTATCTAAAGCAGTGAGGAGGTACGTGCAGTTTGGCCAATGCTGCTGTGGCACGCACTGAGATGACCACTGAGGTGACCATTTAGCTGAGAGCAATGTGAAGGAAAGCAATAAACAGCATCTCCTGAGCTCCACCAATTCCTGCTATGCTTTGGATTTGTACTTCTCAGTGGGTTTTTGTGAAGGACAGCTTTGTCTGTAAAGCCTTGGGCCTGGAGCCTAGGGTGAGCAATGTTCTGGCTCCTTTTCTACCAAAAGACCAGGTTCCAGGGGCTCTGGTAGCTACATATTTGTTGGATGTTTGTGTTCTTCTGATGATCATGGTGGTGCTGGGATTCTTATCTGTCCATTAAAAACATGTGGATGGACTGATTCTGGTACTTATTCTGAAACACTTTGAATTAAATGTCCCATGGAGTGTTGACAGAAAAAGGAATAACACAGGATGGACCGTTTTAACCCAGAATCTTTCTTCCTTTAACTACTACGTCAAAATTTCTCAAGGTGTTTTTTTTGTTTGTTTGTTTGCTTTTGTTTTTTTGGTTGGTTGGTTGGTTGGTTGTTGTTTGTTGTTTTTTTTTGTGTGGCTAAAAGAGCTAGTACAGCCTCTGCTGTCATTTGAGCACAGCACAGGAGACTTTGAGTAGGGTGTATCTGTTTACTTGCTAAACCTCTTGAGTGAATGAAAGCTGGGGAAGTATAATTCCGGAGCTGAGGAAAACATGGTGCTTCTAGTACCTACAAGCTCTTTAAAGTGCTTTCTCAGTTTAGCTTCTTTAATAGGAAAAAAAAAAAAAACTTTCTTCCACAGACTCAGTACTTAATTATACCAGCTCTGGGAAGAACCTTAATATTGTGAAGGTTAGTAAAGTCATGACCACCTGGTCTTCAGGCCTGACTTTTTTTCTTATAAAATTTAAAATAAGAAATCCCTTTTATACCTCTTAGACCTTCAGATTTGTGGCTTTAATGGATGTCTGGCTGTCACATAAATATATAACCTTAAAGACAACAAAATGTGCTAAGTAATAAGAGAGAAGCTAGTTTAAAGAAATTGCTTGTGTCATGATTTCATCTTCATCTGTCAGAAAAGATGATTAGGTCCTGCAAAGACAAAAGAGTAAATGATGTATTTGTAGCCAGGAATTAAATGCTGGGGCTGGGGAGGGATCTTCTTTATCTTAGAGAAAATAAATTTGAGTGGAAAGTAAAGCTAAATCAGTGTTTATATCTCTTCATGCACAACTTTGAGAAGGTTTGTTGTGTGTTCTTTTTCTTCCTATATTTGTTAGTAAAGGTCCTCTGAGGCTGCTGGTAGAGCTAAAATTTCTATTGGTACATCTCTGGTACCCGTAGCTGACTGCACTTGCTGTTATCAGGCTGTTTTCTTATTCACGGGTAGCTTTGCTGGATTTTGACCATTTGAGATGTTTGATGTTTGTCTCCGGCAGAATATTTTTTGAAAAGTTTCAGCTGAAACAGTTCTTTCATCTCATGCAATTAGGGTTAGACTAAAATGCATTTTCTTCATTTTGATACTTGCTTGTTTTCTGCGTTACAGGCTGTTTCAGAGCCCTTTGAAGTCGATGGAAATCTGTCCATTAACTTCAATAGACTCTAGTTTGTCCCTAATCGATAGTAATTTGATTAAAATAGCTTTGAATGTTCTGGATCCCAGTGGACCTTGCAGTTGTTCTTTAGGTTGCAATAGCCCCCAGCTTTTCTGTGCACAGTCAATTCTATTTGCCAAGGTAATGTAAAAGGAGACGTGAATCTCTCAGTTCTCACCGTTCTTGCTAAATCGTGATGGACAGGTTTCAGTTACATGAAATCTATGCTGTGAGATCTGGGTGTGAGTGGCAGAGTCCTTCCACAGCCTGTTTCCTGCAAGCAGTGGGGTTATCGTGGACACAGGAATGGGGAGAGGATATATATCTTCTTTGCTTTCCATTTTGTCTTCCTCCTCCTGGCAAATAAGCACACAGGATTAGTAGCAATTTGTAAGACTGCTCTTCCTTTAACTGGTTCAAGAAATTTACAGGCCTAGAAAAAAATAAGTGTTTCGTTGTGGAACATTTTGGGGGTTAGACCATAATCCTTTGAAAATTGACATGTCTTTCCTTTCCTTTACCTACCTCAAAAGAGTTTCTCCCCGGGACAGGGGGCATTGATCTCCTGTTGCAGAATTATAGAATCATCTGGGTTGGTTAAGAACTTCAAGGTCATCAGGTTTAAACATCAACCTGACCTGGCAAGTCCCATCACTAAATCATATCCCTTAGTGTCCCATCCACATTCCTATTAAATACCTCCAGGGATGGGGACTCCACCATTTCCTTGGGCAGCTCATTCCAATGTTTGACCACCCTAAATCACCACAAAGCCCCTCGCATAGGACACCACAGGGTCCCTAGTCCATCTTCTCCTGTAATGTTGAATCACCAGCTGGTCCCAAGCACCTGTGGTTTGGTTTGACCTTGTCTTTTTGCCCTCAAGCTGACCAGTGAAACCTTTCCTATACCAAATTCCTGAGCTTTTGAGGGAACTCAGCTCAGACAGTCAAAGACGCCCATGCTCTGATCTGTTGTTTGTTCACCATCATCCTGAAGTTAGGAGCCGAAATGCTGGCATTTCATAGATTGCCAAGGGCATCTTTTTCTCCTCATATGCTGTCTGAATGAATGTTCACAGCTTCCTGTTACTGCTTACCTTGTACCAAAGCACAAATTTCTTTTCTCAACTCCTGTGTCTTTTAAACTCAATATTGAAGTGAAAGAGAGGAAAAACAGCAATGAAGCTCTGCATTGAAATTGAAGTTCACAGTCTGACACAGATGCACAGAGTCTTCCAAATCAAAGAGAATTGATGAGCTTTGCACAGGCAGGTGCCCCAGCTCAATCACAAGCTAAATTATCCTGAAATTAAGATCGGAGCCTGCCACTGCCGTTGCTGCCATATGTAGTGAGTACCCAGCTCTGCCTCCCGTGCAGCGGCAGGGAGTTGGGTGCATGAAAGCTCCAGCCTGCGGAGCAGTGGGAGCCCTGGCACAGAGAGGCAGCAGGCAGCGGGAGCACCACTCCTCTGTGGGGAAGGCAGATTTCAGAGTCCCGGGGACTTGGGATCAAAGAGCTGCAGAAATGACAAGTGTGGCGTGTCACAGAGGGCCCCCTGCTAGGCATTGGGGGTGCAGTGTGGACAACTGCACATGCCACCTCTTAATTAGAGGGAAAATGCTGTCCCCCCAGTGGTGGCCTCAGAGCAAAAGGGACAGGCTAAGGGAAGCTGGCATCTTCTGAATAAAGAGATGGGCAAGAACAAAACTGCCTGGGAATGGGGCCATGGAGAGAATGAATAAGATACCTTTCCAAAGAAATGTTTTCTCTTATTATTATTATTTTTAATAAGACTAACAACAACAAAAAAGCTACAACTATTATGCACAACACAGCATTTTAAAAGTTCACATGCTTTTCAAGCATACCCCGCTAAGCAGAAACTATGATTCATTTGGAATTTGCTAATTAATACTGGCATGGCATTGTCCCCTGCTGTTGCCCAACTTCTTGCTTGAGAGAACTTTTTCTTTTTAAAGAAAAAGGAAAATATTTTATCTTGGAACAGTAAGGTGCCTCTTCAGATGTGAAGTCTGCCAAGACAGGGCAGGAAGGGGGTGAAATGTGGGCGATTTTCTCTTTGTCTTCATTGAGTTCCTTTATCATCAGTAGCACAATCTGACTCTTAAGTAAAATGGTGACCAGCAATAGCATTGTGAGAAATGCTTGCTCTCCTCTCACCCCTGTCTTTAAGTACTATTAGCTGGGGAAGAGTAAATTGTCATTTAAACTCACGATACTGCAGCGGGCAAAATGATTTTGCCTTTTTTCTCCGTATAAACTAATGGATGTGGAATCTTTCAGAAAAAAATAAGCCAACTCCTCTTAATAAAACTCTGCATATAGATATTTAGCAGCTAAGCACTAAATCCATGGAATAGGGGGAAAGTGCAGAAGTAGTGGATTAATATATAAAAGGATGCTTTTTCCCCTTCAAAGCCTCCTTAAGTGCTGACTGATGGAATAAACCCTGAAAACTTTCTCTGTGCTAATTGTCATGTTCCTTGGCTTGCATCCCATTTACTGTCCTTCATTCTCAGTTTAAGAAGTTTCACATAAGAGCTTTCTTCTTCTGTTTACCATGTAGCTTATTCAAGCCCAGGGATAGTTCAGAGGGTCAGGAAATCTTCCTCCTGTTTCTTATTAAAAAAGAAGAAAAAAAGAGCCCCGAAGATTTAGAGTTTGAAAAAAAAAAAAAAATCTTTCCCCACATACATCCAGCTTCTCAAAAGCTCAAGAGCCAACTTTGAGCTTTCCTAGAAATAAACATGAAGAGATATCTCACTCTAATCACCACCAAAATACTGGGTCAGCTTGCCAGGCAGTTGAAGTCAGTGTAAAGCCACTGAACTCAAAGAAGCCATGCTGATTTGCACTGGCTTGAAGAGCAAGGCATGGCTTATAAAGCAGCTGCATGATTTTGGTATGTGACAGACTGTTTTCTTTTAATTTCCTCTGACAGAAAAAAAGATATGGCATAAAGTAATAATAATCTGTTCCTTTTCACTATCACCTTTCGAGCATGTGCGGGATTGATGGATAAAGATCTATCCCAATTAAATGCTGAAAGTCATCAGTTCACAATTTTTGCACTGGTGGAGTATTTTCAACCCTTCCATTTCCCACAGGACCTATTCCCTGCACTATTATCAACTTACTTATATTGAAACTATTATGAAGGCAATTTCTTGCCACTGGTGACTTTCACCTCACTTCCTCAGGGCCCTGCAGCCTGAGAACAGCCCCTACGGCTGAATCCACCAGCAAAGGAAAATTGGATGGAGTGACTTGAATTAAGAAAAAATAAAATGCTCAAAAGAGCATTCTGTAAGAAATGGTTTTCCTTTATTCACCGCTGTTGGCTTTAAAGGTCATTTTTGGCAAGGAAGAGTAGGTACACCCAGGAGTAGTAGCTGTGTGTCCAGCCAGTGTCTGTTGGGGACCGTTGTTTCAGGTCCAATCCTGCCCTCACTGGTCTCTAGCAGAGCTTGATGAAGATGCAGGTGCTGTACAGGACGGCTCTGTAAGGCCTGGAGGACACATTTATGGCTTACAATTGAACTATAAAATCAGACACAACAGTGGATATCACAAACAGACCAGAGAGCATGAGAAAACACATGTTGTAAGAGCACAGATTTTGTTTGTCCTTCTAAACAAGAACTAGAACATAGTTTCCCTGTTTTGCTCCTTGAGGGCTGCTCTCGTGAGTGAGAACCAGGCTGGGTACTACGCAATGAAAATGTCGACAGTACAATACCTTTGCTTTCAGTTTGTGTCAAGTAGAAACCCCTTTCAGGGCTCATTTACCAGGATTTGGAGGATACATGGGACCTATGGCCCCACTAAGGGAAGCGAGGGACAGATTTTCTAAAGATTCATAATAAGATATTTAGCGAGCCCTAGAAATAATTTGACTCTCATTGAAAGTGCTTTGGCAGGAATACAACTGTACGGAAGGTCTCACCCTGATTTGCCAGTGTTGAATACCTTGAAATGTGTCACTGATGCTCTCCAATGCACAGAATGAGGTAATATTTTCTTCCAATCAGTCTTACTGTTGTACTGTGGTACATGTAGGCATACTTGACTTAACGGTGACAGCAAACGTGTGATTTGGGGTTCATGGTACCTGTTTAAATGAAGTCCACCAAGCAGACTTCTGCATGTCCACCTTCTCTGGCTGTTCCCAGTGATTATTGCTCAGCCTTCTTCTCCGTATTGCCAGAGATATCTCTATTATACAGCTTGGAAAACAAACAGGAGGTCAGACTGTTTCTCTATGCTTTCCGTCTTTCTCTATTTTACTCCTCGGGCTGAGATTGACAGACCCAGCAGTGTGGAACAAAACATTGCTCCCGTAATTAACTGCTGCCTGTGGGATCCGCAGGTTATGTGCAGCTGTGGGGTCATTCAGGGGGCTAGTAACAAACCAGAGGTGCACATAACAAAGAGGTGCCTAGGTGATCCCGTTCCTTCACGTGGGCTGCATTGCTGAAACCACTGGGAATACTCGTACTTGGGATCTCTGGTTAAGAAATAGAGTTAGTCCCTGCCAGTTGCATTTACTGTAGTTTGCTAATCTATTCTTTCAGACACTACAAATAGCGGATTTCATTGTGCTGCTTTATTGATCGAAGGAAAGATTCGATTTGACAGCAGTTTCAGAAAAGCCTTCAAGTTGTCCAAGATGTGGTAGAATTATTAACTACCCTAAGCTGACATATGGTAATTTAGCGTTTAATGTTTGCCTTGACGTGCTGGGGAGTCATCATGCCAAGTTACCAGCTGATGCCCAGAAGTTTCTGAGTACATAAATAATAGCTGAAATAGTTTTCTGGAGCCATGATTAGATGTAAGCATCCGTCCTTTGATTCGTTGTGTGTTATACTTAAACTTTCTTCGGCAGGATGGTGGGGGTTGGAACCCTGCTGCACTACCCACTACAGTTGGAATTCATTAATAGGATTTTGCAGCTTTTTGCAGCTGTATTTGTACAACTTCATCTTGAAATAATTTTAATTTCTGTGCCTAGGCTTGTAATTTTTTCAAGCGCGTTACACAGTTGGCTGTACATAATTATGTCTTACAGCCATAAGCACTGACAATCTGCTTACCTAAACTATTCTGCTCTAAACTTGTCATTTAACTGATGGTGAAGGAATTGCATGTAATTCACCAGATCGGAAATTAAATTATCAATTAATAATACTGCAAAAAATTAAACAAGAAATTCAGTATGTCTGTCAGAGTGTCTGCAATTAAAAAGACAGCCAAGCACCGGAATCCCAAATCAGTCTGGGCTCCACAGTCCTAATTTGCCAGGTCCACTAAGCTGTAGATCTGCACAGAAAAATCAGAGCCAGGGGGTTTGCACCTAGCTTTTATTTGTGTAAGTGCTTGGAAAGGCAAATGGCATCAGGAAATTAATGTGTACCCCCTGTACATTAGGTGTAAGGGGAACACTACTGATTGTAGAGATTCTCGAGATTGGTCTTTGGAGTATTAATTTGAGGCTGCCTCTGTGCCTGTGACTTTTGAGGACTGTTCCTTGCTTTGGGGGTTAAATTTAAAAACTCTGAATGTGCTGTAAAAGGAAGTGAGACAGAAAAAGCTTCCAAACTATGTCAGAAGTGATGGCATTTTTTTCTTATTTTTTTCTTTTTTTTTTTTTTTCAGTAAAAGCTCTATATGGCGCCATGTCCTTGAGCAGGTCTGTCTGCCCCTTGTGTTAAAAGCATGTGGACAGGGAGCACATCAATAAATTATATGAATAAGTCTAATGTGAATTCAAGTCAAAGTAAGCAAGGGTCTCAGCTCTAACCCTCACAGAAGTACAGTTAATGAAAAAGAAACATTTGCCAAAAATTCAGCGCTGTGAAAATGTTCCAAATAAGCAGAGTTCAGCTAGGTCTGAAATTTCCTAGAAGGCAATCTCCCTTCCCTAATGAACAAAGCAGATTTGCAGAAATGATGGGTGTTCCAGCATAACGAGAGCCAGAGGGAAAGGTATCTTTAAAACTGGGGCAGGAGCATGGGAACAGCAGCCACAGGGAGGGAGGCATGGCCCCAGCTGAGCTGCAGGAAGGGTAGACGGGGTGCTGGGCTGATCTTAGGACTGCCCTGAAAGGGTGGAGCAAGTCTTAGCAAATTATTTTGTGGTGGATCTGAGCAGTTCTGAAGCAGATGTGATGTAGTGATGGGGAATGCAGCTGCCATACATGTGGTTTCTATGTGTGTGTGCGTGTGGCCTTTAGCATTTTTGCACTGGTGGTTGTGCACAGTCTGTATTAGGAGATAGACGTGCAAGCCCAGAGTGTGTGTGTGGGCACTGTGCTGGGCCGTGCGGTGCAGGCGGGGTTGCACGTGCAGACACAGGTCTGGCTTCTGCTTGTTTGTTGTGACTGTGCCGGATTTTCCTGACCGCAGAGTTCTCACAGTGTCTTGCTCAGCAGAAAGAAAAATGCTGCTCTCATTCCCTGCTTAGCTGCTCCTGTCTTGCAGAAGGAAGTGTATATATATATATATTTCCATCCATGGACAGAATTTGGCAAACAAGAAGATCCAGTATTTCATCTGAGAGTTGCATAACACACGAGAATAAGAATCCTAAAACCAACATCATCTCACGCTGGCTTCATTCAGTGGAGAATAAATGATAGACTAAATCTTCAATGATGCCCGTTAGCATTGCTCCTGTAGTACATAGGAAGAAATTCATTTTCAGCCTTCTCAGCTTTGATGGTTCCATTTACTGACCATTGAAATATCTTCTATATACACTGTGTGGGGTAATCAGCCCTACAGAACAAATGAATGGGTTTGTTGTTCCTATAATTAAACTTATTAGCAAGACTTTGAAAACTGTGGAGCTTTAAATCCTGCTCTGCAAGTGTCCCAAAGTAGTGTCTCAAACATGAGCCTCAGCATATATTTTTCTCCAAAACATACACACTAAAGGATTTCATTGTTGTTTCCTATTGTTAGCTATTTGCAGACAGGTCTAAAAGCTTAATTTTATGCTGAGAATAGCACTCACAATCATGCCACAGCACCACTTCTCCATGATCAGTAATATCTGTAGGTGTTGTGCAGAATGTAAATTCAATGCTTGGCAATATAAGGTCAGAAAAACTAATCAGTGGGGGAAAGCCAGCACTCATTATAGAAGCAAAGGTCATACTAAGACCAATTATATCCCTTGAGTCTGGGAAAAACTCTTTTCATTAGGACACGAGTGTGTTTGTTCCCCAGTGAATGTTTTTTTCCTGTGTCCAAGCTCACTGTTCTATCAAGAGGAATGCTGTTGTGTTGAATTTCTGCGTGAGATTGTGCAAGGACCCTTCTTCCTTGTTCTTCTCTCGTGCAGCTTAATTTTTAAATGCCATGGACCAGATTTGCAGCTGAAACAAATTAACATGCTTGTGTTTGAAGCCAGCAAGTGTACACTGATTTATACTAGCTGAAGGCTTCGACCATTAGTTGCAGTGCTCAGGTTACTCCTGGGAAGGTCACTGTTTGCTACCCTCGTTTACCTTCGGCACTGAGCACTTCTGTGTCCTGCTCAGTTTCACACAGAGGGCGCTGGGTTCTCTTTGCCAGGCTGACTTTGCAGCAGATGCTGTACAAGGTTTAGGGGCAGACATACTACAAAAAGAAATCAGGATGAAGTCAAACTCCTGTGATTTATTTTCCCTGGCTTAGTCTTCATTTAGGCATAGCTGTGGCAGGCAGCAGCAGGGTCAGTTGCAAGAAGACACTGCAGGATGTCCTACGTTAGGATAACAGCGTGTAGCCCTTCATAAATAGATTACGTGGAATGATCTATTGTCTGACATGACTCCTCTATTGGAGGAATAGGCAGTGTTTTGAACTCTCAGAGGTATTTTCTTTGACCTTTTGTCATGGAGCATCCTTGACAGCAGAGGAGGGCTTGTGCAGCTGGTTCAAATCCCAGTTATTTAATATCAGCCACTCGCATCTAGCACAGTATGAACCAGACTCAGTTCTTCAGGGCCAAAATTCGCCAGATAGCAGCATGTGCAGCTCCACTGGGATGCCTTCAGTCACAACACTGAAGAATCTGCTCTCTTGTAAGAGAGATAAGAGAAAGACTAGTAAAAACGAGTTTTGTTGCTTCTGCTATCACCATTCTGGCAGTGATAAGACATTGGTCACATGGCGGTATTCTGCTGATCTGTAATAATCTCTTCCCATCACCGCCACTCTCCTCCCTCTCACTCACCTTGCTGCAGTCTGAAGCATTTCCACAGCAGAGTACTTTAAACCCAAGCTGGCTGCAGAGGGCCTGAAGAAAAGCACATGTTGCTTTAGAAATTACTCTACCGTATCAGTTATCATTAGATGTGGAAGATCCATTAGCATTGGCCAGTCCCTGATACAGACACATTAGCTTCTTGACCTTCATAATAGCGAGTAATGAAAATTGCTTAATTATTTAATCATGAAGACCACGCAACAAATTGCAATTTACTGAGGTTTTGCTGGTAAAGACACAGACCTGGCAGCACTGGCATTGTCTTAGCTGCTCTCAGTCCCAAGTCACCACTTGGAAGCTTTGGCCCAACTGGAGGGTTATGTAGATCCTGCAGACCTCAGTCTCATTGCATCCAGGAAACTCACGCTAAAACAAATTCTTTGCGCTTGCAGCATGGATGAAATCAAAATCTAAATGCAGCAGACCCTGAGCCCAGTTACAGAGCTGCGTACCAGGTGTTCTCAGCTTGTCGTGGCTCATCTGATCACATGAGAAATTATGCTTCCAAGGCAAGAGGATCGTTATTTCCCTTTTATCCCAAGAAGAATAATGGTAGTTTTAAATTGGGCTGTGAGTCTGACAGCTTCATTTTCATCCTGTATTCACACTTGGGGTCACACCTGGTTATTGGCCAGGACCACAGGCAGAAAGTCTCCTTTCCTGCTGCATCACAGTCTCCTTATTGAGCCTGATTTATATTCTCCTGTTCTCCATCTGCTCAATGTTACATCTTCCTCCAGGTACAGGAGAAAAACACTGATAAACAATTCAAAAAGCCTGGAAGGGAGAGAGGGAGCAAAGACTATCAAAGCTACTGATAGGCATGGGGAAAGCTCCGGAGAAGCAGATCCACATGGATGTAATTGGCCTGAAGGGAGCTACTGCTTTGGCCAACAGCCCTTGGACAGAGGCAGCCGCCTGAGAGCCAAAGGACCTGTGAAAGGCTGGAAGCTTTCCGCAGCTGAACATTTGGTGAATTGCTTTAGCCAAGCACTTGCGGGGTCAGTGCAGAGGGAGCAAACTCCTCATGGTAAGAAGCAGATGAGCTGGAAGGGAATTGGGTTCCCCTGCGGACTGCAGGGACAGAGCCCGGCCATGCAGGGAGCCGGGCAGTGAGAGATGGTTTCTCTTTAGGGTTTGAACACTTGGTAGCTTCACTTCTTTCCCTAGCACAGGCTGCGTCATCAGTTACATCAGTAACTTAAATGAAAGCTTTAATATCTCTGATGTATTAGTTTTACTCTGTTTCATCACAAAAATAAATACATTATAAGTCATTTTACAAAAATTTCAATAGGAGCAGAGGAAAATACAACCTGACATGAAAAACATCCAGCCATTAAGACAAAGCAAGCATTTTTACAGTTTGGCTTTGGATTTGCATTCTGTAAAAGAAGAGGAAGAAACTTAAGCTCTTGCATAGTAATAATGACAGTAGCTAAATGCTGATTGTAAGTGCATGAAGAGCAGCATTCATCACAGTGCATTTCAACCATGGAAAAATTAGGCATCGAGTCTAAGTGTAGCCCTGGGTTTTCTCTCTATAATGTGTAGAAACAGAAAACCACTTCTTCCAGGAAATTTCACGTATACTGAAGTGTTTAAGGCAAGAGGATGGATTTTCTTCTGGAAGTGTTTTTCTGAGATGTTTATTTGTCTGTGTTAGACCAGACACAAAGTTTTTAGAAAGTTATGTATGAGATGAAACCAGTCCCAGCTGGGGGAAGGAAGAAACCCACAATTATAAATGTGTGTGGCGTTTCCATCCTGTCTTTCTTTGCCAATAGAGTTCTCTTCCTACTTAACCTTGTTTGCAAATAGTGCCAGCAGGGGGAATTTAGCTCAATTGACAGGAGTTTTGTCCAGCAGTAGATACAGACTTTCAGGCTGCTGCTAAACCCAGCGCTGTAGTTAATGGAAGCTTTCCTTTTAGTCAAACTTGATAGCTGTCCTTGCCATCTCAAAGCAGCCGCTTTGCAAGGTGCTGAATAGATTCTGTTTTCTCTGAAGACAGCTGAAGTATTTCAGAGGATCTTTTGTCTTTGTTTTTTTATTTGTTTTTTTTCCTTTCTGGGAAGTAGGGATGATCATTGGCAGGTCTGATAAAAGGGGACAGGAGTTCATAAATATTACTTTAACCTGGTTGGGTCTCTTAATCTGTCTTAATTTTTCCCTGTCCATTTGACTTCTGCAGATATTTATTGAAAACATATGTGACTCAGTAAGCAATACGCAGTAATTTGTTTGGAAAAACAGAGTTAGAGATGTGTCTATTTACTGGCTTCTGAAACAACTGTGAAATAAGAGTTAAGAACTTCTATACAAATGACTCTTAAACATATTGCAGATTCAGTTAAAAATAAATAAGTCAGTCCTTAGCAGGGATTTCAATAAGCAGTAAGAGTAGCTGAATTAAAATATTTCCACTAAAATTAATGAGCCAATCCTGGAATGCTTAGACTGACTCTTAAGTGTGCTCATTTAAAGACTTTGAATATGTTTGCCTGTCTGAATTTCTATGGAGCATTTTGAATGCATGACAGATTATAGTTTTCAATTATTTTAATTTGGTTTTCTTAATGGGCAAAATAGCTAAGAGCTTAATAATAGAAGACACTTACTGCTTATCATTTACATTATTTTATGTTGTCATTAATAATTATAGTGGGTTTTATAAAACAAAAAAATCAGGCCCTAGTCTCCACAGGTCATGTTAGTGCAATTGTTGCATAGTATTCTCCGGGAGATTTGGGAAATGAAGTCTTTTTGAAGGGCATTCTTGACATCCTATCCTTATAGAACAAGTTGAAGTATTTTAAAGGAAATTTATTTTTTTAGCTTGTTCTGTGAACAGAAAATGCAACAGAGTATAAATTGCCTGCTTTGCTTTCTCTTGATGCATTCCCAGCAGTTTACACATTATCATCCCAGAGTGACAGGCAGAACCCAGACCGTGTACAGCTCAGTGAAACCAGCTTGTGATTTAAAAAGGGACATAGTTACTACATCGTGTCATCTAAATTCCTGTATGTACCAGAAGACATTGCAAGTCACCAAGGTAATTCTGTGCAGAGTTTGACTGTTTGATTAATAAACATTCAGAAGACCAAGCATTAATTCCCACGAACTGTGAACAAGAGAAACCACCACCAATGTCCTGGGTCCCTGCTCTTACATGGAAATGATTAGGTGATATATCCTCAGATTTAGCAGTGAATCTAGATTGTAGCTTGGTTCTTGCTACATTACAATAAAAATGCCAACATCAGATTTAATTTTACTAATCCACATGATCACACACTGCCCCCTTAAATCAGAGGTCCTAAAAGTCAAAGACAATTGCATATCTGAAAGTATGGATACCATATAAGAAATGGGTTGATTTGCTTGTTGCCAGCTCCCTTTCATTTGAGAAGATGTTGTGAAAAAACAAATTAAACTAAGGTTGTTGTGCACATCCACAAGGATAAAATACATGAGCCTTTTCACTGCAATTGCATGCACGCTCTTCCTTTTGCTGTGTTACTTAAATTGGGCCCCAACCCACTACCAGTATAGTGGTTTGAAAGCTGTAGAAAATCTGTGGATATCCAGAAGAGAGGAATAAACATGAGATTATTCCTGTCCTCTAAATATAGTTTGCTACATACAGGAATGCTGTTGGTACAGCCCCCGTCTTCTCTCTGTAGGCTCAGTTGCCCTCCTTTGTTCAGCCTTTCCCTACATTCCCTCTTTGCTACCTTTCCAGGCATTTCCCTTACTACTCTCTAAACAACCTCTACTGAGCCACTTTTTTTCTGGCAATGTCATGCTCCAAAACCTATGTAATTTATGGACTCGCTGGAATTCTCCAATGTGCTGACCACGCAACTTTCAGTGGTCCACGTTCCCTGTGGTTCTTTTTGTCAGCTGCCGGGATGAGAGGATTTGTGAATTCAGGGCACAGCAGCAAGGGATGGTGGTGCTAAGAGCACAAAACGGATATGGATCAGCAGGAGCAAAACAGAGGGATAAAATCTGGTGCCTCAGAGAAGCTCATCAGTGGAAATTCTGCTTGCCAGTAAAACTTGTGAGAACAGTTTAGCTCCACGTTAAACGCTGGCAGAGATGCACGAACCCTAAGATTTTATCTGTAAAAATGGGATGCAATCCTGTGTCACAAGCTGGCTGCTTTTCAAGCCCATCTAAATGTGACATTGCTACAAAGCAGCAAGCCAGCTCTGAAGGGCTTAGCTCTGTCTTATCTCAAGATCTGCAATGCTCATTTTCACACACGTTAGTTATTATATCAGAACCTGCAGTGGAAAATACCCATCTGTGAAATCACTCTGATTTCTTCTGTTTCTGGGATCTATAGAAACGAGAGCTGAGTCAGGCTCTCGGCATTCTGACTTGCAAACTTTGGCTGCCACATTTGGGCTCTGTTTTGTCTGGAGCATCAATTCTTGGAGGTCAGACCCCTACTTCACCCTCCAGCTGTGAGGCTGCAGGGTACAAATGGTCCGTGTGTATCTACCAGCACAGAAGGGTTCTCTGCTTCTCAGGCTGCTCGCGTGGAAAATTTCACCTGTGTTCATGAGATACAATCAGATGGAAGATGGCATCTTCCACCATAAATTGCTTTCTCTCTGGGGTGTTTTTCCTCACCAGTGTAGCAATCTAATCTGAGCTCCATTCCTTTTTGAGAGTAAAAGCTGCTTTACAAGCAAAATTCTCTTATGACATTCATGAAGCATCAACCCTGCTCACAGCACTAGACGCAGGGTTGTACCGTGCCTGGCACTGGAGAAGCTCAAAGCTTTAAGGGTTCTCTGAGTGAAAAATGTATAAATACAGCTAAGGAAAACTATCCTTTTGCCTTCTGCTTTATAACCCAGAAACCTGCATAGCTATTGACTGCATTATGAAAGGTAAATGAATAAAATTCATCTGTATGTTCTCCAGTCAGAATATTATAATATGGATATGTTGCCATCTTCTCACTTCCCGGGCATAAATGAATGAAAAAGAAACTCTCTCCTGAGCTAGTAAATTCTCCCCAACCAGTAATTTTTTCTCCCGTTCTAGTGAGTTTCATGGGAATAGAGATTTATTATTATTATTATTATTATTATTATTATGGTAAACAGCTCCAGTAATGGTTTCAACAAAAGAAGTAAACCTTACATTGTATTCAGATAATGTTCTTAACTTCTCAACAAGATTTTCTAAATTGCACCCTGGGAATTATGCAAATGAAACTTTTGGTCAAAATGTTACAGGATTTCTGTAAAAAAAAAAAAAAATCTTTTAAAAAAATCTCATTAAAAGCACTAAAATAACATGTTGCAATATAAAAAGCATGTGCCTTTGTGCGATGAATATCTCCCTGGTAGTAATACGTACTATGCTTCATTGTCAATGGTCTTTGCAACTTCCTGTGACAAATGCTACTTGTGTGTTTCCTCTGAGCACTTCACATCCTTGTGTTCTTAATGACGATGGAATTAAGCGCAGGTAACAAGCAAACCGTTGTAGGACGTTGGCAGTTAACAACAAATAATGAGTCATTGCTGAATATTTGCAACGTATTTACCTATCTTTGTTTTGCTCAGTGCAGTATAATCATCTCATGTATTTTTCTTAGCATAATTGGGTAAGTTGTGTGGGTCTTGTGATATATTTCATCTCCTAGATCTGCAATGATTTACATACAGACAGCTTAGACCCTATTAATGCTAATAAAGTGCTGCAAGGACATCCTATAGCATGCACTTTATTAAACTGTACATAGCTTTCTTAGAGAGCTTCTGTTTATCTCTCTTTCCTGAAAATAAAATATAGTGCCTTTAGCACTGAATATTTAAATCTAGCCTCCTTTTCCATGTTTCTGTCTCTCTCTATGCATTTCTAATGCTTCTATCACAATGGGATCTGGGTACTATATGCAACAGGAAATAGAGCATAAAAATGTCCACGAAGAACTAACAGACTCTCCCCTTCCATGTTTCACGTTAAAATTACTTCCATTTTAGTTCTGGGAGGGAGGCTGGTTTGCTGGTGCTTGTGCTTAAGTCGTACCAGTAGCTGAGCCAGGTTGAGGTTGACATTGGGGATTGAGGCTAGGCCTGGGGACACCATCCTGGCTTCAGGAGGAATGTGCAGATACCTTGGACAAGTCAGGAAACGTGCAGATACCTTGATGCAGGTGCATTGATGGAGACATATACTCAATTATGTGTCCCGAGTTACCCTTTTCTGTTCTTTCTTCTTAATTTCTAATATGGGAACCCTGTACAGACTCAAAGCTGGAGCATGAATGGAGCTGTCTACATTTTCTCTTACCTTGAGCCTAGCTGCAAACACGTACATAGTGGGTTAGAGCTTGAACTCCTGACTTGAGCTATTCATTTGCAAAGACATTCACATAAATTCAATTTTCAGCCCTGCCTACCTGACAGGGTGAAAGCTGACTTTCTAAAAATGGGGACTATAGACTGCAGTTATTGAACTGAGGAGCCAGTTGCCATCATTAATACCACAGCTGTGCAAGCAAAGCTTAATTTTAATATACTCTTTTTCACCCATGGATTTGCTAATGAAAATTGGATTCTTGCCTGTCTACTTGGGTCCATATTACAAATACCCATCAGGCACACAAAACCCCATATAAGCTTGTGTGCAACGTGAGGGCACATCCCTAGTGTCCCCAGTATCTCTTTTAAGTGCACGTCCAGTTTTTCTTGGTGCTAACAGCCTAAACAAGCAGTGAATCCTGTAGAGAAAAGACAGATGAAACTGTCTGTATTCCCTGACCTTCAGCTCCAGCAGTGTGGGTGCAGCACGAATCAATCCTGGCGGTGCCTAGCAATAACTGACATTATTAGCTGTTAACAGGAGCAGGCTGCTCGGTGGAGGCAGTGCAAAGAAACCAGCATACAAGCTTGGTAATGATCTGGACAAAAGCATCAGAGGAGATTCTTGAAGATGCTTGTTGGGGGAACTGGTGTGATTCTGCACCGACGCATTCAGCATCTTGCCAGCCTCCCATGTCAGGAAAGGAGGAAATAACGATAGGTTGTTTGCAGGAGGAGTGTGAAAGCAGCCCATGGCCCCGTCCCAACCCTTTGCTCCTGGGGAAAACACCTTTGCTCCCCAGACTGGGGCTGCTTTCAGGGGCATGGGGGCCTCCTGCAACCTGCTGAGCCCACCCAGCAGCTGCCAGAGCAGAGACGCTAACGTGCCCTCAGCTACAAGATTTCTATTATCTGCCCACAACTTTGTTGTATTCATAGACCTGTTAGGGAAAAAAAAATACACCACTTTTATGCTGCCAAGACAGTTTGTGATGGTGCGGGGGGTGGTAATTTATTTGTACCTTGCACTTTGTTTCAGGAATAGTCATGGTGTTGCAAGAACTTCTTTCAGCATTTGATCAGAAAATTAAATTTGGTTTTAAAGAGATAGTCGGGGTTGCTAGGACAACATATTAACCTCCCTTTTTTATTTTCTTCTCTCTGAATCCAAGGTTCCTGTAATTCATCAAGCTGTATTTGATTTGTCGTGTTTCTCAAGGCATGGGAGGGAAAGAGTTTCAAAAGCAATGTACCAAATGCATTTTTCCTCAACAAATAGTCAAATGAAATGGTAATGTCCCACCCGGCATTCCCATCCTTGCCTCATCAAGCCAGCAGGGCTGGACAAAGCAGGAGTGAGCAGCTCTGCTCTCCAAATGTCATGGGAGTATTTGTGTGCACGGTTACAGGGAACGAGAATGTGATGGGGGAGACAGCAGAGTGTTTTGGGAAGTGATTAATGGCTGTGAGACGCCAGGTATAGCTGAACAATTTGGACATTTTCAGGAGCTTATGGTTTCAATAACAAGTAAATGGCATTTCTTGTGCATATAGTTTCTTCTACATCTAAGGCAAAAAGTCGGAATTTCAATGATTCCTAGAGAATCATCATGAATAAAAGAGCAGAAAAATAACTGAAAATATGTGGAATACACTTGTACTGGCTTTTTTCCAAACCTTCGGCGTACAGCTCCCTTGTCAAAATTGACAGCAGTATTACATTTATGCAGCTTTCAGGCTCAGATCTTTAAAGTTGTTTAAACATCCATATGGCTTTTGTCCAAAACTTATTGATTGCTGTCTTTGTTGTTTCATCTAGATTCGTTCCGATAAGGACAAAGAGATCCATATCAGGTACAGCATCACTGGAGTGGGAGCCGACCAGCCGCCAATGGAAGTCTTCAGCATTGACCCTGTGTCTGGCAGGATGTATGTGACTCGCCCGATGGACAGAGAAGAAAGAGCTTCCTACCATGTAAGCACAAGATGCCAAGGGAAAAAACACATCTTGGATTTTATCTAGGTTCACAGAATTGCTGGGTTCAGGGAGTCTCATCTTGTTTAGGAACACGTAATTTTGAGAATATTGGGATCTGCATTCAAAAGCAGAGCCCAGATACCAGTTTGGTATCTCTGTGTCAGCAAAGCCCTGAGGAGCTGATTGCAGAGGTGTACAAGGTTAACTAACACCACAAGTCTCAGTGCCATCTGTGCTGGAGCAATTGTGTATGTGTGTGGAGACGTTAGCTTTGTTTCTGCTTCTCTTCAGCATAACCTGCCCTTGCTTTATCAGCTGCATCAATGCAAAGCAGCATTAAACCAATCTCCTTTTCTGAAATAAGGTTACAATCACTTGTATAAAGTGATGCAACTTCATGCCGCTTATTAAATCCCTGTAAATTTGTCTGTGGAGTGAACCCCCCAAAACCATGAGAAACCAACCGCTACATTAGCGTGTCTTGGGAAACTACCAATTTAGGAATCATTACTGCAGTTAAACATGCAATAATTGGCATAGTCATTTTTCATTTTAAATCACTAGGAGATGTTCAGGAAGTATGATGGGGGTGTGTCAGATAGGTTTTTAAATATGCAGATAGACTAATATTGAATATGAGGGAATTAATTAAGATTAATTACACTCGAACGTGCTGCCTTACACTACCCTAGTTGATAAAATGCCCTACCTGCAGAATACGTGGAGTGCAATTGGTCATTATGTTTTGATATAAATCATAGCCCATATATTGCATGTCATAATTGCACAGCGAATCCAGTCTCACAAATTGCTTTAAAAGCAGTGTTGCACCTTGCATGATAGCCTTGCAAAATTTCAAGCACTTCCTGCATCTACGCCTTAGTTGTTTCCCAGAGTGGTTGTGAAAGGTTGTTTCATGGATTGCTTTGTATCAGCATTAGCCACATCTATTGGCATCATAATAGCCGTTCCCAGGGATGCTGTAATGTCAGTGAAACAGTACGGGTCACTTCCAGTGACACCATGTTCCTAACTGCTCCGTCGGAGATGCACATTCTGTCAGCTTTATCAGGTATCCAGTTAACCATGTTGACACAGCTTCTGGACTGGGGTGGAAGGATAAAGAAAATAGATTACCTCTTTAGTTGGGTGGAAAAAGAGATTTCCCCTGTGTAAAAGAGAATCCGAAGGAAAATTATTTTATCCTCTGTGAACAAGAACAATTATTTTGTTTTTTTGTGCCTGTGAAAATATGAAGAGAGATTGTTTTGAAAAAGAAATATTTGAGATACTCTGAGTGTCATCTTATCGTTGCTGATATTGTTTCGGCAGTGCCAGGTTATTGTAACAGTGCAGTCAATAATACAATGCACAAGTTAACACTTTTGATGGAGCTGCTATGATGTCTAGTAATGGACATTCTCAGTCAAAAAAAAAAATAAGATGAAAAAAATTTTGTCCCCTGTAATAACAAATCATGCAACGCCTTAATAACAAAGTTAATCTGCTGGTTACAGGAAATTCAGTAGACTGAATTCTCACCTTAACAAAGGCAACTGGTAAGTCTGCCTCGTGCACACTGCAGAATTTCCAGTCTTTTTTTTTTCCTTACAAAAACCTTGAACTGGCAATTCCAGGCACAAGAAAGCATATTCACAATCTGAAGGTTACAGGAATTTATAGTTTATGGAGTGAATAGTTGATAAATACATTGTGAGACCTTATAGACAAGAATAGTGAGTGATAGAAAATCTTTGTTAGCAGAGCAGTAGAAGGTGATGGAGATCATTTTAGTCATGGCTGTAAACAACCTTTAGATCCTTTAGCCTCAGTAGCAGTTGATTGATGATTTACTGAATCATCAATTGTTCATTTAATAATCCTCTACAAAGCATGTATAAATACACCGTCTCCAAAGCAATGACCCAAGCACTAGTGAAGAACTTTACAGTAGAAATGGATGATCCTTGAAGCTGGAAACAATAATCCAGCCTCCAGAAAGAAGATAGAGTCCCAAGTCTTGGCTGTTGCAAGTTTCAGGGAAGTTGGTTAATAAATGCCACTTCAAATGGCCAAACCCTTAACTGAAAGGCAGACAGACTTGAAGCTAGGCTCATACCGAAAAAACAGCGACTTAGGTATAGGCTTGGATCCCGACTGTAAAGCTTAGCCATCTTTAAGCTGGTTTTACATCTGCTGTGGAGATTTTGTTAGCTCAGTTAGTAGCTCTGGATCTAACCCTTGAGTGGGTGAAGGCTGGCAGCGGAGCTCCGGGCACAGCCCCTGGTCCGCAGCAGCACAGGGGCTGGTGGTTCAGGGTGAAAATGGGGGTATTTATACAACCTCAGGTTTTCTGCAGTCCTAAACAGAATGAAGCCTGTTCAGCATCTCTGTCACTGCTGAGTGTTGTCCTCATTGCTTTCATTCCCAGGTAATCTAGAATCTAATTATAAAAATAATAATAATAATTTGCAAGTGTTTGTGAGGCTACATATGAAGAGTTCTGTTTCATTAACTCCTACATTCTCAACACATATTTTCTTATGCATAATTATCTGCATTGCTTCAGGACTACCATTTTAAAAATACTAGTGTTTTAACTCTCCCCACATTTAGCAGGCCATTTGTCTGATGAAACCTAACCTTTTCCCTAAGGAGAAATGGATGTTTTCTAATTAGTTCAGGAGTTCTCTAGCAGAACTTCCCCATACGTTTTCATGAACTTTTAGGGAGGATCATTCTGAGTTTGATGTATGCAGAGACATATATTCCTCGGGGACTTGCTTTGTCTGCCCAGGTGCAGTGTGTGCTAGCAGCCCTGCATTAACTTCACCAGCACAATTGGCAGGGGCAGAGATCGCGAGTTCAGCCGCATTTTGGCCTCATCTGTTTTCTCGTCTGCACTAGAAACCAGAGTGCAAACTCTCCGGGGACCTTGCAGACATCCCAGATGCAGTGTCAGCTGCAAATATGATCAGGAAAAAATGAGAAGGGCTTTGCAGCCACTTAACCAGCACCACGTTGTGCTGCAGAAGCGCGTGTTGTGCTGAGCGGTGTGCTGGGAGCTGCGTGTGCAGGAACGCAGCCTCGGGGCGCGCTCCCAGCACAAGCGCCAGCTCACCCCCGTCTCGCTGCGGCAGGCACGGCTTGTCATTGCTTCTCCTACTCTAGTCAGCCCTTCATGTTTATTGCATGCCAAGTAAGTTTCAGCAGGTAGTAATATTTAATATGCATGAGCTCTCTTGGCCTTATTTAGCTGCGTTCCCAAAGCCCTGTTTGTACTGGTGCCTGAATTAGTGACTCTGAATGTCTTTTCTGATCCACATGGGTTTTATAGCAAGCTGCATTTAGCCCTGGCAAGTGCTAGGGATAGCAAACTGGCAGGTTACTTTTCCAAAGATATTTTGCAAGCTTTGTTTTTAAAAGCCATCAACATCAATGTGTCAATAAGCAGTCATTGCTTACAGTACCCAAGTAATGTACATTATGAGGGAACTCTAAAGCAAGTCCTAATCCAATCCCAGACACATGTATGCCTTCAGCATCAGACTAATGAAATATTGTCTCAGAAATGGCTGGAGCAGGACAGGTTAGTTATAGTCTGAGAAGGAGTTATTTGCAGTGCAAGAAGGCATAAAAGATCTCTCAAAAGTCAGGGATACAAGAGCTAATTCCAGTATTTTTAACCAAGTTCTAGTGAGTAATGCCAGCCATTTGTGTCACAATGTCCTAATTTGCACTTTTAATCACAATTAAGAGCACACAAATTAGGCATGACATTGTATGCTTATTGCTTAGAGTCCCTGTCACTGATTGATAATATATATTTGTATTAGTAGTATTAGTGCATAAGTAATATTCATATTTAACACAATTTACTCTGTTGACTTTGACTAACTACCTTCAGATACCACCAGCCTCCGGTGTAATCAATAATCATGATACTGAATCATTTGTATGCCAACAGCTACATTTACATGGGAAACTGTCAGTAGAAAAACCTGAGAGACCTGTGGTAGCTGTCGCTGAATATGATAGCAACAATTGTCATACCTTTAAGCAATGTTTGTTAAAGAATATTGAGCCAGCTCTTTGGTTGGTGTACAGTGTACACTGACTAAAGATTAGCCGGCTATACCTGTATTAATTTTTAAGAATCCTCTGCATGGTGTTTCACTTATTATTTATTCCTTCTCTACTCCTGTCATGTTCTCCCTCTTAGGGACAATGTAAATATTTCAAGCTAACTTTATAAGTGTTTCTTAGCTGTATCTCCAGCTAGCCATCAGCTTCCCTGTGAACACTTGCGCACACCTGTGTGTGGTGTGTGTCCTCTGGTCCAGGCTGTGCTCACTGGATTTTTCAGAGCTGTTTTTTCCAGCTCTAAGTGATGTCTGTGTCTGACTGAGCAGAGCCATCACTTTTTGTGCTTTACCCACTGTCACGAGCCATGGTGAAACACTCATGCACCTGCTTTTCATGCCCACCCGTCCTTCTACCTCCAAAGCACTGACTTGGGTACAGGTGGGAGCAGACTGCAGCCTGCTCTGCTGAGCACCTTGTTAGGCTCTTGCCTTCCACAAATGAGCCCTATCTGAGCATCTGAAGAATGACTCCAAAAGGAAGAGTGTTGTCCAGCTTGAGGATGCAAGATGAATACAGACAGCAGGGCCCGAGGGCAGGGGAGAAGATGAATTAAGGAAAGGGAATGCAGTATCTGATCTGCCTTGGAGGTACAGCTTGTTTCTCAGTGGACAGATTGCTGAGTTGGAGTCTATCTCCCTTTGCTCCCTCCTCTGGGAGGGGTGTCTAATTAGGAATGGTCTCTAATGAGGAAGACCTCCTGCTGAGCACAGTTTATATTCCAGTCTCTGGCTCAAGCACCACATTTCCCTCTGCTGCAGTTGGCACTGACCACAGAGGAGTAACATGTTGTGAAATGATATTGAGATATTACCACGAAAAATTGTTAAAAGAATATTCATAGAGAAAATTCATGCAAGCAAGTGCAAGAGGAAAAAAAAAAAAAAAAAAAAAAGATGAAAAGTTCATTGAAATGAGGCAAAAAGGGAGCAGGATAGGAAAGAGGAGTGTGCACCCAGACACCAGCACAACCCAGGACATGAAGGCACAGTGTCTGCTACACCGAGGCGGGTAGCGAGATGAGTGCCATCCTCCTGGCTGCCCAAATGCCATGAATTAGGACACCATCCTGCCTCCCATAGCTCAGCCAGGTGCAGGTGCTAGCTTGATGCAGGTGGGTGAGATTCCTGCAGCCTTGCTCACTGAAATTTTTCTTTCCTTGAGCGCAGGCAGTAAGTACCCTGTTCATAGCAATGTGTGCTAAGTGTAACAAGCAGATAGATGTGCATTGCTGAGAAATTCCTTACTCCTGGAGGTTTCAAACAAAAGCTGTCAAATGTAATTAAAAATTTGCAGGGGGAGAGTCAGATCTGAGGGGAAAGATATCAGCCTTGCTCTCTGCTTTATCTCTGAATGGAGCCATTTCCGCTCCTGGAAATACAGCAAGAGGCAGCCCGGTGCTGCCTCAGTTTGAAGATAATAACTTTAATTTTAGCTCCGAATTACTTTTTTTTCAAAGGCAATCTGACCTCTGACTTGTAAAGTTATTGAATTGCTACATCTGACATGATGAAGGATAGCTCAACAGGTGGGAGTCAAAGCAGTTTATGTTCCGGCAAGAAATGCAGATATTAAGAGCATTACAAATCAAGAAATACAAATGGTACATCCTGTATTGAAAACGAAGCCAGACTTCTTCAGTCTTTAAAGAAAAAGTGCTTCTTAACTTCCTTTAAAAAATGTTCTTCGTTCAGCCTATTTCACGTGGCAGTTTGTTCTCTTTGCTTGATTAAATGTTAATCCAGCCCATCATAACAGCGTGCAGCTTCTTTTGTTAAGCTCTGGACTTCTGAATGCCATACATGAAGGCAAAAGTTGAATCAATCACAGGCACGGGGAAGTGGAAGGTGGGAACCAGTGCTAATACAATTAGCACATTTATTCGTCACGCATCAGAGAGCTGGAGACCTCCGTGGCACAGGAGCTCCCATGCCGGCAGCATCCCGATGGCCCGGGCTGGTGCTGGCAGGGACCAGAGCCCTCGCTGCTCAGTAGCCACGGGCTGCTGGCTATCGACATGCTCACAGGGATTAGATCAGGCAGGTGTTTAAGGTCCCCTGTCCCTGCCCACTATCCAACAAAGAGGGGTGACTAACAACATCTGCAGCACCCCCACCAAGGCAGACGTCCCTCCGCTGCCCACCCAAAGCCAGGGGCCACGGGGCTCTTTCTTCGCTTGTCTTCTTTTTCCTGAAGCCGGCAGCGACGTTCAGTGCTCACACCATTTAGAGTAGCCATCTGTTCCCTTGAATGAGGAAGCTATCCATTTTTTTCACCTGATTACCGATTGTTCCAGTCTAATGTTGATTGCTTTGTTTTATTAATTACTCATTTTGACATGCTGTAGCTGTCCCTTTTGTTCAGAAAACAGATGCTCTTGTTTTCCAGCATTATTACTGATGGTTATTGCTAATAAGATAAAGCTGCAGTTCCACTTTAGCTGAGGACTTAACACTGTGGCTCTGGTTATTGTAATGCTTCATCGTTGATATTTTAGTTAAGCCGGAGAAAATATTTCATTCTTAGTGCCACAGGGGCTCCCGTCATTTGAGAGAAAGGGACTGTTTTTATATCTTTCGGTGCATAAAGTGATGGGGTTGGTTGCTGTTGCTGAGACTAGAGACTGTGATTATACAAAGAATAAACAATACTGATGTCATTCTGAAATCTCTTTGCTTATTAATCCCTGTTATTGTGGATATGAAAGGCTGCAGGTTCCCACAAGAAACCTCTCAAGTCAATCTCATTTCCTCACTGTGTTTGGAACTAAGCAAAATTTGCTCTTCAGTTTGTCAGACAAGGTTCACCATGTCTTAAAATTAAAACAGAGTGATCTATTAGCAGTAAAGGGGATAGCATCGCTGCACCAGACTTAACGTGTTTCCACTGACAATATTTTAAAATATTATTTCAATATTATGTTAAGCCTTGAAAAACTGTAGAGTGTAAAGTTCAGATGGAAACCACGTCAGTGCTTTCTGCTGGAATTAGATACCCTCTTAGTTCAATTCTGAGAAGGTATTTATGGGCTGAAGTCAATTCTTACAAAGCATGGTTTCTCATTCTGCAACAAATCCAATTGCTGATATTATGCTTTCATTGTGCTTATTCCCAGCTCCGGGCTCATGCAGTGGATATGAATGGAAACAAAGTGGAGAATCCTATTGACCTTTACATCTATGTGATTGATATGAATGACAACAGACCGGAGTTTATAAACCAAGTCTATAATGGATCTGTTGATGAAGGCTCTAAACCAGGTACGGTTGAAAAAAGTCTTAAAGTTATCACAAGCTTTCAAACATTAATCTGACTTTGTGGCTTTGCCTCCTCTTGAAGTAGAGGAAACACAAGAGAGGTTTTCTGTTGCTTGCTCCTTTGTTGAAGACTGATGGAGATGAGAATGATTTAGCTGGTATTTCTTTCTCCTGATGCAGAGAAAGTGCAAACTTGGCTTAGAGGGAACCTGGATCCTGGTAGTGCCTTCCTAGGTGTGAACTTTCAAAAGCATCAGTTGTGTAGAGTAATGCTTGGTATTGCCTCTCCCATATGCCTGTTGCAAACACACAGTGCTGTTATTCCAACTACAAAGTACAGAAAGCAAACCCATCTCTGACCGTTCACTGACCCTGTGCCCAAAATGCTCAATATCTGACTCCCTGGTATTTAATTTAGTCATTTACAAACTCTGTATCTGACACCCAAAGCCTTCAGTACAGTCTGTGTCCCAGGGTGCGAAGGAATTACTGTCTTATTTGGGCCCAATGCAGACCGATTGAAGTGGGAATGTTCCCACTGAAATTACTGGGTCACCCTCCATTCCTATGGATTTTTCTTAAAGAGCAAAATGTAGAAAAAATCTGAGGCAGATTTTCAGAAAAATTATGAGTGAAACGTTAGTGAGGATGTAAGCTATATACAGAATGCAAGTGATGATTTTTACATGAGTATGTTTATATCTTTGGAAAAATACAGTTGTAAAGAACTTTAATGTCTTCTTTTCAACTGTATTGTTGATTTGTTATTTAAGTGCAGCAGAGATGTACAGTTACCAATATGGCAACCAGGGTGGTTTTAGCTTGCTGCTGAACATAACTGCTCTGAATGTATTCATTACTTAAGCTGAAATTATATTTTGAAAACTGTCACCGGTACTTCAGTACATCTCCTGAAATCCGCGTGAGATTTTTCCAAGATAAACTGATCCTCAGCAGAGGGATTAGATGCCACGTGACTTTGTTTTGTGGCAGCAAACATCTGTCATGGCTTCTCCACTGCCTGAGGTGTCATTGAAAAGTCTCCAGTGGCCACTATTTTTAACAAGGTGAACTGCAGCCGTGATTGATTGTCTTTCAGCATTGTGAGGAATAGGCTGTTGTGGTGACACGTACTGGGGACAGCGTGTGACATTATTTTTGAGGAAGGAATATATGTACGGCTTCCTTCCTGATATGCTTTGGGTGGTGACATGCCAGGCTTCAAAGTGCTGCTCCAAATCCTGTCTGCAGAGGTGATGTGAGAAGTCTCTGAGCTGCTCATTCAGATGGCATCGTCCAGGAGGACTTTTCCTCCTTTCACTTGAAGGCCACTTTGCAGCATATCAAGGTTAGAAGATTAATACATTTCCATAGCAAATCAAATTTCTTACATCTTATTCTAGGACAAATCAATATTCAAAGTGTTCCCAGATGTTTTAACTAGCTCTGCTCATTTGTGTGAAAGAAGCAGTAAATTGCATCCTCTTGTTTGAAATCCAGATAAGCCTTTGAGCTATTAAATCAGAGTAGGATACCTTTGCCTACAAAATGGTTGTGCCTCTGCTTCCAGCAGTGATTTTTGGTATTCTGTATCCCAGTCTGTTGTGTCTGCCTTTAAGGCAGGTAGGTAGAAAGCAATCTGGTTTTATTCAAAAGCAATTACATTTGTCTTTGATGTATTTGTTTTTTTCTCCCCTTTCCTGTTTAATCGGTATTCTTTTAAAGGTTTATATTAGTATTGAATTTCTGTTCCTTGCTTTTGTAGAACCACCTGGGAATTTGGGTATCTGAGGCCTTCATTCCATGTACTTGGCAATAAACATGATGTTATGTCTTTGAGAGAAATGATAGAGAGGTTATATACTTACTGTGAAAGTCTGCGCGCTCCTCATTTACCTCAAAGTTATGTATCCCTGTTCTGCATAGACACAAACTTAGACATTGTATTTAGTTAAGCATAGATTTTGAAGAGATTCAGAAGCTTCTTTATAGTTCAAGATAATTCAGAATATTGTAATAACTAATGAGTCTTTGCAAAAGGAAAAATAGGTAGCCAGAATTCAACATTATTTGTGGCAGTGGTCAACAAATGAAAGACATTGTGTAATCTCAGAGGTAGCAGCAAAATGTGTTCAATATTGATTCAAAATTAAGTTACACATGCATCTATAAATATATATGCATATGTGTGCATATCCATGTACAAAGTAGAGATTTGCTTCAAGCAAACTAAAAAACCTTATTATGTGATCCAGGAGTTCAGCATTCATTTTCTGCTATTCATTGGCATTGAAGTATGCCTGAGGACTGAAAATGCTTCCCTGGACATCCTGTGCAATTGTTATTTCTCACATCTTCCATATGCCCCTTTATAATGGCTGTGACTGAAAGTGCAGTGTTCCTCGATTAGCATAGTATCTGCTAAGTTCTGCATGATTTTGTACACCTTTTTTGAGAAAAGTAACTAGAGTGTTAGTATCCCAGATAAATGCTGGCTCTGAGGGCAGCTAGTATGAGCAGCCAATGTCTGTTTGAAGTCAGTAGGAATTTTGCCCAGATTTTAAAAAAAGGAAAAGGGACATATGGAGCTCGATCTCTACCCATGGAAATTTCCCAGAGCAAGACCATCAAAAATATGCTGTTGAGCAGGACGCAGTGACCTTGAGCTGTAAAGAAGGCCCCTGCAAGGCTGATTTGCAGGATCAATAGAGCCCATTGCATTCAAAGAGAATAAGAAAGGCTCTGCTGATCTGTCAGTGCTCACCCCAAAGTACAGGGCAAAGCAAAGGTATCTGGTGCGGGGACACTTCAGGTAGGATGGTACCTTCAGGAGATGCTGTAGCCAGGTCCCCTCATAGAAGCTGGGATGCAGCAAGCTAGAGGAGGGTGCCCTGCCACCTCTGGTCCTGCAGGACAGCTGGATATCATGCCTGGCCATTGCAGGGCTGGGAGGGTGGCCAAATAAGATGTGACCTACTGCATCTGCAGTGAATAAGGCAAAAGGAGTTAGCCTTAACCAGGAAAATGGGAATGCAGACAGGATGGTGTACTTCAGCCTCTGGTGTGCTGTGGTACTGCTGGGCATGTTATCTCCCATGGAAGTTCTGCTTCAGGCATACAAATAGCCTGCAAAGGGGACTGTCCAAGAGCTTGAAGAATTGGCAGCAGTGTGAAGAGATGTGCTGGAGACAGTCACTGGGGTTTAAGTGACCCAGCTTCCCAGACTGCAGGGCACTCAAACACCTGAGCTTCCAGGAGCGAGCTCTCTGCGGTGTGCAAGTCACCTTGAAGCAACCCTTGACAGGAATAGAAGAGAAATCAAGTATTATTAATTATAATAGGTTGTAATAGGTTGTTGGTGCTGGCTAAGATTATAACAACTTAATTGAAATAGTGTCTTGCACCAGGGCATAGTGTTCTTGAAATCAAGAACACATGAAGTTTTCGATAGCGTGAACACGTGTGTCACAGCCTGGCCCATGTACATCCTTAAATGTGTGCTGGCTCTTACACTGAATTGCATTTCTTTTTCATTTTCTGACACTCTCTGGAAAGCATTTTAATGCATTTCTAGCTTATCTAGCCTAAGGTCGTGCAGCTGGACAATTTAAATGTGTACATGCAGGCTCTTCCAAAAATGCAGAACAGGAATAGCAATGCAGGATTCTCTATTCCACAGGACCATATTTCTTCCTTTGTCTCTATCCCCCACAAGCTGTTTTGATTTAACAAGCCACTGTTTGAAAGTGTATCTTAAAAGGCCTTGTTTTACTCATATTGAATAATGTTCTGCCTCTTTGAACTTTGCCTCTATATGAAGAACACAGACAAGTTTTAAAAATGCAGCTGCAAGCTAGAGCTGAAATTCCCCTGGTCCCTCTGGCAGCCTTAATCAGCAAAGTTCTCCTGGAGCTGCCCAAGTTGCCTTTCAAGCGCTGATAAAGCAGGACGGGTTGCACAGCTCTGTGGCTCAGGATTCTGTTGCCCTTTCAAAGCCTGTGGCTGTGCACAGGTTTGGGGTGTTTTTTTCCCCCTCTGTACAACCCCAATTACTGCCTTCCAGGAGCCCCACCACTGTGCTGGCACAGCTGGGCTTGCAGCATCCCAGGGGCATCCCAGGGGAGGGGAGTGCTGCTTCAAATGAAATTCTACAGTTTCAAAAAAAAAAAAAAAATCAGGCTGTATAAGATAAAGTGAAAATGCTTAACTGCAAAAGGAAAAAAGGAATTTAATCACAAAACAAAATGTGATGGAGAAAAATTACTTGGTCACTACAGAAGCTCGGTTTTGATGAAACCGACACAAAAAGTACCTTGCAGTGGGATGGGGATGTCTTACTTAACTGAAGCGTTCAGTTCTGAAAAGGTCAATGTGAAATGCTCTGCGGTGACTCGAGTGCTTTGCTCAGGGTTGTATCTATTTTGTTTTAACAGAAAGATTGTCAAAAATTAACACATCTCTCCAAAACAATTTGTTCCTGTCAGACTGGCCTTTTCTGTTCTCATTCATCCTTTCCAGTTCGCTAACTCTCTGAATGCATCTTGGTCCCTTTCAAGTCAATAAAGCAAAAGTCCAAGTGGCTTCTTTTAAACTCGGGTTTCAGCTAGCTCTTCTTTCTTATGGTGTTGTTAATTCCGGGTTAGTTTATTCTGGCCACCCTCCCTACAAGTGCTGTGAAAGTACAAATAGCCCTCCAAAATAAAGGAAAATCAGTATTTCTTACGTGAAAAATGCTGTAATTCAAAATTTCCCCATCTGCTCCTGATTTCATGGAACTCTGGTAGAATAATTGTTGATAGCATGCCACGTGAAAAATGAAATAGCTGGGAGCCAAATCTATATGTGGCAAATTGAGTTAAAGAAATCTCATAAAAATAAGCAGTATATTAAAAAAAAACAAGGATTTAAAAAGCCGATTATTCTATTAGTGTCCCAGTTTGTTTATTTTATATCTATGCTAGCAGAGATTCCCTCAGAGATTAACACCATGGACTAACGCACAGATGGGGCCAGAAACTTGAAAGTCATCTGAATATTAAGAATTTAAATCTTTAGCCTCAGTGATTTGAGCAGAAAGCCAATTATGAGGCTGAATTAGTTTTCAAATTAAACTGCAATTTAAGGCATGTGAAATTAATCTTTTAAGGCCTATAGTTGCATGTGTATATATATATATATATTCATGTGAAGAATTTGGATTCTGCATTTTGAGCTCCTTCCTCTTTTCCATCCTGATAGTACAATTAGTGACGAGGTGTTTGGTGCCCTGCAGATTGTTTTTACAGTGGAAAAACAGGGCAGATGTTACAGGGTGGAACAGGATGAAAGGAAAGTGGCAGCACCCAAAATCTGGAAATCACCAAAGAGAAGCAGCTTCGTTTTTGAAAACGAGTGGGGCGCTGAGTGCAAACCCCTTTCTCCCATTATGAATCATTGCAAAAACACAGTTGTGCTGCTCATAATTAAAATGTTTAATATTCTTTTACCAGCATGAAGTAAATAAGATTTGGTATTCTTCATTAAGTAAAGCCCTGGCTGACCAGAGCACCCACGCAGGTTTGCAGACCTCAGCTAGCTCAGGCTGCTCACTATGGGGATCGCTCAGGGGAGTCTGGAGCCTGTGCAGGTGCGTTTTCCTGCTGATAGCACTAAAAGCTAGGAATAATGCAAATTCGACGTGTTTCAGAGAGACCGTGTAAAGATAAAATCTTCATGTGCCAGAATAAGCTTTGACAATTTCTTCCAGTCTTCCCAGAGCTCTTCACAGCTTGGGTGCATTACTTCTGGGCCCGTGAGAAGCCTGAGCATACGCCCCAATGCAGCGCTATCTTGTTCATCTTGGGTAGGTGCTAGTCTGGTCCTTGCACGTTATGTGCTGTTAAAAATACCTTTGTCCAACCCAACTCTGTTACACACAGACTTGGGATACACAATATTCTTTTTAAGTTCTTTTGCTCAGACAAGCACAATTTTAAGAAATTGTTTTTCTGCACACACATCGTAGAGCTTTCCATTTTATTTCGAGGTGAGTGGTTATGAAATCCGTGCTCTTCTTAATTTCCTTTTCAGAAACATCTAGTCCCAATGGCAAGGAAGTGAATTATAGGACTGTAAGTGAGAAAAAAAAATGCAAATCCCCTGACTGGTGTTTTTCTCCTCCAGAAAAAAATGCTCAGGTTGATAAAAAGAAAAACAATGTGGAAATCATGTTCTGAGACCACTCTTGAAGTGAGTTACGACTCTGCAGTAGTCTGCTCTCCACTACATTTTAACCAGCAGTTACAAACAATCTAGTAATATATATATATATACTATATATATTTATATTTACATTTTTATTACATTATATTACATGTATTGCTACGAAACAACTGTTCTAAAGATGCACTTAATACAAGAGAAAAGGAACAAAAATTTGTAGATGATAGGGAATTACATGGTTAATGCTATTTAGCCCACCTGTAATAATACAAAAATGTAGTTCCAGTGTTTTAGGCGTTCAGGTGTCTGCATGTGTACATGTACAAAGACATGTGCATTCTGCTTTTTTTGTCCTTCGCATGATGAACACAAGTGTAGCCTCCACCAGCCAGCGAACATTTACCACAGCTGTGGTCTGATGGCTGAATCCATGAAATCAGTGAACTTTTGTTCTTTGGTACCTCATCTCCTATTGCTACCACATCTTAAAAGAAAACACATGTAGTGTTCTGGATGGGTTTGGAAGGGGACGGAGCAGATCTCACTGTTTTCCCAGAGACCTCCTGTGATGCTGCCAGCATCTCACCATGACGCAGGGAGGGGAGGCAGCAGCGCTCCAGCAGCGCATCCTCTGCCTCCTGCTCTCACGCTGAGCCAAGCCGAGCGCTGCTTACTGTAAATCCCAAATACTTGATTGCACCAGCAGTCTACAGATGTCCATCAAAATTTCCTGCTGTGCACTGGAAACGTTGAGAAACTGTTGCGAATCTGCATGGCTCTTACTCTCAGTCAAAATACAAGGGTTGGATTCAAGCCTTGTGTTTTGCTCACAAGGTTTTGCTCAGCCTGGCCTGCGTGGTTTCACTGGTCGCATATGCCTTCAGCTATGCACAAAACCCAGCCATACGTCCAAGCACAGTTTGGTGGTGGTGTTCAGGATATCTCATCCTAAGTCATGGTTTCTCTGTTTTTTGTATTCGCCTGTGGGAATGGAGAGGACTCATCTGCAGGAACTCAGCCGAGCCAAGGTTCATCGATTTATGCAATCAGAACTGTTTGCTCGGAGGCTCAGTGTGCTTTTGCCCATCTTGAAGTTTTGCTTCTGTTATTTCTCTGTGGTGCTGGGGGTCTCGGCAGGCTGCAGACTGCTGTACAGGTGTTATTTTCAAATCTGGCCCTTCCCATGTGTGTGTTGTATTTGGTGCATCACTTCATTTTCTCTCCTGAGATACTTGTTTTATTTTTAATGATAAGAAGGCATTATTTCAGTTCCGGGTGACAGCAGCTGCTTCATCTTGCTCAGTCATCTCTCCAGACCCACTTGCTCTCTTTATTCTCATTAGGCTGACTCTTGCATTGTTTGAGGCTGAGGATCTGATGTCTCCACTAATTAGGAAGTGGCATCCTTTATGAATTAGGTTAGCTGCTTGAAAGGTCAAAATTTGCCAGTGATTACAAAAATAATGGGGAAAGAGAATGACAGCAGCTATCAGTTATGACTGAAGGAATATCATTTAGAAGGAAAGTGCTGTTTCTATTTAGTTTTCTATCCAGAGAGTGTGGGATGCAGTTTAATTTAAGTATATTTGCAATTTATTACATCTGCAGTAGAGTTTCAGGCACTTGTCATCTTGATGTCTTGCACACGTTCCTATTTACTTATGTGACTCCACTGAACACCTTTGGTGAGTTTGCTCCTTGTTTTTCACTTGAAATCTTTAACAATGAATATGTGAAAGTGCTTCAAATCACCCATTGAATAGATATTTTTTTTCACTTGAGGATGCAGGTTTATTTGCTGAGCCATTTTAGTCTTTGATGCTACAGCAGTTCTGCAAATAGTGCTCTAACATCCATACCTACTGCAAGGTAAATTCTGCCATGAGGAGCTCTGTGCTGTACCATGTAGACTGCTCCTGCTATCCGAGTTAGGGCAGGTAAAATTATCTTCAGGACTGCTCTGCACATCACAACCTGTATGCCTGGAGTCAGCCTCTGCCCTCCATACACTTGGAATGGAAGAATCTTGTTAGTTTTATATATCAATTAAAAAGACAAATGCAATAAGCACACTTCTACATGCTCATTAGAAATAAAATAGCATTGTTTGTAGAAAAATTGTATTTAAGTAATTATGGGTATAGTTGTGCTTTGAGGACTTGTTCAGGATCCCATTGTAGTTATCATAATCTGATTTTGACACTTTGCTTTTATAACATGCTGTCTTTCTGTTCCTGAAACCCTGCTGCAATGCATGAAATCACTTAATGGGCAAAGTGTTCCTGTTGTGAGTAGGGCCATGAGATCTTGTCCTCTGTGGGGAAGAAAGCCAATATCAGGAAACTCTTCTGCACTGAAAATTTTATTTTTAGGAAGTGTTGTAAATTTTACACTACTTTTCAGTATTTAATCTTCCCCTCAACAATTATTGTCTTCTCTCTATCCAGCATCGGATGCAGAGTATTGTCTAAGTGAGCTTCTCGACTTGGAAAAAAAAAATAGGAGGAAGGGGAGGTTTCCATTAGTACAAAGCCATTATTAACTTGGGTTAATGAAGATCTAATGTAATATGGCCATCACCACATGTCTGCACATAATGATTCAATCCTTTTCTATGGGGGAATGATTAAATTAAGTATCTTGTAGGTCAAAATTAGACTGAGAAGGTTAACCAACCTTTAATGATTCTGCAACCATTTACCAGCCATTAAAAAACATAAATTGTAAGATAAAGTTCAATAGGAATCAGCGTTATCAGTAAAAAAAAAAAAAAAAAAAAAAAAAAAAAAAGATAGGATGAAGTTTTAGCTTTTCTGTTTATATCACAGGAGTAGACAGAGAGGATTGTGTATTTTTATAGTAATATGTGGTATAAAGAGCAAAGTGAAAGGTTTTTTGTCTTTTTTTTTATTTGTATTCCTGATAAGTGCCCATTAGCTCTTTCTTTTTACATGCATTAAATCTAACTAATGGATATCAAACCAGCTTAGAAAAATGGTAATTATGAAGGAGTTGTAACAAAGACTTTGGGAGCACAACTGTGCTGAGATATTGTTTGTATGCCTTAAAACCATGACAGCCCAGTCTTTACAGAGAAATGCAGTTGCATAGATGGGAGAGCAGAGGTTGCAGACAATGTGATGGGAATCAGCAGTCTTTGGCATGCTTTGGAAGCATCTGAGCTAGAAAGAATCACCCTGATTCTCAGATTCCAGAGCAATTTTCAGGAGACATTTGTTTATGACTGTGTGTTTATCTGCTCGTATATATACGGGGGAAGCTATCTTCCTTGTTTTGCTCCTTTTTTACTTTACAAACATACACAGATCGAATGAGATGTAGTGCACATCAAATCTTCTTGCAGTCTTTTACAAACAGATGCAATTAATTTTAAAATCAATAAAACTGAATATACGGGTAAAAAATGGTCTCCCTTTGCTTCTATCTCCCCAGTTTCTGTAAGGTATTATTTTACCCATCCTGTAGAATGCTTGATTAATCTAATGGGAATATTTTCCATTAGGGGTGCTTTCAAGCATCTCTCTTGTTTCTTGTCTATTGTCAGGTTGAAACAAAAATATCTCATTTGATGAAATAATATCTCAGAGATGGAAGTCTCTGGGAAATAAAAGGGAATGCACTGTGAAGTTCAGTTTCTTGGGGTCTTGCCTTTTACTGATAGACTTCCTTCATCATGCCATACATTAATTTTAACTCAGGTGATATATGAACTTGGCACATTAGTTAATGAAAAGCTAATGCACAGTAATCTTGTCATCACTAGCTGTGCATGATAATTCAATCTGCTTCTTAGAAGAGCTGTTCAACATGCAACAAATGTGATTTAATATTGACATGATGTACTAGGTTAGGTGTTTCATTTAACATACCATGTGCCTGATTTGATGAGAAATGTTTTTCTTTCAACAGGTTATCTACCTGAGTTAGCAGGCCAGGTGTATAAGTTAATACAGTTATATCAAACACCGTCTGGACTGGGTGTTCATTATTTGATACACAGCACAGACTTGGGCAAAATCCTGAGTTTTGTCACTTTGTGCATTCATTTTATGTTGTCAGCATGCTTGTAAGCAAGTTCTTCAGAGCAGAAAATAAAGCTAATGCTTCTTTCACACACCAAATGCGTAAAGACCCTCTTGTCGTGTTTGTACACCTCTCTTTTTTCTCCATCACCAGTGGCCAAGTCTGACCCAAAACTGGCACACTTTTAGGATTTTTTCACTTGAATCCTAACAATAGCAGTCTCAGCCCTCAAGTGTGTAAGAAATGTACAGTCTGCCACTGTATGTTTGCCTAATTTGTGTAGTAACGGGCTAGATGTGAGGATGTATTTCCTTTATTTTAATATAAAGTATATGAAGATATATCCCCATGCAACATAGAAACATGACATTATTTACCTTTATAGTAGGTAAATCATCACCAACCACCTTCCTGTAGTGGGAGACTTTATATAGCACCCGGAAGATGTTAGGCTCTGTAGCAGCATATATCCACAGCACTCTACTGCAATTCTTGTGCACAGATATATATTTATGTCATTCACCGCAGCACATCGGTATCCAGAGGATATGTCTTGCTTAAAGACAGAGTAAATATACAGAAAACTGAGTGGAACATTGACGGTGAGTGCAGGTTAGAGCAACGGATCCCCTGGGAGCAGTGCTCGGGAATAGCTCTCAGCAGGGGAACAGGAGATGCCATCAGGTTGCTGCACTTGGGTCAGCACTGCCAAGTGGGAAATGTGTACGCATAGGGATGGGAACGGACATATCAGCTCTTGCCAGCCACCATCCAGACTGCAGAAAGGAAGAAATAATTTTAAACTGGTTTCCAGCAGACTGTGGTCAGACAAGCAGCCCCAGGGAGCGGTGGAGAGCCGGGGAAGGAAGCGGCTGCTGGATTTCCACCATGTGCTGCCGAGTGCTGCAGCCACACAGGGGCCTTTGCAGAGGATACTTTATTAAGTTACAAGTTAGTAATTAATGCCAAGTTCCTCTATTTTCTCTGCGGTTGAGTTTCATAAGGGAAATTAAAGATATGAGATGGATAGGGAGCAGATTGCCCCTTGAAATACAGCTCCCTGGTGTCAGTTCATGACATTAGAGACATTTGTCCACTCCCATCTCCCTTGTGGAGACGTAGGTCAAATGCTGCCAAAATAGTTGTTTCTTTTAGAGCAGATGAGCTCAGTCCAGTGGTCAAAATACAACATTGCAGAAAAGAAAGAAGGTGAGGGAGTGAGCGAAAGACATCTGCTGTATATGTGTCCTCCCATCCACAACAGAACTACTGGCAGGTCACCCCCATGCCCACCACAGCTGCAGCCTCTTGCCAGGGTGGGAACCCCGCATCTCCTATGGTGCAGTCTGAGACACCCTGAATGAGGAGGGACCAGGGCTGCAGGAGCCCCAGTAACTTTTCTTTCTGAGCTTTTTCTTGCACTTAAAATGAATCACAAAATACCACCTGTTATTTGGAGTAAGTCCTAAGATTGCACGTGTCCTAAAATAGATTCTGTTTTCCTCTTCCACTTCTGTTTTCATTAGCCCCAGGTTTTGACATTCTGTTCAGAGATATTTTCAGTATAGAATGCATTAAGATAACATAGATTTCAAATCAAACATCTCCTCATTCAGCATATTTCCTATTTAAATTTCTCCTGTACGTTTCCCCTGTACCTATCTAAGGAATGGCTTCTTTATTTGTATCAGTTGTCTCATGATAACTGGTTTTGCAAAGGAGAAAAAAAATGCCTGAAGAGAAAGGATAAAATCCATTGCCTGTGCAACCTTGTTTCAGTGCAGTGTTCCTTCCTCCTCCTGACGTTTATTGATTGGAAAAATGTTAGTTGTTGAATAGTTTGTTTTCATTTCACAAATGTGAATCAGGATTAGCACAGAATGATAGGAATGTATTCATCATTAGAATTTGCCTTACACATTCATTTATTTTTTAATCTATAATTCCTATTGAACTAAGAAAACTCACAGGGATATGTTATCACCGCAGAGAACAAAAAGAGCCTGAGAGAGCCAGATGGAAGAAGTTCAGGAAAGCATTTTCCACATTGCAAAAATATGAACTTAGGAAGCCACTAATACAGAAAAATGTGTTTGTTGGGTTTTTGTTTTTGTTTTTGTTTTTGTTTTTTCCCAAAGTTGGGGAAGATACTGGGGGCATTTGGGGGCATTGCCTACATGCTGTCTTCAGGGCAGTTGAGTAGGCTGCAGTTTTGGGCATGCTGCGGCTGTTGATAGAGCCGCCCATTTAGAGCAAGGGGTAGCTCTTTAATTCTCCTGCAAACAGATACAAGCCCTCTGGTTCTCCGTGCCTTCTCTGAACTGGAAGCTGGTTAACTTTGTGATCAATCTGGGAATCTGGGTGTATTAGGTCAGACATGATGCAATGCTGATGTAGCCACATGGCCTCAAGTTTGCCAGCAGCTCACATCTAACCAAGTGGGCAGAACGAGCTCAGCTCTTTTTTTGCAAAACAACACATGGCCATGTCTTGAGCCCAGGTTCTTGTTGGGACCGCTTTGCATCTCCTCCAGCTTGGCATGCTCATAAGTTGGTTCATTGTGTTCAGAGTTCCCAAATGAGCAGTGTACAAGCGGTACTTTCCATTGATGCTGTTGGGTTCTGATGGTTGTTAAGCAAGGTTATGTCTGGTTTCACTGTCTCTTTGCCTCCCACTCCTCCTTTTCAGGTCTCATATCATTAGATTCATACACTGTTGCAGATTGCTTTTTGCAAGCAATATGTGTCTGCCCTTTCAGTCTTTCTCTCCTACCAGTATAACGAGCATAAAGCTGGGCCCTATGAGCTCAGGGGGGTCACAGGACCATGCATCTGCAGGAGTCCATCCAATCAAGTAACATCTTTTACCCTCATAATGATAATTTCCCACTTTAGCAGAACACCCTGCTGCCAAACTCCAGTGATAATGAGCCTGTCAGTGCATCAGTGCGCTCCCAACAGTATCTAGAAAGTAGGGATTTCTTTTTTTTTTGCAAGGCAAATGAAGACACTGATGATTAGCAAGAAACAAACCAATGATTCAATACATCACTGGCCACACATACCAAATCATTGATTTTCTGTCCTGCTGGGCAGCAGCTGTTCCATTTGCTCTGCAGAAATGTTGTTTTTTCTCTGGAAGGAGCTGGAAAGGTGGACGTTTCTCCAAAGACAGGAAGAAGCAGAAGGTTGCTGCACTGGGCATCGTGATGGGGTCCTGGGCATGTTGGTGGCATCCTTCTTAAACTGTTGAGAACTCTGACAGGCTTTCTTCCATTAAACTATGGAAATACTTTTGAATATATGTGAATGAAGTGATTGGCAAATGGGAAAAAAAATGTCCTGGGAGAATTTATATGAAATTACAGGACAAAAAAATGCTGCCCTTAGACTTACAATCACTGAAAGAATTAGTAGTTAATCATAGATATCCTCATATAACTTCTCTCCATATATCGGTGACATGTAATCAGTATCCTTACTGATCATCTAGTCTCGGCAGTGTTGCTATTTTCATAATCCTCGCAATGTCTAGATTGAAATGAGGTATCTACTGTGTGCATTTCTGAGTAAAATGCACAACCCTGAGTCAACAAGACTGAAATCTGCTGTGCCGTGTGATAGTCCTGATATTTTGTCTTCTCTTGGTCCAAGGTACCTATGTGATGACAGTGACTGCGAATGATGCTGATGACAGTACTACAGCGAACGGGATGGTGAGATACCGAATTGTGACTCAGACCCCACAGAGCCCGTCACAAAACATGTTTACCATTAACAGCGAGACGGGAGACATCGTCACCGTGGCTGCTGGCCTTGACAGAGAGGTGAGTTTGAAAACCATCACACTACGTTTCCAGTTGTTGAGGGTTACTGACCTGCAAAGCCCAAATCCTCTCTCTAATCCAAACCTTCCAAAAGTTTGCGTTGCAGTGTGGAGATCATGGTCTTTGCTCCTGCAGTGACCATGGGGCATTGTGGCTTTGGTGTGATACTGTTGTCTTAATTCATAGTGGTCAATGAAACCCTGGGAGAGTCTTCAGACGCGAGATGCTTGTATATGCCTTGTGTAAATGTGCACAACTCAAAGACAGAAAATACTCCAGAAGGAAAAGGGGATGAATAAGTTGGCATTTCTCCCCCTTCTGTCATGGGACAGATAAAGAGGTTTATGACTATAGGCCTTTTTAGACCTCTCTGTATGTTATTTGGAAGCAGTTACACAGCCTATATTCCACACATGCAGTGTGTTTCATGACGGCATCCTTGTATTGTTTCCAAACTAGATAAATTTCTTCTGGTGTATGTTATCAACCATGTGATTTTGGTTTTGTGTATAGTCCTGTTTCTAATAGCCTTTCTTCCTGGCATTTTACAAGTTACAGCTCTTCTAAATACAGAAAAAATACCATTACAAAGGACCAAAATATGGTCTGGTGGTGTAAGCTACGTAGTATGATTCTTAGAGCTCTGCCTTCTCTGGTTGTGAGTATAACTCAAGGAGAAAGCATTTATACCTCACACGTTAAAAAAACTCGAGGGTGGGTTGGAGTAGAAGGAGGGGACAGCAGTCTGTGGTTGTGAAGTGAGAGGGGAAACTTAAATTCTACTTTTTTTTTTTTTCCCCATTGGACTGTGTCATTCATGGAATGTCACCTGTCCACTGCCGTTAGGAGATCAGATTGTAAGTGATAGGAAAGGTCATTTGTTCACTGAATGGATAGCCACCAATAGTATGGCTATGCAACATATACAAAAGTAAGGACTTACTTTTAGCCATAAGTCAAGATATTTGAGTTGAGGCAGTCCACAGAGACAAGAAGTCTTGCAAAATCCATTTCTGAGAGCATCAAGTGTGCATTTCTAAGAGAAGGCACCAGAAATTGGTTTTGTTCTTCTGTTCTCTTCTTTCCTCCCCTGTGACCAATGAGGACACCAGCCTTGAAGGAATGAAATCTGTGTCCCCAAGCACATAAGAATTTTTTTCCTTTACAGTTCAGCCCCAGTGGCACCGTCAGCCCTGCTGCAATGCTCTGACAAGCAATAGCCAATGTGCATTGCTGTGCACATCATTAATATCATGAAAATACGCATTCATCAACATTCATCACACAATCTTCACAAACTTCACTTACATCAACATAAAAAATTCAAAGTCTTGTGCCCATTTCTTTGCATACGTGGGGCTGCTTTTCTGCTCCAGGGCTGCATGGAGGCTGCGGGAGAGATTTCTGGCTGCGCTCAGGGGACGGCAGCAGGGGACTTGGGAGGAGGGATCTGAATTCTGGCAGGAAAATGCTGGCTTTAAGGAAATGACAGAACTTTTATTGCCCCCCTGACATCAGTGGGGGCCAGCACTGCAATGTAGGGCTTTACAGATAGAGAAAGGTCATAGGTTTATATTAATTTCAGAGACACGGATTGCTATAGTGAGTTAGGCGAGAGGTTTTAATCTCAGCAAATCAGCTGAAAAAAAAGAGGCAGGCGATAAATAGGGGAAAAGGGTAAAGCAGAATGGTGATATTTTTTCAGATTTATCTCATTGCGCTTGAAGTATAATAAAAACTTCAGGGGAACCATATGCTTCGTGTTAGGCCCGCTGTTGCACCGGGTCTGGGAAGTGACGGTAAGTTGGCACTCTGTGTGTGGAAATGCAGCACTGAGCATCCCACAGGATGGGCGAGGGACACTCAGAACAAGGTAGAACAAGCAGCCCTGGGCACAGACCTGGGGCTGCCCTGCAGCTATGGGACATGCTCGTTCCCAGTGCTCTCCACTGCCTTTCAGAATTACATCTGGAATTGGCAAAAAGTTTCTGTTTTATTAACATAAAATTATATTAGGGCTAAATTGAAAAAATGTGTTTAAGCACTACATGGCTTTATCACAGATTGTTTTTTTGTTTTTGTTTGTTTTTCCTCAAATCTTGAGAAAGCTATTAGAGGAGTAAATTTGGTTTTGCTGCTGACATTTTCTCGTTGTTAGGAAAAGGAGCCTAAGAGCAGTATTTGGAATGCAGATTTGTGTAAATTAAAATGTTAACAAATCTGACCTATTCAGCTGAAGCTACTACAACCAGTATAAATTCCCTGGATACCAGATATTTCTCCAAATGCTTATTGACACATTTATCAGTGGCTATGACACTGTTATGTTAAGCTGTGTTGAAACAGAACCAGGTTGGCAGTCTCAATTTGATCCTTCTACCTTGCTCCTGTGATGCAAAGGTGCCTTAAAGAAGGTGTGAAAGTAACTGTCAAAGCTATTCTGTATCTGAGGGATAGGTCCGTCGTGCAGATCCAACATTTGTCTTTCAGCAGGGAGAAAAGTCACTTCAAAACTGGTATTTCAAGCTTAGCATCTCTTGTGTGCTCTCTAAGCAACGCTTAGCAGTCATCTCAGCATCTCCACTTAAGGATTGGTTATTTACTGTTTTCTTCCATTATGTTCAATTCAAGAAATGTCCAAGAAGCTGGACTAAGCTTTCCAGGTTGCTTTTTATCACAAGAAGTGTTTCAGTTAACCTGCAAGAAACCTATTTAAAGACAAATTCATGTAGTTTACTGCTGTTTCTAAACCCTCATTTCCACAAACCAAGGAGGAAATTAAAAACTCAGCCTCTAAAATTGTGCTGGTCTCTCTAAATGTGTCTGACATAGAAGATAGCAAAATGAAAAGCCAAGGTATTAAAATATTGATGGCTTTAAAGTTATCTTACCTGGTTCCCATTAATCTGGATGTAAATATGGTTACAATGCTCTGTGTCCATTCACTCATTACGACTGTGCTTAATTGAATGGATCCCCAAGGAAGATAAAGATAATTGGACTGCACTTCATAAAAATTATTAAAGGAGGATAGTTTGGCAACAGTCTGATTTAAGCTCCTGGATGCCTAAGGGTGAAAAATGCCAAAGGTGGAACAAAGAAATGTCTACCCCTTGAACTAATAGGGAAAATCATAGGGATTTAGAATGTGACAGAGGTTCAAAGGTACATTCAAACGGCCAGGCTGAGATGAGAAGGTTAAAAGTAGATACTTGCTCTAATACAGGAAAATGTCAAGAAAATGTAGCTGGTTTAGTAAAGCTAGGAGGGAAAGATCAAATAGTGGTTGGAACACAAATTTATGGATTAATAGGGAAGGCTACGAACATGGAAAATGGGCAGGTTGTAACAAAGTTCAGGGCAGGGCAGGGGGAACCATGCTATTTAATTCAGTTTATGGCAGGCTGCTGCAGAAATGGGTTACCTGGAATTGCTAACCAAGTGATAGCTTAATTTAGCAGTTTATCTGAATTCAAGATGTCCTTGCTCTTTTCTACTGAGAAGAAAATAACAAGGGGTAAAAAAGGGTCAGCTGTCCCCAGCTGGGGCTTGGAAACAGGCAGAACACTGATATTTCTGTTTTCCATTCTGAAAAGGAACATTTCTCCTTATAAGCATTGCAAAGGGACCAGATCTGCTATGCACATTCACTTATTTTGTCCACCGCTGCTCTGCTGGGGTCGTGGGCAGGGATGGAGCCCAGAAGCTGGGTCTGACAGCCACCAGCGAGCTCCCAGTGCAGTCACTCAACTAGATCAGCTCTTCTGATTTCTCTGGTGGCAGAATATCTGTCTCACAGTAAACCCACACTGGGGCTATAGTATAGGCAATATCATCCTCTGAAGAGCTTCCACTAAATATTTGATGAACACAGACTTTGAGCAAGCAGGGGAAAAGGGAAAAAAAGATCGGAGAGAAAAGGAGCTGGTTGATTCCACATTCTGCTGGCAGGCCAATAAACGTTGAGGTATCTCAAATGTCATCCAGCCTTATATGAGATAATAAGTATTTTGGCTCCGTGGTGCTTGTAGTGTAATGTTGCTAACTTTCTGAGGTCTTCTTTTAACGGGGACCCTTCCCAGCACGTTCATCTGGTGTTAAACGAATGAAGACAGTCGGGAGCTCTAAGTTGCTTCCTCAGAATTTCTGAATGTTTGTATTTCTTTTAAAGGTGATTGGCGCTCTGCTGCTGCAAATGTTTTTAAAAATGCATGCAATCCGATTCTATGATTACTACACTTGGCTTTCCAAAAATGTGATGTTGCTAGCCTTCCTGAAGCGAGTGAAAGATAAAAGGGAGAGTTTGCCAGCAACTGAGTTAGTGCCTTATTCGATTTCTGAACGAAGTGGCAGGATTTTTGCAGGGAAGAGGAGAAGTTCTTACTGGTAGAGACAGTTGATTTCTTTTCCACTGCTATGGTTTTGGTGCAACTAGACATTTCTTGTAGAGTAGAATTTTTAAGTGTTAGGTTAAAGACAACAAAAAAGTGGTGCTCTGCTCCTCCAAAACTAAGCTGTGATTGGTGTCTACAACCTGCAGTAACCATTTGGGGTATCTGTATCTCCAGGCCATTGCAAGATCTTTTCAAAATCTCCTCATTAACTTGATTTCAGATGTTGACTAGGATTAAATAAGGTACAATGCTGGTGATAGGAATCGGCTTAGCCACTGCGACTGCTACAATTTGTCCTTTGTGGAATATCCCATACGGTGTTTTTTATTTGGGTTTGCCAGCCAATCTAGGTTTGTTTTTTGCCAGCCAATCTGGGTTTGATCTGGATTTTGCCATCCAGCGGATACCCTAACTGTAGCAGACAGAGAACACAGACTGAGCCTTGCTTGCAACACCAGGAAGTTTTCCTGTGACAGGACAGTGCTGCATCTTTCAATCCCTTTTCCGTCCCTGGAATACAACAAAAGGAATTTATTCTGTTCTAAATCATGGTCATCTGTGTTAATTATTCCACTTCACTGCACGTCAATGCGATGTTCTGCAAAGCTGCACCTCCTCCCCAGAGTGGGGCTGGAGGAACATCTGCTGCAGCACAAGCCTGAAGGCTCTCTGCATCATGCAGGTGAGACATGGTGAATCTGAGCAGATTATCAGTTGTGTATGTGTACTGACAAAATACAAAGAGTGAGGGAAAGTGACATCTAGATGGCCTGGCTGCATCGTCAGAATTTCTGTTTCTCATTTTCCGTGCTCAAATTAGCCATCTCCAAGGAGCAGTGAGGACTAATGCAGAGCTGGTAAGAGGATATCACCTTCTGACAGGCACAATCTAGTGTGCACAGCATTTGCTATTTGTATCTATTGCAGGAGTTCTGTAAATTTAGTAGGATTCTGGTTTTCATGTTCTCTCTATTATTTTTCCCAGAGAAGAACTAAAACAAGGTTGTTTGATTTTGCTGAAGACAAGTATTGTGCTTTTAAAGATGAATTTCCTCTATCACTGCATTAAAACATATGCAGAAAAATGCATCTGCAGCTGAACTCACAGGAGGAGAATGAGAGTGAGAGACTAGCAATTATTTTACCTGTAAGGCATATCCATTTCTCTGAATTTGGACCACAAATCTCCATATTTAGCTTCTAGACTTGAGGGCTCCCAAAGTATTTTCCTGTGACTGAGATGATGAAGGACTGTTACTTCCAAGGGTAGGTGGCTTCTCCACTTCTCGCAGTATTCAAATAATGGTTGGAAGTCTTTCTTGAATATATCTTGTAGACAGACATATATTACCAGAGTCTTAACAGGGGTAAGCAGGTAAAATATAATATTCAGTACAGCTGGTCAGAGACCTTTATGTGCCCTTTCTTGTTCCTTTTTGCCTGCTTTGCTATTGAGACACATTTCTTCCCCACCTGCCACACAGCAGGCTCTGCCCTCCCTGGCACATTCCGTCCTGGGGATTTGTGAAACACAAAGTCTTTCTGAGGAATGAAAGCTACTCAATAGATGTCACTTATCACCAAATGCTGTTATTCCTGATACGTTGTAATTTCTCAGGTCCATGTAACAAAAATGTAAATACTAAGGCTTTATATATTAATATGTCTGAAATCGTTACTTAAAGATAAAACTGGTTAAATTATTCAGTTATAAAATTATCCCATTTCCACAGCAGCATATCCTGTCAAAGGAAGAGCTGATTAGCCATAAGCTGAATTTAGCCAGTAGATTTATGCTTGATTCTGGTTTATGTTTCTACATCGTATGTAGGACTGATTTGAGCTTGCTCCATCATTCCAGCATGCATTTCATTTTCTCATTATAGGCAAGAATGACCTTTTTCAGCAAATTATGGTGAGGAGCACTCCCACTCATCAGTGAAGAAGGTTCATTTTATTAACCCCATTTAGTGCCTTTGGAAATGCATCATGCACCCAGTGGAGGGCCACTTGTAGTAATTTGAGATACCAGAAGTTAGCAGATGGGGAGGGCTCGGGTCTGCTCCATGCGCTGTTGGCCCGGCATCGCTTAGTGGATTCCTCAGTAGCTGTCACTGCAGTATGGGAGAGATGTGAGCAAAGCCTCATCAAAGGAACAATGCCTTTTGTTTTAAGTTAGAATGGAATTATGTCAGTGGTTCTGAAACCTTAGTACTATACCTGGAAAGAATATTTCTCCCCATTTGCATTTCCCAAAGAGCAGTGGTGGTTTGTCTCTCTGGTAGTTGTTTCCAGAATCACCTGTACCTTTCTGTCTTATGCTGCAGCTCTCTGAATACAACACTGTCAACCAGTTTTCAGAGCTTGTGTGTATGGAAAGTTATGTTTGATTGGTTTTCCTTGATAAAAAAAAACTGATAGGTAGAGTGGTAAGGCTGATAGAGATGGGGCTCTGAGCTGTGGGCCTGGAAGACAGTAGTGTGAGTATGTGTTTCTCACACATACAAAAAAGAAAGTAGTTTTTGGAGACGATAGGAGAAGCTTTTCACAGAATTTATCTTAAAAAAAAAAAAAGGAAGAAGTTCAAGATGATCAGGACACACGTAATCGGCTGGAGACTATCTGGTTGTACAAATGGTGATGATCTGTTGTCAGAGTTCAAGAGGGGGTTTTTGTAAGCAAATGTGCAGCTTAGCCTAACTCTTGTTTCATCTGCACACATGCACTCATTATCCTCTCTGTGCTTAAACACTAATGGCCCTGTTGTCGTTGGGGGCTTTAGGAAGTTAATAACACTGACAAAGATAAACACTAATGAATTAAGACAGAGAACACATATTTAATCATATTGCCTGGACAGGCAGAGCATGCTTTATGGCAGCCTGTATTGCTAGCCTCTGATAGATGTGTGTCTTTTAATCCTTGATGTCTCTGCTTTTGGGGAAGGGGCACTTTGTGTGCCCGGCAAAAACATGGCTGAACAATGCCTGTTTGTTTAAGAGAGCTGCTTGGTCTGATAGTTTCCATGAAACCTTATCCCACTCTTCCTGTTATTTTATCTATGCAACACAAAGTCTTTGGGACTCAGAAAATCATGGTCAACGTTTCACCAGGACAGCAGTCCTACAAACCCTCTCTGCTCTAATGTTTTTGTTAACAGTGATTTTGAATTCATCTTCAGCAATTCTTTGCTTTGCTGTTGTCATTGTTTAGGTGCCTAATTCATGACTGGGGTGTCCTGTGGCTGAGTTGTTTGTGAGGGATGAGGAGGGAACTGTGATTTTTTTGCCATGCAGATCAGCTTCAGAGGCTGGCTTCATGTATGCAGACTGGTAGCTGAGGAGGCTTCATTTTTCATGATGAGGAGTTTTATGCCTTAGGCTGACAGTCCCCATGCTCCAGTGAAATGTGGCTGTCAGAAGAGCTGACGGGGATCCCACCTTGGCACCATAGCTCTTTTTTCTACAGTTAGTATCTAGCAAGGTGATATGCCACACGTGGCCTGCATTTGTCTGGCCTTGCTCCTGTCCTAGGGTATTTCGTTCCCCATCACATTACGTTTTTAATAAAGAGGATCAAACAGAGCAACGGTGTTACTTTTATCAGTCTAGTTGTTCTGTGAAGTTTTTCATCTCTGTGCACTGAGTGTCCTGTCCAGCGATGCATGCAGGAGGATGTTCTAGCCACAAAACAGAAACAACCAGAGTATAAAAGTAAACATACAACCAGTTTCATCTCCTGTGGAGCTGATTCCACCACGAATGAGTCCTACCCTTTGGCTAAAATGAAGAGTTTCTTTCCACTCACACATTGTGTATGAAGCTATTTACTGCCAGAGCAGCTCCCCAATATGTGGGTATTTTTTTTATTTTTTTTTTTTTCATTTGGCTTGTACTTTCTTTTATACACTTGGCTTTCTTTAAGTATTGCTGGCATTAAGATGCTATAGCTTCTGGAGGAGATTGTAACCGTTTCACATTTTAAACTGTAATGACTTCTTATTCATATTTGGGCAAGCTACTGAAGAGCTATTACCAAATTGAAAAGCTACTTGATTTGGGGTTGACCTACTCAGATAAAACAAACCTTTGAGTTTAATTGGATCCGATTATAGAGTGTGAGCAAGAATAGGACTGATACCCAACCTAATCAGTTCTTTTTTTAAAAAAAAATGTGGAAATCTTCAGAGCCTCTCCTGTAAGAACATTCCATATATACTAATAGTCTATAGACCCTTTTCTTTCTTCACACACATTTTAGTATGTTCAGAGAGTTCTGGTTCAGTCTGGTTGCACTTGTTTCAAGTTGCTCGTAAAATCCCACCTCTGACTACAGTGAGTTGGTTTATACATTATTCAGTAGTAAAATCCCAGCTGAATGGGGAGAGAAAAAAAATTTAAGTATCGGAGTGGAAAGCTCACCAGGTCCTTAGCATAATCTCTCTAGTTCAGACCTGCATTTCTTTTTCCATTTGAGCTTGTCTTACAGTAGAGAATAGTGTATCATTCCAATTTTAGATAGAAGACTACCCGCTCAGCTCAGGCAGATTTGAAGTTTTTTCTCTGATACATCACATACTTTCCAACAGCCCCTTCCCCTCTCTAAAGGGATTATTGTCTAAATCTGCACCAGGTCAAGTGAAATAATTAAACACAAGCTGGCTCCGCTAATTAACTTATCCACAGACCATTGTCTGTTATTAGCATTTTAAAGAGAGACTTTGTTAACTTCTTCTTTGTAGACATAGTAGTATTTTTTTGATAATACAACCCATTCCTATGAGCATCTTTTGCTACATTTCTTATTAAAATATTAGCAATGACACATTTCCTAGAGCGTGAATGAGTTTACAGGATGTTTCAGTCTGCAGCAGCTACTTTTCTTAACAAAGCATATGAAAAAGGCAGTGTAAATGCAAAGGTATGTAACTGTCAGAAGACAGATAAAGAGTCTTGTATTCTGAAAGTATTCTTAGAATGGAAAGTTATCATTGTAAACAAAGGAGAGACTATTATGTGCTCTGTAAACTGGAATTAAAACGTTGGTATATCTGCTGTCTTTATAGTGCATCTCATCAGAGCTTTGGAATAGTGTCAGGATCACAGAGCATGTAGTTGCTGGGGAGGTAATACTTCCAAAAAGAGAGAAATGTGTGAACAAGGACAAAAATGTGGGAGTTCGTTATTCTGCACCGTGAATACTGTCTAATTCCTTGAGTTCAAAGAGCTACCTTCTGCCACCTTTTTGGTACTAATTAGTACCAAAAAGGTGGCAGAAGGTAGCTCTTTGAAGAGAACAATTTCTCTTGTTAGACACTTCCAAGCATCGCTGGAGTGGCTATAAATAACCACACACAACTTCATGTTTGGGATATTCTCCATGGCCACAGACTGAGAGAAGATCTCTTGGATAAGGCCAACCAGGTGTCATGTGCAGGCAGGAAGGAGCTGTGTGTTATCTTTCCCAGAATTGCACATTAAAGCATCTAGGAGCTCGTAGTAGCAGAGTAGTAAGGCGCTTTGTTCTTTTGTCATAATAACCTCTCTTTATTTTCCCTAAACTTTAGGGTAAATATTTTCCTTTTCATTGTTGTTCTTTTATTCCAATTCTACAAAGCAGTGGGGATTTAATGTGAGAAATCCTCATTAAGTAAAGTATATGTCAGTACAATTATGTTTTATTCAAGCCGTTCATTTTTCGCACTTAAAATGCTTTCTATTTTTGAATGACTTTCTAGAAAAATAAATGTAGTTTTCAGTTAAAATAAACAGGTCACATACTGAGAGACCTTAAATCGGATGGCTAAAATTTAGAAGGGGAACTAATTGGATAAAATGTGGTGACTCATATTATCCAGGCATTCAATAAGTCAGCCTTTACAGTCTTAATTATGTAAGTCTATGAAAAATAAATAGATTGCAGTTTCACATTCATACCAACATGGAAGTTGTATCAGTTTAGAAGGAAGAATCTCATTTTAGTGCTTCAAAGTTTGGGCAGATGCTCAGATGGGTAGACTGGCCGGGCTGATTTCTGTTGCCCGAGGAAGGGAAGCAGAGTCTGTGATTTAGCTGTGAGTGACTCTTGCAGAATCAGTAAAACTTTTCTGGTGGATACTTGATTTTCTAAAGGTAGGATTTTGTACCACCCAAGCAAATGTGTCAAATTAAAAATAAAATGCTTATTTAGAAAGAATTGTCTTCACCTTCTGAAAGTGGATTTTGAAGAGATAAGAAGAGCAGCAATACATCCTTTTTTGTTTAACTCCCTGCAAACCCTGCAATGTGTTTGCAGCAGCTTAGAGCTGTCCCAGCTGTAGAGATCTGCAGGGTCTGAAATATTCTACAATATATTGTATGTGTTTTGCTCACAGGGGAGCTTGTACTGAGGTGAAGTGGAGTAGTAGATGAGAGGCTACTCCACACATTATTCATTCTGGAAGTGGTTTGTTTTGGAGATGTGTATGTTTCTGCAATTATTTTAGCCATTAAACTTCAGCCCTGAAAATGCTTTCATCTTGGCTGATTCCATCTTTTTGTGGCCATGGCAATGCAGAGGAGTGTGATGGGAAATGCGTTATTAGATTTGTAAATTATGTGCATTTTTCCCCCCTTGATGTTTGATATCAGAAGACATGATGTTTGGCAGAAAAGGTAATGAACAGTATTTGCTTGTAAATCAGCAGCTAGATGTGGTTTGAATGAATACATATTTAAGCATAAAGAGAAAATCTGAAAGGGTTACCAGGGCTCCTCACTATCCCAAAATCTGCCCTACAGATGACAAGAGAAGACAGCTTCCCTCAGCATGTGCTGGAGAGGCACTGAATGACTGCGTGACTCCAACATACCAGCTATTTACAAAGCAATCACTGCCCTGGCTGTGGCTCACATAGACATATCTAACCTGCCATTCCATGAGTTAGTCTTACGAGTGCTAGTAAAATAGCTTGAAGGTCAGGAAAATCTGCAGGACATTGAATGGATCTTTGGTAGATGGCCCACCTGGAGCTGCTTTTGTCATGGCAAAGTTTCTGTGAGCACACAGACTGGAGAGCTGGAGAGTATCTCAGCTACAGCCATGTGATTGCAAATTGAAGCAGCAGTAGTCATTTATGTAAATGGTCCTGATTAGGCACGAAATGCCCCGGTAAGAGTTCCACAGCCCCCAGACTAGAGCAAAATAATAAATCTTAAAAATCATAATTACCAATCAGAAAAAAAGCTGGAAGAAAAAAAATTATTTCAATAGCTGCAAAAATGTCACATTGATATTGGTCTTCTGAAATGATGTTTGACATTTTAAAAGATCAATTCTTTAAAAACATGTCTCAAATCCTTAAAAAAGAGACTATTTTGCAACATAGAAATAAATTTCAAGTAAGAGAGAGATTTTGAACGTCCTTCCTTGGAAGCAGTCACCATTAGTGACTTCTGATAAAAAAACACTTTGTCATAATATTCTCCACCAGATTTCATCCTCAGGCCCCTTCAGCTCTCTATATGGTCTCTGCCACTACTGTCATCCCACCATATCAAAAAAGGTATTTAGGGATGTTCTTCTGAGAGCTAATTCCACTGTTCACAATAAGAACCTATTAATGTAACTCGGAGTGACCATCGCCTGCAGTATTAGCATCTTCAAAGGCTGACAGATTTGAAAAACGGATTTTGCATTATTGTGCTGACCCCAGATGCTGTGCCAGAGCATGTTTAGAGTGGAGCACAGGCACAGTGCTTTTCGTACAATGTCCGTAGGAAATAAGGTGGCTAAATGGCATAGTTAATAACTCGATGTGCAAGGGAGCATTCAGAGAAAATGCATCAAAACGTCTTGCAAAAACTCATTTGAAGTTCCATAAATTATTGTTTGTGTTTTCGCAGGCAGTTATTTTCAAGTCTAACCAGCTGTATCTCTCTGGAGTGGCCCTAAATACATGCACCATTACATAAACACGCAGTGTGTTGAGGGATTTTTTCTGATGAGGTCCAGGCCCTGTTTACTTCGCAGCATTGCACAGACTGTGAGAAGGAGGTGTCTGAATTTCAATGGGACACTTTGACACAGAAAATCCTAGTTTTGGTGTGTTTTGTGTTTCTAAATGGTATGGTAACAGATACCTTAGAAGAAGACACAGTAAATAACATGATACATTTTTGCTAGAGAAATTTGAATGTAAGTAGAAAGTCCAAACAGGTGATTACATTTCATTTAACATCTTTCACCCCCTTTCAGCACAGCAAGATGATGCCTGGAGCATGCTGATTTACAGTATGGGGGTTTTGCTGACAGGCTTCCCAGCAGCATATTGGTTCACCATGTATTCAGCAAGCCAGATTATTGCTATTCAAGGAGAGTGCTATGTCATGATCCGCGGTGATAATACCACCCGCCTACTGCTGGTGCATCATCATCTCACAGGATGCAATTACCTGATAACCACTAACGCTTTCCATAGCCATGCATTGGTTACACGCCACTGCAAGTCCAGTCCACAAAGTTCAATCCAGTGCTCAAAAGTTCTTAAGTACCGCTGAAGTGTTCTCCAGTGGGTCCCTGGGTTTTATAAATGAGAAAATAAATGAAGTGACTGAAGGCGCAGAGAGGCTTGTCTGCAACTTCTCTGTTCCAAACAAGAATAAAACATGAAAGAATAATCTGAAAGACATGGTGGTTTTTATTGAAGAAATAATCAGAGAGTCACTTATCAGAATCAGGAAACCTGCAACCTGCTTTATCCTTTGTTGCATTATAAATAAGAATTATATTTGTTCTCGGGAAACAAGCCTGAAGTGCACTGCAACACGTTATTGTGAGTGACGCACAGGGAGCAACTGAATAAATTCTGCCTGTCTGTTCCATTAGGTGATTTTGTTTCTTATGTTTCTCCTCTTTCCTTACCAGGAATGAGTTGCTTTATCATTTCAGAAGTGCACTCTGACCATTTATTGAGTCAGTTGTTATAGGGTCTGAATTCAAAGCCAGCCGAAGGGAGGATCCTGACTGCAGCACAGGGAGACAGGGTGTAGTGCTGGGTCTGGGGTCTCCACTTGTGCCCCCAGTACAGGGCTCCCCACTCATCTGCAGGCAGAGCACTGCAGCCAGGAGATCCCATAGTGATGTGAAGGAAGGGAGATTGGAGAAAAGATCCCTTCTGCACCCTTCTGCTGCTCCACAGGTGAGGAGATACAGGGGAGGACAAGGACGGGGAAGAGGAAGAGGAGGAGGAGGAGATATTTGCAGGGATTAAGGAGTTTGGCACAAAGGGCTTACTAGCAAAGCCTGATCAGGTTTAGGATCATCTCATCAAAACTATCCCAGTGCATAGTGACTGTGATGATGGGACATAAACAGCCTTGATCAAAATCAAATCCGGTTAATATGTAAATGGTGCTGGTAGTGTAGGGTGTCTTATGTTGAAGGAAGAAAGCTTAGAACCCATGAAAGATGTGAATGCTCACAACTGCAGGCTTGGAAAGAAATCAAATAAGGGTGAAGCATATTTAGGATGCTTCAGCTGAAGCTCCCTGTCTTCCGTGCATAGTGATACGAGTTTCTGCAGTCACTATTTTTGCCCTTTTTGCACTTCTCCTGTGAACTCTGGCAAAAGTTATGAGCTTTGGATTCAGAGGGATATAGAAGATACCATTCTAGATGGGACAGCCCATGTAATTCAGCATCCTCTTATGATACAGTCATCTGTCAGCGCTTCAAGCATGAGCTCTTTGAGCTGTGTGCTTGGTGGTTATGTCTCACACTAGCTGATTAGATGTAAAATTACACAGTATCATCCTAACTTGGAACGTAAAACCACTTCCGTGCTCTGTCTTGACTGTTCCTACATTTCTTGGCAGAAGCTGTTGCAGACACCAGCGTTCAATCCTTTCAGATTAAATGTCACTTGATGGCGCAGTCATTGTCAGCACGAGCGTCCCGCTTGCTTCCTGCTTCCCCCGGCTCTGGAGAGCGGCTCTGCACCTCATGAGCTGGCTGATGAGCAGCTCATTGGGGAGCAGTTTTGAGGGAGATCTTTGACTTTCTTTGGCTTCCCAGAGGAATTCATAATTATTTCCTCCTTTATCATAGAGAGCAGCTGTAGGCTTCAGCACCATTAGAATTGCCCTGGTAATTTCACAGTGTGAAATTTACAGCAAACAAGGGACATTAACGTTAAACAAATTTATGCAACAGCAACCCTCACCCAAGTCATTAAAAGTGTGTGCAATTTTTAATGGATGTTTCAGCATGGCATTTGATAAGTTTGTTCATTTCTTTTCCCAGTCCGTTAAGTATACATATATACACCCACACATACATTTTTCTGCCAGAGGTATTGGGAAAAGCTGCCTGGAGCTTCACATGTCACCTCCTTGTGAACACTTTAAACGTGGCTATAATCCCGACTGCAGTGGAGTGAACAGAGACCGAAGGGCAGATTTGTGTGTGTGCAAGTGCAGGTCTGTGTGCAACTAAAATAATCCAATTGAACTATGTAGTGATTCTGAATTATGTCTATTTGAAAAGACAGGATATCATAAAGACTGCTAATATGGTGGAAAATTATATTAAGTTGAGACAAGACAAAGTTGATTATGTGCTAGACTAGTGCAGATGTGCCTGGCGCTAGTCGTTTATGCATATTGATTGATCTTAAATATAGCAGAGCAGAGGATGGGAGTGGTGTTTGTATGGTTATTGATTTTGTTTCAACTCCTTGGGCTGTCATCATAAGCTTTCAGATCCAACTATCTTGACTGATGCAACTCTTGATTAGAAAGCTTGATAAGAAAGCAGACATCAGGCTGATGTCCTACCCAAAGAGAATATACCGGTTACATCCTTTTAGAAGCAGACTGTCGTCCTTATTTCATGGAGATATTCAGAAGCATGACAGATCTTTCTGTTTCAGTGGAGCATGAATGTAAAATTCATCGGAAGACTGCAGCTGGGCTTCAGCAAGTTTTGGGTTGACCCTAGACTTGGTGTGTGTTACTGACCTGTGTTGTGCATTAAACAGTTTGAGAGTGCTCACATGAATCAGTTTACTGCATGATTCTCTTTTCTTCAGATCTGTAAAAGGAGGTCATTTGATTTCTTAATTGATTACTTCTTGCTTTTGCAAATTTGCACAAGCAGAACTGTTGTTTCTCCACCTCTCCTACACTCCAAGCAGTTAAGCTGTAAACAGGAGATTTTTCAATACCATTCCTCAGTTATATTCCTATTCCTCGTGAGTCTTTATTAAAAACAGCATTCGTTAGTGCTGCTGTGCTTCAGGCCACTGACCTTTGCCACCAGGAAGCCTGCCTTGCAGGGGCTCTGTAAATCTATTGGCATCATTTGCATGGAGCTTGAAACATGATGTGAATCAAATAGGATACTGGTTTTCTGATAAACAAGGTATTTAGGAGTACAGAGAATTAGACCTTAAGCAGTCAATACAACTTGTGGCTGTTTGCCCTAGTAGTGCCCTAATCCAGGGTGTCTGTCCATGTGCATGGCCATCTCCATCCACCTTGAATCCAGTGTGAGCTCTGTGCAGGGGAAGTCTGCTGACACAGATGAGTTTTGATGTCAATGGTTCAGCTCGATGTTGAATTGAGTGCATACTCTTATTTTGAATTATGTTTGAGCTAAGGTGAAAGAACGCTCTCTGTGATTATAGACATCAAAGACAATATATTGAAATTCAGTTATTATAATGTACACATCATTTATCAAGTCCCTGCCTAATAATGCCAGCAATTGCTGCACAGAAAATATATCTTGATGGATTATCTGCTTCTCACCATCTTTCTGAAGGCCAAGAAAGGCAAACACAGAATTCTTTCAGAAATGTCATGCTCAGGCTCTTTCAGGCTGGAGAAGAGGGGCTGAATCTGAAAACCACAGGGCAGTCAGAAAAAATTCATAGGCTGGGGGAAAATTTCAGGGAGCTTTGCTTCCTCCTCTCATCAGGAGCAGGAGCAACCCACTGAGTACACGCAGAGCATGTATGACCTTTTGCAGAATTTGGCCTGTTTTAGTGCCTGCTCTTGAAATGCTCCTGATCTAAAAAAAACTCTTTTTCACATTTAAAGCAGCAGTGATCTGGACTTAGATCCATAATAGCCAATTTTCACCTGGGATCTAAAAAGTGGGTTTGAAACATGAATTTTTTTTTTTTAAAAAAAAAAAAAAAAAAAGCAAAAAGCAAAAAATAAATAGCAGAATATATTTTTATTTCCTGCTGAATTCTATTCAGTTCCTGTTTCCTGTTTTGACAGGGTAAGTTATACTTGGGCAGGAAAAAAAGAAAGCCCACAAACATAATTGCAACCATGTCTAATTAGGCAGAGCTATGTAAATTTAGCGTTTCTACATGATTATAAATGTCAGGAGAGCCTTAGATAAGACATGAGAGTTTTGAGTATCTCTTGTGTACCTAGTCTAAAATGTCCTTATTGCTAATCCTATTCATCTGGAGTTGCTTCCTAATTAGAATATTTATGGGCTAATAAGGAGGTGAACAAGACACTCCAGTTCTGTTCCAAAGGTGAGAGTAGGGATTCATTAGACTCAGCGTCTCTGTTTTGATTGCTGTACAATGTAATTAACATTGTGCTAGACAATCATTTTAGATTTACCTTAACAACAAATATTTAAGAAGATTCCTGTTGTTCTCTCTTTGAGTCTAAGACTGCTGAAATCAAGAGCAGTTATGTCATCAGCTTTGAGGGATTTTGAGGTTCCAGGAAGGTTTTTTCCTATTTTATTTGGAAACTGTTCTGACCTCTGTTTGTCAGTTGCCGATGCTTCTGAATCTTGTCCTTACTAGCTAAAAGTGAATCTGTTTTGCATATTTCATGAAAGCGCATTATATCACTGAGATGTATTTTATAGCAAATGCTTATTTCCATTTTTTTCCAGAATTTTCAGTTGCATGGCTATATCCAGTGACTTGGTATAAAATAATAATAATAATAATTCTAAAGTCGGGGTGGTTCAGCTGTTTTAAATTGCAGTGCCATGAGAGCACAGTTAGTGGCCGATGTGCAGTGCCTGGCTGTCCTTTTGTACAGACTCTTCTCAAAGGGGCTCTCCCACCAGAATTTGCTGAGCTCTGGCACAACAGCAGCACAAAGGCTTCCCACATCCAGATCAAGATGGCACCAGAGCTGAGCCATGAGTTTTACCCCACTGGGTTGTAGTCCTTTGTGATCCACCGCTGGAGGATGCAGATGCTTCCCTAGTGGAATCTGATTGTCTCCACTTTTCATCCTTGAGGCTAGGTCCAGGCATTCCCACCATCCCAGCCTGAGAGCTGGGCTGCAGAAGACATCTTCCAGCCCAAAAGGCAGTTTCGGCTCTCCCTCTCTCCATCTCCTTTTACTTTGAGCCTTATTTGGGTCTGAAAACGATATCACTGTAATAAATACAAGCTAAATTGCTCTGAAATAGATTCTTGCCAATGCTGTGGCCAGTCTCAAAATCAGTTCTTTTTCAAGAGTAACCTGCTCATAGCAAAACCTGGAGGTTTTGATCTCCTCTATTTCCTTTCCTTCACGTAACAAGAAATGGACTCTGTTGTCTGAGAAAACAATGTTCTGTTACTTTAAAGGAGTTGTCAGAAAAGTTGTTAAGACAGCAAGTCACGTTACTTCAAGTCTCTGTATAAATTATTTAGGTACGAGAATCTCATAGATAATGATAAATATAGCATCATTCTACTGCTGATGGAAATCATTACCAGCCATTATCAACTTTAATTAATATATTCACATTATTCAAATCCAGGTAGAAAATGTTCTTTGGCATTGAGGCTGGAACGACATGGTTCATGGCTTTTGTGCAGCCTGAAAAGCAGCTGGCACTGGGGAAGCACTGCTTAGACACAGGGTCCAGCACATCGTGTGTCCTGTAACGCTCACCCGGCTCCCATGCCTGTGCCCAAGGGCAGGGAGGTCTCTTGTTTCCAAAGGATGTTTCTCTCCTTCGCGCACTGCTTCCACACCTGAAGAGCCTTGCTGTTGCCTGTGACATCTCAGTTGTCTCCGTAGCAACCAGGGTAATGCTGGGGAACAGACAATTGAAGATGCTAGGAATGAGCATTGGTAGCAAATGTTCTTTGCTATGAAAAATGATTGAAAACAAACAGAAAATATGGGCTAAATAAACCTCTGCTAGTTCTAAATGGAACGTTTCTTGAAAATTTCCATTAGACCTCAGCAGCTCTTTAAATAAATAACCAGTATGTCCCCTTCCATCTGAGGATTTCCATCTGTTGGTTTTGTTTGTTTGCTTCTTTTCCTTTTATAAAAACATCGAGGCCCAATTCTGCTGCATGCTGTATACACAGCCCCAGAGAGCAGCAACCTGGCCCCAGAGCATCTGGGAACCACAGGCTCAGTGTTATGCACCCAGTAAAACAAATGGGAAGATTACCTGAGGAGATGCCCCTGTATCCCCTCTCATCCCTTTCATGCCCACTCTAGCCTGCTGACAGCATGCCAGGGCCTCGGCTTGAGCTCACATCGCGTCTCCTCTGCAGGCAACACAATAATTCCTGGATAATTCTGCCCCCCTCAGATGCACGCCTTCAGCATTTAGACCAGTGGAGTCCAGGATGGGTTTTGAATCAAGTGGTGAAAATAGCATCTGTATGATGGGCGTTGTTTTCTCCACATCTACCTTTCCAGTGCCAGGACTGATTTTGTTTGGGGCAAGGTCTATCATCTAAATCAATGATTCCATGAGCTAATGGTTTAGTTAGAGACCCTAAGGACTCAAAGTAAGGACCTGTTACAGCTGGTTTGAGTTAGTGCTTTGTTTCTGCTGTCAGATAATAATGTTTCTAAACCTGGACTGTTCTGACATTTGCTATGAGAAAAGAGAAATAAAAAATCTATACTACTCCCATTAACTGAGCATAAGGTAAACACAGCAGTTGGTGGGATGAGATAAAACCTTTTCACCTCTGGGACACAAATGTGAGTGCAACTTATGATAAAATTAAATATATTTCATGATCTTACCTTATTCCCGATAGGGAGTTAATCCATCTCACAAAAACCTTGACACATAGTTACACAGCCTCCAGCTTTTTCTTAGGAGAAACCAAGGATCAGAGCCCTCCATCCCTTCACAGTCTGTGTGAAGAGGATGGTCCCACAAGATGCTCAGTTTGTAGAGCATGGGGCCGCAGACACTCCATAGGTAGTCCGACAGCTGAGAAGGTTTTATTTGAATTCCCCGTAATGACCAGGAATTCTTCATACCACAGCATACCATTTCCTTTCTAATTGTCAGGAAGTATCAGAACTAGAATAAGGACTAACATTTGCAGCTAAGGTAGCCTGGACAAATAACCGCTAATGCGTCATAGCCTGAAGTGAAATGAGTTACCCAGAACTTTCTGTGGGTGAAGGGGTGAGTGGAAGCAGGTCCTGAGAAGTGACAAAACCACTGTATATCCATACCACAGCTTGTCTCAGAATAAAAATTTTATATATCCTTAGTCTGCAGTTAACTTTTATTGGGCTAGTTCTGTCAGTTAGGAGTATAAAGCGATGAATTGCTGCCAAAACTTTACAGTAGATCTAGTTACAATGGCAAAAAGTCTCTCCCTGCCATAAGGAATTCTGCTCAGGAAACTTGGTGCATCTCAGCAAAAGGACTTTTCTTGCACAGAGAAACAGGTCTCAGCTGAGAGCAAGGAGAAAGGAAATAACATTGCCAGGATGGATTTGATCAATATAGCTTCACTTCTGTGCATAAAGGCGGCTTGAAACTGTATTCAGTATCCCAAACTGGGCTCCCCAAACTGATGAATGACACTGAAAAAATAGCCTTAATTCCTCTGTCTGTTCCTCATTTGAGAAATAGGGATAATTCCCAGTTCACAGAAGTTTAATGAGTATGAATTTGTCAATATTTATGCCTACAAAGAAAATAAAATATGCCAGCATTATTTATAGCGTACCAGAAAGCTCGTCAGAACAGCATCATATATGATCAGGTCATGGGTTAATTATCTTGGCAGAATTATGCATTGCAATTTTTCATTCCAGTCTGTTAGTTTTGAATGTCTTATAATGTATGCTACTAAATTCAGGGTCATTTTGCTTCTTGTATGAAATTCAGCTTTTCCATACAAATATATTTTTTAAGAGAAAATGTAGCCAGAAATGGAGAAAACTGAAATGCTGAAACTCCCTGTTGCAGCTAATAGCCAAGAAACTGTTACATTTCTCCAATTATATAACCGCAAGAATTACATTTTATCACATAAAGATGGTTGGCATGTTCCACTTTCATACCTTCTGGCAAGGTGAAGTTAATTCCACACTGTGAGGATCTGGGAGGTTGTCAAGTGGTTCTCTGTGGTGCTGACTCCTTTATAAGATTTCCCCTGATAAGAAGGAACCAGCTCCTGGTCACTTAAAGGCCTTTGACACTTGCAAAGATCCCGTGCATCCCTTAGATGACAAAAAGCATTGCAATTAAATGCTGCTTGATTAAGGCTCTGATCTGAGAAAATTAAATTCTGCCTTCAATTATTGGAATGGCTTGTGGCTACCATGCAATCCTCATGTTACATATAGTCACAAGAAGAAGCCCAAGTTACCCTGCCAAAGGTCTCTTTTACAGTTGGGACCTTTGAGGGTCTACTCGCTCCTATATCAAATTAATAAAAATGGCCTTTACATTTCACACTTTGTACATCAAAACACTTCTTTTGGAGTACTTTATGAAAAAAAAAGCTCTTCTGACCTGAGCTTCTCCTCCCACAGTTGACATTGAGCACTTTGTTTCCAGGATGATAATGATCGCTCTTTTTGTAGTCTCACCTGGACATACGGTGACTCGGCTCTAGGATATTTGATTAAGGCTGACAGGCCCAATATGGAGAGGAAAACGTCCTGCTCAACTCAGAGAACGCTCGCAGTGGCGCTGTGCCAGCCTGCCTTTTCAGCCATTTAGTTTATCAGCAGTTTCTCAGTTTATCATGATGCTGTTCATTCCAGTTCCTCACTTTCCCAGGCTGAAACCTTCTCTTGTCTGAAACCTCCTGAGCAGGCAGTGCCTTGAGGTGTACAGGTCGTTATTCTCCAGAGCAGCAAGCACCCACCCTGCAGGGTGCTGAAGCCCTGCTGAAGCTGGGCTCCCACAGAGCCAGCATCGTGTCCATCATAGACATCCATAGGTGTCTGCAAAGCCTCTGAGTCCACAGGGGCTGGGTTTCAGACCTCACTGCAGTATTTCTCTTCTGAGTCTTTGAGCACAATTGAACCCAAAACTCAAAAGTTGCAGACATCATCGTCAAAACCTACGTTTGCTCAAATGCCCTGCAGGCACTTTCTATTGCAAACCTATGATTGTTCAATGTATCGATCAATATCTTCCCAGGATCTATCTGCTTCTCATTCCCCAAATGTTGTATTCCAGAGAGCAGGGAGCGCTGCGAACATCAGCAAGCTCTGTAGGAAGCGCTGCAGTATTGACTGCTCTGCAAAATTTCTTTTATTTTTGGTGGCCTTCCTTTTGTAAGAGTACACATATTCATTCATGACTTGACTTAAATTCACTAATGCTATGTTTAATTAAAAAAAAAAAAAAAAACCTTTCTTTTGTATTATATAGTACATCTACATATAAACATTAGGATCATTAGCTTCTAAAAAACTACTGAAATGCTTTACTTCAAAAAATGTAGCATTTTATCCTTCATTAATCCTAGATCCTGTTCAGTGAGTGATTTGTAACACCTAAGTGATTGTAGCTATGTTGCATTTTGTAAGTTGTCCCTAACTTTATTACTGTATTTTGCTCTCTTCTTGCTCATTTTTTTCTATCAGATTCAGTCTGAATTGTATCCCTTCTTCTACACTGAGACAGAGTACAACCATCAAGTGTTGAGTCAACTGCACATTTTCATTTTTTGCACGTTACATCTTTGATGTGATTAATATATACAAAGTGAACAAGATCAAATTTTGTTCATGTTCAAACATCGTCGTTTCATGGCATGGGTCACAATTTCCAGCCAGCTGAAAATTCTTCCACTCACAGAATAAGCTTCTGGCTACTTTTTCCCACAGCATTGAGAATTTTCTCCTTTGCACCTGTTTTCTCATAAAATTTGTCTTTTCCATACCCAGCAGTGCTTGCAGGTTAGCTCTAGGATCATCCGTGCTGCAGTCGGAGCAGGGACTGGATAATTGCCATACAAAGCAACCCAACAGTTTCTGCTTTAACTAAAAGGTTGGCATATTTTCATGGGGTTTGGGGGTTCAAAGTTTGTGGAGGAGAGAAATGGTGGAGGCATACAGGACTTTTTGGGTTAAGTGCTCAATCCCCGGCACCGGTCCCATAGAGCGTAGTGATCTTCTATAGCACCAAGGCATAATTTTCATAATGGCCTTTAAACCAGGGTCTTCCAGTTGTGCTTCCACTAACTTAACTAGCTCAGTTGATCAAATCCGAAGTATTTGTGTATTGTACCTAGAAGATCATAGCCCTCTTAAAAGCCAGAGAAGCGAGGCCATTTGCAGCTAGAGCTCTTTCTGACAGAAGCCCCCATTAGTATTTCCAGCTTCACAACCCAACCGAGTTTCTTTTCCAGTAATTCTGTCAATCAAATTCTCTCTCAGCAAATCGACACAACATGACCCTACCCATACTGTGTAAAGCAGCTCTTAAGGGAAATACAATAGGGAGCATCTCACATTAATCTCTTCTCAGTTATTTGATTGTTTTCCACTAACCTTTCATTCTGCCAAATTTAATTAAATCAGCTGCTTTTCCGACTATAACATGTTCCTCCATTATTTGGATGTTCCTTTCAGTTCATAAGGGTGAAGGCATATATGATATGCAGCTAGCAAGAACTTAGCCAAGCTATTTTCTTGAAAGAGAGGGAATGATTCTCAGCAGTGAATAATGAATAACACCAAATTAATTTATTTTATCCTGACCATATAGTCAACACCCTACAGATTCCCAAGACTTGTGTTCCTCTTCTGACTGACATAAATTTTAAAAACCAGGATCCTTGTTATGGTGTGCATGCCATGTGTAAACACATAGGAGTAGAGAAATGGCTTGAATATATTACATCGAATATATATTACATTGATTTTATTTTTTTAATTGCTGCATTGATAGGATTTAGAAAACCTCATGCTGCTAAGAATAAAAAGCTCTGACTATAGCAGAAGTGCCATGAGCGCAGCATTTCGAGCCTATCTGCAAAAATAAGACCAAGTATAAATTATGAGCAATATTATGAATATTTATTGACCTACCCTGATCTTCTTGATGATTTGTTTCAAGCTTCTAGCCCAACAGAGCTTAAAGAAGAAGGCAGTTTTACCTGGATTGTAAAAGTTTTTTTCCTCTTTTTAATCAAGCCAGATATACCAGAAAACAAATCAGGCTGATAAAAACAGAAGTCAGGCTTACAAGAAAAAGAGCTGTAACAGCTAAATGGCTTAAAGCAGAGAAAGTAAGAAAACAGCATGTGGGGCTAATGATGGGTGGTTTTCAGGTTTCAGAATACATTAAGGCATTCTCCCTGTTTATTAAATTGCTCTGGCAGCATTTGACAGAAAAGGTTTTGCAGATTATAAAAGTGCAGTGGACATAACTAGGATTTTTTTTCCTAAAGCCTGGCCTTTGGGTAAGCACCAAGAAGATACACACTAGAGGAAGAATGTGGTTTTGCACAAGTCCAAAGAAGGTTATTTTTTATTTTCAAAAATGTTTCTTGGTTTGTTGTTTACTTTCCCTTTTCTGTGGTCTGCCTGGGGTTTTTGTTTTTTTCCCTTTCTCTCAACACTCACTCCTTTTGTCAAAAAGTGGCAGACACAAACTGGAAGCAGCATCAATTTACTGCTGGCAGATTTTCCAAAGGGCACCTCTCAGCAGCGACAGTTGCTGTGTGACCACCTAGACATTGAACTATTGCTTGTCTCTTCCTGTCCAAGAAAAGCTGGACGTAATTTCATGGTTTTACAAAAATTGCCTCAGCCAAAAGATAGAAGGCTTATTCCTCAGGTCTCCTTTTAAGTGCTTTGCAGGATGACCTGGCATCTCTGGGGCATAAAGGCTGCAAAATATTGATGTGAATTGAAAGCAGTGTCTGCTAGGTCTGAGCTGCTTCCTGTTGATGTAGAGATACAAAAGAATACCAACTCCTGCAGCAATACCCAGCACGGTTACCTCCAGCAGAAGGGTGCTGGTGATGGGTCCTTCTGCAGCTCTCCTCATCGAAATGTCTGAGTGCTTCTGCAAACTAATGGATTTTATTCTCACGATATCACTGTAAGATAAGAAAGTGTTTTCATTTCATTTTGAAGTGTTATTTTCAATTTCTTTGAGGCACAGAAAAATTAAATGACCTACTAAAGGTCACTTGGGGAGTGTTTGGGAAAATGCAAAAGAAATCCAAGCTGCAGCCTGTAGCTTTAATCACAGTCCTACTCTTTTTTGGCACCAACTCATTGGCTGTAGTCATAATCAAAATACATTATCATAGATATTCGTCATATCTCTTATTTTAAATGAAATTTACTTGTAGCTCATACCAGCTCACTGTCACCCCCTCACATGACTATCAGTGGTGACAATCAGAAGTATATAATTTATTTTTCTTATTCCTCTCCTGCTTCCTTGTGGACTTGTGTCTGATCTGTAGTTTTGATCACTAAAGATTGAGATGTAACCTATTTCTAATGATCCTTTGATTCTAATTTATACATTAAGTATGAACCATATAAGAAGCCCATTTACTGACAGTCTTTCTAAATAGGAAAGTCAATACTGTCCAAGAACTACAAATATTCTTACAGTGGATTTTCTGATAACAATTTGGTTAATAATTCTGATAATAACTTTGAGGTAAGTCTGTAGTGCCTGAATATCTTTAATAGACTCAACCCAGATGCCTTCATGGGACTGCTGGAGGCATGGAAACCTGTTAGGTCCATCAGTAGCAGCATCAGTAAATAAAACATTTCAAGACTAGATAAAAAAAAATGCTGCAGAACAGTGGCTACTGCTTGAAGTTATTGTTGTTTTCATACTTATCTTCTGAAAACAGCCCAGTCCCTATTTTCTATTTGCTCCAGGCTTGGTGTCTCATTTGCCAAGGCTGAATGGAAAAACAAAAAAAAAAAGGCTCAACAAATATTGTGTCCATGTTATAAAACCTCCCCAAACTGGAAAACGCTGTCACAATCTTCAAAACAGAGGTACCATTTAGATTTTGAGTGAACTTCAAAGAATGAGATTGATTTTAAAGCAGTATTTCAGGTCCAAAAATATTGCGTGGGCTGAAGTTTTTCCAACAGCTGCATTCGAGTTCTGATATTCTCCTATGCTGACATATCAGATAAAATATTTATACCTCCAATCCCCGCCCTTTGCAACTCAAAATCTAGAATAAGTACCAGGTTAAACAGCCCCTACTTTGGTATTAACCTGGTATATAGTATATTTGAAAATGTGACATTGCCTTAAGAGAAGAGGCCAGCTAGGGCAAGAGTGTGGGGAACCCTCTGCAAGATGCATTTGGGTCAGTTGACTGTTTTGGTGGGTGCATTTTCCAGTACGTCCTCTCCTCACATAGAAATCTCTGCATTGATATTCCTCATGTGTTCCATGACAATGAGGTTTCAACCTGAGTTTTTTCAAAACCTCCATAGCCCAGGTTCAGTGCCTGATCCCCAAGGAATAAAAATAATTAAATAAAATAAAAATAAGATGGATCACACTCATCTCTGTTTGTTTAATATAGTCCTTCTTATGGACAGTATTGCTAGCACAAAACATTAAGAAAATAACTAAAATGGTCCACCAGGACAACCAATCTGTGTTACCATTTTCAGTTATTTTGGTATGTCTGCTGTTGCTTTTTTTTTTTTTTAACTTGTTTTTGTTTCAGGGCTTTTTAGTGTTTGGAGTTGATATTTCTAAGCTTCCCTTTGTATCCCTGACAACTAGCAGATCGCTTTCAGAGATGAGATTCTCACTCAATAACACAACTCCTGAAGCTGGCTCTTCAGCAAAATCATGACTCTCGCAATAAAATTAGGGAGGTGAGTGATTCAGTTTGGCCCACATAACTTCTGTCCTGGGGGCTGTGGACATAGCCAGGACGCTGGAAGGCTTGTTGTGTGGCTGTCAGGGTCTTCTCTGTACCTGGAGTGTGCTTAGGGAAGGTTTCCACTCACCACTTCCAGTGCCTGAGTAACAGAAAAAAAGCAGCCAGAGGCAACAGAAGCCGAACTGCTTGGTCTAACACTACTAAGAGGCCAAACAGAGTAGGCTCCCAAAGGGCTTTCCAGCTCTCTGTGATTTTCTAACCTCTTTGTGATCATACTCGCTTTCTTCCAGGTGACTTTTAAAACACTTCCTCGTGCTTTCATATGAAAGCTAAGGTAGCTCTCGCTGGCTGTTACACACACCACCAGGCGTTGTTGTGCTTTCAGAAGCCACCACACAGAAAATAGCTGCTGAGCTGGAACAGGGAACATTTGCACTTCAAATTCAACGCCCACCCTGGTCAAAGCTGAAAGATTTGATTGTGTACCTGCTGGTTGTGAACAGGTTAAAAAAATCTGCAAATTGCAACACATTAAAATATTGCCTTAAAGTGCAGTAGCTTAAAAGATCTGTAAGGTGTGAGATCCCCCAGGTTACAGGGCCCAGGTGCTGCGAGGAAAAGCATTAAAAAAAAAGCTTAACTCATGGTTGTTAATCACACTGCTAGATGAAAGCTGCTTATTAAAGGTCGATTGTCAATATATGTGCAGTACCAAATGAAAATCCGGAGGTTAGCTTGTGGCCTCTGGACCTTTATTTGTCTCAGAAAAAAATTGGCATGTGTTAGACTGATTTATAAAGATCTGTGGGACAGTTCTCCCAGCATAGTTTCGTGGGTGAAAGCCGTCTTTGTTTCAGCCAGTGAGTCAGAGCAAACACTGGAATTGTTCATCAGGATGACTCCTGAATAAATATTGTCCTTCTGTCCTTCTTTTTGAGTCACGGCAACTCCGTTCTGCAGGCAGAAATCCCCCACTGGGTGGATGCAAGGTTAGTGGGAGAAGGTCTTCACTCCCTGCCTCCTCTTTCAGTCCCAGTTAAATAAGTCTTATGGGGCAGCAGTACAGTGGGAAGGGGATGAGCCATGGCACAGGGCTTCACCCTTTGAGAAGAGCAGAGAAAATCTGCTGAAGTTGGCCCAATGTGCACCAGCGTTTCCATGCTCCCAGTCTCTACACTGGGCCACCAGGCTGGAATGCACTGGATGATGGCTGTGAGCTGTGGTTTGGATGGCACAGGAGCTGTCCAAGGCACTGCAAAGCCCAGTTCGGAGAGCTGCAGGTGGTGGAGGCTGGCCCTGAGCTTTTGCAGGGATGTAGAAATGAGGTGGGAAAAGCAACACTACTCCAACTGCAAGGCTGCTTCTTGCCTGCTTCTAGCAGCACAGCTTGCAGGAGGGAAAGGGCTGGAGGCATTCATCGATGTGAGGATGGCAGGCGGGTCAGTCTGATGGGAGCAGGAATTCAGGGCTCGGACCTGTATGTCAGAAGCCAGGATGTTTCTCATCAACACCTTTTTTTTGGAGGAGAACGAGCTTAATTAACACACCACCATTTCCAGGAGAGGAGACTCAGCATCACTAGAGTTAGACCAAGGCACCACTCCTGCCCAAGAGCTCTGCAGTTGCAGATAGCTTGTAAAATCAAATATGCCCAGATGCTCACAGCCAGGGTATACTGTGCCATGCTGGGAAGAAAAGCAAACACAACCCCAGCCAAATGGAGAAAATAAACTTGTCTGTTTGCTTCCCGGCTAGCGGTTGTGCAGGAACGTGTGGCCTGGTTCATTTTAAAGCTGGGATCCTCTCCCTTGTTACAGTCCTAGCGGAATGTGAAATGCCTCTGATAGCAGCCGGACCTGTATAGAGACATCGGGATGGAGCAAACTGCATCCTTTTAGCTCAGGCAGCAGCAGCGTGTGCATTAAGATTCATGGGCCCAGGGTTTGAAGTCTGCTGAAGGTGCTGCCTACATGACACGATGCTGCACCGCATGTAAGGAAGGAAAAGGTCAAGCTCTATCAAAGGCTCGGCTCGGGCATGAAGACGAAGCTCGCTGCCCACCAGTCCCTGGGGTGGCTGCCAGAGGTGTCAGGCGTTCTGGTTGTTCTGTGAAAGCTGCCTTCTGCAGTGAGCTCCCAGCATAGGGGTTTCTTCTGGGAATCTGTGTTCATATTTAGCTATGGCTAAGTAGGGAGCGTTACAGATGCTTTGAAAGGTCTGCCTGTGAGTTTTCTTTAAACAATGGCTAATTAGGTCTTTTTGGATAAAGTGTTTCTGCTAGAGTCAAGTGACTGTTGGGGTATTTGTTTGTTTTCAAATTGGCTTTCCCAGCCATGTTACACTATTTATTACTAATGTGTACTTGGGCAACTGTCTTATACCAAAAAAGCAAACATCAAAATTTCACTAGCAAGTGAAGAAATGATTTAGAAAACAAGCCAGAGGAACATGCCATGCCCTTCTCATTGGCAATGTACAAGTTAGGGGACATGAAAAAATACATAAATATAAAGAAGAAGATGTAAGGATAGCCAAGAGAAGAAATACAACCTTTTTTCTTTTTTCTTTTTTCTTTTTTTTTTTTTTAACAACTTCAGACTTTCTTTCTCCTTCACCAATATCTTCCAACTCAATAAATCCCACAGCAACATCCTGGTAACCTTATTTGCTTTAACAGACAGGATGCTAAATTTAGTTAGTCATACATTTCTCAGGAAGTGGTAATTAATTGGACAATATTTGTACAGAGCTTTGAAAATGTAGGTCCTAATTTTGCAAACCCTTTGTCCATAATGCAGATTAATTTAATCACATAATTACCACATTTCTGGGCTTTGGCTTCCACAGTTACCCAGCACGTGTATGATATATAATAATTGCATGTGTAAACCAGGAACGGCCATATTCCTAAAAATATTGTGCATGCAGACTTGGAAATTGGGATCACAGATAGCACTTCATTACTACAATTTCATTTAGAAACTACTTTGCTCTTTTAGAATGTCTCTCGGAGTGTGATTTACTTTGGTTTCTAACCTCTCTCAGCAAGGAAGGGGATGTGAGGTATTGTCTGCGGTGCCAGCCTGCACCACGATGGGCAGAGCTGCTTGCAATAATTGCAGTTTTAGGGGGGCACCTATTCCTTTGTTCATGCCTTTTGTAACATTCTGGTTTGACGTTACTGATTGGTGTTAAGTCTTAAACCATTTTCATCCAAACAGATTGTGGTATATGGACTGAAAGGGCTTTTCTCTTTTTGTCTTCAAAAGTTGTTTGAAGCTGGAGAGTACTGAGGGAACTGATTTCTGCTTTAGCTCAATTTGTTGTAATTTCTACCAAGACCAAAAAGGCTTTACCCCTAATTTAATATACTCTTTTGAACATTTTTCTCCCCAGACCTTGTGTTAGATAGTTCCTCCAGCATCTCACGGGTTTAGTGGTGAAGGACCTACTAATTTCCAGCCTAAATTTATTCAGGGACAGCTTATACCCATTCATTCTTGTGTCAACATTGTCCTTTAGTTTAAATTGCTCTTTTGCCTTCCTAGTGTTTATCCTCCTGATGTATTTATAGACAGCAATCATATCTGCTATCAGCCTTCATTTTGCTAGACTAAACAAGCCAAGCTCTTCTAGGCTCTTCTCCGGTGATGGGCTCTTCACTCCCAGCACCTGGTCGGATCCCGGTTGCTCAGCGGTGAATACAAGTGACCTGGATTGTGCTCAGCATCCAGATGAGCCCTCAGTGCTTGGCACAAAGAAATACTATCATTGTATCTGCAAGGCTAATACTGTACATGGTGCGTTTGCCAATGCTGTTTGTCTCCTGCTGCACAGCAGGAAGTTGATGGGATGTGGTGCCAGTCCTTCCTGCTCATGTCCACTAAATCAGCTGCCACAAAAGTCCTCTTGTTGGTCCCTTGCTGCATTATGTTCTGTTTTGTACTAAGAAATCCTATCTTGTTTCTGTTATTTAATTCTCTGTTGACCCTTCTTCCAAGCTGTTACCTCTTCCTGTACAAGGCACTTCTAACTTTTTCACCAAGCCCTGAATCAACTTCCCATTAACCAGCTTAAACCAATTCTTCAGCTAATTCCCATCCTCTGGAATTTAGCTGATGTATGTCTTTGTGGCTCTGTATCAGATGATTGACAGAAGAGCAGACAGATTAGATCTGCCACAAGTGCTTAAATTATTCTTTTCTTTGTATTTTTTTTTCCTTCAAAAGCCCTTCTTAATTTTTAGGTCAGACTAAAAGCTCAGCACTTATCAAGATCAGCTTTTTTTTTTTTTTTTCCATGAATTAAGTAGAAGTAGCACATTCACCTTCATCTAGCATGAGGATTTGCTAGATTTATTAAAAATACCGGCCACTGGACCTCCAATGACTTCACTGGGGCTGGGTTTTTAGTCTGCCCCAGCCAGGGCAGAAACTTGTTTCTTCTGTTCCACAGCATCACCACCAGAGCAAACATATAGGAACTATTTCACTTTTCTGGGTTAAGACTATTCAGCGCTATATCCATGCTGTAGTTTCTGCCCTGCGCTACTTAAAATGTCACTTCTGCAAAGAAAGGGAATATCAGAATTATTCTGTATGATCAAAACCCCATCAAGAAAATGTCTCATATGCTTGGGGGCACAGGGCTGTCTTTTTTTTTTAATAGTGGTAACAATAATAATAATAGTAGGACAACAAACTAAGATGCCCCTGGAGATGCGGTGACAAATTGGAAAGACATGTTGAAATTGAAATTGATTGAATAGTTCAATAAAATCAGCTTAATGCACAAAAGCAAAAAGGTTAGCTACAGAAAAACAAAAAATCAGTAATTTCTTGTCTGCTGGGGCCAATCTCACTGAAGATTGAATTAGTTATAAATTTAAACTAGGTACTTGAGTGTGCCACCTTTTTATGCCCACGCTGGAGGCTTTCAGATGAAACTGGATGTGGATGGCAACCGAGTGCCTAAAGGTCTGACAAATCCCAGTCTACTTTCATTTACATGCTTTCCTGTTTGACACAACTTTACATGCCAGCCAAGATCTTTCTCTCTGTCAGACCACACTTCTGCTCTAAATAGGATAGTTGTGCCTTCAGCTGAGGAAAATCAGAGCACCTTTGGTAAAGTTTGCATCAGGACTTTAGCTCTGGCTTGGTCCCTGATTGCTGCAGCTGCCTCCAACCCTGAACACCTGTCTCAAACTTCTCTATTCCCAAAACGATCACAAAACGATCCTGTCCAATCACTCCATGCATTTGCTATCTGCTATAATACCTCACATTTTCTCATCTGCCTCTGTGCTTGCTTTCACATAAGGAGCATTCCTGTGTTTTCCTTCCCTCTTCCCATCCGCGTGAACCAGCACTTTGTGGCTGGTACCTTACTAAATTCTGGGCATTTTCATTTTTGGGTTTGTATTATCTGATAGATACAATCTCTTTTTTAAATTTCTTTAAAGTAGTGTTCTGAATTTGTTCTGGATTTTTTATTAACACTGTGCTATGATGCTCGGTGAACTGCATTTTGTTAAATAAAAAACCCGATTGTAAATCTGAGATTAATAAGACAGAGTCTCTGAGTACACACACATGCAAGCATGTCATCAGAGTGCTTATAATTTAATACCTGTACATGGAGCACAATGGCGAGGCTAACAGAACTCTTAAATGAGACTTTCTAGTCCCTTTCCCCCTCATGTATAAGAGGATTCTTGGATTCTTTTTTTTTTTTTTTTTCCCAGGGGAAGCTTTGGTTAAGGGCCAAATGAAGCCAACTAGAAAAGAGATGAAGGCAGCAGGAGGCTTGTAGCCCAGGTCCCAATACAAGTCAGTTCTGTGCAGACCACATGCGACCTTATCCAAGGTCTGCAGTTCATTCTCGGAGCTCAGAAGAAAGTTTGCCTGGCAGTGGCAGGGTTTCAGGACCGCTTTTGGCACAGAATTCAAGCTGCCTCGGCTCCCACAGCCCCGCTCTGCTGCTGGACCTGGCCGTGCAACCTCAGTCTGTAGACAGGGGAAAACTCAAAACCGCAAAAAAGAAGAGCCCCCACTGCTGGAGGCTATTTCCTTGCCCTCTTTGATGGGAAGAAGGAAAGTGTGTGGGTTTTTTTCATGCAGAGGTTGTGGAAGTACTGGAGCTTTTAAAATGCTGGGCGACAGCTATGCCATCAGATAGGAAACGCCACGTTACACGGCTCCGTCTCACTGCAGCCAGGAATATTAGAGGTGGCTTTGCCATTTAAATGTACTATTGAATTGTGGTCTCTAATGTGGGCCTCCGACCTGGTTTTCTAATTTCTGTGGAATCTGATTGCCACTATTTTTTAACTATCTTTCCCCTTTCTATGATTTAAACCTAATTTGGCTTGCAAGCATTTGGCCGGTTTGGGAATACTTCTGTCAGTCTCCTAAATTGTCTGTAAGAGGGAAGGAAGACAGGGCAAAATATGAAATAGAAATTATGTTCATTAATAAGGACATTTCAGCCTTACGATTACTCAGTGCTTTGCAAATGGAGCAATGAATGGCAACTTTTTGCAGGAGGAAAAACAAGGGCTAACAATAGTTTCTCCCTCATGTTTTATTAGACAAGGTAGCAAGAGATAATGAAAGTACATTTCCATAATATATTCCAGTCGCAAGGTGCTGATGGATCCTTATGTGCGATGTCTTGTCAATTTAGCAGATTAATATCTGTCAATTAAATGAGCTGGAATCAAGATAAAGCTAAAATTCAGATCTCTGTTATTCTAGCAATTCAGAAGAATTCAAGAATTAAAGCAGTTACAGCAGTTCAAGAGTGTCTGTATGGGAGTAAACAGACCTAACTGACCTAATTCTCACCCTTTGAAGTTTCAAAGGACATCTGACATTTTACACAAGCCTGCAACATCTGCCAAGGAAAAGGGCAGCCCTCGAGTAGCTGAACCGGACTCCAACAGCAGGAAGCAATCCAGCACACAGCTGCTCCGGGCAGGTTTCTCCTCCCATCGAAGTCCCTCCACTTGGCTTTGCGAAAAGCTTTTCCTGCATAACATTGTGCCTCCATCTCATCTTCACACCCCTTGGGCTCTCCATTGCTCCACCAGGGCAGCTTGATCCCCATGTCCCAACTCACAGCCGTAATTACACCATAGGCATCCAAAGCAAATCCTGCAGCATCTCCTACTTGTCCCCTCAAAACTTATCCACTCTGCGAGCACACAAGCTGTAGGGCTTACCAAGAGCAAGGTCCTAGGGGGTAGGGGGGGTTAGTTTTCCTCTCAGCCACACGGATTTGGGCTGGATCCCTCCCTGGTCCTCTGCACATCTCTCCAGCTGCCTACAGAGGACAGGAGCTTTGCCGTCATATCTGCCTGTAAGAGCAATGAAGCTGGTGAAGGGATTACAAAAAAAGACTTATGAGGAGCAATGAGGGAATTGGGCTGTTTAGGCTAAAGAAGAGGAGGCTGAGGGGAGATCTCATTGCTCTCTACAACTACCTGAAAGGAGGGTGCAGCGAGGAGGGTGTTGGTCTCATTTCTCAGGTGATATTCACAAATAAAGAGGCATTGCAGGGAGATGTACAAACATGCAAGATCAGGTGCTGCTCTCCTATTTTATTTTATTCAGGTTTGTTTTCCTATTGCATTAACATACAGTCTAAGTGTCTTCCAGAAGAACTTTTGTGAATGATTTTCATGGCTTGCTCTGTAAGACATTTTCCTTGATAGCGTGGAATTCCTCTGAAATTCCTCGGGAATTTACAATAGTTCTGCTGAACTTTTGTTTATTGTATAGATTTATTTTTTTTCATACTTAACCTAAATTCTTTTTTTTACCCAGTTTGTGTTAAGGATTGAAATGGGGAGGATATCTTAAGTGTCACTTTGTGGGTATCAAACTGTTGGCAGAACCACCCGGAGTGCCACCAGGCAATGTTGCTCTCAGCTTGGGGGGTATAATGTTTTGGTGATGTTTTCAGTGAAAACACATCAGCCAAGTTTTTACTGGTTTTCAAAAGACACAAACTAATGTTGCTGAAAATGCTTAAAAATTAACAAAAACATCTGTTTGAACCTATGATTTCTGTATTTAAGATTTTTATTTTCCCATAAAATTGGTGATAACCTCCAATCTATGCAAAAATCCATTCAAAAATATGATAGGAAATTTTATGTCTTCTTACTAACATTTTGAGTCCAACTAACTTCATAATAACTGCACTTGTGTATGGAAAATAAACCCAGGCATTTTACAGGCTGTATTTTTGTTTCTCTTCTTTTATTTTGCTCCAGAAAGTTCAGCAGTATATAGTCATTGTTCAAGCCACAGATATGGAAGGAAATCTTAACTATGGTCTCTCAAACACGGCAACTGCAATCATTACGGTGACAGATGTGAATGACAACCCACCTGAATTCACTACGAGCACTGTAAGTATCAATATATCAGCACAGCAATGCATGGACACACAGCGTGTTTAGAATTCATGGATTTATGTATCAGTCATCTCCCTTTGCTGGTCTGGCAGACAGGAGGAACTTGATAGATCTGTGGGACAAAGATTTTTGGGGGCAAAAAAAAGGGGGGGGGGGAGGGAAAAAAAAAAAAAAAGAATGATCTATGAACTAGCAAAACTATTTGGCAACCAATTTCACTGAGGTACTAAAGGAGCTGAAATAATGTGGCAAACAGACTATGTCTGATTGCACCGAAGAGGATACAGTTGTTTCACAGCAATTGGCTGTAGATGTCTCAGAGTTATTATTACTTATAAGTGAAATCCTGAGCAGTAAGAGATATTTTGGGTTTAGTAGCTTGGATACGATTTCAAAGAAGCAGTAAATACTCTAAATGGTAACAGTTATTTGGTAAAATTTGTATTACACTGATAGCTCTAACAGATGTGTTTGTGTGTGCCAGCAGTAAACGCACAGACATACTTCAGTACATCTGGTTTTAATCAGTGTAAGATCTTACTTAAATTAGTACAGTATTTCTCTATCTCATTCTTACGTGCTCCAAGTCTTTATTATTTGGGAGGAAGTGGAAAAGATAAAGAGATTGCAAATGACAAATGATTAGAGTTGGTTAAGATAAAAATGAAAAGACAGAAGGAGAAATGATGTGGTCTGGTTCTTTCCAGCCTTCATAATCCGTAGAGATAGACATCCGAAACATGGATAGTAACCACAAAGGACCATAGAGGTCTACATGCTAATAAAAGAGAAATCACTGTGTAACCACTGTCTATATGCATATCAGGGACAACCAGGAGTGGTAAATGATGTATCTCAAACAGATACCAGATCGCTAAAAATACAAGAAGTCAAAACTGCACTGTGCTCATGTCACTGAATATCATTTAAGGAATGCATTTATTATTTATATTATTGTGAATTTTCATTCCATTTTACAGGACATGCAAATATTTATTCACATAGTGTCAGAGTTTCCCCTTATTTACACCCATAGAAACTACGAATATGCAGCAGAACTCAAGGAAGTCATGCAAAAGCCCACTTGATGCCACCATGGACCCAGATGGGCTCCATGCCAGCTGTGGGATCCTTTCCTCCCATCACCTGAGCTCTTGGTCACAGTGTGCTCAGTTTCTGAGCAGTGACAGCATTTTTTTGATGAAGTGACTAGGACAAAGATTCTCAGAAAAAGAGCGGCACTAAATTCCTCCTGAATGAGAGAGAAATGGGCACCCTACACATTTTCAGGTCTGGCCCTCAGCCTCCAGTCTGTTGCTGTTGCAGCGGGTAGAGCTTGGGTTTTACAACAGCACATGTGCTTCCTATCTGTTGCGGTGAATACACTGAGCTTTGTATTGTGAAGCTGTCATTACATATCTCCTTACATATGATACATATGGTTGTGGAGAGCTGTAAAAATGCGATGCAGATCTTGAGCCATGTGGCCCCTTCTCCTGCCAGTATGGGATTGTTTTCCCTGGAAACTTTTGTAGTGGCTGGTCTTACACAATTTGGCATCTCCCAGGTAATGGGACTTTCTACCACAACAGTACTTGTGCATGCTAATCTTGAGTGGGGGGCTTATTCTGCCAGGTAAATATCTCTTTAATCTTCATTTGAGTGAAAAAGGAATGACATCTAGTGGCCACATCATTTAAGCACAGGTTGTTCTGGATGACCCTTAGCTCCAAATGAAAGGTAGGAAGCGAAGTCTCTGGTAGTGCCTTCTGCAGGGCAGCATCCCTTCAGGTAGTGATCCGCATCTGAAGGGGATGTATTTTGAAGTCTGTCCAAAATGTTTTCCAAAGCTGAATCAGATGGAAGGTTAAGATAACGGAGATTTGCTTTCAGGTGAATTCTAAGTATTTAATGTTTCAGTGTTTGTAAGGCCTAGGAGGAATAAAAGTCATCAAGAGAATTACCCATAGGATTGTGTTAAATGGATCAAAAAATGTTACTCTTCCTCTAAGCAGGGCTGATGTGTACCATTATTTCTCTAATTTTAATCACTAAAGAAAGAGTTCTGCAAAGGCCAAAGGGCTTTATACAGTAGCACTAGGGACTTGATAAAGATTTGAAAACCAAGTGTGCCTTGCAATAATGTTTTCTGATTCTACGGAAACAAATATCTTTGATATACTCCCAGGTATAGTCAGGATGAATTTCATGTGAGTATGAAAGTGTAATACGATTTTTCCCTGTCTGGCATAGAGAAAAGCATCAGGCTAATCAGTTTCTTTAAACCTAAGCTGAATCTCTTTGCTGTCCTCAAATAGTCTGATCTGCATTTTAACACCTCTAAAAAAAAAGGCAAAATCTCTTTCCAGAAAATTTACAGCTCTCAGAGGATAAGAAAGCCCATGGTGTCTTTTAAAACCAGAGACTGTTTGGAGAGATACGGTATATTTTTATTTAAAATACTTCTGTATTGAGACGCTGTTGTAAAAACAAAATAGGCTGAATAACTGAAATAATGGTTTGCTCTTGGAAAGTTGCCAGATGAAAGGAACTGGAGCAACTATATTCAGCTCTGAAGCACACAAAGGCCAACCCTATAGCGCTCCTAAATTACCTGCCATTCAGCCAGGGTGGTTTTAGACTTAATCGTTTCTGGATAAGAATGTTGCTCGGGAGGACGCTGCTCCATGCTGGTGTCACAGCTCATGTGTTCAGCAGCAGGAATTAATGTTGCTGTGTAAAACTTAACAACGGGACAGGAAAGGGAAAAAGCAGACCCTGTGATGGTCAAGAAATTTGGATCACATTGGTAGTCAGGCACGGCTGAGGAGGCTGCATGCACAGACCAGGTGGAAGGCCAGACACAAGCGTATGAGTGCCAGCATCACACATCCACGGGAGGGTATGGGCTGCCCAGGTGCTTTGTTTAACAGCCATCCAAAATACTAAGCAGGCAGTGATCATGATGTAGTGCTAGAGGAGAAGTCAGAAACGAGTAATAAAATCACACAGAAGATCCTTAAACGTTTGAATTAAAGATAGTCAGATAAAATTCCGAAATGATTGTTTGCTTACATGAAAGTGGATCGATCTATTTTTCATATCCTTTCGTACATTACATGAAAGGCCAGGGGAAGAAGAATCTTCACCTTCTCACACAAAGGATTCTGAAGTTATAAGATGGGAAAAAACCACAATCTGTAAAGGGAATAATTCTGAGTTGAAGTCTGCTGCTAACGCTAAGCCCAGTCCCCATCAGTGGAGTCATGACCAGTTGTGGCCATCGTGACCTGTCCTACCAGCATCAAAGCAGGAGGCACTGGGGCACGGCAAGGATGAGGTGACCTCCCCTAGTCCTTTACAGCTCTGATTTTTGTGATGGTGAATGCATCCTCAATTTGCTTTGCTACTTGACCATGCTGAGAAGCATCAGAGAGCAGCTAACGGGGGGAAATGTCTCGTGAGATACTGCCACAGAGTGGGAAACAGATCTGTGCCAGAAGAGTGGAGCATCCTATGGTGCTGTAAACATCATAGACAGCTATTTTGGGCAATTTTAATGATTTAGTGCAGGACAGTGACCCAGGGAATGCTCTTCTGGCTAGCTAAGGGACTTCAGCAGCCGGCTCTTTGTGTTGTGTTCTTCATGTGACTTTGCTGCTTGCAAAAATAAATGGATGGAGTTGATTCTTCCCTCTGCCAAAGAGCAGTGACATTAATTCTCCACTGTGTGCCCAACCAGCCTGCGCCCCCAGGCTCTGGGTGGAACGCCTTGCAAAAGTTTCACCTCCCGTGACCAAGTTTTCCTTTTGGAGTGATTCACTGCACTCATTCATTCTTGTGGCATTTTTGATGGGTTTGCACCTCCCAGATCATCAGTGGTATAAAATAGTAAAATTTTAACTGGTCTGCATTGCAAAGACCTTGTAGCAAGTTTCACTGGGAAACTTGCTCCCTAACTGCTACACGATAAAGATACTGGTATCAGCATGCCCTCTGCTATCCAGAGTCTCTGCTACTCATAACAGGGTCATGTCCTCTGACACTTCTCGATGTAGAAATTCCTCTGCCTCCCTTCAAATATTTATCTCCTGTGTGCAGGCGAGTTGTGCTTTCTTCACATTAATATAGATCCATGGCTGAGCCTCTGGCCAGATGCTCGTCTCAGATACAGAGAAGGCACAGTGAAATTAGTGTTGGTGTTTCAAAGATTAAACATCAGCTGAGACAGAACAATGCAGGATAGTCTCAGGTGAGATTTTATGCAAGGGAGAGGCATTTTTTGGCTCATGGAAGGAATACCTTTAATGTCAATGAAATCTTTAGCTCCTCTCAAGCAGGATGCCCTTTCCAGTCTGACCCATCATACCATTAATAGCCATCCAAGGGTTTCCACTTTATCTGAGGAAATGCATAATCAGAGGGGAGGAGAAGTAAAAGGAATCCATGCCTACACTTGACTCTTACAAAGTCTATTTTTATCGTATTCAATCAGGAACAATCAGGCGCAGAGAGGAGACGCAGATGAATTTGCATGATCAGACTTCTGTGTCTTAAATGTTAATTAAAAGTTATTTTAAATTTGCCTACTGTGCAGAACTTGTTTTTATAGTAGCCCGTGTAAGGGAAATATTATTTCATAGGGCTGAAGTGCTTGTGATTAGTTGAGCTTGTGGATTCTTGGAAGAACCTGGCTGGCAATCAACCTCTCCTTTAAAAAAAAATAGAAAAGGAAAAAAAAAAAAAAAAAAAAGAAAGAAAGGGGAAAAAAGAATCTGGGCTATTCAAGTTCTTTAAGCTCCTGAGCCTTAGGAGGTCTTATTTAAAGCTACTTTAAAATTTGCCCTTTGGCACTGCTTTGAGAATCTTCTCTTGCGAGGCTGAACCCAGTGGAGCATATTTTAAAGCATCCTCTCTAGGACTGCCTTCACTGCCACGCCACCTCTCAGGCTGATCTCCCATTAGGAACAGCTCTGAAGGTTTAGGACCGGACTGTCAGGCAGTGGTGAGTCTTGTGGCCTGGGCAGGCAGTCTGGTCAAAGGCTGGGCGTGAAAGCAGAAGAGCCAGTACAGAATAACTCAGTGCTCAGAGAGATGCTCATCTCCTAACAGAAAGGGCCGTGTCGCTGGGTAAGGTTAATCTGTTTGCAAAGTGGATTTGGCTTATCAGTGGAGGAACAAACACTTGTTGCAAGTGCATCACGAAAAGCAGTCTTTGCCAGTTTTTAACGGAGCTATTTAATTACTAAGTGTCAGATCAGGCTGATCTCAGAGGTGGTAACCCGGCTCACCCAGGACGGGATCAGTCAGCAGAGAGCTCGGTGCTTCATGAGCAAAACGACAAAGAGAGAGTCCCAAGTTAAAAGGGCTTCTGTTATTGGCAGTGCGCTGCCAAAAATTTCTGACCTCTGTCTCTGCAGGTATTTTGGCTCCTCAGAGCACTGTGGAAAATGTTAATGAGCCCGCTCTGGGAAGTGCTTTGAAATTTGAAAGTGAAACGGGATCTCAGGACATCGTGGGTGCACTAACATAGTCCTTTACTGTAAATAGTTCTTCTTTCTCCCATTTCGATGTTTCCTTCCCATTTTCTCCCATCTCCACCCTGACGCACCAGTGGACAGTATTTTGTGATGCTAAACAAGCCAAGCTCCTCAAGACCCATTTTACATCACAGCTTTCCATTCCCGTGGTTATCTCAGCAACCCTGCTGTGCACCAGATTCTGCTCAGATTTCTTTCTTTTGACCAGATTTGTATATAATAATTCAGATGAGATTTTCAGTGTCTTAAACAAGAGTTCTTCTGCTCTGCAAACTTGCCAAAATTCTGGAAAAGCAAACAAAAGCAAGCCAAAATCTCATTCCTTCCTCTATGTGTATTTCTTCTCATGTTAACACTGAAGACAAAATAAAACCATGCATCAACCAGAGAAAGAGCAACACTGTCCAATATTGCAGAAAATGCTGACTTGAGCTGTAAAAATGTGATGACTTCTTTTCAAGTGGCAAAGAATTGAGAAAATGCTTCACCTGGTTTCCAGCTCCCTGAGTTGAATCCTGCTGAGCTCTGTCTCTAACAGTGACTTCAGAAATAGCAAGTGCCAGAGAAACCCCCTCAGTTTTTCATTCAGGCTAAAAAATATTGATTTTCAAATGGCTACAGTGCAAAAATGCAAATAGCCCTAGTTTGGAGAAATAATATTAAACGGCCACAGGAAACCAGAACAGGAAGCCAAGTAAGCCTGCTAGTGGTTTGGGGTTTCCTAAGCACATTTATAGCCAGATGTACCAGGAAGCATTCAGTACATGTGAGCATTATGAGAAATCCCTTTTACATGCATGCTAGTGTTTCACAAATTAATCTTATGCTGTGAAGGGAGAATCCAGCCGGATTTCAGTAGGTTCCCATGGAAAGAAGAACAGACCAGGATGGTCCAAAATGGACCAAGCAGCACCCTAAAGAGAGATCTTAACATACCCAATGCAGGGAAAATCAGTGGACTCGGGCAGTTAACTACCTCCCACAGCCTGGGAACATGTCCAGATCTGGAAAAGATCAAGGGTTTCAATCCTGAGCGCCACGCACCAATTTCCCAGCACAAGGACTAAGGCTGCCAGTGTGGCAGGGACCCAGTGCCTCTGCCCCTTCAGCTCACACAGTGCTTGTCGTTACACCTGTGCCATTCGGTGATGTTTGAATATAGATTAGCCTGCACGCCACAGTATTTTAAAATCATTAAAATGCCCATGGCATAATTTAGAGGCAGTTGTCACAGGAGCCAGAAATCAAGGTGAACAGCACAGGTCATGGCTGGCAAGGGGAAAGACCTAATACCACAGTGAGAAAATTTAACAGGACTGTGTTGTTTTACAGCTAGAAGGAGTTCAGTATGGTCCTGCAGACAGGATTTATTGTTAAAAATCAATTGTGCTTTCATGGCAAATCCCAGGTGACTGCCGTTTGCTTGCTATTTTCCAATCAAAATGAAGCTCAGCCGAACTACACAGTAAAGCTCGGGCTGTTATAGAACTGTCATCTTCTAACTGAAATAAATTATTATATTCAAGTGAATCCAATATGCCCAGTAGCATTTGAGTACATGAGTATCTACCTAATTCTGTGTGCATTTCAATTAAATACATAGTCAGTGAAGTCTAAAAACTACAAATCAGTTTGCTTCTCCTAAATAAGAATTCGGTGTTCATAAATTGAAATGGGCTTTCTGCCTCTCATTACATTTCGAGTCCTGATGAAAGCCATTGCTTATTGTCATAAAACAATGAATTAGAATAAGGATGTTGGGTCAAGAGGTAGCAGTAACAAACAGAAAAACAAAAATTGTTCTTTCTTCCTGTCTGATTCTATGATTTTATGATTCTTGTCTCAGCCTTACCCAGGACTCGCTACGCTAACGTCTGGAGGCTTCACTGTCACAGACAGGCAGCTTAGCCTTGGTCAGGAAAGCAGTAACACTGTGGTGAAAATTGCTGACAGCATGACCTGCTTTTTGAATCAACCAGCCTTGGGATATGAGTCCCAACCTAACCGCAAAGCCTGCCCATCAGCGCCCAGGAGCTGTGATGGCCACACAGTTTTCATTCAGATAAGGACCGAAGGAGAGCCTCACCTCAGGGTGCAGGTTTTACAGCTTGGCAAAATCCCTTGGGGTAGTGTCAGGAAACCTGGTAGTTTGTCCTGTTGAAACCTCACCCCTCGTTCTTGCTCGGATTTCTGCACAGGTGCAAGCTGTGGCTGCTGGGGCTGAGCACCCTTGGGTGGGTTCAGGGGTGCTAGGAGCCAAGGGCAGAGGGCTGCTGGTGCCTTCTGCCCTCTTGGGGTGCCTGGAGGCCTTTTCAGTGCCTTGCTCTGGAAAACAAACCATGCCACATACCCCCTTGTGGATACTCAACTTCTGCTCTTTATTTTCTCACCTTTCATCTATAATGAAAGTCAGTTCTCACTTTATGAGAAAACAGTAATTCCCCGTGTCTTAATGAAAAGAGCATCAGCCTCTTCAGTGATTTCATCAGCGCAGCATATGACAGAAGGGATTGAAATAATGTTAAGACTACTTAGGGTAGTCTACAGGGTGGATAGATAGGTACAAAGATGTACGTATACAAATACACAGTGATAAATATACACATAGCTAGGTTCAAAGCATAGATAGACACTGATATAATGCGAACAGTCATCAATGAAACCCAAGTCCCTGCTCCCAAATAAAATGCAGTTATGTGAATTATTCCATTACATTGTGGGGGTATATATGCATTTATTAAAAGAACGTGGTCTCCTTGATAGAAGTCTCTAACTAATAGACTCCATTAATCAAAACCTAAATTTACAATGGCTTTTGTTTTGTTTATTTCCTTTCAGTACATTCATTTTCAAATTATCACCAGATTAATCATCTGCAGTACTTGAAACCAACTGCCATTTGGTGAAACAGTTCTGGTTCCTCTCCATTACACTGAGCATTAGTTCTTAAGGCATAGTTCAAGGCTCTGTTTAGCCTGATTCTGTCCTGAATCTGACTGAAATCAGATAGATTCTTCCTTGTAAATGGGTCAGTCACACAGAAAAAAACATCCAATGTAATCTTAAGATTGAAAAAAAAAAATAAAAGAAAGAAAAGAGAAAGAAAAAGGGAAAAAAAAAAGAATATAATTTTATTTCTCTTCATTGATACCTGCCTGGTGGTTAAAAGAAGGATTAAAATGAGGTCATTAAACTTTCCTTGGAGACAAGCCCCAGACCTCAGTGGTAATACGATTAATCAAATATAAAAGTGAAGCTACCCTGAATGAATAACTCATTTTTATAAAATATCTAATTACTGAAATGTCGTCTGCTGCAGAAAAAGAAGGGGGGGAAATTAATTGCAATAACAATTCAAGAAGATAAAGTTTTTCTGAATTAGGTCTACACAAGAAGCTAAATTGAGTTGATTAAGTAATTTTGGTTTCAGGAACACCCTTGATGGAAGTTAGTAGTAATGAATTTTTCAGACCTTGGAGTTTAAATTGCCAACGACCAGTGAGTTAAAAAATGGGGACGATAGTTTCATTACAGATTTCAATTTTCTGTCAAAAAAAAAAAAAGGAATATTAAAAAAACGCTCTATTGGTCTCTCTCAAATTGGACACATGTACTGCTTGGTGTAAAATCAAGAATAATGCCACCTCTGCTCTCTGTACAAGAGAGCACAATCTCAGCCAATTACAGCTACAGCAGCACCAGGGGGCTGAGCCCACGGCGCTGCTCATTTTTTGCTCCCCAGCACGTAAGTGGTCAAAATCCAGAAATTACGGCACAGTCTCTGTGCCTACATACCTCGTAAATATATTCCCACCTGTAATGTATGGCTCTGCACTCTCCTTTCCTTGTGGTTCTTGTAGGAAGCTGTTGTTAATGGGAAGAGCAGCGCATGCATATCCATCAGCAGCAGCATGGTAATATGTAATAATTTGTTTGGATGTTTGAGCCTCCTGCCTGCTGTTTTGCTGCTTCGTATGGTCAGGTTAATGTTGTCAAAACACAGGCAAGAGCTGTACGCTGGCAACAGCACCCCCAACCATGCGGTGTGACACCACACATCAGTTCTCCCTTCCCGTCACCCATCTGTCATGAGCCCCTTCATTTGCAGCACCTGGCAGAGCTGTATCTCCTGGTGGGGTGTCTCGTTCAGCCGTCACTTCTCTCCTCCTTCTCCCTCCCTGTTTAATGTGTGTGGGGTCTGGAGCAGAAAGGTGGAGACCGCACCCCCAGGCCATGCTTTCTGTACCAGGCATTACGTGCATGACATAATCCACAGGGTCAAACGACATCTTTGCAGAAAATCACCCACCTTTCCTGCTCTGTGCTGTGCTGTGATGGAAATCCCTGCGTTCTGCACTGCCTGGTAGGTACACGTTGATTAGAGACCATTCCCGTGCATCAGTCAAGCTAAAACCTCAAGGAGAAAATCAGACGTTAATGCTCCCATATCTACCCGTACCAGCAATTTTTTTTCTCTAAAATCTACCTGAAACGTCTTTCTCAGATCGGAAGGATCTTTCATAGACTCTGTCTGCTAGGTACCTCTTTCTGCTTTTGGATGAATACCCAAATCCTAATTCTCTTCCTGAGCCCATCCCTGGAATCAGAGGGCACAATTTGGCTGCCCGAGTGCAGCCAGCCAGCACCAGGGGTCCTGGTCAGGCAGGACGTGCAGCCAGCCCTGCCAGGTACACCTCCGTGTCTGCCAGGTGTCCCAGGCAAATACCCGTTGGAAATGGATTATTTCATTATCTTAAAAGTACACACCGTCGCAGGCACTGATGCAGGTCTGAGAAATTTAAACACGTTTTGTAACTCCGTCATTGCGAGGAGCTGAAATAAATCCCTTCTGGAGTTGGCTAACTTGTTTGGGTCGGCAGGTTTTAAATTCCTCAGTGTTCTGTTGCCTTAAAAACAGTTGCTTCCAAGAGGTGTCATTTTAAGAGGATGTGTATCTGGAATTTCATTAAGCATGTTTTGGTTATGAAATCTTAAGTGACATACAAAAAAAAAAAAAAAAAAAAGAGAGATTTAGCAAAGGATTTGGCAGTGCTGTGAGTTTTCTCTTATCAAATATTTCTAACTGTCCAGGATGCCTTAACACTTTCCAGCCGTAGAAGAAAGGGTCAGAACACAGACTGCAGCGAGAATTAAAAACAGAGAGGAAGTTTGAAAGATTTCCCACAGTTTTTTGAGCATCATGGAGTTTTTCAAACTGTTCCTGCTTTGTGCAGGAATGTTTTAATTGCCAAAAAAATAACAGAGAAGAAACAATGTTTTCCTTCCTAATTTTACAAGGATCCACCACCCTCCCATTTCTCACTGTTTTCCTTTCTCTGTTACACACACTTTGACTTCCCTGTAGCTCTCCCTTCTTTTCCAGCAAGAAGTCTCTTTCTCATGGCAAGTCTGATGAATTGCACAGCATTTAATTTAGTTTTCATTCTGTGCTCTGAATTACTTTAAGCAGGCAGGCATGCATTTTTCTGTTGTTTCTGCCTGATTTTAGCGACTCTAGGGCTGTGCTGCTGCTGCATCTGTCTGCTCTTGTCTGCAAACTGTGGGGACCCTTCAGCAACCCCTGCTGCACAGAGATCGTGCATTTCAGGGTGTGCTCCGACCTGCTGCCTTCCAGACCACAGGGCTGACCAGAGCATAGCGCATCCTCCCCTCCTGGCCACCTTCCCCTAGAAAGCACGGCACAGGGGTGCAGATGGGGGACCCACAAATCTCCCTGCAAGCAGAAGCTCTCAGCCCCACTGATAGGCAGTGCCTTTACATTTCACTCAGCAGTAATAATATAAAGATCATCATGGCATCAGCTGAGGAAGTCACAACTTTAAACCATAGTAGCATTTCTAAAATAAAACCCATTCTTCCATGCCTGTCTCCTACAAGGATCTGTGTCTTGTTTATGACCAGCCCTTGTGGGTTTTGCAGCACCTGATTGTGGAGTTCAACACTAGTCATTAAAAAGAAAAAGAAAAAAAAAAAAAAAAATCCTTGGTATGCTAATTCTGAGACTAATCTGGAAACAACAGAGATTTCAATTGTAACGTGGAGAAGGTTTGAGCTGAAGTCATCATGCAGTCTGGCTGAGCTGTGCTACGCAGGAAACTTGTTAAAAATCTCAATACCAGGATTATGGTGTGCATAAAAAATTCAGCTTCAGTACTCTTAAAATTCTCTCTCTCCCGAATATTCATCTTCAGATCCCAACGGCACAAGAGCAGCTTTTATATGCCCTAAAATTTGAAAAAATTAAATTAAATTTAAAAAAATTAAATTAAAAACTCATTATTTTATTATGAAGTGGGCAGTTAATAAGAAAATCCTAAACCAGATTTATCAGCTTAAGGCCTTTCTTTATGAAACTTCATTACAGGGCCCTGAATTAAAACATTCTCTTCTATACACATTTCACCAAAAAATACAGGTCAGGCCTGTGAAGTACATTTTGCTCACTTAGGAGCTTAATGCTGTCACGCCATTTTTGTCAGTCTGGTTCACATGTAAATTGGGAAAAATGCATTTTCAAGGTTTTGTTCAAAACAGTGCAGTTATTTTCTGCTTTGGGCTTTGAGCAAAGAGAAAGACATTTGAGACCTGACATTTCAACAGATTAAACAATTTCACCTGCTTTTAAGGAATTTTTTTATTTTACAGAACTTACACAGGCAGGAAATTTGGACACAAATGACCATCAGGTCACTTCAGAAGTGTTCATAGTTACATGCCTAACTGCGAGCACAGGGAGTTGAGCACGCTGGCTAGTCCTGTGTGGCTGCAAGTCTCTTCTCATACATCTGAAATATGTTCAGGTTCTTCTGCTGAAGCCAACACATTGCAGAGCCTAGGGAAGAGCGGTGCTGGTTATCCAGCTCATACCCCACATGGTGCCCACCATTCACAGGGTTCACTGCCAGCCCGCCTATCTCGAAGCTTCTCCATAGCTCAGCAGGTATCACAGAGCTACGACACAACCCAATGGGGAGACCGAAAGACTGATCTTCACGATGTTCTCAGCATCCCAACCCAGCCCAGGCACTCCAGCACCAGATTTAGGACTCGTGAGACAAGGGCAACTCAGTCTACAATGCTGTTGCTAAAGGGAAGCATAGGGCTGTCAGCTGTTGTAAAGCACTGATGTATCTGTGCAAAAATGTTTTATTATATAAATGTATGCATTTCTTTAAGAATGCGCCTTTTGTAGGCAGTTCCAGCTGCTTTAAAATCTATGCCTTTATTTAAAAGATAGCATTGCTAATTACACCTGACAATCAAATAGTCTGCAGAAAGGTATCAGCTACCTTTTCTTACTGTTCATTCTGTAGGCAAGAAACAAAGGTATGTTAGGCAAGAAAGCAAATTAAATGTTCAAAGGATTCTTGTCTAAAACTTGAAAATAAAAGGCTGTGCTATCAGATCAGAATTTTAACATATACTGTTTCCATTGGCTCCTGAGATGATAAAATCTTTTATGGTTGAGTATAACCATTGTTAAAGGTCACTGTTGCAAAGGCTACATCATTTAGATGAGTTGAGATCCCATTTTGGATAAATTCACAATTTTTCTTCCTAACAAGGAGATAGTATCAGGATTTGAATGTACAAGAGTGCTGGGTTACAGATTAAAGGCTTTTGTGTTCTGGAAACCACACTATGCCAGATTTCATGAGTTTCAGTGAGACATGCAAGTCCCCAAAGTCAAGTAGGTTGATTAAAGTGGTTCTTTATAGCCTTTGAAATACAGATAAAGTACAACTTTCCTACACGGGGTTAATGTACTTTTTTTTTTTCCTTGACAAGGCTATATGCCTTTCCAAGGACTTAATTTTAATCTCTTTTTAAACCTTTCATAAGAATGTTGTAAAAAGCTCCTTTGTGTTGTAATGCATTTTTATAAAATATCTAAATTTCTATGCAAACTTTGAGCCTCATTCCATAAGATATATTTATCTGGAAATGGCTATCTTGCAGCAGAGTAGTGTCTTGTGTCATCATTTCTCTGGCATCTTTTCAGACTGTCACAAGAATGTAACATCTGATAATGAAGAAAATTAGTGCTCATTGTCAGACATGCGAACTTTTTTTTTTTTAATATCCTTTTACTATTGCGTGCTCTTGTCTCTGAACTCCTGGCATGTACTCGTAGAGTCTTTGAACCAAGGTGAAAGCTAGACCTGCACGTTCCTTCCTCATGCCGGAGATGCTGAAATGAGAGGGTTTTCATCTGCTGCTTCTGAAAGAAAGGATATTGCTTTCTTCTCCTCTGTTACTGCACTGTCTTCATATTTAAAGAGTAAATCTTGTAATTTAATTCAAAATTAGTCATTACTCATGATTTCGAAAAAATAACACCTTTAAAGAAAAAGCCCAAAGCCAGTGGTCGTTGTCAGCTACAGGCACCAAGTGGATGCTGTCTGCACCCCATCAGAGGATCACATTAGAAGTGTGAAAGTTTAGGGCTCACTTTTGTGTTTCTAATGCTTTTTGTTCTTATTTTTTAAGATCCATCATCCAGTGTTCTTGTAGAACCTTTTGGTAAACAAGCCTGGCCCCACCACACCATGTGTAGAGCCTTTCCCCCAGGTTGGAGAGCTCCTTACTGGCATGGGGGACATTTTAGAGGCATGAACTGCTGAAGATGAAGGCAGAACTTCCAAAAGTTGGTGAGCTGGTTGTCATGCCCTCAGCTGGATGAGGCTGACTCCTGCCAGACCATGACAAGCCAGTGCCTACAGCCTCGGCAGTTCATTTCTGATTGAGCTCTGTGACAGCTGGGCTTCATACCAGTGGAGCAAAACTGCGAGCTGGCAGGAGCACGTTGGGCTTTATAGATAACGCTTGGAGAAACATTTGCCACATGGCATTTAACTCATCTGAAGTTATCTATGTGTGCGTGTATTGACTGTGGAGTAGACCCAAATGAGCATGGAGTTGAATCAGGGATGTTGTGGTGCAGGGTCTGCTGTGGGCATGAACCTGAAAAAATCAACAGCAAACACAGGGGCTTGCTGCCTCCGAAATGCAGAGCCGGACACTGGGCTGTTTCAGAAAACCATGCAGACTTCGGTACTTAGAAGACGATCATCTTTCACGAGCACACAAGAGTAGTTCTTTAATGAAATGTGATTAAGAAATTTGCATTTTAAAATCAATTTGCATGCAAAGTATGGTTGACTGTATGTATCGGATCAATTTTTTCAGAATACAGAGTTTCAAATGCATTTGTTGCCTCTGTTGCACCGTGGCCAAGGTGGAGCAAGAACCTGGAGTTCAGTGTATTGCTGTCACGGAAACTGATAGCCCAATGCGACTGTGCAGTGTAGATTGGGCAGGATAACTTGCAGACCTAGTACAGTCATCCATACAGCAAACAATATTGGAAATTAAAGGTCAGAGAATTGATAGCAAGGCTTAAGAAAACAGCAATTAGGCATCTAGGAAGAAAAGCTAAATTACCAGTAGTAGGAGTAGGGGAAAAAAAAAAAAAAAAAGAGGATTATTGATCTAAATATCAAGTTGGCAGATACACAGAGTACAATCTAGAGGTTTTTTACACCTCTGGGCTTATTCAACCCCCACAATAAAAAATGCAGGCCTATAAAGATGGAATAAGAAGCAATCAATTAGGTTGGCATTTGCTTGTTTCCGTGCTGCAGCTGGGCAGGCACATCACAATTAATGATTTATTAGGAGATTTTCGCCTTTTTTTCCATTTTACACAGATTGCTGCAACCAGACTGCAGTGGCTTATTAATTTGCGTGCTATTCAAGCATCTTTGTTAAATATCATGTGGAAAAGGTAAACATTTGGCTCACAAGCCAACACTTCAATGGGAGTATATCACAGTTTATGTAGGCAAATGCAGCCTGGCATGCAGCTCTGGGCATTGGGTTACCCAGCTGCACCTTGTGAAGGTCCCTCAGGTCCCCTGGGTTTGCTGTGTTATGGGGTGGCCCAGCAGCAGAAGGCAGGAAGAGATGGACACCCCATGCCACATGCCCACGTGTGCTTGTGCCCTCTCATTTGGGCTTCTCTCTACCTAGGGGACCCAGAGAGAAGTAACACTTTGTGGTAATTTTAGCTGTCCAGGAAAGGGTTCAGAATCTTATATGAGAATGAAGATGCCCTTATTCTTCTAAGTGAATCCATAGCTATAGATGACAAAACACTCTATGCCTCTGGGCAATCCAGATTTCATAACATGCGTCTGCCTATGGCAAATTTTGTGTCGTCATTAGCAAACACAACAAAAAAATCTTTCTCACAGCTGCTCATATGGACAAGTCATTGCTTTCACAGCTTTTTATCAAAAACAGCTAGGAAAAGATCTGAACATTGGAAAAAAAGGAATTCCCTTTAGAAGAAAACCTGAATTATCTCTGTATTCGTCCATCTCAATTCAACACCTTCCTAGGAGTGGCTGCAGTGAGCTAATTGGTTTTATTCTGCTGTGCGTGGCTTCACAACCCAGGCTCCAGATTTATAGCACATAGTTGAGTCACTGTGTGAATTCATCATTTGTCCCCCCACATCAATCCCTGTCTCTTCCCAAGTGATACTGGTCTGCGTGTTTATGTGCTGTCAAACACTGCATGAGACAAAAGACAAACTCAGGAATTAAACAATTTTAGTAGAATCTGATGCAACCAGAATATCAGAATGAATTATTACCATTTCAGCAAGACATGAGTTCAGACAGGCCAGCTCTACAGGAATGAGAGAGACTTTTGCCAGCATATACTTTTATGGTAAAAGGGACAAAAAAGACCCTACAGAATTTAAGAGTTTAAAAGCATACCAAGCTCAGAACAAATTCTTATCTCAGAAGGGAAACAGAGTGTGTAACAATCAGCCATAGAAATCCTTGCGAATGGTCTTTAAAAAAGCACTCTGGAAATTAAGGACTTCAAATGCAACAATTGAAAGTGAAGCCAAATGAATTACAGGGGAATACGGGTAAATGCTACAAGTATAGGTCAAGTGGTGTTTTATCAATCTTGTGTTTACTCCAGCAGCTCCTGCGTTGCCCATTGTTTTACCTTGTTTGAATAGATATGCTTCTCTTTATTTAAAATCAATTGTAATCTTATGAAAGAAAACTTACAGCAGAGGGAATGCTGTAAAGCAGCACAGTGAAAGATGGCATTGTTCATTATCTTAAATTACTCCAGGGTAGGGAGGGAATGATATTAAAGAAGTGTGCGTAGCTCTGAGCTGCCATCCTTCCTTTAGCAAATGTAATTTAATGTCATTATTTAATTTTATTAACAGTAAAGACAATTGTGGACAATGCATGTTACAGCATTTACTTACACTAATGATAGTGGGGGAGTGTTAGCAGGAGGAAAGATGGGTTACGTTTTGGATTCCCAGTAGCTGCTGATGATAGATGATAAAAATTTGTTCTCTTCTTTGTGGTGCATCTCCCCAGTATTTGCTTCTTGATCTGCACAGCTTTGGATGGGTCTTTTGATTCTAGAGTAGGTATTGTTGTCATCAGAAAAATATTTGGTTTTATAAGCATAATAGACAATATTTACCCTTAGCGCTGAATAGAACTAAAATAACTAATGCCTAGTAGGCATTGCAACTGGATCAGCTCCTGGATTCCTCAGTATATGCAGAGCATTTTCATCTTTACACTAATGGAAAAGCTTTATAGAGGGCTATGATCTTCCTCTAGACTTTATATTGGGATGTCCTTGTGTACTTATATTTTTTTTTTTGTACCTCCTATATTTAAAATATGCCTTTACTACATTGCTACAGGCCAAAAACAGGTATTGTGATGGCTTTTACAAAAAGCTTCTCTAAAGTCTGGTGGCAATTGTGTGGTATTTTTCCAGTTGACTCAAACTCATTGGTGACACCTGGATTATGATCTACTACAGGTGTTCAGCAGCCTGCAATTCTGGTCCTCTTAAGTGTCTTAGAGCTTTTAGCTTGCTCTTAATGAATTAATCCTGTTTGGTTCTGCAAGGTGTAAGCCCAGTAGTGGTGGACAAAGAACTGTGGACTAAAGTCAGAGATTTGAGATAGATGTATAAAGCACAAAAATCTTTTGAAATTGCAACAAATATGATGCCTTGATGTTAGCAGTGCCACCATCTCCTAGAAGAGGCTGGAGGCTCATCAGCTTGTCGTTGCTGGCATGCCATACAACATAAAATTCATGTAATAGGCAATAACTAGTGTGGATTTAGTAAGAGACAATCCTACTTAACTAATCTCCTTGAGTTCTGTTGAGCAGGATTCAGAAAAAAAAATGGTAATAGGAGTGTACATCTGACATAATCTAATGGATTTTTCAAAAGGCTTTTGATAAATTTCCATATAAATTTTCCCCTGCTTAAGCTGTGTGCCGCAGAGATTCCAAATTGGGCACGAGAATGGGTAAAGAACCCGTGAAATCATGGGAAATGAAGAGACAAGAAGAACTGTAGCATGTGCTGGAACTAGAATTATCTCGCAGCTTCCCACTGTTCTTCCCCACCACTCAGCATGGCTGGAAAGAGATGCCATCTGCATTCACTAACAAAAACTTGTTTAGGACAGGTGCATACCAGAGAAGAGGGCAAAATGCCATTCAAGATACCACTAAAGGGCAAATTTAAATCTACATTAACATAGGGCAGATTGAGTATTTTTCCTGGCAGAAGTGCAATAATGTATACTAAATATAAGCACACATACCTGAAGGACTCCAAAGGATGGGTATGGGTTAGTACTGGAAAGGGACTCTTGTGCTAACAAAGGAATGATTTATTATCATTTACATAACCTGGCATTTGTGCACACCAAAGGCCAGATTTTCAAAATGCTCTGCTCCTGCAGTTTGGGGCCAGGCTTTCAGTTGCAGACTCCGAGCCAGCCGTTCCCATCGTTTCCCCAGTGTTTAATTTGCCATATGTCAATCAGAGTGTTGATTTGCAAGTGCTGATAATAGGCAATGTTGAGGGATGAGCACATTTGAAAATTTGGGAATGTGTCTTACTGGCAGCTTCTGAGCCCCAAACACTGGAAGTATTCGCAGAGCAGGATCCCTGATCAGCCATATGATAAATCAAGGACTGGAAAGCAGAAAAGAATGCAGCTAATGCATCAGGATATGCCTGAGCTGGACATGCTCCATGAAAATCAGTGCTAAATGAGAGAATTAAGCACCGGGAAAGGCTGTGGCAAAATCACAAGAAACACTTTAAATAATGAGACAAAAATCAAATCAAGTACAAGAAAGAAAGAAAATGAAATAAAATCGCTGAAAAAGCAAATGCCATGACGGGAATCTGAGTGAGGCAAAATACCTTGTTTTAAAGGGACATAGTCATCGTAGAAACAGCACATTTTAGTCTGCCATTTTACCCTCTAATGAGAATTAACTCTCCAATTGCTGTAAATGAATGAGTGTCAGGAACATTTTCGTTTTGCTTCAAGCATTTGCTAAAATGTGGGCAGTGGCTGGGTGATAGCGGGTTTGTTCTCCTTTGGGCTAAAAAGTGAGGCTAGAATTAAAAAGGTTTGGAAAAATATTCAAAGAAAAACAGTATGCAAAGCAGAGGTGAGAAAGGAACATGTCGCTCACAGCATGCACCTGTGGTCCTCTTCATGGGACTGATGTCCTTGTTGGTGTGCTGGTTAAGGGGATGTAGCCATGAGGACCAACGAAAAGATCCCACTGTGACCGCTCCTGTCTTTTATTTGCAGTATTCAGGGGAAGTTCCTGAGAACAGAGTGGAGGTTGTGGTTGCAAATTTGACGGTGATGGACCGGGACCAGCCTCACTCCCCCAACTGGAATGCCATCTACCGCATCATCAGCGGGGACCCCTCTGGGCACTTCACCATCCGGACAGACCCTGTCACCAACGAAGGCATGGTAACCGTCGTAAAGGTAAGTGGGAAGCCAAAGCAAAGATGTATTTGTCACCTTTTAAGCTCACTAAGGCCAAAAGGACTGCCAGAGGCCTGCTGTTATTTCATGCCTTCCCTACCTGGGAGTACAAGTGCTTCAAGCTGTTGTTTACCCACTCTCTCTGTGCAGTTGTCCTGAATATTTTTGTTTTGAGCTATGCCAGTGATTCTGGGTTTCTCCCACCATAAGCCTTCATAAACTCTCACGTGCCAAAGGCAACTGCCAGCATCAGAGCCTGACCTCCTCCTTTTTGAGCTCTGGAAGCGGGACTGGTGCCTGGACTGTCCAGTCCTGCCCTGCTTGGCAGTTCGAGGCAGAAGCTGTGATTCTCCTTTCTGAGCCAGAAATTTGCCAGCTACCTGTGAAGCAGTGGGTAGCACTTCACTGTAGGGGATCAGCCAACTGATCTGCAGGGAGTACAGAAGGCATTTCAGAAGGAGAGAATTTCTTGGTAACAGAAGGGAAGAAGAGAGAAGATTTTCCTCTGAGCTATTCAGAAAAAAAAAATTAAAAGATGGAGAAATGTTCCTTTCCTAGTATCAAGCAATAAACACACAGTGTGGACCACATCCTCAGTGAAGGCTGCTCCACACGTTAGATCATCAGAGAATCTTGTCCAAAGGCTCTGAGAAATAAGACTGTAAATATTCTCTACCCCTTCTTTCCTCCATCCATTGCCTTCCACATTAGGAGATCACAGACCCTCCAGGTATTTCCACAAGTATCAAATTCAGTTTCTTTTCTTGCCTCCAGAGAACATGCCTTTGTCATCATTTGAGAGTTTGCTCCCCACTCGGTTACTGAGACCAGCAGCCCAGGCAATGAATGCTTCTGCAGTAATTACACGCAGTCAGAAACTAACCAGGTTCATTCAGCATTCCCTGAATCTCTTCCCAGATAAGATGCCTATGGATGCTCCCACTGACTACCAAGAAAGTGAAAGCATCATGAATAGGATGCTGTGATCAGTAGGGCCTTGCACTGCACGTGCCATGTGCTGCTCCCGAAATGGATAATACATGCTGGGATGGACAAAGCCTTTATCTTCTGACAGGCCTGGCCTCATCTAACAAGAAGTTGTAATCAACTACTTAGGATGGAACGCTGGTGTTTAGAGAGCAACCTGATCAAAGAATACCTCCGTGTTGAAAAAAAGGAGCCCCACTCCCTTGTGGCTAATAAGTTGCAGTCATTCTTATTTCTTACAGTTCGGATATGAGAAAAAATGACACCAGGGAAATGCCAGTGAGGTTACACTGGTGGGAACGTGTGAGCTTGTGAGTTTGTCCTGCTCCCTGGCCGCTAAGCTATGCGTGTGTGTCTGCAGATGCCACTTTGCTGAAACTTTAAGGAAGACATCATCTTACCTGCTAGATGATATTTCAGCAGGGTTCCTGTATTTATCACTCTTTATTGCTCTGTAATGACATTTGACAGCCTTATCTGATGCAGTGTTATAAAACATCTTCAGGCCTAGCAGTATTTCTGGACATGCATGTGTATGGATGCATTTATGCATCTAAGTATGCACTTATCCATATGTATGTATTTTCTGCTTAAACAGAAAACATTCAACAAAGTAAAATGGAACAATTTAACTTTTGTTGACATCAGCAGCCAGTCTGAAATCAAAATGCCAACACTATGACTGAAAGCAGGGGAGGACTCCTTAGACTTAATCTAGTAAAGTGTCACAACTGTAGTTTAAAGCCACATCAAAGTGAAGAACAGGGGATTTACAAGATCATCTCTGCCACACAAGAACTTTTGCATAATGAACCGTCCCTTATTCAGAACTTGCAAGCAGAAAGCCGGGCAGATTTGTCAAGGCACCACTGATGCTGGTGTTGACTTTCCACTGCTGTGTAACCCACAGTGATCACAATGCAAAGAACCACCCGAAAATCCCATCTTGTCAAGCTGAGCTCAGAGCTTGAAATTGCGTTGAATGTCTTTACTGTATAACCTCACCTTATCCCCCTGGCTGCCCGGAGTTTCTTCCCCTTATCAAGCTGAGAGGTTTTTTGGTGTATTTTCAGCAAGGAGAATAAGTGAAAATGCTTATGATTAAATTTTCATGGTGAAGAAGGGAAGACTCTTAGGATTCCACCTTCTTCTTTGAAATATTTTGTTCTCCGTTAATAAGTGAATATGCTTAAAGGTTAGGGGAATGTATGCACACCAAACTGGGTGGCCAGCCAGAGCTTGTTCTTCGTGGCATGGGAGCAGTCTCTTGCTGTTTTCATCCCTGGTATAGGCTGAAAACATAGGTAACAACACAGTTCCCACAACTGCAAGCAAAGGGGTTTGTGTCTAGGCTGCAGCAGTGGCAGACACAGTGCAGAGAAGGGCATGTTGTGGAGAAACCCACTCCTCTAGCAGCAGTTTGGGGCCAGAAATACTTCCAGACCGAGAAGCCCTTTGGAGTTCACACGATGCTCATGATGGCCATTTTGCAGCTTCTCTTAGCAAAACCACATCTGCTGCTCTAGCCCAATCACTGAAAGCACAGCATTTCCTTTTTCTGTTCATGCCTTTTCTAAACCATTTCCATATCTGTGCAAGACCCTAATCTTCAAAGAAAGCCTTGATCAAGGAGAGAGTAACTTCGCACACAGCTGAGACATCGCAGAGTCTGGAAACAATCTCCAAGAGCAGCAGTGGCTGCCCTGTGGCAGCCAGCTGAGTAAAATGTTATTATAAACTCTGCATGGATCAGAGCTGTGAATTTATAATGGAGATGCTTCCAAAGCTTCAGTTATTATTTGCTTCAACAATAACATAAGGCAAATTTGTTCCCTTTAGTTAAAAGTACCTTGAGTAAAGGAAGACACGTGGCAAGCCCTCAGCTTGACTCTGCTGCATCTGGTTAGGAGATGAGCGTGAAGGAGGGGAATTACAGGCAAATGTTGCAGAAAAAAGAAAAGATGTGAAACGGGACCCTACTGGGCACAGCAGGGAGGGAGGCAGATGTGCTGTCCCATGCAGACAAGTGTCAGACACTGTGCCACCATGGGCCACCATGGGGTACAGATGCCTCCACAACAAGTCAATGGGGTGGGTGTTATGGGGTCAATCCAGTCCCTGTGCTGCATTTCTGCATCCCTGGTTTGGGACTTCCTGGCAAAGAGGCAAAAGAGGCTGCTCGGATCAGCCCCAGGGTGCTGCCCAGCCCACCCCAGCCAAGCCCCTGCAGGGACTGGGTACAGACTGTGGGCAAGGTTAGCAAACAGGCCAGCACACGGAAAAAAAAATATATATATATAAAAAATGAGGGAATATAAATTAGAGGCACATGAAAGACATTGAGGAAATGTGTTAGTCAAATTGTTTCAAGGCCGTGAATAGTGTTTAAATGGGAACTTTTACCATGCATCTTTTTTGAATGCGGTAGAAGTCCATGAGTCAGTGCTGGTGGGTGTATTGGGAATCTTTATGCTTCCTTTTATTTATTAAATGTTGGCCCTGCCTGTCAGGAAACCGTTTAGCAATAGGAGCATTTGCACTTCAATTGAATAGAGATTCCACTGTTTTACCTTTTGCCCCTGAAATTTGTTTCTCTCTTGTAGCCTCCTATGATTTGATTTCTCTCCTGACAATACTGTATTTTAAACAGAACAGGGAAGCCAGCTCTTGCTGATGTAAATCAGGATAGCATTACCAAAGTCAGTGTAGCTATGGCGTTTTACACCAGTGAGGGTACGCCTTGCAGACTCAGCACTGAGGAGATGTTACGCTTCTAAATTCATAAATTACAGCAAAGCATTTTTTAAGAAGCAGAGGTGTGATCCCGCATAACTCAAGCATCCCTGGCAAATGATTAGTGACTTCCCTCATAATAATTAGTGGGATGGGTTAGAAATTATTATTATACTGCAGTTCAGTCAGTCGTGCCAGCAAAGGCTTTTCACTCCTCCTGGCTCCTAAGGCACATCACCTTTATGTGTGTTTTGAAAGAGATCTGTGGCCACCCAACAAGTGTGTAAGCATGCAGGAAACCTCCAGAGATCACAAGGCAAAAGGACGAGAGGTCCCACTGGAGGGGCCACCTGAGCAGCAGGACCAAGCATTGCTCCTTGAAGATCAACCTTTGCTTATAATCTTAATTAAGAGGGAAAATGAAAAGCACTTCAGGCTTATGGGTCCACCTAGACTGTCCTGGCTACTTAGTCAGCAGCTTTAAGTGCTAACAGAACCGTTAAGTACTGGTCCAGTTCCTCTGACCAGGCTCTGCCTGTTGGTTTTATGGCAGCCCTCGGTGGATTTGTTCATCCAGTGCTAAACTAGCACTGGCAGCTTCTGTCCTGGAAACAACGGAGCAGTGGAGCAAAACACAACGCAAATCCTCCCTGGTGTTTGCAATTTTTACTTTGTGGGTTTTTAACTATTTGGTCCTCCAAATACTGGAAGGCCAAAGCCTCACAGGATTGAACTCGGTCGAAAGAACTGGGCTCAGAAGGAAATGAGATGAGGCAATTACTTTGGTATCATCCCCTGTCTAAATCTTGCAGCTTTCAGCCAGAAGGTTGAATTTGTTCTCTGCTTGGCTCAATTCTTGCTTGTTTGTTTGTTTTAGGCAGTCGATTACGAGATGAACAGAGCTTTCATGCTGACGGTGATGGTATCAAACCAAGCTCCCCTGGCCAGTGGAATCCAGATGTCCTTCCAGTCGACAGCAGGAGTCACCATTTCGGTTACAGATGTCAACGAAGCGCCGTATTTCCCAACGAACCACAAGCTGATCAGACTGGAGGAAGGGGTGCCCACAGGGACGGTCCTGACAACGTTTTCCGCTGTGGATCCCGATCGCTTCATGCAGCAAGCAGTAAGGTGGGAGACCAGGCAGCCACAGGAGCTCATGTACACGAGGGGAATTTCAGCAAGAGCTGAAATCGAATTTGTGAACTAACTGAAGTGGTATCAGTTAAATACCTGGCAGGTACTTGCAGCCCCAGTCGTGTGCTTGCAGAACACCCCACAAGCTGGTGAACATCTGATCCTCCCTCTAAGAGCCAGGCTCTGGTCCAGAAGGGCAGGTAGAATGGGATCCTGTGTTACCGGATGGCAAAAGGGCAGTTCTCATCTTCCTGTGACACCAGTCACTAGCAGGGGTCCCTGTGTCAGTACAGAGACAGGGATCAAGGCTACATTTTATGAAATGTTTTTTCGCTGCCTTGTCATAAAATTGTTGACCTATGTTGATTTTGCACTTTGTAAACACAATATGGGAAAAGACAGCTTTGTTATTTCTGTTTTACGGAGGGGAAACTGAGGCACAGAAGGGGCTAGGGCTAGATTTCCAGATGAAGTGACTGGGATTTTTCATTATGCCTGGTGTTGCTTATGGAGGCTTTAGCTTCAGCCTGTCTTTAAAAGCACAGTGTGAACATACTATGTGACCACAGCAGAGGCCTCTTAAACCTACATCAGTTGTGACATTTTGTGTCAGGAAGAGTTTGAAATATTTCACCTTCCACTGCACTGTCTGGTCTAGAAAATGATTGTTTATTCACTGCCTCGTCTCATTGTCTTTAGACAGGTATTGCGTCTTCTAAGGAGAGAGACCCTCCTAACTAACAAGCCAGTTTTTCTTTTATTCTTGAAATATTGCCCTTTGAAGAGTCTTTATTTCCCTGAAGTCCATAGGAAGTCTGGTTCTTCACAGGAGGGAGCAGTTCGTTTCTGGCTGAATGCTCCCCTGATCTGGAGGTGGTCGGTTTGTAACCCCGAATGAGCATCCACCATTTCAGGGGGTAGGACTGACTCTGCTGAGCCCTTCCTGGGATCGCACAGTGCCTGTGCAGGCTCTTGTAAGACTTGCTGTAAATACGAACAGCAAATTACTTGAGCTGATTTTTCGCAGTGCTCCCAGGACACATGTTTTGTGAATCCAGGAGTGCTTTGTTTCCAAACAAAAGCACAGTCTCTCTTACCCTCTTTTCATCAGGGCAGCCTGATGCCAAGGCTTTGCAAGAGGCAGCAGGATGCTGCTAGGGTCCTGTAGCTATCCAAAGGTACTTTGTTTTTCCTTCATCATTGGCACTGGTAAATTAGGAAAAAAAAGATACCCTAAAAGCTAAGCCTATGGATCCATGGTGAGCAGTTCTCAGAGAGCTGGTCCAGCTGTTATAGCCTTGCACACTGTTGTCAGAGCTGTGCTTTAAATAGTCTTTGATAAAGTGGAGTTTTTACAAATACAAGGTAAGGAAGCAGGAGCATCTCCAGTAAGGCACAGCTTGGCATGGCCAATGTCACACCTCAAGTTATCCTCATTAGCCACAGATGCATTCACAAAGCCAGCTTTGAAACTGGATCCCTGGTCATTTAGCAGTGAAAGGGCAAGAGACTTACAGCAATGATATTAAAAAGAAATGAAAACATCCCAAAGAGTCTAGCTCCATGAAATGTAATTCTTTCCTTTGGCAGGGGCTTGTGCAGCTGTGCTGTTGCTTTCCTGCTCACATGGATTCACACAGCTCAAGTTTCACTTTGAGTTTCAGCTTCAAACAGCCCATTTCTGGAAATGGTTACTCACCAGCAGCTGGAGGTTCTCCTGCTTGCATATATAAAGACCAAAAAAAATAATATCAAACTATCAGCAGGTCTGAGTTACTCATAAAATAAGCTCATCTTTCATGTGCTTATTTCAGTGATTTATAGCTTGGCCATTTATTAGCGTCCAGTTGAACCACAGGTGATAAGTGTCCATCTCATCTCAAGCCTTGTAAAACAGAGGTAGGAATCCAAAGCAAGGAAGAAAATGGAAGCAAGAAAGCAAGTGAGAAAGGTAAATAGAACATGTTGGTCCAGAAAGTAGATTGTCTCTACTCTCTGGTCCCACAGAAGGCTTCTCTTTTGTGCTTTTGGACTTTGTTGATCCTGAGATCACTGGTATCAAATAAGGGCTCTGTCCTCATGCATCTGTTCTTGCTCATAGCCCCACGTTGCTGCCCATGGGGAGCACTCTTACTAATGTGCCCCTCGGCCCTTCCAGCCATGTCCTTGTTGCTGTTCTCTGCAAACGTCCCTTGTGCATAGCACCACCTCACCCGCTGTATCAAAGCCATATAAAATACTTCAGGAGAGGCTTCAGCCTTTGGTCCATGCCTTAATAGAGCTTTGATTTCCCGCTATACTCCTGAGGATGTGATTCTGATACGAAGGAGTGGCATGGCCAAAACAGTGTTTAACACATCTGAAAACCGCTGTTCTTCCCAAGTGGTATTTCCCAACCTGTTGTTTATTTGTGAGCAGCAGAAAACGGGAATGTCCATGGATTTAGAGCACAAGCCATTTTAGGAAGAGCAATATAAGAGAAAGAGCAGGAATCTGTCCTCTAACTCAGGCAAACATATGCAGTGGTCATTGCAGACCCCGTTTCTTCTTGGCTGCAAAGTCCTCAGGCTACATCCACTCCCAGTTGGAGGAAGCTGGCGTGTAAGTGGCACTTAGCAGAAAGGAAAACCTTTAAAATGAAAGAAATAGAAAAATTGAATAATTGTGGAGGTCAAAAACCGGACACTCAATTAGCATTTTGTTTGTCAACAAAACCAGTTATCTAAAGGTCCTTTGAATCATGGGTCAGGAGTCCAGAAAAACCTTATTTCAAGCAATATTAAGGATATGTCAGTGAAAAGACTGCCATGTATTTATTTCCTTTCTCTGTAGATACTCTAAGCTGTCAGATCCTGCAAACTGGCTGAACATTAATGCCACAAATGGTCAGATCACTACTGCTGCTGTCCTTGATCGAGAGTCAGACTACATTAAGAATAATGTCTACGAGGCCACATTCTTGGCGGCTGACAACGGTGAGCCCAGGCTTCACATTGTTCATGCTTCAATAAGACTCTAATGTGATGCATTAAGAGAAATGATGCCCTGACAGAGTTGTCAGTATAAGTTATCTTTTCCCCAGGTTTTTATGGTCAAAAATGTGAAAGTGGGACGGGAAATTGCTGGAGTAAATTAAATGTGCACAGTATACAGAGAGTGTTATTAAGGGAAAGGGAGGGCAAATGGAAAATCGATTTGGGGAGTTCAGTGTAGTGGTGTAGCCTGAACTTAAAAAAATATCAAAGGGATGTGATCTCCAAGGGCTGTTGAACACAGTGGTCCTGGTAATCGTCCCAAAGGCACTGATCAGAGCATTCAGGAAGCCTTCCACTGGGAAACCAGAAATAATTGCAGGGGATGGCAGGAGGGTATTAAAAATAAGCCAATCCATTGAACTGCTGTGGCTTTCATGAAAGGTGTCTGTCTGTCATCAGTGCTAGTCTCTCTCTGTCTGTTACCATTTCTGAAATGTCCAGCCATCATCAGAGCATCTGGATGCTGGTGTACTTTATTATCAAAGTCGCTGAGACCAATACAGATCTTCTCACGGAGAAGTTAAGGTTTGATCTTCTCTACTCATTAAAGATCACACAGCACTTTTGGCCAAATTAGCACTGTGAACCTCAGCGCTGGCCTCACTCAAGGGCAAGCAGCCCATTGCTGCTGCAGCAGCTTCCCTGGGCAAGCAGAAGGCCTTCTTCCCCCTCTCCCATCCTCGCCTTTCCCCTCAGGGTGCTGGATGCTCAAACCGAACCTGAGTTATGCTTCAGCAACAGAATTAAGTCTAGGCTTGGCTGTGGGCACCTAAGTGTGTTGTTCATACCCTGTAGGTGCTTCAGGCTGGTTTCTGCGTTAGCTGTTGCCATCCCTCAGGCTGGTGGATGCTGTCTGCTATAAGTAGATACGGGGATGCTTTCAGGGCTAACAAAATCTTTGTTGGTTGGGATTTTCCAATTTCATTGCAACCTGAGTCACAGGGGCAAGGCAAAGTCACAGAAGAGTTTGGGTGCTAAGCAGCAGTACCAAGCAGCAAATTTTACTCCATCTTGGTGCCATCAGTGGTTGGGCTGGTGTGGTCCCATCCTAACCTTCTTCCCTGTGAAGGCAGCTGGGCAGTGAAATCCAAAATAGCCCCATGAGTTCTGGCAGCGTTTGTCTGAGAGATTCCCAGGGCAAAATGGATCAAATGAGTTGGCTGAGGCTATACACAAAAGCAGTGGTAGAGCTTGAACCCATCAAATTAAAACTCAGCATCTGACCTTGCAAAGCCAGAGCATTTAGTACAAGGTGATGCGGAGTTAACCCCTTTCCCTGGATTTGGTGCTGATGCATCTCAACATCAGCACCTCCACATCCATCATTCAGCAGCTCAGAAAGTGAGGACCTAGATAAATCTCTTATTCTGAAAAATTAATCTATCACTGGTATATTGCAGCTGTTAAAATGCACATAAAGCAACACCTTATTTAAAATTCTGTCTGGAGTGCTTAGGATAACAGCAAAAGTTTCATCTAGACTAATAGACACTTTTCACATTTCTCCCAAGTTCTAGCTTCTCTGGCACCATGTACTCATCAAAGAAAGGCTTTGGTTTGGGTGTTTTGGTGGGGATTTTTCTTACTTTCCTGCAGCAGAAGCATCTTGTTTCCTCAAGTTCTTTTTGCTATTTTCAGTGCGTGATAAGCAGTTTAGCCAAATACTCCCTGGAATACAGCAGTTAAGTGTAGAGGTAGCAGTGGTATGTTCCCTTTAAAAAAAAAAAAAAAATATATATATATATATATTCTCGTTACTATGTCAATCTTAATTCCAGGCAATGAACCAATTTCTCCACTGAAGCCAGTAGCACTGTGCTAGTTTACATCTCTTAGGCATAAAGTTCAAGGATCCCTTGTAATACATCAGTACCTGCTCTGTCCACACCTTTGCTCTCTCCACATAACAGCTGAAATTATGCAAAATGTTACTTGGTTTGCAATAATTGGACATAATTTTTTTTTTTTAATTTTTATTTTTCCTGAGCCTGGCCCAGAACTGCCCTCAGGAACACAAAGAGCCAAAAATACCCAGAACCTGAGCACAGCGATACCCAGATACCCACACAAAACTGCATTTGTATGTGAAGAGATTGCAGGGTATTTCAGCCACATGCAAGTTAGTGATTCTCAGGACTGCCAGTTTGCTTTCAACCTATCTCAGAAGCTGTGGATGTGTGGGGGCCTTGCATTCATCCCAGAAGATACTCTAGGCAACATGAAAATAGTGCAATCACTTTTCTTGGTCCCAGAAGTCTCTTTTCTTGTTCAGCCCTGGTATCCTGGTGAGCTGTCTGTCTCTCCAGAAACTTTCAAGGCTGATCAAAGACATTGTTTTAGAGGGAGACCTACCCAGTGCTTACAAGATGAAAGGGTGAGATCAATGAGTGAAGAGCTAATGTAGGAATCATGAAAGAAGGATTTCCAGGGCTCCTTCAGAGTTTTCAACGCTCCCTTAAAAAAAGGAAGCAGAAAGGAGAGGAATATAGGCAGGAAAGCCCATGGATGCAGAAGCAATGTTTGAAAGTCTAGCGAGGGGATGGTTTGTGTAGCTTTGTATCCAGCACTGGGAAGAAGAGCCAGAGTTAAAAATACAAACTTAAAAAAGAATTGCTGAAGGAAAGCTGCCTGGAAAGGGAGGCAGTGGGCAAGCCTGAGCAGAGCTGCTGGATGTATGCATGGGGAGAAAATTTAAAAATACCACACCATTTCTGGAAAGGCTCTTTTTTCATGCCAGGGTGGGCCTTACTTTGGGTAACTGGTCACCAGTCAGCCAAATGTGGCTCTTCACCAGCAAGAGATTGGAGGACAAAAACTGTTGTGCTGTAGCATCCCCGGTGGTTGGGACAAACGTAGAGATGCTGAAGAACCCTATACTGGGACGTACTGTTGCTGCCATGGATTAGTAGCAGCCCAACATGTTTGGTGATGGTTGGCTCACTCTGTAGGCTTTGAGCAAGGACCTTTCACTAAAGCTAGGACTTACTGTGAGATGGGCTGTAGAGGTGGACCATCTTTGAAGCAGCGTAGTGGTCTGCTAATCTACAAACTGGCTAGCCAGTGCCACAGTAAATGTTAACTAAAGGATTACACCATTTATTTTTTTCTTTCAAGCCCTCTTCTTCCTCCTTTTAGCTATTTTTTCCGATGTTTTTTTCCTCTTCAGAGCAACAGTTACCAAAATTTACACTAACAGTCTGGCGTCACCTCCTTGTATTTTTAGAATTTGACTAAAGACATTGCTGTAGGCTACAAATCTGCAGAGCTGAACATCCACGTTCTGCTGGAGCAAAAAAACAGCACCATTAGGAGGCTTGGGGAAGTTTAATAATGCCTCTTAAAGCAAGGGACCATGAAAGTGCAGCATGTCCCTAGTAAGGTCCAAGGAGGGAGGGAAAAAATCCTGATTTATCAAAATTGGAAAGCAGAGAGTGGGTTGGCCCATGGTGTTGTTGTACCCGCTGCTTCCCAGGTGATGGTCATCGGTCCTTGTTCAGCTCTGCCTCTCCCGCTCAGGTATACCCCCAGCCAGCGGCACTGGCACGCTGCAGATCTACCTAATCGACATCAACGATAACGCTCCTGAGCTCCTGCCAAAGGAGGCACAGATCTGTGAAAAGCCAAACCTGAATGTCATCAACATAACAGCCGCAGATGCTGACATCGATCCAAACGTTGGGCCCTTTGTCTTCGAGCTGCCAAGTGTGCCATCTGCGGTGAGGAAGAACTGGACCATAACACGGCTGAATGGTAAATGGGGCAGGCAATCCTGAGGACATTTGGACTCTGATTTGCTAATGAGGCCACGTGTGGTTTCAAACTTCCAAACTTTCCTACTTTTTTATCTGATTTTTATTTTTTAAAGCACATTATAGCTGACATTATAGACAAGATAGTTAATCAGAAATGATTTGTATCAGACCTGCAGCATAACTCTAAGAGCCTTGGCACTTGGCTTTTTTTAATGCAGTTCATAATTATGAACGGTTATCAGTACTGAACAGAGTATAAATCATCCATAATGGCCAAGGGGAAAAAAGCTATTATCAGTCTTCCTTATGTTCCAGTGTAATTGTCATAAGCCACAATCAGGATCAATGTTCATTTCTCTGACCATAATTGCATAAAGGCAGCCTTTTAATTTACCATGGAACCAGGAGGGCTAGGTAAGTGTGAAGATTACCAGTATGTGAAGGATTTTTATATTGCAGCATGCAACCACAATTGGCCCTAATTGCTTCTCTGATTGGTAGTTTCAGCAGAGGATTGAAAACATCCTGGAGCCTCGGGCTGGTTTTGTCTTCAAAGCTGCTCCCTCTCGCCGAGGTCTGGCACCTTCTGCCAGCCTTGTGCCCTTGTGGTTTGGGGCTGAGCCCCCAGCTCTGGTGCTGCAATGGGAAGGAACACAAGGAGGATTACATGGCTGAGCATGTCCTCGATGGGTTTTGGGCTTCCCTAAAGCCCCATGGAGGGAGGGTGGGCAAGCAGAGAGCCTGCAGAGAGGCCAGGTGCAGCCCAGACCAGGGGACCACCACTCGTGCTTCATTTTTGGCATTTCCTCCCATTTTAAACGCATGCAATGGGGTTTGCAAATAGCACCAAGGTATGTTAGCATGGTGACGGAGACACACTTTAGTTTACAAACCACAGGCTGACTGCTGACTGAGCATTGGGGCCCAGTTGTGGTATTGGCAGCCTCTTCTTCTAGACTCCATAGCCTGCTCCATCAGAGCGCTGCTCGCGTGAGTACGGCTGCAGGGCTCCCCCAGTGTCTGCCATCCATTTGTCTGTCTTGGTTTCTCCAGGTGATTACGCCCAGCTCAGCTTACGAATCATGTACCTGGAAGCCGGTGTGTACGACGTGCCGATCATCGTGACGGACTCGGGAAACCCTCCCCTGTACAACACGTCCGTGATCAAAGTGAAGGTGTGCCCGTGCGATGAGAACGGCGACTGCACCACCATCGGGGCAGTAGCTGCTGCGGGACTGGGCACGGGAGCCATCATTGCCATCCTGATCTGCATCATTATTTTACTAAGTAAGTGCCGCAGGGGGTGACGCTGCTGGGAAGTGTCACATTTCCCGTCCTGTTCCCCTTGGTCCCATTATATGCTGTATTTTTCACAAGCTCCATGAAAAGGGCAGAGCTGTGAGCTTTGTGCTGCGGGTGGGGATTCATTTATCTGCATTCCAGCCTCCTTCAGCGCAGTCAGCAAAGCGAGAGCTGGACCACGGACTGCGTGTGCCAGACTTCTCTTTCTAGGACTTCCAGGAACTTTACAAATATTCGTTGCATCTGACAACATCCTGTAGGTAGTGAGTGTGATACGATTCTCCACATTCTGCAGAAAAAAAGTTGAATGACTTGTCCCCAGTCCTGTGGCAAAATGCCCCACAGATCTCGGGGCACTGCCTGTCCCTATGTGACTGTGGATTTACTGGTTCCCAGTTCCAGATGCACCACTTATGGGAGTCCAGCTGGTCCCTGCCGGAGCCAGTACACAGCTGTGATTTTCCAGTTGTTCAATGCAAAGGGAAAAAAAAAAAAAAAAAAAATAAGAATGGTAGTTATTCCTATTGCTTGTAAAATTGCGAGGGATTGGAGAATCGAGGTGGATTGTTAGTGTTTGCAGAGGAAGGATCCTCCTGGTTTGTAGGGAGAGCTCAAGGGCTGGGGGTGCTGTCAGCCAAGGCAGAGGCACAGCCCTCCCGATTGCCCAGCAATGCTATTAGTCCCGGGCTTTCATAAGCATTGCCAATAACCATGTGTGCGCACATTTAAAAATAAAAATGATATCATTATAACTTCAAGCAGGAGTTGGCACAGTAGGGATAGATAAAAATGAGCGCTGAAATGAACAATGAGGTAAATATTCATCAAGAAACACAGGATGAAACCATGGGACTCCCATTAAAGCTAATGGGAGTTATGGTGTTAAATCACATTTAATTTTTACCCCCAATGTGTTTAAACAGAGAACAGACAGAGCAACGTATGCTACAAATGTCACCTAATGCAGATACGATATGGTACATTAAGAGAATGGGTCATCTCTGGGCAAACATCCACCCTCCTGGGCCAGCGATGGAATACACAGTCATATAATTGATTTACCCTACCAGTCTGGAGAGGGAGCAGCAAAGCTGGTGCCTGTGGCTGTGCAGCCCCCCAACTCCTCGTCCAGCCCATCCAAGCAGGTGCAGACATCCCCGTGCACAGCTCTGATGCACGATTTCTGCCCTTTCTTGGATGTGGGGTCCCAGCAGCGACATGTTTGAGGTTGTCCCCTTCACCATGCACGTTTGTTGTGAATGCGGGCACCTGCAATTACACACCTTGAAAAAGGAGTGGCTTTCATCAGTTCCCAACACGTTTTCTACAGCAGGGCTTGCAGGCATGCTTATGTGCCTATGCACTGATGCTCTGTAGGCTTCACCACCCCATGGAAGATCAGTTCCTAACTCTAAGGATGAGGGCACGGGAAAAGTTTGCACCACAGGTCCCAGAGACGATAAAACACAGGACTTCTTTTTGCTTCTCTTGTTTAAATCCAGTCCTAAAATATGATTTAAGCAGTTGAAAATCCTATTGACTGAAATTAACATCAGCTGAAGGACGTTTGATTTAAGAGATTCCTCTTCTCATTCGCAGATACATTATCCCTTTTTAAATTATGGGTTTTATTACAAAAGCTTATTTTTACATTCATTGTAATTCTAATTGACTTTTTTTTTATCTTCAAGAGCTGCAAAGCACTGTATCAGTGATGAAAAATGTAATTTGCGATGAACGGAGTTTTTCAGCTACATCCTTCTAGTGTTTTGCCGCCTTTGTATCTATTTTATATCGTGACCTCTGAACAAAAGCCTGCAAAAAGGCAGATAGGACTTTTTTTTGTGCTATTTGTCCATTTTAGAGTCAGCAGGTCAAAGTTTGATGGCTTTAAAAGAAAGGAGCAGCAAGGGGACAGATCTGAGGTTGCTCAGGTGAAGGAAGTTTCTGCCTTTACCTTTGCTCAAAGGTTTTTTCTTTTTCCTAATACCTGATGTATTAGCTGCACGAATAACACATTTAGGAGAAGAGCAATGCAATAAAAAATTGTGAAGGGTGAAGACAATAGATTTCAAGAAAAACTACATGCAGAGTGAAAATGGGTCTAACAGCAGTAATAGCACTTCCCATTCTGCAGAGTGAATAAAAGGAAGGAGAGTGCACTACATCCGCTATTGACACTTTGAAGGTCTTGGTTTTTTTCAAGGTAGCTGTAAAGGCGTTAATGGCACAGTTTTTTCCACAAGTGCATGAAAAAGTAGCATTTGAAAAAAATAAAGGGAAAAAAAAACTGGTAACCATTATAATATTGTCTTTGTGGACTAGGCAGGTATCTTGTTGTGAGAGACTTGAAAAGGAAAGACGAGAAAAGGACTTCAATAGTCTGCTAAATAGCTGAGGTTTTATATTGCAGATAAGAGTTACATTTTCTTCCCTTTTTCTTTTTTGTCTCCTGAATAGATCTAGGATAAGCATTAAAGAAATGCTGAACTATCTGAAAACAATTCTGTTAGCTAGCAGGCAAGGATGGCAGCCAGTTGGCACACAATGGCGGTAATTAGCTGTCCAGTCCTCTTCTGCTCTCTTCAGTGAATTCCTGTTGGGTATAAACGCTTCGGTGCTGGGAGGAAAAACTCAGATCCACCTAAACCACCTCCCCCTGTGGCGGGGGCTGCCAGCTGGGCTGCCCGCCTGAGCCCCCACGGTCCAGGAGGCCTCGAGCTGCTCCCCTCTGCTTGCCCTACGAGCTCCAGGAGGAGGCAAGGGGAAATAAAATATGGGATGGTGGGAAACAGCAGCTGCTTGTTCTCCTCATGCAGCTAACAGCACAGTGATGGCCTGGGATCTTCCATCTTACTTGGGTTTCCTTGTGTTGGCTGCATTGATTTGGCATGGTTGAGGTTAACCCCGGTGAGATGAAGCCAAGCCACCCATTCCCAGCTACACTGTCTGTCCGTCTCTCCCTTCTCCTGCTGATTGCCAGCACCTCAGCTCTCATGTGGAATGGAGGGGAAAGCAGACACCAGGAGGTGTAGCTGCAGTTTTTGTTGCATTTCTTACAGCTACAGAGGATGAGAATGAAAGCTAGCGACTCAAGTTCTTGGAGAAGATGAGGTCTGGTTGCTTTACATTAGTGGAATGTAAAGTTCCCAAAGCAACTTACATGGAGGAAGTCTTATGGAGCCCACAGCCTGTGGGCCGTGGCCGTCTGAAGAAGGTGGTTACGGAGCAGGGAGCCAGCTCTCTTTGGGTAAAGCTGTTAAAGCTGAGAAAACTTTCTCAAGATGCAAGTGTTCATTTCTCTCTGTTACTGTACTGAGAGATTAGCCAGGGCCTGGCACGCAAATGCTGATGGCTGAGGAGGTTTGCTGTGTGATACCAGATTTGCTCTCCCTTCTGCAAAGCTGAAAGGGTTTCCCGTGATCTTAGATCTGCTTTGCAAGTCGATGGTAAAATGCATATGCTCATGCCTGGCTAATATGATTTTAGAAGTTTAGAATGCCACCCTCACTTACCAAAGAAGAATATGAGTGAGTATAAATCAAATTACACAACCCGGCGTTACCCAGTCTCCCCAAATCAGTCTTGCTTAGCAAACTGCAGACAGCTCAGCAGGATGACTGCCAAGGCCAGGGCTCACAACCCGAGCTGACATCAGTGTGCACACTGGCAAGACCACCACTAGTGTAAAGGTGCTGTTCATTTGCCTGTACCTGTTTGCTTCTCAGCAGCTCTGCAACTCTCTTTCCTTTGTTTTTATTTTATGCTTCTTCTAGAAAACTCAGGATTTAGATCAAATGTCTTCAGAAAGCTGCTGTTTTCACACTTGCCGTTTGCTTTTCCTTTGATTGTGTGTTTTACTTCTGATAAACATCAGCTCAATCAGCATTCGTGATGGAGCTTAAAGAACTGTTTGGAGGAGGCCTGTCATAGCATTTACAGCTCTCACTGATCTCTCCCTTATAAATTAGAACATGCAAGAGGATAACATTTTTTTCCTCTTACTAGCAGTCAGTGAGGTTTCTTCCCCAGACTCATCGTGGTCTGCAATCTACTGTAAGTTGCAACATATGCAGTTCATTCAACATTTGTTCAGCACACGCTGACATGTGCAGAGGATTCTTGCATGGGAAATTATTCAAAACATCATTAGCCTTTAACATCAGTGTATGCTTTGTCTTCATAAAATGGGGCTGCTACTCCAAGAGGGGTATTTATTCCCTCTCCTGGTGGCTGCATAAACCCAGGGGACATGCCTCTCAGCTAGCAGCCAGCCTCCTCCATAGCATAAGAGCACAGGCGAGGTGTTAGGAGGTGCCACCACGCTCTGACCCATGCAGCCTGGGACATCCCGGCTCACCCAGCTCCTTCACTCTTACAGCCATGGTGCTGCTCTTCGTGGTGTGGATGAAACGTCGGGAGAAGGAGCGCCACACCAAGCAGCTCCTGATCGACCCCGAGGATGACGTGAGGGACAACATCCTGAAGTACGATGAAGAGGGAGGTGGAGAAGAAGATCAGGTGAGAAGGTCTTGGCCAGAGTAACTGTTCAATCTCTACTCTCAAAAAAAGGCAGAAACCACATCGTTTTCACTAGTGTATTTGCAAAGGGCTGTATACCCTCTTGTTTATGCCCGGGCAGCATTATTGGCTTCCCCAGTGTGGGGTAGGCATTGATGAGAGCCACCCTAGGTCCAGGGCTTTCACCATGTTTCTGGCACATGCTCCTGTGTAAGCAGTACCATGCCAGGAGCACAGTGCCACATGGATTTTGCTATCCCCAGCCCAGCTTCCTGGGGAGGGGTTATAAATCAATCCATAGACACTCATGTTCAAGCAATATTTCTGCTGTTTTGGTCATTAAAGGCATGTATTTTCCCATACCCCTTCAGAGATCTCCGGAAAAGCAACTACTGGCTACCGCCCACCCCAGCCCTGTGGCTGGAGGCACCTGCCTTGGTATGCTTGAGCATAAAGCTTTTTTACTTCCCCTGTACTTTCTTAATTGTCCCTGGTGTGCCTTTAATTTCTTCTAATTTCTGGGCATGGTTTGTGAGAAATGTCTAAATACATTTGGGGATTTTCTTTCTCACCACAGAGCTTATAAATGGCAAAGCTTTGCTGGGGGACAGAGCCCTCAGCCACGTCTGCCCAAACGTGTCAACTCTTCTGTAGTGGCTTCTTACTACAGACAGCACTGCTGATGTGACATGTAGACATCCCTGGCCTGCACTCTGGGGATGTGCTGTCCCTCTGCTACAGATGTATTTCCTTGGCTAAAATTCCAAAGTTTGGCCTCTTGTGTTTAGGTCACTGTTTTTTTATTTTATTCCCACCTAACAGAAGAGCCCAGGACACTCTCAAATATTTTGTTCATGCAAATGATGTCTCTGCATCATGTCACAGTTTCATTTTTGCTTGCTGAAATGGACCACGTAGTAGTCAGGGCTGGTGTCCAGGAGTCCCGAGGTCAGCGGCTGGCGCTGACTGAGGCACTGCAGCACGTCCTGCCCTGGAGGTCCCCCAGCACCCAAAAGCAAGCAAGGGAGCACAGTGAGAGCCACCCCAGGGATCCAAGGCAGGGACTTTGCCCAAAATTTGTAAAGTTCTTATTCAACAGAAAAATCCTTGCAATTAGCATTTCTTTTTTCTTGTCACTGACAAGATATTTATAAATATTGCTCCTGGAGATTCAATCATCCTCATCTGAGCACAAGAACAGTTTTACCAGTAGAACAAAGTACTGTTATAAACATTCAGACTCGCTGAAGTATCTGGTTTCAGGCAACTACACTGTAAGCTTAAATATTTTAGAAAGGATTCGTTAAAAATAACAGCAGAGGAAAAGCAGCAAAACACCATTACCTACATGAATACATTTTTAATGGAATATTACCTGGTTCTCATTCCCTGATAGAAACCTATTCTGCTGGGATTTTTCACAAGCAGAAAGAACATAATTACTTTAAAAGGCCTACATGCATAAATGCAGTACACATTTTAATGTTTTTACTTCTGTACAAATGTAATTGCAATAATATGTCTACCAACACCATGTATTTACATTATATTATGTATTTCATCCAAAATTTATGCACATATCTAGGCACATGCAAACCAAAGCTAATTTTTTATCCCAAAGATTTGGACACTGTGTTAAATATTCAAAAGGTATTTAAATATTTGATTTAACTTATGTTTTAAGATACAGTCTTATGAAGTCAATTTTATGAGCTACTCAGAGGTCAGGTTCATCTGTAATTTAGATGGAGGTGCTACATACCCAGGAACAAGATTTGGCATCGAACTTGAGCTGAGAAAAGATTAGCCTCCTCAACTTCTTTGTATGTTGATGCAATGTCAGGAGCGTAGGTGATCTGAATGAAAAACCTTGGTTTCACTTCGTGCCTTTCCATTTGTCACAGGATTATGATTTAAGCCAGCTCCAGCAGCCAGAGACCATGGATCACGTGCTGAACAAGGCACCTGGAGTCAGAAGGGTGGATGAGAGGCCTATTGGTGCTGAACCGCAGTATCCTATAAGACCAGTAATCCCACATCCCGGGGATATTGGTGACTTTATAAATGAGGTATGTTCTTAAGGGTGTCCTGTGTCACATCTTAAAAGCTTGAGCAGCCAGCTAGCATCAGCTGTGTAACATTTTCCTGGCTGTTTTATGGACCAAATGATGCTATTCCTCCCACGAGAAGTCTGATCAGAGCACAGGGAACAATTACGATGTGCAAAGGAAGCAAGACTTGGTCTAAGAAAGGCTCCAAGCCTATAAAAGCCAAAGTGCAAACAAAAACCCCGAGATTTCTGGTTTGAGGATATCAAAAACAGCACACTTTTCAGGATCCGGGCAGTATAACCTGCTCCTGCTCTCCCTTTGACTGCTGTGAGTGCTGCAGTTGCTGTCAGTAAATACACTGCCTGGATGGGGACAGAGGAGGAATTTCCTTGCCATGTGGCTGGACAGCCGGATGATTTGCCTAAAGCCAGAAGTGCCTTTTGTGGCTCTGGACTTGCAATTATTTCACCAGTCTGTGTCTTCTCTATTTGGTCTCAAACTCAAAGAGTTTGCAGAGCACAGAGATTCATCACAGATCAGAGAGGGTTTCTTTGTTTTACCTTAGATTACTGTTCCTTTATCTACTTGTACAAATATCTATCAATTTAGCATCTCACCTCATTTTTAGTTTTAAAATGAGTGATTGAGTGGTTGCAAGCCAATCAATGCATTATTTCCTCTGAGACAAAAACCACCATCCATTCTGCAAGTCAGAAAAATAAATGTTGTAGCGATTTACTTCTATTATTATATCAATTTCCTGCTGTGCTTTTTCTCATTTTCCTCCCTAAAATACCTTCTTCCTTTGTTCCTGCCCATCCTTCACACTCACAGTCATGCACATACATGCACTTGGAGGCTCGCTTTCATGCATGCTCTGGCTGCTGTTTGCTGCAGTAAGACGGACTCTGTCTCCCCACACTGAGGCTGGAGTTTCTGGACGTGTGAGCACAGACCAGGTTTCTTTATTGCAGGTCTATTCCATGCGGCTTTTCCTGGCACTGGGCTGCAGCAAAGCAATTCTTTTTCTCCGTATCCCAAGGCCATTTCTGGTGCTGGCCCAGACTGCTGCCCACACCACACTCGCTTAGCACAAGCTGGAGCAGCAATGCTTTTCTGCCTCCCCCGGGACCCCCTGCCCAGTGTTTCACACCCCACATCTCTGCTGGATGCAGAGCAGAGGTTGCGCGTTGTGCCCCCACTTGCTTAGATCCCCAGGAACCACCCTCCTTTAGCTTTGCTGCAGGCATGCCAACCCTCCCAGCACCCTTCCCCAGCACCATCACCATGAAACATGGGCACTAACACCGTCTCTTTGCCACCCCAAGGGCCTGCGTGCGGCGGACAACGACCCCACGGCCCCCCCCTACGATTCCCTGCTGGTCTTTGACTACGAGGGCAGCGGCTCCACCGCCGGCTCCGTCAGCTCCCTCAACTCCTCCAGCTCCGGGGACCAGGACTACGATTACCTTAACGACTGGGGCCCCAGGTTCAAGAAACTGGCGGACATGTACGGGGGAGGCGAGGAGGATTGAACTGACCTCACTTATTTAAAAAAAAAAAAAAAGAGAGAGAAGAAGAAGAAGAAGAAAATAAAAACAATTAAAAACAAACCCACAGACGACAACGTTAACAGAAAGAGCCGATGCAGAAGCAAAGAACTGTACAGATGTGGCAGCTTTTTTTAATTAATATCCCCTGCTGACTGTATTGTTATTTTTAGTGGTGATTTAGGAGGTTTATTTTTTTTTCCTTTTTCTTTTCTTTTTTTTTTTTTTAGAATATTGAGCTGTCTCGCATGAACACTTGTCTCTGCTGCAGGTTTTTTTGTTTTTGTTTTTGTTTTTTTTTAATGTCAGCTGGGATATTGCTCGTTTATCTGCTTTATGACTAAAGAGAGTGAAAGGCACTCTGTCTTAACTTGAATTTCTTAGAACAGAAGCACTGTTTTTAAAATATATATATATATATATTTGAAAGTGCCTTTTGGTGCATGTATCAGATTCCCTTCAATCTCAGGAGTGATGAAAACAAACATACAACCATCCTGGGCAGCACTCCCTGTGACCCTAAGCCAGTTCTAGCTGGGAAGGAGTTAACAAAAAGGAACTGTGGAGATTGTTTCTTTTTTGCCTTTTTTTTTTTTTTTTTTTAAGGGGGTGACTCACTCTGGGGTGGAGAGGATGGGGGGCGGGAGGGGGAGATGTTTTGAGTGGAAATCTTAACAGCCATCTTTAAGCCTCAGCAGGTGGTGAACTAGTCATCATGTTGTATATAATTCAGTGTTATCAGATGCAAAATACCGACTAGGGGGCTCTGCTGTAACCTGGTCACACTCAATGTAGCTGCATAGAACTATAGCATTGATAAAGCCTTTGGTTATTGCCACAGAACTCTCCAACAGCCCTTGCCTAAACCCTACAAGTAAATCGTGAAATGACCAAAGGCCCATTTGTTTGTTTTTATGCTATCGGCGTGTTTTGGCTCCCACGAGTGGTGTAAATACCGGCTGGGTTACGTGGTGCCGTCCCACGTCTCCAGTGGTGCCGTAGGCATGAAGCCGATGCTCTTTTGCCTCTCACGTGTCTCTGCCCCACTGCAGGCTGGGGCACGCGATGGGCAGAAGCCGGCGCTCAGCACTTTTGCCATCCGTAAGTATGGAGCTAGCCTAGAACGACATTAATGCCTTGGAGCATCAGTAGCCAAAGCTCAACAGCATCATGTAACTCAGCTAATGTGTGTCCTTTATATTCGATGGGTAGGCGCTGCTATCTGTAGTAAATGTTTTTTTTGGAGAAGAAGTGCAACGAGGGCCTGTTAAGTATCTTGTGGTTAATATGCTCGAGCATTGCCAAGCAAGCAAGAGGTTTTGCAGCATCCAGGCATAATTCAACATCAGTATTATAAATGGTAGCATACTACCTAGTTTATATGTAGGGTCAGTTTAACCAATAACAAATAGTTATTAGCTTTTTTTATTACATTTTTCCTTTACTGATTTGGACTAGTGGGTTTCTGTCTAATGTTTGTAAAATGATTTAGACTGCATGGATGTGTAATATAAACCACATTTAATGGATTATGAGCCACTTAATTAATGTGCTATGAAATCTTGGATTACCTGTGTTTTATATTCTGCAGACGATTTTGCAGTGGGTTCGCTAAAAATTGTAAAAGTGCTTAGATATATTTTCATTTAAATCCAAGAATGTGCACAGTACTGGAAGGTGATTATCCAGGGGATAATCATGCTTTTTTGATATCTTGATTAATTCTCAAGTTGAATGCTAAGAGTTAAACGGGGGGGCGGGGGGAGCGAGCGCGTGCACGCGAGAGAGCGCGAGAATGAGAAGAAGAGAGCTTGTGGTAACGAGTGGACGTTGTTTCAGAGGGTATACTAGGCTGCAAGATCGTCTCTATAGATTTTTGAAATGCTCCTAGTGCATTTTATATTTCACTGTATCATATTTTCTATAAAATGCAATTTCTGTAAATTAACGAGCATTTGAAATGTGTCTTGTATGAAGTGGAATGTGGTAAAAGTCTGCCCAAGGGGACTCAAACCGTTACCAGTATGTTATTAATTACCGAGGGTGCGATCTTTCTTTTTCTCTTGGTCGGTCAGTTAGCCGCCCGGTCACTTTGTCCTTTCACTGCCCAGAGAGCAAACACACGCTCAGATGAGTTTCTGGAGGAGCCCCGGGGGCGATGGATGGCTCAGCCCCGGCAGACCCGGGAGCGGTGGCCACAGCCAGGCGAGGACATGGCTGCAAGCAGCACGCGCCCCGTCCTCATGAAGGGCGGCCTTTGCAGGTTTCTATTCAAGAGCTGGGCACTCGGTTGTCTCATGAAACCACCATGAAGGTCTTGGCATGCTTCTGCCGTGAGCCTTCCCCTCCTCCTGGCCGCCCTCGTCCCCCCCCCAGCCTCCGGCAGGCCTGGCAGCTCCCAGCCTCCAGCTGCTGGGGTCCCCCTGAGCCTTTGGCCTCCCCCTTCTGCTGCCTCAGGCCTTCCACTTGTCTGCAGGCTGGCACCAACTTCAGTGTGCTCCTCCTCTGAAGCCACCCGGCCACAGCAGCAGCATAATAAATAACAATTCCCCAGTCACGGCCTTGCTTTGTGCCCATCACCATAACCTCACCACCAGGTGAAGGAGGCAGACAGAGGCCAGGAGGAGCCGATGGCACCCGCTTCCCACAGCACTGCCGGCCTGGATGCCGAGCCATGCGGACACCTGGCTATATCAGCAGGAGCCGAACATGGGCTCCAGAGCACCTGGTGCTTGATGCCTGGCGTGCTGTTGGCCATGGCAATGGCCTACAGGTTGTGGTGTGTGCCCAGGGGCCATACCCAGGGCTGCAGGGGGCAGCCGCCCCCCTAGCACTGCAGACAGGAGCAGCTCCCTCCCCAGCCAGGAGGGAGACGCTGTCAGACTTCAGCTTGTCTAAACAGTTCAGGATTTTAAGAACATTTTATGCAACCTAAGTCAAACAAAACTGTCGGAGTGATTAAAAATAAATCAGCCTGCTTCCATTGGAAACTTTTCTTTAAAAATCAGCGGATATTTTTCTGCAGCATTTGCAATCCAGACATTCCAACCCCATAAGCCTATAAATCAAACCAACTAGTTCATTATCTTTTGACCCAGTTCTGCTCAGTCTCCCTCCATAGGACAACCTCCTCCTGCTCCTCCTTCTTCTCCTCCTCCTCCTCCTCCCCGCACCCTCTACACTCACCTTTGCAGTCCCACAAACGTGGCCGCAGGGTCCGGCCCCTTTCCTCGCGGTGGAACAGGCAGAAGGTAAGCGAGCAGCACATCGAGCAATGAAAATAGAACACTTTTGCAAAGCTTTTTGCTTGTTAATATGAATTACACTTTATAACCAGCTAAGATAATGCAGTATACATTAATCTGAGGGGTCCCGTGGAAGAAGTGGCATTGCCATTCACGGCTGGAGGTGGCTGCAGCTTACCAGGAGCTGAGGGGGGGAAACACCAACTTTCCCTAAACTTACAGGCTTTTCTTACAGGCCACACAAGGTTATTCTCTGAATAAATAAATTGAAGCACCAACTTCAAGAAACTATTGAAATAAGTGGCGCCCACACATTGGAGCCCCACTTTTTGCCCACCACGAGGCGGCGGGGGAAAGAGCACTGGTTTCAGACAGATGAAGGGGAGCCCACTCCAAAAAGAGCATTTTCACACCCAATTTCCCCCCATACCCCGCACCACTGCCAGGAGCCAGTACCACAGCTCTCAGCAGTGTCTAGGGGACAGGGACAGGGACAGTGATGCTTCGTGTGGCTCCCACCTCCTCAGCATGAAGCTTACCCATCTCTGAGCCAGGACCATCCATGCCCTAGGTCCCCACTGTGCCTGCAGCCACCTGGGGCACGGCCCCTGTCTGATAATTGCACAGCCTGTAGAAAGGGAGAAGCATCTGTCACGGAAATGCTTTGCAAGGCAACAAGGAAATTCAGCAGGTAATTAATGACAGTAAATAGGCAAGTCTGTTCTCGGTGTCCTAAGTGCTACTCATAGTTCTGCTTATAGTTTTGCATTTTCCTGTTTGTTTATTTGTTTTTCCTGTTTTTGCTGGACCAGGCAATGCCATTGATGGTTGTAAGGGGGTGGTGGGGAGCTCATGTCCGTGCAGCAGTCACCTGAGCCTCTGTGGCTGGGCTTTTGGGGATACTCGGGTCCAAATTCACCCTCCAGCAGTAAGTGGGCTGTCGGAGGTGGCTGTGTCACCTGCACCCACTTGGCATAGGGTCAACGTCCAGGTGTTGGAGAACTGTGACGGGCAGGGCAGGCAGGGTCTGTACAACACAATATGCCAAGATTGCGACTTTGTTTAGTCTCAAGAAACATATTAAGGTAAAATACAGGACTTTTATTTGTGATGTCTTTTGAAGCTCTTCATTGTAAGTGTGAAAAAAAATGGGGGGAATGCTGTGTAACGATGAACATGATGTTTAAAACAGCAGCTAGACAACGTAGGTGTCTCCCACGCAAAGTTAACTCAGTTTCATGGGGAAAAAATCAAAGTTATCTCAAGTACACACAAACCCCATGCCCAACTGCTCACCATGATGTGTACATAATGTAGTTAGTGCTTGAAGCTACAAAGCAGATAGGTGAAAAAAACCAACGATGACATATAGATGTATAATTGGAGCACTTTCTTTTAATTATGATTTTGCATGTTTCCTTTAACGATGGAGAAGCTGTGTAGCAGCCCGCATGACTGTGGTTGTTCTCGAGGAAGACTTCTGCTGTTCTGCTGTATTCACGCTGAAGCGCAAAAGCAGTTTGCGTCCGTTAACCGAGTTCAAAAACCATTTTTTGTAACCGTCAACAGCACAAATATTTTGTATTGTTGTTTGTACCATTTTTGTACCAAAATCAAAAGAGGGAAAAAAAAAAATAGGGAAGAAAGTAAATGTTTTCAATGTGTTTTTAGTGCCACTGCAATCTTGGTTTCCAAACTGAGTAACAGCTTTGCTGATTTATTGTGTATCAAAGCTGAACTGGCGCACTGACGCCTGGCTCCAGTGTAATAAAAATAAAGTCCCCCTTTTGAATAGTCTCACTTGCTTTTTTTTTTTTTTAATTCCATTTCACTCTCCCCCATGCCCAGCCCATTGCATTTGCTGATGACAGACTTCCTCTTGCTGTGAGGCAAATAAGCTCAATGGCCTGGCCACAGGTTTGGGTCTGTGTGCATGGGCATCAATGGTATTTTCGGAGTCCCCAGGTGCTTCTGCACTTGTCTGGGGGCTGGCAAGTTTGCATTCCTTAAAGCAAGGAATGGCGGGCTGCTGGTCCCACAATGCTGCACACCTCTGAGCCTGTTTGGGAGCATGGGTGGTGGTGATTTCTTTTGACACCAGGTGTTTGCATTTTAGCACCTCGAGACCACGTCAAGGGGCTGGGACAAGTGGCCTCTGCCTGCCCTGTCCATCCTCCAGCATTTTCCCTATTTCATCACCCTGGGGTGAGTACGGGCCAGGAAGGATGAGCAGTTCCAGCACGGCACGGAGCTGTTGCAGGCAAGCACGTGGAAAGCAGCGTTGTCTCATTTTAATAAACATTAAGATGAATACAAATCCTGTACGTAGCTATTTACTTCCCCCCAGAGTCAACTAAGAATATTTTATTGCTGGTTTTGCTAATTCTCAAGCTGTTCTGTTTCTTAGAATTATCTTTAACTACTGAATAATGCAAGACTGTTGCATCACAAATATTAGTTTCTGCTATCTGTGGAAGTCTGTGCTCTCATCATCCTGTTATTAGGCTCTTATCTGCCTGGAGAAAGTCTTGTTCCTAAAATGATTTAGCTGCATGCGTAACTTTGACCATGAGGATAGCTTTACTAAGCTGATGAAAATGGCCACCCTCCTCTAAATCCCTTGACTTTTGTACTAAAATTAAAAATAATAACAAGTATTATTAAAGATATTATTATAGACGGGTTTGGGAACAGCTCTCCCAAGTCAGAGGCAGACACCAGAGTTCGCAATAGAATTTTGTTCAGATCAAGCCAAAGCACACAGGGTTTTGGTGAATTTCTTCCCAATAAACTAAAATAAAAACCTTTTATTTGTTATCTGGATTAAAACCCTTGAGTTATCTGGCCCTTTTTTCTCCAAAAAGGCTTTTTTAAAATAAGTTAATAGACACATTATGCAGTTTTACGTGACAATAAAATATCTACCCAAAACTCTATAATGCCATGTCACTATCAGAACAGACCCCAGGTCGGGAGAGGAGGGGTGTCAGGAGAATGAAATGCCTTTTTTTAACCACTGGCCAAACTTTTTCTGTGTTACACAAACTTTCTCTGTTCACGTGTGTGAGCCAGCGCATGTCAGCTGTGTGCTCTTACCTTGGCAGCCTCTTGGTATGCACATCACTGATATATTATTATTAATTATTACAATTATTTTATTTTATTTTATTCATGCACAAAAATCATATCGAAGGGGGCCCCACGTGCAGCTGAGTTAGGTACCAATCCCCCAGGCAAGCAGGGTAAGAAGTGCTGCAGAGGAGCAAGGTGCCTGTGGGACACACGGGACATGGGACACACAGACACGGGTGGGAACCAGGCAGCTCCCCAGGCGGTGCCTTGCTCCACCCCATTAAAATACCTCCAGCATGGCTCCTAAGGCCTCAGCAGTGGCAGCGACACACCACGTGCTCACGTTAGCCAGAGCAGCAGCATTTCTCTCAGTCCTGGATAAACTGCAAGGAAATATGGAGAGGTGAGGTTAGCAAAGGGGAATGAGCCTCGCCATGCCTGCCCACCAGCACTTCAGTCCACTCACTCGGATGATGCTCACGATTTATTCACAACCACCTCGTTGCCCACTTCCAGCAGATCCTGAGGGGCGCAGAGCCAATGGCCCATCAAGGACCTGAATTTCGGTGCAAGCAGAGGGTGCAGGGTGCAGAGGGGAGGTGTTGGAGCCAGGGAGCAGAGCGCAGGCCCCGAGGCAGGCCACCCACACCAGTTTTCCACAGCGAACGCTTTCCCCTGATAGAGCTGTAGGAGCTCTTCTCTTCCCCCTCCCCTCTCGCGATGATTAATGTGCAGCTTCCCCGCACTCATCTCAGCACCACAGCACAATCCATCTCACCCGCTTCTTGCCTCTCCCTCCCCACCTCTCCACCTTCTTTTTTAATGAGAAAATGTTTGCGTTTTTTTGCTACGATGTTTTTGTGTTTTGTTGTGTTTTTTTTTCTGAGCAGGGAACCGGTGGTGGGCCGGTGGCTCTGAGCAATGGCTGAGGCCTCCGACAGGCCTCACCAAGGCACCAGCCTCCCCCTCACCTCCCACTCAGCCCAATTTGGATTTTTTTTCATAGTTTTGCAGAAATTCACCTGGGGGACAGCGTAGCCATGACAGGCACGCATGGCACTGCCGCCCAGCCTGCCATATAGCACACACCCAGCATGGTGCCAAGGACCTCACGCAAAGGCCAGGGCTGAAAAGTAAAAACGAATGCGATGAAGTTGCTATTGATGGGTTTTTCCTGAAAGGCCGTGGCTTGCTGTCAGGTCTGCCTCCTGGTGCCATCATCCAGCCCCTCCGGATGGAGATAAGAGGCGTGGGAAGAGGGAAGCCTGAGCTGACATCTTTCATCTGCCTCTCGGAGAGGTGGTTTTTAAGCCAGCCTAACCCCAGTGACCCCGAAGCTTTTTTTTTTTGAAAACCCTGGAAGCTTTGGCGAGCTACACTCAGTTAAGGGGGCTGGATGGGGAAAAAAAAAATCACTTTAAGCAAGGCCGTGGGCTTGCGTTAATTATCGTCCTGCTGGCTTCAGGCAGGGCCGCTTCCAGCTGCAGAGAGGGGGAATCCACCCGTCCCTCCTGCATCGTCAGACGTCCAGCCTGAAGCACACAGCTCCCCTGCCCTGTGGCCAACAGCACGACTGGGCATTGCACACATGGATAGTGGGAAAGGCCACAAAAAAAAAAAAAAAAAAAAAAAAAAAAAAGGCTGAGTTAGAGCTAAGGAGATATATATATTTTTTTTTATTTTTTATTTATATATATATATTTTTAAGCCACCACAGGTTTATGCAAGAAGTCAAATAACTGCAGGGAGCATCAGCACAGGAAAAAGGCAGGACCTGTCCGTGTGGGGATGGAGCAGCCAAAGGCTGTGTCCCCCTTCTTTGTGAGCAGCATCTCAGCTCCTGTGTGTGGGATTTGGCTGCTCACAGCCAGCAACCAAGAGCCCTGCTCAGGCAGCAGGACCTGCAGCTCGTGCAGAAATTTAACCGAAAGCAGCAGCTGCCACCAAGAGCATTTGTAGTTATTAAATTGCTGGGTGCTCACTTGTCGTTTGCACTGTTAAAAATCTGCCTCTAGATCTGGCCAAAAAAAAATAATAATAACAGAGGGATCATTCTCTATTGCTCGATGGTTGCTAAACCAAGCTGGGGCAGCTGCAGTGGCGATGCTGGGGCTGGGCAGAGACGAGCCGGCCACACCACACGGCATTTCAAAGAGCTCAAACCTACGACGGCAGCATCAGCACAGCCCCCCTGGTTTATGCTTACCCTTGCTTGGTTTTAGCCTCCCAACGCTTGCAAATATAAATCAGTGGGTTAACACTCACCCTGTGTGCAGGAGCTGCCGCGTTGTTCAAAATAGCAGTTTTCCTCGGAGAGATTAAAGTCTCTTTCTATCTGTACTGGAAGCTGCCAGAAGTGGATTGTCAAAAATCCCTGCGAAGCTGCAGGAGGAATAAGGAAGAATCCAATCTCTGTCAATATTTCCATTCTTAATAAACCAGATTTATAATATCTGAGGCCACAAGGAAGCTTTCTCACTGAGTACATAATGGCCGCGCCATTAACCTGTGCTATCTATAGCTAACTCATTACTTTATGAAGTACTTTGAGTTACCTTAGAGTACAAAAGGTGACATAACTAATCCTCTTCTGTGAAAAACATATTGATTGGAATTTAACTGCCAGGTAATACAAAGAGCATGTAAAACCTTCTGCAAAAATGCAGTTTTAGTGATCACACACAACACAGCCCCATCAGAGCAAACCAAGGGCGTCGCTGTGCAAACAAACACCAGCAAGCTCCATCCCTGGTGATGGCAGAGCCAAAACTCAAGGCAGAGCCAGATGTTGCATTAACCAGGACCAAATTTAAGCAACGTGCACCTGAAGCATCTGCCCCAGCGCTGAGCAGTATTGCTGAGCAAATCCTGTGCTTTAGGGGTTTGACATCCCATCCTGGGGCTTCATGGCACAGCCCAAATGGGGATTCCTGCAACATCCCATAAAGCTTTTCCCAGACGGGGTAAAACAGTGCCAGGTACTGCTGGGGATGCCTCATACTGCTAAGGTGGGCAGGTCTGGTGAGGTCAGTGCCGTGCAGGTCCTTTGGTTTTGGTCAAAGGCAATTTGCTGGCTGCACAAAGCGGGCCAGTATATTTTATATAGCGCTGACACCATGTGTAACAGCCCCAGCCTTCCAGAGCATGCGCTGCATCGGATGTGCCTATGATAAGGTCGCTGAGCCACACACCTCTCAGCTGGGGCACCAGGAGGTGCAAATCAGACCTGTAACTGTACTCATCGAGGTGACGACTAACTGGCCTGTCAGCCAGCCAGTCCCCAGCCGAGGTCCTTGCACCGAGCGTGCAGGCTGCTGTACGGGGGTGCATTTATCATCTGGGCTCTCCTTTCACACCGCACTTCGAGAAGGAGCAGGTACCTTGCTTTAATATAGCACTATTGATCCTGAGAGCCTCAAACAATAACCAGCACATGATCAGAATGCAGTGTTTTCCAGGAGCAGAGCTGGAGTTGCTCTCACTGTTTTGCAGGGACAGAGAGGGATCCTGAACGGAGCCCAGCAGGGCCAGAGGATGGGCAGCAGCTCAGGGCAGGAGGGTGCCAGCCCAGGCAATGAGCAGGAGCCCAGCCCCAGTCCCAGACAGAAGGCAAAGTGTGCCACGAAGGCAAGACATTGCACTGCTCTAGTACAGTATAAAATATTTAACTTTTGAGTACATTATCAAAGTGGTTTCTTTTGACATTACATTTGTGCCCTTGTAAAAGACGCGCCGCCAGGAGCAAGTACCCGTCCCAGAACAAGCAGACATCGCTTCAGCGCAGTGGCCGTGCCGGCTCTGGGGACCCAAAACAAGGCTGACACGAAATCTGCATTACCTCCTGCTCCTGAGGAGGGGACATCCCAGGGCCTGCGAGCAGGAGGTGCCACCGCCCTGCCTGTACGGCCACCACAGGCGGGCAAGACATGCTCTGAAGTACATCAGAGCAGCAGAACACACTTGTACGGCAGGCTTTTGCTGTTAAAGTGCCGCCGATCAAAAGCATTTTAATGTCTTCACTCAAGGAAATGAGTAAATAGAAGGCAAGGCTTCGCTGCAGATATTCAGCCCTCCGCAAGCTGGTAGCCTCTCACTTCTGAGCCTTATAATAAATAGAAGAGGTACAATCGTTGCCTTGCTCGAAATGGCTTGCTAAATATTTCACCGAGCATCCTGGTTTTCCATTTGTCCTGGTCCTGTTCGCTGCTTGTCCCTCCTGCTTGTTCTCCCACGGCTGCAGCTGCAGAGGGGACCCGGTGGCACAGAGGCAGTCTGCAGGGGAACAACGGGGGAAGCAGCTCAGCCAAGAACCTGTAAATGAGACCTCGTGTAAAAGGGAAACAGCACCCAGTCCCTAGGACAGCCCCGGCAGTGCCACCCACTGCAGAGTGCATTGACTGGGCTCTTTCCTGCTCTGGGGATGATGAGGTAAGCCCACAGACTTCAGGCCAGGCAGGAGAGGTCCGTTTCAAAAGCAAATCTTCACTGCAATGTCTAGGAACCACACAGATGATCAGCCAAAGGACCGAGGCCAGGCTCAGCCTGCCTCCTGCAGGGGTGTCTTAGGGCAGGGACCTCCAGGGTCACCTTTCCAAAGCACCCCACTAAAGGCAGAGAAAAAATACTGAGACTCTTTGCTGCCCAAGCACAGAGCAGGGGGCAGCACAGGGCCGTATCCAGAAAGGAGATGCCTTTTTAGCAGCACTTCTTAAGAAGCAGCAGCCTTGCTCTGCCTGCATCCCCACTCCCCTGACTTGCCTCGCTGAGCTCACGGATGGGGAGCAGCCAAATTGGCCACAGTCAGAGAGGGAATTAAGGCCCTGCACCTTTTGTGGAAAATAAAGGGCCAGAGCAGAGCTTCGTCAGTGTTACCTCCTACAAACGCTTCATTCAAGGAGCAGCTGAAACAGAATTTATACATGAACAGGCAAAAAAAAGACCTTCTGTGGCGAAGAGACCTTAATATGCCCTGAACAGGGAAAAAACTTCCAACAGGATTTGCAGCCAGCTAGAAGGCCCCCGACTTTTCCTTGCTTTGGCACTTGTGAAATGGCTTCTTACAAGTTTACGGGCCAGAGCCTGGCAGTGTCCCACCAGGAGCTGGCATTGCCAAGCCCCAGCTGGAAAATGAAGCCGGGGCCCAAGGTTTCAAATGCCCCACGTGCGACAAACACCCCAGGGGCTCACTCCTGTTGATGCACGAGACAAATCTACAAAGCCTCCAAAGGGACGGGGCCCTGCTGTGCCAGATACCACACACAGACCTCAGGCTCGCTTCTTGAGTTGCAATCTCTGCCTGGGAATTCACTGCAGACCTCGAACTGTCCATTGTCCTGGCTGTGGGTTTTGTTCAGGGTTTATCCAGCTCTTCACAGAGTGAGTTCTGTCTGGGCAGGGTGATGCCAAGGCTCCCAAGGAGCGCACTCAGGGGCTGATAACGTAATCTCCCTGCCCAAGAAATGCAGTTTCCTGGTGAAGACAAAGCAGCTGGCCCAGGCTGGGTAATCCTGCACAGCCAGGGTGGTGTGGTGCTGCTGCTTGCAGACAGAAGGTCTTCCGGACTGATTGTGTTACAATTTAATCCATCCTTCAGCAATTTTATCTCTCCAGATTGTTGTTATTTTACACCTCAGCAGAAGTTCACAAGGAAAAAAAAAAAAAAAATGAGGTTGGAATCCTGTGGGGGCAGCTGGCAAGAGTCACAAATCCATCTCTGTGGAAAGAGATTTAAGCTCAGGTCCAAATAATTAGTTCTTTACCAGGCCTTAAGCTAAGGAGCCGGCAAGTTCAGCAGCTTCACGGGGAGCCGCGCCACGCTCCCATGTCCCTTACACGCACATCTCCCAGAGGGGCTGCCCTCGGCTCACAGGAACAAAGCCCAGCTGAGGGGTGTGGGACATGGAGCTGGGGGGTCCAGCTGCCCTCCCAGCACATCGCTGCCTTTGGAAACTTGCTGGTTGATTAACACCACCTCAGCATCTCTCATCAGAGAGGCAGCTGAGAAAAGCCTTGTGGTGGTGTGAACAGCATGAAAGCCCCCAGAGGTGCAGTGCAGAATCACGGCTGCCCTTCCACGAGCTGCTTCCCACCAGCACCGTGATAACCTCTTGGTGGAGGAGTCCCAAACCCAGCCTGGCAGCAAGGTGCAGAGCTGCTTTGGACCAGCCCGATGCAAAGTATCTTCATGGCAGAGCAGCCAAAGCGAAGGCAGGGCTGAAGGATCATTGGTGCATCGGCTTTAGGAAGAGGGACTGTGCTCAGAAAGCATTTTTTATCATTGCTCTCCTCCATCGCAAGTGGCTGAAGCTCTGTGGGGGAGGACAGCAGGGTGAAACGGGGCCGGGTAAGGAACAGATGAAGGCAACCATCTCCTGGAGGCAAGCAAAGGGGAGGAAAGCTGCCCAAAGAGCAGAAAGTTAACAACACCAATTTCTTGAGCTCGGGAGGCAGGATCAAGCTCAAACCTCCCCAGGCAAAGAGTAAAAGGATAAAACCAGTCCCATTACGCTAAGCCACTTAAAGCCATGTGAAAGATAACCGTGTTTCCTGCCCTTCAGACGGCTGCCACACGGGCAGGAATCCCCTCTCGCATGGACAGAGCCTTTCCCTGGCCTTTCCCAGCCACAAGCTGTGGGATTTTTATGGGGAGGGTCCAGCCCCACAGAGCCCCGGCACATGCCACATCTCCGGCTGCTCAGTCGCTTCCACTGCTCCTTGGGATGGCACGACTGACCCCAGAAACTAAAGCATCTGTTAATAAATCCCAGACAGCTCAGTCCAGGCCAACAGTGGATGTGAAAAAGCCGCATAGGTCAGCAACGGCTTAGTTTTGTTGTTAACAGCAGTCAGTGCTGGAAGGTGTCAGTTTGGGAAAGGGTGGGGAGAGGGCTGGAAACCACAATCGAGAGAGAGAGTGCTCATTGCTGCCAGGTCTGGGACACGGGGGCAGGAGGATCCAGCCAGTTTTAACAATAACCTGCACCCTGAAGCTCCCCCAGGCCCTGTCAGCAGCTAAGGACAAGGACGGGGCTCCTGGTCACCAGGGCAGAGCTTAACGGGGCTGGGAAGCAAACGAGGTTATCGGGCCAGACCCTGCGGCGAGCTGTACACATGCCAAGAACCCTCGGTTTAAATACACTCCGGTTTTACCTTCCTCGCTGCCCCCGGGGAATAAGGCTCTCTTCCTTTTTGCTGAAAGCTGATTGAGTTGGAGGTTTTGTCAATATCCTGAATGCAAAAATCGTCCATTTGCTGGCAGAGCGGCTCAGTGTGCAGCAGCACCGGCAGCCCGGGACCACACTCAGCTTCGTGGGCAGCCCCTGCTGCCTTCGTGGGCATTAGGAAACCTTGAATGGTTTCTGGGGCTGCAGGGACAGCAGGGGGATGCTGTGGGGACACCATGGGGACACACATCTCATGCTGCCACTGCTGAAGCTGCGGCTCGCCACGCTGCTCCCAGGAGCGAGTAATTGCTCTATCAGCTTTCCCCGGCCCCAGAAAGGGTTGTGCTTTTTCTTATTTATTCCCTGCTCTGAGCTGCAGTGTGTGACTGCAGAAGTTTGTGTAAAGGTTTTATTGCTTCATTTTTAACCTCTGCACAAATGTCGGCATCATTAGCTTGTTATTTTTTTCCCCCCTTTATCATCCTCCCCTGCACACATTTCTCCTCCTGGCCATCCTTGTACTCCTGCTGTCTGCCAGGCGGAGCAGGACGAGGCGCTGGGGGGGATTCATCAGCACTGAGGCCACTTTGCTGAGCAAGGGATTTGTCCTGGGGTTCTTCTGTGCCACACACCACGCCGTGCACACTCAAGGTCTGGTTCTCCACAATGCCATTTCCTTGTCTTTACCCCACAACAGCAAACAAACCCACCCTTTAACAGGGCCCTCACCTGAAATTGTATTTGCAGGGGCGGAGGGAAGATATGCAGAACAAAAGTCTTCCGAAATAGGAATTCTGCCTCTGCAAATATTAGTGATTCAGGCATCATATCGGGGATTATCCACGGTCATGGCATGTAGAGGGAAGATGGATTTCAAGATGATAATAGGAATGACACACGTTGCTTTTTCTCCCTTTCTGCTGACACACAATTTAGCAGCCACTGCAGAATTTTCTTCCCATTTAAAATTTCCGTTTAATAGCCAAGAAGCTCATGTTAATTCAGATGATCTTTTCTGCAGAGCGGTGAGGAAGGGCGTCTCTTCCAGAAGCTTTTTATGACTCTGGGTGGTTGTACCTAACCAAAAAAAAAAAAAAAAAACAGCAGCAACAAAAATCCTCCAGTGGGTTCACAAAGCCCAGCAGGTTCATGTCCATTAGCAAGTGCCACTTGGCCCCAGGCTGGGCAAAGACAACGGTGTTCAAAACGGAGACTCATCTGGGGGCATCGCCTCTGAAGAGCCAGGCCACAAACTGCCCTCCTCGGAGGGTGGCTCAGTGCTACGCATATTTTAGATGCATTTCTTGCCTTTATTCCAAATTTCACCTTTCCCCTGACCATGCCCCACGGGCTGGTGGACTTCAGTGCTAGGTTAAAGGTTGGACTGGATGCTCTTAGAGGTTTCTGCCAACCTGAACGAGTCTGTGATTGGGATAACCCCAGCCGCAAAGCAGAACCAAGAGGGGACGAGAGCAGCGATGAGGCCTCCCCAGATAATCCTCCTTCCCTCTGCTGCAAGCTCCATCTCGGCAGCTGGTGCCAGCTGGGAAATCACAGCCTGGCTTATTTATTTATTTTCCTAACTACATGTAGCTTGCGGTAAGGCTAACCCACAAAGTTAACTTCCTGCTCAGTTAAACAAACAGAAAAATCATTACAAAATTATCTCCTGTGCATTAGAGTTGCATATATTCACTTATCCTATAGAGCAGAAACGTGGGGCATTGCTTAATTAAAGATGTGGGTGTACAGGCTCCAGGAGCATAGATTTAGCATGCAAATCTCTGTGCTGTAAGCGTACAGCCAGAATACATATGGAGCATATTAATGTTTTGTGCGTCGAGCCCCGCTGTTTGAAAAGCACCGGCTAGACCTGCTCCAAAGGAAGGAGCACGGGCTCTGATTAATTCTGGGCTCCCTGCTCTTGCTGAACTTTATTTATTTACAGAAAAACATCCAGTGGACAGAGCCAGAGAAGCAAGGGCATCCTCACGCTGACCTCGGTGAATGCCATCCGCTGTCAGAAACCCCCTCCCTCATTTCTTCCCTTGGCCTGAAATAAATATATGAAAATATCATTTACAACTTCCTTTTTGTTCCGCATAATTCAGGTTATTGCCAAGAATTGCAAATTGTTTACCAGCCTCATGCAAACAAAGGCTCCCGATCAGCCACGGAAGCACAGCCCTGGGGCTTTCCAGCAAGCCTCAATTCTTTAATTACTTAACAAAAGCTCACTCTTACCTTGTTATTTTTTTTTTTCTTTCCTTCGGCTGTTACCTTGGAAAACCACAACCCTGGATGCCTTCCATACTGCATGCTGCTAAAAACCTCGTTTAGGCTGATTTTTGCCAAAGTAGTTTCAAATGTGGGCTGGAAGCGGGAGCGAGGCCATGCCGTGGCAGGGAGAGCAAGGTGGTATCAGCACCAACTCTCCTGCTGCTGTGAGCCTCTCCCTGGCACACGCGTGTGCACACACACACACACACATGTGCACCATGCACACACGTGCCGAAGTGTGAGCAGCTCCCCCCAGGTGCACCCCCAGCATTTCACTCCCATTTTGTGCCTCCATCTTTGCCCATTTCTGGTTTCCACCACCAGGACCCAAAAAAGTGTTTCCGAGAGGAGTCAATAACTCACGTTTCACAAGTGTAGCTGGAAAAGGAGAGAAGACACTGGAAATGCACGGGGCTATTCTCACAGGCGTTCAGTTCTGTACAATACAAATATTGCTTTTTCAGCAGCAATAGGAGGAGTGAAAAAGGCACACAGCCATCGCTCAAATCCCTCCTAGCATTTACATGCCAATAGCTAGCAAAAAGCAAGACAGGTGGAAAGTAGAATTAGTAAACTTTGTAAAGACGGCTTGTTTTGTTGTTTTTGGGGTTTTGTTTTTGTTTTTGTTTTTTTTTCATCTAAGAAAACCCTCTAGCCCCTTTCATTGAAAAAAATAATAATAATTTGCGCATTTTTAAAAATCATTTTTTAATGAAGAGGCAAAATTTGCATTGCATTAAGTGAGTAGCAGTTCAAGGTGCAGAATAATTCACTGTCAATCTCGGGAAGCCTTCTGTGGAGGGTAAATAAGCCTCGTGCACAGCCGGTTTGTTGTAAGCTGTCATTGCAGCCCATGCATCAGTCAGGAGAAAAACATAACGTTGGCGGATCTCTGAATACATAAATAAAACATGCTTACCACTTGCCATCAGCAAAAAAAAAATAAAATAAAAAGTAAGGCTGCCTTTCTAACTTCCCCCTTCCCCCCTTATCTATATTACTTCTGTTTGAAGCATAAATTCAGTTTTCGGCATCTCTGCTTTCAGAAACCCAGACGGGCTCTGAGGAGAGGGGGGAGGGATGGAAAAACCAAGGGGAAAGTTTGGCAAAGCTGAGGAAATGCCAGCACAGCATTCTCCTCCTGCAGGCAAGACCTGACATTTCAGCATTTTGGCATTTTTGGCATCTTGGCTGTGGCTTTGGGACTGTCAGGGTGCAAGGCGCAGGTTAGGGTGCAGGGTGGGTGGGGGAGGCTGAGCCCACCACACACCCCCAGCCCTCCAGCAAACGACCCGTCAGTTCTCAATCACACCCCTGGCGGCGCCGGTGTCGCAGTCGAACGCGGCAAATTGATTTGCCGTAAGTCATATTTACTATCTCAGCCATAAATGTGTCAAACCCAATCTTTTTAGCTGTAAATAATGCCAGAATTTCCCCCCTTTTAGCAGCCTCTACTACAAAACCTCCAGCAGCGAGCTGGAAGAGCTGTGTTAATGTGTGGAGGTGTCAGGGTCGCGTTTACAAAAGTGATGTGATTGAGACAAGTTTTGCTTCATCCTGCAGCTCTTTCATCCTTCAGCACGTGGGGGATTTGCACACCCGATGACTTGCACACACAGCAGCTACAAACCTGAGAATGCATCATTTTGGGAGGATTCAATAAAAGCACAAGTCTCTGAGACCTGCTGGCTCTTTCCCCATGTCCTGGGTATCACCAGCCTTTTTTTTCCAGAGCTGCCTGTGGTTGCATGGATCCCTGCCCTGGGAACAGGGATTTGAGAAGCTCTTCCCCCATTGAGGCCACAGTTTCTTGTTCTTTCAGTGTTTCAGTTCCCATTTTAAGGCATATTTGAAGAATAGAAAACAAGACTATGGGGCTGCTTGGGAAGGCATTGAAATTGCCTTTTCCCTCAGAAGCATCTCCCAAAACAGCAGCCAAAGCACAGGAATGTGATCACGGGGCTGAGAGAGAGAAAACATTAAGGAAGAGCCTGAGCCCACTGTCTTTCCCCTGCCCATGTAAGCAGCAGAGGGAAACATCTCCCCCCATCCTGTTACCTCCTCCCTGTCTGCCAGGAGCACCTCGGCAGCGTTCCTCACCTCCTGCTCCCTTTGTCGCGCTCTTTTCTCTTCCCATCACTCTCCTGTCTCCTCTGACAGGAGCAAAGCTCTCCATCAAAACCCACCTAGTTAATACCAGACAATCATCCCCATTTCCATGGAGCTACACCAGGAAATCGGGCCGTGCAGCTACAGGAGCCCTTCCCAGCCTCTCGCCGCCCCACAATCACCATGAGCAGGATCACGTCTGAACCCAGCTGGCTGAATGAGACTCAGGCCTGGAGGAGGTGGCTTGGTGGCACCTCCAGCTCTCTGCAAGCCCTGCCCAATGCCGAGAAGCCCTCTGCCTCCATCAGGAGCCCATGACCATCACCCATGGCCATCGTCACCAGCTGCCCCACCAGGCTGTCCCACCAAGGCTCCTGTTCTCCCAGTAAAGGCCACTTTGGGACAGGGTGACCTGACATGGGCCTGCTCCTCCTGCAGCCCCAAGCCACGCTTTCACCTGGCCCAAGCTGAATTCCTCTGGGATTAACGCACATTGTGGCAGGATCCAGGTTTCTTCTGCTGTTCCACAAGTGCTGAGGCAGAGCCAAGCCTCCAGCATAAGTGCAGGAGGCATCGATTCCACCCGGCTGTCTCGCTGCGCAGCGCTTTGCTGGCATTGCTGTAGGCACCATCATTCCTGCGGCTGCTGTGGAGCCCCCCCAGCTGCCCCAAAATCTCTAACACACCACCAGGGACATCCTGGTGGCTGCAGGACTGATCCTGCTGAGTACAGCAGGAGGCTGAGTTCCCCAGGCATGCAGATCTCTAAGCGCCATCCCACCACGCTTGGCCAGCAGCCCCAAATCCTGCTTCAAAGCCCAAACCGATGGCAGTAGCACCCCCCATCCACCACTTGCCTGCAGCTCCCCCATGCTATTAAATCACAGGAGCCGCAGCCAGAAGTTTGTCCTGGAAATCAGAAAGAAGGGCGCCGCTTTGTGAACCTCCAGCTCGCTGGAGCTTTAGCTGATCATTAAAAGCCTGCATCCTTTCAAGCTGCGCACAAACCTCCCACTTGCCATGCTAGAAACCAGAACGCACGCAACAGAGACAGCAATTAGGAACAATTGCCGCATAGACAGAAAAATAATTGATCGGTGCTTCTTCTGACGAGCCCGGCGTTGGGAGAGGGATCCCTGTCCGTCCCTGCGGTTTCAACATTTTCCACAGCTTCACGCTGGGGTAGAATTAAAAAAGGTCTGTGTAGGGTTCTGCTTGCTAAATATTGACAGGCGGTGAATGCCAGAAAGCCTTGGGAAGGGCGCTCAGTCCAGGTGAGAGGGACAGGAGCTTTTGTGCTGAGCAAAGGGAGGCCTAACTGCTGCCGTGGCCTGTATGCGCCTCTGGCCTCACCGGCCTGACCCTGCAGTTGTAATACACCATCTCGTTTCCTGATCACTGAGCTGCTCAGGATCCCTACAGGACCATCTGTGGACTCTGAGATTTTTAAGAAACGGGCCATTTATATTATCACTGTTTTTCATACTCAGAGGTGTCAACATGTTTGTAACACAAACGCCTCAGCAGAGCCTCCTGACCCCTCGGCAGAGCTTCCCAACCCTTCGGTAGAGCCTCCTGACTCCTCAGCAGAGCTTCCGTATCTTCCACAGAGCTTTCTGACCGTCAGGTTTAGAGCTCCTTGTCCTGAGCCGAGGCAGCTCCGATCTCGAACGAAGCTCCCTGCTTCCCTCTGCTGTGCCAGCCTGGAGCCAGCCGGCTGCAGCCCAGCCAGCCCACACGGCAGGGTGCTGAGACCCAAACAAAGCCTCAGTACTGGGGCCCAGCAACAGCAGGGCCTTTCTTTATATCAAATTAGGAAGATGGGCCCCTTCCTTCCACCCACTAACCAAGTTTTAAGTACAAGGATAATGTCTGATGCAAATTAAAAAGAAAAACAAAAGGGAGATAGGGGCTGTGGATATAAGGTGACGATGAGGGAACAGCGTGCTAGGAAGCTTGATTCAATTTGGACTGCAAATTACATGCTTATCTACAATTTTTTCATAGTAATTGAAAATTTCACAGTTTTCCAGGGTTGGGCCACAGATGACTGCAGAGGTTCCTGTTCCCAGGCGGCCACGAAACCACACCACAGAAGAGCTGTACCTCAGGGGGACAGAGGCATCTTGCTCCGTCCCCAGCTCAGCGTGGACATGAGGATTCAGAGTGGTTCCAGCCACCCCAGAGCCAGAGAGCGAGGACAAGGCTGTGCAGTCATCCAGTGGGACTTCACCCACCGGGAGACGATGAGGAGAGCAGCGAGGCCTACTGCTTCACCAGCAGCGCCACACCTGGCGTCAGCCACACAGCTCAGCATTGGGCAAACCCTAATTAACTGTTCTGACGCAGGCTGAGCTTCATCAGCCTGGCTCGGTCATGTTAGGGCTTCTCTTCTGACATACAGTTGGGTGTGATTATATTAAGGGGAGAATGAACACGGGTGAACACTAGAAAGATCAATGGGGTCATGTTAGATGCACTAAGTGTGTAGAGCAGTTAGTATGTTAGAGGCTGCTTTCATATAATTTTGCATGTTAATATATAATCAGACATAAATCCTATATGTAAAAGAGGCGCTACAGAAGAAAAGCGCTTGAAAGTTGCTTATAGTTTTGTTCCATACAGACAGCACTGATCTCCAAAAACATGGGCATTTCAAGGTGCAAATGAGCCTTTCCTGCCTCTTACAGGCTTTTCTAGTGCTTTGACTTCGTGTAAGCAAGGTTAAAGAAGGTGTGATAGGCATTTAATTACAAACACACTGAATTCCTTTGACAAGTTCAAATGAGAGTTTGCCTAAGCAAGAATCATTTCAATCCCAGCACAGAGCCACAGCATGCTCTGAACCATGCACAGGGAGGTGAAAGCAGAATAATTTAAATAAGAGTCAGGGAAAACAAATCCTTTGACTGCAAAGTTCAGCATGGAGAGCTGCTGTTTTTATACAAAGCTACTGATCTTGGGGAGGGAGCGGGAGGAAGAGTTTGCAGATGCAGTGAGGGAGAAACACCAAAAATTTGCTCAGAAGTCCGAAACACAGACCCAAATTAATAGAGTGCGGGAGCGAACGCTTGGGTGAGTGCTGCAAGAAATAGCCTCTGAATTTTCAGCCTGAATTTTTAAATGAACTCACCTCATTTAGGCTTGTGCCTCTCTTTGCATTCACTTTCCATGAATATTCAAGCAGAGCAGAGAATTCGCTGGCAGGAATATTAGCAAAAGCGGTGCCAATATCAGAGCATATATTAGCCAGCACTGGAACACAGTCACAGAAAAGTGCATTTCAGCCTCGTAATTGCGTTCGATGGCGCCCGCTCAGCAGGGCTGGCAGCGCCATGACTGCTCCTGGGCACCAAGCAGAGGAAGCCACCCCGAAGGGTGCAGAAAGCAGGGACGGGGGGAAAGGAGGTGGAAAATTGGGTGGCAGAAGCGAGGAGGGAATAGTCTGATGGTGGTGGCGCTGGGAGGGGGTGGGAGATACAGTCCCCACCATGGGATGGGGCTGGGCACCGGACCGACCCATCGAGAGAGTGTTAATATTAACGAAGATGAAAGCCGGTGGGTTTTTGACAAATCCCATTCTCCTCAGGTGGGAAGGGAGCATGTTTGTCCCCCCACGGCAGCAGTAACTTATTAATGCCCTCAGAGCCTTTTGTCTGACTCACTCCAATTTCTTTATCCAGCCAAGTGTTACATGGAAATGCAAACCGAAAGCCATGAAAAATGTCACATAGGACAGGGCTACACCGAGGGCACTGGATATTAACAGGGATGCTCAGAAAACCCCACAGATGTGGGGGTGCCCACAGGAGCTATCACAGCACGGCCGGGGAGTGGAGCTGAGCCCCCTGCCTACTGCTGTGGGTGGCAAAAGCCCCTCTGGGGTGCAGGTGTGAAGCTCCAAGAGCTCAGTGAGCACCAGGGAACATCTGCAGAAAGCTGCAGAGGTTTCCTGCCAAGCAGAGCATTGCAAGGACAATCCAAAACTTCTTGCAGCATTTACAGAAAGCAGTCCATGGAGCACAATTCAGGAGAAACCCACCATCAGCCTTCAAGCGTGGGATTTAGCCCACTCCCAGCCCTGCTCTCCTCATCGGCCATCTGAAAACATTCCTTGCTGCAGCAGGAGGAGGGCTCGGCCGCCGCTCCCTTTCTTGGCAATGTCCATATACCTCAGGAAGCCTATAGCCGATGAAATACGTGACATGCCAAGGGAAGTGGCACTGAACATATGACTCCGCGGTGTAATATATTCAGAGAAGTCTGATTTAAACGTAGAGGAGAGGTGGGTGGAGGTCCTACAATCTGCTTAGGGGAAGCCATGCCCTTCAAAGGATTTCGAGGTTATTTGTGACTAAACCAGATGCGACACCGAGCTGAGCTCAGTGAAGCCGGTGCTGGGATCACAGGGATGACATTGACAAAAACTAGATGAGATGCACCACTGCTGGGCATTTCGGGACCACCAGGATCAAATTGGACTTTCCCCTTCTTAAGAGGCTGGGGAGCAAGGTGCCCTGTTCTCACTCTGGATACAAGGCTGGACCAATGCTGAGCAACTTCCAGGGCCTCTTTTGAGCTCCCAAATCTTAAAAGAAGTAAAAGTATCATGAGATACCATGTGCTACATCCCTAACAGCCCCAGTGCTGGCTGCTGCTGCAGGAGCAAGCTGATGCTGAGCCCCCAGCCGGCAGTACGGACATGCCGCTGTAACGCAGGGTACCCATGCAAGGTTCAAAAAAAAATAATTAGTTAGAGTAGTTTAAAACAAACCCAGCAGCGTTCTGCTGGTTGGATGACCTTAATTAGACTATAAAGTGGGAAAAGCGTTAATAGGAAATGATGCCTGCCTGGAGGTGATGACTAAAATGCATTGATCTCTAAGTACCAAGCTGGCAACTCTTTGTTTGGAGGAAAATGTATGATTAGAAGCAGTCCAGCAGTAAATACAGGGCAGCCCCTAATTCATCTGATGGTACGGGTTAGTCAAGCAAGTGTCTGCGTTTAGTGCAGGACCAACAGCGTGATGTTATGGGCCAGCTTTGTGTATAATACGATATAATTGCCCTTCCTGACCTCAAAGTGTGGATATGTTCATGTCCTGGGACTGAGGTGAAGAGAGATTTACCTGTAAAATTGCACTTTAACACACAGATGCCAAAACGGGGAGGCTGTAGCTCAGCTACCTGTTTCAAATATAGATTGTACCTCATGGTAGGAGCACTCCCTGAAAATTTTGTGCAGCTGTTCACTGGCAGAAATGCAGCCACTGCTTCCTCACCGCACACACAAGTGGCCTCACAGCCAGGACGGGCATTGCAACGGGCACCTGAGGGTGGATGGAGCCAGGTGTTTAAGACTTGCTCATTGCTAGGCTGGCTATAAACAGACTCTCCGCAGAGCCCAGGAGTTCATTACCGGTGTCATTCACTACAAAAGCAATTGCATTTTCTGGGGCACGACTGCGAGAAAGCGATGGTGAATCTCAGCCAGCGGAGAAGCCAGGAGGGTCTCAGCTCCTTCTTAACTCGCACGCATCCTCTCCTCCACCCCGTGCAGCTCGGGAAGGAATTTCCCCCATGAAACACCTTCCAGCCTATTAGCATGCGTCCTGCAACGCGCCGCAGTTTTGTTCCATTTGCACTTAATGGCGCCGTGATTGCTGGAAGCATCTAAGCACCGCGGCCCCTTGTTTGCTGGCAGCGGATGCGTGTCCCAGGGGAGCGAGCATTTGCGGAGAGGGAGGGAAGCGAGTGGGGAATTTATTTTATTGTTTCTACCATTTAAGTAAAGTCATTTTCTCAACCACACAGCTGAGGAAGTCAGAAACTCTTGGCAAAGGAGTCAACAGCAAGCAGGATTTCTTTCACTGTTCAATATTTATGCCTTTCCATGTTGCCCATATTCGCAGGGCATGTTGCAGGAACATGCTGCTCCATTTTTCTGAGCCGGAGAGGATTCGGAGGGCAAATGCCCTGCAGCAAGCTGCAAGCTTCCCCTTACTGGAATTAGGAAACAAAACCCTTGACACCTCCTGGCAGGCTGATCTTGCCCTCCACAGCAGGACCTTTGGTGGGCACGGACATCCTGCAGCGCAGAGCTCCATCCGTCCTTTGGGCTTTGCTCACATCAGGGCACCACCAACCCCCCAGCAGCAGTGGTTTATGTTCCACACCAGAAACACTCAAAACATTTACCAGGTTCAGCTCCTTTTTAGCTCACACGCCAGGAATAACTGTCCATGAGCTGGCCCATTCCCATCTTGTTTCTAAGTCCCCTGTGTCCATCCGACTGTCCCTTCCCCACCTGCAGCTCCCGCAGAGCTGGCCAACACTGCCACCCACCTGCACCAGCTGCCAGCCCTGTCCAAAGCCCTGCTGAGAGCTCAGAGCCTGGCACAAACCCTGCGATGAGAGCAAGCATCGCATCCACACCTCAGCTACAGGATAACAGCAGGAAACCTGGACCAGTGTCCCGGTGTCGGTGTGCTTTCAGTCCATCACACCCCTCCTGTCCACCCTTCTTCAGGCTGTAGCATTGTTTTTACACGATGCGTGCCTGTTGTAGGATGCCTTTTAAGGCAATTCTCCGCAGAAGTGTGTCTTAGATTTCTCCCCGATTCATGCTCGTTTCGGTATCAGAAGCATGTTATCATACACCAGATGGAGCCAAATAAAAATACCACATGAGTGCCGGAGTATACTGATGTGAGAGATATATAATAATTAGGATGTGCTGTAAAGCTATTAAGGCTGCAAATCTGAAGAATCTATTATATTTTCTCCATTTCTATTTCTACAACATTTCTCAAAACATGGTGACAACCAGCAACGTTAGCATTCACATACATCTTTTCAAGGCACACACAGACTGTAATACCAGTGTTATTTATCCTGGTGTGACTCAGTGTATCTGATTTAGCAGAACTAAAGCAAAATCCTTTTCCCAGGTACGGATATGCCAAGACCTGGTCCGATCCTTCCCCACCAGCAGAGCAGTGGAGCATCCGCACTACAAGGACAGGCAGGGACAGAGGGACAGCAGCCAGGGATAAAGTTTCTGAAGGTGGAAGTGCCACCAGCAGTGATCAATGTGTCCCATCCCCCCCAGCAGTTTAAGCTTCAGCCTATTTGTTAGACGTGGGAACATAAATGCTGTCCGGCCTCAGAGCAGGCTGTGGTGTGACGAACAGGACCTGCAAAAAGCACCGGACACACGATTGCTGCTCCTGGCCCCTCTGTCTGGGTACTTGTGTATCCACCATCCTCACAGCCTCCTGGGGACCTTGGCAAATGCCATTTTGCGGTGTTTTTTATACTGGTTCGCCCAGTCCTTCCCACCTCCCTGAATGTTTTTTTTCTCCATGGATGCAGGTGGGAATGCTGCAGCCGACCCCCTGCAGCCACCGCAGCAGCGAGGCGAGGCTGTGTTGGTGCCTGAGAGTCTGGGCTTTGTGCTGCAGCTGCCGGCGTGGTCCAAACCCCTCCAAAACAGCTCTCACAGATGGTCAGACCCATGGCCGAGCCCCAGGACTGCCAGCGGGTTGGGAGAGCTGAAGGAAGCACACACAAGTTGAGGCTGCACCTTTGGAGATGCGATGGGAAACGAGAGGCTGCAGCAAGCAGCCCGGCCCCCTGTGCTGCCCTCCTGCCTTTGGGGTGCAGCTGAAGCAGAAAGGTTCACTTTGGGTTGATTTTGGTTTTAATAACCTGAAACACGGCAATGAATCATGGCTCTCCCAACACTGGGCTCCGCTGTGGTGGGGCCGTACAGGCAGAGACGGCCCTTCCCGAACGAGATCACAGCACGAGTCAGGTAGGGAGACAGAGAGGAGAAAAGCACGCCAAAATCCTGATTTTTTTGCTCTTCCCACCAGCTGCTTTTTGCTATCTGCCAGGCTCAGAGCCCACCTAAGCCCACCGGCCCCTCTTTGCTCACGCAAATAACTGTCTGCAATTAGTTTGCAAACAGCCCCAGCGTTTAATCACACGCTTGACCTCCTCCACCTCCTCACGCTCCGCAATCTCCGAGCATTTCATTATTACCCGAGATTATTTATTTTATGTGACTCCCCACTTCAGCCCCGCTGGTACCGCATTAACGTCAGCGACATGAGCCCGCCCCGCGTCCGCTGGCCCGCTGCTCCCGTCCGGCAGCCTCTGAGCTGCTAATTAACTCTCCATTACGATGTATAGCAAAGTAAAGCAATATGACACAATTCAATTAAAATGACAAATGGAGGGAAGAAATGACATGTGTTTCCCCTGGTGTTGTTATTTTTTTCCTTTATTCTAGGGAAAGGACAAGCCCATTTCTCTGCATCATCAGCGCCGGGGATGCGGGAAAGCCTTTGCATGAGCAGGGTTGGCGCTGGCCCTCAGTTTCCCTGGGGAGAAGCTCTATGACCCCTCTGATCAGCACCCCCAAAACCTCTCCTGGGTCATCGTGGGGCCCCCCAGCCCCAACCCCCCACCCCCCTTCTCTGTGCAGGGAAGCCCCCAGGGCCTTTTCCCGCAGGTCAGGGATAAAGTACTGGGGAAGGAGTGCTGACAGCGCCTGTTCTGGAAGCGCTGGATGGAGGGTTTTTTCCTACCTGTTTAATTAAACATGTTAAGAAACTGCAAGGGGGAGTTTATTGGATTTTTTTTCCCCTTTCAATGCACTGGAGCTCATTAAAAAATAAAGGGGGTGGGGGGTGTTTGCTGCAAACACAGCTTTCAAATAAGTCTTAATTTAAATAATTAAACGGGCAGCATTTATTTTCCTTGTCGTTTTTATTTCCTTACCAGCTTCCTTGTCAGTTTAGCTCAGATTTAAGGGGCTTTGCAGCGGCGGAGTGGGTGCAAGGCAAGGAGGGGGCGAGGTGGAGCGCAGGCGATGAGCACCAGCCCCTGGCAGTGGCTCCAGGAATTCAGCACATGCGGCCAAGAGGGGTCAGGATGGTCCCAGCCCACTGCTCCTGGACAAGTTTTCTGCCCTGATAGGACCCAATGTCCTCTCTGCCTGCTGGTCTGCAATGACTGCAATGAATTAAGCATCCGTCCCTTTTCCTGCAACTGCAGCCAAGCCTCTGGAGTTTGTGTTTTTGGTTTTTAAAGAGCTCTGGGATACATTAGATGGGATAAAAATTTTATAAGGGAAACATTATATACACTTTTATACATATAACCCTCATGTTTCAGGATAAAAGGCACCTTCTAACTGCCTGGGGTGAGAAGGAAAGTCCTCCACTGGGCACATTAGAACCTAATTGTTTGTTATGGATGCTATATGCTGCCCTATATATTTCTACAAAAACCTCCAAACTTTCCTGACCAAAAAAAAAAAAAAAAAAAAAAAAAGCATCAGCAGCCTGATTTTTCATCCTTTTGACTCCCATCTCAGCTGGGGCTGCCTGCGGGCTGTGGCTCTGAAGAGTCTGAAAAGCCTGTGCTCTTCCCCACAGCCACACGTCCCCCCTGGTTGTGTCATTTGTCCATCACCAGCCTCCACCGCCAGCCCTGGCAGGCTGGGAGCGCGCAGCTCTGACAGCACAAGCATGGCACCACTCAGACAGCCCTGCGAGTGGCAGACAAGCAATTCTCAGGAATCCCTGTTTTAGTAACAGCTCCTTCCAAGCGCCATCCTATAGATGAGAAACCTCAGCTACGGAGGTGGCTGGTGGCCACCCGCAGCTGTGACAGGCTGGCACTCGGCTGGGACACACCACAGGGTCCTGGATCCCTCCCTGGCCACCGAAAGCCCCCAGTCCTGCAGTATTTGCAGAGCTGGTATTTCGCAGCTACACAGGGAAAGTGCTAATAAAGCTGCTCCAGTAGCAAGTGGCCAAGCCCCAGGATTTTGGGAGCCTTCCGCCAGCAGGTCTTTGGACGGGAGATCTCGACTCCAGGAGACTCGACCCCTAGAGGGCTGCCCCAAGTCCCTGGCACATTGGCACCAGCCCTGCTCTGCTCTGCTTGCCCCTGGCCAGCAGGAAAGTCACCAAAATCTCCCTCTCCGGTGACTTACAGAGCCAACATAAGCCCATTTTCACTCTTAGAAGTTTCTTCCTCTCCAAAGCTCGATCTGCCTCTTCCTTCAAAGAGGCAATTCTAGACCTCATTCACTCACGGAGGTGGCCCCGCAGGAGCTTTGGTGCTCACCCAAGCAAGTCAAGGGTCAGCACGAAGCAAAGCACACAGAGAAAGCAGAAGATATACTGCAAGCAAGGTGATGTCACCTGTCTTTCCCAATGGAAAGCACTAGGAGGTTGAGGTTTTGTCATCTCCCATCGACCTCCTATGGAAAAAAACAGCATCACCTTCACAAGCTGAACCTCCCTGACCTCATGGGACAGGAGATGGTGATGCCTGCCCTGACCAGTGCCCACATCAGCCATGCGGAGGTGACCGTGCACCCATGAGCCCAAGGAAAGGCCCATGTCACCACTGTCCTTCTCTGCTGCCGCCCTTCACAAAAACACAGCCTGTTTTTCCTATTAGCAATTGCAGTCAGCTAATACCTTTACCTTTGCGTTGTGTACGGTGTCACATCTCCTAAGTGTCTTAAAGTAATACTTGATGATATTCTCTCCCTCAGTAAACATATTGATTAGATTACAAATCAGATTACCACTAAACATGGCCCTTTGCAGAGAGCGAGGCAGCTCTTCTGCTTCCTCCTGTCAAGTAGGTTGGAGTTTATTTGTTGCAAAAGCTCTTGATTATTGTGATTTAATGCGACTCTGCTCTTCCTCTCCCCCACGGGGACACAGAACAATTAGAGGCTGCATTCTGGGGTGATTATAACACACCTTGGGGGTGTTCACGAGGCAAAAAGCTAAAGAGCAAAGGACTTAACGACCTAGAAAACACAACGATTCCCTGACACTGCGCTGCCCTTGGGGCAGTTTGACCTGGAATCGATGCTGCTGTTGGGGCTGGGACACAGTGGCGCTGGCAGCCGGGGCTCAGCCAGCCCAGGAGCTGTGGGGGGCCATGAGGGCATGTTTGGGAGATCTGCAGCAGCCCCAGCTCCTGCAGCAATGATGGGGTGAGCATCCATGGAGAGAGGCAGCAGGGCCGGCTTGCCCCTCTGCTTGCTGCGAGCGGTGTGGATGGATGGGACTGAAGGGGGCTCACCCTGATGCCATCTCACCCTCGCCAGGGGCCACATCGGTGATGGCAGAGTGGCTCCGTGCCCATCTCTTCCCATCGTGGCATCCCACAGCGATGGGCGAAGGGGGAGAAAATCCCCTGTATCAGCTCATTGCAGATTAACTGGGATTTAGGGCCAAAGGAAGCCCAGCTAAAACAGGGACAAGCAGGAAAGCTGCAGAGCAGCGCATGTGGCCTCCCGTGCCTCTGTGCACAGGTGTCCTGCCAAGGCGCAAAGCCGTGGTGATGCCAACCCAGTGGTGATGCAAATCCAGCCGCTCCCACCACCTGGCAGCGCTCACAAATCCCATTCCTGAGATATTTGGCATTCTCTACCTCCAGCAGCCACAACTCCTGGTTTCGGCTTACCTCGACCCTCTTCAAAAGGATCTTGCATCAAGCCTTACAGATTTGTAACTTGTAGAAATCATAGCACTTGAAAGAAGAAGGGAAATTAAAAGACTGTGGTTAAAATGTTGATTCAGTGTGTACTCTGCTTTCTGACACTGATTTTCTTACATCTTGCCATCACCAGAAGCTCCCTTTGAACAGCTGTGTCCCGTTTTGTAAACGGTTCTAATCTCACAGCACGCTTTCTTCTGCACCTTGACTAATTCCCCCAGCTTGTAAGAGCGCTTGCACTTGTAAGCTCACAGACATCTGCTACACTCGGTGACTGTGCCCTCCAAAAAAAGCCTTAAATACATAAATAAATAGTCTGGGGCAGTCGTTCTGATCAAAGCCAGCTGAAGCACGCAGGGATGTCCTCATTATTTATTATAATTTTTTTAATTGGAGTTCTCTCTTTTTTTTTTTCTTATCCCGTCGACTAAATTACACCCGCCCTTTCTCCCCTTCCCAGTTGCTATTATTTAGCGCTCGGCAAATTAATAATTTAGAGTTTGTGCTGAGCTGAGATGCTCCCCTCCCGCTGCGGCAGGGCCGCTATGGGGAGTAGGGGTGAGGAGGGCCGGGCCTGGCAAGGCCGGGCAAGGCCAAGCAGGGCCGGGCAAGGCCAAAGCAGGCAGGACAGGGCCAGGCAAGGCCAAGCCGAGCCGGGCAAGGCCGGGCAGAGCCGATGTGAGCCAGCCAGGGCCGATCCGAGCCGGGCAGGGCCGGGCTCTCGGCGTGGCCGGGCTCGCAGCTCCACCTGCCGCCCGCCGCCATCAGCTCGCCTGAGCGCGGCTCTCCCCGGCCCTCCCTCCCCGCAGGGGCTTGGGAAGGGATAACGGCGCCGTATTAATGAGATAACAGCAATTACAGAGCATTTCCCAGCCCAGGGGTTTCCGTGCGTTCCCCCAGGGTGATTGCAGCCGGCGGTGATGAGGCAGGAAGGGGATGCGGCGTTAATCCCGTCAGATGGCAGAGGCACAGGACATGGAGCACCACGCAGCCCCCAGACCCACAGGGATTTGGGGTGGGGGCTGCAGCATGAAAATCCTCCTTGTCCCCATGTGTGGTGTCAAAGGGGATGCAGACCCAACCCCTGGCACAGCAGGGCTGGGACAGGCCATGATCCCACCATGGACCACACACCACAACCACCCCAGCCTTTACTTGCTGCAGCACCAGCTGCCTTCATGTCCCCCACTTCCTTTTTTTTTCATTTATTTATTTTTCCAGAAATCATCATTTTCTTCTCCATCAACCACAGGGCTCCAGAAGGCCACCACCAACCTCTTTACTCCCTGCCCTAACTCCACACTGACCCCTGGTCACTGCCATTAGGCTCCCACAGGGCTTTGTGCTACTTCTCCAATCCTTTGATTACCTTTTTCTCATTTTCTCCCACTTTCACCCCCGCCCTTCCAAACCCAGACACGAAATGCTTTACAGCAGAAGTGTTTGATGAGTACGGAAAAACAGTAGCTTTTCTCAAAGCAGCTGTTGCGCCCCCAGTCCCAGAACAAGCATCCCACTGCACGTCTTTCATGCACAAGGATGAAACACCTGCGAAGCTCCTTGCTGCACAGTCAAAAACCATCCTCTCTTACACCTCTAAGCGGCTTTGAGTGACAACTTACACTCCCTCATTCTGCAAAATCAGCTTTAGGCAGGGCTGCGGGCGCAGCAGCCCGGCTGCCTCACACACCTGGCCCCGCAGCGGGAGGACCGAGCTTCCCTGCAGAGCAGACTTTACATATTTGCATTTTTAATTTTTTTTTTTTTAATCAAAACTGAAAAAAAGTTTATCCTCCCTACATTAGAGGGAAGGGTACAGCCGTGAGCTGTCTTTGCTTACTTGGCTTATTAAAGGTGCCCCAGTGCCTGTGTGTATGGGGTCAGGGTTGGGGTAGGGCAGGGTCCTGGGAGCAGGGCAGCAGCAGGACGTGGCTGGGGCAATGGGGAGCGCAGTCATACAGCACACCCTGACATTGCTCTGTGTCAGCAAAGCAACTTCTGAAGCTCACAAAAAAATCAGCCTGCGTCTGTTAGAAACCCCCAAGCCCTCAGTGCACAGGCACAGCTCAGTGAGGCGGTGCTGGGAAGGAAAGCCCTGGGCCATACGCGAACCTGGCCAGGCAGGGCTCTAGCCCCACTCACACTCACTCGATCACACTCACACTCACTCGATCATGTTCACACTCACTCGATCATGCTCACGCACTTTCCCCTGCACTCTCTTGCTTGCTTCAGTTGCCAAGGAGACAGCGGATGCTCGCACAGCCCTGCCTTCGCAGCGTGCAGGTTCCGGGTGCCCAGTTTAGCTATTGTTTTAATATAATTTCTTTGCAGAGACCATGCCCAGGAGGAGCTTCTCTCCCGTTTAAACCAACCAAGCCATAAAACCAACCAGCGGGTGCAGCCCCAGGCCCGTCACTCATCGCTGCCCCAGCTGAATGAAGAGCTGCTTATGGGGGCAAGGCCCCAGGTTCCCTCCTCCCTGACCACCATCTGGGGTGGGGATGGGGCTCGCTTCCACCAGCATTCACACCACTCTTCTAGGGCTGTGCTCTGAGCAGAGACCCTGAAATAGGGGCATTAAGATTAAGAATGCACACACCAAACATACCTTTCCTACCTTTCCAAAGGGGAAAAGCTACTATATAAAGACAAAAAAAAAAATCACACACCTGGAGTTAATGCTGCTGTGCATAGGTATGAAAAGAGCAAGGAAATCTAATGGTTTGGGCATTTAACACCTACTTTTCCGGTGTGAATCATTAATCCCACCAGTCCACACCTCTGTGAAGAGCCTTCAACCCATAACTTACCCAGAGTTTTCCCTAGTCCGTCCCACAGTGGAGTAAAGGAGCCTGGACGCTAAACAGTGACACCGTCAGCATCTTCATTTCCTCTTAAAGAGCCTGTATCTAAACATCACTGAGTTGGGCCGTGAAGAACAATATATCTAATTTCCCAGGAGACCAATCTGCAATAATTGGGCAATGCTCCAACGTGCTTGCTTGAAATTAGAGCACCAAATGCATCACAGTAAACTAGAAAGCAACTAGAAAGCACTTACAAGTGGTGTTTTTTTTTTTTGGCAACTTAATTTTGTTATTGCATTGAAAAGTACATAAGTGCTCAAGTAAAACCATATAGTACTATCACAGCGCAGAGACGCTGTAAAAGTGAGATTTGTTATGTATTTATGCAGTACTTTTAGAGAACCGCCACACATATCACAGCCCAAGCACTGCTCGCGTTGTTTGTACAAGTAGGCAATTGACTTCAGAGCAGGGAAACTCCCGGGAGGAAACCAAACTGGGTGCAACCTAGCTCCTTTTAAAAAAAAAAAAAAAATAACAGTAAATATGCTGTGCAGGGGAAAAAAGAAAAAAAAAAAAAAAAAAAAAGGAAAATATACCGTGTTTCATGAGGAAAGCTATTTCTGAAGTAGAAGAACAAAAGTAAAATCAAGCAGTGGCTGTGAAGCGTGAAGCCTCCCCAGCGCGCTCAGAGCTCCCACCTGCACTCCCACGTCAGCACGAGGCAACATTCAGCAGCCACAGAAACACGAGGACTGCGACTGAATTCCTAAAAGCAGATTTTAAAGAACGTCCTCCCTTTCACATGGCTTGGTGTGTTATCGGGTAGTCTCAGTAACACACAATAAAGGAGCGCTGGCTTGCCCAGGAGGGCAATGGGAGAAGGGGGAGCTGAGAGCAGAGCAGATTTTGGCCACAGCAGCTCAGTAGGTGACAGGTCTGTGCTACTAAAATACAATTTGAAGTAAAGGCTTCAAATTTTACTTCACAACTTACCTCAATCTGCAGCCCGACGGATTTTCTGACTGGGAGGACTTGTACGCAGCCCTTGTTGGACAAACTAAAGACGGATTAGCAAGGCTGAGCAGGAGCAGCGTGCTGCCCTCCCTACCTAGCCCTTCAGGGAATTAATATCCCCTAAATAAATCAGCCTGGCAACTTTTGCAGACAGGGAAATGTCACTTGCTAAATAAAATCTCCCAAAATACTGAGAAGTCTTATACAGGGTGCTGTCTCCCTGACATTTTCAGAAATCTAAAGATTAGGATCAACTTGTAATACCTTAACTCCCTCTTCACACTTTCTACCACATGCTAATACAGTAGGTTGGCCTGCACCTGCCTGAAGCCCTGATACATAAATATCCTCGCATAAACACTGGAAATCCCTAAGGAGACCCTTCCCAGCTCAAACCCACAAGTGTAAGGGTTTGCACGCTTATCTAGACACATGGGCACACATGCACAGTCCAGGGAAAAAATGCTGCTGAAATTGTAACCATGGTTGTGTAACCAACCACGTTTCTGGCTTACCCACAAAGTTAACTCTTCTCTACAGATGGACAAATATCTGTAAACATAAGAAAATGGTAACAATGCTCACTGCTTTAGACTACTCTCACATCATTATTTTAATTTAGACAATCAGAGAAATATAGGAAAATTTCTTGGATCAAATAACCTCCAATGAAATCTTAACTTGTGAAATTGATGGCATTTGCAGCGTTCAGGCATGCATCTTTCATTACGTATTTCAGTAGGTGCCTTGAAAGCACATTAATTATACAGCTCTGAAATATGAAAACCTGAATCCAGAGTGCCTTATTATATCCTAATTGTTCCACTGGCTAGGAAAAGAATGATAGTGATAGTTCAGGAACATTACAGCTACGCGCTACCTAATCAAAGGTGTTAAAACAGAGATATCAAGGCTAATGCAAAACAAGGTGCAGAGCCCACCTCTAGGTCACTTGCAGAAGTGCTGTAAAACTCAGAAACAAGAGAGAGAAGCAAGGTGTTGCTGACGTGGGGCTGAAAGTCTAACAAATAACTGGGGAGTTGCAGAGGAAGAGCCTGCCAGTTGCAGCAGTCTCCCCAGCACTCACCTCCAGCTTCAGGGGTGCCAGAAATCGCAGCACAGAGCCCAGGACAGGTGCTGAGGGGACAGCCTTAAGCTCAAGCCTGGTGGCAAATGAACCTTTGCACTTTGGTGGAGCTGTGCAAGCTTTGGGGCCAGGTAAAGATCACAGCTTCTCTCTTTACAGGTCACTAACATGCTAGGTAAGTGCTGCTCTACATACACGGTTCCTGTAAATGTCAGTCCTCCTCAGTTGTGGGTTTGCTCTGGAACATACAACCCCTGAGATGCTTCGAAAGGGAGTCGCTATCTTTATAATTGAAAAATAAAATCAACAGCTGATCTGACACAAGAACATCTCAGAAGTATGCTAACAGCCACATGAGGCAAGCAATCCAGCACCAATGATAGTCGAGGGCCAGTATTTCAGCCAAAAATTATATCAATTTGAACTGGAGGAGGGAGATGGGCCCTACCAGCTTCTCTCTCTAAAATAGTCTTTTACAAGCCAGGAAAAAATTGTGCAGAGTTAAGAGCTGATTGTGCACTTAAGAAGATATTATTTAAAACCAAGTGCTACTACATCTACTGCACAAGGAAGACACAGTACAGCACACCATGTAACAACTTCAATTTTTCAGACATGTCTTAGCCCCCACTTATTATTGGAAGCCACATTTGAAGGTCAGTTTCTTCTCAACTTACCTGCCACAGCGTTGCAGTTAGCGTGCTCGCTCGCTGGATGGTCGGTGATTAGCATTCACAATTGTTTTTTTACAATTAAAGGAAGGCTATGACAATGTTTTGGCCAAAAGTCAAAGTAGTTTCTTTCCACTTAGTAACATTACATAATTCCAAAGACAGTTTGGAGTTTACAAACAATTAAAATCTTCAAGTAAGTGTCGCGCATGATGTCAGGTGAACACATCACTGTTGGAGATAATCCATTTTTTCAGCGAGACAACCGGTCTCACGTGGACCACATCAGTGCCGGGCCGAGTGCCAGTTCACTAGCAGTGTGCTTGCTGCAGTAGCCTGTGGATAGGTTTGTCCATGTACAAGAAATAATTATCAAAATAATATGATTTTTCTATTCATCTAATAGCAGGATTGGGCCCTCAAAATTGTGATTTTTTTTTTTATAGCTGCCCATGTAGAGAGGAAAAATAAAAAAATAAAGCTAAACATTCAGTACAGAGCATCAGAAATACACCTCTGACTTTCATATTAGTAATCAAAAATGTGTTCCTTATTATGATATTCATAATTGTGTTCCAAATTCTTTGTTTTATATCACATCTTCTTCTGAAACCCATTGTGGTTAATTGTGTTTGAGGGAGTAGGCTTGCCCTCAATGAGAGGGTATTTTATTAAATCTTTACTGGATCAAAACAAAACACTGAAGATCTCTTCAAAAAGTTTCCCTGCTTAAAAAGCAAACAAAACAAAACCACTATCCATTGATGTTTGTCCAAGATCCCTAAGACAATAATGAAGTTTTAAGATTCATAAAGTTTCATACCTCCAAAACACTTGACAAAAACAATATAAAAAACCAAAGTGCATCTTTAGGAAACAACATCCCCTCAGGTAGACTAGGATTTTACTGTACCAAGAAAAATAAATCCAAGAAGAGAAAAGATTTAGAGAGAAAAATACATTAGCAAATACAGATAAATTTGTTTTTAATAAAGGAGTTAATTTTCTTTCAATCCTATATAAAACAATAGCAATTAAAAACTTCATTTTTGAAAGTAAAATATTTACATATGAACAAGTAACTGTGCAAAATTTACATGAAAAAAAAATGGAAAGACAGGATTCCTAAAAGACAAAATAAAAGGGGTGTAACAGTTGTCAGGTGTTGATAAAAATACTGATCAGCATTCAGTTTACACGCAAGAGAGTTAAATTCTACCATGAGAGTTCACACAAAGAAAGCCAAAGTATTTACAGTCATAAAAGTACTATCAATAGACAATTTAATACAATAACCTCTGAAAATATAAAGAACCAATTAGTATATTTGTAATAAAAAAATAGGTACAAAGAAGGGACTTTGCTCTGGACATCTTTAAAGTAGGCCCACAGCTTGCATACAGTCTTTTAGCAAAATAATTATAGTTTACATAGCCATTTTTATGTTATGTGCCAAAAATTATGTACAATTACTGACAAAATACACCAACCATTTTTCAACACTTGATTCACACTGAGAAACAGTCTTTTGATGATTCCTCTCAACTTTGATTTTATTTAATCTAAGCTCTCACTTTAGCTAAAAAACACAGTGCAAGTAAAATATATTTATGCTGAAAAGGTTTCTCTTTTTTTCCTTTTTTTCCTTTTTTAACTTTACAGCTTTACAAACTATAGCAAATAAAATGCATTTTTACAGATGCTGCTAAAACATTCAGAAGTAACCCTCCTTTATGGGATTTCAGGGCCTCTAATAAGCAATAATGTGATTAAAATTGAGGTTATGTTTAAAATTAACTGTATATCCCTCTAGATTTTGAACATTTTGGGGAAAGATAAATATTCTTAAAAAATCAGTTTGCTTTGCTAACTGACTGTTTAAAAAAAAAAAAAGCTAAATGAAATGAGGTCATCTGCTGTAGACATATGCCTATATAATTGATTTAGTTGAATAAAACTGAACTAAAATGCACAATTAATGTCAAAACTGCTACAGGGCTGACAAAGGGTAGCTAGTTATTTGCTAAACGATTCCATCAGTCTTTATATATGGCTTGTTTGGCAAGAAGGCCACTCAATCAAGAGATGAGTTAAAATTTAATTGTCCTTTTATAGTATCCACAGGCCTTGTAAGTATCCTCACTGTTACAGAAATGTATTTCTCTTATACTGAAGAGTTTATTTATAAACAGGAATATAAAACTGTTCCATGTAAAGAGGTGGTTGTTTTTTAAACAATATCCCATTTGCTTGTTACAAAAAGGCGTAATTTGCAAATATATAAAAAATGTCCTCAGGCGGCTCTCCGTCAAAAATACCTTGATCTTTTCCACTTTACTTAAGGAATGCTTTATATAGCAATAGTGAATGGCTTGTCTCTCGCTCATTTTCTAAACAAAATATGAGGTCCCTGAGGTTCACCCGCGTTATCCTTTGTCGCGTAAACTGTCTGGTTGTTCCAACTCCAGAGCTGCCTGGGACTGCTGCATTTGAACCAGATCCCTGTGAATGAGAAGAGCAGAGAAATCAGGACTTGGTAATGCCACAGGTATTCCAGAACTGTTCGGACAAAACACGTGGGGTAAATACTATGTCCAGGAGGCTAGCAAACAGTGTATGCTACAAGATTAGAGACTTCATTTTAATTACTATTTTATAAACAATAGTTGAATAAGTAGAAGCTATCGGTGATGTTTAATATAGATTTGTTTTGAAAACACACAAGCAAAGTGCTGTTCTTATCTGCTGGCAGGCTCTAGTGACCGACAATCCCAACAAGCAGAAACCCAAGAGCAACTACTCTCAGTATTCTTCACCAGGTTAGCAGACGGATCCCAGGGGCAGCCCTGGAGTTCTTGCTGAGCTGGGCAGCACTCCTAGCAGCCTGACTGTGAGGTCGCAAGGAATATCCTCGGTCTCCCCTGATCTTCCCAGTAGAGTGCCACGAGCTCTGCCTGTTGTTGACACCAGCTGTAACCATGCTCAGTATTATATTAAGCAGCAGCTATTCTGGACACCGGCAGACATTCCCTAATGATCTCTGAATTCCTCTCTATCATACAGCAGCACTTATCCCTCATCGGTACACACCGGTAGCTTGCCACACAGGATGAAAGAGAAACAAGCAGTGTTATTTGTTCCTTTGAAAAAACAGGAGGAGAAACCTAAGATTTCTTTAGAGATGCCCAAGCTGTTTAGATACAGACTGGTTGGTGACTGAGTTTGCAGAGCAGCTCTGCTGGGGCGAGCTCCCCATGCATTCTCGCTTGCAGCAGTCACAGCTCTGGTAGGATACATGTGATAAATACAACTCTTTTATGTCTTTTATGCTTTTGTTTACACCAGCAAGGAAATCCTGTAGTGCTTTAAAGCCATCAGATTAGGCAGGAACACTATCCCCATAACAAAGCGTCTCTTTCCAGAAAGCCTGGGGTTTTCTCACAGCCAGGGTTCTCTAGCACATGCAGCAGAGACATTTCCTTGGTAGCACCGGGGTGCAGCCTGGCTTGGGGCTGGCGATAGCTAAAGAGCAGCAAGCATCAGAGCAGCAGCCCCCAAGGAAGTTCTCAACCAGCCTCCCTGGCTCTTCCTCGCCTGCAGGGTGGAAGCAGCAGCAGTGAGGCACAATCGCCAGTAGATGGCACAAAGAGACCAGAAAGCCAACCTGCAGCTCAACTTCTAAAATCAGAAATATTTTGGGTAGTTGCTTGTTGCTAATACCTTAATCTTTGTGTGTTTATACAGATAATGAAGATGTTCTGACGATTAGGAACAGTTTATATTTCTATCACTTACTTCTGGATACTTTTTTCCCCATCCTATTACATTTACTAGAATAATCTAATGTTCCTTTTTAAATAAAACTTCAGAACTAGGTGACACCACAAGTCCCAAATACAATCCAGTAGTGGATAAAGATTCATCTGCCTGCAGTTTAGAGCATTTTAAGTGTTCTGAATAAGAACACTGCAGAGTGGAGAAAAGCCAAAAATATTTAGAGTAGCACCAGAGCCATGTGAATAAGCTGCTGAGACACACACTAACACAGCCCTCTACATGGTAAAGTAATGCATTTCTGATCAGTTTACTAAGAAACCATCTCTGAGGTGGTGGCATACTGGGTTCACTGCAGCCCTTCTTACATCAACACACCACTAACAGCAAAGGACACTTTTCAAAAGGTCACTCTAAAGCACTTGCACAATTTAGGTGCCTAATTTCCATCTACTTCAATGGACATCAGAAGATGCAGGACAACGTTGGACGCTAAATAAGTTTTTTCAAATGCACACAGGTTAATAACCAAAGGTCTATAGATACAGCGGTTAGCTGTTTGCTTTTAAATATACCTTAGGTCAATCCTGATTATATAGACTACAGCATTTTAAATAAAAAAGTAAAACATCAGGAGTTCTTTTAAAGACAGAACTATGCTGCTCCTTTAGGCCCAGGATAAATTATGAAGCTTTCTTACAACATTCACTAAAATCAGTTGGACCTAAAATTCTAAAACTGACAGCAACATGTTTTGTTGCATTTTGAAACAGTACGATTATTAGAGGTGACTTTACATGTAATTAAGATTCCGCATCCCTAGACAACAGCAGCTTACATTTACAAATCTGTGTCTAAGTAGATTTTTCCACACTTCTTCTAACATGCCTTAACTACAAACTGCATACAAATGGTGACAAGTGGAGCTCAATTTAAAAATGTTAAGTGACACAGCAGCAAAAGCACAGCTGTGAGTCTATCAGATCAAAAGCAGCTGGTTCTTAATTAAACAGACAAAAAGATTAGATTTCCAGGGAACCTGTAGTTAATTGGTTAACCAGTAAGTGATTAATCTAGGATAACTAAATTAGTCAGATTTACATGAAATACAAACAAGTGTTCGCAGTAGATGCAAAATACTTTCCATAACCTAAGTGACATTAGCAGACTATTAATGTTGCACAGTTGAGTGTGCATAAGCAGGCAATGCCAACAACACTCCATGAAATATTTCAGGATATTCCTCAGAGACCACATCATTTATAAACATATTGATCTTTCCGAGTGCTGCATTCTGCAATTTTTCTAATTTTAAATTATGTTTATAAAACTTTAACACAATAATTAATTAACTTATATAAAAACAAGTCTACCAATAAGGAGGCCTGATATATTATTAATAATATCAGGCATTTCAGTAACATTCAAAACACAAAATTATTTATGAGGATGCTCAAAAGGTTTGATTTTTTAATATAAAAATAAAATTTGTTAGTATTCAGATTGTTTTGTAAATTTTATATCAAGCACACAAATTATTGCTTCTAGTAACTTAGTATAAAAGAAAGTGAACTATTCTGAAATTAGACTTTTCTATAGAATTAGTTGCTTTAGCAGCAAAAATGTGGGATGTTCATGGAGTAAATAAGCAAAATTATTAAACTATTAGTAACCTGTCACTTGCTATCAGATACAAAACTCTGCATCAAAAAAGTCTCAAATTATGAAGAGAGTGCTTTTCGACCTGTTAATGATAAGTTTCAGAAGACTTCGTTCTTTCCAAGCACTAGAGATTCTTCATTCAATATCTTCCATGCAGAAAGTAATTTTATACTATTTCGTGTTCATTAACTTGTTTACAAATATAGCAGATAGTCTATCAATCTACCTGAATTTAAATGAACATTAAACCAAACAAATACTGAGCATCCTAATAGCTTTGTCAGGAAAGGCATTTTTAATTTTTAAAACGCAAGATTAAATGGTAGAACATACAAGGGATATATACAAACTTTCTAATCAAATAGAAACAGTCAAACAGATCTGCTGTAGAGATCCTAAAACTACAAGGCAATCAAAAGCTGAAGAAATTAGGCAAGTTCCTATAACCCGAAGGTCCAGATGTAAACTTCAGCAGTGATTCAATTCTACCACTGCACCCACCTCATTAAAGGCATTAGTCTGTTCTCGGTTAGTTTGGATACAGCTGTGACAATCTGTTTTAAAACCAGGTCCAAAGCAGCACAGACTTGAGAGAACAGCGATGGCTTTCTAACATTCCTCAAGTTTCATTAATTGGGAAATATGACTACTCAAATTCTGTCCCTTATGCCACCACACTGATGCTAAAAATTGGTTCTGGCCTTGAAGCAAGCAAATCTTAGCACATTTCAAAATACACTTCTGCTACTCAAAAACTTCTACAAACTAGTAAAGAAAACTCTGAAGAAAAAGACTTTTAGAGTGACACAGCAAAACAAAGGATTGCAATCGCACTGTACCTCTGTCCCTGATCCAGATCCTGGTGAATCCACTTTCCTCTTCTTTCTGGGACCAATTGCAGCTAATGCAGTCAAGTTGGCATCCCTCTGTCTCATCTGTGCTAGCTCCTGTTGCTGCATCTGCATTTGTCAAAACAAGTACGGTTAATCTTTTTTCTTTTAATTTTGCGAAGAAAAGTTTATGTTAAATTGAACACTCACCTCCTTGGCCTTCTGTTTCAACCTAAGCTGTTCTGGATCTTCTTGTCTAGATCGAGACTGTGTTGATAAACAATGAATATGGAAGAGACAAGGAAGAAGAAGAAAAAAATTGTTTACAAAAGCAGGAAAACATGTTAAGTTTTATACATTGTATGAAAGCTTTTCTTAAATTTCTGTGTGAACTGGATTAATAACACAATAACACAACCTAAACCTATCAGAAATCCTGGATTATTTTGGGAATTGTCTCTAGAGTGGTCCTGCCTAGGTAGTCATACTCATCCTATATTCAGGTCACTGAGTACAACCACAAAGTCTAGTGCCTACATCAACTGCTTCACATCTATTATATTTCATCATCCTGTCAAAATCTTTCTGAATACTTTTTCTATTCTCCAACATACTTGTTGCTTTTCTATACCATTTCATTTATGCATACCACCAAGATATAAAATAAACCTTTTTCCTCAATGAAAAAGGCAAGGACTAGTTTTTAAGATCTACTAAATCTGAGAAAAAGCAACAAGAATGGTAGAGCAGCTGTCTCACGTGCTTTACCAAGGAAAGCAGAACACAGCTGTATCTAAAGAACACATTCATCAAGTTCTACCTCTGAAGATTAGTCTTTCCCTTCATCACATGTCCTTTAGAATGCAAAGAAACTCTGCACTTTTGACGTCAAAAATGACACTGAAAGTGTGTGTGAAATCCAAGCACTTGCCTTTGCTGCACGCATTAAAATTTCCCTTTCTTGTTCATCTTTACGCTGCTTTTCTATTTGATCAAGTTGTTCAAAGAACTTGAGCTGTGCCCGAACGTCACTTGCTTGTTCATATCTTTCATCATCCTGAAAACATAGCAAATATGTTTCTCATTATGTATCTTAAAAACAAAGCTGTTAGCTTGTACTGTAGAAGAACATATACATTTAAAGCTAAGTGTTCACTTTGTCCTTTTCAAACAAATAGCAAGTGTATATTTACACCAGTCAAACCAGCTAGAGCTCTTAAAAGCATTTTGTTCTATTCCATGAATTCATCAGATTTTGACTTTTATGCTAATATCATCACGGCTTTAACCTCCCAAACATATTTCAGAAAGAACTGGTTTTTGTTATTTTTTAATGCTTAGGCATTTGCATCTATTAAGAACACACATCTGTCAGATAGAAGTCTCTTGAGAATTCAGAGCAGTGCTCCCTAGTCCCACATTGATCCCAGCAGCATTAACAACAGGTGCAGTCTGCTCATTCTAATACAACATGGCCACATGCACGAAGAGCAGGTGAAACAGCTCATTTTACATTCAGTCACTTCGCCCCATACAAAGTGCCTTGTTTAACAAGGGGTTACCACCAAAAAGGAGAAGAAAATATGATATATTTTTCTCTCCTATATGATCACATTGGGGGAAGAAAGGATATAATGTGGTATAAGCCTCAATGCTAAATTTTGCTGCATCCTCTTCATGCTTGAGCATTTGTAGAGTTGTACTTCTGTGACTTAGTGTATACCTTTTTGGAAGGTCAACATAGCCAAAGAATATTTCCTTGAAAGGGAATATTAACTGCATGTTCAATGATTCACCTTCCTCCCCCCAAGTCTTTCTCCCAGGACCTGCTGGGCCTATATAGACTGAATTACAGAAATAAAAGAACACAAGGACTCTACAAATAGATCATCACTGAGCACAAAAAAGGCTTCTGGAGATGAGCACCTCTATGTAGTTTCAGAAGAAGATCAAAAAGCTTGTTTGCAAAGATGCTGTGCACTTGAAGAAAGGAAATGAAAAATGCTCATCCATCACATCATTCAGCCTTACACTGGGAGACTTGATGCTGACTGACCTTCACCAGATGGCACATAATGCTTGGGTGTGGTGAACAATACTAAATCACATCTTTTATCTGCCTCTCATTGTACAATCACTCAGACTTCAAACATTTGACATAATAAAGGGGTGGGGACAGCTCCTAAACATGGTCTTGAAAAAAATTTTGGAAGGCAAGCTGAAGTATTCTTATCATCTATGTATATTAATAATCTTAGTCTAAGGTAAATCAGTCAGAGACAATAAACAAACAAATTTTACAAAATGAAGAACATCTAAACACATGTATCACAGCATGGAAACTGTGCAATTTTATCTGTGCAATTAAATACAGTTACCTTATAAGAAATGTTCTTTTGTTGAGCAGTCTCCGATAATTTTTCCACGAGGTTTTGTAGTCTTTGTTGTGTAGCATGTGAAACGTAGCTAACTACATCGGGATGGATTTCTGTTATTCCATGTTTTTTACCTACGATCAGGACAGAAAGTTGTAAAAAAAAAAAAAAAAAAAAAATAACATGCAGCTAAACATCTGGACAATCTCAATCATGAAAATTTAAGCACTTCAAAAAAATTAGGCCTTCATGTATTTCTGAGAACAAGCATTAGACAGGAAATAGTACGCATATAAAAGTTTACATTAGCTTAACAAAATTTACGACTTAACAAATGTTGCATGCCATAGTAAAGCAAGTAACCTAAGAACATTTTTAGTTATACTATCATTTTTAAACTTGTACATAAATATGATAAAGTTGTTTCTGGATTTATTTTTTTAAAAACAAATTTGATTATTTTAGCTGCTCTATCATTTTATACAGTCAGAATTTTAACCAGGTCCAGTAATTTTGATGTTAAGTTGCCATCATTTTAGGAAATATTTCTATAGCTTTGTTATTGCTTACACTGTTTTTCTACTTTCATAAGCTGAATGACTGCCCACACAAGCATCCAAATACACAAAAGGTATTCTAGCAACTTCAAAATTATTCAAATCAATTTCTATGGAAAATGTCTTCAAGTACACCTGACGCTAGTGAAATTTGTTTTTTAAATGTTTCTTAAATCTCTAGAAACATCAACATACCTATTTCTAATATCCTTCTTTGTAAAGGTGCTGAGAAGAGGAAGGTTTCATCTTTACAGGACCTTGTTAACGTGCCCACTAGCTCAGAGTTTGTTGCCAATATTCGAGCGCTTTCCTCTGACAGGTTGACTCCAGCCATTGATGCAACATCATTAATGTCATCATCATCCCTTAAGAAACGAGAACTCATTACAACCATAACATTTCATGATACTTCTTGTATCTACACACACTGCTACAAAACCTCAACTGCACATAAGTTCCACAACAAATCTGAATATTTTATTTCATTTTTACATTTTATTTTTTATTATACACTAAAATAAAACTAACATTTGGTTCCAAAGTATTTTTGCCATTTTGCACTTCCTAACTGTTTTTCTTAAGCTCTTTTCTTATGCAACATTTTAGCATCTTGAGAAACAGTAGACTAGACATCACTACCACCAAACAATAATAAACTGCACTCATCACTGTACAACAGGCCGTACATCCGAACGACCTGAGCAGAGTTGGCAGGAGCAGAGGAATGAATTCTATTTGCTTGTCCAGACAAGATTTGTTTGTGAGGTTTGATATCTACCCTTAGTGCCAGCTAAATGCTAAAACCAGTCTGGCACAAGTATACCCACAGCTGTTTGTACAAGTCTTTAAGTAGCAAACCTGCTACAGAAAATTCACTTCTAGTTCTTGCGAGTTTACCTAGCCTGATTCAGCACCACTGGACTACACAGAAGGATCCCATTGAGCTCAGCAGGTTGCCCAGGCAGTACAAGTACAAATAAGCATATGGTTCCTCACCTAAAAGAACCTCCCCCAGGTTCTTTCAGTTTATTCTTCTGAGCAGCAGCTACTTGTGTTGAAACAGTGGCAATAGCCTTGTTTCCAGGTAATACTGTTGGTTTTACCACAGGTACTGCAAGAAGACAGACAACATTTGTACATCAAATTTCAGAGTTCAGATTTACATGCCAGTCATGGGTAGTAATGGCAGGGGCCTGGCACAAAGACTCAGTTTCTACCAGCATTTCACCCACCTAAGGCAGGACCCTCCCATGCACTTCCAGCTCCCAGACATTTTACTTGACTGTAAATGCTGCCCTACCATATGCGCACCCCCAGCCACTATGGCAATATGCACTGAAAATTTTATCTGTACTGTAATAGCCAGCGTACAGCTACAGGGCACTTAAGAACTGACAGTAATAAAATGGACTTCAGTTAGTGCTATCAATGCAATATGTACTAAATATCTTGACCTCCTACCTGTCTGAAGCTGATTCAGTTGAATTTGTTGAGGAGTAGTAAGCATAATACGACTATGTGGTTGCCGCAACGCTACCATCGGTGTCTGTGTCAACGTTACCTGTGGAGGCCTTATCAATGTCCCTGCTTTTTGAGACTGTTGGATAACCTGCAGATAAGTAAAAAGAAGAACTGTGAACAATCTGAAACAACTAAGGCTAAGTTTTTTCTTCTAGTGGGAAGAAAAAAGCCCAACAATAAACTTATAAATTGTTATCATCTTAACACATCTGTTCATTGATTTAGAATCAGCACATTTTAAGGTATTTGAGTTTCTTTAGACAAATTATTACTCAGCGGAAAAGTAATCCACTTTCTGTGATACAAAAAAAGCCTTACTGCTATTAAAAAACAAAAACCTACCTATAATCACAACAACCCTGGTAAAAGTTCTACCTGTGATTTCTGCATTAGATATAGAAATATACATAGTGTTCAATTTATTTTTCTTCCCTAGGTCCTTAACCCTGTGCTGTAATGCCTAGGCTATAAAGACCATAAAACTGATATGATCACCAATTTTCTTTCAAGTTAAGTAGAAAGTATTTATAAATTGACAGAAGCAATCTCTTCATCTTATTTAAAAATTTCTGGACAGAGAAGCTCAGATGAATGGCAAATGTTCTACACACAATGCTTATGTACTAAGCAGCAAGAAACCCTAGCAATTTAATAACACATATTAATACATATCCTAGAAATAGCTTGGGTGCAGATACCGCTTTGTTATGAGAATAGGAAAAAAGGCGGTGCATATTGTAATATTCTTATATGGTTTTCTTTAAGGTTTACATGCAGGCCTAAGAAAATTCTTCTCTTTTCTCTTTCGGGGTAATTTGTTGTTAGACTTACGAAATGGGAAGTGAAAAATGCTCTGTAACACTTCGCTCATGGGATGCAGTGATTGAGAAAATCTGTCAATATTTCTTGGTAAAGCAGGAAATACAGTACTTTAATCGTGAATGGGTTCTAAATTATACCTTTTTTCTTCTTAGTAGCTCTCTTCTCTAAAAAGGTTAAAGATCCGACTGAGATAAACAACCAATTTGTGAAGCAAACTCACTGCATTCTGAAAAAACAACTGTGTAGTAACAGCTGATGCGCTTCAACTTACGTACCAGTGGTGTAGACTGCCCTTGTTTACTAACACCAACTTGTGTAGGCTGAGTTAGGCTGATTACAGGTTGTTGGAGAGTACTCGTTACAGTTGCAGTCGCCTTCCCTGCTGTGCGCTGAACTGACGGGCTTAGCATCACTGCCGTAAGTGCAGTCGTTGCTTGCGTTGTTGGCTGCTGCTGTTGACTTTGCTGAATGAAAGCTGCAGAGTCTGGTGTTAACTGTCTCAAGGCAGGTAAACTCCTCTGAAAAGAGGAAGGGAAAGAATTTGTTTGAGTATCTTAATGCTAGATAACAAAAGAAAACATTAATCATAAAAAGCAATGCGTTTAATGTCAATGTGCTGCATTGGTCTGCATGGACATCTACATCAGAAGAGAAAATATGACAGCAGCACACAGAAATACCATGACACTTCACGTTTAAAGCTAGACTGAGCAACAGGAACTTTAGTTGTGGAAACCTGGGCATCAGGCATCTAAGGATATTGAGCCCATCTGGAACCCTTGGTACGTATTTAATAGTCCAAGCTCATGCTGCCTCACTTGACTGCATACAGCAACCTATGAGATGTGATGGCTTAGAAGACTGCAGAGTTTTACTGAATTCTTCCATTAGCTACCTGTGGTTGCAATTTTTGTCCTTCCGAACAACTCACGTATGAACAAGTATTTAAGAATCCAGAAATGTCAACACACACCTACAACTATATCCCTTAATCATACATTAGTCAAGCAGAGTTATACTCTTACCATAGTGCTGTTGTGCTTTCTCTGATTTTTCAGACAGTAAATGTTTCAGAATAAACAATATTTTGAAATGCGTCGAATTACTAAAACGTTCAGGACAAATGGTGTTTATTATTGAGATGACAAATTTCCTATTCATCTGTATGAATACATGGTATATAGAATAAGAGCATGAGTTTGTCCAGAAGGTACAGTTTTCTGTATCATTCAATCCCCACTTTTTTTTAAGAGGCTAAAGAGATGATAATAAATCAATTCATAGGCTTGATGCTATGGAAGGAAACAGCTTGTAAGTAACAGAAAGACAACCCACACTTTTCAGATTTCTTAAAAGTAGCAATGATTTGACACTAATAGAAATTGTATTATTGGTTGTGCCAATGAATCACGCTAACAAAGGGAGCAGAAGTCTAACCAGGCACTGTTTAAAACTTCCATCTACATCATCTCAGAATTCCATCTGTACTGGTAAAAGATGTGCTTGTGCTCATTGCTGCAGGCAGATAAGCACAGTTATACATGAGGACTTGTGAACCCAAATTACCTTCAGGAAAGGCACAAGGTAAGGTTGAGGTGAAGAATTAAGTTCTCTGTAGAGCCTACTGGTGAAGTCTTCTGCTTCAATTTTTCCATCCTTCAGAACAGAAAAACAAAATAAATGAACTTGCAGAAATTACCTTTTACATTTATTCAACAACAAACAAAACATTTAAGTCTTAGCAATCTATAGAAAATAAGCAGTTTTATCATCCCCCGCTAATTTTAGTTATCAAGTTTTATCATAGCAATGATTTCTGAATGCAGTTTTAAAATGTCAGCCACAGAGAATTATCAAGAACTATCAACTGCTCTGAACAGCCTGGCAGCCCCATCTCTGGTGTTCTCTTTTCCAAAGTACTATAGCTCCTCCATTTCAAATAATTAAAGGTGTGCCCATCATATACTAAGGTGGCATATCTTTCACAAAACTAGTTGTATATTCCTCTTAGGAGGATACTTTGACTTTTGGTCTTGTGACCACCCACCTCTGGTTATCTCATAACATCTGGAATACACACCTCTGCCTTAAATTGAAGGCTGCTCACAACTAGGATAAGTAGTATTACTATTCATTCCATAAATATTATGTAAGTCAAGCTTTAACATTAGCTTTAGGTAATATTATTTATTATTTTGTAAAAGTTTGTGGTTTCCTACACTTAGCTATTGTACTAGCTGCATTGTCTTATCGGACAATTCATAACTCATCTCTTTATTCATTGCTTTATCAATAAAAATCATAGAATTTAAAGAGTCATCATTTATATTATTTGCACTTAAATTTAACTCCCATAGGTCCATTACAATAAGTTAACAAATGTCATGGCTAAGTTCTCATGCACGAATATGAGCAGCAATGTCTGATTTACAAGCTTCAAAAGAAAATTTTTGCATATACTGTAATAAATGCAAAGCAGTATTTGGTTTATCTCACATTTTAGAAACTTCCTCCTCATCATAAACACTCAGTTTTGAGTGTAAATTTGCCCACATATTGTTTCTTACAACTTTTAATGAACTTTCATATGAGCTTTCCTTACCAGCAGGTTCTGTACCAATTCTTTCACGTTAGCTGCAGTCTCTGAAGACTGTTTTCCAGATGATGCCAGTTTTATTAATGTGGATAGAAAGTTTTTGCATTTCTTCACATTTTCCATTGTTTCCTGATGGAGGCAGGCAGGGGAAGTAGAAGGGAAACAGAAAGGAAAATAAATTCTTCGTCATAAATACTCTGATCTGAATTCTGAGAAATAAAGTCCTCCTCTAGTTCATCACTGAATAATAATATTTATTAATTCAGGTTCCCGAATTACAAAAAGTGTTCACATTTTGTAAGTTATATTGTACTGCCAAAAATTTACTGTTTTCCCAAGGCCATCAGATAACAGAACACTTACACCTTTACTACTCTCCACTCAGACCAGTGCCTGTGTGTGTGTATGTGCATAAATATACACACATGGTTGTAATAAAAGGGTTTTTAAATGCACTCAGTATCTTACTGTGGCAGCAGTGGAGGTTGCCGTCGTTCCTTGCACTGTTCTCTGAGGAGTTCCAGTTTGTACAGCTGTTGCTGTCCCCAACGTAGTTGTTTGTGCAGTACCACCCAGAACAATCTGAGGCTGCAGAGAATACAAACATAAAATTATTATACTTGGAATGTACCTGATTGTTTTCTATCAGACCATCAAATTAACCATGCCTCAGGGCAGTGGGCATCTTCTTCCACAGCTACTATAAAAAAGAAGTTGCTCATCTACTATCCGTTGCAGTGGAAAGAAAGAGCCACCAGATGGCACAAAACACTACACATTCAAAACTGAAATGGCAAAAGTTGATTAACAATTGCAGGATTTTTGGTTACTCAATAAAAATCGCAAAATAATACCACAAACATACCCTTGTACTCTGTTGTTTCACAACATGATTTAAAAAAGCACTATGTTTCTGTCAATGTAGTAACTATCTTTGCCTGTTTCCTTAAATGCTACTTTCAAAAGGAGACTTTTCTAAAAAGCACAATGGGCACAAATACCCTGGTCTTCTCTAGGTCTTTTTGATAACCAACAGGACAAAACATTTTTCTACTTTCATAGACAAGTTGGTAATTCAAGGTAGGAATACCACCTTAAAAGAAACAACACTGTAAACAAGAACTTTTCAGACGTACAGCCCCACTCAGACTTCCAACACATTCTATTTACTAATGACAACCCAATCAGAGAAACACTAATTCTTATCAAGCTAAAGCCAACTCACAGAACTTTAACAATTTATTTGTAAACTTGCTCTTTATACAAATATACACAAAGAAAAAAAGCTCCAGTGGTGCCAAAGATAACCTTCACTGGTATTTGGGAGACAGAAAAGGAGATAAGGATTTAACACATCACATTCTTTTGTAATAAGGATAAATGAAGACCATGACATGCTCATTACAGGACAAAATATGCAGATGGAATGATTTTTTTCCTCCCATACAACAGCAGCGTAGATGAGTGAGACCCAGGTAAATTAACTCTTAGACTTGCAAAGACCACTGGCATAGGCAAAGGATCTGAGAGGGAAAAAGGTTAACAGCATGCACAGCAAAACCTGCATGTATTAAATGAAAACTCTCTAATCCTCTCTACTCCAAGGATGAAGAAAGCACTATTATATGATTAGGCAACAGCAATCACATCGTGTTGTTGCCTGGAAGTCAACGGGAGAATTTCACACTTCTGTACTGCGTCTTAAACTTGGCATTCCCCTTCCTCCCCCTCAAAAAAAATAAATCAACAAGAAAGCCTTTCATTAATACAGGCTGATCAATTAGAAGAGACCTCGCCATACTAAGACATCACTGTTTATCCTAGGGCTATTAGAATCTCCACAAGTACACAAACCAAAGCACAAATTCAGAAGAGGGAGAAGGCTTGTGGAAGAGAAGGCTACCAGGGCAAGTTTTTGTTTGTTTGTTTGTTTGCAATTGTAAAGTTTGTTGCAGGATTTGGAGGACTTCAGATCCATCAGAGGATTACTGCCAAACCTCCAAATCTACAGGAAAATAGTGTCACTTTTTGGAGGGAGAAGGCATAAAAGTTCCTTTATTTTGGCCAGTTATACGATTATAAAAAATTATAGCAGGACACCTTTACATACATATGCAGACAGATATAATATGAAAAATATACATATTAAAAAATCATATATGTATATTTATAGCCTCATCCAAAATCTAAAGTAAATTAAGATCTGCAAATGGTTTAGAAAGGATAATTCATAAAATATTTCTTCCATGCACTAAGCTTCCAATTATAATTCCTGTACTTCTGACAGTTTCAAGGCTTTCACCTTATCTTAACAAGTGAGGTACCTCAGGCACACCTTCCGTTTCTACGGACTTACTTGCACAACAGGAGGACGCTGTAGCGTTGTGGTGGGTTGCACTGTTGTTTGAGCCTGAGACACTTGCTTGATAATAGTAGTTGGTGTCACCTGTCGTGCAATAATAGATGTTCCCGGAGCCTAGGGAGAGAGAAAAAAAAAAATCAAACATGGTAGTTCCTAAATTGAAATATAATCTACAAATCCCTTATTAACCATATTTGGTCTTGAATGGTTTTATTGATATAAAGAAGTTTTAAAATTAATGCCACGCATACAAGTAAAAATATTTTTGATGAAGGCCAGCCAAACTGTAACAGATTCAGAACAAAACTCAATGCCCATGCCACATGGGAAAGTCTGTATATCACCAGTTTCATCGATGGCTTCTTCAAATCTTCAAATACACATTACTTTCTGGCATATTCTTCTCAGGTAAAGCCTCTTTTTTTTGTTGTTTTGTTTTGTTTTAAACACTGCAAATGACTGAACAAACCTGCACCGTCGATATCTGTACTGGAGGAGCACTGGTAGGTGTAGCAGGACGAGGAGTCATAGTATTCTGAGGCTGAGACTGGGCATGTGCCTGTGCTTGCATCTGCGCCAACGCTTGTTGAGGGATCATCAGCAACTGTCCATTCTCACTACGCACAAGGACCATGCCTGTTAAAAAAGAAATTAGTCAAGAAACATACCGTCTTTTTCAAATGTGAAAGAACACATTTTTTTGGTTTATCCAAGTTGGATATGTAAGCGGAATGAATGCGCTGTTTAAGTACTACACAGCTAGCAAAAGTAGTTTGGTATAAAAGCAAAATACCTTGATGTGTTACCATATTTTGTATAGAATAGCGTAACTGCAGAAGGACTCTTTGTTCATCAAAACGCTCTGCATGGTGTGCATCAGTACACACCAGTCACATCCCTCCCGACCAAACATCTCACAAGACTAGAGGTTAAAGTTAGTAATCACATAAAAATTGCTGCTGTTTTTCTAGTAAAAAATGCTTTATTTAACACAGCAACTAAAACAAAATCTTTCTGTTAAGTAAGATTCCTGTTACTTTTTTAGAAATTAAAATCAAACTAGGTTTCACCAGCAAGAGGAACACAATTGTCTAAGTTCTAAATTAATTTCCCTGCAACAAATTTAGTAATGAAAGTGGTTATAAAATCATAATTTTACTCATGTGCATCAGCAACAGACTGTACTGTGCCATGTTACACCCCAAAAGGGAAATAAAACAGAGAGGGAAATGAGGCAGCCGTTCCCTGCTCAATCACTCCGATCGATGCACTTCACCCCACCGGAGAGCTCCAGGGAACCAGTCCCAAACAGGCAGATTTTCAGATGCTAGTCTCTTTTTCTTGAAGCACGTGCAGGATCAGGACAACAAGAACTTTTTTCAAGGGTTCATTCATTCCTCATGTCTCAGTCTGTGAGAGTCTCAGGAATTTGTGAGCTCCGAATAAACCACCCAAGGAAACAAACTGGGCACCCAAAACCTGTTAGCCTGTTGGAGCAACAAACTACAGGAGGAAACTTCACCACGACAATGAAGAGGCACTACTGAAACCAGGCATCTTTAGTTGTTACTCTAAAGCCTAAAAGCCTATACGTGTTCCATGGAGACAAATCTCTTCTCTGGAATCTCATAGCATGACTACCACAAAAGAATCAAGTTTTCATTTGGTTTTCTAGTCCAAGTGTTGAAATGTCTACAGACAGCGCCTTAAAAAGTTTGCTTGGATGGTTTGAAAAGTAGTGTTCAGCTACAAAATCCATATACTGATTTTTACAAATATGGGATCAAAAGGAAAACATTATTATATTAGTATTACACGGATGTTAATTTACATCAAAATTTACATCAAAAAGCTCATTTACATAAAATGGTAAATTTCTATCACAGCTTGTTTAGAAGCATTAAGGTGGGAGCACTACGTGCTACGGACAAGAGCTGTATCTAGAAGCACATATTCTCAAGCTGTCTTTCTGAAGGAATGGTGGAGGGGAAAAATGTTTATAATCTTGAAGACTGCAGAATTAAATATGCTTAAGTTTAGCTGTCAAGCTTGGAAAACCATTGTCCATGCCACCACAAAAAGTAAGGTCTTTTTTCCTGTGACTTATGTCAAGAGATGCATCTTAATTACAACAGGAAAGCCACTCATCACCAGCACAGCTTACAAGAAATTTTATAACCTCAGAGCTTGCTCCTCTCTGCTGCTCATTAGAACCACCAACAGGTTCTTAACAAAATCCTCACAACACAGGAACAGGGTTACCAACACCAAAAAAAAAAAGTAAAAAAAGGAGAAATTGAGTATTTTAAAACCTAAGAAGTGACTTGCTAGCTTGCCAAGCTCATTCCTGCACAAAAAGAACTTGCCAATAATCTCCCAATGTGTAAATACAAAATCTTAGGTGATGAATTCTTGTTGCCCAATGTTGTCACCTTTCTTAATAATCAGCTGAAGAAACTGAACACTGCATCAGTGGAAATCTCTGGTATTATTATAGCTGAAGACACAAGGACAGTGGAAGCCTGATTAGAGGAGCTATTTTCAAGACAATGTCAAATATTAAATCTGGCTGATTAGCGTTTAACTTTTAGCAAATCAAAAGGTCAAGCACAATTACATAGGGCTTCGCTTAAGCCCTGAAATGCACAGAAGTAGACTGACATCCATAACAAAGTTTTCTTAATTTTGGGGTTTCCTGCTACACTGAACACACCACAAGCTCTTTAGGGGAGTTGTGTATTCTCTCCTTCCAGAAGCCCAGCGTAACAGATACCACCTGGAGGTAAGCACCAAAGCAAAGGTGACCAGCGCTGCAGGGCAAGCACCGTGCCAGGACTGTGAGATGCTCTCCCTGAGCTCCACGCAAACTACAGCATGCCTACACGGTGACACAGCACAGCTGCTGACACAGGTGAAAAGCAGGTTAGCGTAAGCCTTACAGAACATACCAAGGAAGTTCAGGTTTTGGCAGTCGACAGACAAAACAATCAGCTGTAATCGAAGCCTTGGCTCTGGGCACTGCCCTGTTAGATGTCTACCTACAGCAAGGCTGAATCTTCACTCCAGTCCTGAAGTCATAATAAAAAAGTAATTCACGCACAGCTACATTCCTATCTGTCCTTGTTTAAATAGCTCCTTTATACTGCACTCCTGTTTGATACACAGTTATTTTCAATTTATACAGTTTCTAATATATCTTTAAGTTAGGGTCTACCGCTGACAGATAAATTGCTGTGCAATAGCACTTCACCGGCTACGTGTACACGCAGAGACAATTACAAGCAGCAGCCCAGCCTTGCATAAGCTTTAATCACAGCGCGATGATTTCACACATATTACCTGCCTGAAATCGTGTCTTGTTGGAATGGAGATAATTTCATCTAAATTCTTACACCTTTTTTGGAGATGAAGTTTGTTAGTGAAACTTTCGTGCAGAAATTCATCCATAACACAAGGAGGGCAACTAATTTCTGACTGACCACTTCACATCTCTCCGACCTTGCTGGCAATTTGTAAAAGGGAGCTGGAGACACCTTCACGTGTGAAGGAAATATATACATCTTTTCAGTTCCAAAAATGTATATTTTAAATATTGATATACAGAGAAATACCATAATCTCACACTCCATAGCATAAGGGTACAAATGCTGTATGATCTGGACCAGAAAGGACCAGCAGGTACCAGACAACAGCTAGAACTTTACCCAGGTACTTCACTTCTCCATTAAACTCAGCATCACATTTACTTAAGAATTAAAAATGCTTTTTGTTTCAAGCTTACAATCCAGGTTTTTGTTCCCCAAGTGGCTGAATCGCTGTTTCAGGCCAATCAGTTAACAAAGATCATTGCAGATGTTCTTTTAGAAAGAAGTGACAATAAAATCCCTGCATATATTAAATATCGCTGCCTTTTTTTTTCCTAGAAAGTCTAATAATATGTACTACAAGAATCATATTCGTTGTTAAAAATGCAAACATTCAAGCATTCTTTCCAAGGCCCTCATTAAAAAACTAATTAAAATTAAAATTAATTACTATTTTTGTTAGAAGTTTGAGGCTTAACAGAATCCTGAAAGAGGCTCCTATTTTAGTTTGAATTAAACAATTCATCATGACTCCAAATGAATGATTAGCAAAATTGAGTTGGGTTTCTCCTTACGCCGACAAGGATTTGTCCTCCTAACTAGTGCAATGGTCATCTCACATACTCTTGTTGCAGAGAACTTTCCAGATCTTGTTAATTTTCAAGAGGCGTTTTGGGTGGAAAAGTTCATTACTATATGGCATAGTGGCATGACTCTACATTGTCTTCTTTGCCTCTTGCTATTTGTATTTTATTTGCTAATGGCATTTCTATTTTCAAAGGGTTTTGTTCTTTTTTTTTTTTTCTTAAATTAATAGAAGTTGTAAAATCGTGCAGTGGAATAAAATGTGAAGAGCTCTGCCCATACGACATGTCAGAGAAACACAAACCAGGCTTTCTTCTAACGCCTTCCCCTTCCTTTGAAAGATGTCATGCCTTAGCAAAGGCTAAAGAAAAAAATACTCCTATCAGAATAATAAAGATAGAAAAATAAAAAGCGATCTTGTAGCCTTTGTAGATGACCCTGGGTAACTCCTGGGATATGCAGCTTCTCTGTTGCAGGAAACCTCAATATGTGAGAGAACCAGAGATGTTTTCTCTGGTAAACCTAGAAAGCTGGATTAGTAACAGGTACAAGAGCTGGAATGACAGAATTCAAACTTCCAGCAGGTACAGCAGGCATCTGCAGGTTACAGCCCTGAGGAGCTGTGGGGTCCAGAAGTGTCATCCTGATGAGCACACCCAGCAGACACAGCCAGGTGTCAGCCCAGCTCAGAGCAAGCGCTGGATGCGCTGCTCAGGGACTATTCGCACACCAGGCGGTGCTGAAACTGCAGCACGCACCCAGCACGAGGACAGCAGGCACAGGCATTCCTTCCTGTCATACCTGCATGAAGGACTGAAACTCTTCCGTAGCTGTGAAATACAAAACCTACAAAGTGTCCTATCAGATCAAAAGCAACTGCAGCATTTCTGATACCGACCTGAAGAACAAATAGCTTGAAACTTAGATTTTGCTCACTACCCACAGTACAGCCCATGGTCTGATCCAGACCTACTCAGAATCATCATTAATGAACATAGACTTCTAATAATTTTATTTTTTTTTTTGTAGCTGAGACAGACACAGAGGAGTTAATGGACGCATGTTCTTGGAATCACACAAAAGATACACTTTTCCAGTCTTTGGAGGAAATTCTCTGAGATTCTCTTCTCAAAGCAAAAAAGGAACTGAGCTTTGCTTCCAGGAAAAGAAAAAACCACACACCCTTAGGCTCAGGGAGCACTGTTAGACAGCACAGCATCACCTTCAACACAGAGCGCCCATGTCAGAAAAGATGACCAAGCCCCAAAGAATAACTAGAGGATTGACAGTCCAGGTGCAGGAAATCAAAGTTCGAACAAATATCTCTAGAAAAGAAGGTAATTGATCTTAAAGTTCGTTGGAACCTGACAAACCTTCAAATCCTATCTAGATTTACCAGGAAATTTCACCTAAGAGGTTATCTTAATGCCAAAGCAGTTAGCACCCACAGCTCTCAGGCACACACTCAGCTGCGACAAGATGTTACAAACTCCGAGCTGGCATAAAAATCTGACAGTAATTGTACACGGGCAGTGCCCTATTAGCAGAAGAAAGCTTTATGATAGTATCAGTATCCTCTCTGTGTTGTCAGAAGAGATTGTTGCAATGAACAGGAAAGCAAGTGTCCGTAAGGGTCTGCAAGTTGATCCCCTACACACCACAGACACACTAAGAAGCACGGGGGTGAGTTAATGCTCTTTAGGTGATTTGATCAAGCTGCACAGAGACCCCTGGAACGACAAAAACTTTCCGAAAGGAAGTTTTTAAGATTTTCCCAATATAAAAAAGGTGGAAGAAAAGTGGAGAGACAGCTGGAGCAAAGGATCGCTGCCTGGATTAACCACAGGGTGAGCATTCAGCAGCAATTACATCTATGCCAGTGGCCCCTCGTACAGGGAGGGAAGGACAGCCTGGTGCTGACACCAACACTAACTCCTCTTATGATAACTGGCCTGCCTATAAAGTTCTCACTCTGCAGGAATAAGAAGCCAGTAAAAGAGGGAAGAACCTAGCAAAGCCAGCTAGTGAGGCTACGGGTCTGCAAGCTCCTGGCAGCCCCGTGACAATCTCAGTAAGCCAAGGAAGCCTCCCCTCGCACGGGACAACTTTAGACAGGTTTGGAATTGCTTATGTGTGTCAAAGAGCTTCTGTAATAAACCATCAGGCACACAGCACTCGTGAAGGACCATCTGCACAGCAGTTCACGAGAAGTATTGGTTACAAACATGATGAACAGCGCAGAACTTTCAATGGCAACGCAGCCGTGGGCTGGATGGTACCAGGGATGCGTTGTTCTGTACCTGCTGAGAGCTGTGCACCATCGTCAGACGCACTGCCACTGCTGGCAGCCTCCAGGACTTTATGCTGGCACCAAAACCTCTCACCGGCTTTATCAGTGACTTGGGTGATGGGATGGAAAACACTCATCGAGTCTGCACAGGGCAACAAACCGGGGGAGGTGCTGATATGCTACGAGGGAGGGCAGCCTTTAAGGGAGAATTCAACAAGTTAAAGGATTTAGACAATAGGAATTTCACCAAGTCTATGGACAAACAAGTCCCCAACCTGGGACAGAGGAACCCCATGCTATAGCACAGGCTGAAAACCAAAGCTCTACAGGAAAAAAAAAAGAAACACAGGGGTCCTGGTGGACACAAGCTGAAAGGAGCCAGCAGCACGTCCTTGCAGGGCAGGCAGCTAACCACACACTGGACTGTATTAGCACACATGGAGCCAGCTTCATCAGGGAAGTGTGAGTCTCATTAACTGGCACTTGCAAGGTCGCATGTGGAATATCTTCAGTTTGGGGCCCCCCGGAGCAGGAGAAATACTGACGAAGTGGAACAAGCGCAGCACAGGGCACTGCAAGGTGAGGGTGCTGGAATGGGCCCCAGGCAACCTGACCAGGCTTTGAAGTTCACCGTGCTTGGAGCTGAGGTTTAGTTCAAGTGATCTTCAAAGGTCCCTTCCACCCTGAATTATTGCACAACCCCACCAGAGAGTGCCAAGTACTAGCCACAGATTCAAAGGGAAACTGAAAGTCGCTTGGATTCAACATGACATATTGCTGGGGCTGTAAAAACGGGTCAGGACTTCGGCCGAGCTTCCATTAATTGCATTAATAATTTCCATCCATTTTTCTGTCACATGCAGACTGTGACAGCAGTTCATCAAGAGGGGACCACGCCACGCAGCAGAAGGGGAGCCAGGACCTAACAGTGGGACAGTTTCTCAGCCGCAGCCCGGACCCCTCTTCGTGCCGTGCATTTCCTGGCACGCTGTGGGTACGGGCACGGGGTGGGGAGTGAGCACAGTTTAGGTGCTCTGAACCTCAGGCACTGCACAACCAACCTGGGAAAACCATTACCTGAATTTTCTTGCCCAAATCTCTGAGGTGTTCAGCAATGCAAGCTCTTAAGCTTCACGAACAAACCTGGGTGGTTTGGGACACCTGTAGGAGTCTCTCGGCCCTATAAGCGTTACTGCAGTGCTTAATGGTGCAGTGCAGGTCTCAGACCCCAAAAAGCTGGCTGAAAACCAACCCACGGCTCGCTGTGCCACACAGCCTGTAGGAACACAAACCAGCAGAAGCAGGCCTGTAAGCACGAGGCTGCCAGGCAGTGCTAGAGCTGTCCAGCACACCGAGCCCCTGGACCACGTCCACCAGAGCTACGGGCACCCTACAGCACCAAATGCCAGGATTTGTGCAGCTGGACCCAACGCACAGCCATAAGATGCTGCGCACACCTTAAGGCTGGCTGTTAAGTGCTCAGCACCTGCTGGGCTTAAGGCGGAATAAACACAGATTTCACCTCGCTGCAAAGCCTCAAAATTTAGGTACCGCTCTGGTTTCCTACAGCACTCCAGTCCTTTTCCCTGTCACTGCTCTCCCCTCGCATCCCATGTGCACACACAACACAGACCATCACTGAAACTCTATTTCTTGAATAGCTGACCTATGATTATTACTAAAAAAGCTGAAACAGACCTCAAAAATCACCATGAATCCTGACTAGAGCAGAAGAAATTTAATTTTTTTTTTTTAAGATGAAGTACACAAGTCTGCATCATGAAAAACTTCTAATAAAAGATTATTTTATAATAACTTTCTTTATAATAATAATTTTATAACTCCTAATAAAGTGTTAGGAGACAAAAGGGACTCCATTGCATAGGAAAAGCTTTTATTTACTCCTACTATGCAAGAAGTTAGTTTCAAACTACCAAACTTCACCATATTCTCCAAGTAGCAAAGTGAACAACTTGTCAGTATTGATTCCCAAGTCTTTCAAGAACATGCTGAAAGGAATAATGTCAGGCTGGAATGCCAAAAAGCCACAGTGTTCAGCAGTGACCCCATACAGAGAAATGTTACCTGCTCAGCTGGAAAGGTGTGCAAGTGCTCTGACAAACACCTCTTTCTTTATAAAGAAGTATTTGACAGATGCTTCAACACCGTGATGTGAACTGAAACTCTTTTGACTGTTCTGGAAAGCCTTATTCCTTGAAAGCGTGCTAGCTTTCCTTCCTGGTCAGGCAGATCGGGGCAGAACAGCAGCGAGCTCTGTCGAACTGCAGCCCAACCAGCACACAAATCTGCCTTTCGTCTGGTGCAGAAAGAGCTAAGAAAGAAAAACACTACCAGGTCCTAAACCAATTACTTTAATTATTGATCTCGAAGCGATGCAGACTGAGCTCCGCTGCTAATTTCAATGTACTCACAGCAAACACTACCACGGTGATGCCAGAATCAGATTTGCCTTTGAGAAAGGAAGACACCAAACAGAGGGTTGCTAATTCTTTTGATGTCATTCTGAATCGGGGATTTTACAACCCAGCCAGCCTTCCTTTCTGGCCAACAGATTGCCTACACCAAGGTGTACCAGCACACGGGAGCTGTTCAAGCATGCGATGGAATGGAAATGGGCACGCTGCTTTGAGCTCACCACAGCCTGCACACAAACACCTAGCGAGGAACACTGCAGTGAATGCTCATCGCCCTCCTTCTAAAAGTGACACCCTAAAAGAGCTGAGTGCTCTGGGTACACCTTGGCAGTTTTGGCAGGGAAACGAAGCTTTGCGGGTGCTGCCTTTTCACATGGAGCCACAGGGACCCCACGCTGGATGATTCCCTGGACAAGGGCAGCCCCAGTGCAAGCTTTCACTTCCAACCCTCCTCTGCAGAAGCAGCCTGTGATTTTACGACTCCTGCTGCCGATACAGGAGGTGTTCTGCCTTGAGAACACACCAAACACAATGCCTGCGAGTTCAAATACAAATGTTCACCATGGACGTGATGTTGCACATCACCTGGCTGATAGCAACGTTTATTAAACAGTGCTGCTGTTTCGGCCGGGGTACGAACACAAAAATAAAAGTATTTTCACACCTGTAAGCTCACGCTCGCAACGCTTTAAGCGAAACGAAGCCTAGTTTTGATTTTACTAACCGTCAAAAGCACAGTCCTGAGTAATGACTAAGCTTAATGACTGGGTATGACTAACACTTATAAATAATTAGTGCCTGCTCTCCCCCTCCCCCACGGAGGGGAGGGAGGGAAGAAAACCCAACTATACGCTGCAAAAATAAAAAAAAAAAAAAAAGGAAGAATGCTAGGAAATAGGAGCTCCAAGTTCGTGGCGTGACCGCTTGCCTCTTTTCCTGGTCCACTCTTTAACACCACCGCAAAGCAAACATGACACATGGCTGCTTGTCAAGAGCTCACGCGTCCCTACAAACTCGCGCAGAGTTCGGCCGCTCCGAGCCTTCGGACTCGAGATCCCTTCCACCTCCTTCACCGATCCCTCAGCAAACATTCTTGGGTCACCTCCTCTGCCTCTCGCCACGGGTGCTGCAATTCCTGGGAGCTGCGCTTCTGACTCACAGGCGTGACTGGTCCCACTCGCCGCGCTGCCACTCAGCTGCAACGCACCTGATGCTCGTACCGCTGAGCGCCGGGCTACACCTGACCCTCCCTCACCAAGCTGCTTGATTCATAAAGTGTGAGAGGCGCGAAGACAGCTTGCCCCAGCCCCGCTGCCCCCCGAGCCGTGTAAGAAGGACGGGGGGCACGGCACCGCAGCTCAGCACTGAGCTTTTGTTTATTCGCTGCTATCTCCAGCGCATTTTGCAGGTGGATCCGCGCTGGCTGGCTGCACAGCACCCAGCATGTGCTTTGCTCTGTGCAGAAGGCCTGGGGTGGCTTTTACCAGCATAACTCAGGCAGTGTGAGGTTCTCAGAGCAGGTAGAATAAGCTGGACCGCTTTTACAGGCAGGCAGATTCGAGACAAGACCTTACAGCAGTTGTACTGCCACGTGAAACACCGCCGCTCACTCATGCAAGTGTTGTGTGGCCAGTTGTCCAGGTACCGGCTGCAATGCATTACCGGGAAAAAAGAATCGTTTAGGAATGCATTTTAAGGAAAAAAGCATCAAAATTAAAGATAAGTGGTGCCCGTAACGTATGGTTCTGATTCATCAACTTATAAATAACATACATATATTTATAGAGGTGTACACTAACAAGTTACTCGATTTTTCTCAATATACTTTTCTAAATAGCACAAAGAGCGTGGCAACAGTCAAACCTTGTGCTAAACCCCATACAAATATTGAGTAAAAGGACTGTCCCTGGGTACAAGGATTTACAGCCTACTTCTGCACTCTGCTGAGAGTCAGCCCCTTATAATCCAAGCCTAACTTTCTCATCACTGGTAATACAAGTGCAGAAAGTCGTATTTTGAACATGTTATTTCTAACCTGATGAGAGCTCCAGGACAACAGATTATGTCTGTGTTTGTACAGGGCCTTAAGAACAGCTCTGCCAAGGCAGTGCTGAGCCTGCTCTCAGCTCCCTATAGTTATCACTTCTTTCTTGATTATATATTGATAACCTATACCGTTACATAGCAATGATAATCAATGATTTGTCCTCACCAAAAAAATCTATATTAAAAAAGCACTTGGTTAAAGGCACAACTAAGGCCTCAAGGAGACTTATTTTACCTTAAATATTCCACTAAAGACATATGAAGAAAATTACTCCAAGGCAGGAGGCTTTGTGGTAAAAACTTGGCTCTCGGTTCCTCGAGACTCCAGTGCCTCCAGAAAAAGACCAGCATTTCTGGAAGGAAATTACTACAGAATAGAACTGGGGTGAAAAACTGAAATTAAGCTGAGGTAAAACTGTCCTGGAAGGGGAAAAAATAATCATAATTTGCTCCTGAGGCAGCAGTTTTTCTAGGCTAACCTATTCATGTGTCTGTGGTCTCGATTAAAAAGGTCTCATTTCATTTGAAATATGAGTGATCACACGATCTTTACAGCTGTTTAATTACAGCCTCATCTGTACACAGGTTTTGTACTTCTCTCAACGTTTCAGGTGGAAACGGGACCATTCTGCCCCAATATTTCAGGGTAACCACGTGCAGTGCGGACACAACTGTGTCTCAGGAAAAGCCGCTTGCTGTATGAACCCTTTCCCTTCTGCTGCCAGGAGAAAATGTGCAGGAGGGACGATGCAGCAAAGCCTGTGTCCAGACAAAAAAAGGTTATACAGCTTTTAGGAAGCCTGTATCAGTATAAATAAACTACAGCCTCTTGCGTTTCGTCAAGAACTTAATTAGTTTAAAACCAAATTCAAGTCAGGGCATTAACAACTCGTAACAACACAAACACAGCTCCTGAGTATCTGCACGGCCACCGTCTTGTTAAAACAACCGTGTGCAACCTGTCAGAGGTGTGCCGAGGCTTCAGTCCCAACGTACAGGAGGGAAGGCTGTGATGCTCACGGGTGATACAACTCACGGGCAGGAACATCCCAACGGTGGCCATGCACTCAGAAAGCTCCTGGTAAGCTCTCTGAGCTCAGTCTTCCTTCAGCTTCTCAGTTTGTGATACAAACCAAGCGGCCGCTTGCAAGGTACCACTGAAAATTCCTTCCTCTCACTGCCTTCAGTTGTGGGAAACACATTTTTCAAAGTTACATGTTTTCATCCAGCTGTTTCTTCAAATCTTTTCTCCCAAGGGGTAGCACACCTACCAAAAAGTTAGCTCGGCAACACTTAGTGCCTTCCAACTGGCAGAAGCCTTCTTGTTAACATCAAGCAGTGACAGCAAACTCAGGGAGCGGATGCAGACAGATAAATGGAGTCGTAAACATTCATAAAAAGTTTCAACACACCAAACAACCCTGACGAGAGTTGACAAGATGAGTTATTTTCAGGTTAAAATGTTCGTCTCAAATATTTCTGACAAGAACTGCAAGTAGCAGCCCAGAAGTGTTTAACGTGCCCTGCCTGTACGTGGTTTCTATGCCTGCTTCATACCAAAGAGACTCACATTATTCATCAGTTTTGGTGAGAGCAGAGAGCAGGCTCTCCACCAGCCCATCTCTTCTCTTAAAACCCACTTGGGCTACTACCAGTATTTTATCTGTGCTCCTGAACTCCTTCACGGACTTCTTAGGATTATATTTACATATCGTTTCCCGAGACAGAGCAGACAAACAACAGTAAGGATTTTCATAAACCAAAAGGTTTCGTTTGAAGAGCGTTTGCATTACCTACTGATTTGTGTCTTATCACATCAGTGTCCAACGCTGGTACGTTTTCATTCTCAGCTGCTAACGTTGCTGCAGTGCCCTCCTGCATGAGTGACTCGAGTCCCAGGCAGCACCAAATTGGTGGTCCTCTAACCAAGAAGTTGCACTTCAGCGTAACCCACAGACATTTCCAGAGATGGGAAACTCGTTTCGCTCACTGAGCGTGCAAACACCATACAGCTTCCCACAACAGCAGAGTGCAAAATGCCCCAAAAACACAACGTGCTCACTTTTACTCACCTATCAACATCACAAAACTAGTGATATCCAAGCCATAGACAGACGGTGACCTGAAGTGTGGACAGGTATATAAAACAAATCCATGCGTGCTCTTCTTGCAGGGAGCAGCAGCGTTTTCCATAACAGAAGTGAGCAGTAAGCAAAGTTAATGTCTTTCATAGCTCAGCTCAGTCGAATCACAATTATATTTCCCATTAAATCTCAACATTTAAAGAGACACCTTTATCAGATGTGTACAAACAAAGCATTTGTTTGCCTTGTGACATTCGCTGTAACAACAACAGAAATCCTACCAGGCACCCCTCTCATTTTCAGGTTCCTTGGGGTACAAAGCTAAGCACGCAGGATTCCTTAATTAGAGAAGTCGCAGCGAGAACTTTCAGCCTGGTGACATATGGCAGATCTGATGTAACAGATTTCAAATAAAGCAGAATGTTCCTTTTGCTGATGCATGATTTGAACATGAAATCCACCCCACACTCAGACGAGATCCACGGTTACCCTTCAGAGAGCGAGCTACCACTTCACGCGCCAAGTACAGGACTCCCAAAGCTCTAATCTTGGCTCACTATCGATTCCCTCATGGCCTTGGGCAAGTCAGAACTCCTCTGACTCGCTCTTTCCCCCAGCTTTAAAGCAGAGTTCATACTACTTTATTTACCAACCACACGGGCATGTTGCAAGGATCGAGTTTTGTAAAATGCCTTGAAAGTAAAGCAGACTACGCGTGCTGCATGAAATTCCCGTTATCACTTTATGTTCGAGATGTTTGGAGCAAAACACAGCCATGCCAACACAACTAATAGGCAAAATATTGGCAGCACGTGCGTGATGCAGGGAAGCTATAATCACGATATGTTTGAACTCGCTTGATAGTAAGAAATAGAAAGAACAACATTCCACTACTTCGTATTTTTCTTCTGTTCCTTTCTGTATTTCTTAGAGCATGGAAGGCTGTAGATCCCTTATGTGTTTATATTCCTATTGTCTAATTATTTTAGGCACTTCTGGGGTACACTTCAAGTACAAAGTAACCTGAAAAATGCCACCCTCGGACTGAAAAAGCGTTTTACAAAGTGTTTACCAAGTGTTTTACAATGACAAGGTGGTCTGATTCTCCTCAGCCTGGCGCCCTTCTCCTATCCCTACCCACTCTTTTGCCTGACAGCCTAGCACCCCAACTCCCTACTGAAGAAAACCAAACTAGTCCTGTAAAAACTATTTTTCAGTGATGCCAGCTCCAAAAAATATCACTGCTCAAGCTGACAGGACCTGAACACATTTTAAATTAGGCACGTGCTTAGGTACTTTTCCCATCCTAACGCAGAATAACCGAGGCCTGAGGCATTACAATCCTCACTGAACAACTGACACGAGCTAAGAAACGGTGGTTTCTACGAAAGTTAACCTCCCGTTTCAAACCAAATTCAGTATCCAGCCTCTCTGGCTGTAAAGCAAACCTTCGAGGCATCCCCAGTGGTATGCCATCCTCCAAGGCATGCTGATGCAGGGCCCCGATTTTCGGACAGCTCCCCTTGCTCCTCAGAAGCACCAGCAGGAAGCTGAAACCAACGGCCGGGGCAGCTGCACCAGCACTGCTAGGAATTCTGGAACACTCAACTTTTCAAACTGCCCCATGGTTCCCAGGGCTGAGAAATGACCCATCCCGAAGTCACCACACACAGAGAACAGGAAAGGCCCCCACAAAGGAAAAGGTGGAGAAGCCTACTCTCACCCCTAGCAGCAGCTCCTGGCAGGTTCAACCAAGTCTTGTAGAAGCAATGAAGAAGTTTTATCATTAGGTACAAAGCAAAACAAGCCTGTATAGCTGCTCTGCTATAGCTGCACAATTGCGTTACTGCTAATGAGAACGTTGATCAGGAGCTCAGAAGTTAAAAAAAAATTACATAAACTATAAAAACAACCTGTCCTATCTTCAAACAGAATGGAATGTCGCAATCTTGCTTAATCAGGAAAAAGAAAAAAAAACTTTAGGATCAAGCTGGCAATTTTTTGTGTGTACTAATATTCACTCAGAAGGTAAAAGAAAGAAAAAAGGGGGCAGAGGGAAGTGAAGGTTTCTAGATTTCATTTTCACCTGAGCTAGAAAACCATCCAAGAGAGCTACCAGCTGCATATTGTTCTTACTGCGTACCTGCAGCAATCTCTCCAAGCTGCTCCTTTCTCTAAGCAGGCACCTTAAAGGTTGTCAGGAGATGCTTGGACATAAAAATGAAGCAGGAGAGTAGCAACAGAAAGCACCTCCACCAAGAACAGAAACCAAATCTTTGAACCCTCAAGCTCACAATACTGCTAAAGTGAGCATAAGCTCCTGGACTTTGGTTTTGAAATTGTATTACAGCATTGCAGGAGGAGATAGTATTTTGAAAAGGGATTTTAAAGCACACAAGTCAGTCACCTTACAAGATGATTCTACTACATGCCGGTGATGGTCTCTAATCACTTTATGAACCCCTACATTGCAAAAGATTAATCTTACAGCAAAGTCTCAGTTACTCAGAAGATCCAGCAGAAAAGTGTAACAGCAAAACACTGACAATGTTTTTAACAAACTCACAAATTTTCCTACCTCTTACCAGGTGATTATACACAACACATTTCGTATTATTGCTTGAAGTACTCCAAAACAAAGAACTGGATCTAATTTATTTTCAGTCACAATTTCAAAGATGCTGCGTCTTCAAAGTCGCATGCATAAAGAGAAGCATGCTTGCCTTACCCCCTCCCTGTTCCCTAGCAAGTTACCTGTCAACATTTCCATGTCTTTGCTATAAAGTTATAAATAAGGTTACTTTTGGACCTTCACTACCCGGATCTGTCCAGCTGGACCATGAAGCTACTGAAGAAAAGACTGAGCAGTAGTTCTCTTCCTGATAGACATCAGTGGGAAACTGTTATAAACGCACAGATGCTCTGAACAGTCCAGTTTCTTTGGGAAACCATATACCAAAATCCCGCAATTTCACAACAACTTCATCCTATTAGCAATTCAAACACCTCCAACTTGTTATTAATAAATTTGCTACATGATTTGTTTGTTATACAACCACCCTGATGCGATACAAAACATTATTCTAATTGACGTATTTTAGAGCGTGCTGATCAAACTTATGTTCCACATGCTCTTTTTAAGAGAACATTAGAAACCCCTAGCCAAAGCGCAAGCTAATAACACTTACTGACATTTTACATTCTGCTTTTCATAAATGAGAAACTGTAACTGTACTTTGGAGGGCGAGAAACAGTGTATCAGGGTATGAAAATAACTCTAAAACACCGGGTGCTTATTGGTCACACCTTCCACAAGGATTTTGCAGGTATTTGTAAATAGCAGTGTAAAAAGTGACATGTTCAGTCTTTAATCTCCAGCTCTTTCATGCACTAAGTCTCACCAACTCTTGTACAGACACACCACTAACTTTTAGGCACAAACTTGTGGATGCAAATGCGGTGCACACAGTGGCTGCCCAGCGTACAAGCACTGCAGTTGCAGCTTCACACTGCCAAGCTGCCTTTAAAACTCTGGCCTATCACAATGTAACTTGAAATAAGATTTTGAAACCATACTCATCTATTCTGCTTTCACTATGAATGTAGATGAACTCTGCTAAAGATTAAAGCAGTTGCATACGGTTAGGTTTTTCAGAAGTGCTTAGCCCTTGCACCTGCAAGATGTTAAGACCTCATCAGTTCTCAAGTTGTTCTTTGCTTCATGCAGAACATTTGCAAAGTTGGTTTCTTTGGCAAAGTATAAAAATGTAAACCAAAAGAATTAAACATAAAACATTCCACTAAAAAAAAAAAATCCTTTCCAATATTAAGTCTGTCTTATCATGCAAAAATCTAAGTTCCTATTTCTATTCAGTCATGAATATATGCTTATATTAGGAGTCGTGCTAGTCTTTTGAAGTTATAAATATTCTTAAAAGTGTAGGACAGACAAGAAAAGTGCTTAATAAAAAACCCCAAGTGTTTAGAAACTATATTGCTTTACTTTGATCTATCAAGACCTCCAAAGGAGCAATTTCTGGTCCAATTATGCTTAAGGACTGGCAGGGCTGCTTCAATGTGTAACACATTTCAGTATGCAATGGTGGTATGAAAACATCAGCTACCTGGAAAAGAGGTCCCATTGGGCTCCACAGTAGCATTTGTCCCATAATCAGATTTATAATGCAGTATTAGTGAAAATGGATGTATACATGGCAATAGATTGCAAACCTGAAAAATCTTTTGATACACTGTGGCAATAAATAAATAAATAAGGCTTTTCCAGACTATTAACCTACAGGCTTCAAATTAAGCACTAGGAATTCAAGGTCTGAGTTGCAGTGATGCTTTTTAAATTAGCACGTCTCAATCAAATTACTCATACAGAGAATAGCTCTCTCCACAAAAAAACGTGGAATATTTATGCCAGTTACAACTCAGAGGTACTGAATGCTCGATAGACTTCATCGAACTACATGGCATCACACACCATAAATAGCATGTTTGACAAAAAGCTCGTGTGCAGTCACACGGTGTGGTTGCTGCTCTACCTTGTACAGCAGGTGCACTGCTTTCACGTTTGTTAGGTGTCTCAACAGACACGCTTTTACTAAGACTAATGAAATAGATAATATACAAATACAACTGATTCCATTAGGTACTGGTAGTAAAATTTAATTAGTTGCTCTTTGTACACTGCCCTGCAAACAGTAAGAATCTACCTGTTATCACACACTATTAAAAACACAGGGAATTATGTGTAGGCTTGCACTCCTACTTTCAGTTCAAAAGGAAGCATTGATACAAGTACAAGCCAGGTTCAAAATACTAGTAAATAGATAACCTTCCACCTCCAAATCTGGGGTATTCCGGAAGGGACAGAACAGTTCTCAAAAGAGAAATGTTTCTCATCCTGCCTTTTACTCGCCCACTGAGGTCAGGACTCGATTGCGTGCCCAGAGATGCTCTGCACTGAGCACGATACTAGCTACTACTACAAAAGCTGCAACCCTAGACACAACAGGGTGAGGTAAGGACATAGGAAGACTGCCTTTTGTATCAGAACTCCAGTGACTAAAAAGACGATCGTAAGCTTCAAATCTGGGAGTTTTTAAGGCAGACTTTGAAGGTGTTTAAAGGAAAAGAAGGTGGTTTTCTTGTGTTCTATCTGCCGCTCCTCTATTCAGGAGTGCTCTATGGTACTGGGGGCACGCAGGGACAGGGAGGGAACAGAGCAGCACGCAGAGGTTATACAAACTACCAACAAAACCACCCTAAAACGCCTTCTGTGAAAATGAAACAGCAACGTCTCATTTGATAATTTTTCATTGTCACACTTTGGCAGTTTGCAGCTTCATCTACAGGCAATGCTGTAACGAAGACACCAGATAGAATTATTTCTGAATTATTCCTTCTCACAAGACTTTCTGTCCACCTGAAATCATACCCTTAGTAGTAGAATGCTACTACACTACTGCTCAACACCAGACAATGCTCATTGTTAAATGCGATGCCTTTTCCACAATTCACAATTAAACAGCAAGAAATCTTATTTGGACATCTTCCTCCCTGCAAGTACGTTCCCGAAATAAAAGCCCTTGAGCTTCTGCTTACCTGGTGGTAACTGAAAATTCTGAATGTTAGTTGGATTCTGAGGTGGCTGAGGCAAACGAGGTGCTAAAACTGTAGGAGTCAAAGTTGCTCTGATTCCACTCGTAGTTGCTGTTGGAGTCCTTGGCAGAGTTTGTGCCACGGTGTTGGCAGTGCCTTTAGCCATTCCCGTCGGGGTGCCAGGTGCTGCAGGAGGTATCCCACCAGGATTGGGAGCAACATTGGAGAGCCCAGCTTGCATAGTTTGCCCAATAATCATGTTACCCCCTGTAGTACTGGGCTGGCCAGCAGTAGCCAGCGTCTGCTGTTGGGACACTGCCTGGACTATCGTTTTAGGAGACTCAGCTTTGATGACCTGCGTGGCGGGAGCTGCCGGTACAGTGGTACCAGGCTGGCTGTTCACAAGCGACGACGTCTGGAGGGAAACTCCAGATCCCACAGTGGCTGTAGCAACAGCAGGAAAACTCCCCACGCTGATGGTTGAATTGATCACAGTATTGCTCCCATTCTGAGTGGCCGCCCCAGCTGCGGCCACTGTGGGTCCTGCTGTGTGGATCGGTGGCCTCACGAGTGTCACCGTAGGGGCCCCGCTTCCAACGCTCGGTGGCGGCTGCGAGGAGATAACTGTGGGCGAGGAGGAAGATGCGGAGGACACAGCAGTGTTAAGGAAAGAAGTCTGGATGACAGTGTTGGAAGCTGAGGGCAAAACGGCATTAACAGTATTTCCTTTTCCCACAGATCCAGGTCCGTTGTTAACAAGAGGGGCAACAGCAGGTGCAGAAGCGGGGTTGGCAGTCACAGGAGTCCCAGAGAAAGCAGCACTTCCCGCGTGGTGAGAGTTCATCACCACGTTACTCCCATTCAGAGTTTGCACTGTCGTGGTCCCGATCTTGCCATTCCTGGTGGACATGGCAGTCGCCATGGTGCTGATAACCACCGATTTGCCCTGACTGAGGGTCCCTGGAGCAGCAGTGACTTCAGATCCTCCTGCTGCTGCAGTGGTGGTGCTGGTGCTCGTCGTGGTGGCTCCATCCAGAGCTGAAGTCTGGGACCTGGTGTTATGATTAATAACACCCCCTTGCACCGCTCCTGCTCCTGCAAAACAACAACAAGGTTAAACAGAGAGAACGAGCAGGAGGAGAACTCCAGCAAAGGCAGAACGTTCTCCCTCATCACCAAGTCTTTTCCATCTCCGAGGCTACTTGCACGCAACCCAGAGAACGAGATAGAGAATAAACTGAAGATGGATTTAAAGACATTATCCTCAAACCCCCAATTTCCCACCAAAGATTGGTAGCTTCAATACAAGCCATAACACCCTCAACCCTCATCGCTACAGTAAGAGAAAATTGGGAAAAAAAGATTTGATATGATCTGAGGGAAGGAAGAAGGAAGATCATCTCAGCCCTCTTCCCCATTCTAGAGCCTGATACCACATTTATCAACAGGACTGCAACTGCAAGAGGGGCAAATGGCAATAGACGACACGTTAATAAGACATATTCCTTATGCCCAGCACATGTTATCCCCTAATCCTTTCATCTCCTACACAGTCAGTCAGAGCAGGAGGCTCAACACGAGCAAAATATGAAAAACTGAAGGGAAACAAAACCATCAGCCTGCCAAGGTAAGAAGTCCTGTGAGGCCTGGCGCAGGCTGCAAGAAGCCCCCTCCCCCTTATTACAGGATTTGTTCTGCTGGATCTGAAGTTCCCACAGCCAGAGATAGCCACGAAATAAACAAATGAAAAGCAAAGCTGAGTTTAAGAAGGGACAAGATGATGTAGCTTCTTGTCCTGAATAATCCTCACGCCCCCCTGATGAGGCCTGGCGTTACCACAAGTACAATCACAGACAGCCTGGGTCCTGGCCCTACGGAGACAGAAAGGGGAAAAGAACAGTGACAGGCAAACATCGAGATGCACGTTACGAGGGTCGAGGAGATCCTCCTAGAAGAGCTTCATTAATCATGACGGAAGGTCTGTAACATCTTCTTACACTTCAGCAACAAGAAAAGAAGCAAAAAAAAAAAAAATAATGGGGGGGAGGGGAGGAATTGCAGAGAGATTCTGGGGAGACATTTTTTTTTATTATTATTATTATTATTCCCTGGAAAAACCTCTTCCCTCCATTCCCATGGAGCGAGCCCTCAGCCCCTAGCATCGATCCCACCCCCTGGGATCCGCAGGAGGTGAGGAGGGAGCACACAGACAGGTAGCGGGGTGGGGGGGACGGGGAGGGGGGCAGTGCACCAGGTGGGGTGCCATGGCCTCAATTCCCCCTTGCCGGGGACCCGGCGTTGTGACAACCCCCCCTTGAGGGCAGAGGAGGAACGGGAGGTGGCGGCTGCCCCCTGAAGCCCCCGCAAGGAGGGAGGGAGAAAGGGGGGGGTGTGGGGTGGAATACCCAGGTTGGTAGATATTTTTTTTTTGGGGGGGAGAACGCGTTTTGAGGGACTTCCTCCCCTCGTAGATCCCCCCCTGGCTTCCTCCCGCGCAGGAAATAGGTGTCATGATTAATAACACCACAACACCCCCTGCGCTCCAGGGAACAGGGCCGGGGGAAGGGAGGGAGCGCTGCCCCAGCCGGCCCTAAGGGGAAGAAGGGGGGAAATCCCCCCAACACCCCCCCCAGCAGCCCCTAACCCCGGGCAGGGCACGGGGGGCGCCCCACGAGGTGCAGGGGGGTGGCCAGAGCCTCCCTCAGCGCCGGGGTCACCCCAAACCCCTTCATAGGGGAGTATGGGGTGTGTGTGGGGGGCCCTAAAGCCGAGGGGGGAGACATCCTGAGGCGAGGAGGGAGAATAAAGGGGAAGGGGCGCCCCGGGGGGGTGCACGGACACCCTGAGGGGGCACACACAGCCCTGAGGGGACACAGGGACACCCTGAGGGGGGTGAGGGCTTTTCCCCCCACTGCCTCCATCCCCACCTCCCCCCTCAACCTCCCGGCAGGGCGAGGAGGAGGAGGAGGAGAGGGAGGAAGGCAAAAGGGGGGGAGAGCGGGGGAGGGGAGGGCCCCGGCGCCCCCCAGCCCAGCCCAAGCCCAGCCCAAGCCCAGCCCTTGCCCCGGCGGTACCTGCTTTGGCCAGCTCCGGGGCGCTCAGCCCCATCTTGCCGCCGCCGCTCTCGGGCTGGGCGTTCGCGGTGCCTCCTCCCGCTCCTGCTCCTGCTCCGGCGGGGCTGGGGCTGGGGCTGGGGCTGCCGCTGCTCACAACATGGTTCCCCAGCAGCCCCCCAGCGGCCCGCAGGGGCTCCTGCGCCTTGTGGTGTTGGTGGTGGTGGCCGGAGGCCGCCAGCTGGGACTCCAGGGAGCCCACCAGGTCGCTCACCACCTTCTCGTCCACCTCCGTGTTCAGGAAAACCTCATCCAGCAGATCCGAGCCCGCCGCCATCTTTTTTTTGGAGGGTTCCTGTGAGCGGCTCCCTCCTCCCCCCCCCCCTCCCTCCCCCTTCCACTCCTCCCCCCTCCCCCCCCCGCGCACACACACACACACGCTCAGGCCTCTCCCCCCCTCCCCTCCCCTCCGCGCTCCGCCACGGCGCATGCGCGCGGGCACGGCCTCACCTCAGCGGCCGGAGAGGGATTCCGCCCGCCGCTGATTGGCCGGCGGCCGCCTATAAAAGGCGGGGCAAATGGCTGCGGAGGCTCAGTTGGGAGGCGGGCGGCGGCGGCGCTGGTGGCGGAGGGGATGGGGGAGGGAAGGGGGTGATAAGGAGGGAGGGGGGAGGATGAGGAGGGGGCCGCTGTGGGAGGGGGCGGGAGGGGAGGTGGGGGGAGAAGAGGAAGAAAAAGAAGAGGGGAGGCCGCGGCTCTTTGTCTGCCCCGGCGCAAAATGGCTGCGGCTCCCCCCGCCGCTCCCGGCTCCGAAGGGCGCCCCGCACCTGTGCTGGAGGCGTGTGACGGGAGGGGGGGGGGAAGAAGGGATGGACAGACGGGCGGATGGACAGGCAGACAGGCGGCTCCGGGTTGGGGGGCAGCACGCTGAGGTGTGTGTGGGAGGGGGGGTGATGGGCCCGGCTCCCCCCCCCCGGGTTTTCCCTTCTGGGGCCTTGCTGCGGGGACAGCTCCGCGCCCATGGGGTGTGGGGGGGTGAGGGGGGGCCGCACTTTGACCCCGTTGTGCAAGCGCCATCAAGGAAGTCAATAAATAGGGTCGGGGTGGAAAAAAATAGGACCTGGCTTCTCGCTAACGCTCTCTCCAGCCAGGTGCTGCTTTCCAAAGGCGGCTGAGGCGTTGGAGCGAAATGAGCGGGAAGAGAGAGCACGGGTAAGTTCTGGGAGGTAGCGAGCCTGAAGCAGGGCCTCGTGTGCCAGTGTTATCAGGGGCCAGGGTTATAAAATCAGCTCTGCTCTTGTGTGCTGGGAATGGATGGCATTAAAGGCTGGAATTGTGTTGCAGGGATCGACTCGGCACCTGCTAATGCCCTGCCCAGACTTCACCGGCCTGCTGGCTGTGACAGCAGGGCTGCAGCGGTGGAGACTGGTAAGAGTAAGTGCTCTGAGCTCCCTGAGACTGGATTGCTGTAAATAGGTCAGGGATGAGAGGATTCTCTGCTTAGGGTGGCCCAAAGATGGGTGCCAGTGCTTTCTGAGTGACAGTTTGTGGTGATCACTTAACTCCTAGTGCTGTGACATGGAACAAATTGCCCTGCTCACCAGTTGGCCCAGTAAGCGATGGGAACAGTCCTGAAGTAGTTCCATATCCTACCCTGCTCCCAAACACATAAATATGTCTACAGGAGATGTTTGCTAAAAGGTCACTCAAGAAACAGTAAAAACTGATAGCTATTCCTTAATAAGGTGAGTAAGTATCTTTAAATCAAGTTTTAGCCCTTACCATAAACTATTTCAATAACTGTTGTGGTTTCTCACATCTCCCTCTCACCTGCACAAAGCGGCTGCTGAATTAAAATTACGATGCTGAGCATTTCCTACAGCTCTGAGCCCTTTACAAGATGTCACTAGAAGGGACTGCATAGCTCCTCTGAGAAGCTTTAAATTAGGGTTTTATAATCCTTTATCCTTGTTCTCACATATTTTATACTTAGTAGTTTTTTTTTTGTCTTCATACTTTTTCTCAATCATCACTCAAAACTCAGGGAGAAAAAGAAGATACCCCTTCCCTCTCCACAGCTTTTACCTTCAATTTTATCTGTTTTTTTTGCCAAATTGTAATGCTGCTAAGTAGTTGCCCACTTCTTGCAAGGCAGGAATGCTACTTCAGGCAGAGTCACGTCTACCAGTTTGTTGCTGCCACAGTCAAGCACACTGCCAGTTTTAGCTGTGATGAAATTCTATAAGCAACATACCAAAGAACTATCTAGAATAGAAGTCTCTTTGCATTCCCCAAACAGTGGAAGAATTAATCTACATCAGCTGCTCAAATGATTTATGGGGGAGAGCTAGGCTTAAGCTGAAGCAGCCTGAAGGTGCAGAGTAGCTGCACATCCTTCTTTTGCAGCACCTAAATGGGTGTATAGCCCAAAGCTGGGCTGGTACGAGTGATGGAGGAACAGAGTGAGCGACATGAGAGATGGATTAAATTATCCCATGGCAGCAGTAGTCAACACGAAGGGTTAGAGCAGCCTATGTTCTTCTACTGCTCGTATTTTAGGGCAGCTGGAATGCAGCTTACAGTTGTATTACAGAACTAGAAATAAAAACCTAGAAATCATCAGTCTTTGTTCTAGCACTCTCGTTAGTAGACCATATGGCACATTTACCATATTAGGTAAACAACTTTACCAAATTACAAGAGCAACTGAAATGCATTATGACTTGTGTGTTGTAAGTGTGTAAGATTTATTACTGGATAATTTATCTTCTTGCACTCTGCCTTTCATTTGCTATTGGAAGTAACTTTTTAGATGGGATTCTTCAGGCCCAGGATTCCAGCTCCTCTGTATTGTACTGCCCCCTTCTTACTCTAAAAGTTTCTCTAATGTTCCTCAAATCTGATTTCTGTAATTACCTCAAACCTGAATCAGAACATTTCAAGAAGTGGTTGGAGCCAATGGAGAATAATTTGTTGGTAGCAGGTAACACAGAGGGACACTTAATGTTCATCATTCTGACATTTTTGTACAGTTTTCATGGAATTAAGACCTAATTTCAAAATAAATGGTTGCTTTACTTCAGAGTGTTTGTTTTATGAAAGCAACTGTGTTTCACCTAGCGTGTCTGGAGGAGAATACTTTGTCCCATTGATGTCCACACCCTGGTTTCATGGTGCTCTGGGCTTGTTACAAAACTGAAGTTCTACTGCAGAAACACTTTCTTTCCGTGCTTGCATCTGCGTGTGCATTTCCAAATTGGAGGAGCACAGGAGGCTAATGGACAATTGCAGAAGTACACAGTGTCAAGAGAAAGAGACAAAATAAGGGAGCTCTGGCTGAGGATGATGCAGACCTATGCAGAAACAGTTTGTCAACTTGAGAGTCTGCATGCTGATCCTTCTGCAAAGGAGCGTCAGTCTGCACCTACAAGCGTTCAGCTAAAGCAGCAAGGCTTCATGTGCATCTGGAATAGAAAAGTTTGACAGTAACCGGTACAAAAAGTAGTCCCCTTTTGAACGTTTTACTTTGAATTGAGGGGCAAGTGCAGTCTTACTACACCCAAGCACATGCAGATAAATAAAATAACTTTAGTGCCTCCTTGTAGTTTGTACTTTGCTGTCTCCTTCTTAGAAACTCAAGGTACTGTTGAAGTCTTGGTAGTCTTAAAATCACAGCATATATTTCAGCTGTCACTTGGTGGATCTCTAAGTCTAATGTTCCTAATAGTCAGGGATTGGAAAAGGTATACCAAAATCATCTATTTGTTTGGGTTTCCATCTACTATTATGTAGATGTAACTTCAGAAGTGGTGAAGAAAAACTTTTTTCCTTAGAAGATGCTAGTAAGATCTATAGTGACATATGCTTGAATAAAAATGTGACAACTTCATGGATTTCCTCCTTTAAAAAAAAAATATTTAACTGTACCTGGTTATTGGGAAATACATAAAAACAATATCTTAGAGAAATACTAATGAACTAGATTAAAAAAAAAAAAAAAATAAGCCGAGCATGCAACTGCCTTGTGAATCTTTTCTAGTTTTTAAAGGACAGTTTGTGGAGTGTGTCCCTGCACATGCAATTCATGTGGGAGTTACTTAAGTATGGCTATACCAAAGTCCATGCAGCCCAACATCCTGTGCCCAAAAGAGGATGCCCAGAGAATATACTGTGGGATAAAGGATCATTGTTTAAAGGCCTTCAAGGCTTTCTAGTATAAAAGAGTTGTGGAATACTGGTTTTCCTTCCCAACTGCTATTAATCTAACTTGTCATGCTCGCTACTGCGTGCCAAGATAGGAAGCATCAAAATCCAGACTCATCTACAAGGGGAGAATTAGGAAATTTACTAAGAAAAAGGAGCACTTGTACAAGATGTAAGTTTCCAACTATGCACTCAGCAGCAAGCAGATTCTTTTAAAGCAAATCTGAATGGAGACTACTAGCAAATGTCCAGAATAATGTTTATAGAAGAGACAAGAAGCAGCCACGTCAATAAAGATTTATGTTTTATCTGTTATATATATAAAAAAAAAAAAAAAAAAAAAAAAAACTTGTGCAAATCGACATGATTCAGGGAAGAAAAACTATTGTTAAAGGATGAATGGTCCTTCTTGGTCATGACAGCTAGTTTCAATAATTTTCTATTTTGAATTTAGCAAATGATTAGAACTGACTGGGCAAAATGAAAATGCTTTCCTCTCTAAGTAAATTAAAGTAAGTTTTGGAAACTTCAATCCCTCCTTCCATGCAATATTCTGACAGAATATGTCAAGAAATTGTGCCTAGTGATTTGTCTCATTACTGCAAATCCAATTTGTACATTTTACGGTCTGGACCTGTTAGAATATGTCTGAAATACTTGTTTTTAGTGTGAGGTGGTCTTGGCAGTTTCAGTTTCAATCGGTATTCTTTGTGAGCAAACTGTTACCCTGCCAGGGATATTTGTCAACAATTATCCTCAGAGGTCCTTGGTATAATAATGCAATGGATCTTTCAGTTCTGGACTCTTTTGAGCCCTCTTAGCTCAGAGCTGCTTTGGTTCTTCTCTGACTTTCCCCAGTCCTCACCATTTACTTTTTGAGCAGCGCAGATCACTGGTCCTCTTCCTCCTTTACAGCTCCATTAGGCTTCAATTTTCCACCTCCCAGCATCGCAAAACCAATAGGTAAATCAGTTGTTGCCTCCAGACACCAGCTTGGTAGCCCAATAAGGTCAGAAGGCAGCTTCTGTCCTGTTTACTGTTCTTCCCAGTGCCAGTAGCTTTGCCAGAGGTATTTTGTCTGTTAACAGGCCTATGTGCTACCTCCCATCTTACTCTAGCCCATCTGGAAAGCACGTGCACTATCATCAGCCCTATCTCCTGCTAAGGGTCGTGGTTAACCAGAATAGTTCCCATGCCAGGAACCAACCCTCATCCTAAAGTGACTGGGAGAGCAAAGAGCTCCTGGAATTCAGATTTCCCTCACAAGGGCCAGTCGCTTTTGACTTACATAACTTTGAGAACAAAACTATTCTAAGAAAATAAGCTGAATTCAACAGGCCCCCAAACACTCTTTAAAAAAACGGCAGGTAAAGGTATAACTTCTTCCTTACCTCCCCAGCCTCTGCTGTGCTAGCAACTGGACAAACTGGCTTGCATTTCCAAAGGCCACAGCCTCACCTTTCTAGGTTGGATCATCACTAGAACCCTGCAGAAAAACAAAAACAAAAACCTGTCTTCTCTAAGGTTTTCTTTATTCCCTGGTCTCCATGAATTCTCTTGGGATGCAACGTTTTCCTGCCACTTTTACATACGACATACAGCAGGCTCTATGAAATTTGCACTCTTAAAACAGAGCTCCCTAGAGAACTGAAAGCTGCTTCAGCTTTTCCCAGTCAATACAATGATATGGCATTCTTAGGTTATTGCCTTTTTGCCCTCTCAAAAAGAGTTTGTACCAGACCCTTGTTTAACAATTGGCCGGTTATGGCAAGCAGATTTATCCCCTTGCTTCACATGCTGCCCTCCATTCACTCATCTTCAAAAATAAGTAATAAAATGGATCATAAATGGAATAACTGAAGATAAATCTTCACATTGTTTGCTTCTGGTCAGTGCCAAGAACAGGTACAGTTAATGTCACGCCAGTTGTGAAACAGCAGTTGCTGTAGATGAAAACATTTGTCCCATGGAATTTGATAGGCATTTGTTTTATCACAATGCCTAGAGACCATAAGTTACAGGAACAGAGCTAGAAGCATTCTTCGTCCCTCTGCCCTTATCTAAATCATTCAATAGCCCCCCAGTACCTCTCTTTTAAATAGAGTTCTTTCAAAGGAGGGCCGTGTGCCTGAATATGCACATTGGAGCTCAACAAGAAAAAACATCAAATGGAAACAGCAGGCCAAAGAGGTGGTAAAATTTTCAGTGTACATACAGTGCATAGGTTGAGATCCAGATTCTTGTAGATTTTAATTGGAAAAATAATCACATGTACAAGCTTTTCTGAAAGTCGTCTTCGGATGACAGAAATGGCTAAGTCGTTTTCCTTACTCCATCTCTAGTCCGTAGTCTGCCAAATGCTGTTACCAAGCAGTATGAGACGATAGGATTCCTCAGAGCAACCCAACTAATTTTAGTGACAGTATAAAGAAAACAGACACGAAAGACACTGAACTGGAAAGCCAGTGGAGACAGAAGAGGTATGGAAACATCATCACGTAAAGAAAAAAAAAAAAAGTGCAAGAAATGTAGTAAAGGAGGTTTGTTTTGGTTATGATGAAATGAGATTGTATCTAAACATTTTGTGGATTTGGAATGCAAAAAGTATGTAAGCAAGATTTTGCCAAGGTTTTTTTATTCTTACTTTCTAGTGAACTCTCTGTATTAACTGATTAAAATAAATCATGCTGTATCTTCTGTTCTGAGCTGCCTCAAGCTTTATGAAAGCACAGCACGAAAGGCTATTATATAGTGTTTTCTTCTGAATTCTCCAGCAGTCCTAAAATAGTTAGGGATATTACTCCAGCCTATAGGTTACCTTCTTACACTACCTAAAATATATCCTCACTGTCAGAGTTCAAGGACTGGCCCCTATTCCTCTAATGAGCTTTTGCTCATTTTTGAAGCTCCAAACAAATCCAATAACTCAATTAAATATGGGATGAGTTCCCACAGTTGAGAGAAGGAACTAGTACAACTTTTGAAACAAGTCAGACAGATATTTTCTCTCAAAATACGAGATGGGGAAAACTGCCAACCCAAAGGAAATGACACCCCAGATGGAGGGCCAAGTTTTTTATGTCGAGTTATTCTTTATTGTCATTTTTTTTTCTGCATGGGGTTACTTGCAATACTCTTTCATTACTGCAGAGTTATATATAGTGAGTCATTGTTACTTAGGTTTCTAGCTAGGACAGCAAACCCATCCATCTGTGTGAGCTAACCAATTATTAACAACTGGACAAAATGCCAAGCAAGAAACACCACACCTTGGTTAAAGAAAATGATTACTTTGGGAAGCAACAATTTGTACGTTCTTCTGGAAGAAAATGAAGTTGTTTTTCCAAAACTGCAAACCTTGTTTCTCTTAATTATTTTCAGCAGAGCAGAAGAGGGAGCTAGTTTTGCTGCTCTGTACAGTTTAGTGGGCCAGTAAGTTCACTCATTCATTGCTATTCCTTGACATGAAGCCGTCTGTGTAGAATTGTAGGACTTGGCAGCCTGAAGCTGTCTCTGCTACACCCTCGTCCCCAGCAAGAACTCATCAAACTTAACTTCCTTGTGACCCTAAAAGCTATGTCAAGTTGCACACTGGAACAAGTGCTGGTGTGATCACTTTACAGAACAAAAATGCGGTTTAAAATTGTACTAATAAACCCCCTGCCATGCCTCAAGTGATAGAGAAATGAGGTACGAAATACAAATAATGCAAAAGCTTTGGAACAGCAAAGGTCAAAAGTTCCAGGTGTATGTGGAAAATGTGCACACAAATACCGCAGTGAGGAGAACTGACCAACCGGAGTGCCGCTGCCGTCTTAAGTGAAGTCTGATTTATAGTTTAGCTTCTAAAAGACGAAGGAGATTAAATGCCAGTTTATTGTCATACAAAAATAAATTACTTTCTGAAGCTGCTCTAAAATCCTATTGCTATGATTTAGCCTTACCAGTCTTGGGATCTTTAACTAAAAACATCAATTAAAACCTATAAACTTTAAACTCGAAAGCCTGTTAGTCTTCCTTTAAGGAGTCAAATAACAAACATAAAGGAAGAACACTCTAGCAGATGAAACAACAAATAATAACTCACGTCCTCAAAGACGTTTCTGCAACATGCCTTTTAAAACCAGTCAAAGAACAATTTGAGCTATGAAAACTGCAGCAGATGTTACGCAGGGAAAGAACAGCATCCAGCCGAGGCTAGGTAAAGCGATACATTACCTAGCTGCAGAGAGAGAAGCTGAGTCTACCAGTTGTTTGCAAAGCACGCACGGAGAGGGAGATTCATTTCTGTGCCTCCAGAACAGAATCCACTGTAGACAGTTGATGCTAAAGAGGTCCCTGAACTAAAACATCAAATAAAGGAGCTCTTTCCTCTCTGTTTTCTCAGCCCAATGTTGAGGATATACAGAGGCTTGCAGTTCACTTCAGCACACCGCTACCCAAGAAAAAAAAAACAGCCAATGCAGCAAAACAAACAGTCAGAGCTTTTTCCTAATGGAACTTCATATTTTAGGCTATGTTCAGTGCTCCCCAGTGTCCCAGATAGACAGCTATCTCTCTTTATGTCCTAATTATTTCTAAACTTAGGTCTGAATCTTCTTACTCATCTGAATGGAAGATAGATGCCTAAACACCTTTTTTAGAATCTAGGTCTGGCTTGTGAGACTTCATCCTTCAGTTTTTGTGAACAATTTGCAAACTTCAGCTTCATCAACCTTTTTTTTTTTTTTTTTTTGTATCGCCTATGTTATCCTTTTCCCCAGCTTCATGAAAGGATCTCGTAAAATTATCTCCAGCTCCCAAACCCATGAATAAATCACCACCCGGTAACCCAGGATAACTTCACCTTGCCATCTTTGATTCAGAAAATGTGCACCTCAATATAAAAGGGGTTTGCACATCTCTAGCTCTCCCCCTCCGCATGCTTCGATGATGAGATGAATCACAGGAGTGGACAGGATCTGGGGTTATGTTCTTGGTCTTATGTCTAGTGCCGCAGGTGTTTTTTTAGCCTCAGTTTCACAGCTTGTAAAGTAGGCACTGTAGGGTAGTGAGGTGAGTGCGAAAAAAGTCTGGAATAGCAGTTTGTGTTCATTCTAATAAAAGGTGCTATACGTGTCAGAGATATTTCAGTTTTATTAAAATAAGTAAACGTTCCCTCCTTACTCTGCCGCATCAAAAGCATCGCATTGACTTCTAACTTCTATAGGGTCAGGTAATGAAACATAACTTCTACAAGGAGGCCCTGTGCATTTGTGAGGTAGAAGCAGCAAGGACTGGGCAGGTGAGAGAGGCACTGCTGACTTACCCCATAAGCGTATGTGAAGATATCAAGCTCCTCTAAAAAAACGTGAAAGTATAGAGGCAGCCTGGGAGCATTACACAAAAAGAATAAATCCTCCAGCAGTTTTTTTTTCTTTTTTTTTTTTTTGTCATTTTACCGTTGCCTTTCACAAATAGAAATGAAAGTGTCATTTTGCTGTATAGCAAAGAACTGTCTTTCCCCGCAGAAAATGATTGATTTAGCAGGGAAAAGAATAAACTGACTACAGTATGAAAGTGCATACATGGAACAAGAAAAGAAATACATGCTATTTTAATGAGAATGTATTTATAATAAAGCTGGTTAAAAGTATTAAGAACCTGTTAAATCTAGTAGGTAATTCCAAATGCTCCTTTTGTATCTCTATAGCTAAAACTTATCCTTAGATACTGAAACTCTATGCTATAAAGGCTGTGTCTGTGCAGCCTAACTCACGCAAACACTTCCTCCTCTTATATTTATATTTTTTACAGTTAGATTGTTGAAATAGACGCTGGGGACGTTTCAAGCATAGGACCAGAGTTGAACCTTTGTGGCTAGATACAGCGCACTGTGGCCAGGGTTAGGGGTTTTGGTTAGGGTTTGTAGAGAGAGAAATGCCCAAGTTATGGTCTTGCTTTGATCCTCACAAACTTTGTGGGTCTGGATGAGAGGTTTAAGCTCTCTACCACAGCACCCTTATTGGGGAAATAGCTTTTGTCTTGACTGCGCAACACATATGGACTGCTGAGAAATGCAGTGGAATAATGCAGATTTTTGCTGGTCCCACTAATTATGCAGTCAACGTACTAATTAGGAGAGACAATCCCACACAAGCCTAAAACTATGGCATTTTATAAAATATTTCGTTTAAATCCAGAAGTTAAACTGACTTTAAATTTGATGTATGGGGGTGGAATGAAAGATGTCAAAATTGAAATGTCTGAGGTACAGACTCAAAACTGAGAAAAAGAGAGGAACAAAGGGGGAGAAAGGACAGAACAGCATTACGTGCACTAAAATATCTGTATTTATTTCTGGAACAACAAAAAAAAAGAAAACACCTATTGTTATGACATGTATATTTTTCTTCAGGAGAGATACCCCTCTCACTGAGATGTAGGACAAACTAATGTAATGAAGCAATATTTCCTACATACATCATCGTGTCTCCTTTTTTTAGACTACAGGACACTGAGAAACTAACGGTATGATGCATCCATTATCTAAATAAAAGTTGCCAAGTTTTTTTTTTTTTCTACTTATTCATATTGCTATTTTTCCTTTTCATTTCCTATCTAATTCTTGTTCCTTCTCTTTTCCCTTTATTCTAATTTTCTTCAGTTGACTTTACATATTTTTTCTTTATTCTACTTCATGAGCTTTTCTTTTAAAGGATAAAAACATTTACATGCGTGGATCCTTTTTTTTTAATCTCATCTTTCCTGCATCTTTTCAGTTCCTTTTCTAGTCCCTCCTTCATTTCTGGACTCTTTCCTACTCCACATTCCCCATATCACTATAGAATTGTGTTCTGTACTTGGTGACCTTACCTTCCTTCCCTGCAGCTACCACATTTTCTTTGGAACTACCAGCAAGTTTCTAACATTTCTTCTCCTAAGGCTCATGCTTCTGCCTTCCTTTATATAACATGTGCTGTTTCCCATACCCAATCTCAAAACTCCGTTCCACTTTCACTTCCTCTATTTTTTACACCAGCCTCTTTTCCCTCCTCTTCCCTCTTCCTTCCCTGGGGAAGTGATGCAGGCCCTTAAGACTGCAGCCTTCCCTGTGCCACCTCTGGTATTTTTCCGTCCAACCAAATTCTAGAATTTATACGGCAGCACAAAATAAATCACTACCTCTTTCAGATACTCATCTTTTTCCTACCAGCGAATAGCACTTGTAGCACTCCACATCCCTGATCTCTCCTCCAGTTGCAATGACAATCCTCCTATTGTTAATTCTCCCACTTTATACAGAGTGGTATTATTATTGTACTCGAAATTCCACTGACGTCTTTCCATCTGTCAAGCTAACAAAAATTTACCTGTCCTGTCACCAGTTTTCTTCCAGTTGCTACAGGTTCCAGTTCAACCACTGCTACCACCAGCAGCCATTTTTATCAGCAGCTGTGTGTATCCCAGTAGTTCCTACTACCAGCAACTAACTGCCAACATATCCCGCTGAACCCAGGCACAAGAGAAAATGTTTCAGCAGCCAGTGCCTGGCTCCCTTCTTCCAGCAGCTGGAGTTTGTTGCAGACGTCTTTCCAACAGCTGCCCTCTGTCATTAACTCTGCCAGATGCCAGTTCAACCTACATTGCCATGGACGCTGCCATCAGTCACATTACTGTGATCTCTCCGTCATAAACCCCACAAATTTTCGTCAGTGCTCTTAGTCACACATCTCCTTTTTAGCTATTAGATAGTTAGATTAGATTTTAGATATTAGATCTATCAGTGGTGACCATCCCAAATGCCAGTGGTTGCATTCCAGCTGTCATGGGAGTCTTCTTAGTTCTGGCAACATGGTTTTCCTCTGACCGTACCCTTCGTCTAGGCTCCAGTGGTCACTGGTGGTCCAAAATGCTGTTCTGTGAAAGCTGTGTCTGCTGCTATCATCAGGTACCAACCACTCTGTGAGGTTTCTTTCTGGTACCAGAATGAACTGCAATCAGCTTCTTCATATGAAGCTTAATCTTCCCTCTTTATATGAGGGATGCTCGGGATTGCATACCTGTCATGAATTTAAACAGTGAAACATGTTCTTTTGGCCTCCCTTCCAGTGCTTAAGGGATGAAGAACTGTATTGTTTAGCAGAATAAATAAAACTAACAGGGCATTTAAAATGTCAGGTGTCATCTTCCGTCCTGCTGCTCACTTGTTATCTTTGCCTGTTGTCAGAAGATACTGAGGTAATTCATTATAATAAGAGCATCTTCCAGAGACAGGTCGATTTATGGCCATGATGATAACTAAAATTCCATACGTTTACATATTTCTCCTTACCTGTGAATAGTTTATGCCACTTTCATGTATTGTTCTTTTTTCACACTGTTTTAATTAGGCTCTCTGCAGGATCCACACTGCTGGATGGTCCCTTCCTCTACTGCTATTGGGAAAAAAAGTGAAAGGGTAAAAGTTTGAGAATATAAGCCAGAAGAGGAAGTACTGCTGCTCTGCCTTGGGTTACGTTATCTTTACTACTATCATTTTCCCCACTCAGAACAATTATTTGTTTGCCTGTGAATTGAGCATTTGGTAATTCCTTCTCACCCTGCCTTTTCTCCATTTGAGCTTTTCCACATGCTTAAACGAGACACTCCTCATATAGGGAAGCTAGATGAGGTTTATTCCATCAGGGAAGTTTTTAAGCAGCAATTTGCCCACTGAGGAGCACCATTTACCTCAATAAAAAGGATCTTTCTTGCTCTGTATAGGTTGTACCCAAGGCCGAGCTAAGGACAGGTAGGCTGAATTTGTATTCAAAAAAAACATACTTTGCCCAATTCGGATGTCATGGAACCATTTATTTGATATTTTAGCAACTGTCTCCAAGCTAAAAAACAATGAAGATTTAACAAGAGAAAGCCTGTGGCCGTAAGGGAGAGCGAGGCAGGCGTCGTTCCCCTTCAGGCTGGGGGGGGGGGGGGGGGGGCAGCTCTTGGGGCCCCACAACCACCACAAAAAACACACCGGGGGCATCCAGAGAGCGGCTCCCAGGCACGGCCCACGGGTCCCGGTACCGGGAGGCCGGAGCCGCCGCCTTCCCTTGCTGGAAGATGCAACCGGGGGCTGGAGGCGAGCCGCCTGCCGCCCAGACAATGGCTCCCGCTGCATTGTCTCCAGCTGCCGCCTTTGACTCCGCTCCCTTCGCGTCACACGAATTAGCGACCCGCTCCCTGAGGGCGGTCGCCTTGCCCCGTCCCTCCCGACCCCCCCCCCCCCCTCACACACACACACACAGCGCCTCACGGAGGCTTCACCTCCCGCCACCCCGGGCCGCCAGATGCCGCCGCTTGGCCCCGGCTGCCCCGCAGATGGCCGCGGAGCTCCCCGGGGGAGGTGGCGGGCACGGCCCCGTCCTCCAGCTGCGGCCCGGCTCTGGGAACAAAGGCCCCGGGTACAGCTCCGCCGGCCTCACGGAGCCGGAGGATGAGGGCGAGGGGCTGGGGAGGCGGCCATCAGCTCCCGGGCTGCTGTCAGAGCGGGCTGAGGGGGGGGGGAGCGGCTCCCGTCAGGGCGCTGAGGCGATGGCAGCCCCCGGGGAGGTTCTGTGAGGAGGGCGTGAGTTGTGTGAGGAACCCCCGCGTTTTGGGACAACCCCTCGTGTTTGGGGAGAAACCCCGTGTTTTGGGAGAACCTTGAGGTGTGTGACACCCCCACGCTGTGTGACAGAGCCCCGCTTTATGTCCCCAAACCCCCCCCCCCTCCCACCGCGGGCGGGCGGCGCAGCGCGGTCCTGTCACGCCTCCCCCCCCCCCCCCTCTTTCCCCTCACAGCGCGCGGGAAGGGCGGGAAGCGCGCGAGCCCTCGCCCCTCCCCTCCCCGCCCCGCCCCGCCCGCAGCGCACGTGGCAACCTCGCCTGGGCCCGTCACGTGACGCGAGCCGCGGGCTTCCCCCCCCCTCCCTCCCTCCTCCTTTCCCTCCTCCTCCTCCTCCCCCCCCCCCCTTCCTATCCCTCCGCGTCTGACCCCGTCTCCCGTCTGGTCAATAGCGGCGCGCAGACGGCGCATGCGCGGCGCGGGCCGCAGCACGCCCCCGCGCTGCCTCCCCCCCAGCGCGTCTCCCTCCGCCCTATATAAGGCGGGCGCGGCGGGGCTCCCGGCTCCGCAGTGTGCGTGGGCGGGCGGCGGCGGCGGTGGCACCCCCTCTGCGCGCGGCCTCCGCCCCTCACAGCGGCCCGGCCCCGGTCCTGGCCCCGGCCCCGGCCCGGCGGCGCCATGAGCTCGGGGACCCCTTACATCGGCAGCAAGATCAGCCTGATCTCCAAGGCGCAGATCCGCTATGAGGGCATCCTCTACACCATCGACACCGAGAACTCCACCGTGGCGCTGGCCAAGGGTGAGGCGCGGGGGGGTGGGGGGGTGAGGTGGGAAGGGGGGGGGTGTTGTGAGGAGATTTTGGGAAGCGGGGGGGGAGGGGAGGGAGGCAGGGCCTAGGCCGGCGCTGTGAGGGGATGGGGGGGGGCGCCTCGGGCCCGGCTGGGCCTGAACAATGAGCCTGGGCCTCGCCGCTGAGGTGCGGCCGGGGGCTGCCCAGGGAAGGGGGGGGCGGCTCCGGGTGAGTCAGCAGCAGCCGGAGCTGCCTCAGCCCCGGGGGCTCCCCCCCCAGTATGAGGGGCTCCTGAGGGGCTGGGGGGGGGGTGGGTTACCCCCCTGCCCGGGGGTGGCAGAGCTCTGAGGGGCTGGTTCTGTCCCCTCGCGTTGTTACCTAAAAAATTATGTGGTGGTGTTAGGGCTGGGTTTGCCCCTCTGGGCTCCAGCTGGGTGCCAGGCAGCGCTGGGGTTGGGTAGGGATGCAGGCCGCTGCTGGGGAGAGCTGCACGGCTGTCGGCGGGTCTTTGTTCCTCCTGTGATCGATAATTGGGCTCTGCTCACGGTGAGGGGTTGGGAGCGGGCACGCAGAGCGCTGTGGGGTGTCTGCACGTGGGGCTGGTTCGTCCTACCCAGCAGGCTGCTCCCCAAGGTCCCGTGTAGAAATAGTCATCTGTCTCCTGCTGTGTGGTGTAATCTGCATTTGATTGTCACCTGTGCTGGGAGCCTCCTGTATTTACTCTCAGGAAAGCCTGTCCTATCTTGTTTAGTCTCTCAAACAAGGTCTTATTTCTGTATTGCTTTTATGGTCTAGCTCAGCTAGTCTAGCTAATGCGTGTCAGTTTTTTGTGTCCCTGAGTTATGTTCTTCTCTGTTCTGGAAGTTCAAACCTTCATCACTGCCTTCAACAACCCATCGGGATTGTCCAGAAACCAAACATTTTTTGTCTCACGTGACTATCTGCTGGAACAAGCCGCTGGCTTGCCTGGTTCTCAGCTCTACCTGAGGCAGCCTAGGCCAGTCTGGGTTCAGCATACTGCTGTTTGGGTTGTGTTGAGCACGAGCACCTGAAACCTGCTGGTATTTAATCTGGAGTTAAGGATGTGAGTTTTCATGAATTCACTTTCTTTTTTTTGGGCTGTTTGTCTAAATGTATAAACTGCTATTAATTAAGTGAGATACCTCAGAAAGTATGCGGTTCCTTTTCTGTATGTGCAGAATGGCCTTCACCTTCCTGCAGCAGAAAGCAGGGATGGTTTCTCATGTAGCTCTGGCTTCCATATAGCACTTGCTACTGCAGAGCTGAAGTGGTATGTTTCAAAGGCACATGTGATGAAATGTTTTATGGTGTGAGAGAGCACGTGCTCTTTATAATATATCTGCCAGATCTTGTGTTTATCGGGCTCTCAGCGTTCAGTTTTGAAGAACTGGAATTTCTGAGTAGTTACGATACATGGAAAAATGCTCATTTTTCCACTTGCTGCTTTAAACTTTACAGTGCAAAGCCTGCTTTTTGTTGCAGCTCAGAGACTTTTTAAAATTCTGAGACTTCATATCAAAATTAATGTCAGAATTACGAGCACGGCAATGGTGCTGAAGTCAGTGACAGCAGCGCCAACACTGTTTGGGTGGGTTTGGTTGAAAGCATGTGGTCTGGAGGGTTAAAAAAGCACTGCCACCAACTACTGATGGGCAATTGATGTCTAGATAGCGGGTAAATTATTGTTAATCCCCAAATGCCAATGTTTATGGTTCAGACAACTTTAATACAGACTGCATGTATTGTGTTTTGCTTTTCTCCTGATTTTTATCATCCCAAATAGTACAAAGAACAACCGAGGTTGAAAGGAACCTCAGGAAGGAATCTGGTTCGGCTTCTTACTCAAAGCAGAGCTCACTTCAATTGATTTGAACGTTGTTCCTGTTAAATCTCAACATGTGCAACAACTTAAATGCTGGATAAGAAGATTCCATGTGCTTAATTAAGTGCTGAAAGAAAGTTGTCCATCTCATTAGATGTTAAACTTAAATTACAAGCAGTGGTCAGAACACAGTAGATAATGAGCCTCCTGCTGGCAGTGAGCCCCAGTAACTTCACTTTCTGCAGAAGTCTGAAGAAACTACAGGTTTTGAGCAAGAAACACCCGTGTGAGCTCTTCTAGGCATCCAGTCCCTCTTGTTCTGTGTGCTTCCTGACCCGTCAGTGGTCTAGCTTTGAGTCCTGCATGTGAATACAAACTGTGTCGTGGAGCACTAGCTGCAGCACAGTGTGGGATTGATTTCCTGTTCATCTGTAAACAATAGTCACTGTAACTCTTCATGGGAGACAGCCCTCCAGTCCTCCCAGAAACCCGAAGCTGTGCTTTGGGCTGTGCCAAAAATCATTAAACACTTCAGATACAGGGGTGGGTGTGCTCAACTCCTAGAGGCCTCTCAAATGCCATCACTGCTGTTTTGTCTACAACAAGGACATCGTTTTCCACCCTTTCAGTTGGGAACCTTGAGCCCAGCCAACTGAGAGGCTGCCTGCACAGCTTCAGGCTCTGCAGGTCCCGAATTTCTCCATGTGGCAAGTGACGGGCTGAGAGAAGGCATTGTGCTTTCCCAGCTAGCTGTGGGATTCTGCAGTAGCTCCTGGGTAGCTTTAACATCCATTGCCCTGAGCTGGATGCTGTAATAATCTAATCTTGACCAGGGATATCAGTATGGTTCATGTCTAAAAGGCTGTAAGTATTGCTTTCAGTTTATAATCTGCTTCTAGTTGACTAGGTTACAGTTGTAATACGATCAAACAGCAGCTGGAGATCTAAAATAACTTGGAGGCTTTTCTACCCTAGTAACTAATGGAAGATGGCATTCAGAGGAAGCAACTGACTGTGCTTGCACCACTTAGGTATAAGCTGAGGTGCTAAAACAGCAAGGTGGGGACAAGTTTGGCATTGACCTGAGCTTAATGCTCTGTGTGAGCTCACGTGTGTTGGGCATAAGTGGGACTCGACGACTGCGGTGCAGTATGAACCCTGGCTTGGTGGGGGAGTTTGCCTGGATGCAGCTTTCCATCTGAGGACATCTGACAGGCAGTCCTGCCTCCAACCATCACCACTTGTTAATAAGTTAGTGCTGCTGCAGGATAGCAGGGATGCTCAGCAGGAGGATTGAGCTGGTCCAGCTCTTGCAGCCTTCTTTGTGGGGGAGCTGTCCCCTATCGTCTACGTGACGGGGCTGTCGGTGCTTATCTGTCCAGCTGGGAAGTCAGAGTGGTGGCTGGCTGCCACACCACCACGGGCTGTGATATGGCAGATGCTTGGGAAAGGTCTGGTTAGGATGGAATTTGTGAAGGTATTGCAGGACTGCTGCTGGGTCCTGGCTGAAAGGCTGGGTAGTTAGGTGGTAACCTGCTAGAACTGAGTGATGCAACTCCAGCCTGGAATTCTTCCAATGCCAGAGTGCGTATATCAGGTGAAGATGTGCTGGTGTTTATCTGAATTGACCAAGCTCCATGAAGATGGAAAACAAACCTCTCTAAGTTGTGGCAAAAAATCTGCAAATGTGCTCATTCTGTAGCTAATTCCAGACTTTCATACTCCAGTGTCTAAAGTGACTGCTGCCTGTTTTCTTTCCCTAACTAAGTAGTAAGTCTGAGCCTGACCTCTTCCTGTTTAATAGATTGAGTTAATTTACGCTCCTCCCTGGCAGCCACACACTCAATTACTGCCTTTTTTCCACTCTAATGTGTGACATCATTCTGCCTAGTACCTGCTCAAGTCTTCTGGTGCCTGAAACTGAGCAAAGCCTCAGTAGGTGCTAAGGTCTTAGATTTATCCCTTAAAAAGCTAAATATGAAACCATTAGCATGGAGTGAATTTCAACAGTAACCTCTTGTTATTAATAAAAAAATATCTGTATGAACTTATCTGTAAAAATCTGAGTAACAAATAACTGAAACCAAAGGTACAAATTTGAGCCCTGAAGTCTAAGAATTTTTCCCTGCTGCCAGAGGCCTCTCTGCAGTGGCAGTTGTCTCAAGCTGTGTGTGTATATGGGATGGGGAGGGAAGGTGACTATGGCAGTACAGCACTGTGGGAAAATCCTCGGGTTTTTGGTAGGTTTCTTTGCAACTGGTCTATGGTCTTCACCTTCACAGTTAGTTGTAAACAAATACGTTTATGCAGGCTGCTGGGAAAGTTGGCATTTGAGAGTTGTGTGGGATAAGGGGAGCCAAAGCATTACGAGAGCACTCTAATTGTGTAAGTTTTAACTTGTGCAGTGTTGTAAAGATAATACTGGACTAATGGTAATCTTTCTGATGCTAAAGTGCGGTCCTTTGGTACTGAAGACCGGCCCACAGACAGACCTGCTCCTCCAAGAGAAGAAATCTATGAATACATTATTTTCCGAGGAAGCGACATCAAAGACATCACGGTCTGTGAACCTCCAAAAGCTCAACATACCCTGCCACAAGATCCTGCCATTGTTCAAGTAAGTTAGCCTGAAGTGGAGCTAGGCAGCTATGGTAAAACGCTGGCGATGAAAGACTGGATTTTGATATAAAGTGATAGAAGTGAAAGCCAGTCAATGTCTCCTGAATCTTCAGAATCCAGAATCTTCAGATTTTGGGAAGCATTCTGAATTTCACTTTAATGTTTAGATTAGCAGGATTAAAGACTTCTGTCAAGAAAACCTGAGAGAGTTTACTAGCTGAGGATGTGGGCAAACTAACGCTTCTCAGTGTTTTCTTAAGCATTAATAACGCTGTACTGAAGTAAAGAATCACTACCAAAGCAAGTTGACTTCTGGACACTGTAAATGGAAATGTACTTTGTCTTGTTACAGTCTTCACTGGGCTCTGCCTCCACATCCTCCTTTCAGCCACATGTGCCTTACAGCCCGTTTAGAGGTATGCCACCTTACAGCCAGCTTGCTGCCAACTCTTTACTTAGCCAGCAGTACGCAGCTTCATTAGGTTTAGGTAAGTACAGTCTTTTACTTGCTAGAATAAAGGTACGGTCCTTGTACACAGCTACCGTGACAGCAAATAACAGTAACTCATGCTGAATTCCTTGCCGAGTGTCAGGCTGCAGCAACCAGTGAATAAGTTAAAACCTTTGTGCAGCACTCTTACTGCAAGGAGGCCCATCTTTCATTGACGCATGCATACACGAAAGAGACTAAAGAGTTAAAGTTTTTTTTTCTGAAAGTAATGTGAATCCCTAACATTGAGGCCAGTTTATTTCTAGTCTAACATACCTTACACACACAGCACACGTGAAAAAGAACTTGTGTTCCCAGAGAGGACTAAATAAGCTGCTCTAATGCTGTTCTAGAGATTCTTGTATCTCTTTTCCAAGTCCTTCAGATGTTTCACTACCTTGTATCTTATCCATATATCTTTTTGCTTTCTCTTCTTCCCTCTATCTCTTTAGAGAAATTGGTAAGCCCTCCAGCATCAGCAGCTGCTTCCAGCCCTAGTTCTTCTCCGTCTCCACAACCTGTTTCAGAGCCTGACATGTCTTCAGAGCCCCATCAGCTCTCTTCCAAGGGTAACAGCAGTTTGAGGACTCCAAATATTTGGAAGAACTGCATGGCACTTGCAAACAATCTGTTCTTGTTAACCCCCTCCTAGAACGATAGTACTTACATGGGTAATGCTAGTCAAACGAGTTTGTTCTTGGCTGTTGTTGCTTTTCCTTACATGAAGTATTACTTCCTCCTGTTCCAGAAGTATCAATTAGAGGAAACAGGAGAAAGGAAAGTAAAGGACTGTGGATCGTCCTGTGTAAGTATCAGGAGAGGGCTGAGGCTTAGGGATGTTGTGCTACATCCTGCCCAGGAGCATGCGTCAGCTTAGGGACTGGGTGAGGAATTAGTTGGTCTTTCCTAGAAAGACAAGCACACTGCTTAAATTGTGGGTGGCCTTGCTGTTAAAAAAATAAATAACCTAGTAGAAAATACAGGGGAATTGTTGTAATTGAGGAAACTTCAGGATATATTTTGTGCATGATGGGGCAGTGTACCTTGTCAAGACTCCCAATTAGCAAAGCATGACTAACAGTAAGCAATTTCTGAGTTGTGGTAAGCTGAGGTAACAGTTCTAGGTGCCTGCTTCTATGCTTAAACAAATTTTAAAGGAGTTTGAGTAGGGATAACTAGACTGACCATCCTCAGAGCAGAGTGTCCAGGTGCAGCCTGCATTTAAACATGGTAATTAGTTTCATCTGTTTTTAACTTAAGCATGTATGCTTGTGTTGGCATGAAACTGTTTCTACTTACTTTCTGGTTTTGGCCATCCATCTGTACGTACTTTCCCAATATTCTGGCTACGCTTTGAAACTTTCTCATGTTAAACTTGCACAGCAGCTTTGTCCTGTTGAATAATCCTTAGGCTGTGTCTGTCTTCCTTGCAAGTTTTCCAGGTGTACATAACTGGGAACCTGCATGATGTTACCTACTGGGTATATCTCATGTGGACTTGGGTGACCCAGAAGTGTCAGTGGCTTGGTTTGTGTGTACTCTTCAGCTTTTTCACTTTTCTTGCTCGTAAAGTGTATTGAGTTAAAGTTTGCTTCCAAGTGGTTCCTATGCATAACTACGTAAAGCTGTAGCGCTCCAAAACTTCTACTTAAACCTAGAATGCAGTATTTCTTCTGAGTACTGAAGACTGTCACTTTCTAATATAATTGGTGTAAGGTATACCAAACCATGAAAAGTATTTACATGTTTTGTAGTGTGAATAAATAAGCCTGGATGGAAGAGCAACAGAAGTCTTGGTAACACTTTGGCCTTGACCAAGAAGGAATTTAAAAGGGTAACTTTGAGATCCTGGTCTGGTTTCAGGTTTTCTTTATTGGAAAGCTAACAATAAGCAATGACAGTACTTCAAGTAGTTAAAGGGCTTCTAAAATGGCTTACAGAATGGGATATTGTTGAGGTTGTTGAACTTTTGCAGCAAACTTTTTTTTTTTTTAGACAAAAAAAAGTGGGGAAGTTTTTTCTTGAGTGATTTCAAAGTGGTAGGGTGTTTTTTTTTTTTTTGCTTCAGATATAAAGTATTATGTAAAGTACAATCCTGCATAACCAAAGATAGCAAAACTTGATTTCTAGGTGTATAAACTCTGAGACTGACCTGGTTTGTTTATCTGAAGTGTGTCTCTGAACTTGGTTTAAGAAATGTGTAGTTTTTTTCTGATTTAAGGCTCTGGATTTGAGAGCCAAGGCTTGTTACAGCAGCAGTGCCTTACCTAGTGTATATGCCACTTAAGCATAGCATGCAATGATAAACACAAGGTTTTGAGTAATTCTTGACAAAATGGCTTCTCCATAGGAGTGGGTAGGATTTGAGTAACATCGGCACGCTGTCTGAGAGGCACTTAATCATTGGAATTTTTTCCAGGTGCTGGCTTTCCGCCTGTTCACCCAGTCCGCAAAAGCCCCATGGTAGAGCAGGCTGTTCAGACTGGCCCAGTCGACAACATGAATTCACAAAAGCCGCCCCCGGTGAAAGTAACTCCGGGGGTTCAGCGCAATGGACGGCAGGTTCCGCAGAGCAACACTAAGACAAACGGTGCGTATGTACCACTCGAGCCTTGAAGTGCCATTTTTAGGCATCCTTCAAAGGTGTATAGCAAGACTCAACTCTTCCAGTTCTGCTCCTGTGCTCCTTCATTGAGTTGCTTTCTTGTTCAGTAGATACAGTTCAGGCACCACCTGTGCAACCCCAAGGGCAGGTGAATGATGAAAACAGAAGACCTCAAAGGAGAAGATCGGGTAGGTTAATCTGACACCAAAGATGTGCTTTAGCATATAAAAGCAAATGTTAATTTCAACAAAGGATTATTGGACAGAATGCTAGGGGCAAAGTAAAGCTTGATAAGTCTTTGGCCATCTAGAGGTGCTTCCCTAACAAAATAGCTTCTGGAGCCATAGAAGTTCAGAACCTTCCAGGAACAAAATTCTGGTGTCTTCTGGAAACCAGAGGTACATCACAAAAAACTGATGCTGTGACTTGGCAGCAACAACTAGATTTTTCTGAAACCTGATTTGTCTTTTTAACTGGGAAGGGCAGCCTGTTCAAAGATTTCGTACGTTTAAGTAGAAAGGTCTTTGGGAGTTCTTGGTTCTGTAGAACATAGTTCTTATAATGACTTCAGTTTAAGCACAGGTCAAAAGAAAGTGAAGTTAACTTCAAGGAGACATCCCTGCCCAAGCAACATGAGAAAAGGCAGGAAACAGAAGTTGAGATGCTGGGTCTTCAAATTTGTTTGGCTGAAGGCAGTGCTTTAGAAGGGGAATTATATATATATGTGTGTATATATATATTATTTTTTTTTTCAGAAAGGAGCTGATAGCTTCTGCTTTACAACTAAGAAATTACAAAGTACAAGCTCCCTTTGTGGGTAGATGAGTCTTGGGTATTGTCCCATCGTAACAGGTTTACAGACCATAGGTAACATGCTCACAAATCAGCAAGCAGACTTGATAGCCTGTCCCTTCCCTTAGCTTTACCCGGTGTAGTACTTCTTTTGTTTTCTGTCCTCATGCTGAAGGGAAAGTTGGACATGCTCTGTCTTAGTGGTAAGAGTGACGTTCAGGAATGCTTTTCAGAAAGGTAAAATATCACTGTAATATGTTTTCTACAGCCAAGTTCAGAAGTTACTTTCAAAGAGGTGTGGCCTAACCACAGGACTGGAAGCCAGAAACTCCCGAGTTCTAATCCTGGTTTCCTCTGGTCTTGAGCAAGTCATTTAACCTCCCTGCACGTTACCAAGTGTTTAAACTCTCCTGCTTTCAGGAAACAGGAGAACCAGAAATCGTTCTAGAGGACAAAACAGACCAACTACTGTGAAGGAAAATACAATAAAGTTTGAAGGTGACTTTGACTTTGAAAGTGCAAATGCACAATTCAACAGAGAGGAACTTGATAAAGAATTCAAGAAGAAACTAAACTTTAAAGGTTTGTGGCTTCATTAAATACGAATTGCTGAGCTAGTAGTAAACACTGCATAGAAAAACTCATGCTGAGAAATCGCGTGATTACATGTGGCAGCATCTCAAATCTTGTATGAGGGAGCAAGAGAACAGATGGCTCTTCGGTGTGCCTCAAGGAGGTGTAATGCGTTTTATTATCTTCAGATGACAAAGCAGAGACGGGGGAAGAGAAAGGGGACCCTGGAGTGGCAACCCAAAACAACGATGGTAATGCAGAGGAGGACCTCCTGGGACCCAACTGCTATTATGATAAATCCAAGTCTTTCTTTGACAACATCTCCTCAGAACTGAAATCCAGGTGAGTATGTCTAATAAAACTTGAATTATAACTAAAATTGTGTAAAAAGCTAAATGTGTAGCATGGTGTAACATGCAACTCTTAAGTCTCAAAATGCAAGAAGAAAAAACAGGAAAATGAACAAAATCTTCAGAAGGGAGTATGGCCACACAAGTCTGAATGGTGTCTTGTTCAGTTCTAGACGTACCACATGGGCTGAAGAAAGGAAACTCAATACTGAGACGTTTGGAGTGTCTGGCCGGTTCCTTCGTGGCCGCAGCTTTCGTGGTGGATTTCGAGGTGGAAGGGGTACTGGAGCAGCAAGACGGAACCAAACCACTCACAGAGCTGGTACTGGCAGAGTGTAACTGCAGAGGCAAGTTTTTTTTTTTTTTTTTTTTTAGCAGGAACAAATACTGTCCCTGAGCTTGGCTTTTCTCTTGTTCTTTACCTGAACTGTCTTTGCAACCTCACCTTGCTCTCCAGTCTCTGATGTATCAAGAATCATCCCTTACTGTGTCTGATCTGCCCTTACAAGTCATGTAAGGGAAATACCGGTGGTTTTAATTTTTCTGGGGTTAACCTTCTGCCTGTTCCAGAAAGTGAGAGCTGTTTGTTTCAGTGAGACTTTACAGCCAAGCATGTCAGTTGATAAACAAATATAAACTTCTGTTGCTTTTTCTTAGGTTTGATATCCAGGGGATCTTCCCTAATTCTGCCTTTTTCCTGCATAGGTTCGAACTTCTCTCCTGAGAGGATGAAACTGTACATAGAAAGAAAACAACCAACTGCTGCACTAATGTGGGAAAATGGTTCATATTGTTTACTGTCTCAGCTCAAGTGACAGAACTTCATGTACTACTGCTTATATTCTGGACTTTTTTTGGACCAGCAACTGTCAGCTGGAGTATTCTTTGGAAGAGGGAATGTGTTCAGGGGTACCTTCTTCAGGGTGTCTTTTCTTTATTGTTTTTTTTTCTTTTTAAGTGCAGACTAATTTACATGGTTCTTCTTTCTGGGTCTCTCAAAGGCTGCTATAGTCTAAGCTCAAAGTCAGACTCCTTTTCTGAACCCTGAAGAAGATAAATCATGGTATTTTAACATGGAACCAAAGCTCACTTGAAATAAACCAGCTAACTTGTTTGTTCTGAGTAACCAAATGAATTCTTTGGTGCTGCTGGTCTTACTGTTCTTGGCAGCATGTGTGAAGTAGCACTTGGCATCTGAAAAAAAAAAGTGGATTCCTGGTGCTGGGGAGTTATGTATATTGTCACTTGGGAATACTGGATTGTTGATCATGTAGTAGTGTAAACGACTGTACAACTGTTTGCCACCTGGTACTGATGTGGAGGTACAGCAGGTTCGTGCAGAACCATGACTCTCCCTCGAGTTAAGGGTGCTGGGCACTCCTCAGAGGCTTCGAGCCTCTCACCAGGGCAGGGCAGGGCGGGAGGGCAGCGTGTTGTGTCCTCAGCAGGGTGGAGCAGCGGGGACGCTGCTGCTGTGTGCACCCGGTGGATGTGCACCAAGTGGGGAGTCCGTGGCAGCAGCTGGCTGCCGGGGGGGCTGGAGCTCTGGCTCCTCGCCTCAATTTGTACCTTGCTCATCCAGTACTGAACGCAAACAGTTCTCTGTACACTAGTAGACTGTGGTGGAACACTATGGAATGTTTTCATTAAACTAGGAATGGGGAGTCCATATAATGAAGCTTAACAGACGGGCATGTTTAAGTTGTTTCCTCTATACCCCCATACTGTAAATAGTTTAGTTGTTTTTCTTTTTGTTTTTAAAAATCTGTATGTGGGGAGAGGGGCTGGGAGGGAAGGGGTTACATTTGTTTGCATGAATAAGTGGGTTAAATTGCTATAGGCATGTGTCCCTTTTTCGGTTGGTAGGGAATTTTGTTGAAAAAGCACCTTGATGACTGAACCCCTTACATAGCTAGAATTTTTTTAGTTATGCATTGACTTAGGTTACTGTAAAAGCTTGGATTTATTTTTGTAGGACTTTCTTGCTAAGAGTTAGAACATAGCAGTGGGGCTGCTCTTTGGAGTAATGTAAATTGTAATTATAATAAACATGTAAATGTTTAATGTTTTCCTCCTACTTTGTTCTGTCCGTAGCTTGCTAGCATCAGCCTGTACAACTTGTCAGATGTCCAGGGCTCAAATTGGTCAGAGGAAACTGATGGGAAGGGTCGTGCAGTGTTTAGAAAGGGTGCTTAAAACCTCTGGTACAGCTACTGAATGCTGCTGTTACTGGTATCCTGTGTTCTGCCCCCTGTGGGAGGTCTGGGTGGTGAGAATTTGCCTGAAGGAAGGGTGCTGTGACCCGAAGGAATGGTGGTGTGGCCCAAACTGCCCTGAGCCTGCAGCGTGAGTCTGTGCTGGTGGAGCTTAATGAGAGCTTGTTCTGGGTGGCTTCTGGTTCGGTAGCCACAACTGCCTTTATCTGGGCTCAGAGCAGCACACAGGGCGTGTGCTGAAATAGCTTATTTGGGAGCTGCTGCAAGCCTTTCATTTCTGTGATGGCAAAACAGCCACTGGGGCGCTGCAGTGTGAAGATGGAATTGCGTTGCCAAAGTCAACGGAGCGGTGAGCGCTTCAGAGCTTGTCCTGTGTGACTGTGGTGAAATGAGAACTCAACTCCAACGTCTGTAATTCCTTTCCAAGGCAGTAGCTCTCTTTGTGCTGCACTTAACCTCAACCTGATACGTAAGACACAACTGGTGCTGCTGACGCTCCTGGAGCTGCTGTCCTGTGGACAGATCTTGGCCCCTCTGAGCTGAGTGTGGTACCTGGCTCACTCTGTGGCAGTGATGTGGGGACAAAGGGTGGCTGCTGGATGCTGGGGCTCATTCCCTGCTTGTCCTCATCTGCCAGGAGCACTCATTCCAGCGTGGTCTGAGGCAGACAGCTGCCCGCAGGGCTGCCTTGCAGCACTATCAGCTTTCATGGGGAAGATTCCTGACACGAGGCAAAGATAGTGCAGAATAACTATCCATTCCTTTCAAAATTCCAGTCTGAGGACTGATAAATGAACCGACACGGTACTCTGGTAACTCCATTTCTTTTGGTTTGTGCTCTGCTGCTTTCCTGAGCAGGGGATGGTAGCACCGCAGCTTCCCTGTCCTTGATTCCTGTACCACAATCAGCCCACACTTTGCTTTGCAGGAGTTAGCTGTAAACAGCTTCGTTGTGGTGTGCTGGGCCAGGGAAAGCACGTGAGTTAGCGCGAGTGGGATAGTCAAACGGGAGCCTGCCTCGCCTCCCTCGCAGGGAGCGCTGCACATCGTGCTGCAGGTCCTGCTGCTTGGCTCGGGGAGCTGAGCTCCACATCACAGGGTACTGATAAGATGCTTTGGGTCTCTGATTTGTTTCTGGTGCGAGTTCTTGCTTTATATTTGTAAAAACCCTTTGTCAGTTACAGAAGAGCTGCTTTCAAAGGCTCTTCTAATTCCTGTTTCAACTGCTCAGCAGATATAAAAGTTTCCATATTTATAACAAAGCAGCTCCCTCACTGCTGCAGCAGGTAGTGAGGAGCCCTGTAGGTGAGAGCTCCTGAGGGGAGGTTTCTGTGCAGTGGGAGCAGGGGTAAGCACTAAGCCGAGTGGCCCCCTTCCTGCCAGCTTCCCCTCAGCGCTGGGAGTAAACAGATTCCCTCAGGCATACAGATGTGATGGGCAAAGCCTTTTATTGTGCACAACTTCAGGGCTGTAGGAAAAGACAAACAGTGCTGCAGCAAAAAAAAAAGACAATTTTTAATGTGGAGACAAGGAAAAGGGGCCAGGGTCAATCTTGATGCCCTCTCTGCAGCATGAAGGATGGGAGACCCCTCTGCTGTACACCCACCTCCTGCTTCAGAGCAGCACGGACCCAGAACCCCAGCTGGTCTAAGCACCACAGACCCCATCCAGGCCAGCAGGAAAAGCCTCACCTGGGCTAAAGCAAGACTCCAGCTCCACCCCTGCCCCTTTTTGTTGTCTTTGTGTTGCAGAAAGCCTCAGACTAATCAACAGGGCTGAGCTCAGACCTGCTGGGATCAGCTTCCTTACAGAGCAGGGATGTTGAAAGCAGGTGAGTCAACTGGAAATGGCCTTTCAAAGGCCTCAGCTGAGGATATTGGAGGTGCTATGATACAGACAGCTATCCAGCTGAACCTTCCTAGTTGGGTATTCACTCATCTCCCCTTCAGGCTATTTTTTTGTTACCTGCGACTTTTAAATGTATTGTTACAGTTTTGTTACACACACTGCTCACTAGTCAGTGAATAGAATAGGGACTGCACAGAGCAGGTGCTGTCTCAAGTGCAGTGCGACTTTCTCACACAGTGGTGCAGAGGTAGGCCTGTGTTATCACTTACAGGGGAGTGACTGATCTACCTCTGCTGAAAGGCAAAGAAGTGGCAGAGGAAGCTGCTTTAATTGTGTAGAGGCTGGACCAGAAACAGCAACATCTGTCCTGGGGGTAAGGTGTGTGGAAGAAGCAGGATGAGGGTAAATACAAAAGGATAAACTGGAGTAGAGCTTTATCGTTCAGCTGTTGCATGTAACATTTCTGGAGTTATTTTTAGCATTAGGAAGCTACTGGTCTACAAATCCCCTAGTGGGCAATCACAACACCAACACTTTATTCTAAACCCGATGAATCATGCAAAGTCTATGCAAGTAGCAAGTCATGCACTCCTCTGTTATGACATGCCTTCAGAAAAGCCAGGGCCCGTGCTGCTTTCCTCAAAACACTGCACCTTGAAGTCTTTAGTGTAAGTCAAGCACCTAGTGCAAGTTGTTCAGAAGCTTCATGTTTGGGCTCTACCCCTCCAAATGTGAAAATGCTGGGGGGAAGCACAGTTCTGTATGAGTAGTTCTATTAAGGCCAGTGCACGCTTTAGACAACCACTAAAAAAAAAAAAAAACAAACTGAGCCTGTTTAATGACTCTCACATTAAGTGAGGTGTTAGAAGAAAACGGTAAACAAAGTCTTCCTCCTTTAATGGGTGGCTACTGCTGTTCTGTAGCCAATTGATCCTTGGTAATTAATATAAGGAACAGACGGATTTTTTTAAAATAAGAGCTTAAAAAAAATCAGTAGGTTTATTGTAGGTCTCAAGAGGGGCACAGTATCAATAATGGAATGCCTACATGATGTCTATACAGAGTAACCCATTGCTTGAATTAAAAAGCAGCTAAGCAGTTGAGTTTTGTTCATCATGATGTTTTCTTCTGTTTTTTCTTTTCATTTTCTTCCTTTTCTTTTTCAATCTCAGCAACATACTTCTCAATTTCTTCAGGGCTTAGAATCTTAAAAGAAAAAAGTGACCCTTAAGATACTAATACATCTCAGAGGCTTTTATTTAAGTGATTCTAACTCCGACATGGAAAGAAAGTTAACTGCCGTTTATAGAGACACAGGTACATTGTGCAGACACAACAACATTCCTTGGCCACTGACATGAAATAGAAATATTTGCCAGTGCAGACTGTGAGATTAAGGACTAGAACTTGTGGTGGCTCTACAGCAGCGCTATCAGAGAAACAGGCTACAGGGGGAGAAAAGCAAAACAAAGCTTTTACCTTCAGCGGCTGATCTCGTCTCATCACAGCCAGCTCGATGTTCTTCCCACCGGACTGCACAACCTTAACAACAGTTAGGGGCAGGTATTAGGAGCACATCTGTTAGATTAACTAACAACCCCCTTTCAGAGGGGGGAAAGTACCTCACTATTTAGCTCTAAGATCCCTAGCCCGTAGTGTAAACCCCACCCCCCCAAAAAAGGGGCCCTCCTGCTGGCCTCAGTGCACTCGGTGGTGCTGAAGAACACCACAGTTCCACAATCTGACTTTGGGTTTAAGTTTGCTACATCTTAAGTTTTAACACAAAAGCCAAATGTGCACTAGGCTTTATATGCAGTACCTTTAGTTCATTTATTTTAGTTGCCAGAACTCAAATGTTTTCTTCCCTGGACAACTGCAAGCAACTTCTTCCATGTAAACTACAGGAATTGTTACCTGAAGCACCCTGAACTTAACCTGGCAGTACGTATATTTATAGTCTACAATTAGGACAGTTTTCAAAGGGACTTTTATACTACTGTATGAAGATTTGGTGTCCTCACATTTGAGGAGTTAATCCAGACATACAGTGAGGAGTCACACAAGCATTCTGAAGCTGACTCACCTCAAGAAGAGCCTTGATAACGAGTTTAATAGTTAGATCATCTGTTTCAATGGCTTCATCAGTATAGTTTTTCTCCAGGAATTCACGTACAGATTTAGCTCCTCTGCCAATGGCATTAGCCTGAAAATGATGAGGAAAAGAAAAAAATAGCACAAGTTTAGGGAAAAAAGACCTAATTTATACGGTATGCAAGAAATAGGAGTTGTGCAATTACATGATCTGAAACCCTTTTGTGGTCACCACGTATTTTTCAGGAGACTGAACATGTTTCTTCCCCCACATCACTCAAAGACAGTAGCCAGGCACAGGTATGGATTTGGTAAACAAGAAACACAGATGTCCCAAGTAGAGCTGAGCTGCAGACTGCCATTCCCAGTCAATGTGATCGTTATGGATCTTTGCTGCTGTGAGCCAGCACCATCTGGTCAGTCAGATCTCCTTTCTACGTCAGTCCCTCTTTAAAGGAGGCATTAACTCCCTGAATATTTAATTATTTCTCTGTAAGAGATGGAATCAACTCACCTTCCAAGCATGGTATGTGCCAGAGGGATCAGTCTGGTACAGCCGGGGGGTTCCATCAAAGTCAAATCCCACAATCAGAGCAGAGATACCAAAAGGTCTGCGACCGTTGCTCTGAGTGTACCTCTGATCAGAAAGAAGAGATTTGATTTCGTAAGCAGTTCTAAGCATTTTTGAAGTAAAAAGCAGAGTCTGTAGATATTACAACCAGAAAAGGCATCAGAAGTATTTTAGGAGGCTGGCTTACCAATCTACCTATTAAAATCAGGATTCCATATCCTACAGAATGCCACAAGCAAAGTGAGCAAGTAACTGCTCAATCCTTTCTCCTAACATCTGTTCAGGTTTTCTGCATGATTACAGCTATCAGGAAGAATCTCTCCTGGCAGCTGCTGCGAGACAGACAGATCTAGCAACACCGTGCGTTGACAACACGCTCAGGAAGCCAAGAAGGAGGATGACAACTGAACACAAAGCCAGTTTTTCACTAACAATTTGCAACAATTCTGTGAGTTACAAAGCATGGAATCATCTCTGATGATAGCTGGCTGCAGGAAAACCGGTGTTAAAGCCCTTTTACTGGTTTAGCAAAGTAGTTGCCACATCAGGCACCAGGAGTGCCCCCAGGCAAGGAGGCCCCAGGCTGGCAGCATTATGGTTGTGACAGTGTACCAGAATGAAAGACAAGTGTGGAATTACTGTGAAGGAACACTGACATTTTGGAAAGCGGTATTCTGCTCTGGCAGACAGGTAATTATTACAAGATTTACACTATCACTATACTAACATATCTGTGTAAATTAGATTTTTGCTGATCCCAAGTAGTGCTGAAAATTATTGTAATACACTAGAAAATAACTTTAAATCATAGAATGTGGTTGGGCATATTGTGACACTAGTTTGTTTAAAATTCATAAATATAAAACATAAGAATATGTTAAGTGCTGCACTGCTTTGCTCCCCTCTTATCACTCCCTGCAATGTCTCAGTGGAAGGAAAACTACAGCAGGAGCCATGAGGATGTTTTGGCGGTAACACAGCGCTGGCACCCTGAGAGTGCACTGAAGCTGCAGATTAGCAAAGTGTTCCCGATAACATCACAAATGTGCTCACGCAGCCATTACAAGTACCAATTCATTTCATCTTTGGAAGAAAACTAGTGATCGATCCCATTACAACATTTCTGTTTCCAGAAAGCCACCACAATGTGCTTTGTTGCACTGCTTTTTACCAGCTAAGCAGAACATGGCCAGCAGAGACCTTTTACTCACGCAATCAGGCACTGCTCACCAGGACATATTTTCAACATCTCCGCGCAGTACAACTTACCTGCTTCAGGCTGGCGATGTAGCGTGTGATGTACTCCACGGTGACAGGATCCTCCACGGTCAGCCGGTGGCTCTGACACTCCACGCGAGCTCTGTTTATAACTATTCTGGCATCAGCTGTGAGCCCTGCAACGACAGCGCATTCGCTATGCTCAGACACAGGCTCCGTACCACTCGCACACACAAAACAACTACACTCGCCCTAAAAGGCTGATGAGGACAATGTCAACAGCAGTGGGAAAAAAGCAAACAAGGGCTCATCATTTCTTAGGTTTGCTGAGCAAGGACAGCATTTAAGAGACAATAATAGGAACTTAATGCAGCAAAATTGCACCATTTTTGTTTACAGCTTTCACGTTTGTGAGTTAAGTAATGTGCAATTTTGAGCCAGGCAATCAGACCTCTACTGACAGGCTGAAAGCACTCCATCTAGCAGCAAAGTATCAAAGCAATTTCAATTCTCACATGGCTTTGGTTCTATTTCTTATGCAATCTGCCACTCTCACAAGTTTTGCGACTTGTTTCGACTACACAACTCCAGCTTGTGACCCCACCTGCACACGTGAGGATCCTGAGCTAAGGAAGCAAAGCAACAGAAGTTGGCCAAGCCTATCACTCCTGCATGCTACATCTAAAAAACACTACTTTTGCCTGTTAAATCTCCCCTTAAAGCATTATTAATACTGACTGAAAGATTCTGAATTACTTGAGGATGAGAGAAACTTTCTGAAATACATTTTCTCTCCAATTACGTTGGTTTTAAACTTTCATGCCTCCTGTTTAAGCTCTGATCAATGGAATTGAGTCACTTGGAACAGAAAGATTGTGGAACTAAACTATTTATGCTTCAAACATAAATGTTCATTTAGAAGGAATCTTCTGAAGTTGAAGATGAAAGACTATTCTTTGTTTTATGCAATTCAGCTTTTTTGGCTTAATGCTTGTGGAAAAAAAAAGTCCCTGTAACTGATGAATGGTTCTTACACCTCCTGTAACACAGCCAGCCAGTTACACTGTTATGTCCTCAGAACCATAAACCTACAGAAGGTGTTCCCATAACTGCTGTGCCTAAACCAAAACCCCAGGAGTTCACACACCTGCAAAAGCCATGCAGACATTGTCATCGAGAGCACAGATCTTCCGCACAGTCCTTTCATCCTGAAGTTTTGCCACAGACTTCTTTTCCACTCCTAGAACAACAATATCCTTCCCTCTGACTCCAACCTTCAATGCAGTAAAAGAGAAAAAAATAAAGTTAAGCTAGGCCTGAAGGACCTCATACTTGCAGACTTTACTGAAATGAGTATTAGGGGAGACGGGGGGAAAAAAATCACACAAAAACACATTATAAGCATGATTTCAACTTGAAGCCAGTATTTTTTTTCCTAATGCTACAAGCTGGAAAAGAACTGATGTAACCAAAATTGCATTAGGTTCCCGAGTTTCACAATCAGCTTTCACCAATTTAAATCCGTGCAGCTCCTGAGAGATTCCCTCTCCTCCCACTGACCATTTTCCCTGACACCAGGGGAAATCTGACTGATTTCTGCAGCCAGAGGCAGGATCAACAATCAAACTGCCACTGTGACTGGTCCGCTGATACTGCTCGAGTCACAACTAAAGCCACTTGAGACTAGAGCAAACAAAACGTACAAGCAGCCCGTCAATGGGCTGCTTCTTTACTGTACAAACGCATACTTCAAGTGTGTGTTTTCCAGCATTATGGAAGGGAAAAAAAGTCAACCTTTCATACTTTTCTTTCCACTGCTTTTCACAGGGTGACAGGAACCAGTCATTTCTTATGAGTGTCCCCAGTTATGTTACAGATGTTTCTAAAACATTAAACTCAACCAACTACCCGACAAGAGGCAAGACAGAGGTAGATTACATTAGGTGTTAACTCCACTTTTACAAGGTTTTTCTGGGGAAAAAATTTCTGGGAGGAGGGGGGGAAATGGTGCCCAGTGCCAGGACAAGAAGCCACGGGCACAAACTGGGGCACAGCAAGTTGTTTCCAAACACCAGGAAGCACATCCGTGCTGTGGGGTGAGGGGGCTCTGACCTGCACAGGCTGCCCAGAAGCTGTGCAGTCCTCAGAGACCTTCCAGTCATGCTGTGAATTACACCCATCCCAAAAGCAGTAAGTTCTCTTCCCGGCGTTTTGTTATTTGGGAATTAATAGTTTTGTTTTGTTTTTCCCCAATGGTAAAACTCTTAATTGAGCAAAAGTCTGGGGCAACTGGAAGACTGAAACTGGCAGCCAGAAAGTTGTGCCTACGTGCCTGTATTGATGTTTCCCAATCTGCTGGGAATCTGTACATTTCACTAGGATAAAACGTTACCATTTTGACCACGTGCAAAATTACAAAGTCAAGGATCATTATCTCCTGTAGCTCTGCCAGTCTTGCAGGTATGAGGGTCTTGCTCCCTGAGGCAGGTATGAGGCTGCTCTGCTAACTCAGCCTCCCTGAGCGGCCAGCCCACAGCTGCCGTATCACTCCCACCACCCCAGGACACCCACCTCAGCGAACAAAAACCCCACCGTGCCCCCTCCAACAAGTGTGAAACTGAGGCAAAGCCCTGCACACAGCGCAGAGCCCCTCCTGGAGGAAAGAAGCAGCACTTTTACACAGCTCCGAAGCCCTGTTGAGCTGTGAAGCCCCCTACCAGCAATGTCACCTCCTAAACCATGTCCCCAAGCACCACATCCAACCACTCCTTGAACACCCCCAGCGACGGTGACTCCACCACCTCCCTGGGCAACCTGTCCCAAACCCGGCTGCTCCTTCTGAGAAGAAATATCTCCTTATTTCCACCCTGAACCTCCCCTGGCACAACCTGAGGCCGTTCCCCCTGCTCTTACCCCCAACTCCCTGTGAGAAGAGCCCGGCCCCTGGCTGCGGGCGCCCCAACCCCGGCGGTGCTCACGGCCAGGCCGGACGAGGCCCTGAGCAACCCGACCTAAGGGGCAGCTTCCTTACCTGTGGCAGGGGCCGGAGCTCGAAGCCTTTCCATGCCCTTCCCCAGCCGCTCCGTGCCCCCGGGAGCCCCTTTCCAGGCCCCTTTCCCTGCCCGCCCCCTCCTCACGCTCCCGGCCTCTCCCTCAGGCCCAGGCCTCCCCTCAGCCAGCCGGGCTTCGGGAGCCTCCCCCGCCGCCTCTCGGCCCTCACTCACCGCCGTGGAGCCCTTCTTCACCGCCTCCTGGGCGTACTCCACCTGGAAGAGGTGCCCGTCCGGGGAGAAGACGGTGATGGCCCGGTCGTAGCTCATGGCCGCCGCCTCCCTCAGAACCGCACACTCATCCCCCCGCCCGCTTCCGGGATACGCCAACGGCGCCCCCTGCGCCAACAGCGTACGCTGCAGCCTCGGCGGCTAAGGGGAAGGCAACGCGGCCGCGGCTGCGCACTTAGCGTACGCGTGCAGCGCTGCGCACTCGGCGTAAGCAGCCGGCGTAGGCGGACGGGCGGCGCTGCGCACTCGGCGTAGGCGTCAGAGCCCGCCCCCCGTTTCCCCCGCTCTCCCGCACTTGGCGTAGCCGCCGGCCGCCCTACGCAGTTGGCGCAGCGCGGAGGCAGGAGGCCGGCAGCAGCCGCCCGGCTGCGGCAGGGAGCCCGGCGGCTGGGCCGCACCATGAGGGAGCGGCCGGCGGGGGGGAGCCGGCGGCAGCCACTCGGGTTTTTTTCCTCGACCTCCCCAAATCCTCACCACCACCTCCTCGCCGAGAGCCTCCGGTACAAGCTGAGGGCTCCGGGCGGGGCGGGGAGGCTGGAGGAGAGGAGCCCGGGGGTGTTTTCCCGTTGCGGAGCGTACCATCGGCGGTGGCTCCCCCCGCCGCGCACTGCGGCTCCCCTCGCCGGGTAATAACAACATTATCGCAGCCCGCCCGGCATGCGATAGGCACTTAGTGCACCCCACCATGTCGGTCGCCTTTGCTTCTGCTCGCCCGAGGGGCAAAGGGGAGGTCACCCAGCAAACTATCCAGAAGGTAAAAAAATAAATAAAAAATTTAAAATTAAAAAAATTTTAAAAAATAATAAAATTAAAAAAAAAAATAATAATAAAATTAAAAAAAAAAAAATAAGCATGCTTTCGGTGCAGGCAGCGCTCTGCAGGCTCCCGGGGAAGGCTCCTTCATGGAGGTGCTGCCGAGGTGGGCAGGAGGAGGAGGAGGAGGAGGAGGAGGAACAAAGCCGAGGTGCGGGGATGGCTGCGGGGGGGCGCGGGGCAGGGGCGGGAGGCGCCTCGCCCGCTGCCGGCGGGGGGGGGGGAACCGTGAGGTGCTGCCGGGCATCCGCAGTGCGTGACGGGGCTCGGGGGGTTTTCTGTCCAAAAACGGGAAAATGAATGAAAACGGGGAAATTGCGAGAGGCTTCTTTTGTATCTGGCTGCGGGGTTTGGGTGGCGGGGGAGGCAGAGGGTGCGCATCCACCTGCTGGGGGTGTGCGGGGCGATGGAGCTCGGGGTGAGGCAGCCCCGCACGGCTGTGCTGAGGGAGCCCAGGGCCGGGAAGTATTGTTCCCCAGGGCACAGGGCATGCACGCTGCCTTCAGGCTCCTCTGCAGGAGGCAAAGCTGCGAGGCAGGGCTGGAAATGCCGAAGGAGCCCGGGCACGCTTTGCTCCGGCCGCCCCTGGGCCTCGGTGCTCGGTGCCTTGGGGCAGGGGGTCGGGGGCATTGCCTGGTGTCACTTGGTGGCTTCAGGGGGAAAAAAGTCCTTGGAGGGCTGGGATGGAAGAGATGCAGGGGCAGAACAGCTGCTGGGAGAGGTGGAAGCGTGAGGGAGAGCTCAGGATGTGGTTGGGAAACGCATCCCGCGTTGCGTAGCGCTTGCAGCACGTGTGTGCTGGTGGCCGCTTCATTCTAAATAATAAAACATTCCCGTGGCTCAGCTTTTCGCTGAACCTCCAAATTGGATGAGGTTAGGGCGGAATTTCCTAATTCAGATGGAATTAGGAAAAACACCACCATCGTATCGATAAGCAAGGGGCAGCCGAAGTATCTTCATTGCAATTTTCATGCACTTTCCAATTTTTTCATATCCGTAAACTTTATGGAGGCTTCAAAATGTTCTTTCTGTACAAATAACACCCAAAACCGTTTCCCATCTCAGGTAGGTTTGTTGGCACCTTCCTTCAGGACAGCTCCCCGGTGTTTTCGGGCGGTTTCCTTGTTTTGAAGCAGTGCTGCTGGGCAGGCTCAGCAACCGAGCAGACTTTGCAGCCAAGTGTAAGGAGTGGGGCACTCAGAGAGGGAACAGATGCTGGGCTACGGACTCCTTAAAATTCTTATTAAAGAGAGCTTTTTAGAACACACCAATTTTATTGAGAAACAACATCATTCTTATTTGCATTTGTAATGTATAAGCTGCGTATTTTTGTTAACTCAGTTTTAATAGTCCTTTAAAGCTTTTATTATTCAAGTACACACTATCATGCTAAAATAAATCATGCGGAGGAAGTTAGAGCTTTTGTCAACACAGCAGTGATGATGATGCTTTAAAATGATTCACCAAACTGCATTTCTAGGGCAGCGAACTATGATTTCTTGTGTGCAACAGAGATCAGAACTCAGTTCTTTTTTCCTAGGAAGCTAGGAGAAGGGTGATTCCTGTTTCCTTTTTTCAGTAAGCAAAATGTTCTTCAGCTAATTGTGGAAGAATAATAACCCTTTTCTGACAGATACCTGTGATACTGCTTGGACTCTTGGTGTGGAGTACATACCTTCACTGAATGTGAAAATGTTTTTGCCAGTGAAAGTTGATAAGGAGAGTGTTAAATACTTCGCTAATTCTGCATACAGAATTCCATTGGCACTGGTGAAAATTCTGTACAATGATGAATACAGACTGTGAAGCCAGGAGCTGTGCTGTGAGTCAGGCAGGAGTATTTTCTCTTAAGATAACTTGCTGCTCCCAGGTGAGCTCAGGCACATGTGTGAGAGGAGCAGGGCTTCGTCTGACACAATTTGAACGTTCCCTGCCAGGGCTGAGGACACCACCCAGGCATCCTGCTGGTCCTCAGCCCCTCACTGGCTTGGGTGACAAGGTCGCTGCAGGTGTCAGCAGCAACCAGTCGTGGACGGGGATGTCCAGCGAAGTTCTGGCTAATTTGCAAGTCCCAAGCAAGGCGCAGGACGAGCTGAGCTCACCAAAGGAGTTGCTGACCAGACCAAGCACAAAGAAAAAACTCTCCTGCTCATTTTCCTGTTACCTAGCTCTCTGCCTCTAAATGGGTCAGGAACTTGTTCTGATCAGAACATGTACCCACACAGATGAATTCATATTTAGCTTGTATAAAAGATGTTACACTTTTCTGATGAGTTCTTATGTCCTGATGCCCAAATTCAAAGGCCCAACCTTGCAAGCACTTAATAGCAGTGGAACCCACAAATTGTATTATGTAGTGGGTTTTTCCTGGAGGCAAATATAAATTTGTAAATACCATTGTTATTTTTCCATTAATTCACCTGCAGAAAGCTTGCCACATTCCCAAGAAAGCTTGGGGTGGGGGGTGGTGACAAACTATTATCTTTGAAATTCTGAAGCAAATCAAAGGATATTTTAATTTTTTTGCTGCGTAGTAAGTTCATTAATTAAATGACAGGTGGCATTTTGTCCAGCAGCCCTGATTTTTTTGGAAATAAGTCAGTGTCTAGATTTTACTGAATGAAGCTAAGCTAGCAGCCACTGATACATGCAAATTAACTGCAATATAGTTACTCTGTATTTTCATATGAAGCCCTCCCTATTTTTCAGTTGAACTACCCCAAAGGGCTTATTGGAATGTAATTTTCCTAAATGTGGTTTCAGTGGATCTAGCATTGCAAATTTTATATTTTGTCAAAGTGCAAAAGTCTGCAGGCACAAGTTCCATGCAGGAAAACAAGTAGGTTTAAATTGTTTGAAAGTATGTCTCCTGTTTGAAAATAAGTGTCTGAAGTTTTTCAAAGGGCTGGGTGATACTTCAGGATGGGGGAGACCGATTTTGTAGGGGAAGTGTTTTCATTCTTCAGCATAAAATCTATCTGGCATTTATTTAAGGAGCAAAAAAGGTAAGTCCATTAATTCTTCTTTGTTGAGTATTTCAACTAACTCATTTGAAGATAACTTCATAAAGGAACAATTTGAAAAGCACTTTGTAATATCCCAAAGGAACAGTAGTGCACAAAACACAATCCATGGTGAAGGAGGGTGAATGTGGAATGTCAAAAACATGGGACTTGAATATGATTCTTTTAGTAACGTGTTTTGATCATGTTTCTTTTATGCAGATGCTAGATGAAAACCACCACCTAATACAATGTATTATGGATTACCAGAGCAAGGGGAAAACTGCAGAATGTACTCAGTGAGTATTGCGAGTTTTCGGGTATGTTGGAGAGTTTTGGTGTACTTTTTCTCAAGAACAGAACTGTGAACAGCTCTGCTTACTGGCCACTAAGAAAATACCTGGACTATTGACTTTTTAGGTTCACTTGTATTAAGAAATGCAGATTGTTCTTGGGACAGAGGTTTTAGTGGTTTTTGGTTTTGTTTTTCCTCCAAAATATTAAAGAATGTATTATTTTGAATATTTTTAATAGATCGTTTATTAAAATAATTATAGAGGATTATCACCCTGGTGATATTAGACCTCTTGCTTTATGCAGACTCACTAAATATGAGTAGAATCAGGTACAATACAGATTTGTCAGAAAGTAATGAAATGTTAAGGATCACCAGTGGTTATCTATGGCTAAAACAATACGCACATAGACATACTGGTTTGTTTTACTTACTATTCCTAATCTTGAAAGTAAAATGCTTTTATAAACTTTATGGGTTAAGTCTCAGGAAGAATAGCCAGTCTGTACCATGACAGGTCAAGTTGTGAGACCAAATCCAAGAGCTGTACTTTCCAAAAAATTGTCTATATGAGTTTATGATTCAGCTCTTGCTGAATTCAACACAAAAGATTTGAATTATTTTTAATAATGCATGCACTGCCTGCTTGGAAATTAATCCATTGAATGTTTTGAGCACTGAAGGGTCAGCACTGAATGCTTCAATACTATGGGAGTATGTGTGCATTTGGGAGGAGCCTACCAAGTTCCATGCTTCTTGTATTTGTATCACCGTCCTGGTTTTATTTTTTCTACTTTTACCATTTTCCACACATTTATGCTGGTCATAAGAAAATTCATGCTAAAAAGTATTTCCTCCTGCCTTGTTATAGAACCCTCCATGTCTGGCTCTTCACTTTGCTCAGTGGTACAGCTGTAGTTTGCTCTTGGATGCTCTCCTGTTCTTCCTTACGAGCTTTTCCAGTTCATCGAGAACTGTGAAGAAGCATACATGGTTCTGGTGGTGCTTACTTGAGTAAACACTCCAGTTAAAGTACTCTTAAAAAAAAATCTTGTTTATATCTTGCTGGAAGGGCAAACAGGTTTTGGGGTTTCATTACTTCTAGGACCCTGGTTAAAGAGAGGAAGAAGCTGTGGCTGACTGTTAGAGCAGCTGACCCAGTGTCAGTACTCAAAGAAATCCTGAGATCCCAGCTTTACATATCACTCAAAGTGCTTTCAAAAATCTGTGTACTTTTCTTGCCCCTTCCCCCGGGTTCACCCATTTGTAAGGTGGGTGTCGAACCCGCTGTTGAAAAGCATGGCAGCACAGATATAGGCCAGTACTATTTATTATGACTGATGTAAAGTGGGCTAATGTAACTTCACTAGCCATTTATAAAGACCAAAAAAAAAAAAAAAAGGAAAAAAAAAGGTTGTAATTTTCTGTATTGTTAACCCTTTCCAAATAAGCTTTGCTCCTTATTCTGTAGATACCAACAAATCTTGCACAGAAACCTCGTTTACTTGGCAACAATAGCAGATTCTAACCAGAATATGCAGTCCTTGCTTCCTGCTGTAAGTACCAGTGCTACCATCAGAAACGTTTACAGTGCCAGAGGGAAAAGTTCATTCATACTGTTACTGATCACCATCAGTAAACCATTTTTTAGTATTTTTCTGATGAAAAGTTTTGAAGTGGTCATGTAGACCACTAAACAAATCAAAAGTTACTTTAACTGTATTTGAAACCCATTCTTCAGGATGTTAGTGTTAATATCTGGCTCTGTGACCTAAGGTCTATCTCCTATAAATGCCGCAGTGTCACAGATCTGAACAGAATCCATTTGTCCCAGATTTCTTATTCTTTAATTATTCTTGCTATATTCTTTACTCAGGAAAAAAATGCCACTGTTTTATGTCAAAAATCTAATTTAGCATTTGGGCATTGTGTTGTTTTTAAACGTTGTGTTATTCTTGCTAAAGCGATTGAGTTTGGAAGTATCCCACCTGTCACAAAACACAAAATAGCTTTATGCTTGACAAGGGTCAATTTGTCAACGCTCTTCTGTATAGTTTCTGCTAACGCTTATACCCTCAGCGGTTACTTTCAGATCAGCAGAAAATGAAATTCACGTTAGTACAGAAGAATGGGCACAGAAGCCAGGCTCTATTATAAGCCCAATTTTGAGATCTTCGCTGTGCTGCCTGCTGGCTTCCCTGTGTCATGCTGAATGTCATTTGCACATCCTAGTCAAATGAAAAAAGGTTTAGTCAAGCAAGCCTAAAAAGTGAGGAAAGCACGCATTTAGTTGAGGCAGCTTTTAGTCATAGTCAGGCTAATTTGGGGGGCTATTATTTTTCTAAATAAAACCTAACCAAAAATTTGCTTCTCCTCCTTGTTATTTGCAGCCTCCAACGCAAAACATAAACTTGGGCCCAGGAGGAATGACTCAGAGTGCATCCAACCAATCTCTCCATTCACAGAGCAATCTCAGTGATGCAATTGGGACGGGCCTTCCTCCTTCCTCCCTCATGCAGAGTCAGATTAGCAATGGTGAGCCTTGGTCCCCTTTGTGCTGCTTTGCTGTTGCTTGGCAACAAAATCATTAATGCAGAATATACTTAGAGAGCTGTAAAAGACCTCTCCTAACTCACCTTTCAGGCATATGGAGATTTCAGGCACATGCTGAAATCATCACAAAATGGCTACAGTCAGTAATGATGTTGGCTTCTGCAAGGACTCCAGGCTGCTCAGTATTTCTGTAGGGGAAATTGAAAAAAAAAAAAGCATTTGTTTAAAAAAAAAAAAGCATAATGAAAATCACCAAGTAAAGATGCCTCCAAGTTTCAAGTTTAAAAAAAAAAAAAAAAGATATATTGCAGTATTTTTATCTTGAAGGCGGTGGTGCTGGCCAGGGTAAATTAGGATTGCTTGTATAACTGACTGCACAACCAAGCCTTTAGATTGCAAAGGCTTTCTAGGAGAAATGCCTTTTTAAAAATAAAATGGTGTAATGTCAGTCTTTGTCCTCTGCAGAAGCTTGCAGGGATTGTACTATGTAGCCAAAGAGTTTGCACAGACATTTTATATGGATAAGATAAATATACAACTCTACCTATTTGTTTCTTTTGTTCTCACAACTGAAAAGAAACTCACTGAAAGACTTTTTTTTTTTTTTTTTTTTTACTTTGTTCATTTTATAGTATGAATAATCTGTTTATTTATTTTGTATTTAACGATTATTTAGTTAGCTCTTGTTTATGTGGGTCTTTCCCAAAGTGACGGGGAGAGAAAAACAGTTTCTATAAATAGAAATATCTGACTGTAAAAATCACAGACCTTGGCAGGGGGACTCAAGAGCAGATGCAAACCATGAAATTACTTCGGACTTTTAAAAAATCTATTTGTGGTCAAGCTGATGGTACCTTTTAAACTAATGGATGAGGTATCTACTTTAAACAGTTCCAGCTGTAAAAGGAACTTCTTAACTTTAGCTGAGCCTTCTTTTTGAAGGATTTATTAACTAGTACAAGTATTAGAATAAATCAGTCAAAACATCATTTTGTTTTTTGCTGTGTGACACATCACTCGATGTATAGACTGAGAAATTATTTAACGATTGTCAACAGTTAGTGGACAGCATTTTTTGCAAGTTAGGAGTAAGTATGCACAAACAGTTATGAATACATGGAATTGTGAAAATTTTTCATCTAGTGGAGATGAAGGTGTGTAATGAGCAGGTAGAACATGTAGCAGTATGTGTATCTCTGGCTCTGCTGGTTTCTGTAGGCCTAGATCTGTTCATCTCCTGTTAAAAATGCTGCTTGCTTCTCTCCATCAGAGGAAAATATAATAATCAACAGCAATTTTTCTCATTTTGATGTCTATAAATATCATTAAGAGTAATTAATCAGGTTTGCACTAAGAAAATTAGATACATTTTTCAGAGGCTGGAGATATGCTTAATAACTGAATTGAAATATCATTATCTAAACATTGCAACACAATGCTGTCTCTTCTAGGAATTGTGCATGTCTTCCATTCTATCTAAATTAATTTAGATAGACAACAATACATGGTTGAGTTTAGATAGGCAACAATGCATACTATCACAATTTATACAGTAACAATACCCAGCGAAAACAACTTTCCAAAACTCATTCATAAAAGTATTTGCAGCAACTAACAGCAAAAACCAGGACCAGTTTTCCCCAATGTTAGTTATCCAGCAGCAATAGTATTTCTTAAAAATAAGCATACTGCCAGGTAAGGAGGAGGATAACTCACAATATCAGGATACAATTGGAGCAGTGGGATAATTACATACTGGGATATTGGACTGGGAGTGCTGTAACAGTAGTGATGATGATTATGGTGGCTTGGAAGATTTATCTTCTGAAAGTCTGAGGTTCTTCCAGGCAAGCTGAAGGAAACGAAGAGGCAGGCCTGTCCTCTTGGCCCTGGGAGGGAAGGGTCCCTCGGTGCTACTAAGTCTCAGCCATGGTTATAGGGCTGCCTGAATGAAGCAATGTGCAAGGAGTTTATCAGCCACTGCTGTGCCCCCCATCGTCACCATTCGTGTGAATGGGGAAGATGAGTTGGCAGCAGGACAGGAGGAAGGAAAGAAACAAATCTCAGAAGGCTGGGATGTTACCAGAGTGTGTGTGTGTTTTCTGAAGTATCTGAAATTCCTTTTTACATTTGTTCATTCTGCTGCCTGCAGGATCTGCAGCAGCCCGTGGAAAACTGGCTGTAGGCTGGTGCTGCTGATGTTTTTCTTCTTGTCTGCAATTCTGTATACCTAGATTTGGCAGCCAGGAAGAGGAAGATCACTCTAATTTTGCAGGAGGCAATTTTAATCTGTCTGTACATACCAGGGAATTTTAATAATGAGGATTTTTTTTCATTTTGTTTTGCCTTATCATATTTTAGAAAGGCCGCAAGGGCTTTAATGCTCACTGTACATTGCCAATAATAGCACAGATTTTCTTGTTGCTCTCTCTAATTTTTCTAGGTCCTAATCACGTGTCTATGCAGCAGTCAGGCCAGAACACTATGCCCACAACCTCTCTGAGTATGACTGTCAGCAGTCATGGAACTGGGCCTGGTTATAGCCATACAGTGCCTGCATCTCAGAATGTGCCAATGCAAGGCCAGGGGTCAATAGGCAATTATGTCTCTCGAACAAACATCAACATGCAGTCTAATCCAGGTAAACTCCCTCTTCCTCCTTCTGGGCCAACTTGACTTTTCAGTGACCTCAGAGGTTTACCACAGGTGAATGTGTTCTGTAAATATTTTCTGTAGACAGGGGCAAACATGCAAGAGGAAAAGCTTTTAAGATGTCTCTGAATTTTAAGGTGTTGGGCACCAGAGGAAGTGAGAACGGTTTCAGACTTGCTTCAACTTCGATTGACTTGCCATGATTAACAATGAGTTGTGCAAAAGAGGATTAATTAGCTAAAGGTGCAGCAGCGCTATCCAGTAGGCCCTGGCGGCAAATCTCATGCCTGTGGGAGGGCTCAGAAAAGCACCTTTGGCCTAGCTGAAAGGGCCTGACAGCCAAAGGGTATTGCAGATCTACCATTTATACGTTACTACCACATTTTTTATGCATAGAGAGGCTAGCAGACAAATCAGAAGTTACCTCTTGACTTGTAAAAATTATTGCTACTGAATATTGAATGGGATGTCCAATGCTTGTTCTTTCAGACAATATAAAATGTAGGGAGCAAATAAATCCTGGAATGTCAGTTTATTTAAACTGTATAATCATCAGGTATGTAGTAAGATCGAAGTAGAAGGAAGAATTGACTAGAAAACAAATGCAGCAATGAATGAGTCAGAAGTGAGGAACAAATATCAGTTCTTTCTTTAATCCTACTGCAATAACGATTCCATTATTTTAAGTAAGGTAATAATTATCAAGGTTAGATGTATTTTCAAGTGTGTGACTGAAACGAATGGGAAGAACTAACCATGTAAAGAACATCGTTTTCTGACTACAGTGCAGAAGAGTTAAATGCATGTTGTAGGAAAACGTCTCCCCCTATGGAAAAATCACAGAATGATCAGGTTGTGAGTTAGTTGAAGGTTTTAACTTGATTCCGAAGAGATTAGGGAGAAAAGAGTTATATCCTTTTATAAAATGGTATTTTCCATGTACATTGTAGTCTCCATGATGCACCAGCAAGCAGCAACATCACATTACAACTCGGCGCAGGGAGGGAGCCAGCACTACCAGGGCCAGTCCTCCATTGCCATGATGAGTCAGAGCAACCAGGGCAACAGTATGATGGGGCAGCGACCGATGGGCCCCTACAGAGCTTCACAGCAAGGTAAAATCTATCAGTAGCTTACTGATAAAATTACCAGTAGGTTGATGATATTCCACCCATCATGTAGGGCAGGTAAGTCACCAAGAGTTCCAAGCTACTTCTATGAATAGAGAACCCGTCTGGGAAGACAGAAAATCTGAAATGCTGGAAGTACCGTGACAGCCAGAACTTTAATCTCTTTTCAAGTGTATTTTTTTTAATTATTTCAGGTGTTTAGAAATAATTCTGTCTAGAAGAGATCATATATCTCTAAAGAAAAGAAGAAAAGTTTGATATACCGCTCACTGAAGTCATTGGGACCCTTTTTGTTTCTTTCAAATGGTATTGGATCAGCTGTAAAATGGCAGTTAACAAGGAACACATTCCTGCAAACAAGATATAGTTTGCCAGCAATTAATAAGAAAAATTAGGCCAAAACAAGGAAAATTCCAGAGGATAGCCACCATGTTCTAACACCTCTGGAAAAACTTCAGAGAGGTAATAAAACTGCTAGATTGATTCTAATATAAAGTGAATTTTGCTAAGAAAGAAATGAATACATTAATTGTAATATATTTAATTCTAACTGTTTTCTTGAGCATGGCATACGTTCCTGTGCTTTCTAATAACTCAGATCAGTAGATGAATTGTAGCCTTTTCTTTCGGTATTGACACCCAAGTGAGTGGTTTTAGGATGTGTTGCTGACACTTGCATAATTTCAGTTTCAACTAGCTTTTTTTCCTGAAAATACAAAGTTATTTCCTTTTTCCAGTGAGCAAAGCATCTTTGAAACCGCTCTGAACATACATAGCCTGCTTACTTATCCAGATGTAAACATTGTTTTCTTAGAAAGAAAATTAGATAAGAAAAAACATCCCCTAGGAGTCCACGGGCTCAGTGTGCTCTCTCTTGCCTTTGCTTTGCAGGTTCCTCACAGCAGTACATGGGTCAGGAAGAATATTACAGCGAACAGTACAGTCATGGACAAGGCTCATCAGAACCTATGAATCAGCAATATTATCCAGACGGTAATTCCTCTAAGCTCTGGTCACTGTGATACTGGTAAAGCATAGACCAGCATGACTGCCACTTCCAAGGACGTGGCAAACACATTAAGATTTGTTTCCAATTTAAATGCTAGAAAATTTTAATTCCACTGCATGGGAGCCTGCACACCCACACTTCAGAAAGAGCACAAAGCCAAGTTGGGACTCGTATATCCAAGTGATTTCCCTGGGGGTGTGACTTTCCTTGCCACATATTCAGACTTTCTCTTGGCCTCATACTTGTGCATAATCAACTTCATAATATATGGAGTCAACAGTGTATAGGAAGTTATATTAATAATGTATGTGATAAATCTTTGCAATTTCTTATAGGACATGGTGATTATGCCTATCAGCAGTCATCCTATACAGAGCAGAGCTATGACAGGTCATTTGATGACTCTACACAACACTATTATGAAGGAGGTAGGAAAATACATTGGTAATTTTCATAAAACAAAGCTCTGTTCCCCTAAAATACTGACCAAGGATACAATGTCCTTATCAAAATATAAAACGTGACTTGCAGTGTCTGCATTACAAGGCTGCTATTTAGTGTCTAGAAAATAGAATTGAGCTATGTATAGCATTTTTGTAGCAATACCGTATCAGACTGTATCCACAGTATCATGTCAGTAATGGTATGGTGAGGTAGTTATGCTCTGCAGCCTTGTGGAATCACTAATAGCATAGCCTGATATTCCTTAGAAAAATGATGCTGAGGTGTAGTTGAGCCAGGTGGAATTATCACTACGAATAGTGAACCTTTTTTGCAAAGAGAGAATAAACTTCCAGGATCTGAGAGTGTGCTCTAGTCTTATAAAACTGTTTAATGAGCATTTTATAGAGTGCAAATAAAAATGGCTGTATTAAAGTAAAATGTTATGCTTAACTAAGGGTAAACTAGTCTGCTGCAGTTGAATGAAAATTTCCCTGGAGTGACAAAGCCTACTGGTTTATTCCAGGACCAACTGTTTTTTGGTCTTACTTAATTCACCTTACAAATTGTGAAAAACAACATGCTAAATGAAACCGATCCTTGAAAATCACCAAGATTTTGAGTCTATAGTTCTACCACTACAAAACTGAATCAGTGATGCTATTAAGGCGTCTGACCTGTAAATTAACTGTAAAAATATTAACTTTATTATGATACAGCGGGGTGGCAATTTGGAAAGGCAATGTCTTCCGTATAGTCTCCGTTCATTATTATTTTAGGATACCACAAATGGAATTTCCATTGTAGATGTTTTTAAAAATATCAGTAACAACTAAATGTGTTGTCTGTCTGGGCTGTATGAATAAACATCATTATCTGGAACAGAATACAGTGGGAGGGCTTCCTGAAAAAACAGCTATTTACCCTGGAAGCCTTATCTTTGTAGCTCTGACTCTTTCTTCTCTGAAACTCTCACAGAGTAAAACAAATCCTGGTGGAGCAGGTTGCTTGTTTAATGATGTGTATAAACAACTCTCTCCCATTCAAAAATCCTAGAAGTCACTAGAGAAATAAACTCATCGTGATTGGCAAAATGCAAACATCTGCTTCTGAAAAGAGTACTTGTCTATGGGTCCCACACCAGCGTTCCTCACTCCCTTATTTTCTTTATGATTAACATGTATGATGAAATACCTGCTTCATCCATAACCAAACTATTCCAATTTTTCCCCCTTTAGGAAATTCTCAGTACAGCCAGCAGCAGGCAGGATACCAACAGGGAGCTGCACAACAGCAAACATATTCCCAGCAGCAATACCCGAATCAACAAAGTTACCCAGGACAACAGCAAGGATATGGTAAGGAAACTGTCACTGACTGGTCGATTGTTTGCAATACTTCAACCCGATGCCTCCACTCCTAATCTAAAACATGGTGTAAACTATTTTATTGATTAACCTTGGACATCTACATGCTATAAATAGCCAAACAGCATAGCATGAAAAGGAATTCTGGGCAGTAACATCATTAGCAGAGCACTGCATTTCATACTGTTATGTTAGCATCCTGAGTCTTCTCTCTTGATAAACTGAGAAAATTACCCAGTACACATGCCTCATGTTGACTTCCTGACAAGCCTTGGTAGGAGGTCACTGTATGCATTCTCAGGCCTCCTACACATCAAATAGTTCTGCAACTGGCGTAAAAAATAACATCAACAATCCGGAGAATCACTACTCCCTCAATTAGGTTTCTTGCAATGTCATGTTAATCCTTGGTAAACTTGGAACTGAGGTGAAAAGAAAAATGTGGAAGAGATTTGAACATGCAGCTAACACTGGCACAGGACTTTGGAACTGTTCTGGTCACCAGGAGCTGTGTTCCCCATTGTCATCAAATTAAGTCTGATAGCTGCCTTTAAGTTCTCTGGACAGCTGCATGCATCCTGAGTCTCTGAAAGCAAGTAACCATTTCAGGTTATTCAGGACAAAAATGGGCTGGAGAGATTGGGAATATTCTAAATACTAGCTTCAAGGCAAAGCATTTCTATTAAACCCAAAACTCAGTTTTTAATGTTAACGTTTGGATTCTTCTTTCTGAAGGTGCAGAATATGCTAATTTTTCTTAGGTTCATAATGTTTGACACTCCAACAGCTTCAGTACTCTGCTCCTATTCTGTTTTTGCAGGGGGAAGTTGTGGCTGGGAGCTTATTGATGCTTCTCAAAACCGTAGATTCAGGGTAACGTTTTAGAAGACCAGAGAAATATAGGATTTCCCAGAGGGACGTAGAACCAACTTGTGGAAGTCTAGGCAAAATCTACTCACAGTTCATACTCGCAAAGCTTTATTACCATCACGTTTTACATTTTGTTAACCATAAGAACTCACCCCAGCAAATCAAGCCCTATTAATAGATTTCACTGTCTTCTCAGGTCCTGCACAAGGAGCATCTTCACAGTATTCCAGCTACCAACAGGGACAGGGGCAGCAATATGGAAGTTACAGAGCTTCTCAGACGGGACCATCCGCCCAGCAACAGAGGCCTTATGGCTACGAGCAGGTAAATCATCTAAATCTCTCCTATAAGAAAGCAGATTGATCTATTAGCTCCTCACATCAATCCATCTGATAATTTGGTATAGGCATATTGGTGATGCTTGGGTGGGTCTTTGAACATTAATAAACCAACAGAAAATTAACTCACTGTTTGTAAACCTCTGACATGTTATTCTCCAACATCTTTATTTCTCTCTTTTTTTTTATAGGGACAGTATGGAAATTATCAGCAATAAAAGAATATGATCCTGTGTCAGATTCATTTCAATAGTATATCCATCTTTTGAACTGGATGTACCGACAGTTTTGATTAATTGTAATATGTTGGTTACCCCTTAGCACAAAGCAGCGTCTGTATGTGAACAGTGTTCATTTCATGCTGGATATGAAGCAGTGCACTACTGGTAACAAGACAATGCTTTAATGGTTTGATATTTGGTGCTGTGTATAGTACTGTATGTTGATACGATGCAGAAGTTTTTAATTTCCCCCCCCCATTCTTGATGTTTCTAAATAGCTTTAGGATCATTTGATCACAGTTGTGCCCCCCGTTCTAGAAGACAGCCAGGCTGTTCGGAATTCTGGCTAAATACAAAGCCATTCAGTCATATCTCAGCCCGAGGAAGTATCCTACGGTAGGTCATTGATCTTTTTTTTAACTAAATGCATTGCAGATTACCTGCCAGCTGCTGAAATCCATGGCTCTTGACTTTACTTCTTAAGAATAATGGGGAGGTCACATTCCTTATGTGAAGACAGTTCCATGCTATGTGATAAAAGTAAGACTAATTGCAATTTCTGCAATACCTACCAGAGCGAACTACCCAGGTCTTATAATTCAACAATCTGCATAAATCCTTGTTTTTATTATAAACGGTACAGAAAGATGATCAAAACCTATATTTAAAAATACATTAATCTCTAGGCCCACCTTTTATATATGCATATCAATAAACTAAGATGTTTCTATTATGGAAAGAAAAATAGAAGGGAACTCTGAGATCTGCAGTGTCAGCCTACTAGATGTCAATATTGCTTCATATTGTGCTTAGCTGAGAAAAACATCTGGCAAAATTCTGGTCTTAAATATGCTACTCCGATTTTTACAACTTGCATATATACATTTTCATGCCAAATTTCACAGGCAGGTGGCTGGCATCCTCCTTTATTTCTGATTCTCCCATAGCCCTTGCTCAGATTTTCCAGCAAGTATTATAACCATAAATATTGTCAGTTTTATGGTTTACTGTTCTTACAGCTTAAACATCATGTTCATTTTTCTCTTGTACCTTGACAGAAATAGTTCAGAAGAAAAAAGAAAAATTCTTTTTTTTTTTTTTCTTTTCCCAGGAAAGCAACTAAATTCATCTTGAATTGTGAAACAATATACATATAGAGAGGGGAATTGTTAATGGGGTCAACCAGTGAGAGAATACCTATAGAGGGAGATTTTAGAAATATGAACTAGTGGTATGTAAAAGCCAGTATGAACAAATGAAGTCACTTCTGGTTTTATATGTCCTTATAAAGTGTTGAATAAAGCACTTATAAAGTGCTTATATAACTGCTGAATGAAGTAACATGTCCAAACTTCTCTGTGGCAAAAGGCTAGGATGATTATAATCCGTGATCAATTTTGAATAGAGATTAATTGAAAATTTACAATATAGAGTACATTTGCCCTATGTTGTAGGATGTTCTCCTTTCATTTGTCTGAACTGGTGTATTTATGGGATTTTGAGTTTTGGTACTTCGTATTTTGAAAAACCAAGACCACAAGTAAAATGAAAAAAACTCTCACTTCATTACTTTTTTTCCTATAGAGGAAAATCTTTTAACTGGACAGCTAAAGATCAATGTTGCTACCAAATGTGACAGCTATCAAATGTTGTCCAAGCACTGCCCTTGCAACATTAGCATTTTTAATAACTGATAAAACAGAAGATATTTCTGGTCAGTCCTCATGTCTCTCGTCTTTCCTGCTGGTGTTTTCATACAAATAAGTACTCTCAAATATCAAGGAACGGAAAGGAAATAAGATTGTTTTCTTTACAGTATGGTAATATTACAGGTAGCCAGAAGAATGCAATATTGCTCTTTGCCAGCTTGGAAATATGCCTTTTTATGTGGTTTTTGAAAGCGCTGAAATACTTTTGAGAGAATACGATCAACACAAAACGAAACAGCAACATCACATCAATCTGAAATGTCTTACATTAAGAACTTCTTGAATGTTGTGTATATAATGTATTTGAAAGAGCACTTTGGAAATAGTTTGTACATTTATTTCCTAATTTATACATGATTTTGGTGTTAATATTTCTAATTGTTAATAACAAAACGTTTATTTAATGTGTTGTTCATTTTTATGTGTCAATGTGGAAACAAAGTGATGCCAGCATTTTGACTTCTCCCATTAACTGTATCATCTTCTGTTTTGTAATACAGAATGCTTGACAATTGTTTAGGTTAAAAATGATCTGGAAATGAAGTTGGTGGTGCTTTTCTTACGACGCAGACTTCTTGAGGGGAAGCCACAGAGGGGCAAGGGGAGATGCCTTGGGGTCGCACCCAGAGGTTGTCCCAGCTCCAGCGCTGTAGGGCGGTGGGTGGGTGCCTAATTAACGCCCAATTAACGTTGGGTAGAGCGAGGCGAGAGGGCTGACAGACTCAAGGGGACCCCCGAGGCAAACAGCGCCGCCCGGCGGCATCCTTATGGGCATTATGCCGGTGTCGCGGGCTCGCTGTGAGGGCAGCGGCCTCTGAGGCGGCGCTGAGGGGAGGTGGCGGGCGGCGCCTTCCCGCCCTTCACCAACGGCCGGGGCCGGGGCCGGGGCGGGCCGCGGCTGCGCGTGGCGGCCGTGGCGGAGCCATGGCGCTGTGTGGGGCCGTCATGGGCGGCCGGGGCGCTCCCCTCCTGGGGCTGCTGCTGCTGGGGAAGCCGGCTTTCTCCACAACACGCGTCGCTTGCGGGAAGAACAGGCGGCTGAGGCAAAAAAGAGCCATTTCGGAAAGGAAACTGGTAAGTGCTGAGGTAAACGGTGTGCCTTGGGTGGCATCAGCTGCCCGGCTGGCTGTGCTTTGTGTACGAGGTGTGCGGAGAGCTCCTCCCTCGTGGTCTTCGATTTAAATAGAATTTGTTATGTCCGAGCGATTCGTCGCTTTCAGTTGGCAGCGTTAGTTTCCTGTTTTACCGTATGGTGGTGCCAAACGCTTCTCTAAGAGAGGATTTTTAAGAAATCTCAGGGCATGACGTGACTCGAGTTGTGCGAGAGTTCTGTACTTTTGCAGTTGTTTACCTTTATATAACAATGCCTCTTTATCCCACGTATACTCATTGGGCTATTTAATTAGCAAAACCTTCCTTTGCTGACAGGAAAGCTGAAGCACAGTGTGGGACAGTTGGTTTGCCAGAAGTCAGGTACCGAGTTCCTGTCAGAAACAGGGCCAGAACCTGAAATCCTCTTCACTCTGTATCTTCTTTACCCCCTAAGCAACTGGTTATGATATATATTAAAATTAATTCCACTTATTATGTTTGAAAATAAGATTATTCTTTTTCTTTATAATAGTTTTCTTAATTGTTCAAAGATTGAAGTTTGCCTTACTTTCATCGCCTGGTATAGAAGGCAGTGAATCGCTGTGAGAACATCTCTCCCCCACGGGCACGATGTCCCCTTTGTAAATTTTAGTTCAATTTAAAAAGACTTTTATCCATTTTGATTTTCACTTATAGGAACACAATTACTGGGTGATTCTAGTTTGTGGTGTGGTAGCTCTCTTAAACCGTCTGTGTTAGCAGTATGTAACTGTATTAAAAAGATACTTTCCCTGTTATTAGCTGTCCTAATGTGAGTTCTGCACTTCTTGTATCTGAGCTGCTTTATTAGGTTATATCAGCATAACTTCTGGCATGTACTTTCAATATTTTAAGGGGGTTCTTAAAAATACTTTAAAAATCTAATTTTCTTCAGTGTTATGCTTAGTAGGATATATTTAAGTGATTTGTGAATGACAGCAGAGTTATTTTTCACCTGTTCAGTGGAACTCGTCATGACAGAAAACAGCAGGTCTGCATATTATTGAAATCTGTAGAACAATCAGCTTGCTGGAAGATGACTCTGATGAACTGCACTCACAAGGCACAAACCTCATCCTCTTTGCAGACACGCTATTTTGTGGATCACCGGAGAGTGCGTGTGGTTGGAGGACAAGGAGGAGACGGCGGTCATTCCTTTTATAGTGAACCTCGAAAAATATTTGGAGGTCCTGATGGTGGAAATGGGGGTGATGGAGGTCACGTTGTTTTGAAAGGTAAAAGTGAAGTAAAATCTGTTTTGTCTCCTACTGTCTTATCTTTTAACACCTTAGTCCCCTACCTAAAAAAAAAAAAAAGCGGGGGGGGGGGAAAGGTAATTTCTCTCTAAGCTGCCTTTGTTTTTTATGCTTTGTCCTGAGCCATGGTAAAAAGGACGTAAATGACAGCAACAGCCTTAGAAGAGTCTCTAGAAAGCATTTTAAAAAACATGGTATTTTGCAGAAGTTTTAGTGGCTGGTACCTGCATGTAATGGTAACCCAACAAACTTTACTCTTAAGTTAGATAAAGCTGCTTCTGCTATTGCCCTCCTGCAAAATCTGTTAATCTGTCAAATGCATTTCTCAGAGTATTTAGTGATGGTTCTGTCCAATTTGGAATGGCCACTTAATGAAATGCGTTGTTAACAAACCTAGGAAGATAAGTAAAGGCAGTTAAACTTAATCACAAATTAATATCACTATTCCTCGATATGCTACATTGGCACAGTGAATCAGATATTCAGAAAGGAAAGAACAGCTAAGAGGTTGTTCTACTTTGCCTGTTGTACTAAAACAATACATTTAAGATCCACGTGTTTTGCTTTACAGCTGACCAGCAAATGAAATCGCTTTCCTCAGTCCTCCCTTTCTATCAGGGTGTTCATGGAGGGAGAGGAGGAAGCAAAAACTGTTACGGAGCCAATGGTGCAAGCGTGTATGTTAAGGTAAGTTCTGGCTGCTATGTTAGCTTTATATTGACATTGTTGATTTTCCTGGTGGGTGAAAGAAAATTCTCGTGTACATTTTTACAAGGAGCTTTGTATGTATATAACATTCGACAAATCTGAGATTAGCTGGTTCTGCTGAAGGCTTTGTACGCATTACACTGAATTGCATGTCCCTTCACTTTAAGGTCCCTGTAGGTACATCGGTTAAGGAGGACGGGGTAGTTGTGGCTGACCTCACGCAACATGGTGAAGAGTACGTTGCAGCTTACGGAGGAGCTGGAGGGAAGGGGAATCGCTTTTTTCTTTCCAATGAAAACAGAGCTCCGATGTTATTCACTCCAGGAGAGCCAGGTCAGGAAAGGGTGCTCCATTTGGAACTGAAGACAACAGCTCATGCAGGACTGGTGAGTGTAGCAGTGGTTTTTCAACTTCCTTAGCGTTGTACAGTGACATTTGACTGACTGAAGAAATAATGTTTGGTAACATTTTTGTTAGCCTTTTGGCGTGCTTGTTTAGAGATACGACTTGATGCTTTCTTGCTGTTGTTTGGTAGAAGGGTGTCCAAAGCGATTTGCAGAGCTGTCACTGTCTTGCTATGTAATGTCATCCTACTTCTGCTAAAATCAACAGTAGATATAGAAAAGCAGTGCTCAAGATTCACCAGTGATTAACAGATTTGCTGATGATGTACGGCAGGCTTTGTCTGCAAAATCTGCAGATGGACTGTGGAGAACTCTTCTAAATTAGCTTTTGTTTTCTTTTTTTTTTTTTTTTAATAAAATATAAAGTTATAATTATCTTATAGTTAATACTCATATTTATCTTTTTTCACGTATTAAACATTTGACTTTTAATTCTTGGCTTAGCGTCCTCTGAAACAAAAATACCATTTAGACATGAGTGCAAAGTCAATTTAGGGCTTAACCTGATTTTGTATTTAACTATGGTAACATTTTGACCCTGTTTGGTAAAACTGTTACAATCACTCATTTCTGCCAAGTGTTTTGCTGTTGTTCGGGCAAAATAACTGTCTAGTCTAGCATCATTTCACATATTTATTTAGAGTAAGAGCATTAGTGGATCAAAACATCTAATTCTATGTCCAGCTGGAAACTCGGTGCCAAAAATGTGAGAAGTGGACCAAATTTGGAAATCTGATAAAATTCTGTACTGTATTTCCTCTGACAAGTATTCGGTGTGTTTGGCATCAGTAGATGGGAGAATCTAGGATTTGATCTACTTCCATCTACAGATTACTGGCCATCTGTCTATCTGTGGTATGTCAACTCTAGGATATCCCAGAGTAACTTCCTTTGTAGGATAGGTTTGTTTAAATTGTCTTCTCCTCGGAAGGCCAAGCTCTTGGATATCAAGACTGAGAGTGGTAAGATTGCAGACTTGTAAGCGTTCTGGTTAGTTACAGGCCAACCTGTTACTGAATTGGTTAGGGTCAAAACTAACTTTGAATTATTTTGGAAAATAATAAATCACACAATTAGAAAATGGATAAAATGTGAACTGCAAGACAAAGGCATAATGTTTTTTTAGGGTAAAAGATTTTATGGTATACCGTTTTGACTCAGAACAAAATAAATACTTATGTATTGTGTGCACACAAAAAAATAGGGTGATCCTTCTGTGTTTTGACCTTTTTAATATTTATGAGAATGAATAAGAGGAGTTAGGAAAAATAAAGGAAACCAAGTTGCTTTTCAGAACCAAGCATGCAAAATTAGTGTTATATTCTTGCCAAAAGAATCTTTCCACATCTGCAAAAGCTTACATTTTTTTTCCTCTCCTTTGTGTTAACCTGGAACCGTGGCTCTAATAAATGCTTGTAATTCCAGGTGGGCTTTCCCAATGCTGGGAAATCATCGCTGTTGCGAGCCTTGTCCAACGCGAAGCCAGCGGTGGCTGCCTACCCATTCACAACCCTCAACCCCCACGTTGGCATTGTCCACTATGAAGACTACGAACAAGTGGCAGGTAAAAATTACAGGATGCTGTCTGTACCTTGATAGCAGTCGGTGTCAGGTGGCTTTATCTTTGAAATGCTGTAGGAGGAAGTTTAGCAATTCTATTGAAGTCCAATAAAAATAACAAGAATTCAAGCTTAATGTAGCTGAAAACAATTGAAAGCCCATTTGTCATTCACTTCTACATGCCCCTAATGTCAAACCAGCAATCTGAATCCTGTCTTCAGTGGAATAATCTAAATCTGGGGGTTGTAAAACATGATAGCCAGACTTAACATGAGGTATGCTCTGGTATTGATTCATTGAGATGTCATTCTGAAAGTACTTGCGCTGGACAGTGAAAGACTTTGTTGTTGCTGAATGTGTTCAATTCACTGTGAAATTTCTCTCACTGTAGTTGCTGACATTCCTGGCCTCATAAGGGGTGCTCATCAAAACAGGGGCCTCGGGGTGGCCTTCCTAAGGCACATCGAACGATGCCGCTTTCTCTTGTATGTGGTGGATCTCTCTGTGCCTCGGCCGTGGATTCAGCTGCAAGACTTAAAATATGAACTGGAACAATACAAAAAGGGATTGTCGGAGAGGCCGTGTGTTGTCATTGGGAATAAAATTGACCTTGCTCAGTCCAGGATTAATCTCCCACTCCTTAAAGAGCAGATAGATGACCGGGTCATTGCGCTGTCTGCATTGACAGGAGACAACCTAGAGGAACTGTTGTTGCATTTGAGAGAACTGTATGACATTTATGTGAAGACAGAACAATCACAAGGGCAAAGGCCAGTCAAGTGGTAGGACACAGAACTACTATGAACTGTACTGGAAGGAAGAAGTCATTTGGTTAGATAATGTCTGTGTTTTTTTGTTTTTTTTTCTCCTTGTTGTATTTTGTTTGTTTTTAATGCATTGGACACAGCTTGTCGATATGTTTTGGAGTGCTTCATTGGAAAGTTTTTTTTTTTTTTTTTTTCCACCTCTGAGGTGTGTCTCAAATGTTTTCCAACAAAGTTTGAAAGTTTTAATCATGCTGGAAATTCATTTGGAAACTAGGATTTTGTTTGGCATTAGGTAGTTAATTGTGGAAATAAAAGAATATCTGGTGGAAATTACTGAAATTCACAAGCTGCAGGGTATGTTGGCTGGCTGGCTGAATTGGAGTGATGTGAAGACTCAATTTGTGTTTGTCAAAGATTCTAAAATAAAAATAAGGTGGTTCTTCGTGTCTATCTCTGTACCACGACTACTTTCAGTTGTCTCAAACTCTTCCATTTTTTCCCCCTCAGAGGAGGAAGTACAGGTGCTTACCATCTTGGAGGAGGAATGTGGTGAAACAGCTGCAATTAATGATTGACATTATTTCCTCATTAGCATAAATAACTATCTTTAAATGCTGGCAGCAGGTAAATAGCTGTATAAACTAGCCACAGAACACTCATCTGAGACTCAGTTCTGAGCTCTCTAGTTTCCTTGAGGAATCTTCAGTAACGATCTGAGGAGTCTTAGGCTTAGATACTCCAAATAAAAAAACAATACAGTACTTTCATGATTTGGTGTCAGCTCTTTTTTTTTTTTTGACTGTCATACTTTCTACTGTATCACCACTAGTGGGAATTACTGTGTTTAAAGAAAATAAAGCTGTAGCGTTCCTTTAACTTCTGTCTATATGTACTACAGAAGAAGTGATAATTCTGTTTCTGTCACTTTGCATGTTTTGTTTGATTTCATCTCATGTCTTATTAATGCTCCTTAAAGTGCTGGCTTTCTTGGATGACGTCTTCTCTCCTCTCCCCATCCATAACTCTTTCCCTATGACTGGAAGTGAGCAATCTTGTTCAATTTCAATATTAAAACTCAACTCATCCTCCTGCTGTTGGGATTAGATATGTGATTATGACTGAGTTAGAACTGTGTGTGTGTAAGAAAGCAGGTGCATGCCCCTTCTTGTTAAGAGCAGCAGTTTTTTATTCTGAACAAGGTTAACTCAAATAGTCAGATTCTTAAATTAAAGAAAATTATCAGCATAAGTAATTATGTTTCTTAAATTCCTATTCTGCATACTTGTATCTGATCAGATGTGAAAAGCAATCTATGCATCATAAGCAGTGATATCTTTATAAATATGATCAGGGAAAAAATTAAAACAGAAGCATTAAATCCCAGAGCTGCTCTTGTGTTTTGCTTCCTACTTGCTTCATCCCAGAGATTTCCCAGACTGAATTAGGTGGAAGAGAATATTCACTTCTGTCCTTCCGACTGGTTTTGTGCAGCACTTCTAGGCCTCACTGGTTTTCTCTTCTGTTCGTGTATGCTTTTCAGCCACATTTAATAAAACCTGAAGGTTGCCTGAACACAAAAGCTGGGGTAGCTGCTTTGCAGGCTGTTCAGTACTTACAGGTACTCAGTGCTCTGACTTCACTGTAGTGTTTTGCCAGTTTGGGAATGACAGAGACCGTTTTAAAAGCCCCTGTACTCAAAGGAGCTTTCACACTGCCTTCCTAGCACTCATGCAGCCTTAGCGCTGAGAGTGGAGAGTGTTTTGTGTAGCGATGTGCAAACAGCGCAGTGGGATGCTAGACAGCTTAACAGAATGTCCTATTGATCGTGTAATTGGTTTCTTTGTTCTTAACGTGTTCAGCCACCTGTTCTGAGATGACAGACCGAGTTCTTAACCGCAGGCTTAGAAGTTTCAAAGAGGTTTTACAGGAGCGTGTATCCCTTCATGTGTTGATGGAAAGTGCCAAATAGCTCCAGCTTTGTTGCTGGAACAACTGTTCATAGGAGCTCGAACTTTCTGTAGCCCATATAGATCTTTATCAAAGTGAGCTCATGGTACAGGTCCCTAAGTTAATGCCAACCAAAAGGTGTGACTGCGCGCTGCTCAACCCAGCACTGATTTAATAGCTTAGCTCACCTTTCTCCATAGTGCTCCTTCAGCATTAGCGTGAAGATCTCCTGTAAATAATTCTTAGGTGGTACAGAACCGAAGAGTAACCTCTGTTTCTGCTGAAAATAAGGAATTTACACAGGATGCTCATCCCACTTGAAGGAGAAGAGGAAAAAAAAATATTCAGATTAATTGGGTGAATGGTTTCAGAGAAGAATGATGCACTGCGGGCTTTCTTCCCCTTTTTGGAGGGGGAGCATGTTCTTTTTGTTTTAGGTTTTGGAGTGGTTTCAGTGACTTTCTTCTAGATGACTTTCCCTAAGTAGCTATTGCTTTCCTTCACTGAAACCTTTGATGTTGTCTGTGCTTTTCAAGTTGACGAGAGGAAAGAGATGGGGGATTTTTTTCTCATTCTGACAATAAGCCTTACTTTAGTGCAAATTGAAGCTCAGCCTATTTAATATTTCATAGAGAAGCTTGAACCATAATTGAGTTTAGCACTTTGCAGTTCTAGTACTCCTCATCTTTTTTGATACGAGTTTTAGTAAATGATTACAGGAGTATTTTAGACGTAATTGTTTTTTCTATATTTATTTGTAATCTCCCCCTTTGTAGATTCATGGAAAGTGTAGGTAGTATCAATTGAACAGAAGAAGAAATATTGATGTAAAAACACAAAAAACGATCACACTTTTTAAACATATGCTTATTGAGGACTCACTGCAGTCCATTATGTAAAATGTATTGGATCAGTGTGTTTAAGCATGGCCTAGTTTGCAGTCTGTTTACTTACACTGTTCTGTTAAGCCCTTTTTCATTTCATGTAGCATAATATTTTTAAGGTGAAGCAGGACATCTTTGCAGTGAAGTGAACTGCCAGCAGTAAAATTGAGTCTCACTGGAACTGCACTTAGCATTTCTGCTCAGGGTCTCAGCGAGATGCAGGAATGATACCAGATACAGTCTGATAATATGTATGCTTAGAGGTGTGGTACTGAAGCAACAGCGGTAGGTTTCCACTTGCTTGAATGCAGGGATTGCGAACCTTTCACTTACAGAAAGGTTATCAAAGACTGAAGTATAAAGTGGCACCAAAACAGCCCTCAGAATGAAGAGAAGAGAGAAAAGGGCAGTAACCAGTGATACAAGCAAATGGAATTCCTAGCAGTTAGAGGCACCTGTAGAGATAATTTGTTGATGGTTTTTTTTTGAGGTGCATCCAGATGCTCCATGTGTAAGCCTGCTCCTCGTGTTTTGCCCTGCTCTTGGCCACTCCATGGGTTGTAGGGCTGGGACCTAGTGGTATCCTAAGCTGTGGTCAGCCTGCCCACCCTCCTGTGTCACGGTTGTTTGGAGTGGAGAAATCTGAAATGGGAGAGAAGCAAACCAGGCAGTCCCTGAAATGTCATGGGAGGGATGTGGGAGTGAGATATGAAAAGCCCCCACAGCACATGAAATTCTGAAAAGAGCTATGATTGATGAAAGGCAAATGGAAATTGGTGCTGCTCTCCTGGGCTGAAGAGCTTAGCTGTTACTACTGGTGAAGCTGGGTTACTAACGCTTCTCTTGATTTATTGTAACAAACAACTTATGAGGTTTGGGGGCAGGGGGAAGGCTACCAGGGGTATCGAATCTCATTTGGTCTCAGGATTTCATTTTCTGTTGCAAGGAAAAGGTTTTGAACTTACTTTTTTCATTACTGTGTGTGTGTTAGGTGATTTTTCTTCATATTTTATATAAAAAATATTTGCTTATTTTTAAGCAAATTTGTGATAAGTGAATACTTTCTCTGACTCAGGCATGTTTAAAGGCTTGTAACTTGTTTATTTGCTTTTGTTTTTTTATAAACAAACTGACTCAAATTACACATTTCCAGGAATGGCTATGAAACAGATACAAGTGGTAGTAGAACAGGACTTGGTCATGGTTTGTACAAACATTTACAAACAACTGGTTGCAGAACACCAGTCAAACTCCTTGGCTGTCTTGTCTTCAACATCATGTTGCTAAATGAGCTCCTTGGTATGCTGACACCTGTAATGTGAAGCTGATGTTGGGGCCAGGGGCTTGGTGCATTGCAGGTGTGCAACTCAAATGTGTCGTTAATTGAATGGCAGGTGGAATGTAAATAAGGGGCAGAAAGGTCTGGAATGCTGTTGAGTTGCATGAACTGTGAACTCTGCAACGGAAATTAAAAGACAATGAATAAATGTTTTGGTTTAATCACTGTAAGGAAATTATCGCTGTGTAAAAATGGACTTTTACCAACAGCAAGATAACCTTTACATGCAGAGCTCTTATTTTGGGGGGGCACTCTATAGTCTGTAATCTGCAGATCTTTGTCTTGCATAAAGGCTGTGAGAGGCGAGGCTTTAGGGGAGAGGTAATCTCCTTTATTGGGCCTATTCCACAGCGTGCACAGGGAGAGTTGGTAAACTTTGAGCTTAGCTTATCTTCAGTGGGTCTGCAGCCCTGTCATGTCCCTGGAAGTCATATTTTGTTTTTAAATGGATGGGGATGTGGACTACCTCTGTTAATGATGAAATTCATCACCACCGTGAAATTGGCTTTGGTATAAATTAAAACTTCACCCCAATACTGCTGTGTGCCTGGCCTTTAAAAACCAGCGTTGTTTTCTTCTCTCTTCCATGCTGCAGTTGCCAACACTGTTCCCCATTAACAAGTTTCCCCATCTTGTTAAACAGGGATTAATTGTGCCCGCACTACAAAGATCTGGAAAGACTGCAGTTATTAATATTTGGAGGGCAGGTTATGTATGTGTGCCAATAACGATAAGGGATGATTTGGTAACTCTTGATAACAGAACAAAGCTACCTTCGGGCTGCACTCCTGATTTTTCTCTGTGCAGTTCTGAGATTTATTATGTGGTATGTGCCCATTTTTCTGAGGTATAAAGCATAGCTGGTAGGACAAAGGCAGGGAGATTTTTATCGAGCTCGTTTTAATATTGAAATTGTGTTTGTCCTTCATTTTCCCACAGAGAGTAATTTTTCATCTCCTCTTTCCTTATTGAAATAGAATTGTCCAAGGAGACCTTAACAGCATCTGATGCCTTATCCACCAGGTTTGCTGGGTTTATTCCATTTTTTTGTTTGTTTTTTCCCTCTGCCCTTTTTTATCCAAAGTAACACTTGGACTCCTTGAAGTGTGCATTCCTTGTGAGGCGATATTCTTCCTGTCACCAAGATGGAATTATTCCTGTGTTACATTTGGATTTCCCTGGAGCAAAGACAAAAGGCTGGCCATGCTACTAAACCATATAATTACGGTTTAATAACTAGCTCATCTCTGCGTGCTCAATTTCAGTAAGAGGTAATGGTATGACTGGTTACTTTGTTACAATTCATTTTATTCTGGTAACATTCCATTAATTTTAATTGGAGTCACTCTGGCATAATGCATTGGTGACCCAGGTCCAGGTTGTTGCTTGCTTTTGTGTTTTTTTGTTTGTGTTTTTCCTTCAAAATGCAGCACTGCAGTGTGCTCAAATGCCGTCATTTTGTCATGGTTATTGGGTAGAATAAGACACACAAAACATGAAGAGTCTTGTGCTTATTCACATAGGCTGAAAATGTTTTATGCAGATTAAATCACCTTTCAGAAATGCACTTAGATCCAGACATATTAACACTGATTGAAAAGCACGGCTGAAAAACTACCAGCAGAACAAATTATCTCCTGTTATTCAAATCCTTAGTGGATGCCTTTTTATTTTGGTAACCAGAGAAATGCACAGCCAATAAATGCATAGGGAAGAGTCAGCATTTTAGAAAACATAAAGGGCTTGGATTGGTTTTACTGTGGAAAAGCTTGGTCATAATTTTAAAGATTTTTCATTTGAATCTTGACATTTGGTTCCTCAGCGCTTAATTCCCATTGAAATTGGAACATCACTGTTTTCCAAAGACATGTGAATCCCCACCCACTACATCCTTTGTACACACGTTAATCAACCATTGATAGAAGTTAGCTATTCATTGTCTAAATCTAGATAAATTAATCTTCCACTAAAAGTGGAAAATGCTTATGAAGAAAAATATTTGCATGAGGCAATGTAATTGCTAAAACACTGGTTGTCAAGAAGACATCTGTGATATTACAGATGAAGTATCCATATTTTGATTATCTTATTCATGAAATCATATTGTTTTGTGGCTATTCATTTCCTGCTGTTTTCCTCTGTTACAAATCAGGAAGATGAGTTTGGGCAGCTAGTTTGCTTTGTCCAGACAGGACACACATTTATCACATTTAAAAAATAACCTGGTAAAAGGTCACTGCGTGAAATCAATGTTTTTACTGGATTATTTTAGAAAATGTTTATTTTCTTCATTTACCCGCCCCCACACCAGACATGTAATGGAAATTTAAAACATCAGTTCAAACAAACTATTATTGGGACAGTGAGCTCTGTCTAGAAAAACAAAAACTGATAAGAGTTGCTAAATGTAACTTCGGTGCCAGCAGTTGTGGTTTTGAAGCCTGCACATCCACGCGATGGGTTACGTCTATGCTAGCTTTGAAAGGTCCATACAACCCTTCTAACTATACATACACTTGTTTCATTTCTATAAGTGAAGATGTCTCTATATCAACAGAAATTTTGCAGCTTCAATAATTTATTGCCATCAGGAAAATGGCTTTGAGGGATGAAAAATTGATATTTTACATCCTGTCTTTTCATGTTCTTTTTTTTTTTTTTTTTTTTTTAAATACAGTACCTTATGTTAGATGTCCTAACCACCTTTTCCTGGTGGAAACTGAATCACAGAAGACTGAGGTGCAAGTCTAGCTGTAAGCCTATGTCCCACTAAATTTTAAGAAATTGGTATTTAAATATCCCTGTGGACCTGTGGATCTGTACCCTAGTGATGTGCAAAGTCACACAGGAAATGTGTGATGAGACAGAGGGCCTGGAATTTGGAAAAACTTGAGCGTGGTGCTAGCCCTGCAATAACACTATCTTTTATTTGTAGGAGCCTTGTATGAGCATAACTTACAGCTGACCAGATATGTCACGTTTGTATTTGTAGCCTCAAAGCACTTCACCTAGGTGTTTACAGAGAAGCACAGAAATACCTGACTTACTGAAGAGGCGGCCAGTTGTGTGTGCTGCTACACATCTGCCTTCCCCAGAACAGGCAATACTCTTGCGAGGTATTACACTTCTTCAGTACCCATTTTGCCATATTCAGTGTCCGTATTCATGGTATTGCAGTCCGTTTTTTAGCATTTAGGATCTTTCTGTGAGCTGACTTCAGTTATCTCCTATTTTTTCTGAAGGCATTCAGGTTGTTTTCCATGGTAAATAAACCTTGATTTGTAGAAGGGCAACAATATTGCCACATCAACCTGTACAGCTTATTAACTGGTGCTACTAATTCATGTAAGTTCTAAAGATAATGATTGCTTTTTAAATGCTTGCTAAATGTATTCAAGTGGTTTATGAAAGTGATCGATGTAGAACAGTTCTAGAATATACTAAAACTAAATGAAGTTAGTGCTACATAAGTCAATTTCCTAATGTACTAAGTCTGGAACAAAACCAATAATACATTTAACTAACTGGGTCACTTAATTCATCACTCGATTAATGAGTATCCAATTTGAAATTTGCTTTTAGTGAATATTCAGACTAAAAAATATTGGTGTGAAAGTGGGAATGCTACTAAAGCCTTGGTGCCTCCATGTTAAGAAAGGAAATAATTACAGGGGGTCACAAATATCATGGAATAAAGAATAAACTTTTTCAGATTTAGCAAATAATTTATGCTTGCTCTTCTTTTTAATATATCAATTTTTCTAACATGATTTGGTGGAACCTAGCAAAACAAATACCTCTTTAGACACTGTTGTCTAGCTTGCATTTAGGCTAGCTAATGTTCATGTTCTGGGTTGGTTTGGTGTGGAGGAGGCAATTCTTCTGTTGTATTATTTGCTGATTTCATACCCCATCATGCCAGATTTGTGAGTGGTTAACACTGATTAGAAAATGTCCTTATTTATGAATTGTGATTGAATGGCACTCTATAAAAGTGAGTACCTGGTGAATTAATTGCTGAGATGAAAACACAGTTACTTGGATGAGTTGGTCGTGATGACCTTAAATAGCTGATTTCCACTTTCGTAGTCTTTTGTTCAACACTTCAGCTGGGGCTAGCTCTCAAGAGATGAGTTAAAAAGGTTGTGCTTCTAGTTTATTCCAAGGAAATTACTCAAACCTGTGTTTTCGGAAAGCATTTTTGAGATGGCCAATTTGAAACTGCTCAGAAGCTGTGTGGGATTTCTGAAGGGGAGTTTCTAGTGGATTTAAGCTCCTTATGAACTGTTCTGCATGCTTTTGTCTGCATGAGTTCTTCCCGCTGAGACTTTCAGAAGGGATATGTTGGGCATTTTGTCCCTCTGTCGAGGTTTTGATTTGCTGTGTTGCTCTGTGCAGGCAGTGCCCGTCATCTGTGCATGTTTGACTTCAGCCTTTACCTTACTCTAGAAGGAGCTACATGTCAGCATTCTTCTTGTATCAGAAACACTGTGACCAGCAGGGCTAGGGAGGTGATCGTCCCCCTGTACTCGGCTCTGGTGAGGCCGCACCTCGAGTACTGTGTTCAGTTCTGGGCCCCTCGCTACAAGAAGGACATCGAGGTGCTTGAGCGGGTCCAGAGAAGGGCGACGAAGCTGGTGAGGGGCCTGGAGAGCAAGTCCTATGAGGAGCGGCTGAAGGAGCTGGGCTTGTTCAGCCTAGAGAAAAGGAGGCTCAGGGGTGACCTTATCACTCTGTATAAGTACATTAAAGGAGGCTCTAGCGAGATGGGGGTTGGCCTGTTCTCCCATGTGCCTGGTGACAGGACGAGGGGGAATGGGCTAAAGTTGCGCCAGGGGAGTTTTAGGTTAGATGTTAGGAAGAATTTCTTTACTGAAAGGGTTGTTAGACATTGGAACAGGCTGCCCAGGGAGGTGGTTGAGTCACCATCCCTGGAAGTCTTCAAAAGACGTTTAGATGTAGAACTTAGGGATATGGTTTAGTGGGGACTGTTAGTGTTAGGTCAGAGGTTGGACTCGATGATCTTGAGGTCTCTTCCAACCTAGAGATTCTGTGATTCTGTCCATGTGGTTCTGTGAAGCACTTTGCCACTGTCATATAGATTCAAGTACCAAAAGCAACAACAAAGGATCTTCCTGCTTGTTACTTTCATGAAAGCTCTTGAATAACAGCTTAATTCCTAATTATGAGACTGTTTAACACAGGCTTCATGCAAGTTTTATACATATTATTTTATCCTTGTATATTTTGAATACAAGCTGTATCACAGATATTAAACAGTGCTTTAGCTGTAATGGCCTATTGAATTTGTGCTTTTTAGAGAGTAAATTATTTTCATAATGGAGGGTAATAGCTCTGCTTTGTCAATCCATCATCAATTCATGAACGCTGCAGGGTGTCTGTGCAACCTCATGTTCAAGGAATTATATATGCAACTCCTGTCATTGTTTGTTGTTCAATAAACAGCTTCAAATGACTAAAGCTGTGTGTGAGCTGTTACTTAAAGGCTAAAGTATTTGCCAGAACTGTCACTGCCCTTCTAGCAGAGAGCATGTTGTTTGTGAATGCTCAGAGAGATATCTTGAATTGAGATTATTAACTACATGGCAATCAGTTTTCCTTCAGTGTTAATTGTGCTGCTGAATCCTGGGATACTGTGTTAAAAAAGAATTCAGAAGTCAATGCCACATCATGGATGCATTTTTGTGCTTTAAAGGACAGGTGTCAGCTTGTGGGCACAGCCTGCCTATAAAAACTATTTTTGCCATGAACTTTACATTTTCGTGCACAGGATGGATGCTTGTGGTGTTTGTACACATATGCACCACAACTGCCTACTTCCACGGCACTGCCTCGCCATCTCTAATGTATGATCATTGTCCGTTACGGCGGGGGGGGGCTAGGAATTACTGACAGGTTTCTGATGTGTAAGAAAAGCCTTTACATTACAACAAAAAGTCCTGCCTGGTGCATCTGAGTCACTGTTAAACGGTATCAAGTTGTAGAATTTTACAAATGGAAAAATAATAGTCCCGTTCTTCCCCCACAAATGTGTATGCATAGCACTACCGATAATGCTTGGTAATTGGATTAAATATCAGTTCCCTTTTATACTCAGGCTGTGCAAACAGGTTGTAAATTATGGAGTAAAAGTGTGTGGTTTGTAAATACCTAGTAATAAGTAGTATTCATACATCCTGGACTACAGCGTCAAAAATGGTGCTGATTTAATGAGTCATAAGCATTCCTGAGCTCACTGGAGCAGGTTGCTGACAGACCTGGTTGTCTTGCCTTCGTGGTGTGTCCAAGTCTTCCTTTCCCCAGGCAGCGGTGGGATTTGATCATGGTAGCTGAATATCTTGATAAAATTGTGGTAACAGGTTACAGATGATACCTTTCACCCTGCACAATTCCTGATTGCTTTTCATAATATAACATTGCCTTAATGCTGCAAATACAGCTGTACTGGCAGAAAAATACGTTGTGCAAAGGTATGGAGGAAAGGGAGGTTTCCTTCAAGGATGAGGGAACACAGCAGCATTATGAGCTTCCTGCTATCCACAAGTACTTCTGTGAAATCCTTCATGAGAAATGCTAGTTTTGTGGTGTCAGAAACCAAGTGAGTTTTTCTCTCTTTTGGCTCTCATCCAGGGTGGCTAGTGAAGTGTTTTTGTTCTTGCCTGTGTTTCCTAGGTCAGAAGTAAAAATAATAATATAAAAATACTCCTTGCTCTGTTCCATCTATTCGCAGAATAATTTCAGTAGGGTGAAGGAGAAAGGTCTCTTTCAAGGCCAGTTCCAAATTTCAAAGTTGTTCTGGTATCACTGCATAGGGGCTGGGGTTATGAAAAATTGCTCCTCCCTCTTAGAAACCACATTGTTAAACTTCTCTGTATGAATGAAACTAACTTAGTGTTTTTCCGTCCTAGTTCTGAGATTGAATGTTTCCTTCCAAACAAGGAAGGAAAACGTTAGCACTCTTTCAAATCAAAATAAAATCACATCTTCCTGATTTCAAAGCCTATCCCTCTTGGCAAGTCTCATTGATTATCCCAGACAGGTGTTTTTCAACAAAAGCTCTTCTTGCATTGTCTCTTCCTGTGTAGCCTCCTACATGAGCTAATGAAGCTTCAGTGATGTCTCTGGAACACAATGCAGCAATTTATATAACTACAGGTTGGCGAGAACAAATAAGGAATCATAATTGAGGAAGGGCACTGAAGAGAGGCTGTGTGAGCAAGGATCTTCTATCTGTGGAAAGAGATATTTCATTATTGGTGATTAGGGAGGAAGCATCACAGAGCCAAAAAGAAAGTAGCTGTGATGAAAAATGTTCTTTGATAGTTTATTGATATGCAGACACTGCTCTATGAAAGGACCACAGACCTCGTTATTGTGCCCTTTCCATCCTCTAGTTAATGGAGTGTAGATTTGTATTAAGGGAGCTGACATTGCCTCCAAGCGGGTCTTACAGTAAGTCATTTAGCCTGTTTCTTTAAAAAGCTCCTGAGTACAATTTATAACTGCATGAATACTGTTTACTAACACTCCATGCATAAATTGGATCCTTCTCTCTGGAAATAGTTGTTTGTTGTTTTTTTTTTTTTTTTTTTCCTCTGTGTCTGTGCTTCCACAACTACTTGGTGCATATTCAAAATTACAGCAAATCATCTTTTATGTTTTTTTATTTATTTTTTTTTTAAAAACAGGTCCTGTCTGCTTTTTTGTGTCTAGACGATAGAAATTGGGCAACTTTTTTAAGAGGTACGGTAGCAGAGAATACGTGTGTGTTTTGGTAGGTTAGTTGATGAGGAGCCCTGCATTGCCTAATGGTAACGCTTTTTCACAGTTCATATTTGATTATGCCGAGATGCTCCCTAGTCCCTGCCTCTTCCAAGTGCATATAGACATTTATATTCCGAACACTAAAAACCAGCAGAATTCCAATACTCCTTTTACCTTATTTGAATTAGTCATCAGCTACCCTGAAACTTCAAACTAGCTGATAACATTCTGAGTATGAAAACCAGGCTCAGGTGTGACCTCACATACAGGCATAAGTAGTTATTTCGCTTTTGTATTTGGCAAGGCAGGAGGAAGGAATGGAAGTATCTTCCCTGCAAAATTTGCCAGTGAATAAAATCACTTACAGCTAAGTTTAGGTAAGTATCAGAAGTCATCTTTTAGAACCATAGGATACAGACAGATAGAGAAGGGCTTTGATTATTACCTGCTGTTTTGAATACTAGGTAAAACAGACAGGAACGATTCCTCCTTCCTTTTCTTTAGGTGTAATTTAAAGTAACGTAACTTTTCTTTTATCAGACTGAACAATATAGTAGTCCTCTCTTTGTGAACAAATGAAGACAAACACAGCTGGAAACTAGTCTCTTGTTCACGTTCTGACTTTGTCTGTTTTTAGGCAGACTAGTGGATTTCATGAGTCACAGGAAGAGAGAAGGTTAATGTTTTCAGATCTAAGTTTCATGTAATGTGCTCTGGAAAAGAACTAGAATTGGAAAGAATTAAGTGTTATGCGCTCACCACCAACTGTGTGTGCCATCAAGAACCTACTAATCATCGGTAAGCGAAATGCAGCTGTTTCAGGAGCTTTTTTTACTATTATTATTAAAGTAAATTGTATAGGCTTTAATTGTCTCCTCAGACAAACCCATAGAGGTTTTACTTTCAGTTGTTTTTCGTTGTTTCCAGCAACACTGGTTACCATAAAATATTTGGCAAGTTTTGTAGAAAAATACTTTATTGGGGTTCTCAGAAGGTAGCAGACACAAGGAAAGGTACAAGCAGGCTCAACAGTGCGTACTGGCAGTTCTTAGCACACTCACTTCAAAGCATATATTTGAATTCATACATAACGGTCTGACTGAACATGTCACAAGACTGAACTATAAATACAAAACAAGACTTCATTTAAAACCTGACTTCAGACAACAATATTGATCTACTCAGCAAATGTCACTGGAAAAAAGTTGAGTAGTGATTTACTTTATTCCTAGCAACAGCCAAGAAACAGTTTGCTCACAGTAGCCAAGTGTAATGGGCAATCACAACATCAGAAGCTTTTGGGTTCTACTTTACGGCATTTGGGTTTCCATTTATAAATGTAGTTTTCAGACTTACAATTTTGAGCTTCCTTGTACAATACTGTTAAATATGAGTGTTTGCCATGGCAACTAATTATGTATTTGTATTACTATAGCACTGAACAATGCCAGCAGAGATCGGGAGTTAGTCTTTCACTTTATGGTCATTCTGGCTCTGTTCCCAAAGAGGTTATAGACTGCATGGGCAAGCATGATAAAGTGTGAGATGGGAAGCAGAGATAAAATGCCCCAGATCTCCTGTTAAGACTGAGAATAGATCCCTGGTCTCTTGAATCTGGTGCTTTATCTGTGGAATTAGTTGACTGCTTTAAAAATAAATAATAGTAAAAAGATATTTATGTTGCTTGGAACAGCTTGACCAGGGTCTCTGTTCAAAATAATGTGCTTTAAAAGACAGCATGTGAGAGTTCTGGAGAGCTTGCTGAAGTTAGGAGGTCTGAAACTACCTTAAAAAATGGAATGCAAACTTCACTTCTCCCAGTACTTGTCATTGGTAACGCATCGCTGGAAGAGTAAATAGGAGGTTCTGCAGATGAGACTTAGGAGTCTGAGGGAGAGCCCGTGGAGAAGCTGAAACCCTGCTGACGCCTTTCCTGTAGGCACAGCAGCCCTGTTCTTCGAGGCTGTCAGGGTTCCCACCATCCTGCAGGGCCAGTGACTGTGCTTGTTGCTCCTGCTGCACGCCCTTGGACTGGATGCCGCTCACCTTGTGGTGCTGTGCTGCTGATCCACCTGGTGCACGGCACAGCCGGTCCAGCAGCTGACAAAAGTCAAAAGGGGGAAAGGCAGACAGCTGCTGCAGGACACAGGGCAGTGCCTGAGAAAGGACAGCTTCTGAGAGAGGAGAGGAAGCTTTGGCAAAGGGCAGGAGAGAAGCGCACCCACGTATCATGGGAGTAAGGGCTGGTGTGCGGCTGGACGCAAAGGGAATCAGATCCGTTTTGAAGCAGGGAATGCCAACAGGATGTTTCAGGATACCTGGTGCCCCTAAGTCCATCCATAAGCTCTTCGTGGCAGAGATTTGTCCCTTCTTGGGGAGTGGAAGGGACATCTATTGCAGCACCACGTGCAGTGGGGACCCAGCTTATGGCTGAAGCTGCTGTAGTAGCAATGATTAATGAGGTGGTTTTCTTTCTGAGGTCCATTCTTTCCGTATAATCATGTAATATCCTAAGTGTAAACTGAAGTTTAGTCCAGTGGTTTCAGGTTACTTATTTTAACAAAACGTTGTTGCCACGCAGGCTGACTAGGTGGCAGCAGAGCTCTTCTGTGCTCTTTTGTGCAGGTGCAGGACACAGATTTATTTCACTGTCCGTGATTAATGTAAAAAAAAAAAAAATAAAAAAACCAACCGCCTTACCCTTCTATTCTGTTTGTTTCTGTTGGTGATGAACTAGAGTTATTTAACAGTGATCTCACTGCTGCCTTCCTCACATGTGCCAGACCAGTGGCCCCAGCTTCTTCCAAGGAAGCAAGCTACAGTACTGTTCTTTTATAAAAACCTGTGTTACAGAAGGCTTTTCTCATCCACACACAGAGCTAGCTTTACTTCCAGCAGTTCTGGAGAGGATCGTGAGGTTGGATCTTTAGCTTCTTCGGGCAGAGGAGTTTAATAAAAGCTCTTCTGAAGCTGTAGTGACAGAGAGGGTATAGGACAGGGTTGACAGCTGAGTTGATCCACAGCAGCCAGAAGGAAGTCTCATACCAGTAATCAGAGATGCAGTGGCCATGGCAGCCGGCACGGATAATCATGAGGAGGGTGTATGGTGCCCAGCAAATTCCAAAAATGCCTACAATGATTGCCAGTGATTTGGCCACTCTCTTGTCTCTAGAGAGCCTGAAGCGTTGAGTCATGCTCTGGGAAACTATCTTCATCCGCTTCTCTAAGGACAGAGTGCACGCTGAATTTTTACAGCTCTTTTTGTGGCAACACTTGGGTTTCTCAGAGCTCCCTGAGCTGGGCGTCTGCAGATCTTTTGCACCAAGGCTGGCAGTGGAGGCTACTGCTTGTGCTTTGCTCTTAGAGAGGTCGAGGGTTTCAGCGGGCTCCTTCTGCTGCTCCCACTTACAGCATTTCAAAGAAAGCTTGGCTTCTGGGCTCATTTCCATCTCTTCAGTGAAGGATTGGTTGTGCACTTCATGGAAAACATCCAGGCGTAGTTTGGTGCGCTTCTGTATGTTCAGGTAAATGCTCAGGTTGAAAAACATTACGCTGATGAAAGGGGTGAAAAACTCCAGCGTGGAGGCTGTCATGAGAAAATACCAGTTGTAGAAAAATTCAGCGTAGCATTCCCCGGTGGGTATGATGCTCTGGCCCGAGATATACTCCCAGCTGATGATGGCAGGTCCGTAAAGCAGGAAGGCTAACACCCACACCATCACCATCTTCAGCACCGCTCGCTTGGTGTTGCCTTGCTGGGCTCTGTAGGCGACCTGCAGTGGGGAAACCTTTCCTTAAAGATGGCCACAGACACCAACTGGTTGAGGCTCTTCACAAATGAACTGTTAGCGTTTCTGGTAAAGTTGCTAGGCAATCTCCCAGCAGTGTAACAAATTCATATGCCATAGGCAACGGGAGCAATTGCTAGATAAATCACACTCCTGCAGGGAAGACTTAGAACCCTCGTCTTGCAGCTCCAAAAACAGACGTGGCTTCTGCTCAGTGGAAATGTACTGACTTGGTTTGAGCCCGGCAGGCTGCTGCTCCCAGCCACTTGCATGAGTTGTCCCTAGCTACACCCTGCAACTCCCGGGGAGAGGCATGCCTCAAACTCTGGGCTAGGCAGGCGTTTAGCTCTGGATCTCTCTGAACCCAGGCTCCTCGTAGCTAATCTGCTTCGTACTTGGAGTCATGGAAAAAAACAAACAGCTCATGAGCTGCTTGCTTCTTCCTGCAAAAGGCTGAGCATTTTCATCTCCCCATGCCCAATGACCTCCAAGAAGTGCCCTGCTGAAGTTGGTACTGAAATCTCGGCTTTGGTGGCCAGGGAGAAGCTGAGTCCAACCACAATCTGCTTCTTTGTCCTGGAGATAACAAGCCCCTGGAAGTTAGCAATAGGTCTGCTTACCTCGCTGACTCACTTTGTACACTGTCCTGTTATCTGAGAAGGGAACACCTGCACAATGCGGTCTGAACCTTAAACGATTTAATTATGCCAGAAACAATAATCTGAGGCCACAACTGAATTATGTATTTGTGGATAATTATTGCTTTCCATCACCAGGCTAAAAGATGCATGGTTCCTGAAGGATTAAAAAAGCTTTTAATTATTGCAGCGAATCTGGGAGGATAAAGCAGGGGCAGAGTTACTCCCCTCTCAGCTGCCATGCCAGGACTCACCGCTCTTGTCACCGAGAGGAATCTGTCATAGCTGATCAGCACGATGTTGAAGACCGAGGAGGTGCAGAGCAGGTAATCAACCACCAGCCAGAGTTTGCAGAGGCTTCTCCCGAAGATCCATCTCCCCGTCAGCACATAGGGCACGTACAGGGGAATGCAGAAGGCACCTGCAACCGGAGGGGGCCATTTACACCGCAACTGGGGACTGTGCGCGGGGGAGGCCACGGGGGCCGGGAGCGACCTCGCAAGAGCCCCGGGGCCGGAGCGTGGCCGCTGCCGGCTCTGCTCGCCCGGGGCTGCGAGGGGGGAGCCCGGGGTGCCGGGGGGAGAAGTGGGGAGCCCCTGGGGTGCTGGCTGGGATGGAGCCCGGGTGCCTGCCCGTCCCGTCCCGTCCCGTCCCGTCCCGTCCCGTCCCGTCCCGTCCCCAAGTTGCAGCCGGGCGCGGCGCGGCGGGGCGGCACTTTACCCACTAGGAAATCCGAGATGGCCAGGTTGAGCAGGAAGAAGTTATTCTGGGTTCGCAGGCTGGAGTCCGCCACGAAGGCCAGCATCACCAGCGCGTTACCGGCCACGGTGACAGCGATCAGCAGCGCCATGAGCGCTCCCAGCGCCGCCGTACCGCCGGGGGCGAAGCGCCCGGAGGCGGCGGCGGCGGCGGAGCCGTTCATTGCCCCGCCGCCCCCCAGGGCCCCGCCGCTCTCCATGGCCCCGCCGCTTCGCACCCAGCCGCAGCCGCGGGGCTGCCGCCGCCGCCGCCCCTCCCCGGCCCGGCCCGGCCCGGCCCCGCCTCCCCGCCCCCCCGGTACCGACCCCCCGGCCACCCCCGGGGGGAGCCCGGACCTCCCCTTCTCCCCCAAAACCGGCCGCATCCTGCGCCCCCCCCCCCTCCCCGAGCATCCCTGCGCTCCCCCGAGCCCCCCCGGGCCGTGTCAGCGCCTCCCCGAAGCGCCCCCGGAGGCAGCAGCGGCCGTGGGGAGCGCTCCCGGTGCCTGCCTCAGGTCCCCGGGGCTGCGGGGAGCGGCGTTAAAGGCTTCATTTGTCCTTTAATTAGCACCCAGCCAGGGGCCCTCGAACACCGGGGCAGGGGGCGATGCTCTTGCCCCCCCCTCCAGACCGCACGTGTTGGGTTTTTGGGAGTAACTCGGCTCTGGTGCCGCGGGATGCGGCTCCTGCCGCCGGCACCCGGGGCACGGGGCGGCGTGGGGCAGGGCCGGGGCCCCGACCAAGCTCCTTCTTTTCTGGGGAAGTCGGAGAAGTTGGGAACGTCTCTGAAGAACAGAGATCAAACATTAAAGCGAAGCAGCAAAATTCTGGGAACCCAGAACCGCGCACGAGGCTGCCTCGCGGGGAGGTTTGTCGCCTCCAGGTTCCTCCCAGAGCCGTTTTCCCATCAGGAGCTGTCGCAGAGCTCCCCTTCAGCCCACCCGGCCCTGCTGGGGGGCGGCCGAGGGGCTCTTGTCAGCCCCGCGGGGCTGGGGGCGAGGGCACCTCGCAGCAGGGCGCCCCCGAGGGACCCCAGCCGCGTCCTGCACCTTCCCCTTCCCTTTCCCTTTCCCTTTTCCTTCCCCTTTTCCAGCTCAGCACCCAGCTGGCAGCACCCAACAGTGTGTGGAGGCTCCAAGCTGTGTGTGTGTTGCCTCAGATGGGACAGAGAATCGCGTTTAGTTAAATTTTCTTTTTTTTGAGGGAGGGCGGATGTTGTAATGAGGCACCACACTGCTTTTATTCTGCGGCTGTTCAGGATCTCGTGTTATTTGTAATCTCCAGCTCTTCAGACAATCATTAGTGTTCATTAAAATGTTTACAAATGCCGAATGATTGTGTGCATGCTGCAGCACGATCACTAGGAGCTGTTTGCCGTTTGTTAGCTGTCACTCATTATTTAGAGTTTTCGCCATCCGAACAGAAAGCAGGAATCGTGCTTTGTACCTAAGGTAATTCACAAAGTGATTTGTAAAATGCAATGTGGACGATTCTCAATTACTGTTTATCCAGACTAATTTGCCTGGCAGGTCAGATAAATAAGGGATGAGATAGCCAAGCAGACTATAGTTTTGCTGCTCTAGATATTTCTCTCTTGCTTCAGCAGCAGGACAACTATCTGTCTACTGCCCTCAGGAGACGTGCTGTTCTGGTGATGAAGCAAAGGCGTTGGCCAGCCGAGGAGCGCCAGTTAGAGCAGATCACGTAAGGCCATGCAAGCAGGCAGTACGATGGCTAACGTGCTGACCTGGCCTAGGCATTACATACGTCACGTGGAGATCCCAGAAATGTTCACAAGTGCTTAGGTATGTCCACATGGGGTGTATTGATCACCCTGTAGTCACCCCTCGGGGTCCTCTTCAGGGCTGGGAGCCCCCTGAGCCTCACAGCTTGTAGACTGCTTAGTCCCCAGGTGGATACAGGAGCAGGCGCCCGATGTAGAGCTCCTAGCCCAGAGCTCCCCCCCGAACCCAGCTCCTAAAGGTGTCCATGGAGTCTCATCTTAGTGTGATGAGACTCCTGATCAAGGGGACTGGGAGCTCTCCTCCCCTCTCTGCTTCCTTCCCTACTTGATGTTTGAGAAGCATTTAGCTTGAATGTGAATTCTGCAGATGTTCTATGCCTTTAAAAAAGGACAGAGGTTATACGTGACTTTTTTAAAGCTGCTTTATAAAGAAGCAGAAGTCTGCCCTTGCAAGTTCAGATTCAAGCGGCGAGTGAAGAAGGGGTGAATAACCCTCCTGGAAAATGGTTGTTCTTGGGAGTGTCTCTGTGAAGCCTCCAGGCTGAGAGACAAATAGCTTCTGCAGCCTCCTGATGTTTAAGGAGCTTTGGATGTAATTCTGGAGTTGGCCCTGTCCTGGATTCTGGGCACTGCAGGATTTGTGCATTGCTGCATCACAGCTTTGCCGCAGGACCACCGACTGCTGCCGGTGCCCAGCGCCTCTGCTGGTGCTGGTCGCAGGCAATCGCTCAGTCTCACCAAGTGGTTTGTACACGCTTTGTATGCGTATGGCTTAGTGCCACTGGCTTCTGTTCCTCTTGTTTATTTTAGTTTGGAGGTCCTAGAGGGACCAATTTGGAGTTTCCTTTGCACAGATGCATTTCCTCTGTACAGCATCTCATATTTGTTTTCTCCTGTGACTTGCAGAGTTGCACATAGATTTACAAGCTGGACAGAGGAGGAATGGAGAAGTTCTGCTTCCCAAGAACTCTTGTGCAAATAAATGAAGTTTCCATGTGGGCTGCTTATTCTGACCACCGAAGACAGTGCTGGGATTTGCTCATCTCAGCGGAGCACCTTCTTCTACAGGCCAGGTTTAATTATTCTTGTTTCTCAAATTTAGCATCACGTAGTTTTATTAAATCCCCATAATTTGTGTAATAAAACCCATGGTTTTATTAAACCATGATGTTTTCCCTGTAACACTTGAGGTGTTCCTTGGTCTACAAGGCATATGCTATAGTCCATGCCAAATCTGAGCTATTACACATGCATCTGTTTTGTCTTGGGGCACTGTCACTTTCTCTTCTGGTTGCCTCATACATTTATTTGCAATTCATGAAAATCTCAAGACAACATATGCCAAAACATTGGACTTGGAGCACCACACTACAAAATTTGTTTTCAGCTTCTTAGAAGAGTTGTAGAGATGCTGATGCTCTGTTAGATGTTTATTCAGTTCTTAGATTGTCTTGGATGCTCTGTATCTTTCTAATGAACCAGGAAATCCAGATGCAAGGAATTGGATTTCTCCCCTCTCTGGGAGGCATGTCAGTATGTCTGTGCTGAGATAACTTCGTTGGCTTGCTTTGGTATTTTTATCTAATCCACTTAAGTTTTATTCCATGAAATGTCTTTTTAGAAGAGTCCATTAAAGAATTTCTTCAAACCAGCACCTTCTTGGCCCACAGAAAGCTTTTCAATGTAATAAACCTGGAGCTGGGAGGATATTCCTCCATAGCCGGCTGATTACATATGGCTACATAATTGACAACATCTCCCACCTTCAGAGACTGTGATCTTTTACAAATGACAAAGTGATAATCATGCCTGAATCATTAAGACAAAAACACAGTCTCCCTGTGGTTTGTCTCGGAGAATACATGACCTGGAATCGCTGTCACACGCATCCCAGTCAAAACCAATAGCGATGGCTGCAGCCAAGCTCTATGAACAAACAGCCCCCGCCTCTACCAGGCAGCAGCTGGCTGAAAAGGTTCAAAATTTTCCTGCCCCTCTGTTCCAGGCACATCTATAATTCAGTGCTTGCACTAATGCTCTTGGCTGCAGCTCAGGAATCCTAAGGCGCTTTGACATCAGTAAAAGTGCCTCTGTTGTGGGGCACAGGTGTTTGGGCAAAATATCCCACCCTTGTGCGAGCTCAGCTGTGCAGGAGCAAAGGTGTGTGTGAGTCTGCGTGCTGCTCTCGCTCGCTTCTTTGTGAAGGGGAGAGATGGAAGCTCCCTTCTCTCCTGGAACAAACACAATAAAACGGGTTTATAAGGTGCTGACGATGAGGGGGTTATCCATAATCCACATGGATGGATGTAACTTCCTCTGGATGTTGATCAGCCTCTTCCAACCCTTTCGCGGAGGCATTTGCACCTTGGTGCAGGCTTAGATACGCATCATTGCCATTACACGGTGAGGACAGCTGTGTCCTGAAATCAAGAGAGATGGCAATCAGAAGACACATTAGCAACAGGAAGATTTAAAGGCAAAACAAGAGCTTTCTTGACACCTTCTCTTGCTGCATGTCCATCTTTGCATTTTCACCAAGTTGGCACTTTCACACTGAGTGGTTTGCTCTTCTACAGAGCAGTGAGAAAGTGCAGGGCTAGAGGCAGGGAAGCCCCAAACCTCCAGAAGAGATGCTGCTATTGCTATGCATGATTGTAGTTTTTTCCATTGCTTATTTTTGCCCTGTGGAGCCAGCTTGTCTGTGAAACAAATTTTAAAGAAAGAGATGATTTAATAACCTCTTTGTGTTCATGTCTTTACTGATGAGGGTTTAAAGTGCTCTGGCATTCACACAAGTATCTGTCACTATGGGACCCATCCCTTTGTTTTATTTCTTTTTGTTCTGCTTTTCGTCATAGGAAATGTTTACTCAGTTTGGAAAATTCCCTTTTTGAGATCCTCTCAGAAGTTACCCAGCACACGTGGGTGAGGGTAAGGGCAGTGTGGCAGAGAAAAGAACTCGGCGCAGCTAAGGATGAAATCTCCAGAGGAGGCCTTGAGCTCCTGCTTTGCCAGACCACCGAGCCACTGCACAAACAGGGAAGCCAAACTCAAAGATGAATTTTTTATAGCTAGGATAAGATGATAAGGTAGAGAAAATGCCAGGGGAGCATTTCCAATGCTAGAGATGCCTTTCCAGCGAGATGCTACTCTTTGATATATAAAATAAAAACAACAGCTTGTCTGTCAAAGTTGGAGAGCTATTAGGGCTGAAAAACAGCATGGCAATCCAAACCTGGATGGGACGTCATGAAATCAGCTCCTGGGTGTGCTTCATCCTGCTGCTGAGCCGGATGTCAAAACAACTTCTGCTGGTGGCAAGAGGTCTTTGCCTTGTTGTGTTGCAAGGGACTTAATTGAGCAAGTTTCATGTTGGATATAGAAAAGGATGACAAGAATAGTTCTCAAAAATGAGAAGATGCACTTGTGAACTCAGCTTTCAAAAAGGCAGGGACAGCACTGGTATCTCTCCTTTCAAAGCAGCGCAGCACTGAGAGCCATACAGCACAGCGCCAGCAGCACCTGAAGAAACCCCAAACACTGGAGAGGATTTGCCTCCAGCCTGGGCAGGCTGTGGTCCATCTGTGTTCAACAAACCCTATACTTCTTTTTTTTTTTCTCCTTTCTTCTTTTCTCTTTCTCCACTTTTCTTTCTCTCCACCCCCACCTCTAACTCTAACCTGCCAACCCAGACTCCCAAAGTGTACAAAAACAACCGGATCTTTTTGCACAGGGGGATATTTGGTACTTGGACCTGTCCCTAACATCAGTGACTGTTGGTCTCTTCGTGGGAACTAACTCCCTAAAATTACAAATCACCTTGTCACCAAAGAAAGTCACGTTTCCAGTCTTGTGGAAACCAACTGCACTTCTACGAGCAGGAAGATGCTGAGTTTAGCTACTCTGGGAAAGGAAAAGGCAGTAGAGCAGGATGAGTAATACGGAGAGTAATGAAGTAACTGTCTGATCAGAATTAACACCTGGTTCTTGTCAGGGCCAATTCGATATTGCATTTTGAAATGAAAATTTCAGAGCACAAGGGGAATAAAACCAAAAGTCATTCTGCATCTGTCAGCTTGGACTGAGCTGGCATCAGCTGTTATGGCCAATAGATGTTTGCAGAGAGAGGCAGCAGGATCTGAGTAACAAGACATGAGATCCACATACAGCTGTAACCAACGCTGCTGGAAGCATTTTGCCACGTGGAGGAGTAAACATTAGAGTTCTGCTGAAAAAATATCACTTAGATTTGGTACTCCATCAGGAGACACTTTAAAAAAAGCAGGGCTGGGCTTCATTCCTAATGCTCTTAGTGGTGGTAAGTAGGGTTGGTTAGGAGCTAATTGGGAGCATTTGAACAATTTCTTGTTGCAGCCAGCGTTGTTCTTGGAGCAGCTGAAGAGAAACCAGCTGGGTTCCTCTGGACTTTGGCTGGTGCAAGCTGCAGAGCAGTCTGCTTCTTAACGCTTGATCAAACTTTATAAAACTAAATGACATTAAGCAATTAGAGGGGTAGAGTTTAATAACACTTATGGAGCCCACGATTTTCTTCCAAGCTGCCACGAGGTTCTTATGGGAGAAGATCTGCAAATGTCAACTCCCTCGCTTCCTGCTGGTCTGTGGGGCCCAGAGGCAGGAAACCCATTGGTAACCTCATATAATATTTAACAGATTTCCTGGGCTAATTAATTATATTACTTTATATAGTAACTAACATCTCTCTAATATGTACCAAAGTTTAATTCATTTTAATTCATTATCGCCACTTCATGTGGGCCCAATTCTCTCCTCTCTTACAAAGATGCAACCATATTTATTCACTGTGGGCAATGGGGAGAAAAGCAAAGCTCTCTTTCCTCCAGATGCTTTCCAAGCAGAAATGTAGAGGCAATTTTGCTCTCACCTCTGCGTGACTTGATTGAACCAAGGGAGTTCCTACTAAGTAGCGCTGGTGTCACTGAAAGCAGAAGCTGTCCCCAAATCCTCCGTCAGGTGCTCAGTGTCTTGCAAACTGAAAGGCCCTTCGGGTACAATGCCTGAAGAGCTTTTCTACAAGTCAAGGTTTGGATTTGCAGTCTGGTATTTATTTCACAATCATACTCATCTGTAGAAGAAATGCAGCACAGAAGTAGAGGTAGTTCTGTACAGCAGAAGGCAAACAAGGCCTTTGTTGCTAAGATCAGGAAAATCAGAAGTCTGACTAGCTTTAACTCTGCTTTCTTTGATCATTTGACTTCTGCAAGGCCCGTGATAATGAAGTCTGTTGTCTCCAGGCTGCTGGACAGCGTCTAGCCGACAGGGACTGAAGCTTGTTGCTGTTCTCCAACTCCCCAGCAGCCTCTGTGAAATGTTCAAGCAGAGTCTGTCCAAGTCCTATGGAGAGAGCTCTCATTCACCAGAACCCCTCTCCGTGCGAGGGTGAAGGCACTATTGCACCCAGAGCTGTCCTTGCTGTTCTGGGTTGGGCTACACATCCTGGGGTAGGGGACTCTTCATCTGAACCAGCCACGAGAACCAGAAAAGTCTCCTATTTGGGATTTAGGCTGTCCCTTCTTTGGTGGAGGCTGTTTCGAGGGGTCTGATTGCAGGAGGCTGCCGTCTTGTCACCAGTGACTTCCGTGGTGGCTGGAAACCTTGTCTGAAGTGTGCAGGTTGCCCTGAGAGGGGAGGACAGGGTATCAAAACCTCCGCTCTGTTGCCTGGGAGGACAGGAAGGAGATGCCAGGGAGGTGCAAGTGCAGATGCAGACAGAATCGGCTTGGCTGGACTGAAGCTGCCTTTGCACCCAGCATCTGAAACGTCGCTGTGCAGTCACGGGCTGTGATCAGCACCTTCATCAGAAGGCTCAACTGCTCACCCTGGGCCCCTGGGCTCACCTGGTCACCCTGGGCTCGCCCCCACATCCATCTCCTGAGGGTGAGGGGCAGACCAACGTCACTGGAGACGCAGCTGTTGCCACTTGTAGCAGGTCTGCAGGAATTTTAAGTGGCTGCGCTCCTAAAAGTACTTTCAAGGGCAATCTGTGAAAGGCATTGCACAATTAAATCCAACAGCTTTATGGTCACTTCTCAAAATGCACTTCCTTCAAAGGAAAATACCCTTCCTGCCTGTCCTTTTAGCCCTCATCTCTTCTGCTGGATTCCCTGTCCCACCCTCTGTGAGTCACGGTCACCCTTGGCTCCTCTGCCCTCCTTTTTGCTGTTTGAACAAGCCAGATCCTGCTCAGCTCCTCAGTTAAAGTTTGCCAGCAGAAGGATGCTGCTTCCTCCACCTGCCCATTTCCTCCTGAAGCCTGAACTATGCCTCACTGGTCTCCAGATCAGTGTAATTGAGAAAGAATTGCATCTGTGCAAGGATTTTCCCTGACTCCTGGCATTTCTAATAAAAAACCTTTTTCTCAGCCACATCTCTGACTGCTCACGTCGATGTCAAGCCTGCACTTAGATCTGTCTAACAAAGGTAGATGGAAAATGTAGTTCATACTGAGCCTCAGTGTGCCTAATGTATTCTCTTCTATTAGCTGTTGCTCTAGGTTCTGATCTCTGATTCCTCGTCTTTTCAGGCTTTCTTTTGATGTTTGTTATAAGCCAGCAGAGACTAATAGAGAGTATGTCAGGCACCCGACTACAAAAGCACGGCAAAGAGGGATTAAAAGGGATACGGCGACAGGAGGAAGGTAAAGCATTTAGGAAGCATCAGCTCACTGCAGGCGAAGCAGCAACAACACCCAGGATGTTTGTGCTTGTGCTGCTCTCGGCTGTCATTCCCCTTCCAAGCACAAATACACGTTCCTGAGCTGCTCTGGCCTCCAGACAAGCCAGTAATTTGGAGTCAGACTGGTGCAGAAAAATAGGAGAGGACAAAGAAACCAGAGCTCCCCTGGGTCCAGAGAGGAGCTGGAACCCTGAGCAGAACCGTTTATTGGATTAGCTTGCAATGAATAGCATTTTAGCAACAAAAGCCACTTCAGCAGCCAGCCTGGTGTTTGCCGAGGTTTCTGGCCTGTTGTGCTACCCTTGCTCCCCTGTAAAGACAGGGAATTTGCTGCTGCTGTAAATAACAAGATTCTCATTTTCCTTACCGCAGTTATGGCACTCTTCTTGTGAAACCACTCAGCTAAGCTGTCTCGGGAGATTCAAATGTTACATAGCTGCTGCTGAACGCAACAGGCACAGTGATTTCACCAAGTTCAGAACGTCCTGGAAGAAATAATGGGAAAAAAAAAAAAAAAAAGAAGAAAACTGAAAGTCCTCCCCTCTGCAGTAAGAAATCAGGTCCTGCAGTGCTGACCCCCCCAGGCAGGGGTGCAGCTGCACTGGAAGTAGGATGTGGTGTGCTGGGAGAAGCCAAGGACAAGAGACAACGTTAGACGCCTCCTGTGTGAGGGAAGGTACTGAGTCACACAAGGGGTATGAAAACTCACTGCGTGGGAGCCAGGTCTTCCACCTGGAGCACCTGTGCCATTACCCCCTTGTTGTTCTCTGTCTCAGCGTGCCCCGTAGTGCACGGGTTGCAGATCTGATCCCTGCGCCTCCAAGGGATGATGGTCAATCAGCAATTTTCCTGCGCACTACACGAGCCAGAATTTGGGGATTCTGGGAGCCAGGTCTCCTTTAAGCCTGCCTGAATGCCCCGTGCCTGATTATCTTAAGACCGACAGCCACAGAAATTCTGCTGGCTCTGTCACTTCCCACACGTCTCAGTTGAGTTGAGGCTGTGAAACATTGCCTGTTAGCAGGGGATGGGAAGCGAGAAATAATTCCCCACCTGTCTCTCTTGCTCTTCTTTCCAGGGCATATGCGACACCTGTGAGCCTGAAGATTTGTGGCAAGCAGACAGAAGACAGCGATGTGCAATTTTTCCATGTGGAAGTAGCTAATGAAGGCTGTAGTGGTGCGAGGTGAGCAAAGGATTCCGTGATAATTTGCTTAGAAAACAGAGGACAACAACAAAGCTTGGAATGAGGTGCAGAGCCGCAGCTGGGGCAAGGGCACTGGGCTGGGTGAAGGAGCACGGTTGGGGCACTGGGAAGGAAGCAGGACTGGGCTGGCTCCGGTCACCTTTGGTATTTCCCTGGTGGCTAAAGCTCTGCCAGAAGGCGAGGAGCTGGGGTTTTCATCTCCCTAGATGCGAGCATCCACAGCTTTCTGTCCCACCAAGCTGTCCTCGTGCATTGATCTTTCTCATTTAATTCCCTTCGTCTTGCTCTGATTTACGCTATGAGTTTGGTGGTTTGCAGGAAAGGCTTCCCTGTACTATCAGATGCTGTTCTCCCCTTCTCTTTGTTTCGTGCTGTCCTTCTGCATTGTCTGACAGCATGCCGTGGTGCAATGGAAAAAGGGAGGGGATGCAGAGCACAGTGCTGAATTAATTGCATTTGTTCAGGTACAAGATGAATCGTCCAACTCAAATCACAGTCTCTAATTTTGCAAATGATTGTGTGTAGTGGCACTGGGGTTGGCTCTGAGAAGTTTTTTGGAACAGAGTTCATAATTCCTCTTGTTAATAATGCACCACACGCAGCTGATGCTCTTTGCAGTGCCCACAGCCAGGCTTCGTGGGTCCCACTTGTCTGCGAGCAGGCTCTGAGCAAGAGGGAGGTGGCTCTGGGTAAGGTTTCATGTGACGCTTGGCATTTAAGAATGTTACGGCATTGGCTTAAAGCAATTCTGTCTGAGCCTGCATGTCTAAAAAAGTGCTCATTTGTTTACTTCTGTTGATGTTAAACGTGTGATTTCCCCAGCCTGCCACAGCCCTTTCTGAACAGACACCGACAGGGTTTTATATCCCAAGTAATTGTGCAAAGCGTGGGTATTTTGAACAGCAGCTCCTAGAAACTCAGGGTTGAGCAAGAAATAAAAGTGATTGGGAAATCACACGGGGGGCCATTTAGGGCAACTAGACTTCACAAAGTTCTAGTCAGATACAGGCCCTCATGAAAGCAAGCGGGAAATGCTCCCTAGCTTTCCTTTCATTCAGTTATGGCAATTAAGATTTTTTTTTTCCCTTGATGATCCTAGTTTTAGCAGCTTGGACCAGATGCAGTCAGCCTGGCCCCTCCTGCGCTGGCGATGCAGCCCTGCCGAGGCTCAGCCATGGAAGGGGCGGGTGGCCAGAGCTGATGGGGATCCACGGGACGTGCTTCCAGGAGCCTTCCCACCGCTCTGCTTGCCACCTTCGCAGCTCCGGCTGCTGTGGCAGGCTCATGGCAAGCATTTAGCAGTGGAAAAAGCAGTGTGAGGACAAGGAGATAGGATTGTGTCAGTAATTGCTTGGCTGTAATTATCTGCCATTGTGCATTCTGTTAGCTCTTCCTGCTACTCATTAGCATAGAGTGGAGAAAATATTTAATTGCAACACTGTTCTGTACGTGGCACTATCCACAAGCAGAGCAGATCAAATCAAACTGCCTTGTGGGGACGAAGCAGAGGTTAGCTTCTCCGGGGCAGCAGGGTACAGCTGACAAAAACGAGCGGCAGAATACAAATCGCTGGGTGTTGCCCCCCACAGTCTGCAGTTGCAGAAGTGCAACCTCGGGCAGGATTTTTCTCTTCTTTCTGCCGATCACTTGGTGGAGGCAGAGTCTCACATCCCAGTCCCGATCCCAAAGCACTTTGCAACGCAAGACTGATTTTGCAGGCTGCCCACTCGAAGCTTTACCCTGTCTGCAGGATACAGCCGGCGTGGGGACAGACGTGCAGCATGGTGGCTGCTGGAAAGCTGTGTTGGAAGTGGGTATAGGCTTTGGTGTGCCTTGTCACCCTGTCCTGTGCACACAAACGCAGCCCAGGGGTTGTGCAACCACAGCAGCTCGTGTGTAGGGGAGAGGTGCAGGAACAGGCTGCTCCTCCCAGGAGGTGGTGTGAGGAGAAATGGCACTGCAGAAAGCACAAAAAAGTTGTGTTTTGCAAGGAACAGTCTCTCTAATAGTGAAATGCAGTTGGTCACAGACTCTACTTTTATTGAAGCCATAAGAAGTGAATAAGCAGTATGAATCCGCGCTGCTGCACACTGAGCTACCAGAGGTGGAGGCAAAACCACCCAGACTTGAATGTGAGGTCTGCTTTCCAGCACAGAGAAAAAGATGCAGAAGCTGCCCCCTTTTCAGTCCCCACTCCTTTTGCCTGTGCTGGGAGCTCCGTTCGCAGCCAGGCACAGACCAAAGCATGCAAGGGGCGTAGGTGTCTGGGGCTGAGCTGGCACGTTGGTGCCAGGGGATGTTAGAGAGGCCTCTGGCAGTAGTTCTCTCCGTGCCTTGTGCCATGAAAAGAGGATTTGGGTTTCAAACCAACGCTTTCTGCTCCCAGCCATCCTCTTCCCTGCAGGCAAAGGAGCCGTGCCCTGGCTAGATCTGTGCTCCCCATCGATCTGATCAGCAAGTGTGGTAATATCAACTCTATTACTCTGGCATATTAACTCAAACATCCAAGTCATCCCACAGCTCCACAGCCACCTGATCTCCTGTGCCGATTCCCACAGCCTCCGCGCCGCCGCCCTGAAATGCTGCCACCAGCGTTAGACATAACAGCAGACTTAATTAAAGGGTGGCAGCGTGCCAGCATCCAAGAGGCAGAGCTGAGCCGGCTGCGCTGCTTTCAAAGGGGCATTTTTAAAAAACTCTGGAAAATAGCAGGGCAAGCCCTGCTGTGCTGATGCCGGCGTGGGTCAAGCATCTGTTTTGCCTCGGGTCCTGGCCCCTGGGAAGAAGCGCTGTGTGGTCTGTGTGGCTGACACCGTTTTGGTCACTCTCCCAGGGCCCTTTCATGCACGCCGTGTCTCTTCTCCATCCTGTCCCGATGTGAAAGTGGGGTACCCCCATTTCTGCAGGCTGAGGCGGAGGTCACTGGAGCTGTGGGCTCTTTGTCCTGTGTCCCTCTGGGTGTGACCCCCTCGTGTGTTCGAGGGGCTGCGGGGCCACTTTGCTGTGCTCCAGGTGTGCTATGGTGGGCCCTGCACTGCCCTCCAGACGCGCTGTGGCAGAGGGATGAACGCAGACACCATCCCTGCCTCTCTCGTCTGCATCAGCCCCAGCGCAGCCTTGCTAATTCCTCACTTTGTAGTCCCACATTTATTCACTTCTACTACAAAACGAGGAGAAGCTTCCTATTTCCATGGCTATCAGGGATCTAAACATCTCCTCCCTAGAGAGCCCAGCAGGCACGATGGATGGTGACCATCTGACCCGTTCCCCTGCCTGCGCTCCTTGTCCCAGCCTTGCTGCCAAGTTGTCATGGCACCTGTCCCCCCGGCCCTCCCCGAGGCCACGCGCGCTGTGACAGCACTCGGCGTTAGCACAATCTTGATGCTGAAGGATCCCCACGGGTGGAAACTCACTGTCCCTCCACAGAAGCGTTTTTGCAGCTGTAACCGACACGGCACAAAAGCGGGACGGGGACGGGCTGGAGGCAGGAGGCGGAAGGTGAAGTCCTTGGGCACCACTTTGAGGCAGGCAGATCCCCGTGGCACATGTGCGTCGCGGCTCCAGTCAGATAACAGACAATGCCCTGATTATGGGAATGAATTTAGCATTGTGCACCAAATTGTGTGAATGCCTGGTGGAAGAATAGATATTTGAACAAAAAATGAAGAGCGGAGAAAAAGAAATCAGCCTTTGAGTCATCGCTTTGCTTCGCACTCAGGATTTGGTCCGCTGTGTGTCCAGAATAATTATTAAGCAACTTCTGATGGAAGAATTTTATTTACCTAGCCTCAGAAAGGAAGAAAAGAATCCTTAATAGTTGATTAGATCAAAAAAGCATCATTTATTTTTCAATAAGTGCTTTAGATGTAAGATCAATGGCTGGAGGTTGATTGATAGGAGCTGTTTGCAAAGACCTTAGATCTAATTGTGCTCAGGCAATCACACAGACTTTTCTTTGACTAATACTAGACACCGTCCCTCTTGTACAGCTGGGGGAGGCACCAGAAAATAGCAATACTTTGCATCGGAGAGTTGCTCAGCAACTGCCCCATATTATTTTTTGAGCTGTCTCTGAATATAGTCTCCTTTCTCTTTGATCTTCGTGTAATTTTTGTTGCTGCTACTTCTCAAAAAAAAAAAAAAAGAACATTTTAAAAGAATTGCACCTCAATTGCACTACAATCTTTTTTTTTTTTTTTTTCTCTCCAAGCACAGCAAAAGCCTGATGCCATGGGGGACAGCAGTGCATTTCGCTGCAGAGGGAAGGAAATTAAGGTCCATCTACTCTGCTAGAACCTTTGGGGATTTACTGGGGAGCCTGGGCTCCTGCAGGGCCCTACCCTCTGCTTCTGTCTGTGCCCCCCACACGACATTCAGATGCTCAACAGCGGTGCTCAGCTTTTGCCACTGAGCTGCTGCACAGCTGGGTTCAGGGCTGGCCAGCACGGCAGCTGAGCCAGTACCAGCATCCCTGGTTTGGCACTGTTTGATTAAGAAATGGTGAGGAGACGATTTGTCCAGGGAAGAGAGAGCCAGAGCTGGGATTTCTCGCTTCGCTGTAATTCCAGACCAAGACTCACGTGGAAGGCTTTGCTTGCCAGTCCTGATTTGGAAAGAGCATCACATCTTGGCAGCCGATGATTATCAGCCCTGCCTCCTGCCTCTTCTGAGATAAAGGGCTTTACATGAAGGAAAAAGTGATTCAGCCTTGAGCTGCTCTTCCCAGAGCAGTGTTTTTCCGTGCTCTAGATGTTACTGACCCCTTGCAGAGTCCAGCAGAAAGGGTCTTCTGTTTTTGTAGTGTATCTGAGCCTTTTCTCCCTTTCATTTATTTTCTGGGACTGCTACGCACAAGCGGGTAACAAGAGATCTGCATCGTGTTTGGGTCTCTCTTGGGTCTCGCACACAGAACAAGAGCAACAAGTAAAACATCAAGTCTCTGTGATAGGAAAAAAAGCCCTCCCAAAATGGAGAAGAAAATAACCCATGAATTTAAACAGCATTTGCAAATGAGATTCAGGAGCATCTTCTATGCAGTCTCTAGACAGCAGAGTTGTACAACTGCTGTCAGTCACGCAGATTAAAACTGGAAGCACTCAGCGAGCATTTGCACAGCCCCTGCTCAAGCTGAACACACAACTCCAGAGCCAGGTCACATCCCAGCTGGAGGATGTCATCAAGGGAAACAAGCAATTTCTTCATTTCCCCGTGCTTTCAGAGCAACCACATTAGGCAATCATGACCTGGGCACCAGCTACAGAACCACAAGCTGGGGGTTCCTCCTTGCACACTTTCCCCAGTGCCTGGTGGCAGAAAGCAGCAGTTTTGTTTTGACCAGGCAGCACCCAAAAGTCAGAAACACGAATCCGGAAACTTTCAGTGCGAATTAACTTCCAAAGCAGCAGAAGGGAGCAAATTTCTGCACCTAGGAAAAATGTGAGCTTGAAAGGTCTAAAAATAGGCTTCTTGCCTTGGGAATTCTAGCCTTGCCTTGTAACTCGTGGTGCTGCAGATTATTGCATTCACAATTTAAATGTCGGATGGGTATAAAATTACTCGTGTGGGAGTTATTCAATTTCTGGTAAGTGCATTTACATTAAATAGCGGCTGCACATACAAAAGATAGGAAAAAGCCCTTCTGCATCTATTCACCCGAAGCAACAAGAACATGTGTGGCACTACAAAGCTGCTGTTGCAAGCAGATAATCTGTTTTTCTTCCTGAAAACCTGATGAAGTTCACCACAGCTGAAAGGGCAGCCCTGTCTCCTCTGCCGCTTGGCAGGGAGCTGCTCCAGACTAATCCCCCTTTGGGCTAGAAGAACATCCAGCGCTGGTCCGAGCGCTGCCAGGGGTGGCTGTTTGTCTCATTTCCACCTATTGCACTTTGTCACCTCGGTGCCTGCAAATCTGGAAAACTCAACACCGCAATCTCCTGGAGAATGTGTCTGTTCTCTGATCCCCTGCAGCTGGACAGGGGGTTGAGCATCAGCTCATGTATGGCACAGCCAAGCGTTTGCTCTTCTTCTTCAGGAATCTTTTTCACACATATGGAGCCATCCAAAGCAAAGTAGCAGAGGTTTCTCCCCAGAGGCTTTTCTTCACCAAAGTGTCTGTGCTGAGCTGATGGAGATGGTGAGAGTCTTGGCTACAGCTCCAGGGGAGTCCCAAACCCAAAGTGATTGTGGGACGAGGCTGGAGCTGAGCTCAGGGTTGGCCATAGCAGGGAAGGCTGTGTTGCTGCTCCTGTGTGCACATGGTCCAGGCTGAAATGTTTCCTTGGCTGTTGTGGAAAGGATGGGGCTGACACACAGAGCTGCCCCAGCTCCTTCTCCAGGGGAGATGTATGCAGGGGAGGACAGGAAAGGGTGGAAGCAAAGAGCTCTGCTCTCCAATGCTTCTGGTCCTCTAGGTGCTCTGGGAAGGCATGTTGCAACTGGTTGTGGGTGAGTGAAGGGTTTGGACAAGGTGGAGATGATGGTAGGTGATGGCAAGCCTCACCCCAGCCTTTAGTTTGGAGGCAGGAATTGGGGTTTCCTTTAAAGTCCATCCTGCTGCTGCTGCCTGAAATCCTTCCTAATCTCTGCTCTCTGCTTCTGGAATGGATGGTCTGTGTTCATGACAACTGAAACACTAATTTGAGGAAATGAGAGGCTAATTGATCCTTGTTCCTTCCTTCTTCTCCCTCTGGCCTGGCTGCATTCCCTCCGCTCCCACGCTCCCAGAGCAGAGTTGGTTCTGGCCCGTGTCAGGCCCTGCCCGAAGCCATATGGCTGCACACGGAGAGGTGGCAGCCGTGGGCAGAGCCCAGCTCGGTGCCCGGGGGCTGTGGCAGCTGCCTGCCAGGAGCCCTCACCATCCCCACCAGCACGGCTGGGTTATCGGGGTATTGCTTGCCAGACAGCCTGGGGGTTCAGTAGGTTTTTATTTATTTATTTATTTATTTTTGTAATGCTGGTTTAATTCAGACTGCGCAGGACTGGTAATGAATCACATCTCGGTCAATTAGAAGTTTCCTGTGAGTTCTGTCTTCTTGCCTGTT